>NC_067248.2:141853131-143073965 GCF_019359855.2 Lolium perenne | reverse complement strand
AAATTAACTTGCTTACTGATGAATCAGAGCAAAACATGTGAAGAGAATTATTAATGAAAGTTAATTAATTGGGGCTGGGAACCCCGTTGCCAGCACTTTTTGCAAAGTTATTGGATAAGCGGATGAAGCCACTAGTCCATTGTGAAAGTCTGTCAAAAGTAAATGACAAGATCGAAAGATAAAACACCACATACTTCCTCATGAGCTATAAAACATTGACACAAATAAGAGATAATAGATTTTGAATTGTTTAAAGGTAGCACATGAAGTATTTGCTTGGAATGGCAGAGAAATACCATGTAGTAGGTAGGTATGGTGGACACAAATGGCATAGTTTTTGGCTCAAGGATTTGGATGCACGAGAAGAATTCCTCTCAATACAAGGCTAGGCTAGCAAGGTTGTTTGAAGCAAACTCAAGTATAAAACGGTGCAGCAAGACTCACATATGAACATATTGTAAGCATTATAAGACTTTACATCGTCTTCCTTGTTGTTCAAACACCTTAACCAGAAAATATCTAGACTCTAGAGAACAATCATGCAAACCAAATTTTAACAAGCTCTATGTAGTTCTTCATTAATGGGTACAAAGTACATGATGCAAGAGCTTAAACATGATCTATATGAGCACAACAATTGCCAAGTATCAAATTATTCAAGACATTATACCAATTACCACATGAAGCATTTTCTGTTTCCAACCAAATAGCAATCAACGAAGCGGTTTTCAACTCCGCCATGAACATTAAAGATAGAACTAAGAACACCAGTGTTCATATGAAAAAGCGGAGCGTGTCTCTCTCCCACACAAGCGTGTATTTATTCAAACAAAACAAAAACAAACAGACGCTCCAAGTAAAGTACATAAGATGTGACTGAATAAAAATATAGTTTCACTAGAGGTGACCTGATAAGTTGTCGATGAAGAAGGGATTCCTTGGGCATCCCCAAGCTTAGACTTTTCAATCTTCTTGATCATAGTATATCATCCTCCTCTCTTGACCCTTGAAAACTTCCTCCACACCAAACTCAAAACAAACTCATTAGAGGGTTAGTGCATAATCAAAATTTCACATGTTCAGAGGTGACACAATCATTCTTAACACTTCTGGACATTGCACAAAGCTACTGGAAGTTAATGGAACAAAGAAGTCCATTCAACACAGCAAAAGAGGCAATGCAAAATAAAAGGCAGAATCTGTCAAAACAGAACAGTCCGTAAAGACGAATTTTTTAGAGGCACTGGACTTGCTCAGATGAAAATGCTCAAATTGAATGAAAGTTGCGTACATATCTGAGGATCACGCACGTAAATTGGCAGATTTTTCTGAGTTACCTACAGAGAACCCTGCCCAAATTCGTGACAGACAGAAATCTGTTTCTGCGCAGTAATCCAAATCTAGTATGAACCTTGCTATCAAAGACTTTACTTGGCACAACAATGCAATAAAATAAGATAAGGAGAGGTTGCTACAGTAGTAACAACTTCCAAGACACAACAAAACAGTAGCAAAATAAAGACATGGGTTATCTCCCAAGAAGTTCTTTCTTTATAGCCATTAAGATGGGCTCAGCAATTTTAATGATGCTCGCGCAAGAAATAAGAGTTGAAGCAAAAGAGAGCATCAAGAAGCAAATTCAAAACACATTTAAGTCTAACATGCTTCCTATGCATACGAATCTTTTAAATAAACAAGTTCATGAAGAGCAAAGTAACAAGCATAGGAAGATAAAACCAGTGTAACTTCAAAAATTTCAGCATATAGAGAGGTGTTTTAGTAACATGAAAATTTCTACAACCATATTTTCCTCTCTCATAATAACTTTCAGAGGCATCATGAACAAACTCAACAATATAAGTATCACATAAAGCATTCTTATTCTCATGCATAAAAGTATCATTACTCTCCACATAAGCATAATCAATTTTATTAGTTGTAGTGGGAGTAAATTCAACAAAGTAGCTATCATTATTATTCTCATCAAGTGTAGGAGATATAGTATAATCATAATAAAATTTACTCTCCATAGTAGGCGGCACCAAAAGACCACTATCATTATAATCATCATATATGGGAGGCATATCATAATCAACATAAACTTTCTCCTCAATACCCGGAGGGCTAAAGAGATCATTTTCATCAAAACCGACCTCCCCAAGCTTAGAATTTTCTATATCATTATCAACAATGGTGTTCAAAGCGTTCATACTAATATTACTACTAGCATGCAAATAAGGTTCCATAGGTTTTTTAATTTTCGCATTAAACCATTCATGTCTTGACTCAGGAAATAGTTTAAAAAGCTCACAGATGTTTTCCATTATGTCTTACTAGTGTTTAACAAGAAACAAAAAGATGCAATTGCAGGATCTAAAGGAAATAGCTTCGAGCACACACACAACGGCAACAGAGAAGTACTTAGTTACCTGGGACCGGAGTATGAGTGCCTTTTACCTTTCCTCCCCGGCAACGGCACCAGAAAAGTGCTTGATGTCTACGTGTGCTTCTATTCTTGTAGACAGTGTTGGGCCTCCAAGAGCAGAGGTTTGTAGAACAGCAGCAAGTTTCCCTTAAGTGGATCACCCAAGGTTTATCGAACTCAGGGAGGAAGAGGTCAAAGATATTCCTCTCAAGCAACCCTGCAATCACGATACAAGAAGTCTCTTGTGTCCCCAACACACCTAATACACTTGTCAGATGTATAGGTGCACTAGTTCGGCGAAGAGATAGTGAAATACAAGTAGTATGGATGTATATGAGTGGTAATCGCAATCTGAATAAAATATGGCAGCGAGTAAACATGCAACAGAACAGTAAATAAACGGAGATTCGATGTTTGGAAACAAGGCCTAGGGATCATACTTTCACTAGTGGACACTCTCAACATTGCAATCATAATGGGATATAAATAAGCACTTCACTATGCTATTCTGAATTACTCTCTGGCAAGATAACGAACTCTAATTCATCATGTAGGCAAACCTTAAAGATGTATTCCCAAGTACTAATGAACACCCCACGCTGTCACTTTGAGCATTCATAGGAGGCACTAACACACCACAATTTCATAGAGACATCCAACTCAAATCATAACTCAGTGAACAAGTATTCTGTGAATATAGCCTAAGAGACCCACACGGTGCACACACTGTCACCTTTACACACGTGGGACAAGGAGTCTCCGGAGATCACATAAGTAAAATCCACTTGAATAGCATAACGACATCTAGATTACAAAGCTCATCATATGAATCTCAATCATGTAAGGCAGCTCATAAGATCATTGTATTGAAGTACATGGGAGAGAGATTAAGCACATAGCTACTGGTACAGCCCTTAGCCTCGATGGAGAACTACTCCCTCCTCATGGGAGACAGCAGCGGTGATGAAGATGGCGGTGGTGTTGATGGAGAAGCCTTCCGGGGGCACTTCCCCGTCCCGGCGGCGTGCCAGAACAGAGACTCCTGTCCCCCAGATCTTGGCTTCGCGATGGCGGCGGCTCTGGAAGGTTTCTCGTACCGTGGCTTTTCCGTATAGAAGATTTAGGTCAGGGAGCTTCTTATAGGCGAAGAGGCGGCCTCGAAGGAGCCAGGGGGTGGCCCCCCCATGGGCTGGCGCGCCCAGGGTCCAGGCCACGCCGCCCTGGCGTGTGGGCCCCCTGTGGCTCTCCTCTGGTGGCTCTCGGGTGTTCTGGAAGCTTCGTGGAATTCTAAGATGCTGGGCGTTGATTTCGTCCAATTCCGAGAATATTTCCTTACTAGGATTTCTGAAACCAAAAACAGCAGAAAACAGGAACTGACACTTCGGCATCTCGTCAATAGGTTAGTTCCGGAAAACGCATCAAAACGATATAAAGTGTGAACAAAACATGTAGGTATTGTCATAAAACTAGCATGGAACATAAGAAATTATAGATACGTTTGAGACGTATCACCCGTGTGTTGTTAAAATTGATACAGAAATTCCCGAAGCCAAGATCTTTAGATTTGATAACTACTGGGTTGGCATGCCTGGGTTTTTGGACTGTGTTTCGGGATCGTGGGCCAAGGGCTCTAATAAACAGTGCAGTTCTGAAACTATAGCAAACAAATTGAAAATGTTAAGGTATGAATTGAAGAAATGGCATCTGAGTCTAGATAGGTTGCAAACCCTTATTCAGAAGTGCAATGAGGTGATTTTGGCCTTAGATACATCGGAAGAAAAGAGGGCCCTATTCACAGAGGAGTTTAATTTTAGGGTTATTGTAAAAGCTGCACTTTGATGAACTTTTATTGGCAGAGTGCAATTATTGGTGAAAGAGGTGCACAATAAGGTGGATCAAGCAGGGTGAAGATAATACAAAGTTTTTTCCATGCTATGGTTGCGGAGAGATATCGGAGAAACACAATTGCACTCTTGCAAGATGAAGATGGTAATGATGTTACTGATCATCAAACAATGGCTGGAATGTTGTGGAGAGAATACAAGGAAAGAATGGGATGCTCTGATGGGATCTCTATGAAATTTGATCTGAGAAGGATCTTGCATAAGGTGACTGGTCTGGATGAGCTTAGAAAACCCTTTGAAGAAAAGGAGATGGATGAGGTCATAAAGGAGATGCCAATTGATCGTTCTTAATGAACTTTTTCTTAAGAAATGTCGGCCCATTATTAAGAACGAATTTTATAAATTGGCAGCAGATTTTCATGATGAGAGCATTCAGTTAAAGAATATTAATGGATCATACATTACCTTAGTGCCAAAAAAGCAAGTGTATGTGCATGTCAATGACTTTCGTCCGATCTCTCTCATGAATGTTTGTGTTAAGTTTTTGACAAAAATGGCGGCGAATCGTTTGCATGAGAAAATTTTGATGTGCATTCATAAAAATCAGTATCGTTTCCACCGGAATAGGTCCATTCAAGACTGTTTAACCTGGTCTTTTGAGTATCTTTATTTATGTCAAGCTTCTAAGAAACCTATTATTATCTTAAAGTTGGATTTTTCGAAGGCATTTGATACGATTGAGCATGAGGCTATTTTGCAAGTCATGAAATTTGTGGATTTCAATCAAAAGTGGCTCAATCGGGCTAAGGCCATTATGTCATCCGGAACCTCCTCCATTTTGCTAAATGGAATCCCTGGAAACAGTTTGAATGTAAACGTGGGGTTCACCAAGGTGATCATATTTTGCCATTGTTCTATATTTTTGGCTCCGACTTGCTTGAGTTAGCTGTTAATGATATGGTTCAGCAAGGATCCCTTTCTAGGCCGATTGACACTAATGATGAGGATTTTCCCATAGTACAATATGCTAATGACACATTATTAATTTTGCCTGCGGATAAGGAACAGTTATTGGCTCTCAAAGAGACATTGGAGAAGTTTTCTAGTTCAACAGCCTTGAAAATTAACTAGGAAGTAGGCGGCGCGGCGCACACCGCGCCCGTGGTGTAGCGGCCTGTTGACTGCCAAAACCCACCGGCGGGCAGCGACTGTCAACACGGTAGAGCCGGGAAGAGCCTAGAGCTGCGGCTGGCTGAGACCCCTCCGAGCGACGGCCCGCAAAGCTCTTCTGGTCACACGTCCGATGCGAAGTGCAAGGGCGTGCCACCTGACCTATACCTGGTCAGGAAGGTGATGGAGATGCTTCGCTTAATTTCCTGCATGGCATACACGTAAACATTAAATACGAGCCTCGATCGGCTCTCAGGTTATCCTGTGAATCGGCTCAAGTCCACCCATGATTCGTACGGGGTGCACGAATATATGGTGGTCCTGCTTGATCAAGATAAAGCTAATGAGATCTACGACGATTTAGGGTTTTCACCGCATAATCGGATCATCCTACTCCAGGTTGGGCCTCGCGGCCACGCACGGTGATCGTAAGCCGATCCTAAACAAGGCCTAAAAACCAACATGAAGTTGATCCCCGGAACATCCTGTTTAGGACTTGCGAACGACACCCTACGTGCCGCTGGATCCTCGACCCCTTCGTAAGGCCTAACTATTGCAGATATTAAACTAATCCTTGCAGAGCAAGGAGCAATCGTAACGGATCAGATCTACTAAATAATGATCAAGCGGGGTGCCGCCCCCACACCTGAGATGGGTGTGAGGGCGGCTAGACATGCGAGGGTTGCACTACGCTAGCATGTTACGCGAAGAACTATGCTAACCCTAACACATCTATGATAACTACGTTGCTCGCCATCAACAAGGCTTCGATCTGAGCAACGCATGAACAACGTGGAGCTTGTGCTGCCTAGATCGCAAGATGCGATCTAGGCAGCATGTCGCTTACCGGATAGAAACCCTCGAGACGAAGGAGTTGGCGATGCGCCGAGATTGGTTTGTTTAGTTGAACGTGAGTTGTTGTTTATTCCATAAACCCTAGGTACATATTTATAGTCCAAGGGACTTTCTAATTTAGGCGTGCACCTAATCGTGCACGGGTAAAACTCTAACTTCTAACTTAAGATACGATCTAATAAATTACAGATACAAGGGCAAACTAGCCCAAACTTGGTACACAAGGCCGATTCACGTATTTCTTCCATGCACATATCTTCAAGCCCATATTGATCGCGGCCCACCTCTGACTCGGTCAAATTCTGGTGATAACACATGCCCCCCTGGTTTTGGAATTGGTAATTCCAAAATCACTCTGCTTTCTTTCGTCGGGTCATGTCGTGGCAGAACCGTTGCAGTATCCTTCATCATGATGCCTTGCCTTCTCAACTTCTCCGCGTGACTTGGCAGTTTTTTTTTTCTCTTTAGGCACCACTTCCTCGGAAACTGCTGTGGCATTGAATTTCCACTATATCCCCTTTTATTTAACCGCTACGAACAGTTCTCCTCTGCATCTCCTTTGCATTAGCACTCCAAAAGCCCTCCTGCGCCACCATGTCTTCTTCCTCCTCTGCCCCATCGGATCTTGCCAGCCAGTCCTCCACGTCCCGTGAGCCGACGCCGGAGTACAACCCGGCGGAGGTCCACGCGGCCAACACCCGCCGCGCCATTGCGGCCGGGGAGGAGTCTAGCCACGACTTCTCCATCTGGTCAGAGGACGACAAGTCCCTGACCGACGGGGAGAGCGACCTCCGCTTCCTCGCCGTTGGGGAAACGGAGGAGGAGAGCGACGACGACAGCTTCTCCTGCGACTTCACCTCTCCCGAAGAGGAAGAGGAGGAGCAGGAAGAGGAGGAGGATGACACCTCCTCCGACGAGCCGCCGGCCAAGCGGTTCTGCCCTTGGCCGGGCAACCTCAGCGATTTCGACAGCGACGATGACGCTGACGAAGAAGATGAGGACAATGAGGGCCCGGTCGGCGGCCACTGGAGCGACGACGAGCCCGCCGGAAGCAGCGCCGATAGCGGCGACGACGGCGACGACGAGGGCAGTGACGGCCCGTAGATAGGACCTCTAGAATAGGGCCAGTAGTAGTAGATGGGGCAATGTATCCCCTAGTATTTCCTTTTGAGAGAAATCAGCTCTTTATGTAAGAAATCTCGCCTATCAATGAAGAACTTTTCCCCAATTTGATTTTGCCGATTCCCTTTGAGCTTAATTTAGCCGATTCCTTCTCATACTGACCTTGCCGATTCGCCCCCTTTGCCAATGCGTAATGAGCCGATAGCAACGCATCAGTCCTTTGAAATTCACCCTTCCCTTCTTCAGCTGATGATTTTCTAAATCTGGTGGATAATGTAAAATTCTTCAGGAAAACCTTTGAATCCTTCCAACCAAACCCAATGGTCCTCTTCAATACTCATCATTTGTGAAGAAGGTTGCAATGAAAGATCAACCGATGGTATCCCAATCGGCTCTTTGAACAGAACAAGACAGAGTATCCACCAGGCCTGCTGCCCCCCGAGCCTTGCTCGAGGCGAGAATGTCAGAGAGAATGCGCCAAAGCCGATCCCCTTTCTTCCTTAGACAGCCGATATACCCCTTCTGTCAACACGGCTGAACTAATATCAACAAGAAGTCTCAGGAACCCGGATCAGCTTGAAGCAACTTCCATTGTTTTACTCCTGCGACAAGGCACCACAGTTGGCCGGGATTTGGTGGAGATTCAGTAAACCTCGCATAATTCCACTAGAGTCGATGGCTGCGCATCGGCTGCTTCTCAATTCTAAAGTCGATGCCCTTACATCGGCTGTCCAATTTTTTTTTTTTTACTGGCCTATCGGCCCCCAATATTTCTTTGCACACATGTCCTCCTGCATCTGCTCCCAAGTTCATCGTGTTTAGGTGCCCCCCGAGCCGAATCTGTCAGGGAATGGCAGATATCGGCTCTGTAATTCGTACGTCGGCTCCGGTAGGAACTAGGACGAACACAAGCAGAACATGTGGTGAGGATAATTTTGGCCGATTGCTGGGATCGGCCTCCATGATGATTGAAGCATTGACTGAAGGTTCTGTAATGTCCCTTCAAAGATTTTTGGGGCCGATCACAGGGATCAACCTCGCCATGTTTGATCACCGCTTCGCTTCAGCTACATGGTCAGGCCAGTGGATAAAACCAGCTTAACCCTTCCCTTCGTCACGTCGATGCGCTCGCAGTCGTCCAAATTGATACCTGAGAGGGGTTCTTGGCCTGCTGCTTCCCATGCGTTCATGCCAGCCGTTGAAATTTCGGCTGAGTCATCGGCCTGGACGACCTCTACCTCATCTCCATCCCACTGTATTATGCATTGGTGCATCGTGGAGGGAATGCAGCAGTTGGCGTGGATCCAATCTCTTCCTAGCAGAACAGCATAAGTGCTCGTGCTATCGACGATGAAGAACGTTGTAGGGATAGTTTTCCTTCCTACGGTCAGGTCCACGTTCAGAACACCTTGTGCCTCAGACGCTTGGCCGTTGAAATCGCTCAATGTCACGTTGGTCTTGATTAGATCTGAGCTAGAACGTCCCAGCCGACGTAGCATAGAGTACGGCATGATGTTGACTGCCGCTCCGGTGTCCACCAGCATCTTATTTACAGGCCTCCCATCGATATATCCTCGCAAGTACAGGGCCTTCAGATGTCTGTAGCTCTTTTCTCGTGGCTTCTCAAAGATCACCGGCCGTGGGCCGCCGTCCAGTTGTGCCACGGGTACCTCGTCTAATCCTGGAGCACTGAACTCCGAAGGAAGGATGAACACCATGTTTGTACCAGCCGATGTTTCATCATCGGCTTTCCTTTGCTTGGGGCGCCACTCCATTTTCCGTGGACGACCCTCTTCATCCAGGGTCCGCTGAACTTTCGCAGCCAGATCAGGTCGTGCCTTCCTTAGCGTATGCAAGTACAACCTTTCGGCTTCCTCCAGGCCGCGCAACCGCTGAACCCTGCGCTTTTGGGAACGGCTGAGTCCGTCAGGGCACCACCTTGGCCGGTGGCACCTGTCTTCTTCTTCTTCTCCCTCATCTTCCGAATCCTCGAGATCTGCCCAACGAGGTGACTCAGCGCGTTTACTTTGCGGCGGGAGAGGCCCTAGGCGCTTGAACACAGACACGTTGGCTGCCTCCTTCTTCTTCTGGTTGCATTCTGGGCAATTGCCGATTGTGGGCAATCGGCTCATTCCTGAATCCCAGCAGTGTCTGAAGAAGGGGCAGTCCCAATGCCTGGCGTTGTCATCTTGCTCCCTTGATTTTTCTGTGGCACGACGCTCGTGCTCCTCCTCATCGCGATCCTGCCGACGATGTCTTCTGGCTTCTCTAGCCAGACGATCCCTCTCATCATCATAGCTGGACTGTCGGCGTTGGTCATACTGCCTTACATACTTGTTGAGGAGGTGATCAGAGAGAGGTCGCTGATATCTTATGTTCTTCACCTCTCCCTCTGTGACGTAGCGCCTGCCATCATGATGGAGCCGATTGCGTGGAGCGGCCTCCTCTGTGTCCTTGCTATGAGAGCAGCTGCCCTCATCTCCATCTTTGCCAGAGTGATTCCCAGGTCCTACCATGTTGATGCTGAACGAGGATCCTGGCTGGCAACCTTCAGGGCAGGTGAACTCTACCATGTTAACGGCGGGGAAGGGCTGGGTATCGACCTTCATGGCGTACTGGTTGAAAATTAGACGCCCCTTCTCTATCGCCGCTTGGATGTGCTGACGCCACACCCTGCAGTCGTTGGTGGCATGGGAGAGCGAGTTGTGCCATTTGCAGTATGGCTTTCCGTTCAGCTCTTGCGCCGTGGGGAATTTGAGACCTTCAGGAATCGTCAACTGCTTCTCCTTGAGCAGGAGGTCGAAGATTTGCTCAGTCTTGGTCACGTCAAAATCAAATCCCCTGGGTGGGCCTGGTGGCTTTACCCATTTGCAGGACACGGGGGTTCCTCCCCGAGTCCATTCAGCCACTGCTACCTCTTGGTCTCCCGCAGGAACTTCGTCTTCCTCTGCATCGACCAGGACTACTGCACGTTTGAACTTGTCTTGGTACAGGTCCGGGTGGCGCTGTTCATATGCTGACAGCTTCTGAACCATGTGCGCCAGCGAGGGATAATCTGCTTGGGAGGCCATGTCCTTGAGCTGTGTTGCAAGGCCTGCTACTGCCAACTCGACTGCTTCCTTTTCAGTTATACGAACCGAATAACATCGGTTCCTAAGATTCCTGAAGCGCTGGATGTATTACGTCACGCTTTCTCCGCGCTTCGACGTAGTTGTGCTAGATCGGCAATGCCAGACTCGGAAGCTTCTGAATGGTATTGCATATGGAACTGCTCTTCCAACTGCTTCCAAGTCCGGATGGAGTCTGGTGGCAATGAGGTATACCATCCGAAAGCCGATCCCGTGAGGGACTGTGAGAAGAGCCTCACGCGTAGCTGATCCGACACTGAAGCCGGTCCTAGTTGTGCCAAATATCGGCCGACGTGCTCGATGGAGCTGGAGCCATCTGATCCACTGAATTTGGAGAAATCAGGGAGCCGATATTTAGGTGGCAGCGGGATCATCTCGTACTCGTCGGGGTACGGCTTGGAATAGCCGATTGCCCTTCTCTTCGGCACCATGCCGAACTGGTCTCTCAGTATGGTACTGATCTGATCCGCTGTGCTGGCTGCAGGAGTTGAACTCTGAAGATTCGCCGGGGTGGCGTACTTAGCTAGCCACGTCTGCTTCTCAAGCTCTGTCGCTGACGTTCCTCCTGTTTTCGCCGGAGTCCCTGATGTTGTGGCCTGGTTCGTGAGTGCCCAGTTGCCACAATCTGGCACATACGTGCACGCGTATCCGTGAGGGATCTCCTTAGGCGCCTCGGGCAAGAAGCGGTAGTCACTAGGGTCACCACCAATCTTGTAGACGACGAATGCCGGTGTAGCCGGCACTTCTGGTGCTGCCAACGCATATGGCAGCGGTGGACGGGACTGGAGTGGCAACTCTCCTTGATGCGTCCCGAGAGCTGGTCCTGACGACGAGTACTGGTGCCTCATGATCTCCTGGATCACGCGAAGAGCGACACGCTCCAACGTGTTGACCAGGTTCTCAGAGTGGCGGTGTAGCGAATGAGCCACCAAGTAGTTGATCTCCTGCCGTAGGCCCCTGGTGCGTTCCTCCGACGGGGCAGAGAGGTCTATCTCATCGAGTGCACCTTCCGGTGAGAACCCCTTCCATCTGATGCCATGGGAACGGGTTCTCTGAAAAGAGCCGATGAGGTCGGCTTCGAGGGTGACTTTGATCTCGTCATACCTCTTCTTGAGCTCGTCGGGCAGCTCCTCGTAGGTGACTGGCGTGCCGTCCGCCATCTCAGATGTAGATGGCGATGTGGTTGATGTAGACGATTGTCCCACCGGGCGTGCCAGAATGTGTTGACTGCCAAAACCCACCGGCGGGCAGCGACTGTCAACACGGTAGAGCCGGGAAGAGCCTAGAGCTGCGGCTGGCTGAGACCCCTCCGAGCGACGGCCCGCAAAGCTCTTCTGGTCACACGTCCGATGCGAAGTGCAAGGGCGTGCCACCTGACCTATACCTGGTCAGGAAGGTGATGGAGATGCCTCGCTTAGTTCCTGCATGGCATACACGTAAACATTAAATACGAGCCTCGATCGGCTCTCAGGTTATCCTGTGAATCGGCTCAAGGAGCCGATCCACCCATGATTAAATGCAGGGGTGCACGAATATATGGTGGTCCTGCTTGATCAAGATAAAGCTAATGAGATCTACGACGATTTAGGGTTTTCACCGCATAATCGGATCATCCTACTCCAGGTTGGGCCTCGCGGCCACGCACGGTGATCGTAAGCCGATCCTAAACAAGGCCTAAAAACTAACATGAAGTTGATCCCCGGAACATCCTGTTTAGGACTTGCGAACGACACCCTACGTGCCGCTGGATCCTCCACCCCTTCGTAAGGCCTAACTATTGCAGATATTAAACTAATCCTTGCAGAGCAAGGAGCAATCGTAACGGATCAGATCTACTAAATAATGATCAAGCGGGGTGCCGCCCCCACACCTGAGATGGGTGTGAGGGCGGCTAGACATGCGAGGGTTGCACTACGCTAGCATGTTACGCGAAGAACTATGCTAACCCTAACACATCTATGATAACTACGTTGCTCGCCATCAACAAGGCTTCAGTACGAGCAACGCATGAACAACGTGGAGCTTGTGCTGCCTAGATCGCAAGATGCGATCTAGGCAGCATGTCGCTTACCGGATAGAAACCCTCGAGACGAAGGAGTTGGCGATGCGCCGAGATTGGTTTGTTTGGTTGAACGTGAGTTGTTGTTTATTTCATAAACCCTAGGTACATATTTATAGTCCAAGGGACTTTCTAATTCAGGCGTGCACCTAACCGTGCACGGGTAAAACTCTAACTTCTAACTTAAGATACGATCTAATAAATTACAGATACAAGGGCAAACTAGCCCAAACTTGGTACACGAGGCCGATTCACGTATTTCTTCCATGCACATATCTTCAAGCCCATATTGATCGCGGCCCACCTCTGACTCGGTCAAATTCTGGTGATAACACGGCCATGGCAAGTAAGAGGAATTGGTTCACATCTACTGTAACTCCCACCTGCCGGAAAGTTAGATATGGGTACATGAAATCCAATAAACGTAGAACCAGAACTATCTTTTGTTGGACTCAAATTACGATACAGTGATATTTTGTGCAGGACTATATACAACGGTATATCGTCGGATACTAATTCAGGAGAATGGCACTGTATGTTTAACTGGTTGATGATAAAATAACAACAGAAGAAACAGCATGCACATATCAACGTGACACGATCAGAATGTAGGCATGTTTTATTGTATTAAAGAAACTAGCAAAGAAGGGCGCGTCGGCACGCCGCGCCGGATCGTGGTTATTGTTAGTTAATTTTGTTGTTTAGTAAGAATCTGCATTTTTTGTTTATTTTGGAAATCACAGAGAGTTGTAGAGCAATCGATAGTACGCTCAAGCCCACAGCTGATTTGATTCTACTACATCTAACCTATCAGTTGTCTTCATCGGTGTCTTCTTCGTCGGAGGTTAGGATGACCGCGGTCTCCTTTAGCACAGGAAGGGCAAGGATAGCTCCGATAATTGTCTTGTTGTTGAACTGGATGGAGGATAGTGCAAAGAGCTTGAAAACTAAGGCGAACTTGTCTGTTTTGGAGAGAAACTGTGGCTCGCCCTCATGGCTGGAGAGGGCATCAAACATCCTGAGGAAAAGACCATATTTATTCTGCATCTTCACTAATTTTGAATTCTCTCATGAGAAATCTAGGAAGCTTTCTTCATTTGATGTTGCCGGATACAACTTTACACACCTTGGTTAGTAATATCCGTCTGTGCGAAATGCTTGAGATTTTTCTAGAACAAACAACTACTGACAAATTAGCTGGGAGTTCCACCTGCGGTAAGAGAATTAAAAACAGAATGTTTCTTTTGAACAACTTTACCTTAGGGGAAACCCGTACGGTGTGAATTAAAAAACATAATGTCAATGACTAATAACTTGTTCTCGACCTCAGCAGTAGCTAAGAGTAGTGTATGAAATCTTAGTCTCAGGGGAACTGACTCATGTGAAATACTTGCTCATAACATATTAACCTTAGGGTTAATATGAAGAAATACCTTCTGTGTATCACTGATGTTATGCAAAATTGTGGGAAAAATATGCCTAGAGTTAATACAAACTCAATACGTGAGATATTTGATCCTTGCAAAAAACTGTTAACATAATACATATTTCTATGGATGCATCAATTTTATATATTTTATATTCTCCCTATAATGAGTCCTGTAATTAAGTAAATAAAACTTTATAATAATTAATCTAAAATTTGTCCCTTAAGGAGACAAACTTTTCAACTTGGACAAACCATATATAAGGATTGCTCCCTGCAAATATGTATGTCATGCAATAGCTCAAGAGAGATGCGTCAGCCATCCTAATTTAGACATGATAATATATGGATCATTGGAGTTACAAAAATCTAGAGCCAAAGAACAGCAAGCACAACAATTTCTATTTACAGGTTAATGTTGTAGATTTCATGTTTTCATATATATGGCTTGGTAAACTAAATCATCTTTAGATAAATATCACATTCGATGATGAGCACTATATGCACCACTGATGTAGAATCAGGGGTCAAGAAAAGCTTCCATTTTCAAAACAAAAGGCTGCGTTACCTTTGACTCATCTCCGAAGTTGAGGAGGAGCACCTACATTAGCGAGATGTAAAAAAAGTAAAAGTTCTATTAGCTAGCCAAGTGAAACATTGTTAATATTCACTACACCACATATGATTGATAGCAAAAACAATGCATTCTACTCATCTAATTGTGCAGAGCTCAAGCCATGCCGTTGCAATATTCTATGCAGGAGTCTACTACCTAAGATCAAATCCAATACGGAAACTCTCTCAGCTTTTCATAGATCAAGTTCATTTGAGAATGTTTCAAGGAGAGCATCACTCATAGATAATATCGTTAGTGCCTCAGAAAAACAGGTGATGAAGCACATTCCTGTTAATCTCGCAATTCATGTTTACAAATTGACTCGGAATTTCAGAATTGGAAAAGAGTGTAGAAAAGAGAGCATGTAACAGTTATGGAGCTATCAACACTTATATAGTATGTATGAACAATATAAAAATGGTTATATGTAAGCAAGATAAAGATTAGCAATGAACAAATAGATAAATATACATACAACATGAAAGTATGGACAAAGTGATAGTCATACGTCTAGCTTATCTCTATTCATCCTATGCCCTTTTGGAGGCAGACTAAATTCTTCTGTCAGCCTGATGCGCTCTTGTACATTTTCTGGAGAAACAAAGTTGAGTGAGACCTTAATACATTCACCTAAGAACAGAGAAGTAAATTGTTAATTGCATAGTACATAGCGTTTGTTTACTGAAGAGCAGTGACTGACTCGCATCTTTTCCCCATATCATGTAAAAGACAGATACATCTTAACATGGATGCGAGCTTGCTCATTGCATTATTCAAAATCAAGTATGCTCCTTTTTCTATGCACCAATCTGGATATAGCAAAAGATGGAAGCAAATCAGATGAAAAATTAATGGAAGCAAGTGACATCGGGAGAAACATGGAGTCCATGGAGATTGGGAAACTGAACCAATGGGTGTTGTGATCCAGAAAAAAATCACATCTTCATTCTTCAGTTGAGCACGATCTAATAATAGAAAAATGAATTTACCAACTTCGCTGGATCATAGGATGCAGCAGATCGACAGCACAGACGATGAGCACCAGCTGGGTTACCCGCTCAACGCCTCGATCTGCTCCGCCCTCAACTCTGACCCGGCGGCCGCACGGCAGTCCGGTGCTGATTCTGGGGCTGCCTTGGTGACGGTCGCACGACGCTAACGATTATCTCGGGTGCTCTAGTACTGCAGAACCCAATCATCATACGCTATAAAAAGAAGGAACACAACTTCCTGCAAATGTTTGACAGAAAATGTTGGAAACACAAAATGGTGGCAATCTATGATGCGACTGAAAACAGCACTTTGTGCACAAGAAAACACTTAATGAAATACAAGACGAAGTAGTTTTTTATGTCTTAGACAGCAGGCGTAATCATGGATGACAAATTCTCCAGGAAGTATATTAAAGAGATTCTTAAATGCTAATTAAAACACCTTGTACGTGGCAAAAGTTAATGATAGCAGATTACAAAGCATCTTCATGTGCACATTTTATCAATCTATTGCTAGCCAAACATATAAGTGATGCTAGCTCAGCGAGGATGACCAGCAACACCTGCACTTCAGTATCAGCTACCATAAGCTTTCTGCTGCGAGGAACTCCAACGAAAGAATGACCAGGAAAGTCAATGTTCCAGTAGAAAGCTAAAGCTGAAAGAAAAGACCAACGATAAATGACATCACTTAACCGAATATGTACAATAAGTACATTAAAATTGCAGAAGCGTGAGAAAATGAAAATCCTTGATATACATATGATCGAACAGCTCCTGGAACTGAATTTCCAAATAACTTTCAATATAGAACTTGAAATGAAGTATATTCTTGATACCTAGATATCATGTCTACATGGAACACCACAATTAAAATTCGTACATGGACTATCAGGCCACAAATGTGCACGTCATTGCCTCGGCTGGGAGTGGCTAATCAATGACATACCTGAGGTTGAACTACCATATATAACGGACATGGCAGCTTTACAAAAATAAGCCAGTATCATTTCCATTGTTTTCCCTAGAAATAGAGATTGTAGAGCGCTTCCAGATAGAAAACAAAAGTGCAAAAGTACATATACTGATGCAATAGTGAATTTTCATTTTGTCCCCATTTAGAGCGAATATCTTGGATCATTTCTCAGTCACTCTAAGGTGACAGAATAAATTTTAATGCTTCAGGCTATTGAAGGCTTCGATGGACATTGGGGAGATACCGTCGATGTTCACTTTATTTTGTACATAAAAAGTTATAACAGTGGGAAACACACAGAAACAGACACATCTTGGCAGCCTCGTCTCGGACATGGAACAAAGAGAAACCGGAACGCCGATGCCAAAGATAACCCCGATCTCCCAGCGGCCCAACTGGCAAGTAGCAGCGGTGACATCGAGAACAGAGTTGTGGACCTCCGGTTTGGCGGAGAACATCACTGGGTGACGCCGTTGAGTAGCAAAACTGGCAAGGAGTAGGATGGAGATTGCGAGGGGGCATAAGTGACACCTGTAGATCAACAAATCTTTAGTTGTTCTCTGAACTGTTCTAGTATGAGATTGGTTGGCACGCAACCATCGAATGTGTTGCCCTGATACAACAGACGAAAATCTAGCATTTATTGGCTATATCGTAGAAAATTAGTTAGTTGAAATGTAAGTGCAGCAAGTGAATATGTAGACATGCTTTTAGGCAAAAAATCATAAATGTTTATGTAATATAGTGGGTATTGACACAGAATATAAGATGGATTACTTGAGTAAACTGCATACCTTGTGTTTATATATAAGCTATGATAGCTTGATTGAGATTATGAATATTTAGAAGGTACCTCACGCTCAACGACAATAAAGTCAAGCTCGATTTTTTTTTTGCCAGGTCACTTGATTTCCATAGTCCAAGATTCGGGCAACATGTACAATGATCTTTCATTGGAACACACGAGGCGACAAATCTTTTCACCAAGGTCTCTGCATAACTACTATCTTACTTTGCGTGCAGGAGATTATTTTTAGTACTGGTAGATATGAACTTCGGTAGAAATAGCAGTTCGAAGAATGAAAAAATCAGATGTAAATTGATCAATTGGAGTGAATGATAGAAGATGGACAATCTAGGAGAACAAATAGATCCAAACAAATAATGAAGACCTACCCTGCAGTCCATGCGTAACAAAAGGAGAACCAACACGGGCAGCAGCAGGGCGAAGAGTAATATACTGCAATCTATGACGCCGACGCAGAGCCAGAGGAGGTAGCATAGAAGGAGGCTAGCCTCGCCGGATGGCGGAACCACCGCGTGTACTCATACTACGCTAACCTGCTGAAAACATAAGATAATTAGGAGGCTGGCCAGTGGGGTTGTTGAAATATCGCAGCTCAGTATGTCCATTCGTTCAGTACGAAAATAACTGCAAAGAAGGAAAAGAGTTTATAATCGTTAATCCTAGAAACATAAGATAAGGCAATTAAATCTAGAAACTTAAGCGTACATCCCTGCTACACTATTATAACATACAGAGATAGGAAAATTTTGCCTCCAATGGTGCAGGGGCAAATGAGTGGAACCAAGAATGTATGAGTGCAAACCCTTCTCCATGTGCATATACACCAGCATTCTAGAGGCCAAGTACAGTTTATGGAACTATTCTCCATGTACGGACAGAGATCGACACTTTGCTCCTGTGTTTGCATATATACCAAAACAAATAGCACAACTACCCATTGTACCATCACTATGCATTATCAAATGAACTATCAATAGTATTTTCTGTACATCTAATCCATCATATTACAGTGGGTGTGCTTTATGAGAGCCTAGTAGCAGAACCTAACTAATGGGTGTGCTTATTGAGCCATTGGCTCATTGAGCTTTTGAATTTTTTTTCGTCATATACCCGCTGGTATAAAAAAAATCTAAGAGGTTTTATAAATAGCTTTTGAATTTAAATAGCTTCTGAATTAAGCTAGTAGCAGAACCTAACTAATGAGTGTGCTCATTGAGTCATTAGCTTGGGTATGTACCTGGAAAGAGATTCCATCACACCCTGGTTGAACAGTCCGAGTGACATACCTAAAAGGATTCTGGCATATTACAGTGTATCCCAGATGCACCATCTGTTCATATAGGCTGGAAGAAGCTTTATCTTTCAAGGATGCCCAATTCGCTGCAGGTGTACTTCGGTTACCTCAGCAGAAGAAGAATAACCTTTCTTCTGACAACCCAAGTGCGGATCTGTGCAACTGTGCACACCTTTCCTCCCTAAAATCATAGGTTATGACTGAAGCAAAAGAAAAAGTCTAGTGTTATAGATTAGCAAACTATCCGACGTTCAGGAGCTAATTGGGGTGTAAAAAATGCATTACCACACAGTAATAGGGGAAAGAAGGATTCAGCACAAAGACTTAGAAAACGGGGGAAATCTCCTTCTGCTCCATTTTAAAAGAAATAATTATAAAGAGAAGATCCTGATTGGCAGTCATCACCAGCATAACATGTAAGATCTCCTAGCAATATTTTTTTAATGACATCAAGGTGTATCAAATAACTTCATTCGAGCATATGTTACATACGAATTGTGAAGCATTTGAATCCTTATCAAACAATGCCTTTTAGTAGACTGGAAAGATACTACAGATAAGGCACGGAACTGCCCCATGGGTTCCCACCTCCCAGGAATCAGAGACTTCAGAGCACCTCTTTACAAATGTTTGCAATAATAGGAAACAAACTCGAACTGAGGATTAATATGCCCATTTTTTGTAATGAAAACAAAGAAGAATCCAAAATTTAATTACCAGTAGTGGGAGGCTCTGCCTCGTGACCTTGCAGATCGAAGGAGTCAGGAGAAGCTGGGAGCACGATATGGCTGTCGAACACACAGGGCTGCTGATGCCAATCACCATGAACAACCCGGGAAGAAATTATGGGCACCACCGCAGTAAGCATCGATCTTGGCTGCCATGGCACGGAGCCGGACGCCAAAGAGACCAGGGCCTCGCGCCCCAAGACGTCTAGGCAGTCGATGACGGCCGAGATGGCCTCCTCGGCACTGGAGACCGCCCCTTCCAATCTATCTTTCGTCCACGGAGGCCAGCTGGGGCATAAATCCGACGGGAGATCATGCGCCGGCTGCTGCAGAAGTCCGAGCTAGCCATCGTCGCATCCACAAGGATGGGAATCATTGACGCCACGCCACCACCATCAACGGCTGCTCCGGATACCCACCAATCCGCGGCCTCACCTTCTTCCTCCTCCTCCATCGTCGATGGCCGACAGGAATCCTCCGCCGAGCAGCACGGCAAGCTGCAGCCCACGCGTGCAAGGTTGCTGCTGGTGGCGAAGAAGCGGCGGAGGAGATAATGCAGAGAGAGCCCTCGGATATCGAGCTTACCGAGACAAAGAGGATGATCAAAGCGGTTTAACAAAAAGCTACATGTACCCAGTCTAAAAGGAAGCCTACCTCAAACCAAAGGAAAAAAAGACCACGAAAATTCCTACAGGACATCTAAATTGCACACACACTGGAATTAACCACAAACTTATATACGTGTCATCTTCATGTTAACCTCCAAAAAAACTCAAAACTCTTACAAAAAGGAAGTCAGTTCCCAAATAGTATAGTAGTTATACACTGTGGGCCCAGTTCAGACAGCCGATACACGCGGCATGCATAAGGTCATACACATAGAGCACGCGCAGAAGCTTATCTCTTTGCATCTCTGGCTCGTCTCTTGCTTTCTTCCCCCTGATCCCCTTTTCTTCCCTCCATCGATGGGAAGCTCCCCAATATTCAGCGTCTCTTCACAAATTGATGTGTCTAAGTCACAAAGTGATGTGTCTGAGTGCTTTATCGTCCTCTCACCCAACCAAATCGACAATCACCACTGTTGCAGCATGCTCTGCATTTTGATGCCATGGTGAATCGAAGTCGTGCAGTCCAGAGTGTGATGGCGCTGCGGCTGTCCGCGGTGGTGGCTCCCTGCATGATGATCTCTACGTCAGCATGTGTCAATTCAGACAGTTCTCTTGCTGCCAGCAATCCAAGCTCAAAGCACTGAGATAGGTACGTTGGTTGAGCTGCTTGGCCATGACGGTGCCAGAGAAGCAGCCGCATCAGCGTGAAAAGGGGCGCAGGGTCAGAGCGGAGCTAGCTTCAGGCAATAGCACTTCGGTCACAAGGCCTTGGTAGCGTGGTCGTCGTTCCTCTGTGATACAGCTGAACCAGCTATGACCACCTCTTGGTCACTCTCCCCTGCTGTGTGCTCTGCCTGCAGGCTTCATCAACAACCTCCCTCCACCCTCTTCATCAGGTGCATCTTTTTTTCCTCACATCAGGTGCATCTTTTTTGGGGAGTGCTGAGCGTCCCCCGGGGGATTAGAAATCTAATCCCCCGGGTCCCCAACCGTCCGATCAACAGATCTGGAACATTTTCGGCCGTCAGATCAAACCAACCAGTCCTCTCTTCCACTTTTGCTACCATGATGTACCAAAGTAGCAAAAACGGTTCAATTGTAGCAAAATCTATTTTCACCTAAAAACATAGACCTCGCCGGAGACTCGCCGGAGATGTCGCCGGAGACCCACCGGAGACTTAGTAGCAAAAAATATATGCTATATTAGCAAATACACACAAAGATTGTAGCAACTTTTTTTGTTATTGTAGCAAAACCGACCTCATCGAAGTCTCGCCGGAGACCTCGCCGGAGAACTTGTAGCAAAAAACGTATACTATTATAGCTAAAACCTAGAACAAATGTAGCAAAACCTGATTCCACCGGATACTCGCCGGAGACATAGTAGCAAAAAAATATGGTATAGTAGCAAGAAAACAAAAATATTGTAGCAAATTTTTTTGCTATTGTAGCAAACTATGCATTGATGAAAAAATATAATTGTAGCAAGACAAATTTCGCCAAAAAGAATTATAGCAAACAATGTATACTATATTAGCATAAATGCCAAACTGAAGTACCAAAAACAATATACTATTGTAGCATCACGCCCCTGAGCAAAAACGCCGAGGAGCCGTTAGCAGCAGGCGGCCGTTGACTTGCAGCTAGAGGGAAGGGGGAGAGGAGGATGACGGCCATGGCTGGGGGAGCCGGAGGATGGAGAAATCTCGCCACCACGTCACGGACGCCGGCAGCAGCAGCCGGAGCAGGTAGACGCGACGAGCTCTGCTCGGTGGCGCGCTGTCCAAGCTCCGTGGGATCCCCATGGCAGCGCGGCGGCGCGCGCAGTTCAGCATGGCTGCCCCACGGCAGAGGTGGCAGATTCCGGCGGATCTCCTTGCCGGAGTCCTCCGCGGCGGCGAGAAGCGGGAGCGGCGGCCAGGGACCAGCGGCGACCGGCCGGGGAGGAGCGGGAGCGGCGGACAGTGGCCTGCTGCGGAGTTGACCCACGGCGTCGCGTGCAGCCGCGACTCCATGCGAAGGCGGATCTTGGCCGCGCGCAGAGAGCAGCCATGGAAAAGGGAAGCGAGGAAGATGGATGGGATATTTTTCTGCCTTGGTTCAGTGGGACCTACCCATGTGCGCGTGGACCACAACGCGCCGCGTGCCTGGTAGGACCCGGAGGATTTGATCAGTAATCGTCCGGGGGAACACCAGCTTTTCCCATCTTTTTTTTCCCTCAGATCTCCCTCAGTATTAGTTGCTAATTTTTCCTTAACATATAATATATATTAAGATATATTCCAAAGGAAGGGAAAACACATGCTAGTACAAAAGGCTTATTTAGTGCACGATTCAGATCCCAAGGTAAAGATGAACATGTCAAGTATGTCAAGTATGTTGGCAGCAGGTACTGACCTTGTAATAAAACCTACATTGGTTGTCTTGGATGTCACTACACCCAAAACTTATCCATTAGGAGACAATAAGGAAATAATTAAAGTAAACAGCGCTAGCATGTCAAGTATGTTGGCAGCAGGTACTGACCTTGTAATTTTGCAGCACTATCCATACCCGTAAAAGGTTGTTTTAGCTGCTACGTTTGCTCTCTAGAAAGACCAATTATCCTTGCCTTGAATATGTAACTACAAAATTGCATTAATAGAAGCAGGTGGATATTACAAAATGAAGACAAAATGAAGACTGCCATTGCATCAATACGTGAGCTTGGAGTAAGAAAATAAAACGGAAGTCTAAATACTATGACACAAAACATCAAAAGGTAGCCTCTCACAGGGAAGAAAATGTTGCCAATGCGCAAACTAAGGATTTTGAATATGTCCAGCGGTTCAATGAGTCCAAACGTACACAACACATACTCTATACTTATGTAAATTTAGAAATGTACTAACCGAGAATTTGGAAACAATTAGAAGATATTTGAAGAGGAAACATTCATCTAACAATGAATTGTCCAACAATTAAAGGATCTGAAAAGGAAATAGTACCGTACTAAAGAAAATGAGGGATCTCTGAGAATAAGATGTATTAACCATTGTGGAAATACAAACTCAAGTGGAAATTAACTACCTTGGTTGACATACAATCTAAATACAGCAGCAAACCATTCAAAAGAAAATATGGCAGCTAATTATTTCAAAAAAAAATACTGAAAGTACAAACCTAACAGAAGACACCATGGAACTTTCAATGAACACATAAACATTGACTGACCATATGCATGGAAAAGAACAATTTCTAAGATAAGATTACCTTAGCTAATCTCATATATAGGAACCTGTAGGGCATTTATAAGGACCGCCACGGATACAATTTTTTCTTTCAAACACAGTTACAATCCACACCAATCACCTTGCACTGTCACTCACTGGAAAGATCCTGCCATAAAATCAAAGCTCAAGACAATCAATCGGACTACCAATAACATCAAAATACAGATCACGGTAGCACAATGTCATCCTATGGGCAGACATATTACTTCTTTGGGCTCTCTTTCTAAACTGCAGACCAGTGTCGAACTAATTTTAGAAGAGCAAAATTATTTTAGATAATGGGGAAAAATAATTTTGACTCATATTTTGATAGAAATAGTGGTCAGGATGATATTCCTATTACCGTCTTGGTGTGGCAGCCGGCGTTCCCTCTTATCCTCTGTTTCCTCCTCGAAAAAACGTCGGCAGATATTGGGCGAAGCCACAGGGGAGCCACCAGCTGAGGGTAGGATGAACAAACGACAGCAGATGGTAAGCGAAGTCGTGGGAAGGTGCCAGGTTTATCGTCGATCGCTACAACCTTCATCATGAAAAATAGCGATGGATCAACGAAGTTGGATATAAACTATCAATGAAAATCAAGCCTCTCTTTCAGACTAAATGATACTTACCTGGATCCCCCGAGGTACATCATTTCCTTTGATTTGCTCATGTACGTCATTCGTTCTTCAGAGAGCATAAGTGACTGAAACTCATATTCAACCTGATGCCTCTCAATCTCTATCTATCTTAGAGCTAATAACTGATCCAACAACACCAAAAATACGGCAGGCCTTTTGCAATGCTGACGGTTGACGATACACCTGCAGCTTGATGTAAAGCTTCTCCCTCCTGTAATACAATATAGTGCACGCATATAACAACTTGGCGTGATGACTTTGCACTAATACAGAACCAGTCATCATCAAAGCTTTACTAAACACATGTGACGGAAAGACTGCATATATGTGAGAGCAACCTTACAACATACAACTGACTTATCAAATGCTTGTTGTTCTGCCTTCCTTGCCCACAATACTGTTAGTAGGCATTTGGTCAAACAAATAGCATACATATACTAAAATCATTGTCTAGATTGAATAAGAAAATGTCGCACAATGTACATCGATGAAGTTCTATAAAATCGAGATAAAGAATTGAGGATCAATAGGGAACTAAGTAAAGACACATGTAAGGATAGAGAGATTAAAACTGATGGGGGTTCCTGCCGTTATTGGATACGTCTATAGCTGCTGCTTCGAGCAGTTCACCGACGTGAAGGCTCTGGTGATCAATGTCCCGGGGGAGGAAAAGGGGCTCGGGAAGGGCGCCATGCCGCGCCGCGTCACATGTTGCTGGGCCTGGGCCTCGCCGACCGGTCCCTTCCAGAGGCTTCCTTTCATCCAGGATCAGTATTGAGCAGGCGTGCAAGGTGCCCCGCAGCATCGGTGCGGGGACGTGCCGCTGCTGTCGCCACCGATCCCGTGGTCGATGCGGCCATTGCTGTCTGAGAGAGATGGAGAGGAGGTGAGACGGCGAGAAGAGGAGAGGGCAGAGATGAATCAACCAAGATCGGTCATAGAAAAACAGGGAAGCTGAAGCGAAGGATGGCGCACCGATAATCTGGCCTCCTCCTTCTTTTGCTGAGGTGATGCCTCTAGCTCGTTGCCATCGACCTCTTCTTGATAGAGAAAGCGAGGGCTCGTTGAGCCCCACACGGCAGACCAACTGCTGGGGTTGTGGCCGTTGTCACGGTGAAGAGCCGCGTGGATGCCCGCGACACCGGAGCAAGGTCCAAGACACGGCATGGCTTTCTGCCACATCAGAGCTCGGTTAGGGGGAGCTCGTGGCAAGGGGGAGATTTGGTCTCGCTCGACGCCGCCGAATGGGAGGGCGCGGAGCCTGGAGGCGGAGCCTGGGGCGCGGCTGACGGGTCCGGCATCACAGCCGAATCCGGCGGCCCCGGTGAGGGATGAAGGAGGCTGTAGCACCACCGGCCCCTCGAGTCCGGCCGCTCCGGCCATCACCGCGCACACGTCCTCTCCTCCACTTGAGAGAGAGGATTGACCACGGGAACGACCACGACCGTGAGAAGAGGGCGCCGCGGCAGGAGCGGACGGAGCGGCGGCGGCGCTGGAGCCGGCCGCCGTCGCCCACGGCAAGGAGCAGCATCCCGATTGATACTAAAACCTGCAACAAAACAGATGGGAGTGAGGCCGGACGTAGAAACTACGAAAAGGAGAAAGAAGCAAAAGCAAACATAAAATCCGGACCTAGCAAGGAAATCTAATCATCAAGGAAGAAGACGGAAGGAACAAAGAAGAACGGACTCTCCTATGTGAAGGCTTGAACGTAGGAACCCAGGAAGCAGCATAAAACGGAGAGGCCTACGGAGAAGGAAAAACAGAGGGAATAGCCACGCAAAAAGAAACGTGGCAGCTAGATAGCAGAGGAAGTTGTCAAAGAGGCATGCACGACCGGTCGAAACCGATGGAACCGGACCTGGAAGGTAGATAGCGTGAAAGAAAAAGAAGCAACCCATGCAGAAAAATAGGATCACCGGCTGGCTCCCGCTGTCTGCCGGTAAACAGGAATTTCAGAAAGGAAAAAAAAAGGGAAGAAAAGGAAGTGCAG
This sequence comes from Lolium perenne, assembly GCF_019359855.2. Lineage (NCBI taxonomy): Eukaryota > Viridiplantae > Streptophyta > Magnoliopsida > Poales > Poaceae > Lolium > Lolium perenne. Next base: position 143,048,029 of record NC_067248.2, on the reverse strand, counting down.
CCCCGCATGTGTAGGAAAGAACCTTGCGTGAACAGGGCAAAATACGAACGTGTCTACACCTGGCTGGATGAAACGGATGAGGTAACAGTAACCAAAAATTTCTCCTTCAAGCAAAGAGGGTTAGCTTTTATATAGTTGTATATATAGTGCCTATAAATGTGTTGGAGGAGATGGTTAAGGAATTGGCAGAGGATTTTGGGTGTCCGGTTGGCAAAATGCCTTTCACATATTTAGGCTTGCCTCTCGGTACGACGAGGCCAACCATCACAGAGTTGTCTCCAATAGTATGTCGGTTAGAACGAAAATTGACGGCTAGTTCCATTTTTCTTTCTCAAGGTGCTCGTCTGCAACTAATAAATTCAGCCCTAGCGCTAATGCCTTTGCATTTTCTATGCTCTCTTCAGCTGCCATCGGGATTGACTAAACAATTGGATATAATTCTTAGACAGTGTTTGTAGAGGGATAAAGATGGCGAACCGAAATAATCCCTGGCAGCTTAGGAAATGATTTTTAAGCCAAAACTCAAAGGTGGGTTAGGCATTGTGGATTTGCATAAACAGAATGCAGCTCTGCTTATCAAATTCCTTGACAAATTTTATAATAAGCAAAACTTGCCGTGGGTACACTCAAAATTTGGGATGCTCACTATCAAGGGAAAAATCCACATGCTGAAAATGTTTGTGGATCTTTCTGGTGGAAGGATGTTCGGATGTTCTTAAGAAGGTTGGATAATTTCAGAGGAGTGGCCATGGTTCAGCATGGCCGAGGAGATATGTTCTTCTTCTGGTCTTATAATTGGGACATCCAGGGTTCATCCCAACCTATTTGTAGGAGATTCCCCAGATTGTTCTCATTTGTGATCGATGAAAATAGCTCAGTTGCTCCCATTCCAGATCACGTGGTAATGGAAGATAAATACTCTATGGTGTTTGTTCGTGCGCTGGAACGTATTGAAAATTTGTCTGACCATGCTCCCATTCTTTTAGCTACTGGAATGCCTAGACCTTTGTGTAAGCGTCCTTTCCTTTCAAGTTTGAACTTTGATGGCTACATCGGGAGGGTTTTTATGATATGGTTAAAAATGTTTGGGAAAGACCGGTTTCGGGTAATACACCCATATTAAGATGGAATAATAAGATGTGTGCAATGCGCAAACACCTCTCTGGATGGGCTGCCCATGTTTCCGATATTCTGAAAAAATAAAACACTCGTACATTGTACATTATTGATGACTTGGAGGCTTTGGCGGAGTTAAGACCTCTATCTCTGCAAGAGATTGAATTAAAAAGTCAATCTAATGCCCAAATAGTTGATCTTGTTCGTGAGGATAAGCTTAAATGGTATCAGCGGTCAAAGGCCCGGTTTATCTTGAAAGGAGATTCAAATACGCGATATGTCCATGGCATTGCCAATGGCAGACATAGGAAAAAATGGATACATTTTCTGGTACAAGAGGAAGAGCTGATTGAAGGCCATGAGCAAATCAAATCCTACATTACGAATTATATAAAGGTCTATTTGGTCCTCCAAAGTAGAGTTCTTTCTCTCTAGATGAGACCTTAACGGACAATATACCCCAAGTGTCTATGGAAGAAAATAGGGTTCTCACAACACCTTATTCGGAGGAGAGGTTTAGAAAGCCATTTTCCAAATAGAACGTAATAAAGCACCGGCCCATATGGTTTCCCTGCTGAGTTTTACCAAACTTTTTGGGAGACTGTTAAGTCAGACCTTCTAGAGATGTTCAGTGTTCTTCAAGCCAGATAGCTAGAATTATTTCGTCTAAATTTTGGTGAAGTAATCTTGTTATAAAAAGTTAATGAGGTAGAAAGGATTCAACAATATCGAGCTATCTGCCTATTAAATGTAAGTTTCAAGTTTTTCAAGAAAGTGGCCACTATTCGACTAACTACAGTGGCAGATCATGTAGTTCAACCATCGCAAACCGCTTTCATGCAAGGAAGAAATATTCTTAATGGAGTAGCGGTCTTGCATGAAGCGGTACATGAAATGCATACTAAGAAATTACATGAAATTACATGGGGTTATTTTAAAGCTAGATTTTGAAAAGGCCTATGATAAAGTCAATTGGTCTTTCCTTCAGAAGACTCTTAAGATGAAAGGTTTTTCTCCTGAGTGGCGCGCTCTGATCAATGACTTCGTATCTGGAGGAAGTGTGGCCATCAGGGTCAATGATGACATTAGCCACTACTTCCAGACACGAAAAGTTTTACGCCAAGGCGACCCATTATCGCTAATGTTATTTAACATTGTGGCGGATATGCTAGCTATTTTGACCGAGCGTGCTAAGTCCGATGGTCAGATTGAAGGAGTAATCTCACATCTTGTTGATGGTGGTATATGAATTCTTCAATACGTCGACGATACCATTCTGTTTATGGACCATGATCTTGAAAAAGCTCGCAACCTCAAATATTTTGGCAGTGTTCGAGCAACTTTCGGGTCTAAAGATTAATTTCCAAAAAAGTGAATTGTTTTTTTCGTGATGCTCAAGATGATCCAACTCTTTATGTGGAGCTGTTTGGTTGTGAGCAAGGCCAATTTCCTATTCGCTATTTGTGGATCCTGATCCATTATCGGAGACTTACAAATGTTGAATGGAAAATAGTTGAGGAAAGACTTGAAAAGCATCTTAGTAGTTGGAAGGATAAATTGTTGTCCCTTGAAGGAAGATTGGGACTCATTAATTCAGTACTGACAAACATGGTACTATATATGATATCTTTCTTTCTTTTACCAAAAGGAGTCTTGCATAAACTCGATTATTATCGATCCAGATTCTTTTGGCAAGGAGACAACGAGAAAAAGAAATATCGATTGGTTAAATGGAGTATAGTTTGTAGACCCAAAGACCAGGGTGGACTTGGAATTCATGATCTTGAGGTCAAGAACTCAGGTGTACTAGGTAAATGGTCGTTTAAACTTCTTACCAAGGACAGGCTTTGGAAAACAATTCTAAGAAGAAAGTATATCGGCTCGAATGCGTTATCCCAAGTGGTTTGGAAATCAGGGGACTCGCATTTCTAGGTTGTTCTCATGGTCTCGAAGAAATTCTTATTTCTCCATGGTACTTTTTCCATTAATGATGGAGCGCAAATACGATTTTGGGAGGACAATTGGTTAGACAACGCCCCTCTATGTGAACAGTATCCAACTTTATATAGTATTGTTCATCGCAAAAGTGATACCATTGCTACGGTAGTGGCTACCTCACCCCCGGATGTGCCGTTCAGACGGAATTTTATTGGTCCGAGGCTAATTGCATGGAACTCCTTACTAGTTCATTTGGAGGATATTCAACTATCACGAATTTCGGTGGAATCTACACGGCAACGGCACTTTCTCGGTGACGTGGGCATAACCCTTCGGGTACTCGACATTGCCGTACCCGGTGCAAACTATGAAGGTGGACCAGCACGAGGACTCGACAAGCTGGACCTGCACGCGCCTCAACTTGGACTACAAGGAAAGAAGTCTCCAATATGAATCCTACTAGGACTCTTGTAAACCCTAGCTTGGCTGATATATAAAGCCAGGCAGGGGCACCCCTTAGGGACAAGCACAATCAGAAACATAATTTTAGAGGCAACACGCCTAGACACCGCAACCCGCGGATTAGAACTAGACTAGATCCAACAACTCCGCCTATGGCGGCCCCCTGTACTCATATATTCATATAGTGGATTGCTAGCAGGACGTAGCGACCCTCCACCGCGGGGGCGTGAACCTGGGTACGTCGTGTACCGCCTCGCTCCCGGAACTTCCGTCGTCGTCTTTCTCTAAAACCCAAGCCCCTCATGGTGGGCATTGTCGAGGAACCGCCTCGTCAATTGGCGCCGTCTGTGGGAAAGCGACGAATGGATTTTGTCATCTGGGCAGGATCCTTCTTCAACAGCTACAACATGGTCTTCATCGGCTTCGTCAACAGTAGGCGCTGCAGATCCATCTACGCCGATGCCGCCCCGCGAAACATGACGAAAGCTCAATGCGCGGACTGTCACAGTGCAGCCACGCGACCCGACAGCAGCATCATGGAGCAGTCGAAGATCAATACCCGATCTGATAGCAGGCGCCGTGTGAATCAGGTGCCAAAATATTGGAGACTATCTCAGCTGGAAAAAAACTACCTCGTCTCGCTGTCAAGGAATCAAGAATCGTCCGAATCAATATACGTCACGAGTTACCAACGCCGTGGCCTTCACAGGTTTCAATGGAGGCAGGCAGTGCGTCAGATGTTGACCCAATGTTTACTCTTGCACGGACACGGCCGGCTCAATCGATCAAACTTCATGGAAGAAAAGACTCATCCTCGCACGCGACAGCGGATGCTTCGGCTAAACGTACGTTACCCGATGAGACTGGCCAACATTATACTGTTTCATCTGCTATCATGTCGGAGAAAAAGAGTCACATTACAAGCACTTCGAGTCAAAAATCTGGGAAAGTCTCATCTGGGAAGAAAAGAAAAAAAAATCGGCGGCGCACGGCCATTACTTGAATCAAGGAGATTGTATTGGAGAAATCAGCAAAGCTATTTTCTGGTCATCAACGCTAGCAACCAGATCGAGTCTCGGCAGATAAATATGAAGAAAAGAACATACGCAGTGGCAGCAGCTCATGGCATGGAATTCTCAGCCCTTCGGATCCATATATATTCGCCAAAAATTCAACAGCCGAGCATCCGATACATTGGAGGGCCCACGTGTTTGCACCGCGCATCAGAACCAGCTTCGACTACTCTGCTCGGACGACCGCGCCTGCCATCGCGCACTCTTCTTGCTCGGGGGCTCGCCTGCCGCGAACCCGACATTACGGACCCGATATATTCGGATGCTCACCCGCAGCGGATCGGCTATGTCAACAGCGTCCTCCTCATCGGCCATGTCATCTAGTAGCCGCATGGACTATCTCTGTCCGCGGAATTATTTCGGTTGCGCCTGCCGCATGGACTATTTCTGTCCGCGGAATTATTGCGGCTGCGCCTGCCGCATGGGCTATCTCTGGCCGCGGAATTATTTCGGCTGCACCTGCCGCATGGACTGTCTCTGTCCGCGGAATTATTTCGGCTGCGCCCGCCGCACGGACTATCTTTGGCCGTGCAACTATTTCGACTGCGCCTGCAGAACTAAGTGTTCATCTTTCTTTCGCCACACCCGATGATTGGGGAGGCGCCATTACATCGTTACCTCCAGTACTCTCGATTACTCGGTGGATTTATTTTCCCCGAATCAGTGGATTTATTTTCTCCATCATCTATGATTACTCGATGGACTTAACTTCTTCGGCTCTGGATATATCTCCTCCCGATGCACTCTCGGGTTGGTGGATTCATCATCTGGAATATTCAATGGATATCATCTTATTTAATATCGACTCGATGCGATCCCGTCGGGAGCGCTGGAATTACTCGGGGGCTCCTGGAATATATTCGAGCTATTGCGGTTACTCCCATCGGGAGCGCCGGTGTGCTGGAATTATTACTCCCATCGGGAGCGCCGGTGTATTGGAATTCAAGAAGATATGAAGACTATTACTCCCATCGGGAGCGCCGGTGTGCTGGAATTATTACTCCCATCGGGAGCGCCGGTGTATTGGAATTCAAGAAGATATGAAGACTATTACTTCCTGAAGGAGATATGCCCTAGAGGCAATAATAAAGTGGTTATTATTTATATCTTTATGTTTATGATAAATGTTTATATATCATGCTAGAATTGTATTAACCGAAACATTAGTACATGTGTGATATGTAGACAAACAAGAAGTCCCTAGTATGCCTCTTAAACTAGCTTGTTGATTAATGGATGATTAGTTTCATAATCATAAACATTGGATGTTATTAATAACAAGGTTATGTCATTGTGTGAATGATATAATGGACACACCCAATTAAGCGTAGCATAAGATCTCGTCATTAAGTTATTTGCTATAAGCTTTCGATACATAGTTACCTAGTCCTTATGACCATGAGATCATGTAAATCACTTATACCGGAAAGGTACTTTGATTACACCAAACACCACTGCGTAAATGGGTGGCTATAAAGGTGGGATTAAGTATCCGGAAAGTATGAGTTGAGGCATATGGATCAACAGTGGGATTTGTCCATCCCGATGATGGATAGATATACTCTGGGCCCTCTCGGTGAAATGTCGTCTAATGTCTTGCAAGCATATGAAAGAGTTCATAAGAGACCACATACCACGGTACGAGTAAAGAGTACTTGTCAGGAGACGAGGTTGAACAAGGTATAGAGTGATACCGAAGATCAAACCTCGGACAAGTAAAATATCGCGAGACAAAGGGAATTGGTAATATATGTGTATGGTTCATTCGATCACTAAAGTCATCGTTGAATATGTGGGAGCCATTATGGATCTCCAGATCCCGCTATTGGTTATTGGTCGGAGTGAATACTCAACCATGTCCGCATAGTTCTCGAACCGTAGGGTGACACACTTAAAGTTGGATGTTGAAATGGTAGTTCTTGAATTATGGAATGGAGTTCGAATATTTGTTCGGAGTCCCGGATGAGATCCCGGACATCACGAGGAGTTCCGGAATGGTCCGGAGAATAAGATTCATATATAGGATGTCATTTTATGTGAAATAAAATGTCGCGAAAGGTTCTATGGAAGGTTCTAGAAGGTTCTAGAAAAGTCCGGAAGAAACCACCAAGGAAGGTGGAGTCCACAAGGGACTCCACCTCCATGGCCGGCCAGCCCTAGTGGGGGTGGAGTCCCAAGTGGACTCCACCATAGGGGGCCGGCCACCCCCACATGGGAGGTGGGAATCCCACCTTTGGGTGGGAGTCCTAGTTGGGCTAGGTTTGCCCCCTCCTATGGAAGGTTTTGGTTTCGGGTCTTATTCGAAGACTTGGACACCAACACTTGGGATCCACCTATATAATGAGGGGCCAAGGGAGGGGGCCGGCCACCCCAAGACCATAGCTTGGCCGCCCCCCTTGAGTGGCCGGCCACCCCCTCCCAAACCCTAGCTTTGCTCCTCCACTCCATATTGCCCGCGTAGCTTAGCGAAGCTCCGCCGGACTTCTACACCGCCACCGACACCACGTCGTCGTGCTGTCGGATTCAAGAGGAGCTACTACTTCCGCTGCCCGCTGGAACGGGGAGGTGGACGTCGTCTTCATCAACAACCGAACGTGTGACCGAGTACGGAGGTGCTGCCCGTTCGTGGCGCCGGAACCGATCGTGATCAAGATCTTCTACGCGCTTTTGCAAGCGGCAAGTGATCGTCTACCGCAGCAACAAGAGCCTCCTCTTGTAGGCTTTGGAATCTCTTCAAGGGTGAGACTCGATACCCCCTCGTTGCTACCGTCTTCTAGATTGCATCTTGGCTTGGATTGCGTGTTCGCGGTAGGAAAATTTTTGTTTTCTATGCAACGTTATCCTACAGTGGTATCAGAGCCGTATCTATGCATAGATGGTTGCACGAGTAGAACACAATGGTTTGTGGGCGTTGATGCTCTTGTTATCTTTAGTTTGAGTACTTTGCATCTTTGTGGCATAGTGGGATGAAGCGGCTCGGACTAACTTTACATGACCGCGTTCATGAGACTTGTTCCTCGTTTGACATGCAACTTGTATTGCATAAGAGGCTTTGCGGGTGTCTGTCTCTCCTACTATAGTGAAGATTCAATTTACTCTTCTATTGAAAACATTAGTATCAACGTTGTGGTTCATGTTCGTAGGTAGATTAGATCTCTCTCGAAAACCCTAAACCACGTAAAATATGCAAACCAAATTAGAGACGTCTAACTTGTTTTTGCAGGGTTTGGTGATGTGATATGGCCATGATATGATGATGAATATGTATGAGATGATCATTATTGTATTGTGGCAACCGGCAGGAGCCTTATGGTTGTCTTTAATTTTCATGTTGAGTAGTATTTCAAAGAAGTTGTAATAGTTGCTACATGAGGTGAACAACCATGAAGACGGCGCCATGAACCTTGACGCTACGCCGACAATGATGGAGATCATGCCCGTTGATGATGGAGATCATGTCCGTGCTTTAGAGATGAAGATCGAAGGCGCAAAGACAAAAGGGCCATATCATATCACATATGAACTGCATGTGATGTTAATCCTTTTATGCATCTTATTTTGCTTAGATCGCGACGGTAGCATTATAAGATGATCCCTCACATTAATATCAAGATAATAAAGTGTTCTTCCCTCGTATGCACCGTTGCATTGTTCGACGTTTTGAAGCATCTCGTGATGATCGGGTGTGATAAACTCGACATACAACGAGAGTAAGCCATGTATAACACGCGGAATACTTGGGTTTGCTTGACGAGCCTAGCATGTACGAGACATGGCCTCGGGACAACGGAAACCGAAAGGTTGAACACGAGTCATATGGATGATATGATCAACATGTTGATGTTCACCATTGAAGCTACATCATCTCACGTGATGATCGGTTTTGGTGTAGTGGATTTGGATCGTGTACCACTTAACAACTATGAGGGATGTTGTATTAAGTGGGAGTTCATTAGTAATTAGATTAAAACATGAACTAATTATCATAAACATAGTCTGAGTAGTATTTTGAATTAATTTTGTAGTATTGGCATCCGTTTACTACTACGCGCTAGTCTTGTTATTGAGATAGAAATACTGTTAAAATCTGACAAGAAACTTTACGGATTGGTACCGTATTGTTAAAGAATCAAGAATTGATTAAGTCCTATTGCAAACTTTTAGTAAACCTCACATTGTTGATTCAAAGAGCTATGGTTTCAATTAGTACCTAAAGTTATCTTGTCTCCATGAAACTTGAAAGTTCAAATATGTTTGAAAAATAAGGAGCTGAAAATTTAGTTTTCGAAATAATCAAGGTATGAGATATATGTGATATCTAAGACCTTATTGCAAGATGATAGAATATAATTTGGTGAGACTACATAAACTCATAAGTTTTATGGGAATGTATGAAGGTTGAAGACGCAAGACGTCACAATCCTCCAGCTATTGGGGCACTAATGATATTCGCATATCCATGAAGTTATCATCCTTAGTATGCACCGTTGCTAAGACTCGTCGTTTGAAGCATCACGTGATGATCGGGTGTTATAGATTCTACGTGTGCTTACAATGGGTGCAAGCCTGATTTGCACATGCGAATACTAAGGTTAAACTTTATGAGCCTAGCATGTACGAGACATGGTCTCAAAAAGTTGTCATGAATTGATGGATAAAATTATGAGTGAAATTGTTCATCATAGTTACTAATATGTGAAATCTAGAACACTTGTCATATGATGATCAACTTCAAAGTAAGAACCTCAAGGTTATTGGTATTTGACCAACAAACCTAGAAGTTATTGATGTTGAAATGTTTTTCTGAATAATGAGGAAAGCTAAAAGAGAAGCGCAAAAGATATTTTGGCAACAGAAAAGAAAAGACTAGAAAGTCTAGCTCGGGTGTATATAAATGATATACATGTTATGGTTGTATTCCTAGTTAAGTCACACAATGAAATTCTTGGGTATTAATACCATATTGGTTGGTATGAAGTGTCATACAAAACAACGCAATTCAAGAATACAATGGCCTAAGTGACTGACAAGGAATATGATAAGAATGTTCGCCTGGAACAAAAATAAAGTGTTATTATGTTCGTCGTTGGCATTCTATCTAGCCCTTAGAATTTATAATAAAGAGCTTAATAAATTGTTATTTTTGCTCTGGTCAAATGAAAACAATGAGTTGTTCAAATTATGACATTACTCCATGTATGATGGATAAGTTATTATAAATCTTAAATGGTGAAACACACATACATAACACTGACGCTAAAAATGCCATAAGGCAAATGATTTGAATTCCACTTATTTGTGGAACCGCAATTTAGGTCATGTTAGAAAGGATCGCATGAAGGAACTCCATGCAAATGGATTTTTGGAGTCATTCGATTTGTTGAATCGTTTGGCACTTGCAAAATCTTTTCTAAAAGGTAATGACTGAAATACCGTTCATAGGCCAAAGAGTTGAACGGGCAACTAACTTAGTGAAAACATACATAATGATATATGTGGTTCACTGGGCATAGTTGTGTGCGGAAGATTCTTCTACTTCATGAAAACTTTCAAACAATGAATTGAGTATATATGTGGATATATTCAATAAGGAAAAGTTTGAAACATTTGAATAGGATTCAAATAAATTTCAGCATGAAGTGGAAATCATCGTAATAAAAATCAAATATCTATGATTGGATCATGGTGGAAATATTTGAATTACGAGTTTTAGCGAACATCTAAGAGAGTCATGAAATTGTTCTACAACTTACGTTTCTTGGAGTATCATAGTGATGATGAAGTATCCAAGAGATATATCCAAACTTTGTTGGATCAATGATGAGATAAAATATTGATGCCATTATATTTTTGTGGATTATGCTTTAGTGACTACCGCTTTTACACTGAATAGAGCATCATCATGATCCGTTGAAATGACACCATACGAGTTATGGCATGGGTATGAAACCTGATAGTCTTTTCTTAAATTTTGGTATGCATAGCATAAGTAAATAAGTTTACAACCAAAATCGGATGAATGTCTTTGTTGGTTATCCCAGAGAATTGATTGGGAATTCTTCCCACTATGGAGACAAAAACAAAAGTGTTTGTCAATGTTTCTTATTTCCAAGAAATTGTTTCTAGTGAAGTTTTTGAGTGGGAGGACAATATAATTTGATAAGGTTTATGAACCTGAGCATAATGATCAGAGTAGCGCAGCATCAGAATTTGTTTCGGAAGCGGCCACGACGATCATGGCTCTCATGACTACAAAATGTTTTAGCCATGGAGATCGAAGTACATATTGAACCTTGTAGGTATGGTTTACTTTGTGATCAAATAAATGATTTGTGGACAAAGGATTGATTTTGATCAATGATAAACCAACTACAAAACAAAGAAGTTATGATGGGCCCTGACTCCGTTAAAATGGCCATACGCCATGAAATCCAAAATAGATGAATACTTTTTGAAAGAAAATAGATCTATAAAATTGATGGACTTGGATGAAATATCCTTGAAGAAGCTTAACTTGTCGAAAAGTTGTTTACGACAAAGTTCAAAGAGTTGACTACGACAAGATTAGATCTTCCGTAGCAATGCTTAAAGTCTATATGGATTATTCTAGTAATCACTACATATTTCCTTTATGAGATATGTTAGTAGGATGGCAAAATACATTACTTATCAGAAGTGTGTATTAAAAGGTGTATACAAGATACAACCAAGAGTTTTGCTGATCCGTGGAATACTAGATAGGTATACAAACTTCAATTTGATGAAGTAAGTATAGCGGAGTTTGAATCTTCACTAGATGAAATAGTCAAAGAGTTTTTGATTTCATCAGAAACAATGAAGAGGCTTGCATTTGCAAGAAATTAAGTGGGAGCGCTAAGACACATTTATAATACTTTATGTAGGTGACATATAGTTGGTTATAAATGATGTAATTATATACTTGATTAAAAGGTTTCATTGAGAATTAACTTCAATGAAAGGATATGGACTGAAACAAATTTAGTGTCAAGATCTATGAAGATAGATTGAAACACATAAATAAGTTTAAGTCGAAGTACATATGATGGATATTGAAGTAGTTCAATATAGAAATATTAAGAAAATGTTCTTGTCATGTGAAGGTTTAACAAGACTTGAGTGTATCTGACACTCAATGAGTAAAAACACATGAGTGATTATAGATCACGAATAATATGTACACAATCAGATATCATGTGCTATAAAGTGTTATGAGCATATACCAGAATGATTCATATGATGATCATTAGACGACAGTAAGAATATCCTTGAGTACTTTAGAAGAACTAAGGATATATATATATATATTTTTATATGAAGAAATGACAAACAAATCGCTGTAAGGTGTTACACCGATATTGGTTTTGTCACATATAAAATATAATCTCAAATTAGACAAAGTGTTGTTTAAAAGGTAGCACAATGAGCTAGAAGTTGTCTATGCTAGATTTAGAAGAGTTCTAAATATTGTGACGGATTCTACAAAAGAAGGCAGAGTATGTCATTGTTTTGACAATGACAAAGGATGTTAAGTCAAGAGGTTCTTTGAGAACTTGGTGTATTTCCGACAGAGTCAGAAATTTGAAGCTATATTGTGTGTGACAATATAAGTGACATATTTCAGACAGCGGAATTAAGGTTCCACCAGAAGATCAAACATATATAATGCCAACTCATTTGGAAATGAGTGATGCGTTGAAGGCATAAAATGAATTACAAAATACATACGTTTACGAGCGTGTCGAATCCGTTGACTAAAAACCTCTCCCGTGAGCAATACATGATAAAGCACCAGAAGGCCAAGGTGTTATATCTTTACAAATGTAAACTAGATTATTGACTCTAGTGCAAGTGGGAGACTGAAGGAGATATGCCCTAGAGGCAATAATAAAGTGGTTATTATTTATATCTTTATGTTTATGATAAATGTTTATATATCATGCTAGAATTGTATTAACCGAAACATTAGTACATGTGTGATATGTAGACAAACAAGAAGTCCCTAGTATGCCTCTTAAACTAGCTTGTTGATTAATGGATGATTAGTTTCATAATCATAAACATTGGATGTTATTAATAACAAGGTTATGTCATTGTGTGAATGATATAATGGACACACCCAATTAAGCGTAGCATAAGATCTCGTCATTAAGTTATTTGCTATAAGCTTTCGATACATAGTTACCTAGTCCTTATGACCATGAGATCATGTAAATCACTTATACCGGAAAGGTACTTTGATTACACCAAACACCACTGCGTAAATGGGTGGCTATAAAGGTGGGATTAAGTATCCGGAAAGTATGAGTTGAGGCATATGGATCAACAGTGGGATTTGTCCATCCCGATGATGGATAGATATACTCTGGGCCCTCTCGGTGAAATGTCGTCTAATGTCTTGCAAGCATATGAAAGAGTTCATAAGAGACCACATACCACGGTACGAGTAAAGAGTACTTGTCAGGAGACGAGGTTGAACAAGGTATAGAGTGATACCGAAGATCAAACCTCGGACAAGTAAAATATCGCGAGACAAAGGGAATTGGTAATATATGTGTATGGTTCATTCGATCACTAAAGTCATCGTTGAATATGTGGGAGCCATTATGGATCTCCAGATCCCGCTATTGGTTATTGGTCGGAGTGAATACTCAACCATGTCCGCATAGTTCTCGAACCGTAGGGTGACACACTTAAAGTTGGATGTTGAAATGGTAGTTCTTGAATTATGGAATGGAGTTCGAATATTTGTTCGGAGTCCCGGATGAGATCCCGGACATCACGAGGAGTTCCGGAATGGTCCGGAGAATAAGATTCATATATAGGATGTCATTTTATGTGAAATAAAATGTCGCGAAAGGTTCTATGGAAGGTTCTAGAAGGTTCTAGAAAAGTCCGGAAGAAACCACCAAGGAAGGTGGAGTCCACAAGGGACTCCACCTCCATGGCCGGCCAGCCCTAGTGGGGGTGGAGTCCCAAGTGGACTCCACCATAGGGGGCCGGCCACCCCCCACATGGGAGGTGGGAATCCCACCTTTGGGTGGGAGTCCTAGTTGGGCTAGGTTTGCCCCCTCCTATGGAAGGTTTTGGTTTCGGGTCTTATTCGAAGACTTGGACACCAACACTTGGGATCCACCTATATAATGAGGGGCCAAGGGAGGGGGCCGGCCACCCCAAGACCATAGCTTGGCCGCCCCCCTTGAGTGGCCGGCCACCCCCTCCCAAACCCTAGCTTTGCTCCTCCACTCCATATTGCCCGCGTAGCTTAGCGAAGCTCCGCCGGACTTCTACACCGCCACCGACACCACGCCGTCGTGCTGTCGGATTCAAGAGGAGCTACTACTTCCGCTGCCCGCTGGAACGGGGAGGTGGACGTCGTCTTCATCAACAACCGAACGTGTGACCGAGTACGGAGGTGCTGCCCGTTCGTGGCGCCGGAACCGATCGTGATCAAGATCTTCTACGCGCTTTTGCAAGCGGCAAGTGATCGTCTACCGCAGCAACAAGAGCCTCCTCTTGTAGGCTTTGGAATCTCTTCAAGGGTGAGACTCGATACCCCCTCGTTGCTACCGTCTTCTAGATTGCATCTTGGCTTGGATTGCGTGTTCGCGGTAGGAAAATTTTTGTTTTCTATGCAACGTTATCCTACACTTCCATCGGGAGCGACGGTGTGCTGGAATTATTACTCCCATCGGGAGCGCCGGTGTATTGGAATTCAATAAGATATGAAGACTATTACTCCCATCGGGAGCGCCGGTGTGCTGGAATTATTACTCCCATCGGGAGCGCTGGTGTATTGGAATTCGAGAGGAAATGAAGACTTCTTATACCTGAAGTTATCATCGAAAAAGCCTCTGAAAATACGAGTGCTGCAATGGATGGTAATCGACGAAGACCTTGCTCTTTTCCTTTGCTATAGATGCCTCAAAGAGTGCCGCAAATAGCAAGGATCATGAAGCAACGAAGACCTTGCTCTTTTCCTTTGCTATAGATGCCTCAAAGAGTGCCGCAAATAGCAAGGATCATGAAGCAACGGGGACCTTGCTCTTTTCCTTTGCTATAGATGCCTCAAAGAGTGCCGCAAATAGCAAGGATCATGAAGCAACGAAGACCTTGCTCTTTTCCTTTGCTATAGATGCCTCAAAGAGTGCCGCAAATAGCAAGGATCATGAAGCAACATGGACCTTGCTCTTTTTTCTTTGCTATAGATGCCTCAAAGAGTGCCGCAGATAGCAAGGATCATGAAACACGTACGAAAACGACCCACGGTCAAAACATACATCGGTTGAAAGCAAAGTTGCACATACAACGGGTTTAGCAAGACCTGCAACACGAGCTGATCACTCAAACAATTTGCTGACCAACGAATACACATACGCTTAAACGGGCAATTAAGATTTGCTCCTTCAAAATTTGCCAACGGCATTGACACGGTAAAAGTGCATATGCATGTACCTACCAAAAAAAAACTTACAAACAATGGCATCAACGATGCTCAAGGTGCGTTTTGCCCCTTGAAATAAACAACAATGTGTCAACGGCACCTGAAGAAAACTGTAAACATCGGGTTGCTCGACTTGAATCTACTCACGGTTGCAAGCATCAGTGCCTAAACTCGGGGGCTACTTCCATCGGGAGCGCTGGATGCGCACCCGATGAAATTATCGGCTCCACTGGGCCATCATCTAAATCATCGGCTCCTCAGGGCCATCATCTAAATCATCGGCTCCTCAGGGCCATCATCCCAATCATCGGCTCCTCAGGGCCATCATCCCAATCATCGGCTCCTCTGGGCCATCATCTCAATCATCATCTCCTCAGGGCCATCATCTCAATCATCGGCTCTTCTGGGATACCATCTGAATCATCAACTCCTCTATCTATGGCATCACCAGAGTCATCGGCATCAAGTTCTCGGAACTTGAAAAAGTCTACGGTGTTTGACTTAGCATTTTTTACACCCAATACATAACTATTTCATATTTATCTACAGGCTCGGGGGCTACTCCCATCGGGAGCGCTAGTCGCGCACCCGATAAAAAAATGGCAACCTCGCCAACAAAGAAGAATAACGTTGAAGACTTCGACATCAACAATCAAGATCTTCGAGTAGTACAACTTGAGTCTATGCGTGGCTGCAAGCACCCGCCCATAGACTCGGGGGCTACTCCCATCGGGAGCGCTTCGCGCACCCGACCAAAAGCAACTTCGACTCTACATCAAGCACAAGATTCAACAGATGATCAAGATATTCGGCGAAGACAACTTTAGTCCCTGCCCGAAGCTTCACTTCGGCCAGACACTCGGGGACTACTGACGTGGGCATAACCCTTCGGGTACTCGACATTGCCGTACCCGGTGCAAACTATGAAGGTGGACCAGCACGAGGACTCGACAAGCTGGACCTGCACGCGCCTCAACTTGGACTACAAGGAAAGAAGTCTCCAATATGAATCCTACTAGGACTCTTGTAAACCCTAGCTTGGCTGATATATAAAGCCAGGCAGGGGCACCCCTTAGGGACAAGCACAATCAGAAACATAATTTTATAGGCAACACGCCTAGACACCGCAACCCGCGGATTAGAACTAGACTAGATCCAACAACTCCGCCTATGGCGGCCCCCTGTACTCATATATTCATATAGTGGATTGCTAGCAGGACGTAGCGACCCTCCACCGCGGGGGCGTGAACCTGGGTACGTCGTGTACCGCCTCGCTCCCGGAACTTCCGTCGTCGCCTTTCTCTAAAACCCAAGCCCCTCATGGTGGGCATTGCCGAGGAACCGCCTCGTCACTCGGTAGATTCCTTTTACAACGCAATCCTTCAATCTGACATACTAGTTGATAATAATAAGAAAATATGGAAGATGAAAATACCGTTAAAAACAAAAAAAATTGGATGGTATCTTCGTCGTGGGGTTATTCTCACCAAAGACAGTCTTGTTAAGCGGAACTGGTATGAAAGTAGTCAGTGTGTTTTCTGTCATCATGAAGAAACTATTAAACACTTATTCTTCTAGTGTCGTTTCGCTAGATCTATATGGTCGATCATCCAAGTAGCTTCCAGCCTTTATCCTCCGACTAGTGTTGCCAATGTTTTTGGCAATTGGCTTCATGGTAGGTTTCGAATGCTTATTAGGGTGGGTGCACTGACAGTTATCTGAGTGCTATTGCTATGTACAAATGATAATATTTTTAATGATACAAATTATTCTCTTTTGCAGGTTATCTACTGATGTACCGGTATACTCCGTTTGTGGTCACCTCTTCAGTGGATGGAGAATCGCGACCTCTTTACGGAGGTCTGTACAAGATTGGAGGTTGCGACGAGGGATATTTTTTCCTACATGGGTGGTCACAGAATCTACGGATTGGAGCTCTACCTACTCCATAGGAGTTTTACAATTTCTCGATACAATCGATATGTATTTTGCCTTTTTTGAGACATATAAACGGATGTGTGCATCCTGGTTATACAGATGCCGGGTGTATTTGGTTCCTTAAGTAATAAAGCGCCCATTACCGAAAAAATGAATGACGCTACTCAGGACGGAGACCTCGTAGTCGATTTGCAGCCACCAAAGTGCCTCCCTGCTACATCACGCATATATGGCTGAAGGATGGCTATGGACAAATCTTACAAGCATGACTCAATGCAATCATTAATCCATATAGATTGTCATCAATTACCAAAACCACAAATAGAAACTCCACAAACTGTCATTGAGGTTTAGTAGAAACGGCTGAGCAATTGTAATGCAACAAATTCTGTAATGCAACAAATTCAGTTTGAAATTCGAATGACATGAGAAAGAAGCCACAAGCCTGCTGGCCCATAGCGAAAGCCTCTTCTAACCTTTACGATCTCGGCATGTCCTATGCTTTAAAAAACTGCATGTATTTATATTTGATATAGATTTCACATGTAACTAAACACCTTTTAGGTCTCCGCAAAAAAAAAACACGTTTTAGGTCTCGTTTTTTTTTTTTTGAAGAAAAGGAAGCCACGTAAACCAAACTTTAAGTTATGAGCGGGCGTTAAATGTGCAATACAACATTCCTTTAAAACTAATCATAGTTTAAAGTTCGAAAAAAATCACATCAAGAGAGTGTTCTTATTAAAATTGTCTACAAATGGGGCGAAGTACATGTAGCTCTTTATGTTTTAAAAAGTAAAAAATCATATTTTAAAATTCAAAAATCAGAATAAAAATCCTTGATGTAGCCATTTCAAAACGTGCAAAACCTCAATTGTATGGTGAACGGTGCATATTTAAAAACAGATTTTGTCACTTTTGTGTAGCGCTAGATATTAAGATTTTCTGGTACATCATTGACATCCAGATTTTTTTGAAAGTTTCTTCGAGCTCCAAAAAAAAAGATTTTATCATGGTTGCAAATTCATTCTTGGTTGGCTGGGGATACAGTTACTGTTCAGGACAATTTTCCTTGTCGGTTGGTATATCTGGATTCAGGAGATTATCATGTTACTGTTCAAAGGAAGAGTCGAAAAGAGTGAGGTTTAGTGGGAACTGCTGAGCAAATGTGATGCATGATATTCAGTCTAAAATTCTGAATGACATGAGGAAGAAGCCACAAGCCTCTTCGAAGTTCAGAAGTAGGAGTATGGTATAAATAGCGCTCAGAGTATTGTTTATAGGGGATTGGTGAACTGAAGCAAAAAATTATCTCTTCTTATACCAATGGAATTCTGAGAGAGACTCTAGAAGTGCAAATAATATTTGCCTATACACAAACTAGAAATGAAACCGTAGGAAGGAAGTATGGTTCCTTCAACTAAAAGAATATACTACTAGGCCTTCAAATGAAATGAATAAAAAGAATTTGTTCTTCCAAATTAATATCTGTCTAACTAAATCTAAATTTGACGATTTGCTTTCTTCTTTCTTCCACTAATATAATCCGTGCAAGCTGGGGCAGTAGTTGTGCGTTACGCATTGCTCGCAGAGGCAACGACATGGCCTTCCTCGGTCTGTTCGGCGCCGCCCTCTGGTCCAGGTCCAGGCCGGATCGCCTCGAGCTGCCGCAGCACCTCCCGCGCCTCGGGGCGAGCCGACGGCGAGGTCTCGACGCACTGCAGCGCGAGCTTGAGCGTGTCCATGAGCTCGTCCCCCTCCGGGCCGGTGGCCGCGTCCCGCATGAGCTCGAGGTCGAACACCTCGCTGGTCCACTCCTCCTTGACGATGGACGCCACCCACTGCGGCAGGTCCATGCCGTTGGTGGTGTCGGCGGGGGATTTGCCGGTGAGCAGCTCGAGGATGATGACGCCGAGGCTGTACACGTCGGTCTTGGTGCCGGCCTTCTTGAGCTTGGACAGCTCCGGCGCACGGTAGCCCAGGGCGCCCGCGGCGGCGAGCACGCTGGAGTTGGCGGCGGTCGTCATGAGGCGGGACAGGCCGATGTCGGCGATCTTGGGGCTGGAGTCGTCGTCGAGGAGGACGTTGCTGGCGGTGAGGTTGCCGTGGACGATGCTCATGTCGTCGTGGAGGTGGGTGAGCCCACGGGCCGTCCCCTTGGCGATCACCATCCGCGTCGCCCAGTCCACCGGCGTGTTCGGAGCCCGAGCTGAACGCCATCGAAATCAAATTAATGTCAGAACTCGAAATTGCAGAGTTGAGTTCAGCTTCCTCAGAGGGCGAAATTTCAGAAGGAATCTCACCGTGGAGGAAGGCGGAGAGGCTGCCCTTGGGCATGTAGTCGAAGACGAGCAGCTTCTCGCCCTTGGGGCCGAGGTAGTAGGCTCTGAGCGACAGCAGGTTGTGGTGGCGGACCTTGCCGAGCGCCGCCGCCTCGGCCTCGAACTCCTTGTGGCCCTTGGTGATCTTCTCCCGGAGCCGCTTGACGGCCACCAGGCTGCCATCCTCCAGCGTGGCCTTGTACACGGTGCCGTACGTGCTCTTCCCCATGATCTCCGCGGTGGCGCAGAGCAGGTCGTCGGCCGTGAACGCGAGCGGCCCGTCGAAGTGCACGAGCTTGCCGCCGACGTCGCCGCCGGACTCCGCCTCCGACGCCCCCGGCTTCTCGCCCCGCCCGGCTGCCGCGGCAGCGCCGGCGTCCTTGCTGGACGGCTCCTTCCCGCTCCGTGTGGTACTGCCGCTGGACCTCCTCTTTTTTGTGAGTAAACAGAGCAGTAGGCAGCAGAGAGAGAGCAGGATGAGGGCGCCGATGACGATGCCGGCGATGATGAGCGCGAGCTCCTTGGCGCTGAACCTGCGGAGGCCGTGGCGCCCCTGCGCGCCGGGTGATGTTCCGGGGGACGGCGACACGGGGCAGGGCGGGGAGGAAGCGGAGTAGCCGCAGAGCAGCGCGTTCCCCGCGAAGGAGTCGGCGCCGAACTTCTGCAGGAGCGGGGCTGGGATAGCTCCGGAGAGGTTGTTGTAGGAGACGTTGAATGCCTGGAGGTTGGCGGTGAGGTTGGCGAGGCTCGCCGGGATGGAGCCGTTGAGGTTGTTCCCGGAGAGGTCGAGCGTGTTGAGGTCGGGAAGGTAGGCGAGGTTTTCGGGGATGGAGCCGTTGAGGTTGTTCCCGGCGAGGTCGAGCGTGTTGAGGTCGGGAAGCGTGGCGAGGTTTTCGGGGATGGAGCCGTTGAGGTTGTTCCCGGCGAGGTCGAGGTCTTGTAGCTTGGTGAGGCGTGAGAGGGATTCTGGAACGGGCCCGTCGAGCGAGTTGTGGGCGAGGCTGAGGAAGAGGAGCTGGTAGGTGCCTGTGATGGAATCTTTCCGCGAGGAAGAGGAGGGCGCCTTGGAGGCGCCGGCGAAGGCGTCGGGGATGGGGCCGGAGAGGCGGTTGTGGGAGAGGTCGAGGTAGAGGAGCGAGGCGGAGGCGGCGACCTCGGCGGGGATTTCGCCGGAGAGGGCGTTGCGGCTGAGGTTGAGGCGGATGAGCTTGGCGGAGTTGGCGAGGGCGGCCGGGACGGCGCCGGTGAGGAGGTTGGCGCTGGCGTCGAAGGACTGGAGCGCGAGGCAGCGGCCGATCTCGGGCGGGACGGCGCCGGAGAAGCGGTTGTTGAAGAGGTAGAGGCCGCGGAGGTCGGGCAGGAAGCCGAGGGAGCTCGGGATGGCGCCCGCGATGGCGTTGTCGTGGAGGCTGAGGCGGCGGAGCTGGAGGAGCTGGCCGAGCCCCCGCGCGGAGAGCGTGCCGGCGAGGCCGCGCCAGG
The DNA here is from genome assembly GCF_019359855.2 of Lolium perenne. Classification (NCBI taxonomy): domain Eukaryota; kingdom Viridiplantae; phylum Streptophyta; class Magnoliopsida; order Poales; family Poaceae; genus Lolium; species Lolium perenne. The sequence continues at coordinate 143,027,243 of NC_067248.2, read as the reverse complement.
GGAGCGTGATGGCGACGACGTTGCCGTTGACGCACTTGATCCCCGTCCAGAAGCCGGAGCAGGCGCCGCCGAGGCCCGTGTCGTTCCAGGAGCGCAGGTAGCCGAGCGGGTCGGCCAGGTCGTGCTTGATGGCCTGCAGGCCCTGCCGGTCCGCCTCGCTGATGACGATGCCGTCGCCCGTGGCGTGGCGGTGGGCGGCGGAGGCGGGGGACGGGAGGAGGAGGAGGATGGCGTAGCAGCAGTGCAGAAGGAGGAGGAGTGGCGCGGCCGTGCGGTGGCTGCTTGGCCGCAGCAGCAGCGGCATGGTCCGGTGTGTAGTTGGAGACGAATTCAACACGGAGCAGGGGGGTTCAGAGAAAGGGGAGAGAGGCTGCAATGGCGATGGGAGGGGATCGAGAAGGGGTGTGTAGATAGGTAGGTAGGGGGCAGTGGTGGTGGTGACATAAATGTGGCGCGGCCGCGAGCGAGCGATTCCTGCAGCGGCAGAGTGGTGCGGGGAAGAAGACGAGGGCAGGAGCACGAGGCGGGGCAACGGCTAGTCGTGATGAGGGGAGCACGACGGAATGGAATCCCTCGTAACGGCTAGTTTCGAGGCTCAACCGCTCAGCCCAACAAACAAATGAACCATGTACCGTGGGACCGGCACTTGGTCTGTGGACCTCGTACTCAGGTTTTTGTCGTCTCGACTGGCACCTGGGCCGTGGCCCTCTTCGATGCGTCGACCCATCGGCGGACCCAAGTTCTTTGACGCTATCGTGTTACTCCTGCGCTCCTACTGCCAATTCCTGTCCTACTCCACAGCACTTTCGTGTTCTTCTCAAACGTGCACGGCATGTTTTTACTGTCAACAGTAGTAAACTTGCACGTACATGTTGCTTTAGGGCCTCTTTCAAAAACGTACGGATAGAGAACACATAGAAATATGGTAGGATGCATGTGCAAACACATGGCATTGAAAATTTATGAAATTAGGTGTTTGATTCGTATTACTCTCTCCGTTCCACTAAATTTGTCTAAGATTTGTCAAAATTTTGAGTTATCTAGACACTAAATAGCATCTACATACATTCAAATTCCAACATAATCTTTTGGCTCACTTCAACGGGCATGCACCGAGTTGCAGATGGTAATCCCAGAGATCCGCTTACTCATGATGAGGATAAAGCGTTCGGGGAGACCATCCTAAGTGTGCTTGGAAACAAGTTAGTTCATGCTTATCTGCAAATCCGAAATTGGAATTACTGTGGAAGTGCATTGGATGCTAGATTCAACATTGCAATACTAACAATCAAATGTTGTAACCTAATCCTTAGACCGTGAGACCATGTTAGAATCACTGCCACCGGCGGCTGCTTAGACATCAGCAATCGCTACTCAGTAACAGGGTGTTCATAAAGGTGCTACTCAGGTATTTCAATGGGATGGGTTGAGGCGTATGTGTGAATAACGGGGTTTGTACATCCGAGTGAACGGAGAGATACCAGGGCCCACTTGGTTATATTATATCAACAACGCTTGCAAGCATGTAACTAGGTCACAAGGATATAGAGCCTGTTTGGTTCTCAGCCACACTTTGCCAAGCCAAAGTTTGGCAATTTGGCATGTGTTTGGTTCTTGCCACACTTTAGAGCTGCCACACATCACTATCCATATGGCCCACTTATCATAGAGTGAATTTTTGCCAACTTTTGCCACACTTTGTGGCTTCTAAAATCCTAGCCACACTTTTGTTGCTGCCACACTTGCCAAAATTAGGCTTGGCAAAGTGTGGCTGGGAACCAAACAGGCCCATAATATCACAAGAACGAGTTGAACATGTTTGTTGGCAATGAGACCGGACAAGGTATACGGATACCGAAGATAAAGTCTCAGGCAAACCAGGTATGGTGTGACAAAGGGATGTGATTCGATGTTGAGCTTCAAAGCGCTAAAGATAAACTCATGGAGTGTGTGGGGACCGTTATGGTTTTCCAGAACCCCCCGGTGGTCATTGATCGGAGAGATGTCTCGATAATTTCTACTCATTCCCGAACCCGTAGGGTGGCACGCTTAAGCATATATGACGCTTCGAGATAGATTCGTATTGTTAGAGAATGGGAAGAGAACACCAGAATTGTTCTGGAAAGGTATCGGAATAAGTTCAGGGGTGAATGAATTGTTCGGAGACGTAATAATATGTTTAGTATTTAATAAATTGAATTAAATATCAAAAAAAATAGGGATACCCCTAATTGGGCCACCATTGGGCAGTCCAAGAAGGGAGCCCGGCCGAGCCCCAAGGGAAAGGGAGGGGCGGCGGCTGCCCTAGGTGGCCCCACCTCCTCTCCCACCCCCTATATAAAGAGCCCCCTTGGGGCTCTCCTCAAATATCCCATTGAGTGCTCATCTCCATCATGTGTGCTCCCGAAGTTTGGAACATGCATAGGGTTGGGATATTCTGCACTATACGCACGTCGTCATGCTACTTAAACACAAGTAGGAATCTTCCACTTCTGATGCTTTGTTGGATCGGAGCCCGGGAGACGTCTATACAACGTACGCGTGTAGAACTACGGAGGCGCAACACTTGGGGCACTTCAACGCTTGGACTTCTTCACGACCTTGAGGTCGACATCGAAGTACACTTTCATTGACAATGTTCATCGTGAACGTAACACTTTCGGTCTTCAAGGGTATGAACACTGAATCCTCCCGTTACTTTGCATCTCCAGGGAATAGATCTTGGCTATGTTTTTCTGTCATAGGCAATTTTTGTTTTATGCAACGAAACCCAACAACATGTTCCTCACCACCTATGCGCATTTTTTCCTTAACATACGGCCTGCAGCGTGGAGTCTTCCTGATATTGAGTGAAGACTGGAGTGGGAAACTCCGTCGGAACCACCGTCGGAGGGATCTCCACCTTCTCCAACGTCTTCCTCATCAACACCATGATCAAGGGGAGTAGTCCACCTCTAGACTACATGTTTGTGGCAGTAGCTTGATCTATTTCTCTCATGTTTTCATAGTTCTTAGTACCATATGAGCTGCCTAACATGATTATGGTCATATATGTAATTCATATGTGGTGGATCTTTATTCTATGATATTGTGCTATGAGATTTGAATATTCTTTGTGTAAGATGTATTGATATATGCATATTATGTACCCCGTTCTTAAGTATTGGTTCTGATCTAACTTGTATGCAAGGACGTTTGTGGGGTGATGTGTGTGTGTGTGTGTGTGTGTGTTAGATAGAATAACATGATTTTAGTGATTGAATAGTGACAACAAATTCATGATCTATTATAGCTTTGCCTTTTCTTTGGCTATCTCACTACGGATAAAGTGAATTCATGTGTTATGTTCGTCATGTGACAAAGTGGTGATCTTGTTTGTTCAAGGTAGCATATTTATTATTAAAACATAATCTCAAATTACTTATGTATATACTCTGTTAATTCTTAATACAAGATTGCATGGATTTTTCCCTTTCTTGTGGAGTATAAGTGAGATGTGTTGCATCATCTCTTTGTTAGGACATGATGCCCATATGAATGCATATCTTACACATGCAATTATATTCTTATTATTTGATTGATGAATTGTTATTATCCACTACAACTTAAAAGAGAGAATAGTCAAGTGAACCGAAGAACACCAGTCCAATTTTAAAAATAAGAAACACCTTTCCATTACATTTATCTTACTTTCTACTTGCGGCACTATTTTAATGCGAAAATACAAAATATTTAGTTATCTTATTTGCACACAAAACCCAAAAACAATCAATCCTTTACTGCTTTTAGTTAGATTCCTTTACTTGTCTAGTTTATATTACTTCCGTTACTACTTTATTTTACTAATACTGATACAAAACCTTGTGCTTGATAACCACACGGTAGAGTTGAGAACACAAGGCTTTATTTTATTTTGTAGGATTGCTAGAAGAAGAGAGGGAGAGATAACTATTTACTCAATTTCCCGAGAGTTCGATATAACCCTCTAGTCACCCTTGTGGGGAAAATACTCTGCTGACACAACACTCTGCACTTGGTGTCCCAACATCATCAAGACTATTTTCTGTAGTCGTTGCCGGTGAATTGGAAGAGCATCTCACAACTGCATCCTCATCAAGCTAGGAGTACAACAACTCCCAAGGCAACTGCTAGACTATTTTCTGGCACCGTTGTGAGCCCTCGTTTCTCTTTTAGATTTTGCAAAGTATTTTATTTGTCTTGCCTTTTGTATTTACTTTATAGTTCTTTCTTTTAAATATAAAAATAAATAAATAAATTGTTCTACTATGGAAAAAGAGTTCATTGGCCTTTCAGTGTGAGAAATTTTCAGTGATGAAATACCTATAGAACCATTTGAAATTGGTCCTAAAATAGTAAAAGCAATTTATGAACATCGGTTTTATAGAAAAACAAATGACTGTTCTATGGTGCATTTAAATAGATTCGATGAAAAATGCAAAGCTCCTAACATAAAATATACTAACAATAATATCCTCAAGGTTAAACTTTTCCGTTACTCACTTTCTGGTAAAGCTTTGGATTGAGTATGAAAATGGCCACCTGGGAAATTTAGCTCTTGGTTCAATTTTTAAGATGCTTTTATAGAGAGATTTGGTTCTTCGGAAATAGTAAGTCACCTTAGAGAAATTATTATTTCCTTTAAGCAAACTAAAATGAATTGCTAGTAAAAGCTTGGGAGAGATTTAGGGGACCCGTCTATGGAACTAAGCATGGCTTAAGAGATTGGATGCTTATGTTCATATTTTATAATGGGATGAATAATACATCTAAGAAATACCTAGATAAAGAATGTGGGGGCGCCCTCATGAATTTACCAGCCCAACATGCTTATGTTTTGTTAGATGGTTTGCTCTTAGAAGTTAAAATTATGAAAATTCTAGAAAAAGCCGAAGTTCCTGAAAATGTATTTGATGATAGGTATGAATTTTTCAATTTATATAATAGGAAAAAGAAAATTAAAGAAGTAAAAAATGCTTAGTGAAGTAAGAGAGCCATTATTATATCTTGACAAATGTAGCTTGCATGAATTAATTGCTATTCTTGAAAAATTCACAAAGATCCTACTATGAATGTTCATCAAGCTAGTTTTAGCTCTTATATTGCTAGTTAGGGTATAACAATGAAGCTATGCTACTGATGTCTACGCACGCTTCTATTCCTGTAGACAGTGTTGGGCCTCCAAGAGTAGAGGTTTGTAGAACAGCAGCAAGTTTCCATTAAGTGAATCACCCAAGGTTTATCGAACTCGGGGAGGAAGAGGTCAAAGATATCCCTCTCAAGCAACCCTGCAATCACGATACAAGAAGTCTCTTGTATCCCCAACACACCTAATACACTTGTCAGATGTATAGGTGCACTAGTTCGGCGAAGAGATAGTGAAATATAAGTAGTATGGATGTATATGAGTGGTAATAGCAATCTGAATAAAATATGGCAGCAAGTAAACATGCAACAGAACAGTAAATAAACGGAGATTCGATGTTTGGAAACAAGGCCTAGGGATCATACTTTCACTAGTGGACACTCTCAACATTGATCACATAATAAAACCACTCTACACTCTCTTGTTGGATGACAAACTCCATTAATTGTGTAGGGCTACAAGAGCACCTCAATGCCGGAGTTAACAAGCTCCACAACATTTGATGTTCATATTTAAATAACCTTAGAGTGCATGATAGACCAACGCAATTATACCGAGTACTAACATAGCATGCACACTATCAACATCAGCCATGAAAGGGAGAATAGATCGCATCAATACTATCATAGTAATAGTTAACTTCATAATCTACAAGAGATCACAATCATAACCTATACCAAGTACTTCATGATGCACACACTGTCAACATTACATCATGGAGGAGGAATAGACTACTTTAATAACATCACCAGAGTAACACATAGATGATATTCAACTACATCACAAAGAGAGAGATGAACCAGATAGCTACGGTAGAGCCCTCAGCCTCGGGGGAGAATTACTCCCTCCTCATCATGGAGACAGCGGTGGCGGTGAAAATGGCGGTCGAGATGCCTTCCGGGGGCACTTCCCCTTCCCGACAGGGTGCCAGAACAGAGACTTCTGTCCCCCCGAATTGGAGTTTCACGATGGCGGCGGCTCTGGAAGGTTTTCTGTTGTTTCGTCAATCCGTGTCGAAGATTTAGGTCAGGACGGCTTAAATAGGCGAAGAGGCGGAGTCGGAGGGGCCACAGGGGTCCCACACACTAGGGGGGCGCGCCCCCCCTGGGCCGCGCCGCCACCACGTGTGGGGCCCCCAGGGCTCCCCTCTGGTCCCTCTCTGGCTCTCTGGAAGCTTCCGGGAAAAATAAGGTTCTGGGCGTTGATTTCGTCCGATTCCGAGAATATTTCCTTTGTAGGATTTCTGAAACCAAAAACAGCAGAAAACAGCAACTGGCCCTTCGGCATCTCGTCAATAGGTTAGTTCCGGAAAACGCATCAAAACGATATAAAGTGTGAACAAAACATGTAGGTATTGTCATAAAACAAGCATGGAACATCAGAAATTATAGATACGTTGGAGACGTATCAGCATCCCCAAGCTTAGTTCCTACTCGTCCTCGAGTAGGTAAACGATAAAAAGAATAATTTCTGAAGTGACATGCTACTTACATAATCTTGATCATACTATTGTAAAGCATATGAGATGAATGAAGTGATTCAAAGCAATGGTAAAGACAATGATTAAACAACTGAATCATATAGCAAAGACTTTTCATGAATAGTACTTTCAAGACAAGCATCAATAAGTCTTGCATAAGAGTTAACTCATAAAGCAATAGATTCAAAGTAAATCTTTGAAGCAACACAAAGGAAGATATAAGTTTTAGCAGTTGCTTTCAACTTCAACATGTATATCTCATGGATAATTGTCATCATAAAGCAATATAACAAGTGCAATAGGTAAACATGTAAGAATCAATGCACACAGCTGACACAAGTGTTTGCTTCTAAGATAGAAAGAAGTAGGCGAACTGACTCAACATAAAGTAAAAGAAAGGCCCTTCGCAGAGGGAAGCATGGATTACTATTTTTGTGCTAGAGCTTTTATTTTGAAAACATAGAAGCAATTTTGTCAACGGTAGTAATAAAGCATATGCGTTATGTATAAGATATCCTATAAGTTGCAAGCCTCATGCATAGATTACCAATAGTGCCCGCACCTTGTCCTAATTAGCTTGGATTTACATGGATTATCATTGCATAGCATATGTTTCAACCAAGTGTCACAAAGGGGTACCTCTATGCCGCCTGTACAAAGGTCTAAGGAGAAAGTTCGCATTGGATTTCTCGCTTTTGATTATTCTCAACTTAGACATCCATACCGGGACAACATAGACAACAGATAATGGACTCCTCTTTAATGCATAAGCATTCAACAACAGATAAAATTCTCATAAGAGATTGAGGATTAATTGTCCAAACTGAAACTTCCACCATGGATCATGGCTTTAGTTAGTGGCCCAATGTTCTTCTCTAACAATATGCATACTCAAACCATTTGATCATGAAAATCGCCCTTACTTCAGACAAGACGAACATGCATAGCAACTCACATGATATTCAACAAAGGTGTAATAGTTTATGGCGTCCCTAGAAACATGGTTACCGCTCAACAAGCAACTTATAAGAAATAAGATACATAGCAACATATTCAATGCCACAATAGTTTTTAAGGCTATTTTCCCATGAGCTATGTATTGTAAAGTCAAAGAATAGAATTTTAAAGGTAGCACTCAAGTAATGTACTTTGGAATGGCAGAGAAATACCATGTAGTAGGTAGGTATGGTGGACACAAATGGCATAGTTTTTGGCTCGAGGATTTGGATGCACGAGAAGTAATCCCTCTCAATACAAGGCTTAGGCTAGCAAGGTTGTTTGAAGCAAACTCAAGTATAAACCGGTACAGCAAAATTTACATAAAAACATATTGCAAGCATTATAAGACTCTACACTGTCTTCCTTGTTGTTCAAACACCTTAACCAGAAAATATCTAGACTTAGAGAGACCAATCATGCAAACCAAATTTTAACAAGCTCTATGTAGTTCTTCATTAATAGGTGCAAAGTACATGATGCAAGAGCTTAAACATGATCTATATGAGCACAACAATTGCCAAGTATCAAATTATTCAAGACATAATACCAATTACCACATGAAGCATTTTCCGTTTCCAACCATATAACAATGAACGAAGCAGTTTTCAACCTTCGCCATGAACATTAAAAGTAGCACTAAGAACACATGTGTTCATATGCAACAGCGGAGCGTGTCTCTCTCCCACACAAAGAATTCTAGGATCCGATTTTATTCAAACAAAAACAAAAACAAAAGCAAACAGACGCTCCAAGTAAAGCACATAAGATGTGACTGAATAAAAATATAGTTTCACTAGAGGTGACCTGATAAGTTGTCGATGAAGAAGGGGATGCCTTGGGCATCCCCAAGCTTAGATGCTTGAGTCTTCTTGAAATATGCAGGGATGAACCACGGGGGCATCCCCAAGCTTAGACTTTTCACTCTTCTTGATCATATTGTATCATCCTCCTCTCTTGACCCTTGAAAACTTCCTCCACACCAAACTCGAAACAAACTCATTAGAGGGTTAGTGCTTAATCAAAAATTCTCATGTTCAGAGGTAACACAATCATTCTTAACACATCTGGACATTTCCCAAAGCTAATGAAAGTTAATGGAACAAAGAAATCCATCAAACATAGCAAAACAGGCAATGCGAAATAAAAGGCAGAATCTGTCAAAACAGAACAGTCCGTAAAGACGAATTTTTATGGGGCACTTAACTTGCTCAGATGAAAAATCTCAAATTTAATGAAAGTTGCGTACATATCTGTGGATCACGCACGTAAATTGGCAGATTTTTCTGAGTTACCTACAGAGAATTCTACTCAAATTCCTGACAGCAAGAAATCTATTTCTGCGCAGTAATCCAAATCTAGTATCAACCCTACTATCAAAGAATTTACTTGGCACAACAATGCAATAAAATAAAGATAAGTAGAGGTTGCTACAGTAGTAACAACTTCCAAGACACAACAAAATAGTAGCAAAATAAAAACATGGGTTATCTCCCAAGAAGTGCTTTCTTTATAGCCATTAAGATGGGCTCAGTAATTTTAATGATGCTCGCGCAAGAAATTAGAGTTGAAGTAAAAGAGAGCATCAAGAAGCAAATTCAAAACACATTTAAGCCTAACCCACTTCCTATGAAAAGGAATCTTGTAAATAAACAAGACATGTAAGCATAATGCGACAAGTATAGAAAGGCAACACAAGTGCAACTTCAAGATTCTCAACATAAAGAGGGGAAACTTAATATTATTAAGATGCATATAACCATGTTTCCCTCTCTCATAATAACTTTCAGTAGCATCATGAACAAACTCAATAATATAACTATCACATGAAACATTCTTATCATGAGCTACATGCATAAAATTATTACTCTCCACATAAGCATAATCAATTTTATTAGTAACAGTGGGAGTAAAACTACCATAACCATCATTGTAATCATCATAAATTGCAGGCATGGTATAATCATAATAACCTTTATCCTCCATAGTAGGTGGCACCAAAATACCACTATCATTATAATCATCATAAATAGAAGGTAAAGTATCATCAAAAAAAAAAATTCTCCTCAAAACTTGGGGGACTAAAAATATCATGCTCATCAAAACCAGCTTCCCCAAGCTTAGAATTTTCCATAGCATTAGCAACAATGGTGTTCAAAGCATTCATACTAATAACATTCCCATTAGCATACAAAAGTTCCATGGGTTTTTTAATTCTCTCTTCAAAAACATCATGTCCTAATTCAAGATAAAGTTCATAAAGATCTCTCATTTTGTTGTTGTTTTCCATTAAGCCTAACTAGTGAAAACAAGAAACAAAAAGATATAATTGCAGGATCTAAAGGAAATACCTTCGAGCACTCACACACCGGCAACAGTGCTAGGAAATAGCTTAGTAGTCGGAGGATGTGAATACCTTTTACCTTACCTCCCCGGCAACGGCGCCAGAAAATAGCTTGATGTCTACGCACGCTTCTATTCCTGTAGACAGTGTTGGGCCTCCAAGAGCAGAGGTTTGTAGAACAGCAACAAGTTTCCCTTAAGTGAATCACCCAAGGTTTATCGAACTCAGGGAGGAAGAGGTCAAAGATATCCCTCTCAAGCAACCCTGCAATCACGATACAAGAAGTCTCTTGTGTCCCCAACACACCTAATACACTTGTCAGATGTATAGGTGCACTAGTTCGGCAAAGAGATAGTGAAATACAAGTAGTATGGATGTATATGAGTGGTAATAGCAATCTGAATAAAATATGGCAGCGAGTAAACATGCAACAGAACAGTAAATAAACGGAGATTCGATGTTTGGAAACAAGGCCTAGGGATCATACTTTCACTAGTGGACACTCTCAACATTGATCACATAATAAAACCACTCTACACTCTCTTGTTGGATGACAAACTCCATTAATTGTGTAGGGCTACAAGAGCACCTCAATGCCGGAGTTAACAAGCTCCACAACATTCGATGTTCATATTTAAATAACCTTAGAGTGCATGATAGACCAACGCAATTATACCGAGTACTAACATAGCATGCACACTGTCAATATCAGCTATGAAAGGGGGAATAGATCGCATCAATACTATCATAGTAATAGTTAACTTCATAATCTACAAGAGATCACAATCATAACCTATACCAAGTACTTCATGATGCACACACTGTCAACATTACATCATGGAGGAGGAATAGACTACTTTAATAACATCACCAGAGTAACACATAGATGATATTCAACTAGATCACAAAGAGAGAGAAGAACCACATAGCTACGGTAGAGCCCTCAGCCTCGGGGGAGAATTACTCCCTCCTCATCATGGAGACAGCGATGGCGGTGAAGATGGCGGTGGAGATGCCTTCCGGGGGCACTTCCCCGTCCCGGCAGGGTGCCGGAACAGAGACTTCTATCCCCCGAATTGGAGTTTCGCGATGGCGGCGGCTCTGGAAGGTTTTCTGGTGTTTCGTCAATCCGTGTCGAAGATTTAGGTCAGGACGGCTTAAATAGGCGAAGAGGCGGAGTCGGAGGGGCCACAGGGGTCCCACACACTAGGGGGCGCGCCCCCTGGGCCGCGCCGCCACCACGTGTGGGGCCCCCAGGGCTCCCCTCTGGTCCCTCTCTGGCTCTCTGGAAGCTTCCGGGAAAAATAAGGTTCTGGGCGTTGATTCCGTCCGATTCCGAGAATATTTACTTTGTAGGATTTCTGAAACCAAAAACAGCAGAAAACAACAACTGGCCCTTCGGCATCTCGTCAATAGGTTAGTTCCGGAAAACGCATCAAAACGATATAAAGTGTGAACAAAACATGTAGGTATTGTCATAAAACAAGCATGGAACATCAGAAATTATAGATACGTTGGAGACTTATCAACTACCACCTAAACTTGGGATGCTTGGATACCCAAGAAATTAATTTCTATAGACAAAGATACACATCATGCCATTCTAGATTTAGTATCTAGCGTCTCAGTTTTATCTAAAGAGCTTTATGATTTTCTTAATCTTAAAACATGGAAAAATGCTATATATATCTTTTACTTGCTGAGGATTCAACTAAAAAAGCATTAGGAATAGTTAATAATGTTATGGTTGAACTACATATGACATATGTACATGTGGATTTTATTGTCATGGACATGGGTAGCAGTACCTCTAGTCCCATAATTTTTGGGAGACCCTTTTTGAGAACCACAGGGGCTATTATTGATTCAAAAGAAGTGAATGTCAAATTAAAATTTCCACATAAAAGTGTATGGAGCAATTTTCAAGGAAGAAGGAGGTAGCACCAAGATTCAAGCTACCACATGATCTCCATACAACTTGAACCAAGTAAGTAAGCCTAGCTATATATATTTCTATAAAGAAAAACATTTTATGAGAGGCAACCCGAGATGTATTTGTTTTTATTTTTATTTTTTCTATACATGCTTGTCGTAGAATGTTAGTTTTATTTTAGTTTACTCTCTGGTATTTAAATAAATTACCAAGTTTTTACCTATTTGGATGATAAAAGTTGCAAAACAAATATGAAGTTGTCGATTCCTGCGCTGCACTTTTGATTGCACGGTTTTTATGATTTTTTGGCAACTCCTAAAATCTTGATTAATTCACAGAAGCTGCAACTTTTCATCCTCTATATGCAAAAAAAATTCTGAAATTCCTGACATGTCTAAGTGGTAGAAACAATTCAGTTTTGCTGCAGCAAAAATTCTGGATAGATTCAATCTCTTAATGTTAGAAGCATTCTTTTAAGTATAAAAATGATTTTTTTCTTGAAACTTTTGATATACTATCATGAGTAGGACATTATGTTCTCTCTCGTTCATAAATAAATAATTTTATCTATGAAGAAAATAGCAGAAAGCATATTATCTTTGTATCACTAAGGTCACCCCATAGAAAAGAATGGGAAGAAAGTTTTGTGTGGAAGTTTTTTCACAGAGAATGGAGAAACACCACACCAAGAGAAATCCAAGAATGGTGAAGACCATAAGCTTGTGGATTACCAAGGCACCCCACTGAAAACTCTCGGTTTGCACACTTCTAAATTTTGTTTTTTGAGCAACATAGAATTCTCGCTAAACTTGGAGTGTCCTTTATTTGTTTTATGTTTAGTTTAGTTTTAAATTAAAGAAGACCATCACATTGAATAATTTTCATACTTATGAATGAGCTACTGGAACAAATTCTCTATTCAAGAATGCCTCGATAAAAATAAGTTGCATATTATTAAAAGATGAAGAGTGGTGCAAAATCTAAAGCTAAAATTTATATTGTGCATGGTACTAATAGTTTCAAATGCTTTATTGAGTGATGATGTGCTTTGTGACTTATTTAGTGCTACTTCTTACTATTATAGATATATGTTTAACATTAAGTATCATTGTTTGATTATGAATGAATAACACTATGGATACTATTGCATGCTTCTAGATCTCTTGCTAGCCCAAATAATGAATTCTCAAACAAGCATAGACTTGTTTACAATTCAAATCAAACCTAAATGTCTATCATATCTACCTACATATCACTTGCTATTCAAAGTATAATATGTGTGTTATGCCTCCAACCATTTCAAAATATTATTCTTTTTTGTGTAATTTTAATCTCATAGAAAAGTAAGGTATGGAAGGAAAACACCACTATGCATGTCATGGGTTTGACTAATTATGAGTGATGAGCTAGGTTGAAACCATGATTTTCATGGGAAATACCTTTCAACATTGCACTTACCCTTAGGTTGATCATCATGACCCTATTAACTGGTGGCCATCTCGGATGAAATAAAGGGGGTTATCAAATGAAGACTAGAGTATGCATATAGGTTAGAGAAGTGCATTGGGGCATTAACTAAATCCATGCCTAATCATGGTGGAATTTTAGAACGAGCATCCTTAATAGGAATAGAGAAAAGAAAAAGAAAGAAAAAAGAGTCGAAAAAAGAAATACAGAAAAAATACAGAGATAAAAAAGTGAGAGACAGAGATTTTAGAGAGGATGCTCAAAAGACTGTTGTCCTTGTTGTCCCGGTATGGATGGCCTACATAAGTTTAGATTCTAAGTCTCCTTTGGTTATTTTTGCAGGCAGCATGGAGGTACCCCTTTGTGTTATTCTTTGTTAAAATAATATGTGAAAGGTTTGTGGTAATCTAAAGTTGAGTAATACGAGGTGTGGTTATCTAAGTGTTGGGGTTGAGGCAATACTTATTGATACGTCTCCAACGTATCGATAATTTCTTATGTTCCATGCCACATTATTGATGTTATCTACATGTTTTATGCACACTTTATGTCATATTCGTGCATTTTCTGGAACTAACCTATTAACAAGATGCCGAAGTGCCGATTCTTTGTTTTCTGCTGTATTTTGTTTCATAAATCCTATTAATGAAATATTTTCTGAATTGGACGAAATCTACTCCCAGTTTCATATTTTTCCTCTAAGCTTCCAGAAGTCCGAAGAGGAGACGAAGTGGGGCCACGAGGTGGCCACACCCTAGGGCGGCGCCCCCCCCTTGGCCGCGCGGCCCTGTGGTGTGGGCCCCTCGTGCCGCCTCCTGACCTACCCTTCCGCCTACTTAAAGCCTCCGTCGCGAAACCCCCAGTACCGAGAGCCACGATACGGAAAACCTTCCAGAGACGCCGCCGCCGCCAATCCCATCTCGGGGGATTCAGGAGATCACCTCCGGCACCCTGCCTGAGAGGGGAATCATCTCCCGGAGGACTCTACGCCGCCATGGTCGCCTCCGGAGTGATGTGTGAGTAGTCTACCCCTGGACTATGGGTCCATAGCAGTAGCTAGATGGTTGTCTTCTCCCCATTGTGCTTCATTGTCGGATCTTGTGAGCTGCCTAACATGATCAAGATCATCTATCTGTAATTCTATATGTTGCGTTTGTTGGGATCCGATGAATAGAGAATACTTGTTATGTTGATTATCAAAGTTATGTCTATGTGTTGTTTATGATCTTGCATGCTCTCCGTTATTAGTAGATGCTCTGGCCAAGTTGATGCTAGTAACTCCAAGAGGGAGTATTTATGCTCGATAGTGGGTTCATGTCTCCGTGAATCTGGAGGGGTGACAAGAACCTCTAAGGTTATGGATGTGCTGTTGCCACTAGGGATAAAACATTGGTGCTATGTTCAAGGATGTAGTCACTAATTACATTACGCGCAATACTTAATGCAATTGTCTGTTGTTAGCAACTTAATACTGGAGGGGGTTCGGATGATAACCTGAAGGTGGACTTTTTAGGCATAGATGCATGCTGGATAGCGGTCTATGTACTTTGTCGTAATGCCCAATTAAATCTCACTATACTCATCATAATATGTATGTGCATGGTCATGCCCTCTTTATTTGTCAATTGCCCAACTGTAATTTGTTCACCCAACATGATGTTTATCTTATGGGAGAGACACCTCTAGTGAACTGTGGACCCCGGTCCAATTCTCTATACTGAAATACAATCTACTGCAATACTGCTCTACTGTTTTCTGCAAACAATCATCTTCCACACAATACGGTTAATCCTTTGTTACAGCAAGCCGGTGAGATTGACAACCTCACTGTTTCGTTGGGGCAAAGTACTTTGGTTGTGTTGTGCAGGTTCCACGTTGGCGCCGGAATCTCTGGTGTTGCGCCGCACTACATCCCGCCGCCATCAACCTTCAACGTGCTTCTTGGCTCCTCCTGGTTCGATAAACCTTGGTTTCTTTCTGAGGGAAAACTTGCTGCTGTGCGCATCATACCTTCCTCTTGGGGTTCCCAACGAACGTGTGAGTTACACGCCATCAAGCTCTTTTTCTGGCGCCGTTGTCGGGAGATCAAGACACGCTGCAAGGGGAGTCTCCACTTCCCAATCTCTTTACTTTGTTTTTGTCTTGCTTAGTTTTATTTACTACTTTGTTTGCTGCACTAAATCAAAATACAAAAAAATTAGTTGCTAGTTTTACTTTATTTGCTATCTTGTTTGCTATATCAAAAACACAAAAAAATTAGTTACTTGCATTTACTTTATCTAGTTTGCTTTATTTACTGTTGCTAAAATGGCTACCCCTGAAAATACTAAGTTGTGTGACTTCACAACCACAAATAATAATGATTTCTTATGCACACCTATTGCTCCACCTGCTACTACAGCAGAATTCTTTGAAATTAAACCTGCTTTACTGAATCTTGTTATGCGAGAGCAATTTTCTGGTGTTAGTTCTGATGATGCTGCTGCCCGTCTCAATAATTTTGTTGAATTGTGTGAAATGCAAAAATATAAAGATGTAGATGGTGACATTATAAAATTAAAATTGTTCCCTTTCTCATTAAGAGGAAGAGCTAAAGATTGGTTGCTATCCCTGCCTAAGAATAGTATTGATTCATGGACTAAATGCAAGGATGCTTTTATTGGTAGATATTATCCCCCTGCTAAAATTATATCTTTGAGGAGTAGCATAATGAATTTTAAACAATTAGATACTGAACATGTTGCACAAGCATGGGAAAGAATGAAATCTTTGGTTAAAAATTGCCCAACCCATGGACTGACTACTTGGATGATCATCCAAACCTTCTATGCAGGACTAAATTTTTCTTCGCGGAATTTATTGGATTCAGCTGCTGGAGGTACCTTTATGTCCATCACTCTTGGTGAAGCAACAAAGCTTCTTGATAATATGATGATCAATTACTCTGAATGGCACACAGAAAGAGCTCCACAAGGTAAGAAGGTAAATTCTGTCGAAGAAACCTCTTCCTTGAGTGATAAGATTGATGCTATTATGTCTATGCTTGTGAATGATAGGACTAATATTGATCCTAATAATGTTCCATTAGCTTCATTGGTTGCACAAGAAGAACATGTTGATGTGAATTTCATTAAAAATAATAATTTCAACAACAATGCTTATCGGAACAATTCTAGTAATAACTATAGGCCATATCCTTATAATAATGGTAACGGTTATGCTAATTCTTATGGGAATTCTTACAATAATAATAGGAACACACCCCTGGACTTGAAGCCATGCTTAAAGAATTTATTAGTACACAAACTGCTTTTAACAAATCTGTTGAAGAAAAGCTTGGGAAAATTGATATACTTGCTTCTAAAGTCGATAGTCTTGTCTTTGCGATGTAGATCTTTTGAAATCGAAAGTTATGCCTAATAGGGATATTGAAAATAAAATTACTACTACAGCAAATGCCATCCAAGTTAGAATTAATGAGAATATAAGATTAATGGCTGAATTGCGTGCTAGGTGGGATAGAGAAGAAAATGAAAAACTAGCTAAAGAGAAGAATGTAGCTAAAGTTTGGACTATTACCACCACTAGTAATGCTAATGCTACACATGTTGCTGCACCTCCTACTATTAATAATAAAAGAATTGGTGTTAGCAATGTTTCCACTTCTAATGCAAAGCGCGAGAAACTGCCTGAAACTGCTAAAACTGCTGAAACTGCCTGTGATAAAACTGCTGAAATTTTTTCCAACATTGGGGATGATGATCCCATTGCTTTAGATTATAATGGTTTGAATTTTGATGATTGCCACATCTCTGAAGTTATAAAGTTCTTGCAAAAACTTGCTAAAAGTCCTAATGCTAGTGCTATAAATTTGGCTTTCACGCAACATATTACAAATGCTCTCATAAAAGCTAGAGAAGAGAAACTAGAGCGCGAAGCCTCTATTCCTAAAAAGCTAGAGGATGGTTGGGAGCCCATCATTAAGATGAAGGTTAAAGATTTTGATTGTAATGCTTTATGTGATCTTGGTGCAAGTATTTCTGTTATGCCTAAGAAAATTTATAATATGCTTGACTTGCCACCGCTTAAAAATTGTTATTTGGATGTTAATCTTGCTGATCATTCTACAAAGAAACCTTTGGGGAAAGTTGATAATGTTCGCATTACCGTTAACAATAACCTTGTCCCCATTGATTTTGTTGTCTTGGATATTGAATGCAATGCATCTTGTCCCATTATATTGGGAAGACCTTTTCTTCGAACCGTTGGTGCTACTATTGATATGAAGGAAGGTAATATTAAATATCAATTTCCTCTCAAGAAAGGTATGGAACACTTCCCTAGGAAGAGAATGAAGTTACCTTATGATTCTATTATTATAACAAATTATGATGTTGACACTTCGTCTCTTGATAATACTTGATACACACTTTCTGCGCCTAGCTGAAAGGCGTTAAAGAAAAGCGCTTATGGGAGACAACCCATGTTTTTACCTACAGTACTTGGTTTTTATTATGTGTCTTGGAAGTTGTTTACTACTGTAGCAACCTCTCCTTATCTTAGTTTAGTGTTTTGTTGTGCCAAGTAAAGTCGTTGATAGAAAAGTTCATACTAGATTTGGATTACTGCGCAGAAACAGATTTCTTTGCTGTCACGAATCTGGGCTGTTTTCTCTGTAGTTAATTCAGAAAATTATGCCAATTTACGTGAGTGATCCTCAGATATGTACGCAACTTTCATTCAATTTGAGCATTTTCATTTGAGCAAGTCTGGTGCCTCGATAAAATTCGTCAATACGAACTGTTCTGTTTTGACAGATTCTGCCTTTTATTTCGCATTGCCTCTTTTGCTATATTGGATGAATTTCTTTGATCCATTAATGTCCAGTAGCTTTATGCAATGTCCAGAAGTGTTAAGAATGATTATGTCACCTCTGAACATGTTAATTTTTATTGTCGCTAACCCTCTAATGAGTTGTTCTAAGTTTCGTGTGGAGGAAGTTTTCAAGGATCAAGAGAGGAGTATGATGCAACATGATCAAGGAGAGTGAAAGCTCTAAGCTTGGGGATGCCCCGGTGGTTCACCCCTGCATATATCAAGAAGACTCAAGCGTCTAAGCTTGGGGATGCCCAAGGCATCCCCTTCTTCATCAACAACATTATCAGGTTCCTCCCCTGAAACTATATTTTTATTCCATCACATCTTATGTGCTTTGCTTGGAGCGTCGGTTTGTTTTGTTTTTTTTTGTTTTGTTTGAATAAAATGGATCCTAGCATTCACTTTATGGGAGAGAGACACGCTCCGCTGTAGCATATGGACAAGTATGTCCTTAGTTTCTACTCATAGTATTCATGGCGAAGTTTCTTCTTCGTTAAATTGTTATATGGTTGGAATTGGAAAATGATACATGTAGTAATTGCTATAAATGTCTTGGGTAATGTGATACTTGGCAATTGTTGTGCTCATGTTTAAGCTCTTGCATCATATACTTTGCACCCATTAATGAAGAAATACATAGAGCATGCTAAAATTTGGTTTGCATATTTGGTCTCTCTAAGGTCTAGATAATTTCTAGTATTGAGTTTGAACAACAAGGAAGACGGTGTAGAGTCTTATAATGTTTACAATATGTCTTTTATGTGAGTTTTGCTGCACCGGTTCATCCTTGTGTTTGTTTCAAATAAGCCTTGCTAGCCTAAACCTTGTATCGAGAGGGATTACCTCTCATGCATCCAAAATACTTGAGCCAACCACTATGCCATTTGTGTCCACCATACCTACCTACTACATGGTATTTTCCGCCATTCCAAAGTAAATTGCTTGAGTGCTACCTTTAAAATTCCATCATTCACCTTTGCAATATATAGCTCATGGGACAAATAGCTTAAAAACTATTGTGGTATTGAATATGTACTTATGCACTTTATCTCTTATTAAGTTGCTTGTTGTGCGATAACCATGTTCACTGGGGACGCCATCAACTACTATTTGTTGAATTTCATGTGAGTTGCTATGCATGTTCGTCTTGTCTGAAGTAAGAGCGATCTACCACCTTATGGTTAAGCATGCATATTGTTAGAGAAGAACATTGGGCCGCTAACTAAAGCCATGATCCATGGTGGAAGTTTTAGTTTTGGACAATATCCTCAATCTCATATGAGAAAATTATTAATTGTTGTTACATGCTTATGCATAAAAGAGGAGTCCATTATCTGTTGTCTATGTTGTCCCGGTATGGATGTCTAAGTTGAGAATAATCAATAGCGAGAAATCCAATGCGAGCTTTCTCCTTAGACCTTTGTACAGGCGGCATAGAGGTACCCCTTTGTGACACTTGGTTAAAACATGTGCATTGTGATGATCCGGTAGTCCAAGCTAATTAGGACAAGGTGCGGGCACTATTAGTATACTATGCATGAGGCTTGCAACTTGTAAGATATAATTTACATGATACATATGCTTTATTACTACCGTTGACAAAATTGTTTCATGTTTTCAAAATCAAAGGTCTAGCACAAATATAGCAATCGATGCTTTTCCTCTATGGAGGACCATTCTTTTACTTTCATTGTTGAGTCAGTTCACCTATTTCTCTCCACCTCAAGAAGCAAACACTTGTGTGAACTGTGCATTGATTCCTACATACTTGCTTATTGCACTTATTATATTACTCTATGTTGACAATATCCATGAGATATACATGTTATAAGTTGAAAGCAACCGCTGAAACTTAATCTTCCTTTGTGTTGCTTCAATGCTTTTACTATGAATTATTGCTTTATGAGTTAACTCTTATGCAAGACTTATTTATGTTGTCTTGAAGTACTATTCATGAAAAGTCTTTGCTTTATGATTCACTTGTTTACTCATGTCATATACATTGTTTTGATCGCTGCATTCACTACATATGCTTTACAAATAGTATGATCAAGGTTATGATGGCATGTCACTCCAGAAATTATCTTTGTTATCGTTTTACCTGCTCGGGACGAGCAGAACTAAGCTTGGGGATGCTGATACGTCTCCAACGTATCGATAATTTCTTATGTTCCATGCCACATTATTGATGTTATCTACATGTTTTATGCACACTTTATGTCATATTCGTGCATTTTCTGGAACTAACCTATTAACAAGATGCCGAAGTGCCGATTCTTGTTTCTGCTGTTTTTGGTTTCAGAAATCCTAGTAAGGAAATATTCTCGGAATTGGACGAAATCAACGCCCGGGGTCCTATTTTGCCACGAAGCTTCCGAAGTCCGAAGAGGAGACGAAGTGGGGCCACGAGGTGGCCACACCCTAGGGCGGCGCGGCCCCTTGGCCGCGCGGCCTGTGGTGTGGGCCCTCGTGCCGCCTCTGACCTACCCTTCCGCCTACTTAAAGCCTCCGTCGTGAAACCCCCGCACCGAGAGTCACGCTACGGAAAACCGTCCAGAGACGCCGCCGCCGCCAATCCCATCTCGGGGGATTCAGGAGATCGCCTCCGGCACCCTGCCGGAGAGGGGAATCATCTCCCGGAGGACTCTACGCCGCCATGGTCGCCTCCGGAGTGATGTGTGAGTAGTCTACCCCTGGACTATGGGTCCATAGCAGTAGCTAGATGGTTGTCTTCTCCCCATTGTGCTTCATTGTCGGATCTTGTGAGCTGCCTAACATGATCAAGATCATCTATCTGTAATTCTATATGTTGCGTTTGTTGGGATCCGATGAATAGAGAATACTTGTTATGTTGATTATCAAAGTTATGTCTATGTGTTGTTTATGATCTTGCATGCTCTCCGTTATTAGTATATGCTCTGGCCAAGTTGATGCTAGTAACTCCAAGAGGGAGTATTTATGCTCGATAGTGGGTTCATGTCTCCGTGAATCTGGAGGGGTGACAAGAACCTCTAAGGTTATGGATGTGCTGTTGCCACTAGGGATAAAACATTGGTGCTATGTTCAAGGATGTAGTCACTAATTACATTACGCGCAATACTTAATGCAATTGTCTGTTGTTAGCAACTTAATACTGGAGGGGGTTCGGATGATAACCTGAAGGTGGACTTTTTAGGCATAGATGCATGCTGGATAGCGGTCTATGTACTTTGTCGTAATGCCCAATTAAATCTCACTATACTCATCATAATATGTATGTGCATGGTCATGCCCTCTTTATTTGTCATTTGCCCAACTGTAATTTGTTCACCCAACATGCTGTTTATCTTATGGGAGAGACACCTCTAGTGAACTGTGGACCCCGGTCCAATTCTCTATACTCAAATACAATCTACTGCAATACTGTTCTACTGTTTTCTGCAAACAATCATCTTCCACACAATACGGTTAATCCTTTGTTACAGCAAGCCGGTGAGATTGACAACCTCACTGTTTTGTTGGGGCAAAGTACTTTGGTTGTGTTGTGCAGGTTCCACGTTGGCGCCGGAATCTCTGGTGTTGCGCCGCACTACATCCCGCCGCCATCAACCTTCAACGTGCTTCTTGGCTCCTCCTGGTTCGATAAACCTTGGTTTCTTTCTGAGGGAAAACTTGCTGCTGTGCGCATCATACCTTCCTCTTGGGGTTCCCAACGAACGTGTGAGTTACACGCCATCACTTATTTATAAGAAGTCAAACACAAGAATTATAGGTGTCTCTATAACTAGTAGATGCATGGTACCCCATCCGCATGAGTATTGTTGACATGAATTGCATATCTCAAAATCCTGTTTTATGCTCTCTTTACCTTTTATTTTGTTGGAGGACTAGTGATACGTCTCCAACGTATCTATAATTTCTGATGTTCCATGCTAGTTTTATGACAATACCTACATGTTTTGCTCACACTTTATAATGATTTTATGCATTTTCCGGAACTAACCTATTAACAAGATGCCGAGGTGCAAGTTCCTTTTTTCTGCTGTTTTTGGTTCCAGAAAGGCTGTTCGGGCAATATTCTCGGAATTCGACGAAACAAAATCCAAACATCTTATTTCACTGAGACGGACCAGAACAACGAAGGGGAGACGGAGAGGAGGCCCAGGGCCCCCAGACCACAGGGCGGCGCGGCCTAGAGGGGGGGCGCGCCCAGGTGTGGTGTGGGCCCCCCAGGCACCCCCTTGCGTCGCCTCTTCGCCTATATAATCTCTCGTGACGTGAAAACCCTACAACAATTGACGAAACTCCAGAAAGACTCCAGGGACGCCACCGCCATCGCGAAACTCCGTTTCGGGGGACAGAAGTCTCTGTTCCGGCACGCCGCCGGGACGGGGAATTGCCCCCGGAGTCATCTCCATCGACACCACCGCCATCTTCATCGCCGTTGCTGTCTCCCATGATGAGGAGGGAGTAGTTCTCCCCCGAGGCTGAGGGCCCTACCGGTAGCTATGTGGTTCATCTCTCTCTCCCATGGTGTGATCTTTATGTGATCATGAACTTTGTATCACTATTAATCTATGTGCTACTCTAGTGATGTTATTAAAGTAGTCTATTCCTCCTCCATGATGTAAGGTTGATAGTGTGTGCATCATGTAGTACTTGGCGTAGGTTATGATTGTAATCTTTTGTAGATTATGAAGTTAACTATTAGTATGATAGTATTGATGTGATCTATTCCCCCTTTCATAGCTATTGTTGACAGTATGTATGCTATGTTAGTACTCGGTCTAAATTGCAACGGTCTATTATGCACTCTAGATGTTACTTTAATATGAACTCCAGACGTTGTGGAGCTTGTTTACTCCGGCTTGAGGTGTGCTCTTGTAGCCCTACACAATGAATGGTGTTTGTTATCCAACAAGAGAGTGTTTGAAAGTAGCACAAGTGAAGAGAAGTTATTTATTTATGTGATCATTGTTGAGAGTGTCCACTAGTGAAAGTATGATCCCTAGGCCTTGTTTCTAAGCATTGAAACACCGTTTCCAACAAGTTCTGTTATATGTTTGCTTGCTGCCATCTTTATTTCAGATTGCAATTACTACTTACAATCATCCATTATACTTGTATTTCACTATCTCTTCGCCGAACTAGTGCACCTATACATCTAACAAGTGTATTAGGTGTGTTGGGGACACAAGAGACTTCTTGTATCGTAATTGCAAGGTTGCTTGAGAGGGATGTCTTTGACCTCTACCTCCCTGAGTTCGATAAACCTTGGGTGATTCACTTAAGGGAAACTTGCTGCTGTTCTAAAAACCTCTGCTCTTGGAGGCCCAACACTGTCTACAGGAATAGAAGCGTGCGTAGACATCAAGCTATTTTCTGGCGCCGTTGCCGGGGAGGTAAGGTAAAAAGGTATTCACATCCTCCGACTACTAAGCTATTTCCTAGCACTGTTGCCGGTGTGTGAGTGCTCGAAGGTATTTCCTTTAGATCCTGCAATTATATCTTTTTGTTTCTTGTTTTTATTTTCACTAGTTAGGCTTAATGGAAAACAACAAAAAAATTAGAGATCTTTATGAACTTTATATTGAATTAGGACATGATGTGTTTGAAGAGAGAATTAAAAAACCCATGGAACTTTGTTTGCAAAATAGTTGTAGCAATGTTATTAGCATGAACTCTTTGAATACTATTATTGCTAATGCTATGGAAGAATTTAAGCTTGGGGAAGCTGGTTGTGATATTTTTAGTCCCCCAAGCATGGAGGGGAAAATTTACTTTGATGATACTTTACCTCCTATATATGATGATTACAGTGATGACTACCATATTTTCAGTCCACCTACTATTGAGGAGAAAATTAATTATGATTACAATATGCCTCCTATATATGATGATTATGGTGATGAGAATAATAATGATAGCTATCTTATTGAATTTGCTCCCACTACAATTAATAGTAATGACTATGCTTATGTGGAGAGTAATAATTTTATGCATGTAGCTCATGATAAGAATGTTTTATGTGATAGTTATATTGTTGAGTTTGTTCATGATGCTACTGAAAGTTATTATGAGAGAGGGAAACATGGTTATATGCATCTTAATAATATTAAGTTCCCCTCTTTGTGTTGAGAATCTTGAAGTTGCGCTTGTGTTGCCTTTCTATGCTTGTCGCATTATGCTTACATGACTTGTTTATTTACAAGATTCCTTTTCATAGGAAGTGGTTTAGGCTTAAATGTGTTTTGAATTTGCTTCTTGATGCTCTCTTTTACTTCAACTCTTATTTCTTGCGCGAGCATCATTAAAATTACTGAGCCCATCTTAATGGCTATAAAGAAAGCACTTCTTGGGAGATAACCCATGTTTTTATTTTGCTACTATTTTGTTGTGTCTTGGAAGTTGTTACTACTGTAGCAACCTCTCCTTATCATGTTTATTTTGTTTTTGTGCCAAGTAAAGTCTCTAATAGAAAGTTGATACTAGATTTGGATTTTTGCGCAGAAACAGATTTCTACCTGTCACGAATTTGAGTAGATCTCTCTGTAGGAAACTCGTAAAATGCTGCAAATTTTCATGCGTGATCCTCAGATATGTACGCAACTTTCATTAGTTTTGAGTTTTTTCATCTCAGCCTATTAAGTGCCTCTAAAAAATTCGTCTTTACGGACTGTTCTGTTTTGACAGATTCTGCCTTTTATTTCGCATTGCCTCTTTTACTGTGTTAAGTGGATTTCTTTGTTCCATTAACTTTCAGTAGCTTTGGGTAATGTCCAGAAGTGATAAGAATGATTGTGTCCCCTCTGAACATGTGAATTTTTGATTATGCACTAACCCTCTAATGAGATTGTTTTGAGTTTGGTGTGGCGGAAGTTTTCAAGGGTCAAGAGAGAAGGGTGATATAATGTGATCAAGAAGAGTGAAAAGTCTAAGCTTGGGGATGCCCCCGTGGTTCATCCCTGCATATTTCAAGAAGACTCAAGCATCTAAGCTTGGGGATGCCCAAGGCACCCCCTTCTTCATCAACAACTTATCAGGTCATCTCTAGTGAAACTATATTTTTATTCCGTCACATCTTATGTGCTTTACTTGGAGCGTCTGTGTGCTTTTTTTTCGTTTTGATATTTTCATTCTCTGAATAAATCGGATCATATCATGCTTGTGTGGAGAGAGACACGCTCCGCTTTTTCATATGAACACTAGTGTTCTTCGCTTTTACTTTTAATGTTCATGGCGGAGTTGAAAACCGCTTCGTTAATTGCTATTTGGTTGAAAACAGAAAATGCTTCATGTGGTAAATGGTATATGGTTTTGAATAATTTGATACTTGGCAATTGTTTTGAGCTCTCATAGATCATGTTTAAGCTCTTGCATCATGTAGTTTAAACCTATTAGTGGAGAACTACCGTAGAGCTTGTTGAAATTTGGATTGCATGATTGGTCTCTCTAAAAATTCTAGATATTTTCTGGTAAAAGTGTTTGGGCAACAAGGAAGACAGTGTAGAGTCTTATAATGCTTGCAATATGTTCTTGTGTAAGTTTTTGTTGTACCGGTTCATACTTGTGTTTGCTTTAAACAACCTTGCTAGCCAAAGCCTTGTACTGAGAGGAAATGCTTCTCGTGCATCCAAAAACCTTGAGCCAAAACTCATGCCATTTGTGTCCACCATAACTACCTATATGTGGTATTTCTCTGCCATTCCAAAGTAAATTTCTTGCGTGCTACCTTTAAAATTTCATTTCTTGTCTTTGCAATACATAGCTCATGGGAAAATAGCTTAAAAACTATTGTGGTATTGAATATGTCGCTTATGTATCTTATTTCTTATAAGTTGCTTGTTGAGCGGTAACCATGTTTCTGGGGGACGCCATCAACTTTTTTACTTTGTTGAATATCATGTGAGTTGCTATGCATGTTCGTCTTGTCTGAAGTAAGGGAGATTTCTCATGATTAAATGGTTTGAGTATGCATATTGTTAGAGAAGAACATTGGTCCGCCAACCAAAGCCATGTATCATGGTGGAAGTTTCAGCTTGGACATTAATCATCAATCTCTTATGAGAATATTATCTATTGTTGAATGCTTAAGCATTAAAAAGAGGAGTCCATTATCTGTTTTCTATGTTGTCCCGGTATGGCTATCCTCGAGTTGAGATCTATCAAAACTGAGAAATCAAATGCGATCTATCTCCTTGGACCTTTGTACAGGTGGCATAGAGGTACCCCTTTGTGACACTTGGTTGAAACATATGTAATGCAATGATAATCCATGGAAATCCGAGCTAATTAGGACAAGGTGCGGGCACTATTGGTATTCGATGCATGAGGCTTGCAACTTATAGGAGGTTTTATGCATAACACATATGAATTATTACTACCGTTTACAAAATTGTTTCTATGTTTTCAAAATAAAAGCTCTAGCACAAAAATAGTAATCCATGCTTCCCTCTGCGAAGGGCCTTTCTTTTACTTTATGTTGAGTCAGTTTACCTACTTCCTTCTATCTTAGAAGCAAACACTTGTGTCAACTGTGTGCATTGATTCCTACATACTTGCTTATTTGCACTCATCATATTACTTTGTGTTGACAATTATCCATGAGATATACATGTTGAAGTTGAAAGAAACTGCTGAAACTTATATCTTCCTTTGTGTTGCTTCAAAACTTTCTACTAAGAATTTATTGCTTTATGAGTTAACTCCTATGCAAGTCTTATTGATGCTTGTCTTGAAAGTACTATTCATGAAAAGTCTTTGCTATATGATTCAGTTGTTTAGTCATTGTCTTTACCTTTGCTTCGAATCACTTCATTCATCTCATATGCTTTACAATAGTATTGATCAAGATTATGATAGTAGCATGTCACTTCAGAAATTATCCTTGTTATCGTTTACCTACTCGAGGGCGAGTAGGAACTAAGCTTGGGGATGCTTGATACGTCTCCAACGTATCTATAATTTCTGATGTTCCATGCTAGTTTTATGACAATACCTACATGTTTTGCTCACACTTTATAATGATTTTATGCATTTTCCGGAACTAACCTATTAACAAGATGCCGAGGTGCTAGTTCCTGTTTTCTGCTGTTTTTGGTTCCAGAAAGGCTGTTCGGGCAATATTCTCGGAATTCGACGAAACAAAAGCCAAACATCTTATTTCACCGAGACGGACCAGAACACCGAAGGCACTACAAGAAAAGTTCTCATAGAAAACGTCTCAAAATCGTCCGCTAAGGGGTATTTTTCGTCGCCTATGGGCCTAACCCGACGATATGGGTTCTGTTGTCGAAACTGCGTCAGGCAAAGTCCTACGACGATTTTTTCGGTCCGTCGCGCTTGGGCGCCCTTCCGCCACGGAAAATCGGACCGTTGCCCAAGTGTTTCCGGGAGCCCGTTGACTGCTGACGTCATGCAAACTGACACGTGGCAGACGCCATTAACTGGCAGTTAACGGCGTTAACCGGCTGAAACCCCATGGTAGATGGTAGGCCCACACGAGGCCTGCCACGTCTTAAGCGGGCCGGACCATTAAGTTTGCGGGCCGGGCCAGCTGACTTAGTTTGACCGGTCAACTATATAGCTGGGCTGGTCCATTAGTTACATGGGCCGGGCCTAACCTCTAAGGTTGACTGGTCAAAACATTAATGGGCCGGCCCACTAAGCATACACCCTAAACCTTAAACCCTAAAACCCTAGTCCCTAATCCCTAATTATACCCTAACGTACACCCTAAACACCCTAAAACCTAGACCCTAAACCCTAAACACTACACCCTAAACCCTAAACCCTAAACCCCAAACCCTAAACACCCTAAACACTAAACCCTAAACCCTAGACCCTAAACCCTAAACACTACACCCTAAACCCTAAATCCTAAACCCTAAACACTAGACCCTAAACCCTAAAACTAAACCCCAAACCCTAAACCCTAAACCCTAATTAACCCTAACCCTAACCCTAAAACCCTAGCTAGATAACCCTAAACCCTAAACCCTAATTAAACCCTACATATATATAGGCCAATGACACTTCATTGCGCATCAAGCAGGCGACCAACTAATTAGCGCTGATAAATTAATTAACTTGAATTTTGACAAGTTCTCTCGAATAAAAACACATTTGATTAAGTTGCCTCATATATAATATATATACAATTAGTGTGCATGCGCGCATGTCATACCTTGCACATATCATTCGTGCATATATTTCAATATATATCTGAACATATTCTTGGGGATATATATATTTCAATCTCTCTCTCGATCTATATATCGTTGGTGGCCAAAAAACACACTTATATACGCATGCACTTTATGCGCAAAGGCGCGGGTGCCTCTAATATGTGTGCACTCGGTCGATGATCCCTAAACCTTAAACTCTAAAACCCTAAACCCTAATCCCTAATTATAACCTAAACGTACACCCCAAACACCCTAAACACTAAACCCTAAACCCTAGACCCTAAACCCTAAACACTACACCCTAAACCTAAACCCTAAACACTAATCACTAAACCCTAAACCCTAACCCTAGACCCTAAACCCTAAACCCCAAACCCTAAACCCTAAACCCTAGACCCTAAACCCTAAACCCTAATTAACCCTAACCCTAAAACCCTAGCTAGATAACCCTAAACCCTAATTAAACCCAACATATATATAGGCCAACGACACTTCATTGCGCATCAAGGAGGCGACCAACTAATTAGCGCTGATAAATTAATTAACTTGAATTTTCACAAGTTCTCTCGAATGAAAACACATTTGATTAAGTTGCCTCATAATATATATACAATTAGTGTGCATGCGCACATATCATACCTTGCACATATCATTCGTGCATATATTTCAATATATATCTGAACATATTATTGGGGATATATAAATATTTCAATATCTCTCTCGATCTATATATCGTTGGTGGCCAAAACACACACTTATATACGCATGCACTTTATGCGCAAAGGCGCGGGTGCCTCTAATAATGTGTGTGTGCACTCGATCGATCGATGATCCCTAAACCTTCAACCCTAAAACCCTAATCCCTAATCCCTAATTATACCCTAAACGTACACCCTAAACACTAAACCCTAAACCCTAGACCGTAAACCCTAAACACTACACCCTAAACCCTAAACCACTACACCTTAAACCCTAATTAAACCCTACATATATATATAGGCCAACGACACTTCATTGCGCATCAAGCAGACGACCAACTAATTAGCGCTGATAAATTAATTAACTTGAATTTTGACAAGTTCTCTCGAATGAAAATACATTTGATTAAGATGCCTCATAATATATATACAATTAGTGTGCATGCGCGCATGTCATACCTTGCACATATCATTCGTGCATATATTTCAATATATATCTAAACATATTCTTGGGGATATATATACATTTCAATCTCTCTCTCAATCTATATATCGTTGGTGGCCAAAAAACACACTTATATACGCATGCACTTTATGCGCAAAGGCGCGGGTGCCTCTAATAATGTGTGTGTGCACTCGATCGATGATCCCTAAACCTTAAACCCTAAAACCCTAGTCCCTAATCCCTAATTATACCCTAACGTACACACTAAACACCCTAAACACTAAACCCTAAAACCTAGACCCTAAACCCTAAACACTACACCCTAAACCCTAAACTCTAAACACTACACCCTAAACCCTAAACCCTAAACCCTAAACACCCTAAACACTAAACCCTAAACCCTAGACCCTAAACCCTAAACACTACACCCCAAACCCTAAATCCTAAACCCTAAACCCTAGACCCTAAACCCTACACCCTAAACCCTAAAACTAAACCCCAAACCCTAAACCCTAAACCCTAATTAACCCTAACCCTAACCCTAAAACCCTAGCTAGATAACCCTAAACCCTAAACCCTAATTAAACCCTACATATATATATAGGCCAACGACACTTCATTGCGCATCAAGCAGGCGACCAACTAATTAGCGCTGATAAATTAATTAACTTGAATTTTGACAAGTTCTCTCGAATAAAAACACATTTGATTAAGTTGCCTCATATATAATATATATACAATTAGTGTGCATGCGCGCATGTCATACCTTGCACATATCATTCGTGCATATATTTCAATATATATCTGAACATATTCTTGGGGATATATATACATTTCAATCTCTCTCTCGATCTATATATCGTTGGTGGCCAAAAAACACACTTATATAAGCATGCACTTTATGCGCAAAGGCGCGAGTGCCTCTAATAATGTGTGTGTGCACTCGATCGATGATCCCTAAACCTTAAACCCTAAAACCCTAATCCCTAATCCCTAATTATACCCTAAACGTACACCCTAAACACTAAACCCTAAACACTAAACCCTAAACCCTAAACACTACACCCTAAACCCTAAACACTAAACACTAAACCCTAAACCCTAACCCTAGACCCTAGACCCTAAACCCTAAACCCTAAACCCCAAACCCCAAACCCTAAACCCTAGACCCTAAACCCTAATTAACCCTAACCCTAACACCCTAAAACCCTAGCTAGATAAACCTAAACCCTAAACCCTAATTAAACCCTACATATATATAGGCCAACGACACTTCATTGCGCATCAAGCAGGCGACCAACTAATTAGCGCTGATAAATTAATTAACTTGAATTTTGACAAGTTCTCTTGAATAAAAACACATTTGATTAAGTTGCCTCATATATAATATATATACAATTAGTGTGCATGCGCGCATGTCATACCTTGCACATATCATTCGTGCATATATTTCAATATATATCTGAACATATTCTTGGGGATATATATATTTCAATCTCTCTCTCGATCTATATATCGTTGGTGGCCAAAAAACACACTTATATACGCATGCACTTTATGCGCAAAGGCGCGGGTGCCTCTAATATGTGTGCACTCGGTCGATGATCCCTAAACCTTAAACTCTAAAACCCTAAACCCTAATCCCTAATTATAACCTAAACGTACACCCCAAACACCCTAAACACTAAACCCTAAACCCTAGACCCTAAACCCTAAACACTACACCCTAAACCTAAACCCTAAACACTAATCACTAAACCCTAAACCCTAACCCTAGACCCTAAACCCTAAACCCTAAACCCCAAACCCTAAACCCTAAACCCTAGACCCTAAACCCTAAACCCTAATTAACCCTAACCCTAAAACCCTAGCTAGATAACCCTAAACCCTAATTAAACCCAACATATATATAGGCCAACGACACTTCATTGCGCATCAAGGAGGCGACCAACTAATTAGCGCTGATAAATTAATTAACTTGAATTTTCACAAGTTCTCTCGAATGAAAACACATTTGATTAAGTTGCCTCATAATATATATACAATTAGTGTGCATGCGCACATATCATACCTTGCACATATCATTCGTGCATATATTTCAATATATATCTGAACATATTATTGGGGATATATAAATATTTCAATATCTCTCTCGATCTATATATCGTTGGTGGCCAAAACACACACTTATATACGCATGCACTTTATGCGCAAAGGCGCGGGTGCCTCTAATAATGTGTGTGTGCACTCGATCGATCGATGATCCCTAAACCTTCAACCCTAAAACCCTAATCCCTAATCCCTAATTATACCCTAAACGTACACCCTAAACACCCTAAACACTAAACCCTAAACCCTAGACCGTAAACCCTAAACACTACACCCTAAACCCTAAACCACTACACCTTAAACCCTAATTAAACCCTACATATATATATAGGCCAACGACACTTCATTGCGCATCAAGCAGACGACCAACTAATTAGCGCTGATAAATTAATTAACTTGAATTTTCACAAGTTCTCTCGAATGAAAATACATTTGATTAAGTTGCCTCATAATATATATACAATTAGTGTGCATGCGCGCATGTCATACCTTGCACATATCATTCGTGCATATATTTCAATATATATCTAAACATATTCTTGGGGATATATATACATTTCAATCTCTCTCTCAATCTATATATCGTTGGTGGCCAAAAAACACACTTATATACGCATGCACTTTATGCGCAAAGGCGCGGGTGCCTCTAATAATGTGTGTGTGCACTCGATCGATGATCCCTAAACCTTAAACCCTAAAACCCTAGTCCCTAATCCCTAATTATACCCTAACGTACACCCTAAACACCCTAAACACTAAACCCTAAAACCTAGACCCTAACCCCTAAACACTACACCCTAAACCCTAAACTCTAAACACTACACCCTAAACCCTAAACCCTAAACTCTAAACACCCTAAACACTAAACCCTAAACCCTAGACCCTAAACCCTAAACACTACACCCCAAACCCTAAATCCTAAACCCTAAACCCTAGACCCTAAACCCTACACCCTAAACCCTAAAACTAAACCCCAAACCCTAAACCCTAAACCCTAATTAACCCTAACCCTAACCCTAAAACCCTAGCTAGATAACCCTAAACCCTAAACCCTAATTAAACCCTACATATATATATAGGCCAACGACACTTCATTGCGCATCAAGCAGGCGACCAACTAATTAGCGCTGATAAATTAATTAACTTGAATTTTGACAAGTTCTCTCGAATAAAAACACATTTGATTAAGTTGCCTCATATATAATATATATACAATTAGTGTGCATGCGCGCATGTCATACCTTGCACATATCATTCGTGCATATATTTCAATATATATCTGAACATATTCTTGGGGATATATATACATTTCAATCTCTCTCTCGATCTATATATCGTTGGTGGCCAAAAAAACACACTTATATAAGCATGCACTTTATGCGCAAAGGCGCGAGTGCCTCTAATAATGTGTGTGTGCACTCGATCGATGATCCCTAAACCTTAAACCCTAAAACCCTAATCCCTAATCCCTAATTATACCCTAAACGTACACCCTAAACACTAAGCCCTAAACACTAAACCCTAAACCCTAAACCCTAAACACTACACCCTAAACCCTAAACCCTAAACACTAAACACTAAACCCTAAACCCTAACCCTAGACCCTAGACCCTAAACCCTAAACCCTAAACCCCAAACCCCAAACCCTAAACCCTAAACCCTAGACCCCAAACCCTAATTAACCCTAACCCTAACACCCTAAAACCCTAGCTAGATAAACCTAAACCCTAAACCCTAATTAAACCCTACATATATATAGGCCAACGACACTTCATTGCGCATCAAGCAGGCGACCAACTAATTAGCGCTGATAAATTAATTAACTTGAATTTTGACAAGTTCTCTCGAATGAAAACACATTTGATTAATTAGTTGCCTCTCATAATATATATATACAATTAGTGTGCACGCGTTCATGTCATACCTTGCACATATCATTCGTGCATATACTTCAATATATATCTGAATATATTCTTGGGGATACATATACATTTCAATCTCTCTCGATCTATATATCGTTGGTGGCCAAAAAACACACTTATATACGCATGCACTTTATGCGCAAAGGCGCGGGTGCCTCTAATAATGTGTGTGTGCACTCGATCGATGATCCCTAAACCTTAAACCCTAATCCCTAATCGCTAATTATACCCTAAACATACACCCTAAACACCCTAAACACTAAACCCTAAACCCTAAACCCTAAACACTACACCCTAAACCCTAAACAACACTAAACACTAAACCCTAATTAAACCCTAACCCTAGACCCTAAACACTACACCCTAAACCCTAAACCCTAAACCCTAGACCCTAGCTAAACCCTAATTAACCCTAACCCTAGACCCTAAACCCTAAACCCCAAACCCTAAACCCTAAACCCTAGACCCTAAACCCTAATTAATTAACCCTAACCCTAACACCCTAAAACCCTAGCTAGATAACCCTAAACCCAAAACCCTAATTAAACCCTACATATATATAGGCCAACGACACTTCATTGCGCATCAAGCAGGCGACCAACTAATTAGCGCTGATAAATTAATTAACTTGAATTTTGACAAGTTCTCTCGAATGAAAACACATTTGATTAAGTTGCCTCATAATATATATACAATTAGTGTGCATGCGCGCATGTCATACCTTGCACATATCATTCGTGCATATATTTCAATATATATCTGAACATATATATATATTCTTGGGGATATATATATTTCAATCTCTCTCTCGATCTATATATCGTTGGTGGCCAAAAAACACACTTATATACGCTTTATGCGCAAAGGCGCGGGTGCCTCTAATAATGTGTGTGTGCACTCGATCGATGATCCCTAAACCTTAAACCCTAAAACCCTAATCCCTAATCCCTAATTATACCCTAAACGTACACCCTAAACACCCTAAACACTAATTAAACCCTAAACCCTAGATCCTAAACCCTAAACACTACACCCTAAACCCTAAACACTAAACACTAAACCCTAAACCCTAACCCTAGACCCTAAACCATGAACCTCAAACCCTAAACCCTAAACCCTAGACCCTAAACCCTAATTAACCCTAACCCTAACCCTAAAACCCTAGCTAGATAACCCCTAAACCCTAAACCCTAATTAATCCCTACATATATATAGGCCAACGACACTTCATTGCGCATCAAGCAGGCGACCAACTAATTAGCGCTGATAAATTTATTAACTTGAATTTTGACAAGTTCTCTCGAATGAAAACACATTTGATTAAGTTGCCTCATAATATATATATATATATACAATTAGTGTGCATGCGCGCATGTCATACCTTGCACATATCATTCGTGCATATATTTCAATATATATCTGAACATATTCTTGGGGATATATATACATTTCAATCTCTCTCTCGATCTATATATCGTTGGGGGCCAAAAAAACACACTTATATACGCATGCACTTTATGCGCAAAGGCGCGGGTGCCTCTAATAATGTGTGTGTGCACTCGATCGATGATCCCTAAACCTTAAACCCTAACACCCTAATCCCTAATCCCTAATTATACCCTAAACGTACACCCTAAACACCCTAAACACTAAACCCTAAACAGTAAACCCTAAACCCTAACATGCACTTTGTGCGCAAAGGCATGTGCCTTTAATAATGTGTGCGCAGTCGATCGATCTAGTTTTGATTAATCATAGCACACAAATAAACAAGTTGTATTTGAATCCACACAACCCTAATCTAAAACACATAGCCCCTAACATGGCCTAATTAATTGACCCCTTCTCTCTAGCTAATTAGTGGAAATTGCACAAAATCAAAAGGGGTCTCTCACTAATTATACATATATATCTAGATTGTGATAAACTTTTGCCCCATATTTGGTGGATAGGTGCATCTTGGCATGTAAAACAATTAATGTTTGCAAATGGCGTTGTCAAAATTTATGTACAAATGATTTCTCTCCATCCAAAGTGCATAAAATGGGAGTTTTAATGAAGAAAGTACAAATAAAACAGCTCAACATGCCTCCACGCCCCGATTTTCACACGAAGTAGAGCATATTTAAAGAATAATTCCAGAGTTTTACTATTTTTCAAGCAACTTTGCTAATTTCCACCCACTCACATGACTTTATGTCGATTTAACAAAAATAGGGCGAATTTAAACTACATGGGCGGGATAGTTTGAATTGTGCGCGCGGCAAAGGGAACCGCCTATTCCTCAACATTGTGCACGGCAAATTACACACGCAACTCCATTAAACACCACCTACCGGGCGGCCCGGCCGCATGACCCCCCCACCCACCCCTACACAACTTATCCCCGTCCGTGCGAAGAGCTTCCCCTCCCCGTCCCGTCCGTGCGAAGAAGAAGCTTCCCCTCCCCGTCGTTCTTCTCAAGACGCACCGGCGGTCAAGTTGATCCACGGTAGGGCTGCGATCTCTAGCTCAATCATGCATCGGGCAAGACGGCCTAACGATTTATATTTTCTTGATGCTGCTAAAAAAATCGTCAGTATGCTCGAACTAATTGGCACTTTATAGTTTTTCGATCGATTTGTCCTCGATCAATTTGTTCATTTGCGTGGGCATATAGAGTCAGTTCTGCACTCGATCCGTTAATTTGCTGAAATGCCATGGCAGAGTTTTATACACGATCTGTTTGCTAAAATGTCGATGGGCATTTTTTGTTTTGTACTCGACATGATTGCTGAAATGCATAATCATGTAGTATAGTTTTGTACTCGATGGATATACATTTCCTACTTCGCCTTAAAAATTAATCACCAACCATTGTATCTCATAATTAAACAGATGGACAAAACTTGGATACTGCAAGGACACTTATGTTCCCCTTCATATATAAATGGTGTTCAACCCTTTATGGGGTTTATTAGAGCTCATGAAGGTCACAACCTGGACGTGTATTGCCCGCGCTGCACATGTATGAATGGTGAGAAGAGGCCTCACCATTTAGTGGAAGATCATTTACACATTTTTGGGATGGACCGCACATATGTTAGGTGGGTTTATCATGGTGAACCATATAATGATCCTTCAGCGGGAGAAGCAGATCTTGCTCACACTGTATGTGTGCTGGCATATGTAGTTAATTATTTATATTGATGATGCCGCTGTTTCGATCAATAGTTTGCATTGATGTGCAAGGTTCTGTACTCAAATTTAACTTGTTGCAGATGGATGGACGGGAAGGAGAGAAAAAGCGCTTGCTTCAGGAACCGGGTTTCAGCTCTGGGACATGTGATGTGCCAGATGAGAAGGTAAATATGTAAAACGACATTTGTTCAGGTTGCATCCCTTAGATGTTTGTCTAATCTGTTGATGTACTAATTGCAGAAGCATAGAGTTGAAGAGGTCTCTCAGTTTGATGGGAGATTTGAAGATGAATCTCAGTTTGATGCACCTGTGGATGGTACTGATGACGGGCCTTTCATAGACGAAGGTCCTGCACCTGAGATTATCCAGCCTACAGAAGGAGGCCGTGGACCGAGTACACAGCTTTGCGTTGAAGTGGATGCACGCCCAGAGATCATCAGTGGCGTCCGGGTAGTCTCAAGACCACCCAGCCCTGATGCACCTGTGGATGGTACTGATGACGAGCCTTTCATAGACGAAGGTCCTGCACCTGAGATTATCCAGCCTACAGAAGGAGGCCGTGGACCGAGTACACAGTTTTGCGTTGAAGTGGATGCACGCCCGGAGATCATCAGGGGCGTCCCGGTAGTCTCAGGACCACCCAGCCCTGATGCAAAATGTTGAGCTACTTTATGATTCGTACTCTTATGTTCTGGTGCTGTAGTATGTACTATCTTTGTTATGATTTGTACGCCTTTGGCGCTAGAACTATAATTAAGCATTCAGTGGATGATCGCGTTGCAAAATTTGACACCCACACAATCAGTTCATCGTATGAGTAGTAGCACAATTACTTCTACAGCCAGTCCTGCCAGCGCATTAATTGGTAGCATGAAACACTTTCAGGCACTCCCCTCTGATTCATATTAATTGACTCAATTTTGTCTAGATATGGATGTATCTAGATGCATTTGTTAACTAGACTAACAAACTTGAGTCAGTTAATATGAATCGGTGTAAACCGCCCAAGTCCTCGAGCAGCTAGTTTATTGACTCTTGACTCCAAGCCTCTCGCGGCAAGCCATTGACGAAGCTTTGACCAGATCTTGGCCCGCTTTTTTTTTGCGAATAGCAAAGCTTTGACCAGTTCCTCTCGGGATACATCACGCCGGTGAGCTTGCACGGTTGCCATGAGCACTTTCCGGCGGAACTTCCTCTGCATCGCCCTCAAGCCGCCGCTGCGAGACAGCACGCAGTGCCTCGAGGTGGACGGAACGGACGAACTCGGGATCTCAGGGCGGGGGGTCCGCCTCGTCCCGGAACGATCTCCAGCGGGTTAACGAGGACATGCATGGCGGCCAGGGGATTTGGGGTTTTTTGTTGTTGTTTGAGCTTGGGATTTGGGGTTTTTTCGGATAGGGGAGGAGGAACCGAGGAAGAGGAAGGAACAGCCCGCGTGCTTGGCGCGTGGCAGTGTGCTTGAATTTCGAATTTTTGTGAAATGTTTCATTTCCCCGCTACAATTCGGGGGTTTTCTTGATGCGCCAATGCGTCCCGCCGGGCAGGTTCAAGTGAATTTGGGGTGCCACACTATGGGCCCCAGTTTCAGTGAGACATGTAATGACTAGTCACGTCAGTAAGTTCACTATGTAATAAAATATGTTACCCCTCCCCTTTATGTAGCCCCCTTGTCTCTCCCGATCGAGTGCCGACAGCCGACGGATGCAAGCCGCTAGCTCGATCCCCTCCTTTCGCCTCCACCGTCCAGGCATCCAGCTTGGAGGGGCAAGCTGCATCTAGACCAAGCGGATTAGGTAGTACTCTACTAGTAATGTTCTATCCTTTCTCGATATCGGTTCCTTTTTCCTCACCTCGATATCTTGCGCATCTATTTCCTATTCTGGGCGAAGAAGTGTCTTTCTGGTCACCCTCGCGCTGGGAGTGATTGATGGGGATGGGGGTGGGGGGCGAGGGCTACCTTTGCTTGGATTGGGGTGTTCTTCCTTTATTTGTCCACATTTGCAACCCTTGTAGTCTCTGCTGATCCTCAATGTATCTTTTGTCAGCTTGTACAGGAAAGGGAAGACCTCGGTGGTGGTGGGGGGAGCAATGGAGCGTAATAAGGCCACCACGCATGTGGGAAGTTGGCTGAGCCTGAGCTGCGTCCCCAGCCCCGCAAAGCAGGTACTCCGTTTGCTTATCCACTCTGTCTGTCTGCATCCTCAATCTGTTCCTGTTCTGGAAAATGCTTAAAGTAGCACATGTCTTCAGCTGTTTGTGCGTAAAGCCTCTGTGACACCATGCTCTATATTCTCTGTATCAGGTTGGTACCTCCGTGTTCCGTGGCCGAGGCTATGGGGAGCGATAGCGCCCACCCGCTGCAGGAGCATGGCCAGATCTGCAGCACAAGAAGCGAAATGCCACTGCCGTGCTGGGCAGGGACCGCCCAGGGGTAAATTTTTTTAACCAACTTACCATGATGTAGTCTGAATCTGATACTCCTTCAGATCCAAATTAATTGACTCAACTATCTGTAGATACGGATGTATCTAGATGTGTTTTAGCTCTAGATACTACTACCTCCATCCCAAAGCTTAGGGCTTATATTATTTTTAGAAAGTCAAACTATACCATGTTTGACTAAGCTTTTAACAAAAATCATTAACATGCAAAATACAAAATTAATATAATTAAATAGGTTGTGAAATATATTTTCCTACGGTATCTACACAATATTATATTTGTTGATAGAATGTTCTAAAATTTTGGTCAAACTTTACTTGTTTTGATTTCTCAAAAATAAATAAGCCTTAAGCTTTGGGATGGAGGTATCTAGACAAAGCTGAGTCAACTAGTTTTTTTTGTCTGTCCATATAGCTAGTGTTCATGGTGCAAAAGGCTAAGAGCATCCACTATATGCATCAGTCTATCTCATACCGTAATTCAATATAACTGCTGAGGTCTGCCTTTTGTTTTGCTATTCATATGCAGACTGAAACTTTAGGGCCTTTACTCAAAAGGAAGATCAAAACTGCGGCTGATCAGGCTGCCAGTATGTTGATGCCGCCCCCATCTTCTAAATGCCTCTACAAGCACAAGGCCATGCGCCAGCTGGGTGGTGACTTTTAATGAATATGGTATATTTTCTTAATCCACAAAACATGCCTTGATTTTTGTCTGTTTATTGTCGTTTTTTTCTAATGCTTGCCAAAAGTTTACAACAACAACAACAACCAAGACTTTCAGTCCCAAACAAGTTGGGGTAGGCTAGAGTTGAAGCCCATAAGATTTCGAAGCCAAAAGTTTAGAAACACCAAATTCGTTTGCTTACAATCATCATACAGTAATGTTCATCTACTCTCCAGTTCCCCTAACCCAACAAAAAACGATGTTAATTACGATTTTAGATTAAAAGAGCACCATTAGGCGCTGTTAATTACAACTTTGAGATTAAAATGTCATTTACAATTGCTAATTACAATTTTGAGACAAATGATTAGTTTAACCTCGACCTGTTCTGCTCTCCATTTTTCCCAACCGAACAAAAATGTAACCATTCCATTCCTCTGAAATGGAACCATTCCATTCCATTCCACGCTGTTTCAGAACCGAACACACCCTTGCATTGTTGTGAACGGTTGTCCATACACAGCCATACCCTTCCACTTACATCCAGCACTATATGCTTCAGTCTGTCTCAGAGTCATTCAATATCACTGCTGAGATTTGTTCCCATTCTTATGCAGGCTGAAACTGATGCGCCTTTACTCAAGTGGATGCAAAATGAGGCTGATGAGGCTGCTGTGAGGACGATGGTGCCGGCACCATCATCCGAAAACCTCTACAAGCACGAGGCCATGGGCCAGCTGGGTGGTGACCTTTTAATGAATCTGGTATATTTTCTTAATCCACATACATGATTTTATTATTATCTGTTTAATTACTGTTGGCTTTGCCTAATGCTTACCAAAAGTTTAGAAACACTGCGTTTGCTTACAATCATCATGCACTAATTTTTCACTTTTCAGTCTGTCTCATCCAGTATATAAACTGTTGAGTTCCGTTGGCTTCTTTTGTAATCATCTGCATTGTTGTCAACTGTTGTCTATGCACAACCCTATTCTTCCACTTACATCCCGCACAATTTGCATCAGTCTATCTCATAGATTTATTAAATATCAATGATGAGTTCTGTTGCTATTCATATGCAGGATGAAGCTTCTGTGCCTCTACTCAAATGGAAAAAACTGATCCTGATGAGGCTGCTGTGAAGAGGATGGTGACGCCACCATCTTCTGAAAACCTCCTCAAGCACAAGGCCACGGGCCAGCTGGGTGGTATCCTTTTCAGTAAGCAGGTATATTTTCTTAATCCTCATACATGATTTGATTTGTCTGTTTATTGCCGGCTTTGTCTAATGCTTACCAATAGTTCAGAAACACACACAACCCTATTCTTCCACTTACATCCAGCACTATATGCATCAGTGTCTCATAGATTCATTTTATATATCACTGCTGATGTCTGTTGCTCTTCAATTTTCATATGCAGACTGAAACTGCTAAGCCTTCATTGGTCAAAAGGATTGCAACTGCTGCTGATGAGGCATCTGCAGAGGCTGCCACCAAGTTACTGTCAGCCCCACCTTCTGGATGCTTATATAAGCTCAAGTCCAAGGACCAGCCGGGCAAGCTTTTGCTCTTAGCAAGTATGTATGTATGATCATCTATTATGATAACTAATGTTTGTGTTCATCTTAATTTGCATTTCCATTTTAGAAAAAAACTTAATTTCTATTTTGGCTGACCTGTTAGAGAACTATCAGATTGAATCCACAACATGATTCAAATAGATTCATTACACCGAGCCACATGTCTTGACCTTGCTGTACACTAGTTCCATTAATCAGTGCAAGAAGGCTTACCTGAGCTGCCTGAACCACGGCAGATTTGAATCCACCTTAGCTATCTAGCTAGAAATACAACCTTTGCAGAAAGAGGATTTGCAGTATGGGGAGGCTGACATTGGGGACCCATGAGGCAGCAGCGTTGTCCACGTTTTAAAGGCGGAAGGAGATCAAAACAAAAAATAAGCCAAAAATCAGTTGGTAAACAAAATCCAAGAAATGAAACATTTACCTTTCTGAGAGGATGACATGCGGGACCCATGAAGCAGCAGCATCCTCAACTATTCGAAGGCGGCAGGGGATCAAAGTAAAAAAGGGATTTCTATTTTCGTGCCCTAGGGTCCTTAGTTGTGCTCAGTTTTCCCCAGCTCGTTAGTTTTTCCTCAGTTTTCCCCTCCCTCTAGTTTGAAACCCCTCGTAGACGGGAGGGTTGCCGTCAGGTCAGAGGCCTTACCGTTACCGTTAATCTGACGGGTGGGGCTGCACAGAGGGCAGTTCCTCTCTGACCCGTCTCGTGCTGACAAATGGGGCTGCTCTATAGGGCTGCCGCAGCAATTGACCAGTGGGGTCATCTATTTTTCAGGAAAAGTCATATATTGCCGCTCTGAGGGGCTGCCGCAGCCAATGACCAGTGGGGTCGTCTATTTATTTATAGAAAATCATATATTGCCGCTCTGTGGGGCCTCCGCAGCCAATGACCGCTGGGGTTGTCTATTTATTTAGAGAATATAATATAGAGCCGCTCTGTGGGGCCGCCTCAGCCCATGGCAGGTGACTATTTTCGTAACTTAATCTAAAGTGACTCTTATGCTAAACATCGTGCATAATATATAGAAAATAGCTAGATCTCTAAATATATAGAAAATAGCTAGTAGATCTCTAAATCGATGCATATGAAGCTACATATGTATTCTTGGTCATAATCCCCTTATCTAAAGGGGATGGATGCATGGCTTCACGTCGTCGTCACTTTCATCGTCAGTATCTTCGTCGTCAGAGTAGTAGTACTTCCTGCACATTGTTCCGTCGAACACCTTCACTGTGAGCACATCATCGCCTTCATATTTGAAGTGTACGTAGCAGCCGAAATCCACACCGTGCGCGATGGCGAAATTCTCCCAGCCCTTGTCGAGATACATCCGTCCTTGTCCGTCAAATAGGACCTCCACGGTCCAGAGACGAGGACCGCAGTCAGCTGCTCGCAGATACACCTTAGCTGGCTCCTGGCCGTCAAGATAGTCCGCAAACTTTTTTGGGAGTGCCTGCAAAGAGATCGAGCGCCGATCGTTTGAAATTAAAAGTTTTTTAGAACATGCCCATAATTAATCACATGCATCATATATGTGTGAACGCGTACGTACCTTCTTGACCAAAGGGTCTTCGTAGATGACGATGAAGAACTCCTCTATGATCAATTGCAGTGTTGACGACGGTGGTGGTGGCAATGATGATGATCCACCACCCCGGCCGCCCCTTCCCCTTCCCCTTCCCCTTCCCCTTCCGGTCCGCGTCCGAGACGTGGAAGCCATGGCAATGGATGATCAAGTGTATGTGAACGAAGAAGAGAGAGGCAGAACCTATTGACACAAGGGATGGCCGTTGTGGGTGTTTATAAGGGAGAGATGACCGTTGTAGGGGTTTACACAATTAATTAAGGAGGAGGTGACCGTTGTGGGGGTTTACACAATAATTTAAGGAGGAGATGACCGTTGTGGGGGTATATATCTCAACAAAAAAGTAATGCGGACTATTTTGACGGAAATGGAACTTCGTGATTTAGTTTATCATTTTACCGTGAAAAGTAATGCCTAAAAGAAATGGTAATTCGTGATAGTTTATCATTTTACCGTGAAATGGCTACAAGAAATGGGTGATGGTGTATCATTTTTTGCGTGAAATGGCTACAAGAAATGGGTGATGGTGTATCATTTTTTGCGTGAAAAATAATGGCTACAAGAAATGGGTGATGGTGTATCATTTTTTTGCGTGAAAAGTAATGGCTAAAAGAAATGGTGATGGTGTATCATTTTTTGCGTGAAAAGTAATGGCTAAACAAATTTGTGATGGTGTATCATTTTTTGCGTGAAAAGTAATGGCTACAACAAATTGGTGATGGTGTATCATTTTTTTTGCGTGAAAAATAATGGCTAAACAAATTGGTGATGGTGTATCATTTTTTTGCGTGAAAAGTAATGGCTACAACAAATTGGTGATGGTGTATCATCTTTTGCGTGAAAAATAGTGCAGAAAACCAAACTTTAGCGTACTGGGTAACCGCCCTTAAGCATACATAGAGGGTGGAAGCTAACCGCCGACAGAGAGAGAGAGAGAGAGAGGGTGGTGGCCCCGACCAGAGAAAGAGAGAGATAGGGGTTATCCTGCCCGTTAAATCCTACGATCAACGGTCGGCGGGCACGATCCGCGTGACATCGGCTAGACCAATCAGGGCAATGTTGGGCGTCTATGAGAATTTGTGAAGGGAGAGGGCAAAACTGAGTAGTATCAAGAAACCAAGGGCAAGTGAGTAGTAAACAGACTAAGGGATTCAAATATGAGATTTAAAAAATGGAAAATGCGTGTTTGGTACAATGAAACCCATCTTGGCCTACCTCAAACTATTTGCAATACAAATATACATGAGTGTGAAAATTATGGCCTCATTCAGACAAAGTATGTTTTGGGGAAAGCTGTTTTGGGTAGGGCTTATTGTGGAAAACCATGCACCTTCATAGCTACTAGGTGATTTGAGAAGTGGCAATTGGTGGTAAAACTTGATTTATCTATGATTTATCTATGATTTGAGAAGTGGCAATTTGTGCTAAAGACTCCATGAGTAAGTGCCACTCTTTTTGGGAATTTTTTGCACATTAAATAACTCATTTAACTAGTTAATCCCATTTGTTGACTCTCTGTTGACCAGCCACTTGAGGGTAAAATTGAGTATATTGCACTAGCCAGTATTAGCACTCAAGGCGAAAACTGAGCACACAAAAAATGCTAGTATATGACTCGAGGGTATACCTGAGTATATCTAAATTTCCAGGGTTAGACTCGAGGACGCGTGTTGCGGTGCAAAAGTGGAAGACGTGCCATTGTTGACGTGTGTCGCGGTGCAGACGTGCAATAGTGGACGCGTAGGACGCGGGTCGCATTTAGGACGCGTAAGTCTCCCTCCCTCTGGACACAGTACGTCTCATTCCCGCTCACGCACGAAACCACCCCTCTCACGTCCCATCAACTTCTCCAAAAAACCCCAACCGCCGTACGAGCGCTCCCCTGCCGGCGATGGAGAAGAAGAATGCG
The DNA here is from genome assembly GCF_019359855.2 of Lolium perenne. Lineage (NCBI taxonomy): Eukaryota > Viridiplantae > Streptophyta > Magnoliopsida > Poales > Poaceae > Lolium > Lolium perenne. Next base: position 142,982,273 of record NC_067248.2, on the reverse strand, counting down.
CCGGCGGCCGTCGCCTCCGAGCCCGTCGCCTCCGAGCCCGTCGCCTCCGAGCCCGTCGCCTCCCAGCCCGTCGCCTCCGAGCCCGTCGCCGCCGAGCCCGTCGCCTCCGAGGGCGGCGCATCCAAGCGCGGCGCCTCCGTGAACTGGGCCTGTCTCACGGCTGACGGACCACTTCACAAGATCGGCGAATGCTTATTGGCGAATGAGGAGTACGTGGACACCTACTCTGCTATGAGGCAAGTCTGTAGAAATTGGCGCTTAGGTTTACCTGATCCCGACGTGCACCTGCACGAATGGATCATGCTAGACCACGCCCTTCCACGCGCCGCTGAGTTCACCTTCCTCCATCTCGGCACATCCCGCTACGTCACCATAGATCTATCTGCAGTTCGTGCAAGGTTCAAATTCCTCCATATCTATAGGGTTAATCTATTCTTATTTTCAATCTTAGTGCTGAATGTTATCTTCATCAATATATTTTAGATTCTACTTCGTCGGCTTTTCCCGTGGCGTCATCGTGCTTGCCCAGAAGAACCCGCCGCACAAGATACGGCTTCTGAACCCACTCACAAAGACATCGAACACTATGTTTGGGGTGCAGATGCCAACTATTTTTCTGGATTCAGTCGCTGCAATCAACTCCCCGACTATGGTCTTCGCTTGCAGACATTACCCGGAGGAACTTGGTTGGGTCGATGAGAGCATTCCAACTAAGGATATATATGAACATGGTTGGGGAGAAGGAAGATTTTCGATCAAGAACCATAGTATGCGTTGCATTACCCCGTTCAATGGTGAATCAGATGCAATAGCTTCGGACAATTTTGAGTCCTAAGAATAGTGTGCACCAATGTACGTAAGCAGCGCGCGAGCAGTGTCAAGATGGAGACACTAATTTCATTTCCAGAACTTGGACGTGACAAGTTCTACCTTGTGAAGTCGGATGGTGATCTGCTGCTTGTGTTGATGAAAAACACGCCTGTGGTGTACCGTGTGGATACTCAGATCCGCTCTCTCCATCCCGTCAGTAACATTGGCATTCATGCCTTGTTCGTGCATTATATCCGGTGTATCTCCGTCGACACCAGAGTGCACCCGACTCTTCGACCTGGCTGCATCTACTACGCGGATTTGGGTTATACCAGAGAGTACTTTCATGATACAAATTCCTGGGATGAGTCGCCACAATATGTGCATAGATTAGGAAGCTACGGTCTGAGAAATGAACACATGCCATACCGTTTGGAGGATGTATTGGCCGCACACTGCAGACGGCGGGAGTTCAATGAATATTTCCTCGGGATAATGCACGGCTGGAGCGACGGAGAAATATATAAGGAATGAATAACAAATTCATTCATCCTGGGGTATCCTAATCTTCTTGTTGGCCATACATTGCGTGCGTCTTGTATTTTTTTTCAGCTTAGTTTGTCGTGAACATTAACAATGTTATTGGCTGCTTTTGGCTGCTGTATGCAGTTTACCTATGTATTATACTTAGTTTTCTGATTATGCTGCTGTGAATTTATCATATAATAGCTTCTAGATTTGCTACTAAATTTTCTGCCATATTGGGGAAAAACGAGAGCCAAAAGGCATAAATAATTGAAGAAAGACAGAAATAGAAGCTTCTCTAGATTTGATACTAATTTGGTGAAAAACACAGAGAGAGAAAGAGGGGAAAAGGTGCTGTTAAAAATGCCAATTTGGGCCGAGAGAGACAAAACCCAGCTCTCACGTACAACCAAACACGGTCTCGTGCTGTCCCACACGGCCCCTTCCTACCAACCCCACACGACGCGGCCCCACATACGACGCGGCCCCACACGTCAGCACCGAACGTTCAAATAAACGGATTCCTTCCGTCTGAGCTCTTTCTGCGGGTTTCAGACAAAGGCTTGGGGAAAACTGAGGAAAAACTAAGGGGCTGGGGAAAACTGAGTACAACTAACGACCCGAGGGCACGAAAATAGAAATCCCAATAAAAAAAGGAAATAGCCAGAAATTAATTAGGGTCAAAAATAAATCTATCAAAGGAAACCTTTATTGTTCATAGAGGATGACATGTGGGACCGACCTGCCAGCTGCGTCGTCATCGTTTCAAAGGGGGCAGAGGATCAAAAGAAAAAGGCAAATAGCCAGAAATTAGGGGTAAAAAATAAATCCAATAAAGGAAACTTTTATTGTTCACAGAGGATGACATGCGGGACCCATGAGCCAACAGCTTCCTCAATGTTTCAAAGTCGGCATGAGATTGAAAGAAAAAGGAAAGTGACCAAATATCAGGAGCCAAAAATAATCCAAGAAAAGAAATTTTATTGTACATAGAGGATAACATGCGGGTCCCATTTTGCAGCAGCGATCTCAACGTTTTCAAGGTGGCACATGACCAAAACAAAAATGAAGTAGCCAGAAATCAGGGGGTGAAAAAAATCCAAGAAAAGAAAGATTTCAATTGGGCTGCATCTGGACATCTGGGCCTTCGAACTATCCTGCTGGGCCTTTTGACTCGTACAATTTCAGCCCACTCCAAAACAGGAAAGTTCGGATTTTTCTAAAAAAAACAGGAAAGTCCTATGCTTCGCAAAAACACAAAACAAGGAGATTCAAAATATAAGTTCGTTTATGTAAAAATAAAGATTTAATTTATCCGTTTGCAATAGCTCAGAGCGAAATACACTGTTTATTGTCTGCAAAATAATCAAGATATCACATGTTTCTTGTACGAGGAGGCTGACATCGGGGACCCATGAGCCAGCAGCGTCGTCAACGTTTTAAAGGCGGCAGGGGATGGAAAGAAAAAATAAATCAAAAATCTGTTGGTAAAAAATCCAAGAAAAGAAACATTTTCGTTCTGAGAGGATGACATGCGGGACCCAATGAGGCAGCAGCATCCTCAGCGTTTATTGTTCATAGAGGTTGACATGTGGGACCCGTGAGCCAGCAGCGTCCTCAACGTTTTAAAGGCTGCAGGTGATCGAAAGAAAAAATAAGCCAAAAATCGTTTGGTCAAAAAAATCCAAGAAAAGAAACATTTACCGTTCTGAGAGGATGACATGCGGGACCCATGAGGCAGCAGCATCCTCAACGATTCCAAGGCGGCAGGGGAAATATCCAAAAATTAATTAGGGGTTCAAAATAAATCCATCAAAGGAAACTTTTATTGTTCATAGAGGATGACATGTGGGACCGACCTGCCAACAGCGTCCTCATCGTTTCAGAGGGGGCAGGAGATCAAAAGAAAATAGCAAATAGCCAGAAATTAGGGGTCAAAAATAACTCCAAGAAAGCAAACTTTTATTGTTCGTAGAGGATGACATGCGGGACCCATGAGTCAGCAGCTTACTCAACGTTTCCAAGACGGCACGGGATCAAAAGAAAAAGTAAATAGCCAAAAATCAGAGGGTGAAAAAAAATCCAAGAAAATAAACTTTTATAGCACATAGAGGATGACATGCGGGTCCCATGAGCCAGCAGCGTTTCAAACGTGGCATGAGATCGAAAGAAAAAGGCAAGTGACCAAATATCAGGATCCAAAAATAATTCAAGAAAAGAAACTTGATTGTACATAGAGGCTGACATGTGGGACCTATGAGCCAGCAGAGTCCTCAACGTTTCAAAGGCGGCAGGGGATCAAAAGAAAAAGGAAATTACCAAAAATCAGAGGGTGAAAAAAAACCAAGAAAATGAACTTTTATAGTACATAGAGGATGACATGCGGGTACCATGAGCCTGCAGGTTTCTCAACGTTTCAAACGTGGCATGAGATCGAAAGAAAAAGGCAAGTGACCAAATATCAGGGTCCAAAAATAATTCAAGAAAAGAAACTTGATTGTACATAGAGGATGACATGCGGGTCCCATTTAGCAGCAGCGGTATCACCGTTTGAGAGGCTACACGGGATCGAAAGAAAAAGGCAAGTGACCAAATATGAGGAGCCAAAAATAATTCAAGAAAAGAAAGTTTTATAGTACATAGAGGATGACATGCGGGTCCCATTTAGCAGCAGCGGTATCACCGTTTGAGAGGCTGCACGGGATCGAAAGAAAAAGGCAAGTGACCAAATATGAGGAGCCAAAAATAATTCAAGAAAAGAAAGTTTTATAGTACATAGAGGATGACATGCGGGTCCCATTTAGCAGCAGCGGTATCACCGTTTGAGAGGCTGCACGGGATCGAAAGAAAAAGGCAAGTGACCAAATATGAGGAGCCAAAAATAATTCAAGAAAAGAAAGTTTTATAGTACATAGAGGATCACATGCGGGTCCCATTTAGCAGCAGTGGTATCACCGTTTGAGAGGCGGCAGGGGATCGAAAGAAAAAGGCAAGTGACCAAATATCAGGAGCCAAAAATAATTCAAGAAAAGAAAGTTTTATAGTACATAGAGGATGACATGCGGGTCCCATTTAGCAGCAGCGGTATCACCGTTTGAGAGGCGGCAGGGGATCGAAAGAAAAAGGCAAGTGACCAAATATGAGGAGCCAAAAATAATTCAAGAAAAGAAAGTTTTATAGTACATAGAGGATGACATGCGGGTCCCATTTAGCAGCAGCGGTATCACCGTTTGAGAGCCGGCAGGGGATCGAAAGAAAAAGGCAAGTGACCAAATATCAGGAGCCAAAAATAATTCAAGAAAAGAAAGTTTTATAGTACATAGAGGATGACATGCGGGTCCCATTTAGCAGCAGCGGTATCACCGTTTGAGAGGCGGGACGGGATCGAAAGAAAAAGGCAAGTGACCAAATATGAGGTGCCAAAAAAACTCCAAGAAAAGAAAGTTGATTGCACATAGAGGATGACATGCGGGTCCCATTTAGCAGCAGCGGTCTCAACGTTTCCAAGGCGGCAAGGGATCAAAAGAAAAAGGAAGTAGCTAGAAATCAGGGGGTCAAAAAAAATCCAAGAATAGAAAGAATTTTCGTTCATAGAGGATGACATGCGGGACCCATGATCCTGCATCGTAAACGGCTCGATCGGAGAGCGTTGAACGAGATGGCGCGATCGAGAAAAAAACAATGCCAGAGAGGCTGCCATCTGGGCCCTACATCCCTCGGCGGTGCGGATTTGCGTTGACTCGGCCGGCGAACCCGAGAATTCGAGATGCTTGATGTCTACGGGTGCTTCTATTCTTGTAGACAGTGTTGGGCCTCCAAGAGCAGAGGTTTGTAGAACAGCAGCAAGTTTCCCTTAAGTGGATCACCCAAGGTTTATCGAACTCAGGGAGGAAGAGGTCAAAGATATTCCTCTCAAGCAACCCTGCAATCACAATGCAAGAAGTCTCTTGTGTCCCCAACACACCTAATACACTTGTCAGATGTATAGGTGCACTAGTTCGGCGAAGAGATAGTGAAATACAAGTGGTATGAATGAATATGAGCAGTAGTAACGGCGCCAGAAAAGTGCTTGCTGGCGTGCAGTTGATGGTAGTAATATTGCAGGAAGTAAAGATGCAGTAAAACAGTAAACAAGCGATGATTGCAGTATTTGGAAACAAGGCCTAGGGATCATACTTTCACTAGTGGACACTCTCAACATTGATCACATAATAAATAAGTTCTCTTCCTTTGTGCTACATATACTCTTGTTTGGTAATGAACACCATTCGTTGTGTAGGGCTACAAGAGCACCTCAATGCCGGAGTTAACAAGCTCCACAACATTCGGCATTCATATTTAAGTAACCTTTAGAGCATAATAGATCTTTGCAATTTAAACCGAGTACTAACATAGCATACACACTGTCACCTTTACACTATGAAGGGGGAATAGATCACATCAATACTATCATAGTAATAATTAACTCCATAACCTACAAGAGATTATGATCATAGCGTACGCCAAGAACTACACGATGCACACACTGTCACCATTACATCATGAAGGAGGAATAGACTACTTTAATAACATCACAAGAGTAGCACATAGACTAATAGTGATACAAAGCTCATATGAATCTCAATCATGTAAGGCAGCTCATGAGATCATTGTATTGAAGTACATAGGAGAGAGATTAACCACATAGCTACCGGTACAGCCCTTAGCCTCGATGGAGAACTACTCCCTCCTCATGGGAGACAGCAGCGTTGATGAAGATGGCGGTGGTGTCGATGGAGAAGCATTCCAGGGGCACTTCCCCGTCACGGCGGCGTGCCGGAACAGAGACTCCTGTCCCCCAGATCTTGGCTTCGCGATGGCGGCGGCTCTGGAAGGTTTCTCGTACCGTGGCTTTTCCGTCTCGAAGATTTAGGTCAGGGACCTTTAAATAGGCGAAGAGGCGGAGTCGGAGGAGCCAGGGGGTGGCCCCCCCATAGGCTAGCGCGCCCAGGGTCCAGGCCGCGCCGCCCTGGCGTGTGGCCCCCCTGTGGCTCTCCTCTGGTGGCTCTCGGGTGTTCTGGAAGCTTCGTGGAATTCTAAGATGCTGGGCGTTGATTTCGTCCGATTCCGAGAATATTTCCTTACTAGGATTTCTGAAACCAAAAACAGCAGAAAACAAGAACTGGCACTTCGGCATCTCGTCAATAGGTTAGTTCCGGAAAACGCATCAAAACGATATAGAGTGTGAACAAAACATGTAGGTATTGTCATAAAACTAGCATGGAACATAAGAAATTATAGATACGTTTGAGACGTATCAATGCACCACGTCCCGGGACACCATACGCCACGTTTTGGCCGTTTTCGTCGGGCTAGGTGGCCTCAAAAACGAGAAAAAGAACGTTTTGACATGCACAACGGAGAGACCAAAAATCGTCGGCCATGGTACACCAGCAACCACGGCGCGACTTCAACTTCGTCGGCCATGGCAACTTTTCTTGTAGTGAGGGGAGACGGAGAGGAGGCCCTGGGCCCCAGACCACAGGGCGGCGCGGCCTAGAGGGGGGGCGCGCTGATACGTCTCAAACGTATCCATAATTTCTTATGTTCCATGCTACTTTTATGATGATACTCACATGTTTTATACAAATTATATGTCATTATTATGCATTTTCCGGCACTAACCTATTGACGAGATGCCGAAGAGTCAGTTGCTGTTTTCTGCTGTTTTTGGTTTCAGAAATCCTAGTAAGGAAATATTCTCGGAATTGGACGAAATCAACGCCCATGGGCTTATTTTTCCACGAAGCTTCCAGAAGACCGAGGGAGATACGAAGTGGGGCCACGAGGCGACGCCACACTAGGGCGGCGCGGCCCAGGTCCTGGCCGCGTGGCCCTAGCGTGTGGGTCCCTCGTGACGCCCCCTGACCTGCCCTTCCGCCTACTTAAAGCCTTCGTCGCGAATACCCCAGTACCGAGAGCCACGATACGGAAAACCTTCCAGAGACGCCGCCGCCGCCAATCCCATCTCGGGGGATTCAGGAGATCGCCTCCGGCACCCTGCCGGAGAGGGGAATCATCTCCCGGAGGGTTCTTCATCGCCATGATCGCCTCCGGATCGATGTGTGAGTAGTTCACACTGGACTATGGGTCCATAGCAGTAGCTAGATGGTCGTCTTCTCCTCATTGTGCTATCATGTTAGATCTTGTGAGCTGCCTATCATGATCAAGATCATCTATTTGTAATGCTACATGTTGTGTTTGTTGGGATCCGATGAATATTGAATACTATGTCAAGTTGATTATCAATCTATCATATATGTTGTTTATGTTCTTGCATGCTCTCCGTTGCTAGTAGAGGCTCTGACCAAGTTGATACTTGTAACTCCAAGAGGGAGTATTTATGCTCGATAGTGGGTTCATGCCTCCATTGAATCTGGGACAGTGACAGAAAGTTCTAAGGTTGTGGATGTGTTATTGCCACTAGGGATAAAACATCGATGCTTTGTCTAAGGATATTTGTGTTGATTACATTACGCACCATACTTAATGCAATTGTCTATTGTTTACAACTTAATACCGGAAGGGGTTCGGATGATAACCTGAAAGTGGACTATTTAGGAATAGATGCATGCTGGATAGCGGTCTATGTACTTTGTCGTAATGCCCTGATTAAATCTCATAGTACTCATCATGATATATGTATGTGCATTGTTATGCCTTCTTTATTTGTTAATTGCCCAACTGTAATTTGTTCACCCAACATGCTATTTATCTTATGGGAGAGACACCACTAGTGAACTGTGGACCCCGGTCCATTCTTTACATCTGAAATACAATCTACTGCAATTGTTCTTTACTGTTCTTCACAAACAATCATCATCTTCCACACAATACGTTTAATCCTTTGTTTTCAGCAAGCCGGTGAGATTGACAACCTCACTGTTACGTTGGGGCAAAGTACTTTGATTGTGTTGTGCAGGTTCCACGTTGGCGCCGGAATCCCTGGTGTTGCGCCGCACTACACTTCGCCGCCATCAACCTTCAACGTGCTTCTTGGCTCCTCCTGGTTCGATAAACCTTGGTTTCTTTCTGAGGGAAAACTTGCTACTGTACGCATCACACCTTCCTCTTGGGGTTCCCAACGGACGTGTGTTAACTGCACGCATCAAGCACTTTTTCTGGCGCCGTTGCCGGGGATCTGAACAAAAAAGCTACACCACAAAGATTGCTAACTCCCACGGCAATAGCACTTTTTCTGGCGCCGTTGCCGGGGAGATCAAGACACGCTGCAAGGGGAGTCTCCACTTACAATCTCTTTACTTTGTTTTTGTCTTGCTTTATTTTATTGACTACTTTGTTTGCTGCACTAAAACAAAACACACACAAAATTAGTTGCTAGCTTTATTTTATTTACTATCTTGTTTGCGTTCTCCATATTAAAAACACAAAAAAATTAGTTACTTGCATTTACCTTATCTAGTTTGCTTTATTTACTACTGTTAAAATGAATACTCCTGAAAACACTAAGTTGTGTGACTTCACAAACACTAATAATAATGATTTCTTATGCACATCTATTGCTCCACCTACTACTACAGCAGAATTCTTTGAAATTAAACCTGCTTTACTGAATCTTGTCATGAGAGAGCAATTTGCTGGTGTTAGTTCTGATGATGCTGCTGCCCATCTTAATAATTTTGTTGAACTTTGTGAAATGCAAAAGTATAAGGATGTAGATGGTGACATTATAAAATTAAAATTGTTTCCTTTCTCCTTAAGAGGAAGAGCTAAAGATTGGTTGCTATCTTTGCCTAAGAATAGTATTGATTCATGGACTAAATGTAAAGATGCTTTCATTGGTAGATATTATCCTCCTGCTAAAATTATATCTTTTAGAAGTAGCATAATGAATTTTAAGCAATTGGATAATGAACATGTTGCTCAAGCATGGGAAAGAATGAAATCTTTGGTAAAGAATTGCCCAACCCATGGACTGACTACTTGGATGATCATCCAAACCTTCTATGCAGGATTGATTTTTTCTTCACGGAACCTATTGGATTCAGCTGCTGGAGGTACCTTTAGGTCCATCACTTTGGGGGTGGTAACAAAGCTTCTTGATGATATGATGGTCAATTACTCTGAATGGCACACGGAAAGGGCTCCACAAGGTAAGAAGGTAAATTCTGTCGAAGAAACCTCCTCCTTGAGTGATAAGATTGATGTGATTATGTCTATGCTTGTGAATGGTAGATCTAATGTTGATCCTAATAATGTTCCTTTAGCTTCATTGGTTGCTCAAGAAGAAAATGTTGATGTAAACTTCATTAAAAATAATAATTTCAACAACAATGCTTATAGGAATAATTCTGGTAACAACTATAGGCCATATCCTTCTGCTAATAGTAATGGTTATGGTAATTCTTATGGGAATTCTTACAACAATAATAGGAGTGTACCCCCTGGTCTTGAATCCATGCTTAAAGAATTTATTAGTACACAAACTGCTTTTAACAAATCTGTTGAGGAAAAGCTTGATAAAATTGATATTCTTGCTTCTAAGGTTGATAGACTTGCCTCTGATGTTGATCTTTTAAAACTGAAAGTTATGCCTAATAAGGATATTTATAATAAAATTGTTACTATAGCAAATGCCATCCAAGTTAGAATTAATGAGAATATAAGATTGATGGCTGAATTGATGCTAGGTGGGATAGAGAAGAAAACGAAAAACTTGCTAAAGAGAATAATGTAGCTAAAGTTTGGACTATTACCACCACTAGTAATGATAATAATTCACATGCTGCTAAACCTCCTACTATCAATGGTAAAACAATTGGTGTTGGCAATGTTTCTACTCCTAGTGCAAAGCATGCAAAACTGCCTGAAACTGCTTGTGATAAAACTGCTAAAAAAATTTCCAACATTGGGGACAATGATCCCATTGCTATAGACCATAATGGTTTAGATTTTGATGATTGTCACATCTCTGAAGTTATAAAGTTCTTACAAAAACTTGCTAAAAGTCCCAATGCTAGTGCTATAAATTTGGCCTTTACAAAACATATTACAAATGCTCTCATAAAAGCTAGAGAAGAGAAACTAAAACTTGAAACTTCTATTCCTAGGAAGTTAGAAGATGGTTGGGAGCCCATCATTAAGATGAGGGTCAATGATTTTGATTGTAATGCTTTATGTGATCTTGGTGCAAGTATTTCTGTTATGCCTAAGAAAATCTATGATATGCTTGACTTGCCACCATTGAAAAATTGTTATTTGGATGTTAATCTTGCTGATAATGCTATAAAGAAACCTTTGGGGAGGATTGATAATGTTCATATTATGGTTAACAATAACCTTGTCCCTGTTTATTTTGTTGTCTTGGATATTGAATGCAATGCATCTTATCCCATTATATTGGGAAGACCTTTTCTTCGAACTGTTGGTGCTACTATAGATATGAAGGAAGGTAATATTAAATATCAATTTCCTCTCAAGAAGGGTATGGAACACTTCCCTAGAAAGAGAATGAAGTTACCTTATGATTCTATTATTAGAACAAATTATAATGTCGATGCTTCATCTCTTGATAATACTTGATTCACACTTTCTGCGCCTAGCTGAAAGGCGTTAAAGAAAAGCGCTTATGGGAGACAACCCATGATTTTACTACAGTACTTTTGTTTTATATTTGAGTCTTGGAAGTTGTTACTACTGTAGCAACCTCTTCTTATCTTTATTTTATTGCATTGTTGTGCCAAGTAAGTCTTTGATAGTAAAGTCAATACTAGATTTGGATTACTGCGCAGAAACAGATTTCTTGCTGTCACGAATTTGGGCAGGGTTCTCTGTAGGTAACTCAGAAAAATCTGCCAATTTACGTCCATGATCCTCAGATATGTACGCAACTTTCATTCAATTTGAGCATTTTCATCTGAGCAAGTTAAGTGCCCCTGGAAAATTCGTCTTTACGGACTGTTCTGTTTTGACAGATTCTGCCTTTTATTTCGCATTGCCTGTTTTGCTATGTTTGATGGATTTCTTTGTTCCATTAACTTTCAGTAACTTTGTGCAATGTCCAGAAGTGTTAAGAATGATTATGTCACCTCTGAATGTATGAGTTTTCAATTATGCACTAACCCTCTAATGAGTTTGTTTTGAGTTTGGTGTGGAGGAAGTTTTCAAGGGTCAAGAGAGGAGGATGATACAATATGATCAAGAAGAGTGAAAAGTCTAAGCTTGGGGATGCCCCCGTGGTTCATCCCTGCATATTTCAAGAAGACCCAAGCGTCTAAGCTTGGGGATGCCCAAGGCATCCCCTTCTTCATCGACAACTTATCAGGTCACCTCTAGTGAAACTATATTTTTATTCAGTCACATCTTATGTGCTTTGCTTGGAGCGTCTGTTTGTTTATTTTTGTTTTTTGTTTGAATAAAGTCGGATTCTAGCATTCTTTATGTGGGAGAGAGACACGCTCCGCTGTTGCATATGAACACATATGTTCTTAGCTTTATTCTTAATGTTCATTGCGAAGGTTGAACTACCTCGTTCATTGATATATGGTTGGAAACAGAAAATGCCGCATGTGGTAAATGGTATAATGTCTTGAATAATTTGATACTTGGCAATTGTTGTGCTCATATAGATCATGTTTAAGCTCTTGCATCATGTACTTTGCACCTATTAATGAAGAACTAGATAGAGCTTGTTAAAATTTGGTTTGCATGATTGGTCTCTCTAAGTCTAGATATTTTCTGGTTGAGGTGTTTGAACAACAAGGAGACGATGTAAAGTCTTATAATGCTTACAATATGTTCATATGTGAGTCTTGCTGTACCATTTATACTTGAGTTTGCTTCAAACAACCTTGCTAGCCTAGCCTTGTATTGAGAGGAATTCTTCTCGTGCATCCAAATCCCTGAGCCAAAAACTATGCCATTTGTGTCCACCATACCTACCTACCACATGGTATTTCTCTGCCATTCCAAAGTACATTACTTGAGTGCTACATTTAAACTTCTATTCTTTGCCTTTACAATACATAGCTCATGGGAAAATAGCCTTAAAAACTATTGTGGTGAAGAATATGTACTTATGTATCTTATTTCTTAATAAGTTGCTTGTTGAGCGGTAACCATGTTTCTGGGGACGCCATCAACTTTTACCTTTGTTGAATATCATGTGAGTTGCTATGCATGTTCGTCTTGTCTGAAGTAAGGGCGATTTTCATGATCAAATGATTTGAGTATGCATATTGTTAGAGAAGAATATTGGGCCGCTAACTAAAGCCATGAATCATGGTGGAAGTTTTAGTTTGGACAATAAATCCTTAATCTCTTATGAGAATATTATATGTTGTTAAATGCTTATGCATTAAAGAGGAGTCCATTATCAGTTGTCTATGTTGTCCCGGTATGGATGTCTAAGTTGAGAATAATCAAAAGCGAGAAATCCAATGCGAACTTTCTTCTTAGACCTCTGTACAGGCGGCATAGAGGTACCCCTTTGTGACACTTGGTTGAAACATATGTTATGCAATGATAATCCGTGTTAATCCAAGCTAATTAGGACAAGGTGCGAGCACTATTAGTATACTATGCATGAGGCTTGCAACTTATAAGATATCTTATACATAACACATATGATTTATTACTACCGTTGACAAAATTGTTTCTATGTTTTCAAAATGAAAATCTCTAGCACAAAAATAGTAATCCATGCTTCCCTCTGCGAAGGGCCGTTCTTCTACTTTATTGTTGAGTCAGTTTACCTACTTCTTTCTATCTTAGAAGCAAACACTTGTGTAAACTGTGTGCATTGATTCCTACATGTTTACCTATTGCACTTGTTATATTACTTTATGTTCACAATTATCCATGAGATATACATGTTGAAGTTGAAAGCAACCGCTGAAACTTATATCTTCATTTGTGTTGTTTCAAAGCTTTCTACTAAGAGTTTATTGCTTATGAGTTAACTGTTATGCAAGTCTTATTGATGCTTGTCTTGAAAGTACTATTCATGAAAAGTCTTTGCTATATGATTCAGTTGTTTACTCATTATCTTCATCATTGCTTCGAATCGCTGCATTCATCTCATGTGCTTTACAATAGTATTGATCAAGATTATGATAGCATGTCACTTCAGAAATTATCTTTGTTATCGTTTACCTACTCGAGGGCGAGTAGGAACTAAGCTTGGGGATGCTTGATACGTCTCAAACGTATCCATAATTTCTTATGTTCCATGCTACTTTTATGATGATACTCACATGTTTTATACACATTATATGTCATTATTATGCATTTTCCTAAGACTAACCTATTGACGAGATGCCGAAGAGCCAGTTGCTGTTTTCTGCTGTTTTTGGTTTCAGAAATCCTAGTAAGGAAATATTCTCGGAATTGGACGAAATCAACGCCCAGGGGCTTATTTTTCCACGAAGCTTCCAGAAGACCGAGGCAGATACGAAGTGGGGCCACGAGGCGACGCCACACTAGGGCGGCGCGGCCCAGGTCCTGGCCGCGCGGCCCTAGCGTGTGGGTCCCTCGTGACGCCCCCTGACCTGCCCTTCCGCCTATTTAAAACCTTCGTCGCGAATACCCCAGTACCGAGAGCCACGATACGGAAAACCTTCCAGAGACGCCGCCGCCGTCAATCCCATCTCGGGGGATTCAGGAGATCGCCTCCGGCACCCTGCCGGAGAGGGGAATCATCTCCCGGAGGGCTCTTCATCGCCATGATCGCCTCCGGATCGATGTGTGAGTAGTTCACACTGGACTATGGGTCCATAGCAGTAGCTAGATGGTCGTCTTCTCCTCATTGTGCTATCATGTTAGATCTTGTGAGCTGCCTATCATGATCAAGATCATCTATTTGTAATGCTACATGTTGTGTTTGTTGGGATCCGATGAATATTGAATACTATGTCAAGTTGATTATCAATCTATCATATATGTTGTTTATGTTCTTGCATGCTCTCCGTTGCTAGTAGAGGCTCTGGCCAAGTTGATACTTGTAACTCCAACAGGGAGTATTTATGCTCGATAGTGGGTTCATGCCTCCATTGAATCTGGGACAGTGACAGAAAGTTCTAAGGTTGTGGATGTGCTGTTGCCACTAGGGATAAAACATCGATGCTTTGTCTAAGGATATTTGTGTTGATTACATTACGCACCATACTTAATGCAATTGTCTGTTGTTTACAACTTAATACCGGAAGGGGTTCGGATGATAACCTGAAAGTGGACTATTTAGGCATAGATGCATGCTAGATAGCGGTCTATGTACTTTGTCGTAATGCCCTGATTAAATCTCATAGTACTCATCATGATATATGTATGTGCATTGTTATGCCTTCTTTATTTGTCAATTGCCCAACTGTAATTTGTTCACCCAACATGCTATTTATCTTATGGGAGAGACACCACTAGTGAACTGTGGACCCCGGTCCATTCTTTACATCTGAAATACAATCTCTAATTGTTCTTTACTGTTCTTCGCAAACAATCATCATCTTCCACACAATACGTTTAATCCTTTGTTTTCAAAGAAGCTTCGGTGAGATTGACAACCTCACTGTTACGTTGGGGCAAAGTACTTTGATTGTGTTGTGCAGGTTCCACGTTGGCGCCGGAATCCCTGGTGTTGCGCCGCACTACACTTCGCCGCCATCAACCTTCAACGTGCTTCTTGGCTCCTCCTGGTTCGATAAACCATGGTTTCTTTCTGAGGGAAAACTTGCTACTGTACGCATCACACCTTCCTCTTGGGGTTCCCAACGGACGTGTGTTAACTGCACGCATCACGCGCCCAGGTGTGGTGTGGGCCCCCCAGGCACCCCCTTGCGCCGCCTCTTCGCCTATATAATCTCTCGTGACGTGAAAACCCTACAACAATTGACGAAACTCCAGAAAGACTCCAGGGACGCCGCCGCCATCGCGAAACCCGTTTCGGGGGACAGAAGTCTCTGTTCCGGCACGCCGCCGGGACGGGGAATTGCCCCCGGAGTCATCTCCATCGACACCACCGTCATCTTCATTGCCGTTGCTGTCTCCCATGATGAGGAGGGAGTAGTTCTCCCCCCGAGGCTGAGGGCCCTACCGGTAGCTATGTGGTTCATCGCTCTCTCCCATGGTGTGATCTTTATGTGATCATGAGCTTTGTATCACTATTAATCTATGTGCTACTCTAGTGATGTTATTAAAGTAGTCTATTCCTCCTCCATGATGTAAAGTTGACAGTGTGTGCATCATGTAGTACTTGGCGTAGGTTATGATTGTAATATCTTGTAGATTATGAAGTTAACTATTACTATGATAGTATTGATGTGATCTATTCCCCCTTTCATAGCTATTGTTGACAGTGTGTATGCTATGTTAGTACTCGGTCTAAATTGCAACGGTCTATTATGTACTCTAGAGGTTACTTTAATATGAACTCCGGACGTTGTGGAGCTTGTTTACTCCGGCTTGAGGGTGCTCTTGTAGCCCTACACAATGAATGGTGTTTGTTATCCAAGAAAAGAGTGTTTGAAAGTAGCACAAGTGAAGAGAAGTTATTTATTTATGTGATCATTGTTGAGAGTGTCCACTAGTGAAAGTATGATCCCTAGGCCTTGTTTCTAAGCATTGAAACGCCGTTTCCAATAAGTTCTGTTACATGTTTGCTTGCTGCCATCTTTATTTCAGATTGCAATTACTACTTACAATCATCCATTATACTTGTATTTCAATGTCTCTTCGCCGAACTAGTGCACCTATACATCTGCCAAGTGTATTAGGTGTGTTGGGGACACAAGAGACTTCTTGTATCGTAATTACAGGGTTGCTTGAGAGGGATGTCTTTGACCTCTACCTCCCTGAGTTCGATAAACCTTGGGTGATTCACTTAAGGGAAACTTGCTGCTGTTCTACAAACCTCTGCTCTTGGAGGCCCAACACTGTCTACAGGAATAGAAGCGTGCGTAGACATCAACTAGCACATATATTCCTTACTTACTTTATTGTGTTCAAGAGTCAAGAGAATAATAAGAATCAAAAGAGAGGACAACAAGTCTTCCAAATCCAAGCATGCTTTATAGAATGTGAGAGTTATCACATCATGAGATCATATTACTTATTGTCATTCTTTATTGACTGAACGTTGTAAGATTTTGCATGATTATACAGAAGCAATATAATAAACTCCAAAGTTCATGTTAGTTTTATCACCTTTATGCTCGAGGACGAGCGTAGGTTAAGCTTGGGGATGTTAATGCATGTCAAATGCATACACGAACTTTGTACTTTATTAAGACATATTTCCACATATTTGCAACATATATGATGTTATTTCCATGTTTTATATTTATTTACGGGGATTTACCAATGATCTCCTTTATTTGGGTTATAACTCTGCAAAACAGGAAAACACTATTTTGTGTATTTCTCACTTTAAGAGACCGATACGAAGTCAAACTGAGCTAGGATTTTGGAGACTGTCATTTTTTCATCAATAGAAGCAGTATGGGCATTTGGACCAGACCTGGGGGATTGGAGGCCAAAAAGAGGCCAGGTGGCGTGCCCAGCAAGGGAGGCGCGCCACCCACCCTCTTTTGACCGTCGATCGTCCAATTCGCTTGATCCCTTTGCGAACCGATTTATTTTGACCTAAAATCCACTATATATGACTCCAGAGGGTTCTCTGGAGGAGAGCGCCGCAGAAACACAGAAACACGAAACGGAGGTTGCAACAGCGAAGATTGGAGGGGGAAAACTCCGTCGGAACCGCCACCAGAGGGATCTCCACCTTCTCCAACATCTTCCTCATCAACACCATGATCAACGGGGAGTAGTCCACCTTTGGATTACGGGTTTGTGGCAGTAGCTTGATCTATTTTTATCATGTTCTTCATAGTTCTTAGTACCATATGAGCTTCCCAACATGATTATGGTCATATATGCAATTTCTTATGTGGTGGATCTTTATTCTATGATACCATGCTATGAGATTTGACTCTAGTTTGTGTAAGATGTATTGATAGATGCATATTATGTACCCTGTTCTTAAGCATTGGTTCTGATCTAACTTGTATGCAAGGACGTGTGTGGGGTGATGTGTGTGTTAGATGTAATAGCATGGTTTTAGTGATTGAATAGTGACAACAAATTCATGATCTATTATGGCTTTGAATTTTCTTTTGCTATCTCACTAGGGATAAAGTGAATGCATGTGATATGTTCGTCACGTGAAAAAGTGATAATTTTGGTTGTTCAAGGTAGCATATTTGATATTCAAACATCATGTCAAAATACTTATGTCTATACTCTGTTAATTATTAATACAAGATTACATGGAGTTTCCCTTTCTTGTGGAGTATAAGAGAGATATGTTGCATCATATCTATGTTAGGATGTGATGCCCATATGAATGCGTATCTTACACATATTGAAATTATATTCTTATTATCTCATTGATGAATTGTTATTATCCACTACAACATAAAAGAGAGAATAGTCTAGTGAACCCATGAACCCCGGTCTAATTTTAATCATAAGAAATATCTTTCCATTGCATTTATCTTACTTTCTACTTGTAGCACTATTTTAATCCAAAAATACAAAAATATTTAGTTATCTTATTTGCACACAAAACCCAAAAAACAATCAATCATTTACCGCTTTTACTTAGTTTCCTTTACTTGTCTAGTTTATATTACTTTTGTTACTACTTTATTTTACTATTAGTAATACCAAAACTTGTGCTTTACAACCACACGGTGGAGCAAGGCTTTATTTTATTTTGCAGGATTTGTAGAAGAAGGGAGGGATAGATAACTCTTTACTTCAATTCTCCGAGAGTTCGATATAACCCTCGAGTCCCTTGTGGGTGAAATATTCTGCTGACACAACACTCTGCACTTGAAGTCCCAATGTCATCAGCCCCTCCCGCCGCGAGCCGACCGCCGCTCGTCCCCAGAGCTCAGTCGTGGCGCGCGCCACGGCTGCCACCGCTCCTCCCTCAAGCTCATCTACTAGCCTATCACTTCTCTTTCCCGGAGGTCCTCTGCTCAGCTGCTGCCGCCGCCCCTCCCCGAAGGCAACCGCTCGATACCGGACCTGGAGGATATGGTGACCGCGGCGATTTTTGGTAGGGCTCCCTCGATCTGGCCCAATCCAGATGCCGCTCCTCCTCTCGCTAGCCATCGCAGCCACGACTGCTCCTCCACCGCCGATGCAATTGTTGTCAACAACCTCAAATCGGGTATGGTGGTGTCTCCATGAATTTACTACAGAGAGTTTTTGCACCAATGTTACATATGCTATGGTGTAATGTTGGATACATTAGACCAAAATGTTGAATGCAATGCACCAAACTGTTATATAATAATGTCACATTTTTTTAAAATGTTACATATGCACAGAAAAGTATTACATTTGAATTTTTTTTGTACCATTGGCAAAAAAAATATACCATTATTTTGCAATTAAATGAAAAATGTTGGAGACCGATGTTACATACTACCGGAAAAATTATTGCATGCAAATCATTTTTATACCACGATTGAACACGTGAAATTCGCTCGTTTAACTAGATCGGACGGTCTAAAAGACGACTGATGGAAGACATTTTTAGAGCCAGTGGATGCCTAGCATTCGCCTTTGTAGTATAACAAGAGTGTTTCCACCCAATGCCCTTCAGAAAATATCTTCAAATACTCTGATACACTTCTGCCATACGAGGCCTTAGAGGAAAAAAAAAGGCAAACGGTGTTATTCTTGGACGGCACTACACAGCGGGGCCGCACCAGAGGCTGTTCCGTGCGGCGGATTTCACGTATTTAATTATGCATGCATGCAGTCACATATGCAATTACGTCATCAAGATTTCCCCTAATTTGTAAATTTAAAAACCATTATCTCTCAAACCGTTAATCCATTAGAAAATCCGTTTTCACCGTAGGCTTAGTTACGACGAGATCTTCAAAACTAGATCCCATGTTGGTATGTTTTGAGAACTTTTTTTTTCTGTCAGTAATTGCCAGATTGTTATCACTTACTTACCAGATTATTCACTACTTAGTTGCCAGATTGTAATAAGTTGGTTGTTCGGCTCATGTATGTCATTGTACACCAATGTAAAGCTTCAGGACACCTGATTTGTGTGAAATGATATCATCCCTTAGCTCTTAGAGACACTTTAACACTGTTCATTAGATATCATTGCAATATTTATAGATGAGTAAACTTTTATTCGATAACCATGTACACTTATCATAGTATGTTCGTTGCTAATCTGGTAAACCATATTACTATAACCTGAAATTGGTGTTACAGAAAATAATATCACAAACATAGTGTAGTTGTGCATATTAATGCAATGTTTAAAAGACACGTAAAAACTTTTCCGGCATCCATGAATAATTATTGTGATAGTTGTTCGATATTAATCTGGTATTGTTCGATATTAATCTGGTAACTGATGCGGTGAAAAAATAATAATCCAAACATAGCAACAACGGATCTAGTTTTGAAGCTCTCGCCGAGACGAACGCAATAGTGCAAACGGATCATAAATTAGATAAACGGTTTGGAAGAAAAATCATTTCCAATTTTCAAATTCTACTAGTAGTAATGCAATGATGCCATTGTGAGCTGGCACATTGGTGCATGCATGTACGTAGTCACCTCCTATAGGGGGAGAGCACCAAAAATCTGCCGCCGCACAAGCTTACAAGTAGTGCGGCGCTTCTCATTAGCTTTTCCCGTTATTCTTTCCGTTGGAGAAACGTATACGGTGATATATTCGGAACATGACACATCAAGAATAGAATACGTTACCGAATCGTACTTGGGTAACTCCTCTTTATAAACAGAGGCGCAGGTCCTATTCTTCCGTAGATCAGTATCGACACGAGACACGAAAGTACGGAGAGGGTCGATCGGCCTTGGGAAATTTCTCCAGCGACGACAGGCGCGTGCAGCTAGGTTTAATTGAACCTAAATTCTAGGAAAGCGCTGAGCGTCCTCCGGGGGATCAGAACTTTCGATCCCCCGCCTCGCGAGCCGTCGGATGTAGTCAATGCAGCGCGCTAGTCTGTTCGATATTCAACACAGAAGCGGTTTCTCCACCTCCACCAGGTGGGTGGACCCCGCCGTCCACATGCCCCCGAGTTTGCAGGAAAGTAAAAAAAAAAACAAATACTCCCATCATCTTCCGACTCCCGAGCGGATCAAGCTCCTGTGCTGCTGGGAAAAATCAATGGAAGAACGGCGAGAATGCCGCCGCTCGCAGTAGCGCTACCGACGCAGTAGCCGCCGCCGCTGCTCGCAGTACCGTCACCACCGCCGCTTGTAGCACCTCCGGCAAGGGCTAGTAGCACTTCCGCTTGCTGCTTGCGTCGTGGATGCTGTCGCCGGCAGCGCCTTCACCCGCAGCAGCTTCGGCCATGGCTCACCGGACCACCGCCGCCTCTCGCAGCATCGTCCTATGTCCCTTGTAGCAACCACGACGAACCTTAGTAGCAGCGCCGATGAATGGCTGCGGCAACCCGACGAACCCATGGCAGCGACGCCGCGAGCCCCTTGTAGCATGGCCGGCAGCCTTTTGTAGCAAGGCCGGCAGCCACCGGCAGCAAGCGCCTCCGCCGCGGGAAGCAACGTTGCCAACCCCTTGCAGCAATGCGGCCGGCAGCAACCGCCTCCGCCATGGGAAGAAACACGGCCAACCCCTTGCAGCAAGGGTCGGCTGCCCTTTGTAGCAAGGTCGGCCGCCGCCGGTAGCAACAACCTCCGCCGCGGGAAGCAACGATGTGGACCCTTTGCAGCAAGGCCTGCCGCCGCCGGTAGCAACCACCACTGCCGCGGGAAGCAACGACGCGGACCCTTTGCAGCAAGGCCGGCCGCCGCTGGCAGCGACCAGCTCCGCCGCGGGAAGCAACGACGCGGGCCCTTTGCAGCACGGCCGGCCGCCGCTGCGGTATGTCCATGGCGAGAACCGTCTCCACGAGATGGCGCGATTTGTAGGTGGCGGCGTGACTCGCGGCAACGGCCGGCGGCGAGAGTCGCAGCAACACACTCAGGAGAAGGAAGAGGGAGGGATTGGGGGACGGCACGATCGCGGAGGTGGTGACCGGCAGCGGGGCGCTCGCGGAGGTGGTGACCGGCAGCGGGGCGCTCGCGGAGGAGGAGGTCGGAGGAGAACTCATGTTGTGTTTGCGGGAGGCAAGAGGAGAGACATCGGCGTAATACGGCGGTGGCGGCGCGAGCGAGCGCTGCAAAGCTAGAGAAAAAATGTGGAAGGGGATTGTGGAAGAGATGGGTCGGGAGGAGATAAGATGATGTGGGCTCCGCCGCAGTGACACGCATGAAGGGAAGGACACGCGTCGCGCCTGGGAGGCGGACGATGCGAACGCGCTGTCCCCCGGGGGATTGGCAGCGTTTTCCTAAATTCTATCTAGCGGGCGCATGCCAGACCAATCTCCCGAGCACGCGCACTGCACGACAACTGACGCCCCACGCACTCGTCCCTAGTTCCGTCCCAAATCACGCCTCCAGCGCGCCGCCGCACCTCTCTCCGCCCCGCAGCTACGCGCGACCATGCCGGCTGCAGCGCCTCTGCTCCTCCCGCACCGACCGGAGGCCGCGCGCCGCCCCTGATCCTCTCCCACCGGAGCAAGTCCACCACCGCGCCTGCTTCTCCCCCGCCAGCGCGAGGCTACCGGCGCTCCAGCTCCTTCCCAATCGACGGGAGACCGCGGCGCCCCTGCGTTCGCGGCACCCCGCCACGGAGGGCCCCGAGGCGCGCCGCTCCCTTCCCCGCTGTTGACCTCCTCCGCGGCGGCGCGGAGGCCACCACCCGCCTCAACCACATGCGGTTCCCATCCCGGAGTCCGGTCGCCACAGTTAGCGACATTGACCATGACCGTCAATGTCGTAACTTCAGTGCCCAAGGGAACAACTTCGAGGGCCGGACGGAGCAATTTTGGTACCGTGCAATTTGGTACGGTGCAGAGAAAGTTTGGTGCCTGATGATGTAACTTCAGGCCCGTCAGAGCAAATTTGTTACGTAACAGTGTAATTTTGGTATCCAATAGAGCAATTTTGGTGCTTTGCGGAGCAATTTTGGTACTCGATGGAGCAATTTTGATACCCTATAGAGCAACTTTGGTGCCCGGAGACGTAACTTTGGTGCCCGTCAGAGCAAATTTGGTGCCTAATGGTGCAATTTCGGTGTCCAACAAAGCAACTTTGGTGCCTAACGGCACAACTTTGGTGCTCGATAGAGCAAATTTTGTGTCCATCTGGAAAATTTAGGGGACAACCACGGTGGCATCCGGGCATTGCTTCATGTTGTTGTGAACTTGCCTACCGTTGAAGTGAAGTTGTATTTTGTTGTTGCATAGTTGTCTACAGCTGCTGCTTCGTACTACTTTGAAGTGTCCTACCGTTGGTGTGAAGTTACGATGCAATTTTGGATACACTACAAAGCAACTCTAATGCGTGACAGGGCTACTTCGGTGCCTTACGACACAATTTTTGGTACAACTCTAATGCGTGACAGAGCAATGTTGGTGCCCGTCAGAGCAACTTTGGTGCCTTACGACACAACTTTGGTACCCTACAGACCAACTTCGAACCCTCACAGAGCAACTCTAATGCGTGTTAGAGCAACAGTTGATGTCCGCCAGAGCAACTTTGGGATCGAAAGGGAAATTTTGTTGCCTAGGGCAATTTTGGTGCCAACGTCATGATTCTAGTGAGCTACAATCAACTTTTAGCTCCCATCAAAGCCCTTTTCATGCCTGACAACATAACTATGGTAGGAGAAAGCGCAACTTTGGTGACTAAAAAGGAAAAAAATTGCGCCAATAAAGCAAATTTGGTGTCTACATCGCAACTTTGGTGCTCGATGGCACAAATTTGGTGCACTTGAGTTCTCAAACGGCTCCGCGGACTTTCCCGATGGCCGCTTTGGTCAGCTAGTGAAACATCAACTGTCACCGATGCTGACGGTGATACTCACTTCACAACATTCTTGGGTAATTTCATAGCATCGGCACACAACTTTAAATTGTGGTAACTATATAGGGAAAATTACAACTACGGTAATAGTCAACAATTATTATATGATTTAAGGCAACAAACCAGCATTTTTAGCAACTATTATATAATTACAGGAAATAAATTGGCACATATATGTTGCTTCTAGGCAACAAACTACCATTACGCAGGAACCTAGCATTTTTAGCAACTATTATATTATTTTAGGCAACAAGATACTATTCACGTGGCAATGCCCACCCCGGCAAGTGTTGCACTTGAGTTCTCGAGCACCACTTCGAACTTTCCGATGGCCGCTCTAGACTTCCGATGAAATGTCGATCATCGTCACGATTTCATAGCATCCACATCGAACTTCAGAATTCGTTAAATACATTGTATGGAGGAAATTACAACAATAGTATTTTTTTTAGCCAACAAATTATTATACTATTTGAGGCAACAAATTAGCATTTTTAGCAACCACTACATAATTTTGGGCAACAAATTGGCACCTATATAGCTTTTAGGTAACAAATTACGGCAGACAAAAAACTAGTACTCCCTCCGTCCCAGTTCGCAAGGCAAAGTTCCAAAAAATATTTGTCCCAAAATGCCTCACCTCCTAGGCACATTTGCATTTAATGTGGGAGTAAAACTGATTCATTATTGCATGCAAAAGACTACTCCTTTCGCATCCCACCAATTAAAGGGTAGAAAATAAAGTTCTTTTTAATTTCCCAATTAATTGCAGCGCCGATATTAACGTTTTTACGTGGAAATTTAGAGCTAATGAGAATTCACCTTGGGCCAAGATATTTGCGAACTGGGACGGAGGGAGTAGCAATTTGTAGCAACTGCTCGTATTGTTTAGGCAGTAAATGGCATTGTTTACGCAACTTTCATAGACAAGGGACTCGCTTATGCCCCTCTCTCTCTCCTCGTTATCTTCTTCCTCCCACCACAGCTTCCTCTGCCCTTCCCGATTGTCTCTCTGGCCTCCCGTAAGATAGCTCCCGCTGCTGATTCCGGTTGCCGAACGTCTCCTATGTCACTTCCATTCACCGGAGAAGCCCCGCCGACCTGCTCTCGCCCAAATCCCGACTGGCGTGACGCCGTCCCCCCGCGTGCTGCTGCTCCCGGCCTAGGCGCGGTCGTCGCGCAGGGCGGCGCGTGCGAGGATTCTGTCCGTTGCTCGAGGATGCTCCACGGAGACTGGGACCAGGAGAAGGCGGCGGCGCGGGAGGGAGGCTTCGGGGATGAGGGCGGCGACGTGCAGGCCCACGGCGGCGGGTTCCGGTGCGGGAGCAGGTGGTGCGACGTCGGCGGTTGAGGAACACTGGATGCCCGGGGTGGATCTCGGTCGAGAGGCAGCGACAGCGAGAGCCTTGTCCGGCCCAAGCTGGATAAGCTAGTTTGGGAAGACACTTAGAGCATCTCTAGCAGATCCCGCAAACCGCAAACCGCATACGCGCGTATGCAGGCCGCGAAAAACGCGATATGCAGGCCGAAATTTGCTCCGGCCGGGAATATGCTGTTATGCGGTTTGCGCATGCGGGATCTGCTCGGCCGGAGCACGCACGAAACCTGTATACTAGACTGCAAAACAGGGTTTTTGCACATTTCAACATTTCTATTCAACCTAGTTTATTTCTAATGCATAATATAACAGAATAAAACATAATAATTCATAGTTCTGAACAGCACACAATACAACAATAATCCATATTACAACAAGAGTTCAAATCCAAATAATTAAACAAATTATTACAAATACAAATGAATGTTTGAATCATACATCAAATAAATGTGAAAAATGTTCATCAATGGCCACCATGCCTCATCCAATGATGCTGAATCAGATCTTCCTGGAGTTGCTTGTGAGATCCCGCATTCTCAATGTTGCGGTATGTCTCAAGAAATGCTTCAATTTGATCCGGATTTCGGGCTGGCTTCACCCTAGTGCCGACATTGTCAAAGAAGAACTCCAAGTTCAAATCCCTCTCATCTTCGATAATCATGTTGTGAAGAATTACACAAGTTGTCATGATATCCTTGAGGGTCTCTTTGTCCCAAAACCTACTGGGACCTCTCACAATTGCAAACCTAGCTTGCAAAACACCGAAAGCTCTCTCAATGTCCTTTCGGGCTGCCTCTTGTGCTTTTGCAAATTCAGATTCAGCTCTACTAAGAGGATTTCTGATTGTTTTCACAAATGTTGACCACTCCGGGTATATGCCATCGGCAAGGTAATAACCCATTGTGTAATCATGGCCATTGACGGTGTAGTTGCAAGCCGGGGCATCACCACTAGCTAGCCGGGCAAGAAGATGAGACCTATGCAGCACATTGATATCATTGAGAGAACCCGGCAAACCAAAAAAGCAATGCCAAATCCATAGATCCTCAGAGGCAACAGCCTCAAGAATAATTGTTGGATCATGGCTTTTGCCACAATATATGCCCTGGTATGCCTTCGGGCAATTCTTCCATGTCCAATGCATACAATCTATGCTGCCTAGCATTCCCGGCCAACCTCGAGCCTCATTTTGTGCCATCAGCCTCACCGTGTCTTGTTCATTGGGGGCTCGCAAATAAACAGGGCCATACATACGAATCATCACTTTGCAAAACCGCCGGACAGATTCCATTGATGTATCTTCACCAATGCGAAGATACTCATCGGCGTAATCGGCCGGGATGCCGTAAGCTAATATCCGCATGACCGCGGAGATCTTTTGATGCGCGCTGAAACCTAACAATCCGGCGGCATTGCGCTTGCGCTTGAAATAGCGAGTATTTGTCTCGCAAGTTCGCACAATTTTGTTGAAAAGAGATCGCCGCATTCGGTACCGGCGGCGAAAAAGATGAGGAGGATATGTCGGTACCTCGGCGAAGTAATCGCGCATCAACAGGTCGTTGCCGAGCTTGCGGTTGCGTGGAATGCAAAGGCGGCCGACCTTCGAGCCGCCCCGCACCTTCTTCTGCCTGTCCGCGAGCTCCTTCACGGCGACAAGCACCACTGTGTCCTCCATGTCGTCGTCGAGCAGCTCGTCCATATCGGAGTCGGAGGAGTCCGATGAATCCTCCATTAAAAACAGCGCCGCGGGGCTCAACGGCATCTACAAAGGAGCCGCGAGTGAGGTGGGCGAAGGCCGGCGAGAAATGGCGAAGAACAAGCCGAAGAACAAGCATACCTTGCGACGGCGGCGGCGCTCGAATCGCGGGCGGCGGCGCTCGAATCTCGGGCGGCGGCGCTCGAATCGCGGGCGGGATTCGCTCGATTGGGTCGCCGACGGCCACCCGCGAGCGGCGATTCCGTGCGGCGAGCCGGCTAGGCGCTCCTACGCGGGGGGCGAGGTCGGACGTGCCCGAGATCTGCGGCGGCGCGCGGCGGCGGCGGCGCTGCTCGCGGAAGGGGGCGACTGAAAGTTCCTTCG
This sequence comes from Lolium perenne, assembly GCF_019359855.2. Classification (NCBI taxonomy): domain Eukaryota; kingdom Viridiplantae; phylum Streptophyta; class Magnoliopsida; order Poales; family Poaceae; genus Lolium; species Lolium perenne. The sequence continues at coordinate 142,955,493 of NC_067248.2, read as the reverse complement.
CGCGAGTTTTTTCCCTTCGCACCGACGCCTCGCACGCGATGCAGACCGGCCTGCATAGGGCACCAAAAACTGCTTTTGTGCGGTTTTGGGCGACGCGGATGGCGGCCCCTGCATCGAAATTTGCGGTTTTGGCGGCTATGCGGGATCTACCCTGGTCCATTTTTTGGCCAAAAACCGCATAGAGGCGATGCAGGGCGCGTTTGCGGGATCTGCTAGAGATGCTCTTATACGGTTTGGTAGGAACTTTCTTAATTTGGCAGGGGCGCCAGGGACTACCAACGGCAGGGACGGAGCCAGAAATGAAGTATAAGGGGGGCAATCTTACTATGAGGGGGCAGAACTAGCTAAAATCAAACAAATAAGGAGCTGGCATGGCTTGTCTACAAAGGAAAATCATGAGCATAGGGGGGGCGCAGCCCCCCCTCGTCCCCCCTTGTCTCCGTCCCTGACCAACGGGCGGTCGGCCGCCCGCTAGACTCTCCCTTGATTGAATCGAAGGACGATCAGCATGGCGTGCAGCACCAGCTGCAACGTTGCCGACGAAGGCAGCACCGGCGCAGGTGCCGCCGCCACTCAGCCACCAGCATTACACGTCCTCCGCGCTCTGCCACTCCTCGTCTTCGAACACCAACCCATCCTCGTGGACAAGAACGAGAATACGATGACCACCGCACACGACGAAGAAGACGAATACGATTGCGAGATGCTCATGTATAGCATCTCGGAAGGGAGGAGCGTACACTCGGAGGAAAGGCTACCCGAGATCATATCAACCAAAGACAGGATGTGCTACACCACCCCGCAGGGCTGGATCTTCATAATGCACGGCGCCGCGCCGTGGGAGACCTGGCTGTGGAGCCCGCTCACCGGAGAGACGATACCCCTCCCGCCGATACAAGATGACCACTACATCCCCGTCAACGGCAGCTGCCTCCTCACCCACGGCTCCCCCTCCCACCCCGACTGCGCCGTCGTCCTCCTCAACATCGGTGAGCCCGACATGTGGTTCTGCAGGATCAGTGGCGGAAGCGACAGGAGATGGGGGCAGCACACATACGATATCGGCGAGTACATCCCACATTATCCAGATGATGCTCCTCCGAGAAAGTTCCCCATCCCCATCATCGCCGCGCTGGGAGGGAAGCTGCACTTCGTCTTCTCGGATTCGGAAGCCAACCATGATAAGATAGGCGTCGTCCATTTGGACTTCAGCCGTCCTTCTCCAGTCGCCGAGCTCGAGACGCTCGAGGACGTCGATGCGAGAACCGTCTTCCCCCAAGGCATGTGCTCCGGCGAGCCGTGGCTGGTAGAGTCCCAGGGGGAGCTCTTCCACGTCTTAGTCTGCTTCTGGGAGTTCGACCCCGATAACATCGGTGCGGTCCTTGTTCACAAGATGGATTTCGAGGACCGCCGCTGGCTTAGGGTTCATGACATCGGTGACAGGGTCTTCCTTCTGCCTGACGGAGGCAACGCGGCGTCCTGTACCGCGAGCGCTTGTAACTTGAGAGGGAATCGCGTCTACTTCATGAAGAACTTCAAAGAGGACGATGCAAATATCTGCGTCTACGACATAGAGGAACAACTCATGGAGATTGTGCACAGGGCCGGCCCTGAGCCAGTGCACCCAGTGCGGCCGCACTGGGCCCCCAATCTATAGGGCCCCCAGCCAAGTACGCCCATTAACTTAGACTTTGATTGCAACGGGATCAGCCCAATCCCTAGCTAGCAGGCTCAGGCAAGGCATGCATGCAGCTATCGTACAAGGAAAAGAAACCGAGCTTCACGCAATGATTCCAGTCCAGATCATCTCAATCGTCGCATATTAATTGTCTGCTCCTCTCGACTCTTGCCCTCTTTTTTCCCTAATCACAGCCGTCTCTCTACCTGTTTCTTAGAGAATTAATGGAGTAGGATATGCGAATTTGATGTTCCCAATTATTTATTCCTCGACCTGGACTGTCTGTAAATCTTATACCTCCTTGGATTAGTCTACTTTTGTGCATATGATTCATTTCGATTCATTCTCCTTCTTCATTTCTCAGGCTGGTCATAGTGCATAGTAACTTCAACTAGTAACATACACATGACACTAGTTTATGTTACTACTCTCATAGTGCATAGTAACATCAAGTTAGTACTATCATAGATGGTTCCATTAATTACCTTGTAGACTCATTGTGTCTTGAAAAGTGTGATGTTACAATAACTAGCTATGTTACTCTATCCTTCTCTCTCCTCATTAACTCAGTGCCACATAAGCAAACTTGCTGAGTTGGCTTCTAAGTTACTACTGAAGTTACTTGAACTATGAGTAGTCTCATAGACTTGACTTGAGAGAGAAAAACTGTGTCAGAAAAGATCAAATGCAAGGGGGCAAGAGGAAAAGAGAATTGGCGTCCACGGCAAGCGGCAAGGGGATGGCTGACGGACGGTCCATGAGCAAGCCAGCGGTAAAGCATCCCTCCTCCAGGTATTTTTGTTTCAACTTTCCCTTAATTATATGCCCTAATTTTCTAGTGTTTTTTTTTTGCTTCTGTGTGAAGATGACATCTTTTTGCAAAAAAAAAAAGATGCTTGCTTACAAACGACAAAAGAAAATGTAAGTAGATTAATGTTGTGTAATTGCTTAGAAAGTGTATGTGTATAGCGAGAATTGTCACTAGTAAGACCATGAGTAGTTTGCATTTGAGAATCTAGAAAGAATTTGATGTCATTAAGTTGCTATTAAAATAAGGACATGCTGTTTCTGCTCCCGGGAGCACATGCACCTGGTTTTTAAAATTAAATTTCAACATATTATATAATGTCAAAAAAATCCGATAAAAAATGTTACGGATACATCTTGATGTTCTATGTGTTTGCAAAGTCGTTTCACGAAAAATCAATACTTTTTGTGTCATGTGCAAAAAAGTTAAAATTTGGTGCTAAATATAAGCTCTTCACAAGACGTTTTGCTTGTCATTTTTACACAGGACACCAAACCTACCGGTTTCGCGCGAAACTTGGCATACACATATGGATTGTTGACATATACGCGTGAAATTTGTGTTCGTATTTTTTGTGATATTTTAAAATGTTTTTCTCTGTAGCAGGAGCATATGCACCTGAGATCAAAATTGCATTTCCGTTAAAATAAATAATCTATAAATATTTGTGTATAGGGGCCCAAAAATATTTCTTGCACTGGGCCCCTGATATCTCAGGGCCGGCCCTGATTGTGCAAGCACATGACCTAGACTTGGTTCTCGGGCGCACAAAGCCGTACTGGATTGTACCGCATAGTATCTAGTAGTAGCAGAAATGAATAATTATATTAATTAGAGGTGGATGAATTAGTTAATTATATACCTCTATATATTGTCTTTTGTGTTCGTTTTCTTCTGCATTTGCATTAGTGCATTGTATCTTTAACTGTTCGTGGCTTTATTAACCACGTGACGATTAACCGATGATAGATGCCCATTCCAGATCGATGATAGATAAAAGCTCAGATAAGACCCAAGATTAGCAACTGAACTGTTGAAAACCCAGCCAACCAGAAATAAATTGGCAACCTTCATAGCTGAACTTTTCTGAAGGTGCAGAGCTCACGTTAAAACATGACACACATAGCAACTTTGCCGATACAAGCAAACCCATGGAATACAAGCAGCTTCGGTTGTTAAAGTTGCCGGTCAATTCAAGCAACTACCCATGCAAACTAATCTCATTCTATGCGTCTAAGCAAGCTCTTCTGCTCATAACATTCGTTGGAGAACTTAATTATATCTTTTTAATAAAGAGCCTTTGTTATTTAAAAGGTTTAAATATCACATATGTCCTCTACATAACTAGGATGCATGCTGACCAAATCATGAAATCAAACAAGGAGAAAAGCAAGGGGAAAATCATCCTATACTAGATCTCTCATGGACACATGAAACCACACAAGAAAAATAGATACCATAGGAAGATGACCTAGCTCGCAGCTCTGTACAGCGCGAGAAGGAACAACGCTCGCCGAGAAGAGATCCAATATATCTAATCGACGACGTCGGTGTCACTCATCTTCTCGCATGTGCTCTTTTATCCTCTTCTCTTCTTTTCTTCTCTCCTCGATAAAGATCAAAGATTAAAGTCTAAGTCGCAGCATACGGCCTAGGACGGCTAGTATAGGACGGCTAGTGTAAGAGTTTGGATATATTTACAAATTAATTGGGCATCAGGATCTGGACCAGAAATGCTGAAAAATACTAAGAGAAGATTTAAAGGTCCCTGTTTTGTGGAGATTATAATCTTGGCTTGCTGGAATATTTGGAAGCAGAGGAATAATAAGATTTTCAAGAATATATAACCAACTTTTAGGAGTTGGAAAGAGGGCTTCGTTTCTGATGTTAGTCTGCTTAAGCATAGGGTTAAAGAGAGTACTGTTCCCATTTTGTCATCATGGATTGACAATTTGTTGTAAGTAGTTAGCCTATAGTTAGATCTCTAGTTTGTTGTATATTTTTGTACATACTGTTTTGTTTTTGAGTAATAAAAGGCTGTGGGGGACTCCCCTGCAGTAGATAGTTTCAAAAAAAAAAAGTATATATAGAGCGAACATAGCTGATGGGTTGCTGCTTGTTGAGGATTTGGGAGAACAGATGGAAAGGGTCGACGGTTTTGATGGAAACAAATAGATGCTCCAGATGCAAATCACGTGGATCGCTGAGGTGGCCACTGAAGTATGAGAGAAGTTCATCGCCTTGATCCAAACATGTTAACATGAGCCCTTGCCGAACAATAGACCCTTCTCTGAACTTTCGAGCGGGATTGACTCAGAATTGTGTAAACAATCCTTCATCACCTGTCACCCTAAGTTCCATACTTCCATTCCTCGCCTTCGTCGACAATGTTGTGGCTAGCTGCATCGTCCCTGTCTCCGGCAAGGTCCTGGCCTTGGCTCCGTTGGCGATGTCGCGACAGGCCATGTCATCCCCCTCTCCGGCAAGCTCGTCCCAGGCATTGTCTTCATCGTCTCTAGCGGGATCCACCGCCGCATCCCGACCATGGTGGGCCTGCCCAGTTCCTTAGGTGGGGTGTGCGTGGACACACTAATTGACGCATGGGACGTCAAATAGGGATCACCCCTCGAGTGTCTTCCGCGTTCAGCGTTCATTATATGGGCCGAAATACAACGTTGGGCTCCCATCGGGCCATTTATGGCGCAAAACAAGCGATTCTACCTGAACCATCCTCCTCGTGAACCTCACCCCGACCTCAGGCGGCGGGCGGCGGCGCCCCGTGCCGAGTGCCGACGCCAGGCCCCAGCTGGCGCTGCACACCTCCGTCGCGCTCCCGTACGCCAGAGATTCCGATTCCCGTGGTCCTTCCGGCCCCTTGACGCCCCTGCTAATACTCCCCAAAGAAACCTATTCGACTGACGCAGGGGCCGCGCCGGCGCACAGCCGCGCTCCGACCTGAGTTCGGCAGTCTCTGAAAAAACGGCGACAGTGGCATTGTGGCACCGTAGCAGAAGCAACTGTCAAGTACCGACCGTGAGTGATTCAATCTAGTTTCTGTTTTTTATTTTCCCCAATTGGGATTGCAGGATAATCTTTACTACGGAGTAGTTAATTTTGTGAGACCGTAGAGTTAAAAGATTATTTTCTTGCTTTCAAAAAAGAAACCTTAGAGCTAAATAAAAAAAATATCTTTGTGTCTTGCAATGTAGTTTAACTATTCAAGATGCTATTACGATTATGAACAATCTATAGTTTCCTTCTTGTTATTGTGAATTTTTATATCTTACATTGTCGTGCCAATTTTGTTTTTGACTTGGTATGCCCAATGTGAAAATCCTGCATTCGCCACTGGTTCTAGCCAAAACTCACATCTTTCGTATCCGTTCCGAGTGTTCTCTTAGGTGCAATTCGGATATTTGATCGCAGCAACCTTAATACTAACTGTACTCTCAAATCTTTTCTGTATCTTCAGGGTACCAGATTTCAGCTTTGGTTACTTTGGCGATTATGATGAACCGTAAATTCGTGAACATGATAGTGAATGATTACCAGAGTAGAGTTTATTCGGTGCGGCGTATCAGCCTCAAGCAGCATCTCTTCCACCCATCAACAGAAGATGCACAGAAAGCAGCAGCAACAGCACAAGCGGCAGGAGCGAGTAAGAAGGGATGGCGGTCAAGGATTTCGAGCTTCAAGCATCTACCCAAGCCGAACATCAAGTTCTCGATGCCGGCAAAGGGAGCCGAATTAACGACCATGCATTTCTTCTCCCTTCTTAAAGGGCAGGGAGAGGGTTCCGTCATGTTCGTCGGCCCTTTCTACAGCACCGTGATGTACGACCTTGACTTGGAGTCCGTCTTTCCCATGCCCCAAGCCTACTTCTGCAAGCCCAGCGGCTCAATCTCCTTGTCCATGACCCGGCGCAGCTCTGGCCAAGATGAGCAACAGCTCTACATCATGGGCAACGGAGACGAAGAGGATGGCAGGTTCGAAGTCTTGAACTACAGCAGGACCGGCTTCCCTGAAAATCTATGTGTGGACATGGAACAGTGGTGGAATTGGAAACCGCTGCCATCGCCGCCCATACCGCCACCTGACACAGGCATCGACAGGAAAGCGTGTCCCCCCTCATCGGCTGCGGTGGTGGATGACACGACTATATGTGTTTCGTCCGTGGATGCTGGCGCATTTGCCTTTGACACGGTGAAGACCGAGTGGAGACGGGCCGGCAGCTGGGCACTACCCTTTCACGGCGGGGCGGAGCACGTCCCTGAGCTCGGCCTCTGGTTCGGTCTCGCCGCCATTGACAGCCCCGACCACAGCCTGCGCGCTTTTGACCTCTCCTCCTCCTCCTGGCCGCCTGTGGTGCAGCAAGACTGGAGCTACCTCGATCCCCTGCCCGACGAGTGGGTCCTGCGGCAGCGGCACCTAGTGAACCTGGGCTCTGGTAAGTTCTGCATAGCCACCAGCTTTGAGAATGTTGAGAGCCACGCAGCAGCATACTCTTCTGCACACGGGCTGGACGATTACCTCGTGATCAATGATCTTACCGTCTTGACGGGTGTTGAGCTGCTGCGCGGTGACGATGGCCTGCAGATGATCAAGCACAAGTCTAAACGTTACACCTCTCAAGACACACCATTCCACTGCTTGCTCTGACTGAGCAAAACGTTTTATTTTTTTTTTTTTTTTGCGAGAAGCAAAAAACGTTTTTATATATGCCACACTGCCACTGGAGCTATAGATGGATCGATCCATTCTTCTGTTTACCTATAAGTGAATTCAATTTCTTCCTAGATTGTGAAATGATATGCTTCACTTTTATGGCCATGGATGAAATGGCCAGCGATGGATTATTAATTGAAACATGTGAATCCTTCTTTTTAATTAAAATTAAAGTCTAGAGCTCTATTGTAAATGGCGGCAACCACTGTGCTTAAAATCATCCATCTACCTCCTAGTATCTACTAGCTTAGAGCACGCGTGTTACCACGTCTTTTTGAACCTTTTTAACGATACAAATGTCACGTATGTAAACATACTAGCTCAATTTCCATGTGTTGCTACAAATCAATAATATGATATGTATGAGGATATTGGAGAAAATACAGTTGTTAATGGCATTGACATAAACATTGTTGTCTCACTCCCTCTCCGGTGACAACCATATGAACCTGTAGTTCCATTTCTTCCCAGTAAGCTTTTTCTAATCAATACATACACCACCATATGAAACTGTAGTTCCATTTCTTCTCACTGCTTCAATGCAGAATATAAGGACTGCACCACATCATATGACATCGTTTCCTGTCCACAAGCCCCTCACTTTCATTGCTTGTATCTCCTCTAACTACGGAAAATATCTGTCTCGCCCCGTTGTCAATTGACGTGAATCAGCCAATATGGTTAATAATGATAAGGGGATCATACATCAATGACAACACTCATCGTGCATTATCTGTTTAATTTCAATGCATATTTGCTCGCATCTTGGGTAGGAAAGCAAAAAATAGTTTCGAATCAATCAATCAATGTTCTCCTAAAATTATTTTAGTTAAGTGCAAATTTTCGGTAAACCAAACTTGCATTTATCTTAACGACTGGTACTTTAAAAAATATCAGTCTATTGAGAAAATTTGCAAAAGTGCTGCGTACTTTTTACGATTTCTCTCCCGCTCTGAAATGCTCATTATGTCCGGATATATTGGAGATCATAGAGTTGGATTACTGACAGAAACCCCAGCACTATTCTGCTGTAGACATTTCAGACAATCTTCTTTTCAAGCTAGTTCTGTTCACTACATGGCATTGTCCAGGACAGGAGAATATAACAGAAGTGCGCTTTGAAATTGAGTTTTTACTGGGTGTCTCATCCAAACATTTGGACAAACTCTTGCAACTCGACACACTTTGGATACATATTGATCAAACCATTGCAGACATGGATGTTCCTTCTGAAGCACTTCTTGATGGCCAGTGCATGGATTTCCTTCACCTGCCATCTCAGCGAACAATTCAAATGCCTTGTCTTCCGGTCCATTTTGAGCGAATCCGGCCAGAATCACTGTAAAACTGGCGTAATATGACAGGTTAGGCACGGCTAGTTTGAATTTTCCATTATAGCATTGACTGTGTCACCATTAGCAGCCTTGAGTGACTTCACAGCATTTGCCCTCAGCAGGCCGGCCTGGGTCATCGCCAGCGCAATGTCCTTGGCTCAATGCTGGTCTCATCGACAAGCTCGTAATCATCGTGATTTTCTATCGAAGCCCCAGGGTTTGAGATGACGCTGCTAAGATCAGGCGCCTCGAATTGCTCAGGGGCCTGTGACTGCAACTGTGAGCTCAGATCCTCGATCTTAGCCTCACCAAAAAATGACAAAGGCTGTGAATAGGATCTAAAAGGCTATTGAAGACATCTGGTTTGGAGATGCAAACAGGATCTGAATATGGAACACAAGCTAGCAGCATTAGAATAACTAAGATGATTGTGGAAAGGAAGATAAGAGTACTCAAGATGCTCACCTTCTTGCTCTTCTTGACAGCTAAATGGCCAGGCTTCAGCATGGCCTTCCTGCTGCTTTTCTCACTCGACATTGCTTAGAGATCTTCCACTTGCATCAACTCCTGGTCATTAGAGCATAGGAGTATAAATTTGAGAATGAAGATCACTTTAAATTAAGTTCTAAATTTCCAGCAAAAAGAAATTTCCATGCAACTAAAAAGCTTTATTGCAACGAAAATACTCACTTAGCAATCGGTCATGCTACAGTAATAAAATGTTAAGACGTGTACATTAAGAGCTCTCAAAAACATATGTTGGCCAAGTTACAAATAAGTCTTGTGTGAGGGCAGTGTCGATATCAAGCCCCCGGGCTCCGTTAGTCGAAATGTTTGTCGTCTTGGAATTTTTCTTGGTGTAGCTATATGCATCCCCCGATCAACTCAGTAGTACTTGTGTTGTTGTAGACCAAACAGTTGTACTGATAGTCGGTTCGAGGCTCAATAATCTTCATGGATCAGCACCCGACGCTCGTGTTGGCTTAATCGAAAGGCGGCTCAAGTCTTGATAAAAAAAAAAGCCGCGATTGTAGCCCCCCAGGTGTTGAGCCGAGTAGTAAATTGGCTCGAAAGTCGTAAGTACCTTAGTCCGAGGACCGGCTGAAGCGTCCACCTGCAGATAAGGTGGCTAACCAAAATGCGCCTAAGGAGTCCGCACTTGAAGATAAAACACCTTCAGAGTAGAATAGATATGGCTGCATTAAGGTGATATTTTGTGATGTAATATATTGAACAAATGTAATGCGAAAAAACGCAGTATTTGAACAATGTAACTTGGATAGAAGTTTTAAGCGGGCCGACTTATTGTTATCCAGTTCAATTGCATTGATCTATATTTCGTGGGCAGGCAAACCTCGAGCAACAGGGAACATTTACCGGATTAGCAGCGTTAAAAATGCGAAATTGTGTGTCCCGGAACGAAGATCCGAGTTTTGGTAGCAAAGATGCACTGCTTAGATACTTGCGCATAAACAACGGGTAAACTAAGTCGGGCCAAAACAGAGTTGCCCGAGTTGCATACGGTTGCGCGCATAAACAAAGGCTAAAGCCATAAGGCGGCATATCCAGTGATTAACACACGAGGCGGCAGACAATTCAAGTAAAGCCCACGCTCTTTTTCAAGGTGACCTGACAATCTCCGATAAAGAGTACTCGAGTAGCTTGTATTACTCAAGAGTAACAATATATATAGTGCATGGATGATCTCCAGATATACCAACCGACAAGAAAGAACGCTGCTGAACAGTAACTGTATCCTACATGAGCTTTCAGGTGAGCAGGAAGCTCCGGCCTACCAGCTAGCTGACGGTTTACTCATTTGCCTTGCCAAGCAAAATGCATGCAGGATAACACGACTCAGATAACTATAAAGTGAATGCAGAAATCCCACACGACGATCGGCTGACGATAAGTAGAAATTCATGTTCAGTCAGATAAAACCCAACATGAGCAACCGAGCCGCTGAAAATACCGCCAACTACTGAGTACTGACAGCGTTCATAGCTGAGCTTTTCGGAAGGTGCCGTGTTCAGGATAAAACATACTAGCAGTTTGTGAAAGGAGCAGCTCGGTTGTTAGAGCTTTCGGCACACTCGTCTGTCATCTCAAGCAACCTAACTGAAAGCATTTCCTGAAGATAAGCAAAGGTTTCTTCAGGAACTAACGGTTTGACAGAGACTTTGCCTGTTACCTGAAGTCCTGAACATTCTGCATATGTCATGGTTGCAATTATTGCCCGCAGGGAAAACTACGGCCATTTCTCTTTTTACTCAACAGGATCAGGAAAGAAAAGGAAACTATGGAGGAACGTACTTTGATCACCTGTTTGTAACCTGTGATCGTAACTTTGTTCGATTTTTCTGAAGTTATTACCATCCCTTCCTAACCTCCACCTACTGATGTTGTATTTTGACAAGGGTAGTTACTCTCACTCTCTCAGCACGAAACTGTGTACTCACTCTGACAAAACGAGGTGGACCATTACTGTTGACTACCCATCGACAGGATTCTTTTAGCTACTAAAACCATGTGATCTACCTTACTGCAAGGCAAATGATGAGACTGCCAACCATGTGCAACTCCGTGAACCAACTCTAGCATTCCAGTGCAAGTTTGTTGGAGAGATGTCACGAAAACTAGCCAACTGATCACAAAGGCAGTGATGATTATATCTAACTTTGCAACAAATATGACAATCTGTTTAACTTGATGTCGCCTTTGCTTCGATCATTTCCATTGAGATGTGTAAGAGGACATTCAGTTGGTTAATTAATCAGTGCTTAAAAACTAAAATAATAGGATGATTGGTGTTTGCCATTGAGTCACAATCTGCTTGCTGGTTCCCAACACTACTGCATCATAATTTGCATTCACGTGTTTGAACTCGCCACTGCACCAAGCCACCGATGCAATCAATTATTTGTACCACCTTGATCAGTGTCTCCTGTCCAAGATCTTCCTCATATGTTGACTGGCAATGTTGTCAACCGTTTAGGTTAAGAACACGCCCGATGATTACGGTACGCTAAGTTATGGCATACATAATAGATTTACCGACAAGTGCAACTTGAAGAAAATAATTATGGGTCGAGCAATACATGCACCAACATGGAAAACAAGCTTTCAGTTCAGAGGGGCAAGTAGTGGAGCGTCAGAGATTTGCTAGATGCCTCCTAATTAGCTCCATCCTACACCTAAGCCTTTTTAGAATATTTGTATAGCTTTTCCAACCAATTTAATCACCCTTTTATGCAAATAGCATGTTCCTTCCATGTCAAGAATGATGCTTTTGTTGACATTTTGACTTTATATTGCCTTGAATTGCAAGAAACCAGCTGAGGCAAAGGAAGTTGGTTGTTTTCCTTTCCTAGTGAAGCTATGAGCAGTCATTTAATTAATTAATTTTCATATGTGGTGGTTGACACTTAGCATGCTTCTTGCTGTATTTTTGCCAATCACGGCTCTGTGGAAGTGGATCATTTTGATGTAACAGGGATATTATATTTTTGCTGAAAGAGAATAATATTTACCGTTCTTCAGTACTCTGAAATATATATGATTTACTTAAATAGTGAGAATTACATTATACATGAATGTAATACATAAATATAATCCATTGAGCCGAATTCACTGTTGACAACAGACCACATTAGAGAACAATTTACTAGCCCTGTGTCACTACTAAGTATATTGAACAACACAACACATTTGAGAACCAGTCACATTTACGTTCTCTTGCCAAGTGGTAAATGAAAGAAAATAATTAGATGTACATTTAATATCATAAATTGAATAGTCAATTGATGAATTTGTAGCGAGAAAAAAAATGTAGAGACAAGTACAACAACTCCAGTAAGCACCAACAGTTAGGTAGTTGCGCTAGAAAAGCATGGATGCAAAGAGGAAGATTGATGGCTTAATTAAAATAGTCAAAAAGAAGGAAAGTAAAGGTGTAGTAGACCAGACAACCCTTTGTTGCCATGGGGCCTTTGGGTTTGGAAAGGTTTCTTGCAGCCTTGCAGGAACAGATTTCTGAATCAAGCCCAATATTGGCTGTAAACAGCATTAAAGAAAAAGGCAGAGATCCTCTAATTGTTAAATAGTCGCGACGAAGGTGGGACTGAGACCGGTGGCTCCACTGGGAACTATATATTCGTTAATACTCCCTCCATTCCACATTAATTGTCGCTGTTTTAGTACAAAAAGTTATACTAAATCAGCGACAACTAATATGGAATGTAGGGAGTACGTTTCTAATAATTCTCCTAATTGGAAGGAAGCTCAATACAAATTTTTGATTAACTAATATTGATCAGAGCAACAACTAATTTAGCACCGCCTTTGGTTAATTGTATTTAGCAAAATAAAGATCGATCCGGCAGTCAATTTGGCATCATTGTTGATCTCTGAATAATAGCTCTGATGATGGTGTTCAGTAGGGGCTCATCATCCATGGGGAAAAGCCTAACTTGTGATGGAAGCATCATCACACATTCAGGTTTACTGCACCGACTTAGCATTCCATCACATTAGGCAACCAAACAAGAAGAGCGGAGCTGGCAAAAGTTACTAGTCAGAGTAGAATCAACTTAGCCATATGGATCACCTGAGGCTAACCAAAATGGAGAGCAGAGGTTGCAAAAGTTACTAGTCAGAGTAGAAGTTGCAAGTCTGAATTAATCAGGTGAAGCAATGCAGGACCTAATCTCTCCAACCACAGAGGCAACTGGTCTGCTTGCCCCCTATATAAGGAGGAGCTGGTCCCCTGCATGAATCGGAGTTGCACACAATCAAGTACCACTCGGCAGGGAGCAGAGCAGAGCTAGCTGCAGGGTTCGATCAGAATGTCAAGTTCAGTCTGCTATGTGGTCCTTGGCCTTGCTGCTGCTCTTCTTCTCTGCTGCCCGCAGCCGGCAATTGCCAAGGAGCAACGCCATGAGTTCGTGGTGAGTAATGCTCTGTCTTCCTAGCTTCCTTGCCGAAGCTAATTCGCTTGTCAATTCAGATTAAGGATGGGGGCACTGAATACGTGCATGTGTGCAGATCCAGGAGGCATCGGTGACGAGGCTGTGCAACGCCCGGACCATTGTGACGGCGAACGGGCAGTACCCGGGGCCGACGGTGGAGGTGAGCGAGGGCGACTCCCTCGTCGTCAACGTCGTCAACAACGCCACCTACAACATCACCATCCACTGGTACGTACTTGCCATGCCTAGCTAGCATGTATACATGCACCACGATCGTCAGCAATGGCAACTGCTAATGGAGGTGCAACAATGGCGGCAATCGCAGGCACGGTGTTCGGCAGATGCGGACGGGGTGGTCGGACGGACCGGAGTTCGTGACGCAGTGCCCGATCCGGCCGGGGAAGAGCTACACCTACCGCTTCACGGTGACGGCGCAGGAGGGCACGCTGTGGTGGCACGCCCACAGCTCGTGGCTCAGGGCCACCGTCTACGGCGCGCTCGTCATCCGCCCACGCGACGCCGTCCCTTACCCGTTCGACTTCCACGGGGAGATCGCCCCCATCATGCTCGGTACGCGCCTACACCATCTTCACTCCTCACTACTCACCACTCTCCACGTCAGTGTCTCCAATAGTCATCATCAATCTACCTAAAGGTGGAAGCTATGACATGCAATATATATAATGCACTGTAAGAGAGTTACCCAGTTTGATTACAAAAAAGACAAACACCAATTACAAAAAGAAGCATAGAAATTTACTCGGTGTCGAAACGGTGTGTCTTATCTTTCATTTACAAGATTGACGTAGATTGACGTGGCGTTGATAAAATTCCTGGTTTATGAATCGTTAGCTGAAGAATAATGTTTCAGGTATTTTCTTTCCGTTTTCGCTATATAGAGGAAGAATTATGTGCGCAATTAACAAGTACATATCTCCCTTTTTTTCGATAAAGAGTACATATCTCCCTGCCTCGCTTTTCACTTGATTTTCTTTTCTCGCCAAATAGGCAGTACACTAAAAGGAGCGCAGGTCTAGAAAGTAGAAACTAATGATATATATAATGTGCTGGGTATCCAGAAATGACAGAAAGGAATTAGATGGATCCATCCCATGCATGCGTTGTTCCAAAGTAGCGAAATTAGTCGGTGCTATTTGCTTTTCCCGCGTGTGTTAACAACTGCCATCATTTGCCATGCTTTGTGCTGGTTGTTGGCGCCACCTGCTTACCCCAGAGTCAAACGTCCAGGATTGTATCTGCAGTTAAGCAAACGCAGGAATTTTTATCCTTTCAGAGAAGATATCAAAACCATGCATGCATTCATGATCATGGCAAAGAAAAAGAGATAGCTAGTTTAATAGCTAACTAATCATGTATGCAGCAAAGATCATTGTGCATGTATGTGAGATCCTTCTGTACTCATCACATGCACATGCTACCTAGCTATATTCCTACCTAGGAAACATGTGCATATCTCAGTCTTGGAAACAAATAATACTAGCTTCAGCCTTAAGAAATGAAGAGACTAGCATCTTTCTAGCTTTCAAAATATTCAGACAAATTAAAGGAGGCTGCACACAAAAATGTCTACTATTCTTAGTTGCATAGGCTCTTAATTATATATATTAAGTTTTTCAAAAGGGGTTCTAAAGAGAGAAAAACACGCATGTTCAATTATTCTCTTGAAACGGTTTCTTTATGTCTGGAGAAGTACCCTCTTGAAAACATTCTTGTGAGAGTGTTACTTTGTAACTGCATAAATGTTGTTGCATGTGTGGTCGACATGGCGCGCACAATAGGCCTAACATGTACAGCATGCTAGCTAACCCCTTTTTTGCATTTTCAGCTATTCAATATGTTATATGTGTAGTATTCTTCTCCCTACATATGAATGGAAAAAGGGACATTGCTATATATGTTTGTATTATTTTTCATATTAAAGGGAAAAGAAAAGCTAGTTCCAACATTTATCATCGGGAGTACATGTATTAATCTAGTTTCAGACAGCTACAAATCTTGATCTAGTTGCATGTGCACAGGTGAATGGTGGGACATGAACCCCATCGACGTCATCCGCACCGCCACGCGCACCGGTGCAGCTCCCAACATCTCCGACGCCCTCACCATGAACGGCCAACCCGGTGACCTCTACAACTGCTCCTCCCAAGACACTACCGTGTTCGCCGTGAAGACCGGCGAGACGAACCTGCTGCGGTTCATCAACGCTGCGCTCAACACGGAGCTCTTCGTCTCCCTCGCCGGCCACAACATGACCGTCGTGGGCGCCGACGCCTCCTACACCAAGCCGTACGCCACATCAGTCCTAGTGCTCGGCCCCGGCCAGACCACAGACGTCCTCGTCACCTTCGACCAGCCACCTGGCCGGTACTACCTCGCCGCCCGGGCTTACGCCAGTGCGCAGGGCGTGCCCTTCGACAACACCACCACCACCGCCATCTTCGACTACGGCGCCAGCAGCATGGCAAGCCCGGCGATGCCGACCCTCCCGGCGTACAACGACACTGCCACGGTGACTGCGTTCACGACAAGCCTGAGCAACCTCCACGCGGTGGAGCTCCCATCGGCCGTCGACGAGGACCTTTTCTTCACCGTCGGCGTCGGCCTCTTCAACTGCTCCGCTGCGCAGAACTGCGGCGGCCCCAACGGGACGCGGTTTGCGGCGAGCATGAACAACGTCTCCTTTGTGCTCCCCTCCACCGTCTCCCTTCTCCAGGCGCACTACCAAGGCGATGCAGCTGCGAACGGCGTCTTCACCACCGACTTTCCGGCTAACCCGCTGGTGCAATTTGACTACACAGCGCAGAACGTCAGTCGTGCGCTCTGGCAGCCGGTACCGGGCACCAAGCTGTACAAGCTCAAGTTCGGCTCAGTGGTACAGGTCGTGCTCCAGGGCACCAACATCTTCGCCGGGGAGAACCACCCTATCCACATCCACGGCTACGATTTCTTCATCCTCGCGGAGGGGTTTGGCAACTTCAACGCTGCGACCGACACCGCAAAGTTCAACCTGCATGACCCGCCAATGAGGAATACGGTGGGCGTCCCAGTAAACGGGTGGGCGGTCATCCGGTTCGTCGCCGACAACCCCGGGGTCTGGCTGATGCACTGCCATCTGGATGTGCACATCACCTGGGGCCTCGCCATGGCCTTCCTTGTGGAAGATGGAGTTGGAGAGCTGCAGTCCCTGGGGGCACCGCCGCCAGACCTGCCAGTTTGCTGAAGAAACCAAAATTTGTTTTTTGCTCACCTTCTGCTGATTATTTGGGGGAACGTACCATTCTCACATTTTGTTGCCACATTCTAGTTATTTGCATTTGATTCATTATGAAATATCTTCAATGTCATTCAGATACTGTTGAGAAACTTACTTGCAGCAACATTTTCTGCATCAAAAAGATTGAGTGGTACACTGATATCTTAGTTAGTGCTGAATGAAGTACAACTACCATTTACCACTGCACTGCATTGAAGCATACAACAAGTTACACAAAGTATTTCCAAAAGAGAAATGGCGTCTACCTGGAAAAGAATCTACCTGGCTGCGACATGGCTAGCTGCTGCTGCAGCAATTTCTTCACACATTGGGGTTTTCACCTCCTACACAACATGTACAACAAGCATTTCTTTCTGCTAAAACCACAAACAATTAGGCACCACAGCTGCATTAGACATACTCCAGGCACCACAGATTTGTAGATGGGTTAAGCAACAAATTTCAGGCAGCGGGTATCGTTGTGTATGACTTGGCAGCGGCATGAACAGAACCGTGTCCCACACCGGGGGCATGTATAATTTGAAGAACTCCCACAGACGGAGCAGTAATGGCGTCGGGATGAAGTGCTCGGCGGACCCACAGCAGCCCTCAAATATGTTGGGACATGAGATGGCAAGGACTCCAGATTTGCCTGTAATAGTTCGTGAAAATCCTCTAAGTACCCTATACTTACAAAGGAATATGGCAAGAGATAAATTTTAACTACAGCTTTCCAAGCTACCATCAAACCCTTCTATCTACTCACCTCTTGTAGCACATCCATAAAAGATCTTACAGCCCTCTTCTCCAAAGCTTTTCCTTGCCTTGTCTTGCGTTTCATGTTCTTTGACTGCTTCTTTTGCATCAGAACTACACAAGGCCAAGTAAGAAATAAAAGAATATTAGCACTTGCATCGTAGTTTTAGGCATCAAAGTGGTCTGCAAGATGAGCAGGCTAATTGATTGCGCATGCGCAGTTCCAAAAGCTAGCAGCATGCACAACAGTTAAATAATTCTACACCGAAATGAAAAATCAGCACGGTGGTTGTAATGTTTTACAGGAAAAGTAAAACCATGATCCCCAGTAGCTAGATAAGCTATGAGAGGGGCCAATACTTCAGTCTACTCGCTTGTTCTTATCAAATGTATCAAAGGCACATGACTTCCAAGCAATCCAGCAAGGGTATTTATCTTCTGTAAAATCTATAATCTATAATAAATAAATAGGAGCAACCCACTAAGGGTATTTCTCTCAACATGCAAGCCATCCACCTCAGCAACCATCCTTGAGCAATCAGAGCCTGCCACATTATTATGTATTTCTACAATTTATCCCTTTAAACGAACTAGCAATTAATCATTTTTTAAGCTCTGCCAGCCTTTTTTTTTACTGAGACAGGCTTCAATTTCTGTCTGGTCTGCTGTACTTCCACTCTACTATGTCGGTTTAATTAATCTTCCTCTTTACTGTTCCTAATTCTGGCGTTGATGTCCCAGATTCCATGTGTCGCTTCCATCTGCACTTCCACTTCCCTTCATCATCTTCCCATTTAGTTTCTTCCCATTAATTAATTCACCCAACGGAAGACAACACTACCACTTCCATTTCTGGCATGGTTCATACAAAACATCACCGCCTGCTAGGTATTGATGCCTCCTCTTCTCCACAAATTCATTAAGAAACCAAAAGACAACACAATATATTGCTCTTCCCCACAAGACCCACGAGAAGCAATTGCACAGGAAATTGATGAAGAACATTGCCACAGACTTTCTCTTCTTTAGCCATTGTTTATTTTTCTCACTGCAGTGCCCACCTGACATAGGTTTCTACCCCACTTCCCTCGAGTGCCCGGCCGCTTCCTCCAGAACCTCCACCATGCGCTTTGGGAGGTCAAAACGAAGATGTGCCTCACCAGTTGAGCTCACTGGCTTAATCCAACATTAGCAGCATGTTTTCTCCTCCGCACTAATTACTTCCCTACACCTCCATGGTGGTTTTCCTCAATTGCTCAATCCCGAGCCTAGCTGCAACATGTCATCATTCAATGATATCCCCACAAATCCCTACTTGTTTTAGTTATGTTAGAATTTAAACTCTTAATCCTTCTTTCATCTTCTTTCTCATGCAGCTGCAACAGATGATGCCCATCTGTTTCGCAGTTACTTGAATACGCGTGCAGGTTAACTAGATGATGTGGCTACCAAATTCATTTGTATGATTTTCTTTCTGCTAAGATAGAGGTAAGTAGTACTGACTTTTTGGTCATGCAAATTGCTCCATCATATTAAATTTTTTTTTTTTTGAAGTTACCCATCATATTATTTTAGCAAGTACTAAGTTCCTATCTGGAGACATGAACAACTTGACGCCAGGTGATTACACTGTTTCCTTTATATTTATGCAAGTGTCCTTAAACTACTACCTTTTTCCTCAGGAATACATGCAACATGGTTGCATGCAGAAAGGTACGCATTTTTCAGATCTAACTGTAGTCATTCATCAAATTATGGTTTCCAAGAGAAAAAAATCATTCAACATTCTGATTCTAATAATTCTCCTCTACTTCAGTCTCCAAGAAATGTATGCATCAGTTGCTGCTAAAACATAGGGCATACATCGTCACATCAACAATTTCTTACACCAGAGTTCTATCTGTCAAGTTTCTGCTTTCTGATTTATGCAATATGAATTGTTGTTCATATATTGGCATATTCTCTTATCACTCCTATCAAATCAATATTGTTTCGTGTGTCCTCATCAATAAGTGGAGCATGTGTGTTTTTTCAGAACAGGTACAGGAAGCACTATACATACTTTCTTATCTTTGGTAGAAAAATATAGCTGTTTATAATTTCATAAATAAGCAGTATGCAATTCATTTACTGACTTGCAGATACATTAAACTAACACATATGTTCCTCAATGGAACCTAGTAATTGCATCAAAATGTTTCTGCTTTACTGCATATACCATTAATAGTTTTTTTTTGCCTGATATGCGATTAATAGTTGACGTTGCTATAAACTGAAACTCAATGTCCTCTACTGTAGGGATATTGTTTTTGTGGCTCATTCATGTAATTGTTTTTTTTAGATCGATTGCACACAAATATTCTACTTTTTCAAATATCCTTTGGTGGCAGATTTCCAAGAGAACTAATGAGCTTTCACAGATTTCGTCATGGTCCTGTTATGTGGTCGACTTGAGCTTCAGCAATCAGGATCAGGTAGTGATTGCTTCTCATGTATTAGAGGAATACATTATTTTTCTTAGTTCTTAGGAAGCAACATCACTGTTTTCCTGCTGTTCTTCATGCAATGTTCGTTTTTAAAATTCATGTAAGAAGAATGTTCTCAGTGTACCCATTGTGGTCCTACAACAATATAATAATCCAATTTGAGATCATTTTCACGAAATATACATACTTGATGAACTTATCACTAGATTTCCTTGAATTCGTTAAGTCCGGTGTTCCGCAGCAACTCGCAGGAAATCATCTAGTTTATACATGTGAATATGTCATCTCTGTTACTAGAAGCAACACAATAACCTAGGAATGAACACGTAGCCGTTTTGTGATTTTTGTAATGTTCATTTCTTCAGTTCTGAATTTGAAAAGTGCGTTTATGTACACAACGCATGTCAAGTTCCTTGAAACTTAAAAGAACCATGCAAAAGAATAGTTCATACGAAAACAATAAGAGAAGCAAAAGAACCGACCATGGTCCTCCTCATCAGTAGATCCATACTCATCATCGTTGAGATCCACCACCTCAGCCCCAGCATTATCACTCTCAAGAGCGTCAAGACGAGCTAATGCAGCCTGCATGACATTACAGATATGGAGACTTACAAATTAGGAAAAATAACTTAGTATCGGCTAAACTGACAATACGCACAGTAATTTGGAGGAACTAGTGATATTAATTCAATAGCAGAGAGCCAAAAAAAAAAAAAAAAAAGCTAGGGTTGGCGCCGTTTGATTTTGAAACCACCACATTGATCAGAAGTGGTTAGTTTCCCCTTGGTGCTAAAGCGGGGACGAACAAGGGAGGGAGGAATGGTTCTTACCTGAGCGCGGTTGTCGGAGCTGGAGAGGGCGGAAGCCATGCGCGAGGCCATCCGCCGCGTCCGCGAGCTGGTGCGACGGAAGGGCCCCGCATTCTCGTCTTCCCCGTCCATCTTGGATCTCCAGCGCGCGGCGACGGCGATCGGCGGCGGCGGCGCGGGAGAGGAAGAAGGGGGGACTTGGATTGAAGGATCGATTTGGGCCCTCATCCTCTCCTTTGGAAGCTCATATCGGTGGGCTGGCCCTCTGCTGGGCCTAGTTAATCATGTTGATTCGAATTTTTTTTCTTTTATTTTTCTAGTTGAACATGCATGGAATCCCCCCTCAAAAAAAATCTATCAAAGTTGCATAACTATGAAGGAAAAAATCCGTTCCACGGAAGTAGCAGGCAAAACAAGCGGGGCCAATATTCATCTTGTTCTGCTTTCATCACAATGATGCCTACATATTTTAGCAAGCTTCCTTGAAACAATGTTGAAGCCTGAAACAACCACATACAACAATGTCTACTGTCTTCATCTGATACTTCTCATTCAAGAATCATGGCACTACAAGATGAGTTCGCACATCATTCAAGAATTGTTGGGACATGGTTTTACCTTTAACGGTTCTCCTTTTCTTCGTGGTTATTTATGCATGACAGATTCTACCAGGGCATAATCTGAAAGTAAGAGAATTGCCAGGTATGAACATTGCAATTTATGTGGTGCTGAGGAACTCCTTCGCAGTTTCTGTGTATGTACCACCGTGATCAAACGTTAAAAAAAATAGCAATTCGTAGATTTTTTTTGCGAATATTCCGCCGATCTATTAATAATCATCAATAGCAGTACAAACAGAGCTAAAAATAATAAAAATTACAAGTAGGTCTTTAGACCACCTAGCGACGACTACAGACACTGACACGAGCCGAAGGTGCGCCGCCGTCCTCGCCCCTCCATCACCGGAGTCAGGCAAAGCTTGTCGTAGTAGAGCTTGTTGTAGTAGACAAACAAGAAATCGTCGTGCTAAGGCCCCAAAGAACTCGTAGCTTTATTAAACAGGAATAGAGTTTCCATCTGAATGGACAGCTCCGAAAACTTGGTTCAAAATCAAAACGACTAAAAGTTCTACTAGATAGAACATGTTTAGCACATACGTGTGCACATATATTTGCTTCTATCTTAAGTCTTAACGCTAGATATTTTAAAATCCTCAAAAGTTCTGAATAGCTCTTGAAGTTCCCTCAGAATATGAATTCTCGAGCTCTTGATCTGGTGCACTTCCTGCCATACCAACTCTAGCTCTCGACAGTCCACCCGGAGATGAATCTTTGCGATTTTGCTTCCTCAAGTCCTTTCCTGCATGCCAGCAATTCACTGATAAAAAGATCAATTACACCAGGTTGCAACCTGCATCCACCATCCAGCAGCGATAAAATGTCTCCATTCATTCCGCATGATGAATCCTGAACCTGCATCTCTCCTTGTAATATCCAGAGATCCGTCTGTGTGTTGATCATTACCCAACCAGTGGCGGCCTCTAAACTTGCTTCGGCGCAGCCATCTTCTCCTTATGAACCGGCAAATCCAAACAGTCCACATTAAAGTGACAACAATCGCTGACTCCTTAAGAGAAGAAAGAACCTTTTATGACATCCCCATCCCAAGAAATTGGGTGCAACCTTGGTGCTTTAAGGCCAAACTAGGACAAAGTTTCACCCCAGTACTCTTTAGCATGTTCAACAAATAATCAGAGCATGGAAGAGATCCTCATTTTCGTGGCCAAAAAACTTACACATGGCATTGTCCATAATATGGCGGTGCTTCAGAGTTGCATAGCAAGGCAGGATATTGTGTAAAACCCGCCACCAAAAGATACGACGCACTACCTGCAACTTCCATAGTTTTGGATATTATCATTATTATTATTATTACATAAAAATAAATAAAATTATGCAGTGAGGAAACCTACTGTAGATTCTTCAAAAAAATAGTTTTGGATAATGCAGCATTTCAGGATCCTTCGAGACCCCTCACCTTTGGCACTAGTTGCAACTTCCATGATATAGAGAAGCTCATTTGGCTTTCCTAATAGAGCATGGTCGACTAGTACTAGTTACGAGATGGTTGAGGCAACATAATTTATCTGCAATAATCTTTTTCTTGAAGATTTAGGACTGCAACAAAGAAGCTAATTGGGTGGATTTCATGTGTTTTTCTTCATCTCTTTTGCTAGCTCGATAATACAAGAAACTTCTGAAACTCCTACATGATACATTTCATGTGTTTTTCTTCATCTCTTTTGCTAGCTCGATAATATTCAACAGTTAAACTTCAATTCAGTTTCTTTCAGATAATAGCACCAGGGGGCTTGTTAGTGTTCTTTGGTCAAAAATATCAGTTCCTCCTTTTTTTTTTCCTGCTCAGAATTTGCAAAGACCATGTGACACTTGCAGTATGAAGAGAAAAGAAGAATTAATATAATATGCTCAGTGACAACACAAATGACTTGCAATCCCACACAAACCTGCAAATATACGAGGTGCGAGGATGATTTATTGTTATATTACATTGTGTCCCCTGAATCTAAATAGAAGGTCCAGATCTTCCCGGAAACTAGCACACAAACCTAGTGTAGGACTGATATCTTCTCGCTTTACACCACCTTCACGTCACACTTCGATCCCTCTACCAGGAAATTCTTCCAGAGGTCGGTGGGAAGAAATCTTTTATCGACCAAGTCACAGAAACACGACGGGGTGTCAGGTGGTAAGAAATCGAACATGATTAAACGAACTATAGCCTTAATAGTTAAGAAAACTGAGAGTCGTTGACATCAACCTATTTTAACTTTTCTCGCACCCATAACAGTGTCACCAAAAGCAACAGAGTCGAGCCTCAAAATTAGAACATAACAGTGAGGCCACCCGGAGTGACTCCCACCAATACACGCATACATTGGGAAGTTCAAATATAGATTTTGCATTTTTTTTTTCTCGCGGTTCTTCATTCAACAAACGGCAAACAAAAAGTCCTAACATTCTGCCCACTGTTGGCGGTCCATCAGGCACTAGCATTGTAATAATAATACTCCGTATCACATCTTCAACATGCAGTTTGCCTCACGCATCACAAACACCAGTCATGGGCTCACTCTCCTTGGTTTCATCTCCACCTTTGCTGTCATCTTCATCATCATCCACATCGGCATCCTTCATTTGATAATCCACCTTGAAGTCATAATCCGCATCCATGTCATTCAGCACGCTGAACTTGTTCCCCTTCCGTCGTTTCTTCTCTGCCTTTTTCTTGCGAGGATCGAGTATACCCTCGGCGGTGTACAGCTTGTCATGCTGCGTGTTACCACTAGTCGCCTTGCTTCCTTCACGGTCATTCACGTCACACATGGATTCGTCACGGTTGTCCTGGACAGGTTCACTATGTGTCGTGTCATCCTGTTGAATCCAAGACAAAACATTATCTAGCCGTAGAGTAATATGCAACTTTAATGTCATCTATGTTGTTCCAAATGCACGTTAACTTGAGATATCTAACACAAGGGCATATACCCTAGAAAATGTCTTTGAAAGACAGAAGGATATGCATCTGTATGATCACAATTACTCAGAACATAGCCAAGAAGTTGTAAGAAACTAAAGCATAGAATTCAATATCAAGAATATGTTGGCTCGAAAATCTACAGTATAATGACATAAATAAAGTACAATCACTACTATAGTTGTAAGAAATACCTCGAGCATCCCTTCATCAATCTCTGGTGGGGGATTAGATGGAATTTCAATATGACTGAAATCCTCCATGGATTTTAGACCACTAATAAATGAAGACTCAGCTTTGTAAATTTCATCAACATTAAATTCTCTTCCATCTTCTGAGATAATTACTGCATTGGCATCCTCCACAGCAGCCCTTTTAGGTGGCAACGTATAATAGGGTACTTTACCTAATAACAAATAGTGAGATGGCATGGAAATAATAACTAAGTAACAAACTAACAATATTGGTAAGGGTCAATTGTACCTTCATTCCAGTCGTGAAGCACTATTTTTGCAGCAGCCTCAACATCCACTATGCCACCCTTTTTTAATTTACCGCGGAGTGTAGCAAGTTTTTGAAGGAAATCATCAACTGAAGTAAAGCTTGGCATCTTGTACAAAGAGAGCAACTTCTCGTGTGGGCAAAGAGTCAGGATTTCCTTAACTGAAGAATAAAAATATATGGAAGAGTTATTGCATGATGCACTTCTAGGCTCAGAGCCACATGAAACTGGGATGAATAGAAGAGCTAGCTGGCTGGAATGTTGAAGAAACAAGATAGCACCTACCAGGAGTGATTACATCTTCCATTTTCTCAACTCTTTTGCAGTTGCGAAGGGCTACAGACACACCAGTGTTGGAAGATCTGAGCATCACTACACCAGGACAATCCACCAACTTCACCTTCTTGTCTAACTGAACTTCTTGCATTGATCTAGTAACTCCTGGGGTAGAACCAACATTGACGACACGGGACCTCTTCAAGCTGTTGATTAGGCTGCTCTTGCCAACATTAGGAAGGCCGACAATACCCACAGTGATTGCCAGCTTGAGCTGCAAGCAAACCAAAATAAAATAAAAAGGTATCTATCAAGCATGACATAAAACAGAACAAGAAATACAACTATACAGGTGTATATGAATGGTTACAAGACCACTGCGAAACTGGGAGCATCAAAGAAAAAGAAGCTAGATAACAAAGTAAAATAATCATAGGACACAGGTAATTATCAAAATATCAGGATGAGGTTGATTGAATCAATACAGTAAGAGAGTTGAAACAGCCAGATTAAACTATGTCCAAATAAAAAACTTGCGTGTCTTGTACATGAAAATAAATAAAAATATCATTAACAGTGTCTATGTTAAATCGCTAATACACCTTTCATGAAAATGGACAAAAAGGCAAAATAATACATGAAATGCTGTATATAAGATGCTTTTAAGAAATGATGCAATGTTCAATACTTATAGGCTTATAACTTGTGTAATAAGAAAACAAGAAATCCTAAAAACAACTAAGCAGTGAAACTCCTAATGGAAGCAACACAGGCAACGAAAGACAGAATCTAATAATCTATATACAACATCAAGATCAGTTACCTCATGACTCCTGGAATAATTTTTTAGTAGTTTAATCAGATTCTCAGCACCAAGACAATCACTGCTTTGTGGTACATTGCTTGTTTTATCAAGCTTTGATGATTTCCATCCCAGCTTGGTCCTCTGCTCTTGAGTATTGCACTTGAATGCAACAGTTGGCAATTCCTCCCTTAGATACGTAAGCCATTTCTCAACCGACTCCTTTGGGACAAGATCTGCAACCCACACAAGATTTACCTTCAGAAGCAGAAAGACAAGGAAAGATCACACCGGAAGTACTGAAAGTCAATCGAAAGTTGCGTCATACCTATCTTGTTGAGAAGCAGCACTATTCGTTTAGTTGGATCAGCCTTCCTGACCATCTTTTCCATGTCAACGCAACGAGTGCCCAGTGGGTCCCTTGCATCAATAACCTCGAGAATAACATCCGAAGCTTCAATAACTTTAACCAACTCCTTATAGAAGGCCCTCTCTGAATGATCTGCAGACACCTTCAACAGCGTTAGTGAATAATGCATATGCAAGCAGCAAGGCAATACAAATCAGCAATTGGAAAAGAAATTAACCGTTGGTCTTAGGCATTGCTAAAGAAGCAATATCCTTTGCTGCATCCTTCTCTGCAAACTCACTGCCCTGTGCAGAAGCAGCAGCTACAAGATCAGCAATATCTTCATCCTCAGGCAATCCAAGCTTTCTCTTCCTAGCCTGAAAGAAGGGCCACAGTATATTATCACTGTCCAACACGCTAAAAGAAAAAAGATATGGATGCGTATGAAAATAAAAGGAAACCTCAAGAGCATTGACTATCATAGCTAATTAAGGTGAATCGGGTATCCTGGTGCCCAGGAAATTACATTTTCCTAATGGAGCGAATGTGTGGTGCTATAAACAAACTTAATAATTATTATTATCATACCGATCTTTATACGGTAAATAGACATATACATCATATTTCAACTTCAACCTTGAGCCAACATCTCAGTTAGCCGATGATACAAAGGCAATGAATAACCTCATCGAAAGGAAGCTCATCTATCTAGGCAAAAGCATCTAAAACTATCTAAAGAAGAGTGAGTAAACGTTAGAGGCTGTGCACACAGAGATACAACAGTAGGAGGTGGATTCAGGCTATACATCAAATCAAATCAAACAATAAGAATAAAGTATAGCACACAAAGGAACCTGGACTGGACGGAACAGGGGCCCTACACTTACCCTCTCCTTGCGAGCCTCCTTCTTGAGCTCGAGCTCCTTGAGCGCCTGCGCGCGACGGACCTCGAGGGCCTTGAGCTCCTGCTCTTTGAAGGGCCACTCGTTGGGGATCCCGGGGTCCTTCTCGACCCTGCTCTTGTGGTTCTTGCCGTCCTTCCTGGCCTCCTTGCGCTTCTTGCGGTGGTGCTCCTTCACCTTGCGCAGCACCTTGTGCTTGGCCTTAAGCGTGACGCGCTTGCTCTTGCTCTTCTTGCTTTTCTTCACCATCTTGCGGTCTTGCCGTTGGCGCCGCCGGTGGTGATGGTGGAGGGAAGAAGAGAGGCGGCGATGGAGGGTGAAGGGTACCGGCCACACGGGTCTGGTTAGGGCATATGTATCTGGGTCGCCGCACAGCGACGGGATTCTATGGGCCAGCCCACTAGCGATAGAGGCTTTTTTCCAGTTTTTCGTGCCTTTGATCAGATCGTTGTATGCTTCGTGGTCGTGGTCTTCTCCGATTTTTCTTTTCATTTTCTTCTCCGGTTTTTATTTTTTCTGTTCGGTTTTCTTCTCCGATTCCATCTTTTTTTCTATACTTTATTTCTTCTAGTATGAACAATTTCAAAATCTGAGCAATTTTTTGAAATATAATTTTTTTTCGAATTTTAACATTTTTTTAATTTGAATGTTTTTTTTAATAGAACCATTTTAAATTTCAATATTTTCAAAAATCAAACATTTTCAAATCTGAACGATTTTCTTGTTTGAAAATTTTTAAAATCTGAATAATTTTCCAGTTTAAACATTTTTCGAATTTGAACTTTTCAAAACATAAACTGTTTTTAATTTGAACACGGGGCACCCCACTCCTTGTGCAAGACGCATACAACGAAAATACCTACAGCCCTCTTCGCAAGAGAGGATGTTGAAATCAGCATACACATCCTCGCCGGGTGTCGTGGGGAAGAGATCCAAGGATCGGCATTACTAGAAAATAGCCTATTATTTTCTCAAAAGGAAAATAGTAGTCTATTAGGGACGCACCTATTTTTGGTATCAACGGCGCACCATCCATGCGTCACTGCTACCACGTCATTGCTAATATTTACCAGTGGCGCACTACTGATGCACCATTGGTAAGGCCTATACCAGTGGAGCATTACTCAGCGCGCCACAATGAGCATTTTCGTGCGCCATAGCCGTTGTACGAAAATAAATAGTGAGTGTGCCACATGATTGGTTATTCATGCGTCACACCTAACAAAATAAAATTACAAAGCAGTTAACATTAAATTACTTAGAGGGCGGAAAAAATAATATTAAAACGCAAATTTACAGAAAACATCCTAAAAGGAAAAAAACAATCGGGTTCCTCAGAGGTATGCATCACCGCCGGAGGACCACCTCGCCGCTCGAGGCTTGCATCGCGGAGCTGACACCATCTGTTGCAGCATTGAGTTTGGGGGCGGTGAGTTGATGAAGGGAATATGCCCGAGAGGCGATAATAAAGTGGTTGTTATCTTATTCCATGATTATAATAGATGTTTATTTCTCATGCTACAATTGTATTAACTCGAAACATTAATACACTTGTGTTTAATAAACAAGCAAAGATTCCTAGTAAAGTGTCTCTTTTAATTAGCTCGTTGATTAACTGATGATCAAGATTTTCTAATCATGAATATTGGATATTGTTAATAACGGGGTCACGTTATTAGAAGAATAATGTGATAAACACACCCAAATAGGTATAACAATATGATCAAGTCATTAAGTTTACATTGCAATATCAAACATATACAAAGTAACTCTAATCCTTAGACCATGAGATTGTGTCAATCACTGATATCGGAATGGTGCTTTGATTCCATCAAACGCCACACCGTAACAGGATGACTATAAAGGTGTCGTTGGGTACTTGAAAAGTATTAGTTGAGGCTCATGGATCAAGAGTGGGATTTTTCCATCCAGATATCGGAGAGATATACTCTGGACCCTCTCGGTGATATTATAACGACATTGCTTGCAAGCACGTGACTGGCTCACGAGGATGCCATATCACATAACGAGTAAAGAGTACTTGTCACTAACGAACTAGGTATGGTTGATATCGATGATCAGATCTTAGACAAGTAAAATATCACGAGACAAAAGAAAATTTGTTACGATGTTTATGGTTCACGCGATCACTAGATTCATCGTTGAATAAGTGGGAGTCATTACGGATCTCTAGATCCTACTGATGATTATTGATCGGATCTCGAGACTACGCTCTACTAGAAATATCCGCATTGTCAACAATGTGATGAAAAATCCTGACGGACGTGTCAGGTAAAACGCTTATGCTGGAACTCAGAACTCGATAAGTCCTCCGCGGCCCGAGATGAGTTACGCCAGGTTTCTGCATTCGTGTCCAAGGACGCGAGTTTGAAGTAGGTTCCACGCATTTGCTCATGAAATTAAGAGATTCCCGATCCATTCGGATGCATCAGACTAGTTTACAATATCCCTACGGTTATAATATTTATTTATACATGAAATAATGAAATATTGCTTCATGATTAAAGAAAGAAGAAGTCGAACAAAGAAGGAATCGAAGGTTCTGAGATTCGACCTGAGTCTACGACTCATGTAGAATCTCGGAGGCTACTGACATGGGTATGCCATATCGGATCCTAAGCATTGATATCCCTAGTACAAATCCCATTAAGGAATAGAGGAAAGCCCGTGAAGAAGTCCGGAGGAATCCGAAGGAATCCTATTAGGAAAGCTAAGCCCATATCGGGTGAACCGACATGAACTGTAACTCGACCTCGAGGTGAACTGAAAGTTCAGAGATGGTAAACCTAGAGGGGGGCTGAATAGGTTTCTACAAATTTTAATTCTTTCTTTGCAATATTAGGCTTTGCGGAATATAAAGATGAGCCTAATGCAAACTAGGTGAGACAACCTATATGATGATACTAGTAACTCGAGCACGAAAGCTCTCACAGGCAATTGTATCACAAGTAAGGAGTTCGGTTAGAGATAACCGATAGCACGCGGAGACGAGGGTTTATTCCTGTGTTCCCTTCCTTTCCAAGAAGGTACGTCACGTTTGGAGGGGTGGAGGTCCCACGAAGGATTCCCCAACGCCACGAAGGCTCACCCTATTCTCCGGAGCCTATCCCACAAAGGAATAGCTCACTCACTTGTGGTAGACTTTAAGGTAGCCTCCAAACCTTCACAATCTTGTCTGGAGCAAATCCTCAACCCGGATGCTTCCGGACCTCTTTTGCCCACCTAGGGTTTCCAAGGAACCCTAGAGAGCAAGTATCTTGATTAATACAAGGGGAACAAGATTTGGCTTGGTAGAACGGTAAATCAGGTCTTCCTCTATCTTTTCCCCGGAGGGATTTGAGTTTGGGTGGAGGAGGAAGGAGATCTGAGGCTTTTGGTGTTTCTAACAATGGAGTATGAGAGAGAGAGCTCAAGAATAGTTTGTAGTGTAGTGCCTAACTATTCAGAGGTAGGAGAAGAGGTATTTATAGTGTCACTTGAAATCTGGCCATTGGAACTTGACACCTCAGCTTTTTCTTCGAGGAACCCGGTCAACCGGGCCTGGGATCGGGCAGTCTGGCGCAGGGGCTGGGACCAGGTCTTGACCGGGGCAACTCTTTGACATACAGAACAAGCCTCTGGTTGGCGTCGGAACATAAGTCGGTCGGCGCCGGGGCGTCCGGTCCTTAGCCCGGTTCAACCGGGCGGATGACCGGACCAGGTCGGGCCAGACCGGGCCTCTAACCGGGCCATGACCAGGACAGTTCTGTGACAAACAGAACATGGCCCCGGTTGGCACCAGTCCAGGGGCCGGTCGGCGCCGGGATGGCCGGTGCCAGGGCCGGTCTATGACCGGCCAGATGCTGAGGAGACCTTCTTTATTTTTGTTGAAGTGGGGGGTCTCCCTCTACCTTCTTGTTCCATTGATACACCATTATGCATATTTGGCTAATACCTGGGAATAATCTTTTTTTCGAGAGTACGCGAATGCGTACCGTATTTTTATAGAAGGCAGAAGTATTTACAAGATTGGCTTCACCTGCGGATAGGCAAGGCCAAGGAACTCCAAAAACATAAAAGGACTACTCTCTCCTAACAGCGGGTACTCCTACTCCAAGACCTATACCTCTATCTTGCCTCCTTGCGCTAATAAGAAGATTGAACTCGTCAAGAATCCAAGAGGACAGACGAGTCGCGCTGAACTGTCGCTGAGTGTTCCCAAAGCACCAGGCATTCCTATTCTTCCAGAGTGCATGGCTAATGGTGCAGACCAGCATGTCAAAGTTCTTCCGAGGCTTGTAACGGAATCTCTCTCTCTCCATAGTCCACCAATCCTGGATCCTGCTCGTAGGTGTGGGCAGCTGAATGGGAAGTCGCAGCTGCTCTGCGCAGCTATGCCACACCTGCCGTGCGTAGACACACTGCAGTAGAATATGATCGACAGTGTCCTCATCCTGCAGACAGACGAAGCAAGCCGAAGTGTTGTCCTGAAGCTCGTGCCTCGTCCGCCTATCAGAAGTCCAGACACGATACTTGACTGCCAGCCACATGAAGACCATGCTCTTCGGGGTGGCTCGGCATCTCCAGATTGCATCGCTCAAGGGGAAGCTGATCTCGCCATGGCAGAGCATTTTGTAGGTGGACTTCGCCGAATACATGCCAGAGGCGGACCTAGGAATAATCTCATATACATGTATTAGACCAATACTCTAGCAACGGTGTCATTGTTACCAAAATAATGGATAAGGGTAAAATACCCTTACAATCTCCCCCTTTTTGGTATACGATGACAAACCAAGCTAGAGCCACATATAGATATTATGATAAGCTTAAATCTTGATTACACATAAGATATTAAGACAGCTCCCCCATAATGTGTGCACTTGGAGAGTTTGCGTTTGAATTCAAAGTGCACCGTTTGTGAAATATGAGAAGCTCCCCCAATATCTGTAGGAAACAAGCATGGTATGGACATATATATGTCAAGATATATAAGCACAAAGCATAATCATCCTAACATAGAGATTAAGCATACAAATACTTGTCCATACACGAATTATTCAAAGTAGCAAATGGTTCTTGAAGTGAAAAAGCAAGCAAATAAGCACAAGCCAAATAAGAAGCAAATAAAGTATCAACATGGCTTGTGCAACCAAGGGACCCGTGATACTAGACTCTACTCTCTTCTCCCCCTTTGGCATCGGAACACCAAAAAGGCGAAGAAAAGAGTAGGGATGCTAGCGCTCCTATCAATAGAACTCTGTCCCAGCGGGTGGAGAGCCATCATCACCATCCTCGTCATCATCACCCTCATCATCATCATCATACTCTCCATTATCTTCATCATCACCTTCTCCATATCCAGCAGCATCAGGGTCCTGGCTCCTCAGCAGATCGAGGAGGAAGATCACCATGAGCATACATGGAGAAATCAAAGTTCTAGGGCATCTCATCATAAATGGGAGGCATCTCCCAAGTTGGTGCAACCACAGACTCCATCTCAGGTCCAGGAGGAGAAATAGGGTTATTTCTTGCAGCCATGAACTCATTTTGGCGCCTCCTGGTCTCCTGGTTCAAGGCAAGACTTTGATGAGCAACATCATTGGTATTCTTGCACATCTGCCACATGTTGGTCAAGAAATGAGAGGCACCGCGCTTGGGGCGCCTAGAGTAGCTGGAGCTAGCTGCAGGGTCATGTCTTTCCTTGGAACGGCGCTCAGAGGGCATCAATGCTGGGATTTCCGGTCTAGTGTCCTGCGAAGGAAACTTGAATGGTTCCATCTTTATCAGTTGATCCTTCTTATTGTTGGGAGAAGGAACTGATACGTCTCAAACGTATCTATAATTTCTTATGTTCCATGCTAGTTTTATGACAATACTCACATGTTTTATATACACTTTATATCATTTTGATGAATTTTCCGGCATTAACCTATTAACAAGATGCCGAAGCGCGATTCTGTTTCTGCTGTTTTTGGTTTCAGAAATCCTACACAGGAAATATTCTCGGAATTGGACGAAACAAAAGCCCACGGTCTTATTTTCCACGGAGCCTTCCAGAAGTCCGAAGAGGAGACGAAAAGGGGCGTCGAGGTGGCCACACCCTAGGGGGGCGCGGCCCCACCCCTGGCCGCGCCGCCCTATGGGGTGGGCCCCTCGAGCGCCCCCCCGACTCTGCCCCTTCGCCTATTTATTCTCTCCGTCACGAAAACCCTAGTACCTAGAGCCACGATACGAGAAAAGTTATTGTGACGCCGCCGCCACCAATCCCATCTCGGGGGATTCAGGAGATCGCCTCCGGCACCCTGCCGGAGAGGGGAATCATCACCGGAGGATGATAACGCGTGAAGCACACATCCGTTGGGAACCCCAAGAGGAAGGTGTGATGCGTACAGCAGCAAGTTTTCCCTCAGTAAGAAACCAAGGTTATCGAACCAGTAGGAGATGAAGGCCACGTGAAGGTTGTTGGTGGAGGAGTGTAGTGCGGCGCAACACCATGGATTCCGGCGCCAACGTGGAACCTGCACAACACAATCAAAATACTTTGCCCCAACTTAACAGTGAGGTTGTCAATCTTACCGGCTTGCTGTAAACAAAGGATTAAACGTATGGTGTGGAGAATGATGTTTGTTCGCAAAGAACAGCAGAGAACAATGATTGCAGTAGATTGTATTTCAGATGTAAAAGGTGGACTTTTTAGGCATAGATGCATGCTGGATAGCGGTCTATGTACTTTGTCGTAATGCCCAATTAAATCTCACACTACTCATCATAACATGTATGTGCATGGTCGTGCCCTCTTTATTTGTCAATTGCCCAACTGTAATTTGTTCACCCAACATGCTATTTATCTTATGGGAGAGACACCACCAGTGAACTGTGGACCCCGGTCCATTCTTTTACATCGAATACAATCTACTGCAATACTCGTTCTACTGTTCTCTGCAAACAATCATCATCCACACTATACATCTAATCCTTTGTTACAGCAAGCCGGTGAGATTGACAACCTCACTGTCACGTTGGGGCAAAGTAATTTGGTTGTGTTGTGCAGGTTCCACGTTGGCGCCGGAATCCCTGGTGTTGCGCCGCACTACACTCCGCCACCATCAACCTTCGACGTGCTTCTTGACTCCTACTGGTTCGATAAGCCTTGGTTTCTTACTGAGGGAAAACTTACTGCTGTACGCATCACACCTTCCTCTTGGGGTTCCCAACGGACGCGTGTTGGACGGAAAGATATACGTCAACTACGCGCAGCAAGCAGATTTTCTGGCGCCGTTGCCGGGGAGATCAAGACACGCTGCAAGGGGAGTCTCCACTTCCAATCTCTTTACTTTGTTTTTGTCTTCTTTATTTTATTTAGTACTTTCTTTGCTGCATTATATCAAAACACAAAAAAATTA
The DNA here is from genome assembly GCF_019359855.2 of Lolium perenne. Lineage (NCBI taxonomy): Eukaryota > Viridiplantae > Streptophyta > Magnoliopsida > Poales > Poaceae > Lolium > Lolium perenne. The sequence continues at coordinate 142,920,858 of NC_067248.2, read as the reverse complement.
GTTGCTAGCTTTACTTTATTTACTGTCTTGTTTGCAATCTCCATATTAAAAACACAAAAAAATTAGTTACTTGCATTTACTTTATCTAGTTTGCTTTATTTACTGTTGCTAAAATGGGTACTCCTGAAAATACTAAGTTGTGTGACTTCACAAACACAAATAATAATGATTTCTTATGCACACCTATTGCTCCACCTGCTACTGCAGCAGAATTCTTTGAAATTAAACCTGCTTTACTGAATCTTGTTATGAGAGAGCAATTTTCTGGTGTTAGTTCTGATGATGCTGCTGCCCATCTCAATAATTTTGTTGAACTATGTGAAATGCAAAAGTATAAGGATGTAGATGGTGACATTATAAAATTAAAATTGTTTCCTTTCTCATTAAGATGAAGAGCTAAAGATTGGTTGCTATCTCTGCCTATGAATAGTATTGATTCATGGACTAAATGCAAGGATGCTTTTATTGGTAGATATTATCCTCCTGCTAAAATTATATCTTTGAGAAGTAGCATAATGAATTTTAAACAATTGGATAATGAGCATGTTGCCCAAGCATGGAAAAGAATGAAATCTTTGGTTAAAAATTGCCCAACCCATGGACTGACTACTTCGATGATCATCCAAACCTTTTATGCAGGACTGAATTTTTCTTCGCGGAACCTATTGGATTCAGCTGCTGGAGGTACTTTTATGTCCATCACTCTAGGCGACGCAACAAAGCTTCTTGATAATATGATGATTAATTACTCTGAATGGCCGGCACACGGAAAGAGCTCCACAAGGTAAGAAGGTAAATTCTGTTGAAGAAACCTCCTCCTTGAGTGATAAGATTGATGCTATTATGTCTATGCTTGTGAATGGTAGGACTAATGTATATCCTAATAATGTTCCTTTAGCTTCATTGGTTGCCCAAGAAGAACATGTGTATGTGAACTTCATTAAAAATAATAATTTCAACAACAATGCTTATCGGAACAATTCTAGTAACAACTATAGGCCATATCCTTATAATAATGGTAACGGTTATGGTAATTCTTATGGGAATTCTTACAACAATAATAGGAATACACCCCCTGGACTTGAAGCCATGCTTAAAGAATTTATTAGTACACAAACTGCTTTTAACAAATCTGTTGAAGAAAAGCTTGGGAAAATTGATATACTTGCTTCTAAAGTCGATAGTCTTGCTGCTGATGTTGATCTTTTGAAATCGAAAGTTATGCCTAATGAAAATAAAGATATTAAGTCATTTGCTACAGCAATCGCCATCCAAGTTAGAATTAATGAGAATATAAGATTGATGGCCGAATTGCGTGCTAGGTGGGAGAAAGAAGAAAATGCTAAAGATAACAATGTAGCTAAAGTTTGGACTATTACCACCACTAGTAATGCTAATGCTTCACATGTTGCTGCACCTCCTACTATTAATGGTAAAATAATTGGTATTGGCAATGTTTCCACTTCTAATGCAAAGCGTGAAAGACTGTCTGAAACTGCTAGAACTGCTGAAACTGCCTGTGATAAAACTGCTGAAATTTTTTCTAATGTTGGGTATAATGATCCCATTGCTTTAGATCATAATGGTTTAGATTTTGATGATTGTCACATCTCTGAAGTTATAAAGTTCTTACAAAAACTTGCTAAGAGTCCTAATGCTAGTGCTATAAATTTGGCCTTTACAAAACATATTACAAATGCTCTCATAAAAGCTAGAGAAGAGAACTTAAATCGCGAAGCTTCTATTCCTAGGAAGTTAGAGGATGGTTGGGAGCCCATCATTAAGATGAAGGTCAATGACTTTGATTGTAATGCTTTATGTGATCTTGGTGCAAGTATTTCCGTTATGCCTAGAAAAATCTATAATATGCTTGACTTGCCACCATTGAAAAATTGTTATTTGGATGTTAATCTTGCTGGTAATTCTACAAAGAAACCTTTGGGGAGAATTGATAATGTTCGCATTGCGGTTAACAATAACCTTGTCCCCGTTGATTTTGTTGTCTTGGATATTGAATGCAATGCATCTTGTCCCATTATATTGGGAAGACCTTTTCTTCGAACTGTTGGTGCTATTATTGATATGAAGGAAGGTAATATTAAATACCAATTTCCTCTCAAGAAAGGTATGGAACACTTCCCTAGAAAGAGAATGAAGTTACCTTTTGATTCTATCATTAGAACAAATTATGATGTTGATGCTTCGTCTCTTGATAATACTTGATACACACTTTCTGCGCCTAGCTGAAAGGCGTTAAAGAAAAGCGCTTATGGGAGACAACCCATGATTTTACTACAGTACTTTTGTTTTATATTTGAGTCTTGGAAGTTGTTACTACTGTAGCAACCTCTCCTTATATTAATTTTGTTGCATTATTGTGCCAAGTAAAGTCTTTGATAGTAAGGTTCATACTAGATTTGGATTACAGCGCAGAAACAGATTTCTTGCTGTCACGAATCTGGGCTGAATTCTCTGTAGGTAACTCAGAAAATTCTGCCAATTTACGTGAGTGATCCCCAGATATGTACGCAACTTTCATTCAATTTGAGAATTTTCATTTGAGCAAGTCTGGTGCCTCTTAGAATTTCGTCTTTACGGACTGTTCTGTTTTAACAGATTCTGCCTTTTATTTCACATTGCCTGTTTTGCTATGCTTGATGGATTCTTTGTTCCATTAACTTTCTGTAGCTTTTTGCAATGTCCAAAAGTGCTAAGAATGATTATGTCACCTCTGAACATGTGAATTTTGATTATGCACTAACCCTCTAATGAGTTGTTTTGAGTTTGGTGTGGAGGAAGTTTTCAAGGATCAAGAGAGGAGGATGATACAATATGATCAAGGAGAGTGAAAGCTCTAAGCTTGGGGATGCCCCGGTGGTTCATCCCTCCATATTTCAATAAGACTCAAGCATCTAAGCTTGGGGATGCTCAAGGCATCCCCTTCTTCATCGACAACATTATCAGGTTCCTCTAGTGAAACTATATTTTTATTCCGTCACATCTTATGCGCTTTACTTGGAGCGTCTGTATGTTTTTGTTTTGTTTGAATAAAGTTGGATCCTAGCATTCATTGTGTGGGAGAGAGACACGCTCCGCTGTTGCATATGGACAAATATGTCCTTAGGCTTTACTCATAATGTTCATGGCGAAGGTTGAACTGCTTCGTTAAATTGTTATATGGTTGGAAACGGGAAATGCTACATGTGGTAATTGGTATAATATCTTGAATAATGTGATACTTGGCACTTGTTGTGCTCATGTTTAAGCTCTTGCATCATATACTTTGCACCTATTAATGAAGAAATACATAGAGCTTGTTGAAACTTGGTTTGCCTGATTGGTCTCTCTAAAGTCTAGATATTTTCTAGTAAGGGTTTGAGCAACAAGGATGACAGTGTAGAGTCTTATAATGCTTGCAATATGTTTTTATGTGAGTTTTGCTGTACCGGTTCATACTTGTGTTTGCTTCAAATAACCTTGCTAGCCTAAGCCTTGTATCGAGAGGGAATACTTCTCATGCATCCAAAATCCTTGAGCCAAACACTATGCCACTTGTGTCCACCATACCTACCTACTACATGGTATTTCTCCGCCATTCCAAAGTAAATTGCTTGAGTGCTACCTTTAAATTTCTATCCTTTATCTTTGCAATATATAGCTCATGGGACAATTAGCCTAAAAACTATTGTGGTATTGAATATGTACTTATGTATCTTATTTCTTATTAAGTTGCTTGTTGTGCGATAACCATGTTCCTGGGGACGCCATCAACTACTCTTTGATGAATATCATGTGAGTTTCTATGCATGTTCGTCTTGTCTGAAGTAAGGGCGATTTACCATGAGTTGAATGGTTTGAGCATGCATATTGTTAGAGAAGAACATTGGGCCGCTAACTAAAGCCATGATCCATGGTGGAAGTTTCAGTTTTGGACAACAATCCTCAATCTCTTATGAGAATATTAATTGTTTTTGAATGCTTAAGCATTAAAGAGGAGTCCATTATCTGTTGTCTATGTTGTCCCGGTATGGATGTCTAAGTTGAGAATAATCAAAAGCGAGAAATCCAATGCGAGCTTTCTCCTTAGACCTTTGTACATGCGACATAGAGGTACCCCTTTGTGACACTTGGTTAAAAAATATGTATTGCGGTGATAATCTAGGTAATCCGAGCTAATTAGGACAAGGTGCGGGCACTATTGGTATACTATGCATGAGGCTTGCAACTTGTAGGATATAATTTACATAACACATAAAGCTTTATTACTACCGTTGACAAAATTGTTTCTTGTTTTCAAAATAAAAGCTCTAGCACAAATATACCAATCGATGCTTCCCTCTGCGAAGGGCCTTTCTTTTACCTTTATGTTGAGTCAGTTCACCCATTTCTTTCTATCTCAAGAAGCAAACACTTGTGTTAACTGTGCATTGATTCCTACATACTTGCATATTGCACTTATTATATTACTTTATGTTGACAATATCCATGAGATATACATGTTACAAGTTGAAAGCAACCGCTGAAACTTAATCTTCCTTTGTGTTGCTTCAATGCCTCTACTATGAATGTATTGCTTTATGAGTTAACTCTTATGCAAGACTTATTGATGCTTGTCTTGAAAGTACTATTCATGAAAAGTCTTTGCTATATGATTCAATTGTTTACTCATTGCATTTACATTGCTTCGAATCGCTGCATTCATTACATGTGCTTACAATAGTATTGATCAAGATTATGATAGCATGTCACTTCAGAAATTATCTTTGTTATCGTTTACCTACTTGGGACGAGTAGGAACTAAGCTTGGGGATGCTGATACGTCTCCAACGTATCGATAATTTCTTATGTTCCATGCTACTTTTATGATGATACCTACATGTTTTATACATACTTTATGTCATATTTATGCATTTTCCGGCACTAACCTATTAACGAGATGCCGAAGAGCCAGTTGCTATTTTCTGCTGTTTTTGGTTTCAGAAATCCTAGTAAGGAAATATTCTCGGAATTGGACGAAATCAACGCCCAGGATCTTATTTTTCCACGAAGCTTCCAGAAGTCCGGAGAGGAAACGAAGTGGGGCGATGAGGCACCCACACAACAGGGCGGCGTGGCCCAGGCCTTGGCCGCGTGGCCCTGGCGTGTGGGGCCCTCGTGGCGCCCCCTGACCTACCCTTCCGCCTACTTAAGCCTTCGTCGATAATAGTTCCAGTACCGAGAGCCACGATACGGAAAACCTTCCAGAGACGCCGCCACCAATCCCATCTCGGGGGATTCAGGAGATCGCCTCCGGCACCCTGCCAGAGAGGGGAATCATCTCCCGGAGGACTCTACACCGCCAAGGTCTCCTCCGGAGTGATGTGTGAGTAGTTCACCCCTGGACTATGGGTCCATAGCAGTAGCTAGATGGTCGTCTTCTCCTAATTGTGCTATCATTGTTGGATCTTGTGAGCTGCCTAACATGATCAAGATCATCTATCTGTAATGCTACATGTTGCGTTTGTTGGGATCCGATGAATAGTGAATGCTATGTTATGTTGATTATCAATCTATTATCTATGTGTTGTTTATGATCTTGCATGCTCTCCGTTATTAGTAGAGGCTCTGGCCAAGTTGATACTTGTAACTCCAAGAGGGAGTATTTATGCTCGATAGTGGGTTCATGTCTCCATTAAATTTGGGGGAGTGACAGCAACCCCTAAGGTTGTGGATGTGCTGTTGCCACTAGGGATAAAACATCAATGCTATGTCTAAGGATGTATTTGTTGATTACATTACGCACCATACTTAATGCAATTGTCTGTTGTTTGCAACTTAATACTGGAGGGGGTTCGGATGATAACCTAAAGGTGGACTTTTAGGCATAGATGCATGCTGGATAGCGGTCTATGTACTTTGTCGTAATGCCCAATTAAATCTCACACTACTCATCATAACATGTATGTGCATGGTCATGCCCTATTTATTTGTCAATTGCCCAACTGTAATTTGTTCACCCAACATGCTATTTATCTTATGGGAGAGACACCACTAGTGAACTATGGACCCCGGTCCATTCTTTTACATCGAATACAATCTCTTTGCAATACTGCTTCTCTTGTTCTCTGCAAACAATCATCATCCACACTATACATCTAATCCTTTGTTACAGCAAGCCGGTGAGATTGACAACCTCACTGTCACGTTGGGGCAAAGTAATTTGGTTGTGTTGTGCAGGTTCCACGTTGGCGCCGGAATCCCTGGTGTTGCGCCGCACTACACTCCGCCGTCATCAACCTTCGACGTGCTTCTTGACTCCTACTGGTTCGATAAACCTTGGTTTCTTACTGAGGGAAAACTTACAGCTGTACGCATCACACCTTCCTCTTGAGGTTCCCAACGGACGCGTGTTGGACGGAAAGATATACGTCAACTACGCGCAGCACATATCATGATGAAAAATACGAGAATTACTTAGGGCATTACGAGAAATAACATAGACCGCTATCCAGCATGCATCTATGCCTAAAAATTCCACCTTCGGGTTAGCATCCGCACCCCTTCCAGTATTAAGTTGCAAACAACAGACAATTGCATTAAGTATGGTGCGTAATGTAATCAACACAAATATCCTTAGACAAAGCATTGATGTTTTATCCCTAGTGGCAACAGCACATCCACAACCTTAGAACTTTCATCACTGTCCTGCATTCAATGGAGGCATGAACCCACTATCGAGCATAAATACTCCCTCTTGGAGTCACAAGTATCAACTTGGCCAGAGCCTCTACTAGCAACGGAGAGCATGCAAGATCATAAACAACACATATATGATAGATTGATAATCAACTTGACATAGTATTCCATATTCATCGGATCCCAACAAACACAACATGTAGCATTACAAATAGATGATCTTGATCATGATAGGCAGCTCACAAGATCTAACATGATATCACATGAGGAGAAGACAACCATCTAGCTACTGCTATGGACCCATAGTCCAAGAATGAACTACTCACACATCAGTCCGGAGGCGATCATGGTGATGTATGATACGTCTCCGACGTATCGATAATTTCTTATGTTCCATGCCACATTATTGATGATATCTACATGTTTTATGCACACTTTATGTCATATTTATGCATTTTCCGGAACTAACCTATTGACGAGATGCCGAAGGGCCAGTTGCTGTTTTCTGCTGTTTTTGGTTTCAGAAATCCTAGTAAGGAAATATTCTCGGAATTGGACGAAATCAACGCCCAGCATCCTATTTTTCCACGAAGCTTCCAGAACACCCGAGAGTCGCCAGAGGGGGGGGCACATGGGCCCAGGAGGGTGGCCGGCGCGGCCCAGGCCCTGGCCGCGCCGCCTTACCCCCTCGCCGCCTCTTCGACCCTCCGACTCCGCCTCTTCGCCTATATAAAGGCCCTCGACCTAAAACCTCGACACGGGAAAAGCCACGGTACGAGAAACCATCCAGAGCCGCCGCCATCGCGAAGCCAAGATCTGGGGGACAAGAGTCTCTGTTCCGGCACGCCGCCGGGACGGGGAAGTGCCCCCGGAAGGTTTCTCCATCGACACCACCGCCATCTTCATCACCGCTGCTATCTCCCATGAGGAGGGAGTAGTTCTCCATCGAGGCTCGGGGCTGTACCGGTAGCTATGTGGTTCATCTCTCTCCTATGTACTTCAATACAATAATCTCATGAGCTGCCTTACATGATTGAGATTCATATGATGATGCTTGTAATCTAGATGTCATTATGCTAGTCAAGTGGATTTTACTTATGTGATCTCCGGAGACTCCTTGTCCCACGTGTGTAAAGGTGACAGTGTGTGCACCGTATGGGTCTCTTAGGCTATATTTCACAGAATACTTATTCACTATTATGAATGGCATAGTGAAGTGCTTATTTATATCTCTTTATGATTGCAATGTGTTTTGTATCACAATTTATCTGTGTGCTACTCTAGTGATGTTATTAAATTAGTTTATTCCTCCTGCACGGTGTAATGGTGACAGTGTGTGCACCGTGTTAGTACTTGGCGTAGGCTATGATTGTGATCTCTTGTAGATTATGAAGTTAACTATTACTATGATGGTATTGATGTGATCTATGCCTCCTTTCGTAGCGTGAAGGTGACAGTGTGCATGCTATGTTAGTACTTGGTTTAGTTATGTTGATCTTTCATGCACTCTAAGGTTATTTAAATATGAACATTGAATATCGTGGAGCTTGTTAACTCCGGCATTGAGGGTTCGTGTAATCCTACACAGTTAGTGGTGTTCATCATCCAACAAGAGGGTGTAGAGTCTAGCATCTATCTATTTATTTATGTGATCAATGTTGAGAGTGTCCACTAGTGAAAGTATGATTCCTAGGCCTTGTTTCCAATACTGCTATCGCTGCTTGTTTACTGTTTTACTATGTTTCTACTGTCCGCAATATTACCACCATCAACTACACGCCAGCAAGCACTTTTCTGGCGCCATACTTATTCATACCACCTGTATTTCACTATCTCTTCGCCGAACTAGTGCACCTATTAGGTGAACCTCTGCTCTTGGAGGCCCAACACTGTCTACAAGAATAGAAGCTCCCGTAGACATCAAGCACTTTTCTGGCGCCGTTGCCGGGGAACGAAGGAAAGCTACACCATTTCCTCCCTCGTCAACTACGCATCAAGCACTTTTCTGGCGCCGTTGCCGGGGAGGAAAGGTAAAAGGCACTCATACTCCGGTTCCAGGTAACAGTACTTTTCTGGCGCCATTGTGTTTGTGCTCGAAGCTATGTCCTTTAGATCCTGCAATTGCAACTTTTTGTTTCTTGTTTACACTAGTTAGGCATAATGGAAAACAACAAAAATATGAGAGATCTTTATGAACTTTATCTTGAATTAGGACATGATGTGTTTGAAGAGAGAATTAAAAAACCCATGGAACTTTATATGCATACTAATGGGAATGTTATTAATATGAATGCTTTGAACACTATTGTTGCTAATGCTATGGAAAATTCTAAGCTTGGGGAAGCTGGTTTTGATGAGCATGATCTTTTTAGTCCCCCAAGCATTGAGGAGAAAATTTTCTTTGATGATACTTTGCCTCCTATTTATGATGATTATAATGATAGTAGTCTTTTAGTACCGCCTGTTATGGAGGATAAATTTGATTATGATTACAATATGCCTCCTATATTTGATGATGATAATAATAATGATAGCTACTTTGTTGAATTTGCTCCCACTATTATTAATAAAATTGATTATGCTTATGTGGAGAGTAATAATTTTATGCATGAGACTCATGATAAGAATGCTTTATGTGATAGTTATATTGTTGAGTTTTCTCATGTTGCTACTGAAAGTTATTATGAGAGAGGAAAATATGGTTGTAGAAATTTTCATGTTACTAAAACACCTCTCTATGTGCTGAAATTTTTGAAGCTACACTTGTTCTATCTTCCTATGATTGTTACTTTGCTCTTCATGAACTTGTTTATTTACAAGATTCCTTTGCATAGGAAGCATGTTAGACTTAGATGTGTTTCGAATTTGCCTCTTGATGCTCTCTTTTGATTCAAATACTATTTCTTGCGAGTGCATCATTAAAACTGCTGAGCCCATCTTAATGGCTATAAAGAAAGAACTTCTTGGGAGATAACCCATGTGTTTATTTTGCTACAGTAATTTTGTTTTATATTTGTGTCTTGGAAGTTGTTACTACTGTAGCAACCTCTCCTTATCTTAGTTTTGTGCTTTGTTGTGCCAAGTAAAGTCGTTGATAGTAAGGTTCATACTAGATTTGGATTACTGTGCAGAAATAGATTTCTTTGCTGTCACGAATTTGGGCAAAATTCTCTGTAGGTAACTCAGAAAATTATGCCAATTTACGTGAGTGATCCTCAGATATGTACGCAACTTTCATTAAATTTGAGCATTTTCATTTGAGCAAGTCTGGTGCCTCAATAAAATTCATCTTTACGGACTGTTCTGTTTTGACAGATTCTGCCTTTTATTTCGCATTGCTTCTTTTGCTATGTTGGATGGATTTCTTTGTTCCATTGACTTCCAGTAGCTTTAGGCAATGTCCAGAAGTGTTAAGAATGATTGTGTCACCTCTGAACATGCGAGTTTTTGATTATGCACTAACCCTCTAATGAGTTTGTTTCGAGTTTGGTGTGGAGGAAGTTTTCAAGGGTCAAGAGAGGAGGATGATACAACATGATCAAGAAGAGTGAAAAGTCTAAGCTTGGGGATGCCCCGGTGGTTCACCCCTGCATATTTCAAGAAGACTCAAGCGTCCAAGCTTGGGGATGCCCAAGGCATCCCCTTCTTCATCGACAACATTATCAGGTTCCTCCCCTGAAACTATATTTTTATTCCATCACATCTTATGTACTTTACTTGGAGCGTCGGTTTGTTTTTGTTTTTGTTTTGTTTGAATAAAATGGATCCTAGCATTCTTTGTGTGGGAGAGAGACACGCTCCGCTGTAGCATATGAACAAGTATGTCCTTAGGCTCTACTCATAATATTCATGGCGAAGTTTCTTCTTCGTTAAATTGTTATATGGTTGGAATTGGAAAATGATACATGTAGTAATTGCTAAAATGTCTTGGATAATGTGATACTTGGCAATTGTTGTGCTCATGTTTAAGCTCTTGCATCATATACTTTGCACCTATTAATGAAGAAATACATAGAGCATGCTAAAATTTGGTTTGCATATTTGGTCTCTCTAAGGTCTAGATAATTTCTAGTATTGAGTTTGAACAACAAGGAAGACGGTGTAGAGTCTTATAATGTTTACAATATGTCTTTTATGTGAGTTTTGCTGCACCGGTTCATCCTTGTGTTTGTTTCAAATAGCCTTGCTAGCCTAAACCTTGTATCGAGAGGGAATACTTCTCATGCATCCAAAATACTTGAGCCAACCACTATGCCATTTGTGTCCACCATACCTACCTACTACATGGTATTTCCCCGCCATTCCAAAGTAAATTGCTTGAGTGCTACCTTTAAACAATTCAAAATTTATTACCTCTGATTTGTGTCAATGTTTTATAGCTCATGAGGAAGTATGTGGTGTTTATCTTTCAATCTTGTTGGGCGACTTTCACCAATGGACTAGTGGCTTCATCCGCTTATCCAATAATTTTGCAAAAAGAGCTGGCAATGGGATTCCCAGTCCCAAATTAATTAAATAAAAATAGACACTCCTCCATGGTATGTGATTGTTGGACGGCACCCGAAGGATTCGGTTAGCCATGGCTTGAGAAAGCAAAGGTGGGGAGGAGTATCATCATAATAAAACTAAAATAAAAAGGCACTCCTTCATGGTATGAGATTGTTGGCAGGCACCCGAAGGATTCGGTTAGCCATGGTTTGTGAAAGAAATGTTGGAAGGAGTGCCACACAAAAATAAAATAAAATGGGAGCCGCTCTTTGAAGGTTTGTCCGGCAAGGGGGTTAGAGTGCCCACTACCATTCGTTGACAACAACAAACACCTCTCAAAATTTTACTTTTATGATCTCTATATGTTTTCAAAACCAAAGCTCTAGCACAAATATAGCAATCGATGCTTTCCTCTTTGAAGGACCTTTCTTTTACTTTTATGTTGAGTCAGTTCACCTATCTCTCTCCACCTCAAGAAGCAAACACTTGTGTGAACTGTGCATTGATTCCTACATATTTGCATATTGCACTTGTTATATTACTCTATGTTGACAATATCCATGAGATATACATGTTACAAGTTGAAAGCAACCGCTGAAACTTAATCTTCCTTTGTGTTGCTTCAATACCTTTACTTTGAATTATTGCTTTATGAGCTAACTCTTATGCAAGACTTATTGATGCTTGTCTAGAAAGTACTATTCATAAAAAGTCTTTGCTATATGGTTCATTTGTTTACTCATGTCATTACCATTGTTTTGATCGCTGCATTCATTACATGTGTTTACAATAGTATGATCAAGGTTATGATGGCATGGCACTCCAGAAATTATCTTTGTTATCGTTTACCTGCTCGGGACGAGCAGGAACTAAGCTTGGGGATGCTGATACGTCTCCGACGTATCGATAATTTCTTATGTTCCATGCCACATTATTGATGATATCTACATGTTTTATGCACACTTTATGTCATATTTATGCGTTTTCCGGAACTTACCTATTGACGAGATGCCGAAGGGCCAGTTGCTGTTTTCTGCTATTTTTGGTTTCAGAAATCCTAGTAAGGAAATATTCTCGGAATCGGACGAAATCAACGCCCAGCATCCTATTTTTCCACGAAGCTTCCATTACACCCGAGAGTCGCCAGAGGGGGGGCCACACGGGCCCAGGAGGGTGGCCAGCGCGGCCCAGGCCCTGGCCGCGCCGCCTTACCCCCTCGCCGCCTCTTCGACCCTCCGACTCCGCCTCTTCGCCTATATAAAGGTCCTCGACCTAAAACCTCGACACGGGAAAAGCCACGGTACGAGAAACCATCCAGATCCGCCGCCATCGCGAAGCCAAGATCTGGGGGACAGGAGTCTCTGTTCCGGCATGCCGCCGGGACGGGGAAGTGCCCCCGGAAGGCTTCTCCATCGACACCACCGCCATCTTCATCACCGCTGCTGTCTCCCATGAGGAGGGAGTAGTTATCCATCGAGGCTCGGGGCTGTACCGGTAGCTATGTGGTTCATCTCTCTCCTATGTACTTCAATACAATAATCTCATGAGCTGCCTTACATGATTGAGATTCATATGATGATGCTTGTAATCTAGATGTCATTATGCTAGTCAAGTGGAGTTTATTTATGTGATCTCCGGAGACTCCTTGTCCCACGTGTGTAAAGGTGACAGTGTGTGCACCATGTGGGTCTCTTAGGCTATATTTCACAGAATACTTATTCACTGTTATGAATGGCATAGTGAAGTGCTTATTTATATCTCTTTATGATTGCAATGTGTTTGTATCACAATTTATCTGTGTGCTACTCTAGTGATGTTATTAAAGTAGTTTATTCCTCCTGCACGGTGTAATGGTGACAGTGTGTGCACCGTGTTAGTACTTGGCGTAGGCTATGATTGTGATCTCTTGTAGATTATGAAGTTAACTATTACTATGATGGTATTGATGTGATCTATGCCTCCTTTCGTAGCGTGAAGGTGACAGTGTGCATGCTATGTTAGTACTTGGTTTAGTTATGTTGATCTTTCATGCACTCTAAGGTTATTTAAATATGAACATTGAATATTGTGGAGCTTGTTAACTCCGGCATTGAGGGTTCGTGTAATCCTACACAGTTAGTGGTGTTCATCATCCAACAAGAGGGTGTAGAGTCTAGCATCTATCTATTTATTTATGTGATCAATGTTGAGAGTGTCCACTAGTGAAAGTATGATCCCTAGGCCTTGTTTCCAATACTGCTATCGCGGCTTGTTTACTGTTTTACTGTGTTTCTACTGTCCGCAATATTACCACCATCAACTACACGCCAGCAAGCACTTTTCTGGCGCCATACTTATTCATACCACCTGTATTTCACTATCTCTTCGCCGAACTAGTGCACCTATTAGGTGTGTTGGGGACACAAGAGACTTCTTGCTTTGTGGTTGCAGGGTTGCATGAGAGGGATATCTTTGACCTCTTCCTCCCTGAGTTCGATAAACCTTGGGTGATCCACTTAAGGGAAACTTGCTGCTGTTCTACAAACCTCTGCTCTTGGAGGCCCAACACTGTCTACAAGAATAGAAGCTCCCGTAGACATCAATGTAGGAGTGTCTATTTATTTTAGTTTTATTTTTGAGATGACACTCCTCCCCACCTTTGCTTTCTCAAGCCATGGCTAACCGAATCATCGGGTGCCTTCCATCAATCACATACCATGGAGGAGTGTCTATTAAGGTTAATTAATTTGGGGCTGGGAACCCCATTGCTAGCTCTTTTTGCAAAATTATTGGATAAGCGGATGAAGCCACTAGTCCATTGGTGAAAGTTGCCCAACAAGATTGAAAGATAAACACCACATACTTCCTCATGAGCTATAAAACATGGACACAAATAAGAGATAATAAATTTTGAAATGTTTAAAGGTAGCACACGAAGTATTTACTTGGAATGGCAGAAAATACCATGTAGTAGGTAGGTATGGTGGACACAAATGGCATAGTTTTTGGCTCAAGGATTTGGATGCACGAGAAGTATTCCCTCTCAATACAAGGCTTAGGCTAGCAAGGTTATTTTAAGCAAACACAAGTATGAACCGGTACAGCAAAACTTACATAAAAACATATTGCAAGCATTATAAGACTCTACACTGTCTTCCTTGTTGTTCAAACCCTCACTAGAAAATATCTAGACTTTAGAGAGACCAATCATGCAAACCAAATGTCAACAAGCTCTACGGTATTTCTTCATTAATAGGTGAAAAGTACATGATGCAAGAGCTTAAACATGATCTATATGAGCACGACAATTGCCAAGTATCAAATTATTCAAGACATTATACCAATTACCACATGTAGCATTTTCTGTTTCCAACCATATAACAATTAACGAGGCAGTTTCAACCTTCGCCATGAACATTAAGAATAAAGCTAAGAACATATGTGTTCATATGCAACAGCAGAGCGTTTCTCTCTCCCACACAATGAATGCTAGGATCCAATTTTATTCAAACAAAACAAAAACAAGAACATAAAGATGCTCCAAGTAAAGCACATAAGATGTGACGGAATAAAAATATAGTTTCACTAGAGGTGACCTGATAATGTTGTCGATGAAGAAGGGGATGCCTTGGGCATCCCCAAGCTTAGATGCTTGAGTCTTCTTGAAATATGCAGGGATGAACCACTGGGGCATCCCCAAGCTTAGAGCTTTCACTCTCCTTGATCCTATTGTATCATCCTCCTCTCTTGATCCTTGAAAACTTCCTCCACACCAAACTCAAAACAAACTCATTAGAGGGTTAGTGCATAATCAAAAATTCACATATTCATCGGTGATATAATCATTCTTAACACTTCTGGACATTGCACAAAGCTACTGAAAGTTAATGGAACAAAGAAATCCATCAAACATAGCAAAACAGGCAATACGAAATAAAAGGCAGAATCTATCAAAACAGAATAGTCTGTAAAGATGAATTTTTCTGGGGCACTAAACTTGCTCAGATGAAAATGCTCAAATTGAATGAAAGTTGCGTACATATCTGAGGATCACTCACGTAAATTGGCAGATTTTTCTGAGTTACCTACAGAGAATACTACTCAAATTCGTGACAGCAAGAAATCTGTTTCTGCGCAGTAATCCAAATCTAGTATCATCTTTACTATCAAAGACTTTACTTGGCACAACAATGCAACAAAATAAAGATAAGGAGAGGTTGCTACAGTAATAACAACTTCCAAGACTCAAATATAAAACAAAAGTGCAGAAGTAAAATAATTGGTTGTCTCCCATAAACGCTTTTCTTTAACGCCTTTCAGCTAGGCGCAGAAAGTGTGTATCAAGTATTATCAAGAGACGAAGCATCAACAGAGGGATTTGGAGTTTTATCAACTATGCATTGTATCTTATCTATGTAAGTTTCAGAGGCTCCTTTTTTATTACTCTTAGGCTTGCTATTCTCATCAAACAAATTTTCAGGAACAATCCAATCAAAATTCTTTTCTACTGCCTCGCACATTCCTAAGAGCTTGCAAGGTATTGACGTTTTAATATCCCCCTCATAATTAACTTTATTAATGTACTTTTGTCTATCTTTTTCCATCTTTTCAAGGGTACTAGCAAAGTTGGTATAAGAGCCAAGCATCTTATATTTAGTAAAGACTTTTCTAGCCTCTCTTGCTACATCACCAAATTCTTTAAGAAGGGTTTCTAAGACAAAATCTTTTTTCTCCTTCTTCCATTTCACAGAGTGTAAGAAACATGTGTTGCATTACGGGGTTGAGATTAACAAATCTAGCTTCTAACATGTGTACTAAAGAAGCAGCAGCAATTTCATAAGTAGGAGCAAGTTCTACCAAGTGTCTATCTTCAAAATCTTCAACCGTACTAATATGAGTGAAAAAATCTTCTAAATTATGTTTTCCAATGATAGACCCTCGTCCTACCGGTACATCTTTTAGAGTGAACTTAGGAGGAAACATGATGAAATATGTAAAGTAAATACAAGTACTATTTTTTGTGTTTTTAATATAGAGAACGCAAACAAGACAGTAAATAAAGTAATGCAAGTAACTAATTTTTGTGTGTTTTTGATATAAAAAGCAAACAAAGCAACAAATAAAGTAAAGTAAAGCAAGACAAAAACAAAGTAAAGAGGTTGGAAGTGGGAGACTCCCCTTGCAGCGTGTCTTGATCTCCCCGGCAACGGCGCCAGAAATTAGCTTGTTGACGCGTAAAGCACACGCCCGTTGGGAACCCCAAGTGGAAGGTGTGATGCGTACAGCATCAAGTTTCCCTCAGTAAGAAACCAAGGTTTATCGAACCAGTAGGAGTCAAGGAGCACGTGAAGGTTGTTGGTGGCAGAGTGTAGTGCAGCGCAACACC
Source organism: Lolium perenne (assembly GCF_019359855.2). Classification (NCBI taxonomy): domain Eukaryota; kingdom Viridiplantae; phylum Streptophyta; class Magnoliopsida; order Poales; family Poaceae; genus Lolium; species Lolium perenne. Next base: position 142,904,330 of record NC_067248.2, on the reverse strand, counting down.
AGGGATTCCGGCGCCAACGTGGAACCTTCACAACACAATCCAAATACTTTGCCCCAACTTAACAGTGAGGTTGTCAATCTCACCGGCTTGCTGTAACAAAGGATTAAATGTATAGTGTGGAAGATGATGTTTGTTTGCGAAGAACAGTAAATAACAATGTTTGCAGTAGATTGTATTCGATGTAAAAGAATGGACCGGGGTCCACAGTTCACTAGTGGTGTCTCTCCAATAATAAATAGCATGTTGGGTGAACAAATTACAGTTGGGCAATTGACAAATAAAGAGGGCATGACAATGCACATACATATCATGATGAGTAGTGTGAAATTCAATTGGGCATTACGGCAAAGTACATAGACCGCTATCCAGCATGCATCTATGCCTAAAAAGTCCACCTTCGGGTTAGTGATACGTCTCAAACGTATCTATAATTTCTTATGTTTCATGCTACTTTATTGATGATACTCACATGTTTTATACACACTTTATGTCATATTTATGCATTTTCCGGCACTAACCTATTAACAAGATGCCGAAGAGCCAGTTGTTGTTTTCTGCTGTTTTTGGTTTCAGAAATCCTAGTAAGGAAATATTCTCGGAATTGGACGAAATCAACGCCCAGGGTCTTATTTTTCCACGAAGCTTCCAGAAGACCGGAGGAGATACGAAGTGGGGCCACGAGGCGCCGACACAACAGGGCGGCACGGCCAGGGCTGGGGCCGCGTGGCCCTGGCTTGTGGGGCCCTCGTGACGCCCCCTGACCTACCCTTCCTCCTACATATAGCCTTTGTCGAGAAAACCCCAGTACCGAGAGCCACAATACGGAAAACCTTCCAGAGACGCCGCCGCCAATCCCATCTCGGGGGATTCAGGAGATCGCCTCCGGCACCCTGCCGGAGAGGGGAATCATCTCCCGGAGGACTCTTCATCGCCATGATCGCCTCCGGATCGATGTGTGAGTAGTTCACCCCTGGACTAAGGGTCCATAGCAGTAGCTAGATGGTCGTCTTCTCCTCATTGTGCTATCATTGTTGGATCTTGTGAGCTACCTAACATGATCAAGATCATCTATTTGTAATGCTACATGTTGCGTTTGTTGGGATCCGATGAATATGGAATACTATGTTATGTTGATTATCAATCTATCATCTATGTGTTGTTTATGATCTTGCATGCTCTCCGTTGCTAGTAGAGGTTCTGGCCAAGTCGTTACTTGTAACTCCAAGAGGGAGTATTTATGCTCGATAGTGGGTTCATGCCTCCATTAAATCCGGGACATTGACAGAAAGTTCTAAGGTTGTGGATGTGCTGTTGCCACTAGGGATAAAACATCAATGCTTTGTCTAAGGATATTTGTGTTGATTACATTACGCACCATACTTAATGCAATTGTCTGTTGTTTGCAACTTAATATTGGAAGGGGTGCGGACGCTAACCTGAAGGTGGACTTTTTAGGCATAGATGCATGCTGGATAGCGGTCTATGTACTTTGTCGTAATGCCCAATTAAATCTCACACTACTCATCATAATATGTATGTGCAATGTCATAAATCTCTATTTGTCAATTGCCCAAATGTAATTTGTTCACACAACATGCTATTTCTTATCGGAGAGACACCACTAGTGAACTGTGGACCCCGGTCCATTCCTTTACATCAAATACAATCTACTGCAATACTCGTTCTTACTGTTCTCTGCAAACATCATCATCCACACTATACATCTAATCCTTTGTTACAACAAGCCAGTGAGATTGACAACCTCACTGTTAAGTTGGGGCAAAGTATTTTGGTTGTGTTGTGCAGGTTCCACGTTGGCGCCGGAATCCCTGGTGTTGCGCCGCACTACACTCCACCACCATCAACCTTCAACGTGCTTCTTGACTCCTATTGGTTCGATAAACCTTAGTTTCTTACTGAGGGAAACTTGCTGTTGTACGCATCACACCTTCCACTTGGGGTTCCCAACGGGCGTGTGCTTTACGCGTCAACAGTTAGCATCCGCACCCCTTCCAGTATTAAGTTGCAAACAACAGACAATTGCATTAAGTATGGTGCGTAATGTAATCAACACAAATATCCTTAGACAAAGCATTGATGTTTTATCCCTAGTGGCAGCAGCACATCCACAACCTTAGAACTTTCTGTCACTGTCGCAGATTAAATGGAGGCATGAACCCACTATCGAGCATAAATACTCCCTCTTGGAGCTACAAGTATCAACTTGGCCAGAGCCTCTACTAGCAACGGAGAGCATGCAAGATCTTAAACAACACATATATGATAGATTGATAATCAACATAACATAGTATTCCATATTCATCGGATCCCAACAAACGCAACATGTAGCATTACAAATAGATGATCTTGATCATGTTAGGCAGCTCACAAGATCGAACAATGATAGCACATGAGGAGAAGACAACCATCTAGCTACTGCTATGGACCCATAGTCCAGGGGTGAACTACTCACACATCAATCCGGAGGCGATCATGGCGATGAAGAGTCCTCCGGGAGATGATTCCCCTCTCCGGTAGGGTGCCGGAGGCGATCTCCTGGATCCCCCGAGATGGGATTGGCGGCGGCGGCGTCTCTGGAAGGTTTTCCGATTCGTGGCTCTCGGTACTGGGGTATTCGCGACGAAGACTTTTTATAGGCGGAAGGGCAGAGTCGGGGGGCTGACGGGGGCCCCACACGCTAGGGCGGCGCGGGCCCCCCCTAGGCCGCGCGGCCCTAGTGTGGCGGTGCCTCGTCGCCCCACTTCGTATCCCCCTCGGTCTTCTGGAAGCTTCGTGGAAAAATAAGACCATGGGCGTTGATTTCGTCCAATTCCGAGAATATTTCCTTTGTAGGATTTCTGAAACCAAAAACAGCAGAAAACAGCAACTGGCTCTTCAGCATCTTGTCAATAGGTTAGTGCCGGAAAATGCATAAATATTACATAAAGTGTGTATAAAACATGTTAGTATCATCATAAAAGTAGCATGGAAGATAAGAAATTATAGATACGTTTGAGACGTATCAGTGTTGCGCCGCACTACACTACTTCACCAACAACCTTCACGTGGCCTTCATCTCCTACTGGTTCGATAACCTTGGTTTCTTACTGAGGGAAAACTTGCTGCTGTACGCATCACACCTTCCTCTTGGGGTTCCCAACGGACGTGTGCTTCACGCGTTATCAGGAACCACCTTATTGATGAGCTGCTGAATATACTAAGCATATTTTGGAGTCATTCGGTCCCGAACAGAACGCCTTAGTTCACAGTAGAGGAGGTCACAGCCATCAATAGTCCTCATGTTCTCAGGACGGCAATAGTACATCAGATTAAGGTGATAGGCTCGGCATTCGCTTGTATCTCCTGACTTGCTGATGAGATTCTCACGGAACAACTTAGCAAGCACAAGATAGGAGTAATACATCCCATAGATAGTGGGAGGACCAGCTGTAGGTTCCGAAGGATAGCAGAAAGCAATGTCCCCATGAGTGAACTTATCCTGAGAGTGAATCTTAAACCCATGAGCACGGCCACCACCAAATCCCATAGCTTCACAGAAGTCAAGATAGTTGCAAGAGTACTTTTATTTACCAGTCATCCAAGTCATAGTGCGATCGGGATCATCATGAAAGAACACGGTGCAATGGAATTGACGGACAAGAATTGGACAATAGTACCCAGCTCCCTTTTCATCACTGGGCTTCAAGCACACAAGATCATACAACCCCATATTCTTCAAGGTATCAACCACAAAGCGGTACTTGGTGGCTTGATGCATTGTAAGCACTTCCTTGTTGATGGCCTTGGGCATCACAATGACACCATTCTTCATACACTCTCTAGAGTTGTAAAAATCATCCCATATGCTCACTTGAGTGTTGGTCCAGAATAACCTATCCCCACCAGTGTAAGTCCGTTCCTCGAACCAATACGAATTCACCTCTCTAACTCTTCTACAATCAGCAAGATGTGATGTGCCCACATCGATTGTTGGCACTCTCTCAATAAGATCATCATCTTGAGCTGCATGCTTGTCTTTCTTTCTCTTGGCAAATGTCTTGCTTCTAACTCCAGCTGAACTACCTGGACCAATACCCTGAGGTGCTCTAGAAGGCAAGCGAGAGCTAGTACGACATCCTGGAGGCCTCTCATGCCTACCTCTCTTGGAAACAGTACCACGGCCATCGCCACTTGAATCACCTGTGAATGAGCAAATAGAGCGAGGATAGCAGTGGTATAAGTGTACATGTCATCAGAATTAAGGAGGCCAAAGAGTATAGAATATGTTCAAGTGTCTTGACGAATTTATGCGAAAGACTGGGCTACCCAGCGTATGGCCCGGTTCAACCGGACGAGAGACCGGACTGGCCGGTCTGTCATCTGGTCGACCGGGCTACGCGCCGGACTGGCCGGTGTGAGGGCCGATTGACTGAGCCTGGGGTCGGGTGCTGTCGATTTGTTAAGTTTGCCCAGAAATTCAATCACAAAAACATGCAAAAACTCATAAACTTGAACATATACTATATCATTGTAGAGTGGAACATGTGCATAGTGGTGTGAGACACTCTAATGGCATGATGACTTACAATCCCTAATCCTAACCCTAATTTTTTCTCAAATCTCCTAAAAAATATGCAATTTGTGAGGAAAACGAGAAGGGGAGGGAATGGAAGAGGGATTTACCCGAATACATGGTCCTTCTTGCTCAAAGGAACAAAGAAAATCAGCAAGAGAATGCTTGAGGGACAAATCCTCAAGATCTCCAAGTGTGGCTTGAGAAAGACCAAATCACTTGGTGGAGATGATCCAATATGCCCGATCTATGGTGATGTGAAGTTTGAGAGGATTCTAGTGGTGGGAAAGCCCTAGGAAGAGGTGGGGATGAAGGAGGCGGCGCTCATGGAGTCAATGGTGGAGGGGGGAGTGAGGAAGAAGACCACCAAGGGGTAACCTCCTCCCCACTTAATCAGACGCACGACCGGCGCGCCGCCCGGTTGACCGGGCTAGTGACCGGATGGCCCGACGCTGAGGCCGGTCCGACCGGACCGGTGACCGGCCAATACTACTTTGCCTCGTTTTGCCCCTATTCTTTATGCAATTGTGTGTATATGCTCAGAAGATGACATGTACATATAGATAGATAGATGTACGATGATATGAGCATAGACATGGGGTAGGAAACACAAGGTTTTCTAGGCATACCCATTGGAGTGAAATCCAAACAAGATGTAAATAGCAACAATGGGCATGATTCGAAATATATCAGGAATCATAAATCATTTTGAAATAGTTTTTGCAATAAGATCATTTAGCCTTATATAGTCAAATTAATTTGCAATTGAGGCTTAATGAGGGGCGGGGGATTAGTCCCCCTACGTTAAAGCGCAAATGTCATGAGACCTCGAAGAGACATGCTTGGGTCCATATAATGACATTGGGTCTATTTATGTTGCACACATAGGTATGCATCATACCAAGACATGGTGAGATGACTATCCCCATATGTGCTGCACCTCTAAGCTAGATAGCAAGATAAATGCAAGAATATAGTGCAAGAAGTTATTCAATCTAAGTTTCTAGGATCAAGAATACTAAGTTCTCCTCTCAAGTTCACAAACCAGGCTTCATCCAAAGGCTTAGTGAAAATATCCGCCAATTGGTACGCTGTCCCCACATGAGTGAAATCAATGTCCCTATTGGCAACATGGTCACGTAGGAAGTGATGGCAAATGTCAATGTGTTTGGTGCGACAATGTTGAACCGGGTTATTGGCGATCTTTATTGCACTTTCGTTGTCACTTAGAAGAGGCACCGTACCAAGAGACACACCATAGTCTTTTAAGGTTTGCTTCATCCATAACAACTGAGTGCAACAAGATGCCGCAGATATGTATTCAGCTTCGGCGTTGGATAGAGCGGTGGAGTTTTGTTTCTTGGATGACCAACTCACCAATGACCGGCCAATAAATTGGCAAGCCTCGGAGGTAGACTTCTGGTCAACCTTATCACCGGCCCAATCGAAATCCGAATAGCCAATGAGTTCAAAGGTTGATCCCTTTGGATACCACAACCCAAGAGTAGGAGTAAGAACAAGGTATCTTAGAATCCGTTTGACCGCCATCAAATGGCTCTCCTTAGGAGCAGATTGAAAACGAGCACACATTCCTACACTTAGCACAATATCCGGCCTAGAGGCGCACAGGTAGAGCAAGGATCCTATCATGGAACGGTATACCTTTATATCCACATCCTTCTCACCATTACATGAGCCAAGTTGCCTCTTTACGGGCATGAGTGTCTTCATTGGGCTTGCATTGGTCATGTTAAACTTCTTGAGCATGTCATTCACATACTTTTCTTGAGAGATGAAGGTGCCTTTTGCAAGTTGCCTCACTTGAAAGCCTAGAAAGAACTTCAATTCTCCCATGATGGACATCTTGAATTTCCTAGTCATCAATAGCTCAAAAGCTTTGTTATGATTGGGGTTATTTCCACCAAAAATAATATCATCAACATATATTTGACATATAAATAAGCCACCCCCTTTAACTCGCTTGGTGAAAAGGGAGGAATCGACCGTACCCATGCAAAACCCATCATGTAGTAAGAAATCCCTAAGGAACTCATACCAAGCACGTGGAGCTTGCTTGGGACCGTAGAGTGCCTTATGGAGTAAATAAACATGGTTGGGTCAGCGTGGGTCTTTGAAACCCGGGGGTTGAGCCACATATGCAGTTTCTTTTAGGGGACCGTTCAAAAATGCACTTTTCACATCCATTTGATATAGTTTGAAATTGTGGAAAGATGCAAATGCAAGCAAACAAGAATAGCTTCAAGACGGGCTACCGGCGCAAAGGTATCCTCAAAATCCATATCTTCTATTTGGGCAAACCCTTGCGCCACTAACCTTGCTTTATTTCTTATGACAATGTCATTCTCATCTTGCTTGTTCTTGAATTCCCATTTGGTCCCAATAACATTGATGCGATGATCCTTGAGTCTCTCAACTAGAGACCATACGTCATTACGAGTGAAACACTCCAATTCTTCTTGCATGGCAATTACCCAATCCGGATCAACCAAGGCTTCATGTACCTTGAGTGGCTCAAAACTAGACACAAAAGCATGGTGTTGACAATAAGTGATAAGTAATGCATGGTGTCTATGAGTTACCACTCCTTTCGAGATGCTACCTGATACGTGTCATTACGAGTGAAACACTCCAATTCTTCTTGCATGGCAATTACCCAATCCGGATCAACCAAGGCTTCATGTACCTTGAGTGGCTCAAAACTAGACACAAAAGCATGGTGTTGACAATAAGTGATAAGTAATGCATGGTGTCTACGAGTTACCACTCCTTTCGAGATGCTACCTGATACGTGTCAAACGTATCTATAATTTCTTATGTTCCATGCTACTTTATTGATGATACTCACATGTTTTATACACACTTTATGTCATATTTATGCATTTTCCGGCACTAACCTATTGACAAGATGCCGAAGAGCCAGTTGTTGTTTTCTGCTGTTTTTGGTTTCAGAAATCCTAGTAAGGAAATATTCTCGGAATTGGACGAAATCAACGCCTACGGTCTTATTTTTCCACGAAGCTTCCAGAAGACCGGAGGAGATACCAAGTGGGGCCACGAGGCACCGACACAGCAGGGCCGCGCGGCCAGGGCTGGGGCCGCGCCGCCCTGGCGTGTGGGGCCCTCGTGACGCCCCCTAACCTACCCTTCCGCCTATAAGAAGCCTTCATCGCGAAAACCCCAGTACTGAGAGCCACGATACAGAAAACCTTCCAGAGACGCCGCCGCCGCCAATCCCATCTCGGGGGATTCAGGAGATCGCCTTCGGCACCCTACCGGAGAGGGGAATCATCTCCCGGAGGACTCTTCATCGCCATGATTGCCTCCGGATTGATGTGTGAGTAGTTCACCCCTGGACTATGGGTCCATAGCAGTAGCTAGATGGTCGTCTTCTCCTCATTGTGCTATCATTGTTGGATCTTGTGAGCTGCCTAACATGATCAAGATCATCTATTTGTAATGCTACATGTTGCGTTTGTTGGGATCCGATGAATATGGAATACTATGTTATGTTGATTATCAATCTATCATATATCTGTTGTTTAAGATCTTGCATGCTCTCCGTTGCTAGTAGAGGCTCTGGCCAAGTTGATACTTGTAACTCCAAGAGGGAGTATTTATGCTCGATAGTGAGTTCATGCCTCCATTTAATCTGGGACAGTGACAGAAAGTTCTAAGGTTGTGGATGTGCTGTTGCTACTAGGGATAAAACATCAATGCTATGTCTAAGGATATTTGTGTTGATTACATTACGCACCATACTTAATGCAATTATCTGTTGTTTGCAACTTAATACTGGAAGGGGTGCGGACGCTAACCTGAAGGTGGACTTTTTAGGCATAGATGCATGCTGGATAGCGGTCTATGTACTTTGTCGTAATGCCCAATTGAATTTCACACTACTCATCATAACATGTATGTGCATTGTCATGCCCTCCTTATTTGTCAATTGCCCAACTGTAATTTGTTCACCCAACATGCTTATTCTTATCGGAGAGACACCACTAGTGAACTGTGGACCCCGGTCCATTCTTTTACATCAAATACAATCTACTGCAAACATTGTTCTTACTGTTCTTTGCAAACATCATCTTCCATACTATACATCTAATACTTTGTTACAGCAAGCCAGTGAGATTGACAACCTCACTGTTAAGTTGGGGCAAAGTACTTGGATTATGTTGTGCAGGTTCCACGTTGGCGCCGGAATCCCTGGTGTTGCGCCGCACTACACTCCGCCACCATCAACCTTCAACGTGCTTCTTGACTCCTACTGGATTCGATAACCTTGGTTTTTTTCTGAGGGAAAACTCGCCATTGTACGCATCACACCTTCCTCTTGGGGTTCCCAACGGACGAGTGCTTTACCGTCACAAGCACTACCAAGGACTTGATCTACTTTCATGTCACTTGCCCTTGTAGCATCCTTGATCTTCCGAATGGTTCCTTCATGATCAACAAATTCATCTGTTGCTAGTGCTCGATCATGAGGGACAACTTGAGTTTGATCATGAGTTGAGGATGTTTCTTGATCAACATCATGGTCTTGCTCAGCGGTTGAGGGCTTTCTTCTTGTTCTTCGGAATATGGCTCATCTTGAGTGGAAGATAAGTCTTGAGTTGCACTTGACGGTTCAACTTGAGTTGAGCTAGGCTCCATTTGTGATGAGCTTGATACTTCTATTTCATCACTTTGATCATCAGTATGAACTTCTGTGGGCCGGATGTGTCCAATGCCCATAAGCTTGATGGCAGTAGAAGGATCATCATCATCACCTGCAGCACATGGAACAACTTGCTCCACTTGGGAGCCAGTATCCTCCAAGAACACTGATGTCTACGCACGCTTCTATTCCTGTAGACAGTGTTGGGCCTCCAAGAGCAGAGGTTTGTAGAACAGCAGCAAGTTTCCCTTAAGTGAATCACCCAAGGTTTATCGAACTCAGGGAGGTAGAGGTCGGAGATATCCCTCTCAAGCAACCCTGCAATTACGATACAAGAAGTCTCTTGTGTCCCCAACACACCTAATACACTTGTCAGATGTATAGGTGCACTAGTTCGGCGAAGAGATAGTAAAATGCAAGTAATATGGATGATTGTAAGTAGTAAATGCAATCTGAAATAAAGATGGCAGCAAGCAAACATGTAACATAACTTGTTGGAAACGGTGTTTCAATGCTTAGAAACAAGGCCTAGGGATCATACTTTCACTAGTGGACACTCTCAACAATGATCACATAACTGAATAAATAGATGCTACTTTCTCACACTCTCTTGTTGGATAACAAACACCATTCATTGTGTAGGGCTACAAAAGCACACCTCAAGCCGGACTGTAATATCCCAGGTATTGGGGTTACAAAAATAGAGGAAACAGATGTGTGCATTGCATTCATGCATAGAAAATCTGGGGAATTTTCGCGCTTTAAAGAAAAACAGTCACAGTAACTGAAGTTTCACTTGACCTTGGTGGAATTGAAGTAGCTCATCAAGTCAAGCGCTATAAACCTCAATGTGACTTTGTTAAAAACTTGTTTTGGGTAGAGATAATTTGATCTAAGGGGTTAGATCAAATGGAACTAATAATCAACACAACAACACTTTACTCAATGATCAACCACCTGATCTTATTAAAGATCATAACCTGATATTCCTAGCCATAACATATGAACATCCATTTAATTGGAAATCAAGTAAGAATAATTGGAGAAACTATTCTTCACTTATTTTCTCCATGTCTTAAACAAATCCATGATCCTATCATGAACCTCATGGTATTTATTTTACTTCATTCTTGGAAACATGACAAGGAGATCAACTCTAGAAATACACATTCTTCTCTATTCCAAATAGTTAAGCATCAAACCTAGAGAGGTGAGAGTTCTATTATAATTATTAGAGGAACCTTAACAAACCTTGAGTTAAACCTTGGATATGCATCCAAGTATTCAAATTATCATCTTTAAGAGGAACCCTAGAATATTATTCAAGACATTCCCTAGAGAGAGAACTCATTTATGTTAACCATAGATATTGGTGACTACATCATTATCTTTGGAGAATAACCTCAGGTCAGCATTGAAGTCCTTCCCAAATGAGAGAGCCCATTCAAATCAATTCTAGCTTTACCTATTAATGAATAAAGGACAATCTTTGAACTAAAGTATTAGGTTGTAAACCATTTCCCTTGGAGTGGTGAGATAACCTAATATCACATGAAATAATACCATATTCATGAATTGATAGAGTAAGAAAGAGATTAATCCAATTAAGTTAGACAAATGGAATCTTAGCCTAGATACCTAAAGAGATCTTGTGAGTACACCATAAACCCTAGAATGAACCATTCCTATGAAAGAGAGCTCAAGCCATGGTGCTACACTCAAGTTAGTTGAGGAAACACTTGGATTCAAGGGAGAGACCGATTATATATTCAAGTGGTTAAACCATCAATCCTTGAGAGAACTTTAAGTAATTACCTCAGGAATTCTCCTGGGATTTAATCTATTGAGACAACCATAGTAGGACCATCCAGGAAAATAAAATAGAAGTACTACACCCTAGGTGATCAAGACAATACTTGATCTTAGAAGTGAGAAACTTAGATCATGAAGGATACTTTAGGAAACCAAACCTTTGATCATTACAAATTGGGTAATGATCATAAACCCTAAGAACTTGAGGTAAGGATATTAAGAACAAGTGGATCATGCCTAATCCATGACCATGCTTTGGAGAAATAGGAGTATAATCCAAATGCTAACACTTATATGATCAGTAGATATTATTCATCACATGAAATCATGGGGAGATCACTAGTAAGCAATCCTAGACTTATATCCCAACCTTTACTTGTGAACCACTTGGTGATCATAAGTAAAATCCTACCATATCCATACTTCAGAAATTAAACAACCTAAGAAAACCTTAGAGTTAAAACTCTATGCTTTATATGGTGAGAAACCATATATCCATATGACCAAAGTTAACTATAAAAAGAACTATAACCAATGTAGTTACTTAAATGATAAATTGAGGTTAATAATAGAAGCTAATTGGTAGAAGATAAAACTAATTCTCAATATCATAATAACTAGAGGAGAACATAAAATGTTAAGTAAACAACCACCTTATCATGGTGAGGGGAGATTAAACCCTAGCACATGCAATATGGAGTCATCTCATCTCTGTAACCTAGAATTAAATCTCAACCCTAGTCTGAGTATCACTTTCCATAATTCAAAACAGAATTGAATCCATAAAAGAAAGGAAAATTACATTAGCACATGAAATCATGCCATCAAAATCAATCTCTTATTTGAAATCCATAAATAAGAATTATCTTGAGGTTGCTTCTTGCAAAGTAACACCAAACAAAACCCTAAATATCATTAAATAAGAAAAACCATCATTTGGAAAATAATTTGAATATCTCCAAAGACAATATTCAAATTCATACCTATATGGATAAATAATCCAAATCCCAATAGCCCTCTCCCTAGCCTCCTGCATCGTCGTAGCACCGAACATCTGCGAGCTCCGCCGCTCGGCCTTGCCGTCAGGCAAGCGCCGGCGACCAATTGTGGGCGGCGCTACCACCGTTAGACTCCCCGTACCGAGTAGAGCAGGAAGAGCATCATCGCGCGCCCGTAAATCGCCTGGAGCCTCGCCGCCGCCGTGAATTCCCGCCGGCAGTGAGCTCCCAGGTCAGCTTTTCTATTTTGACCTCGGTCAAAGACACCGTGGCGGATGACGTGTCTCTGGCCCACAGGTCAGTGACCATATGGGTAGAGTAACCCGGTACAGTTAAGTGTTTTCTGTTTAAATTTAATTCCAGTAAATTACTGCAACTTCAAATGAATTTAGAAAATCCAAATTAAGTCAGAAAAATATAAATGAGATCTTAAAATTCTTATAAAAGAAAGGTCTACCCAATAAAAATATAATATGAAATTTTTATTTTTAATAAAAATTTAATTATTTAATACTTATTATTTAAGCCTTTAATTTTAATTCTAAATTCAGTTAAAATTCAATAATTAGGAAAAAGGTATAAAATAAATAAAAACTAGAAAATAAATAAGGAAAACATTAAAATTAATTTTCCTTTACTATTAACTTACTAAATTATTATCAGAAGGATTTAAACCCTAATTAATAATTATCTTAATATTTAATTATTTAAAAATAATAAAATGCCAAATCCAATATTAATTTTATTTCAAAGTTATTAATAACTTCAACCTTAAATTGAAGTTATTAATTCAAGAACTTTAGGGTATTTAGAAAACCCTAATTTCATAAGTAATAGAACGAGGAACCCATAATTTCATGTGGGACCCTAAAACCCTAATACCATTAGGCAACCTAGCTCCATTTATTCATATGAACCCTAATTTGTTTCTAACCTAAACCCTAGGTTAAGATGAGTGATCATGATATTTTCCTTTTGATCCATAGAACCATAATTAGCAAATAAATACTTACCATGTTCACATAAAATGTAGGAGCCCTATTATCCATAATTCAGTATTCCATGTATGCATACCTATCCTACCTAGTTAATCAAGTAGGGTGAGCCAAGTGTAAACCCTAGATCCTATTACTAAAACACCAACCTCAATCATTCCTACTTAGCATCACACCCTCGTGATGAATTCTAATAGAAATCATATCTGATGTTTAGCATTACATACCATACTCCACTAAACCCTACTAGTGTGAGATACTTAGGAACCATCCCATCTAAGAGCCAACCATTCTTTACTTAGTGAATCCAATAACAAATCCTAGACAACCTCAACCTTAATTATAATACTTCTTATTACTTAAGAAGTATGTTCTTCAAAAGTTATTCTTTTGAAGTAAACAAAGAATCATCATCAACCCTGCTTATAAGAACCTATAAACCCTAGCCAGCAATCACCAGCCAGATAAATTAACCTTGATAGCAACCTTGTATGAATAATTTCTTAGGATGCCTAGGCTTAACTCAACCTTACAAGCCCTAGGTGTTGATGAATCCAACTAGGTTGTGATCCATCCACTACTTACTCCAGAAACCAATTAGAACCGTAGAAAACCATAGAACCCCACAAACCTAATTATCATACTTGTTCTTCATCAAAGAACATGTTCTTCAAAAGTTATTCTTTTGAATTATATAATAAGTAATCATCAACCATGTATTATAGGACTTAAAATTGACAACTGCTCTTTACTTATTATACAGCTACTATTCCTGGTTGTGTATGATTATTACTATTCATTTTGCCACCTGCTTATAATTCTAAAACAACACAACCCTGAATAAGAACCTTGTTTGTGAATCACTCTAAAAGTGCAACACACCCTGAACTAATCATTACAACTCACTGATCCTAAATCATCGGGGTTAGGTCACGCTTAGAGCGATTGCATCTCATTCTTATGCATTATTGCATCCTTGCCAATCTTTTAAACATCGTCCTTACCGGACGATGATGCTATTTCAGAATTTGGAGTTATTGCGTATCGAAGACCTTGTCTGCATAATCTTGCAGTCACGAAAGGCAAGTTCATCGCTTGCTCATGTCATTTGAGTATTTCTATCAAATTACTTGCAAAGTACTATGATTATCACTATTGCATCACTACTTTCATAACTATGAATATGACTATGTGGTGGGCAATGGAACCATGGATTGTGTTGATATGGTGGAGGTTCCATTACAAGGGTTTATATCCATCTAGGATTAAACAACAAATGTCGCCAGTGATTCTTGTGCCGTAATACCCGTGTTAACCATAAGATCCGGAGTGGGACGGAGTAGTCAAAAGTGTTTCCACCTCTCGTTCATCAACGGATGCGCTTTACCGTAGACACTTGTATCTGTCAGGGCAAGCGGTTGGCTGGGGAAGCCTTAAGTCCCCACGGCATAGTCCGTAGACACTTGTCGCTCGAAGAGCAAGCGGTTGGCTGGTGAGGCCTTAAGTCCCCACGGTATTGCGGTCTATGATGGGTTGCAGCTACCGGCGAAGGAGTTTGGTTCGATCCCAAACTGTCGTCGTGGTCGGGGTCCACCCGTGAGTGGGAATAATGGGACCGGCGAGGACCCAGGGTCGGGGCATGCAACAAAGGGTGGGTGTTCGAGGTAGCGGAGGAACATGATTGGCTAGACCTTATACCGGGCCTCACACCATAGGAAGTGTGGACATGAATGTACACCTGGTTGGCACCAAGGTTAAGATCTCTTATGGGTAAAGCAACACACCTCTGCAGAGTGTAAAGAACCGTGACCTGTCACTCCCTGTTCCGGGATATGGAACTGCGAACGCTGCCGGAAAGGAGCTCCATGAAGTTCTAGTAAACCGGTGAAGGCTGACGGACATAGTTCTTCTGAATAAAAGCAACCTTTTGAAGAAATGGTTATGAAAACTTGCATTGGTATTAGACTTTCTGGTCTAATGCTGTAGCTAGTGCATTAAACACCTCTTTCCTATAATGAACTTGTTGAGTACGCTCGTACTCATCCCACTCTTAAATCCCCTGCTTAGATATGGAGGCATCGAAGGAGGATCTACAGTGCAACTCGAAGAACGAGGAGTCAACAACTACTTCAAGATACAGGATCCTGTCAGAGGAGTCAGATACCACATCCATCAAGGAGAAACCCTAGTTTAGCCTTAGAAGGGAACTAGCTTCCTAAACCTAGCTCCTAATTAGCTAGAAACTATTCTTAGCCTCTGTAACTAGTTAAATACTCTACAAATAGAGTTCGTGATAAGATTAGACTATGAGACGTTCTTCTGGAGTTTATTTGCAGTTTTACCTCATTGTAAAGTAGGAGGCTGTGATGATCTTATGTAACAGAGTCGATGTTGTAATTCTATAGACATACCTAGGAACCGCATATGTTTCTGTTGTACCACTCTGAGCGATATAATACTAGTGGAACGGTGTTTCATTGGTGTTATATCAGACTTGCATACTACACCATGCAGTGGTATGCCGGGTCACCACAGTTGGTATCAGAGCAAATGCTTTGACCTTAGGATTAAAACCCTTTAAAGGAGACCTATATGATTGGTAGTGTCTATAGGAAGTTGTCCTAGGTAAACCAAATAATTCTTATGACTTAAGATGGATATTCACTTGAGAATAATCCTGACACACTTGAGTCAACATTTCCTACCTATCCTTCCTAAGTTAAGTTAGTTAGCTAATCCACAACATGTAGCTCATCAATAAGTCCTTAAAGCAATAGATAAGTAGATCACAATTCGTATACAATACATGGTAGTCCAAAGAGAGGATACAACCATAAGGAAGCTATCCTATTGGAAGATGTGTACCAACATATGTTATGATTAAGTAAGAGTTATCCAGAACTGTAATAGGAGTAATATCAAGTGATGAAGATAGTTAAGATATCCTAATAGAAGATGTAGACCCAGATAAATAATGAGTAAGTAAAATTATCTAAACTTGTGAAACAATTGATAGTAAGTGGTAAATATAAGTTAGATATGGTAGTATAGACCATGATGAGTCAATCATGGGAGGTAAGGAAGAGTGTTAGGAATAGTTTATGCATACTTACATGGTAGAAATAGAAATCATATATGATTCACCTGAGAATCGTTATGTGATGGACTAGAACATCATAAACATTTAGGAGGAGAACAATAAGAAGTCAGGTCTTCAACAACAAAGCAAGAATTGTGTTCCAAAACCATGGGAACTGTGTCAAGTACATCAGAACCCTAGTTACATGGTAAGAACACATGGAAGTATAGGAACTACATTCCAACAGTATGTGTTTAAAGTAACCATATTAGAACTAGTGGTACCATACAAAATAGTCCTCAACAGCACTTATATAGGGTATAATACTTTGTTAGTACTTCCAAACAAATTTAGGTTAACCTTAACCATCCCAGACCACTTTGTTTCAAGTTTATCTCATTGCAAATGTGCAATTAAGGTAAAGGTTGAGACAAATAGTAGGATTCCACATATTCGTGCTAAGTATCACGATATAAACCTATCTTATGTGGTGTTATATACTACACATCTCAGCCTGATGTTTAGAGATGTCTTACTCAAATACTATATTCAGGCTTATGATGGTGTGTATTATAAGCACAAAGCTGGATTTTTCTTGGATTTCATTGGATTTTCATTGTTTGACTAGATCCATACATGAAGTTTGACTTCGATATGCAAATGCATGTTGCAATATCAAGTTCTTACTTGATGCTATAGATCTAGAGGGTAATGGTATTCGAGTGAGGAAGTGACGAATTCTGAAGACTCTGAAGACATAGGGAAGGTCCATCAGAAGAAAAGAGTAAAGTTGTGGGAAGCAACCACAAAACTCTGAAGGAAGTATCAATCCAAACTCATGCTTTACCTCAACAGAGGAGTACTTTAGTACATAAGAAGCATGAAGATGAGAAATCTGGTGATTATGGTGAAGCTGAAGCAGATCCATAGTCAACATAGAAGAGGGAATGCATGGGAAATCACTTAGGATACTATAATCATAGTGTCAGCTAGTGGTTTTCTTGCAACAATAAACCTTGAAGAAAGGAAAATGACCTATGAAACCATAGCAGATGTAAGAAGACCCTAGTTGATATCAGAACACCACAATTGGTATAGTATTAATATTGCGAGATAAAGTAGAGGATGTCTCGTCCAGTTGATCAGAACCTATAATAGAATCCATTTTTAGATAACAAATAGCCACAATTGGTATCAAGTAGTCCACCATTGGATTATTTGTAACAAGAAGTTGTGAACAAATAAAATTTTGTTAGCCAAATAACAATGACCTATAAACATTCAGTCGAAGGATTCACATTGGATGTCCACAATTGAGTGGATACACCACAAACATTCTTCGTGAGACTTTTAGAAAAGTATAAACCATAAGTTAGAACCAGACCAATATTCTAATCATAAGTCCAATGGTTGGAAGAAAAGGAGTCGAAGACCATAAGAAAACTCTAAGGGGTAGAGTAAAGACTGAGTTGGATGTACACTAACTCAATATTTTGAGCTAGATCGAAGCAGAAGGTCTGATCTGAGAGGAAGTTCGATCTTATTTTAATAAGATTAACGAACACTACTTTCAGAAAGATGTCAGACTAGAAGCCGAGGTGCATACCTCGAGGAAGTAAGAAGTGGACTATCACTTGAGAAAGTGGGTAGTATTTACTCAGAAGTACGAAAGCTCAAGTAAGTTAAGCATAAAGAAGTTAGACGAAGAAAATACCATAGACCAAATGCAGCTCAAGAAAGCCAAAGACCGAAGGAAATTGACCATACCAGAACCACAGACTAATAGAATGATTCCTTTCATGGAACCTAAAGAAACCAAAATAGATATAGGTATCAACTATAAACCATGATTGGATGGACTAAATGAGTCTAACCCATTCTTAGAGGAATAAACCATCATGACCATTTCCATGGTCAGTACCTTACCAAGTACCATTATTGCAGTTTTGGTAGTAAGGGAAAACAAAGACCTATTTATCAATTAGGAGTTTATTATCAAATTAGTCCTCAGTTAAAACTAGCAGCACCAGAATAAGTCCTAATCAATGAATCTTCAAAGAGAAAGGAAACAAGCTTATAGAGTTGGAAGAAATCAAGGGATCAAAGTAAGGACCATGGTTCAGAGACAAACCTTAATGGATTCCAGGAAGAATCTAGACAAGGGATATATTCAATAATATCCAGTAAGATTACTACGGAGTTCGAGAAAAAGATTTAGTCTGCACAAGTCAGATCCACACTCCGGAAACGTGAGAGAGTTCAAACTTCGAGGACGAAGTTTAGTTTAAGGGGTAGAGACTGTAATATCCCAGGTATTGGGGTTACAAAAATAGAGGAAACAGATGTGTGCATTGCATTCATGCATAGAAAATCTGGGGAATTTTCGCGCTTTAAAGAAAAACAGTCACAGTAACTGAAGTTTCACTTGACCTTGGTGGAATTGAAGTAGCTCATCAAGTCAAGCGCTATAAACCTCAATGTGACTTTGTTAAAAACTTGTTTTGGGTAGAGATAATTTGATCTAAGGGGTTAGATCAAATGGAACTAATAATCAACACAACAACACTTTACTCAATGATCAACCACCTGATCTTATTAAAGATCATAACCTGATATTCCTAGCCATAACATATGAACATCCATTTAATTGGAAATCAAGTAAGAATAATTGGAGAAACTATTCTTCACTTATTTTCTCCATGTCTTAAACAAATCCATGATCCTATCATGAACCTCATGGTATTTATTTTACTTCATTCTTGGAAACATGACAAGGAGATCAACTCTAGAAATACACATTCTTCTCTATTCCAAATAGTTAAGCATCAAACCTAGAGAGGTGAGAGTTCTATTATAATTATTAGAGGAACCTTAACAAACCTTGAGTTAAACCTTGGATATGCATCCAAGTATTCAAATTATCATCTTTAAGAGGAACCCTAGAATATTATTCAAGACATTCCCTAGAGAGAGAACTCATTTATGTTAACCATAGATATTGGTGACTACATCATTATCTTTGGAGAATAACCTTAGGTCAGCATTGAAGTCCTTCCCAAATGAGAGAGCCCATTCAAATCAATTCTAGCTTTACCTATTAATGAATAAAGGACAATCTTTGAACTAAAGTATTAGGTTGTAAACCATTTCCCTTGGAGTGGTGAGATAACCTAATATCACATGAAATAATACCATATTCATGAATTGATAGAGTAAGAAAGAGATTAATCCAATTAAGTTAGACAAATGGAATCTTAGCCTAGATACCTAAAGAGATCTTGTGAGTACACCATAAACCCTAGAATGAACCATTCCTATGAAAGAGAGCTCAAGCCATGGTGCTACACTCAAGTTAGTTGAGGAAACACTTGGATTCAAGGGAGAGACCGATTATATATTCAAGTGGTTAAACCATCAATCCTTGAGAGAACCTTAAGTAATTACCTCAGGAATTCTCCTGGGATTTAATCTATTGAGACAACCATAGTAGGACCATCCAGGAAAATAAAATAGAAGTACTACACCCTAGGTGATCAAGACAATACTTGATCTTAGAAGTGAGAAACTTAGATCATGAAGGATACTTTAGGAAACCAAACCTTTGATCATTACAAATTGGGTAATGATCATAAACCCTAAGAACTTGAGGTAAGGATATTAAGAACAAGTGGATCATGCCTAATCCATGACCATGCTTTGGAGAAATAGGAGTATAATCCAAATGCTAACACTTATATGATCAGTAGATATTATTCATCACATGAAATCATGGGGAGATCACTAGTAAGCAATCCTAGACTTATATCCCAACCTTTACTTGTGAACCACTTGGTGATCATAAGTAAAATCCTACCATATCCATACTTCAGAAATTAAACAACCTAAGAAAACCTTAGAGTTAAAACTCTATGCTTTATATGGTGAGAAACCATATATCCATATGACCAAAGTTAACTATAAAAAGAACTATAACCAATGTAGTTACTTAAATGATAAATTGAGGTTAATAATAGAAGCTAATTGGTAGAAGATAAAACTAATTCTCAATATCATAATAACTAGAGGAGAACATAAAATGTTAAGTAAACAACCACCTTATCATGGTGAGGGGAGATTAAACCCTAGCACATGCAATATGGAGTCATCTCATCTCTGTAACCTAGAATTAAATCTCAACCCTAGTCTGAGTATCACTTTCCATAATTCAAAACAGAATTGAATCCATAAAAGAAAGGAAAATTACATTAGCACATGAAATCATGCCATCAAAATCAATCTCTTATTTGAAATCCATAAATAAGAATTATCTTGAGGTTGCTTCTTGCAAAGTAACACCAAACGAAACCCTAAATATCATTAAATAAGAAAAACCATCATTTGGAAAATAATTTGAATATCTCCAAAGACAATATTCAAATTCATACCTATATGGATAAATAATCCAAATCCCAATAGCAATTAACAAACCAATGATTTAGTACCATATTAAAATGGATAATCTCCAACAGTAATTATAAAGTATCTTGGGTGAATTACACAAGAACTCAAATTGTAAAATACCTGCATAGTACAGATGAATTCAAAACAGAATTATAAAACCAGAAATTCAAAACAGAAATAAAAAGAAAATAGAAAAGGAGAGGAGAGGGACTGACCTGGACCTTACCTGGCCGCCACAGCCCACCAGCAGCCCAGCTGCCGAGCCTAGCACTGGCCCAGAACACAGCCCAAGACACGGCCCAACACCAATCCACTTACCTCTTCGTCAAAATAACAACGAGGAGTTCATCCTCATCTTCTCCTCGCGCATGGACGCCAGCAGCACGCCGTGCTCCTCTTCTCCTCTCTCGCTGTCGACCCCTCCTTCATCGACGGTGTGACGAGGCTCGCCCTGGAGCCGTATAAATCCCTGGACGAACCCTGGCCCGACCTTCTTCTTCCTCTGCTCAATTTTTGCCCAAGACAAAACCCTAGTCCATACGGCCTCCGGCCATCGCCGTCGAATAGGACCTCCCCGAGCCTCGCCATGACCACCAACCTCATCGCCATGCTCTACTTGGTCATCATGCCAAAGAAATTGAGGCGGGGTGACCCGTAGCGTCGCAGTCGACATCGTCTTCTCCGACACCGGCGCCGATGATTACCGGTGATGCCGACCACCATTGACCTCGCCGCCAAGCTCATCATGCTCCCGGTGAGCCACTGAGTCCCCTGAGCATCGTAGCCCTCTCCCTAGCCCCCTGCATCGTCGTAGCACCAAACATCTACGAGCTCCGCCGCTCGGCCTTGCCGTCAGGGAAGCGCCGGCGACCAATTGTGGGCGGCGCTACCACCGTTAGACTCCCCGTACCGAGTAGAGCAGGAAGAGCATCATCGCGCGCCCGTAAATCGCCTGGAGCCTCGCCGCCGCCGTGAATTCCCGCCGGCAGTGAGCTCCCAGGTCAGCTTTTCTATTTTGACCTCGGTCAAAGACACCGTGGCGGATGACGTGTCTCTGGCCCATAGGTCAGTGACCATATGGGTAGAGTAACCCGGTACAGTTAAGTGTTTTCTGTTTAAATTTAATTCCGAGAAATTATCGCAACTTCAAATGAATTTAGAAAATCCAAATTAAGTCAGAAAAATATAAATGAGATCTTAAAATTCTTATAAAAGAAAGGTCTACCCAATAAAAATATAATATGAAATTTTTATTTTTAATAAAAATTTAATTATTTAATACTTATTATTTAAGCCTTTAATTTTAATTCTGAATTCAGTTAAAATTCAATAATTAGGAAAAAGGTATAAAATAAATAAAAACTAGAAAATAAATAAGGAAAACATTAAAATTAATTTTCCTTTACTATTAACTTACTAAATTATTATCAGAAGGATTTAAACCCTAATTAATAATTATCTTAATAATTAATTATTTAAAAATAATAAAATGCCAAATCCAATATTAATTTTATTTCAAAGTTATTAATGACTTCAACCTTAAATTGAAGTTATTAATTCAAGAACTTTAGGGTATTTAGAAAACCCTAATTTCATAAGTAACAGAACCAGGAACCCATAATTTCATGTGGGACCCTAAAATCCTAATACCATTAGGCAACCTAGCTCCATTTATTCATATGAACCCTAATTTGTTTCTAACCTAAACCCTAGGTTAAGATGAGTGATCATGATATTTTCCTTTTGATCCATAGAACAATAATTAGCAAATAAATACTTACCATGTTCACATAAAATGTAGGAGCCCTATTATCCATAATTCAGTATTCCATGTATGCATACCTATCCTACCTAGTTAATCAAGTAGGGTGAGCCAAGTGTAAACCCTAGATCCTATTACTAAAACACCAACCTTAATCATTCCTACTTAGCATCACACCCTCGTGATGAATTCTAATAGCAATCATATCTGATGTTTAGCATTACATACCATACTCCACTAAACCCTACTAGTGTGAGATACTTAGGAACCATCCCATCTAAGAGCCAACCATTCTTTACTTAGTGAATCCAATAACAAACCCTAGACAACCTCAACCTTAATTATAATACTTCTTATTACTTAAGAAGTATGTTCTTCAAAAGTTATTCTTTTGAAGTAAACAAAGAATCATCATCAACCCTGCTTATAAGAACCTATAAACCCTAGCTAGCAATCACCAGCCAGATAAATTAACCTTGATAGCAACCATGTATGAATAATTGCTTAGGATGCCTAGGCTTAACTCAACCTTACAAGCCCTAGGTGTTGATGAATCCAACTAGGTTGTGATCCATCCACTACTTACTCCAGAAACCAATTAGAACCGTAGAAAACCATAGAACCCCACAAACCTAATTATCATACTTGTTCTTCATCAAAGAACATGTTCTTCAAAAGTTATTCTTTTGAATTATATAATAAGTAATCATCAACCATGTATTATAGGACTTAAAATTGACAACTGCTCTTTACTTATTATACAGCTACTATTCCTGGTTGTGTATGATTATTACTATTCATTTTGCCACCTGCTTATAATTCTAAAACAACACAACCCTGAATAAGAACCTTGTTTGTGAATCACTCTAAAAGTGCAACACACCCTGAACTAATCATTACAACTCACTGATCCTAAATCATCGGGGTTAGGTCACGCTTAGAGCGATTGCATCTCATTCTTATGCATTATTGCATCCTTGCCAATCTTTTAAACATCGTCCTTACCGGACGATGATGCTATTTCAGAATTTGGAGTTATTGCGTATCGAAGACCTTGTCTGCATAATCTTGCAGTCAAGAAAGGCAAGTTCATCGCTTGCTCATGTCATTTGAGTATTTCTATCAAATTACTTGCAAAGTACTATGATTATCACTATTGCATAAAAACCAAAACCACTACTTTCATAACTATGAATATGACTATGTGGTGGGCAATGGAACCATGGATTGTGTTGATATGGTGGAGGTTCCATTGCAAGGGTTTATATCCATCTAGGATTAAACAACAAATGTCGCCAGTGATTCTTGTGTCGTAATACTCGTGTTAACCATAAGATCCGGAGTGGGACGGAGTAGTCAAAAGTGTTTCCACCTCTCGTTCATCAACGGATGCGCTTTACCGTAGACACTTGTATCTGTCAGGGCAAGCGGTTGGCTGGGGAAGCCTTAAGTCCCCACGGCATAGTCCGTAGACACTTGTCGCTCGAAGAGCAAGCGGTTGGCTGGGGAGGCCTTAAGTCCCCACGGTATTGCGGTCTATGATGGGTTGCAGCTACCGGTGAAGGAGTTTGGTTCGATCCCAAACTATCGTCGTGGTCGGGGTCCACCCGTGAGTGGGAATAATGGGACCGGCGAGGACCCAGGGTCGGGGCATGCAACAAAGGGTGGGTGTTCGAGGTAGCGGAGGAACATGATTGGCTAGACCTTATACCGGGCCTCACACCATAGGAAGTGTGGACAGGAATGTACACCTGGTTGGCACCAAGGTTAAGATCTCTTATGGGTAAAGCAACACACCTCTGCAGAGTGTAAAGAACCGTGACCTGTCACTCCCTGTTCCGGGATATGGAACTGCGAACGCTGCCGGAAAGGAGCTCCATGAAGTTCTAGTAAACCGGTGAAGGCTGACGGACATAGTTCTTCTGAATAAAAGCAACCTTTTGAAGAAATGGTTATGAAAACTTGCATTGGTATTAGACTTTCTGGTCTAATGCTGTAGCTAGTGCATTAAACACCTCTTTCCTATAATGAACTTGTTGAGTACGCTCGTACTCAACCCACTCTTAAATCCCCTGCTTAGATATGGAGGCATCGAAGGAGGATCTACAGTGCAACTCGAAGAACGAGGAGTCAACAACTACTTTAAGATACAGGACCCTGTCAGAGGAGTCAGATACCACATCCATCAAGGAGAAACCCTAGTTTAGCCTTAGAAGGGAACTAGCTTCCTAAACCTAGCTCCTAATTAGCTAGAAACTATTCTTAGCCTCTGTAACTAGTTAAATACTCTACAAATAGAGTTCGTGATAAGATTAGACTACGAGACGTTCTTCTGGAGTTTATTTGCAGTTTTACCTCATTGTAAAGTAGGAGGCTGTGATGATCTTATGTAACATAGTCGATGTTGTAATTCTATAGACATACCTTGGACCCGCATATGTTTCTGTTGTACCACTCTGAGCGATATAATACTAGTGGAACGGTGTTTCATTGGTGTTATATCATACTTGCATACTACACCATGCAGTGGTATGCCGGGTCACCACAGTAAACAAGCTCCACAACATCCGGAGTTCATATTAAAGTAACCTCGAGAGTGCATAATAGACCGTTGCAATTTAGACCGAGTACTAACATAGCATACACACTGTCAACAATAGCTATGAAAGGGGGAATAGACCGCATCAATACTATAATAGTAATAGTTAACTTCATAATCTACAAGAGATTACAATCATAACCTACGCCAAGTACTACATGATGCACACACTGTCAACATTACATCATGGAGGAGGAATAGACTACTTTAATAACATCACTAGAGTAGCACATAGATTAATAGTGATACAAAGCTCATGATCACATAAAGATCACATGGGAGAGAGATGAACCACATAGCTACCGGTAGAGCCCTCAGCCTCGGGGGAGAACTACTCCCTCCTCATCATGGAGACAGCGATGGCGGTGAAGATGGCGGTGGAGATGGCTTCCGGGGGAAATTCCCCATCCCGGCGGCGTGCCGGAACAGAGACTTCTGTCCCCCGAATCTTGGCTTCGCGATGGCGGTGGCTCTGGAAGGTTTTCCGTATCGTGGCTTATTGGTTTAGGGTTTTCGAGACGGAGGCTTTAAGTAGGCGGAAGGGCGGAGTCGGAGGGGTCCTGGGGGACCCACACACTAGGGAGGCGCGCCCCCCTTGGCCGCGCCGCCATGTGGGGTGGGGCCCCCTTGGCTCCCCTCTGGTCCCTCTTCGGTGCTCTCGAAGCTTCCGGGAAAAATAAGATATTGGGCGTTGATTTCGTCCGATTCCGAGAATATTTCCTTTGTAGGATTTCTGAAACCAAAAACAGCAGAAAACAACAACTGGCTCTTCGGCATCTCGTCAATAGGTTAGTGCCGGAAAATGCATAATAATGACATAAAGTGTGTATAAAACATATATGTGGGTATCATCATAAAAGTAGCATGGAACATAAGAAATTATAGATACGTTTGAGACGTATCAAGCATCCCCAAGCTTAGTTCCTACTCGCCCTCGAGTAGGTAAACGATAACAAGGATAGTTTCTAAAGTGACATGCTATCATAATCTTGATCAATACTATTGTAAAGCATATGAGATGAATGAAGTGATTCGAAGCAATGGTAAAGACAATGAATAAACAACTGAACCATATAACAAAGACTTTTCATGAATAGTACTTTCAAGACAAGCATCAATAAGACTTGCATAGGCGTTAACTCATAAAGCAATAAATTCTTAGTAGAAAGTTTTGAAGCAACACAAAGGAAGATATAAGTTTCAGCAGTTGCTTTCAACTTCAACATGTTTATCTCATGGATAATTGTCAACACAAAGTAATATGATGAATGCAAATAAGCAAGTATGTAGGAATCAATGCACACAGTTGACACAAGTGTTTGCTTCTAAGATGGAAGGAAGTAAGTAAACTGACTCAACATAAAGTAAAAGAGTGGCCCTTCGCAGAGGGAAGCATGGATTGCTATATTTGTGCTAGAGCTTTTATTTTGAAAACATAGAAACAATTTTGTCAACGGTAGTAATAATTAATATGTGTTATGCATAAGATATCTTATAAGTTGCAAGCCTCATGCATAGATTACCAATAGTGCCCGCACCTTGTCCTAATTAGCTTGGATTTACATGGATTATCATTGCATAGCATATGTTTCAACCAAGTATCACAAAGGGGTACCTCTATGCCGCCTGTACAAAGGTCTAAGGAGAAAGTTCGCATTGGATTTCTCGCTTTTGATTATTCTCAACTTAGACATCCATACCAGGACAGCATAGACAACAGATAATGGACACCTCTTTAATGCATAAGCATTCAACAACAGATAATATTCTCATATGAGATTGAGGATTAATGTCCAAACTAAAACTTCCACCATGGTTCATGGCTTTAGTTAGCGGCCCAATGTTCTTCTCTAACAATATGCACACTCAAACCATTTAATCATGATAAATCACCCTTACTTCAGACAACACGAACATGCATAGCAACTTGATACGTCTCCGACGTATCGATAATTTCTTATGTTCCATGCCACATTATTGATGTTATCTACATGTTTTATGCACACTTTATGTCATATTCGTGCATTTTCTGGAACTAACCTATTAACAAGATGCCGAAGTGCCGATTCTTTGTTTCTGCTATTTTTGGTTTCAGAAATCCTAGTAAGGAAATATTCTCGGAATTGGACGAAATCAACGCCCAGGGTCCTATTTTGCCACGAAGCTTCCAGAAGACCGAAGAGGAGACGAAGTGGGGCCACGAGGTGGCCACACCATAGGGCGGCGCGGCCCAAGCCCTGGCCGTGCCGACCTGTAGTGTGGGGCCCTCGTGTGGCCCCCTGACCTGCCCTTCCGCCTACAAATAGCCTTCGTCGCGAAACCCCCAGTACCGAGAGCCACGATACGGAAAACCTTCCAGAGACGCCGCCGCCGCCAATCCCATCTCGGGGGATTCAGGAGATCACCTCCGGCACCCTGCCGGAGAGGGGAATCATCTCCCGGAGGACTCTACGCCGCCATGGTCGCCTCCGGAGTGATGTGTGAGTAGTCTACCCCTGGACTATGGGTCCATAGCAGTAGCTAGATGGTTGTCTTCTCCTCATTGTGCTTAATTGTCGGATCTTGTGAGCTGCCTAACATGATCAAGATCATCTATCTGTAATTCTATATGTTGCGTTTGTTAGGATCCGATGAATAGAGAATACTATGTTATGTTGATTATCAATTTATGTCTATGTGTTGTTTATGATCTTGCATGCTCTCCGTTACTAGTAGATGCTCTGGCCAAGTAGATGCTTGTAACTCCAAGAGGGAGTATTTATGCTCGATAGTGGGTTCATGTCTCCGTGAATGCGGGAAGTGACAGAAATCTCTAAGATTATGGATGTGCTGTTGCCACTAGGGATAAAACATTGGTGCTATGTTCGAGGATGTAGTTACTGATTACATTACGCGCAATACTTAATGCAATTGTCTGTTGTTAGCAACTTAATACTGGAGGGGGTTCGGATGATAACCTGAAGGTGGACTTTTTAGGCATAGATGCATGCTGGATAGCGGTCTATGTACTTTGTCGTAATGCCCAATTAAATCTCACAATACTCATCATAATATGTATGTGCATGGTCATGCCCTCTTTATTTGTCAATTGCCCAACTGTAATTTGTTCACCCAACATGCTGTTTATCTTATGGGAGAGACACCTCTAGTGAACTGTGGACCCCGGTCCAATTCTCTATACTGAAATACAATCTCTTTTAATCTTTGTTCTACTGTTTTCTGCAAACAATCATCATCCACACTATACATCTAATCCTTTGTTACAGCAAGCCGGTGAGATTGACAACCTCGCTGTTTCGTTGGGGCAAAGTACTTGGTTTGTGTTGTGCAGGTTCCACGTTGGCGCCGGAATCCCTGGTGTTGCGCCGCACTACATCTCGCCGCCATCAACCTTCAACGTGCTTTTTGGCTCCTACTGGTTCGATTAAACCTTGGTTTCATACTGAGGGAAAACTTGCCGCTGTACGCATCACACCTTCCTCTTTGGGTTCCCAACGAACGCGTGCTGTACGCGTATCAAGCACTTTTTCTGGCACCGTTGCCGGGGAGATCAAGACACGCTGCAAGGGGAGTCTCCACATCCCAATCTCTTTACTTTGTTTTTGTCTTGCTTAGTTTTATTTACTACTTTGTTTGCTGCACTAAATCAAAATACAAAAAAATTAGTTGCTAGTTTTACTTTATTTGCTATCTTGTTTGCTATATCAAAAACACAAAAAAATTAGTTACTTGCATTTACTTTATCTAGTTTGCTTTATTTACTACTGCTAAAATGGGTACTCCTGAAAATACTAAGTTGTGTGATTTCACAACCACAAATAATAATGATTTCTTATGCACACCTATTGCTCCACCTGCTACTACAGCAGAATTCTTTGAAATTAAACCTGCTTTACTGAATCTTGTTATGCGAGAGCAATTTTCTGGTGTTAGTTCTGATGATGCTGCTGCCCATCTTAATAATTTTGTTGAATTGTGTGAAATGCAAAAATATAAAGATGTAGATGGTGACATTATAAAATTAAAATTGTTCCCTTTCTCATTAAGAGGAAGAGCTAAAGATTGGTTGCTATCTCTGCCTGAGAATAGTATTGATTCATGGACTAAATGCAAGGATGCTTTTATTGGTAGATATTATCCCTCTGCTAAAATTATATCTTTAAGGAGTAGCATAATGAATTTTAAACAATTGGATACTGAACATGTTGCACAAGCATGGGAAAGAATGAAATCTTTGGTTAAAATATGCCCAACCCATGGACTGACTACTTGGATGATCATCCAAACCTTTTATGTAGGACTGAATTTTTCTTCGCGGAACCTATTGGATTCAGCTGCTGGAGGTACCTTTATGTCCATCACTCTTGGTGAAGCAACAAAGCTTCTTGATAATATGATGATCAACTACTCTGAATGGCACACGGAAAGAGCTCCACAAGGTAAGAAGGTAAATTCTGTCGAAGAAACCTCTTCCTTGAGTGATAAGATTGATGCTATTATGTCTATGCTTGTGAATGATAGGACAAATGTTGATCCTAATAATGTTCCGTTAGCTTCATTGGTTGCACAAGAAGAACATGTTGATGTAAACTTCATTCAAAATAATAATTTCAACAACAATGCTTACCGGAACAATTCTAGTAACAACTATAGGCCATATCCTTATAATAATGGCAACGGCTATAGTAATTCTTATGGGAATTCTTACAACAATAATAGGAATTCACCCCCTGGACTTGAAGCCATGCTTAAAGAATTTATTAGTACACAAACTGCTTTTAACAAATCTGTTGAAGAAAAGCTTGGGAAAATTGATATACTTGCTTCTAAAGTCGATAGTCTTGCTGCTGATGTTGATCTTTTGAAATCGAAAGTTATGCCTCATGAGAATCTTAATAATAAAATTGTTACTACAGCAAATGCCATCCAAGTTAGAATTAATGAGAATATAAGATTGATGGCCGAATTGCGTGCTAGGTGGGAAAGAGAAGAAAATGAAAAAGAAGATAATATAGCTAAAGTTTGGACTATCACCACCACTAGTAATGCTAATGCTACACAAGTTGCTGCACCTCCTACTATTAATGGTAAAATAATTGGTGTTGGCAATGTTTCCACTTCTGATGCAAAGCGCGAGAAACTGCTAAAATTGCTGAAACTGCCTGTGATAAAACTGCTAATTTTTTTTCCAACATTGGGGATGATGATCCCATTGCTTTAGATTATAATGGTTTGAATTTTGATGATTGCCACATCTCTGAAGTTATAAAGTTCTTGCAAAAACTTGCTAAAAGTCCTAATGCTAGTGCTATAAATTTGGCTTTCACAAAACATATTACAAATGCTCTCATAAAAGCTAGAGAAGAGAAATTAGAGCGCGAAGCCTCAATTCCTAGAAAGCTAGAGGATGGTTGGGAGCCCATCATTAAGATGAAGGTCAATGATTTTGATTGTAATGCTTTATGTGATCTTGGTGCAAGTATTTCCGTTATGCCTAAGAAAATCTATAATATGCTTGACTTGCCACCGCTGAAAAATTGTTATTTGGATGTTAATCTTACTGATCATTCTACAAAGAAACCTTTGGGGAAAGTTGATAATGTTCGCATTACCGTTAACAATAACCTTGTCCACGTTGATTTTGTTGTCTTGGATATTGAATGAAATGCATCTTGTCCCATTATATTGGGAAGACCTTTTCTTCGAACTGTTGGTGCTATCATTGATATGAAGGAAGGTAATATTAAATATCAATTTCCTCTAAAGAAAGGTATGGAACACTTCCCTAGAAAGAGAATGAAGTTACCTTTTGATTCTATTATTAGAACAAATTATGATGTTGACACTTCGTCTCTTAATAATACTTGATACACACTTTCTGCGCCTAGCTGAAAGGCGTTAAAGAAAAGCGCTTATGGGAGACAACCCATGTTTTTACTACAGTACCTTGTTTTTATTTTGTGTCTTGGAAGTTATTTACTACTGTAGCAACCTCTCCTTATCTTAGTTTAGTGTTTTGTTGTGCCAAGTAAAGTCGTTGATAGTAAAGTTCATACTAGATTTGGATTACTGCGCAGAAACAGATTTCTTTGCTGTCACGAATCTGGGCTATTTTCTCTGTAGGTAACTCAGAAAATTATGCCAATTTACGTGAGTGATCCTCAGATATGTATGCAACTTTCATTCAATTTGAGCATTTTCATTTGAGCAAGTCTGGTGCCTCGATAAAATTCGTCAATACGAACTGTTCTGTTTTGACAGATTCTGCCTTTTATTTCGCATTGCCTGTTTTGTTATGTTCGATGGATATTTCGATTCCATTGACTTTCAGTAGCTTTGTGCAATGTCCAGAAGTGTTAAGAATGATTATGTCACCTCTGAATATGTATATTTTGATTGTGCACTAACCCTCTAATGAGTTGTTCTAAGTTTGGTGTGGAGGAAGTTTTCAAGGATCAAGAGAGGGAGATGATACAACATGATCAAGGAGAGTGAAAGCTCTAA
The DNA here is from genome assembly GCF_019359855.2 of Lolium perenne. NCBI lineage: Eukaryota > Viridiplantae > Streptophyta > Magnoliopsida > Poales > Poaceae > Lolium > Lolium perenne. Next base: position 142,872,887 of record NC_067248.2, on the reverse strand, counting down.
GCTTGGGGATGCCCCGGTGGTTCACCCCTGCATATATCAAGAAGACTCAAGCGTCTAAGCTTGGGGATGCCCAAGGCATCCCCTTCTTCATCGACAACATTATCAGGTTCCTCCCCTGAAACTATATTTTTATTCCATCACATCTTATGTGCTTTTCTTGGAGCATCGGTTTGTTTTTGTTTTTGTTTTGTTTGAATAAAATGGATTCTAGCATTCACTTTGTGGGAGAGAGACACGCTCCGCTGTAGCATATGGACAAGTATGTCCTTAGGCTTTACTCATAATATTCATGGCAAAGTTTCTTCTTCGTTAAATTGTTGTATGGTTGGAAACGGGAAATGTTGCATGTGGTAGTGAATAATAAAATACTTGTAGAACATTGAGCTTTGATAACTTGATTCTTCGCAAATGTTTTGAGATATTTAGATGGTAAGGCTTGCTGGATAAATGAGTTAAAATTAGTAGTGGATTGTTGTCTTTAAGCTTGTGCCGTACTACAAACTCTATTTAAATAGTTGAAGGCGTAGTTGGACTTGATAGCTTTCCATGTCTGAGAGTTCATCGTAATAACTAAGTTGTGCTGAAGGCCGAGGGAGCTAGCGGGGTACTTGTGCCACCGTGAACGGCCCTCCTTGGAGTAAATTTTAATCATGCTCTTAATGATGAACCTGCTAGTTGTTTGCAATAAGCTTGTGAGTTCTTTTTGACTAATGTTAAGCTACGGTTTTTGGCACTTCCACCATCCAAATTTGCTAGCCTCTTCGGTACTGTGCATTGCCTTTTGCTCACATTGAGAATTGTGCATACTTCGCCGGTACATCCAAACCCGTGGGAGAACTTTCTCTTGTTCTCCTACACATAAGCCCATACATCTCCTCAAAACAGCCACCATACCTACCTACCACAACATTTCCATAGCTGTTCCGAGATATATTGCCATGCAACATCCATTTTACATTACATGCCATGTTGTCATTTATTATTTATATATTGCTTTGCATGATCATATACAGCTGATGTGTGGTTTACCCATGTTACGCTAGATCATTGCACATCCTGCTACACTGGCAGAGGCATACATTTTCATACATCATGTTTCATTCATTATGAGTTATTTGTACCAAAAAGTGTGTTGTCATATTAGGATGTTGCCCCTAAAAATGAAAAGAGCCGTGGAGGCCATCAAAAAGAAAAGAAAAAAAAAGAGAAGAAAGAAAAAAATGAAAAGAAAGAAAAAAAAAGAAAAAGAAAAAAAAGAAAAAAGAAAAAAAGAGAATAAAAAAGGGGGCAGCATTACTATCTTTTATCCACACTTGTGCTCATGTTTTAGCACCCGCATTATTCATAGTCATCATTTGTGCTCATGTTCAGCACCTACATTCATATGAGAGAGTTTTCATGTTTTACTAGTATAACTATGTGGGGAACTTACACTATAGAACTTGGGTTGTATATTCCAATGATGAGCCTCCTCAAAAGTGCTCTAGGTCTTCGTGAGCAACCAAGTTGGATGCACCCCCACTAGTTCCATTGGAGAGCTTTCATACACATATAGCTCTATGTGCATCCGTTGCATGGCAATCACTACTCCTTGCATAGCTTCGATCATAAGGCTTCCTCTTGTCTAATGGTCATTTACAGCTTTGCAAGCCTTTCTTCTATTTGGCCTTCCAAACCCCCATTAACGTTCTTTATGCCATAACATCCTGGTGCTAATACCAAATGCTTGCGCTCACCGGTTGAGTAGACTTCGAAACAGTTGATTCATGACGTTCATGTTTATGTTTACTTGACTGAATCCTTCTTATGTTGTGAAAATTTACTTGATGCTTGGAATGAAGGATAGAACTTCTATGTTGAATGCTTAATACATCTTTAATGAGCTTTGTACGGTTGCATGTCTTTAAAGCAATAATTCATGAAAACTTCTAGCTTGTCTAACTCTTGCATTATCATCTCTTATGTCAATATAGATACTTGCTTTGAATGATTTGATCTCAGCTCATATGCTTTACAAATAGTATGATCAAGGTTATGATGGCATGTCACTCCAGAAATTATCTTTGTTTATCGTTTACCTGCTCGGGACGAGCAGGAACTAAGCTTGGGGATGCTGATACGTCTCCGACGTATCGATAATTTCTTATGTTCCATGCCACATTATTAATGTTGTCTACATGTTTTATGCACACTTTATGTCATATTCGTGCATTTTCTGGAACTAACCTATTAACAAGATGCCGAAGTGCCAGTTGCTGTTTTCTGCTGATTTTGGTTTCAGAAATCCTAGTAAGGAAATATTCTCGGAATTGGACGAAATCAACGCCCAGGGTCCTATTTTGCCACGAAGCTTCCAGAAGACCGAAGAGGAGACGAAGTGGGGCCACGAGGTGGCCACACCATAGGGCGGCGCGGCCCAAGCCCTGGCCGCGCCGACCTGTAGTGTGGGGCCCTCATGTGGCCCCCCTGACCTGCCCTTCCGCCTACAAATAGCCTTCGTCGCGAAAGCCCCAGTACCGAGAGCCACGATACGGAAAACCTTCCAGAGACGCCGCCGCCGCCAATCCCATCTCGGGGGATTCAGGAGATCGCCTCCGGCACCCTGCCGGAGAGGGGAATCATCTCCCGGAGGACTCTACGCCGCCATGGTCGCCTCCGGAGTGATGTGTGAGTAGTCTACCCCTGGACTATGGGTCCATAGCAGTAGCTAGATGGTTGTCTTCTCCTCATTGTGCTTAATTGTCGGATCTTGTGAGCTGCCTAACATGATCAAGATCATCTATCTGTAATTCTATATGTTGCGTTTGTTGGGATCCGATGAATAGAGAATACTATGTTATGTTGATTATCAATTTATGTCTATGTGTTGTTTATGATCTTGCATGCTCTCCGTTACTAGTAGATGCTCTGGCCAAGTAGATGCTTGTAACTCCAAGAGGGAGTATTTATGCTCGATAGTGGGTTCATGTCTCCGTGAATCTGGGGAAGTGACAGAAATCTCTAAGATTATGGATGTGCTGTTGCCACTAGGGATAAAACATTGGTGCTATGTTCGAGGATGTAGTTACTGATTACATTACGCGCAATACTTAATGCAATTGTCTGTTGTTAGCAACTTAATACTGGAGGGGGTTCGGATGATAACCTGAAGGTGGACTTTTTAGGCATAGATGCATGCTGGATAGCGGTCTATGTACTTTGTCGTAATGCCCAATTAAATCTCACAATACTCATCATAATATGTATGTGCATGGTCATGCCCTCTTTATTTGTCAATTGCCCAACTGTAATTTGTTCACCCAACATGCTGTTTATCTTATGGGAGAGACACCTCTAGTGAACTGTGGACCCCGGTCCAATTCTCTATACTGAAATACAATCTACTGCAATACTGTTCTACTGTTTTCTGCAAACAATCATCATCCACACTATACATCTAATCCTTTGTTACAGCAAGCCGGTGAGATTGATAACCTCGTTGTTTCGTTGGGGCAAAGTACTTGGTTTGTGTTGTGCAGGTTCCACGTTGGCGCCGGAATCCCTGGTGTTGCGCCGCACTACATCTCGCCGCCATCAACCTTCAACGTGCTTCTTGGCTCCTACTGGTTCGATTAAACCTTGGTTTCATACTGAGGGAAAACTTGCCGCTGTACGCATCACACCTTCCTCTTGGGGTTCCCAACGGATGCGTGCTGTACGCGTATCACAACTCACACGATATTCAACAAAAGTGTAATAGTTGATGGCGTCCCCAGAAACATGGTTACCGCTCAACAAGCAACTTATAAGAAATAAGATACATAAGCGACATATTCTTTACCACAATAGTTTTTAAACTATTTTTCCCATGAGCTATATATTGCAAAGACAAAGAATGGAATTTTAAAGGTAGCACTCAAGCATTTTACTTTGGAATGGCAGAGAAATACCATGTAGTAGGTAGGTATGGTGGACACAAATGGCATAGTTTTTGGCTCAAGGATTTGGATGCACGAGAAGTAATCCCTCTCAATACAAGGCTTTGGCTAGCAAGGTTGTTTGAAGCAAACACACGTATGAACCGGTACAGCAAAACTTACATAAGAACATATTGCAAGCATTATAAGACTCTACACTGTCTTCCTTGTTGTTCAAACCCTCACCAGAAAATATCTAGACTTTAGAGAGACCAATCATGCAAACCAAATTTCAACAAGCTCTATGGTAGTTCTTCATTAATAGGTGCAAAGTACATGGTGCAAGAGCTTAAACATGATCTATTTGGGCACAACAATTGCCAAGTATCAAATTATTCAAGACATTATATCAATTACCACATGTAGCATTTTCTGTTTCCAACCAAATAACAATGAACGAAGCAGTTTCAACCTTCGCCATGAACATTAAAAGCTAAGAACGCCAGTGTTCATATGAACAAGCGGAGCGTGTCTCTCTCCCACATAAGCATGAATTTATTCATAGAATGAAAATAGCAAACCGAAAATAAAACACACAGACGCTCCAAGTAAAGCACATAAGATGTGACGGAATAAAAATATAGTTTCACTAGAGGTGACCTGATAAGTTGTCGATGAAGAAGGGGATGCCTTGGGCATCCCCAAGCTTAGATGCTTGAGTCTTCTTGAAATATGCAGGGATGAACCACGGGGGCATCCCCAAGCTTAGAGTTTTCACTCTTCTTGATCATATTGTATCATCCTCCTCTCTTGACCCTTGAAAACTTCCTTCACACCAAACTTCTCATAAACTTCATTAGAGGGGTGATACGTCTCCAACGTATCGATAATTTCTTATGTTCCATGCTTGTTTTATAACAATACCTACATGTTTTGTTCACACTTTACATCGTATTGATGCATTTTCCGGAACTAACCTATTAACGAGATGCCGAAGTGCCAGTTCCTTTTTTCTGCTGTTTTTGGTTTCAGAAATCCTAGTAAGGAAATATTCTCGGAATTGGACGAAATCAACGCCCAGAACCTTATTTTTCCCGGAAGCTTCCAGAGAGCCAGAGAGGGACCAGAGGGGAGGCCCAGGGCCACCACACATGGTGGCGGCGCGGCCCAAGGGGGGGCGCCCCCTATTGTCTGGCCCCACCAGGGCCCCTCCGAGGCTGCCCTTCCGCCTACTTAAGGACTCCGTCGCGAAAACCCTAGACGAATAAGCCACGGTACGAGAAACCTTCCAGAGCCGCCGCCATCGCGAAGCCAAGATCTGGGGGACAGGAGTCTCTGTTCCGGCACGCCGCCGGGACGGGGAAGTGCCCCCGGAAGGCATCTCCATCGACACCACCACCATCTTCATCGCCGCTGCTGCTTCCCATGATGAGGAGGGAGTAGTTCTCCCTCGAGGCTAAGGGCTGTACCGGTAGCTATGTGGTTAATCTCTCTCCTATGTACTTCAATACAATGATCTCATGAGCTGCCTTACATGATTGAGATTCATATGAGCTTTGTATCACTATTAATCTATGTGCTACTCTAGTGATGTTATTAAAGTACTCTATTCCTCCTCCATGATGTAATGGTGACAGTGTGTGCATCATGTAGTACTTGGCGTAGTTTATGATTGTAATCTCTTGTAGATTATGGAGTTAACTATTACTATGATAGTATTGATGTGATCTATTCGTCCTTTCATAGCTTGAAGGTGACAGTGTGCATGCTATGTTAGTACTCGGTATAATTGTGTTGGTCTATCATGCACTCTAAGGTTAATTAAATATGAACATCGAATGTTGTGGAGCTTGTTAACTCCGGTATTGAGGTGCTCTTGTAGCCCTACACAATTAATGGTGTTCATCATCCAACAAGAGAGTGTAGAGTGGTTTTATTATGTGATCAATGTTGAGAGTGTCCACCAGTGAAAGTATGATCCCTAGGCCTTGTTTCCAAATACTGCAATCATCGCTTATTTACTGTTCTACTGCATCTTTACTTCCTCCAATATTACTACCATCAACTGCACGCCAGCAAGATATTTTCTGGCGCCGTTACTACTGCTCATATTCATTCATACCACTTGTATTTCACTATCTCTTCGCCGAACTAGTGCACCTATACATCTGACAAGTGTATTAGGTGTGTTGGGGACACAAGAGACTTCTTGTATCGTGATTGCAGGGTTGCTTGAGAGGGATATCTTTGACCTCTTCCTCCCTGAGTTCGATAAACCTTGGGTGATTCAATTAAGGGAAACTTGCTGCTATTCTACAAACCTCTGCTCTTGGAGGCCCAACATTGTCTACAGGAAAAGAAGTGTGAGTAGACATCAACCTATTTTCTGGCGCCGTTGCCGGGGAGGAAAGGTAAAAGACACTCACACTCAGGTCCCAGGTAACTAAGTTATTTTCTGGCACCGTTGCAATTGCATCTTTTTGTTTCTTGTTTTTCACTAGTTAGGCATAATGGAAAGCAACTACGAGCTTTTTAATCTATTTCCTGAGTTAAGACATGGATTGTTTGATGCGAAAATTAAAAAACCTATTTTGCATGCTAGTAGCAATGATATTAGTATGAATGCTTTGAACACCATTGTTGCTAATGATATGGAAAATTCTAATCTTGGGGAAGCTGGTTTTGATGAGCATGATATTTTTAGTCCCCCAAGCATGGAGGAGAAAATTTTCTTTGATGATACTTTGCCTCCTATTTATGATGATTATAATGATAGTGGTCTTTTGGTGCCGCCTACTATGGAGGATAAATTTAATTATGATTACAATATGCCTCCTATATTTGATGATAGCTACTTTGTTGAATTTGCTCCCACTGCAATTAATAAGAATGACTATGCTTATGTTGGGAGTAGTAATAATTTTATGCATGTAGCTCATGATAAGAATGTTTCATTTGATAGTTATATTGTTGAGTTTGTTCATGATGCTACTGAAAATCTTCATGAGAGAGGAAAATATGGTTGTACAAGTTTTCATGTTACTAAAACACCTCTCTTTTTGCTGAAAATCTTGAAGTTGCGCTTGTCTAGTCTTTCTATGCTTGTTGCATTATGCTTCATGAATTTGTTTATTTACAAGATTCCTTTTCATAGGAAGTGGGTTAGACTTAAATGTGTTTTGAATTTGCTTTTTGATGCTCTCTTTTGCTTCAACTCTTATTTCTTGCGAGTGCATCATTTAATTTACTGAGCCCATCTTGATGGCTATAAAGAAAGCACTTCTTGGGAGATAACCCATGTGTTTATTTTACTACATCAATTTTTGTTTTATATTTGTGTCTTGGAAGTTGTTACTACTGTAGCAACCTCTCCTTATCTTTATTTTATTGCATTGTTGTGCCAAGTAAAGTCTTTGATAGTAAGGTTCATACTAGATTTGGATTACTGCGCAGAAACATATTTCTTGCTGTCACGAATTTGGGCAGTGTTTTCTGTAGGTAACTCAGAAAAATCTGCCAATTTATGTGCGTGATCCTCAGATATGTACGTAACTTTCATTAGTTTTGAGTTTTCTCATCTGAGCAAGTTTAGTGCCCCAGAAAAATTCGTCTTTACGGACTGTTCTGTTTTGACAGATTCTGCCTTTTATTTCGCATTGCCTCTTTTGTTGTGTTGGATGAATTTCTTTGTTCCATTAACTTTCAGTAGCTTTGTGCAATGTCCAGAAGTGTTAAGAATGATTGTGTCACCTCTGAACATGTGAATTTTTGATTATGCACTAACCCTCTAATGAGTTTGTTTTGAGTTTGGTGTGGAGGAAGTTTTCAAGGGTCAGGAGAGGAGGATGATATATGATTAAGAAGAGTGAAAAGTCTAAGCTTGGGGATGCCCCCGTGGTTCATCCCTGCATATTTCAAGAAGACTCAAGCGTCTAAGCTTGGGGATACCCAAGGCATCCCCTTCTTCATCAACAATTTATCAGGTTTCTTCTATTGAAACTATATTTTTATTCCGTCACATCTTATGTACTTTACTTGGAGCGTCTATATGCTTTTATTTTCGTTTTTGTTATTTTCATTCTCTGAATAAATGCTTGTGTGGGAGAGAGACACGCTCCGCTGGTTCATATGAACACATGTGTTCTTAGCTTTTAATGTTCATGGCGAAGGTTGAAACTGTTTCGTTCATTGTTATTTGGTCCGTTCAGGAAATGTTGCATGTGGTAGTGGTATAATGAAACACTTGCATAATATTGTAGATCATTGAGCTTTGATAACCTGATTCTTTGCAAACGTTTTGAGGTATTTAGATGGTAAAGCTTGCTGTTTAAATAAGTTAAAATTAGTAGTGGATTGTTGTCTTTAAGCTTGTGTCGTACTACAAACTCTACTTAAATAGTTGAAGGTGTAGTTGGACTTGATAGCTTTCCATGTCTGAGAGTTCATTGTGGGGACCCCGGACTAGCTGTCCGAAATTCCCTGTTATGTATACAGTTCACGATCCCATGATCAGTGCGCCGTGAACACATAACTGAACTGATATCAAATTACACCATCCATTACAAAGCGGAATAAGGAAATTACAACATGGTCACATGACCAATACTTACATAATAGAAGAGGTGGTATTCTAACCTGATAAAAGAGGTGTCTAAGATGTGATGGTGGTGATGGTGGTTTAGTCAATGATAGAGCAAGGTTAAGAGAGATGGTGAGTGAAGTATTCATATACTCACAAGGATGAATATATTGACATAAATCATCAATTCATGAGGTCAAGGTGATGATGGAAAAGAATAGAGGATTGGGATGGGTATGATGAAATATAAGTTGCTCTTCAAATAAGGGGTCAATTGGGAGTGATTTGAAAATATCAAATGATCATCTACATGATCAAAAATTGGAGGATGAGGGGATACAATGTGGTAGATCAGAGAGATACACAAGATGTGCAAGAGTTGTCATTTGAGAAGGATTTATTTGAAAGGTATATGGAACACCTCAATTGTCTAGGGACAATTGGGAATGAACTCAAGTGGAATGGAATTTGAAAATGTTGAGAGGAAACTAGTTGGAACATAGGAGTTCAAAATATTCTACTTACTTTCTCAAGTAAAGTAGAGTTTTTCTCAAATGTAAAATAAGCAAGAGGAAACAAGAAATGGTGTAGGTACCATAAACAAGCTTTTTTTATTAAAAAGAAAGCCAAATAGAGAGTAATGTTTTTAGAAATCAGTACTTGGTAGAAATGGGAAGAAAAACAAAACCCATTTCAGCTCCTTGTTTTCCTTGAAGACTTATCTTGAAAAGATTTAATAAAACTAGAAGTAGTTTTGTGATCAAAACTAGAGAAGGAAAAACAATAGGGTTTTTGAGAGAGGAAACTAATTTAGGGAGGAGTGTTCTCAAGGGTAGATGGTGGCTACAAAATGTACCCATCATTCCACTCTTGGTTTTGGGAAGATTAAACTTGAATAAACACAAGAGGCAAAAGTGCAGAAAGTGATCTTGAGGTTAAACATTGGATAGGGTACAAGATCAATGGAGTATAAGAGTTGCAAGAGTAGAATGAGACATGCAAGACGTGGAAGTTACAGATGGTAATGCACAGATGAGATTAATGCATTGAGGTCAACAATAAGAGTTGTGAGTGCTTAAGGATCAATTGCCAAAGTCTGGACATTATAAGCCGGTCAACACAGATGGTCGACATGGCCTCAAAACCAACAAGGATGAGTGGGTATAAGAGAGGGATGTAGCTAGGGGAAGATGATCCCAAGTTTTAAATTTAGGATGATTGAGCTAGGTTGTACCACAAGGAGAAAAATTAAGAAGGCACACTCAGGTTGCCATCAGGGGAAGAGTTTGAGGTAGTAAAAAGGAAAACAACTTTTCCTAGGACACACATGTGTTTTATTAGGTGAGTTGTTTGTTTTACCACTAGAGGTGTTGTTCTAAGAGGTGGCTCAAGACAAAACTCAACAGGAAATCAAGACAACACATCTACCAACAGATCAAGGCAATTCATCATAACAAACAGATCAAGACAATTCATCTTAATTAGTCTATAGAAAAAGTTTTTGTTCCCCCTAATTTTTGCAATAAGGACAACTAAACAAGTTTGCAAAAGTTGGGGTGTTACAGATCTTCCACCCTTAAAATAATCTCGTCCCGAGATTACTGAGCGTAGAACTAGAGGGGTTGTAAAACTTAACGAAAGTTAGACTCCATTCTTCTGTAGATGTGCCATTGTTGAAAGGGTTGCAACTTGAGCTTCTGAGAGACATGGTAACTTCTGGCCGAGAGCAAGCTTCATGAGGAGGTTGACTACTCCATGAAGGTGTTGGATCTGCATTTTCTTAACGATCCTAGCAGGGGTTCATGATTTCTAGGAGAGTTAGTGTACTCCAACGGTGCTTTAGCAGGGTTGAAAACTTTTTAGAGTTAGCTTTAAGTTTTAGTGGAAGAAAATTGTTCACCGGGGGTCTTTGAAAACTCTAAGCTTCCACCACGGGTCTTGTCGGGCGCTCCTTGGAGAAGTCATTGATCTCCTGTCTTGAGTTGAAAACATCTTCAGAGGGCATTGTGTAGTCCACGGCTTCAAGAGGGGTTAGTGCATCCTACGTTTCCAACGGTGTGTTAGAAAGGTTAAAAATGTTAGGGTTAGCTCCAATTTATAGTGGAAGACGAAGTCTTCCACCCTTAAGATTTTTCATCGTGTTCTCGGAAAAACTCAGAGCTTCTGCCTTGTAGTTCTGTCTGGGGCTTCTGAAGAAGTCATCGGTCTTCCTTTCTCAGCTGAAGAATCTTCGGGGGTGACGTGCAGACCACCACTTCAAGAGGCACTCACGGTGTTAACTAAACCATGTGGGATGCGCGGCGAGTTAGCAAGTTGATGAAAGTCCTGGTTGGTATCCACATGAAGCAGCAACCAAAGTCGTTGAAGACAATCTTCATCTTGCGGGTTGGTGCTGACTTACAGAAGTTGGTGAGCGGATAAGTTGCACCTAGTCTTGAGTTCTTGAGGTATCTTTAGGAGTCTTCCCTTGATAAGGACCAGATGAACCATGTGATGTCGCTTGGTTTTGATGCTATCGTTCACTCAACGGGTTAGACGGTGTGTTAGGGGTTGGTTTCAAGAAGATATCCATGAGGTTAGTGCGATTATACTCCAAGGTTAGACCAAGTTAGTATGTCTTCTCGCGGCGGTGCAGTCACTCTTGAAGGTAGGGGCTTCTGCTTTCTTGGCGTAGTAGAGATGCTTCGGCTGACCTTGAAATTTGTTAGCGCAGACAGGGGTCTGGGTTAGTTTTTCCGACGGTTGAAAAACTACTTCTAACGGGTTTAGAGTTAGAGTCTTTCGTTAATCTACCCAACTAACTAGCAGTTAGCAATACATCGGCGAGGCAAACTTTAATCCTATCATAGCATGTGACACCCATACAATCATAACCAGAGACAAAATACCACTAACAGAGGCTACTGGTATTTTTCCTAGATGCACATTAACAAAACAAGATCAACACAATTGGAATCATTCAAAAATATTTATTTTTCAATTTTTGAGACTCAAAATACTAACCAGAAACAGTGATCAAGTTTTATTTATTAAAAATCGTACAAAAATCCTAAAAATACAAGGTCAGTGGCATCTGAAAGATAATTTCATACTGGTTCTAGTGCAATTGGAATCACATCAATCGGAGCTACCAAACTATTTTTATTAGCAAAACAGTACACTGGCAGATTTCCATTTTTAATTTCGGTTTTACAAATTTCAAACAATTAAAAAGGGCGGGAACGTCTAATTAGCAAGATATACATGCACACAGCAAACAGATACAAATACTCAAGGCAGCACACTAGGGAACTACAAGCAATCATCAAACCAGACATGGTACTCTAAGTACCCAAAAATTCCTAATGCGCGGGGTAGCTCAATCGAAGCGATTGAGTTTGTCCTATCCATCCTATTGGATTTGGGGCTGGTCACATATGTTGGCGTCTTCATCTTGTTGGCATCGTCTTCAATAAGGATTCTTGTAGCAGTTGGTGGCAAAGCAGGCCTGGGGTTGTCTCGTCGATGTTGAGGTGGAGGCAAAAACTGCGTAGAACTTCTAGTCTCGACATCCCGGAAATATGAGGTCTTTGAAGGGGTAGCTGTTGAGGTGCTCCCGAAGTCGAGATCTTCTCGTGGCTGGCCTAAAAATTACTAGTCTAGAAACTGATGACTTGATCCCTGACGACTGCAAAAAGTGCGAGCCCATGGAGGAAGAAGGTCAGCTCCTTGACAGACTTTGGTGACAACCAAAGGCATGATCTTATTATCCCTTTATGTGCAGGACTAACTCGGCGTCCGATCTTCAATAGTTGTCGTTGGAGATACGTGAGACTTCATAAAAGGTTGATCCATCTTCGACTTCGAGTCTCCGGTCTGAGTTGGGGACATCGTCCAACATGCAGGTTTGAAGTGGTTGAGACAATAGAGCAAGAATTTTCAAACCTTTTTATAAAGCGGAGAGATAAGAATTTAGAAGCTTTGAATAAATAAGGGGAGTAGAAGCTATACTTCTGACTAAAGAAACAATTTGTTTCATAAATAGTTTTTCCCAAGTAATTGTTTTTCCTAACTAACGTCCATGCTAACTAAGGTCTCCTACAGTCAGGATAGCTCTGATACCAGCTCTGTGGGGACCCCGGACTAGCTGTCCGAAATTCCCTGTTATGTATACAGTTCACGATCCCATGATCAGTGCGCCGTGAACACATAATTGAACTGATATCAAATTACACCATCTATTACAAAGCGGAATAAGGAAATTACAACATGGTCACATGACCAATACTTACATAATAGCCTCGAAGGGCCTAACTAAACATCAGAGTAGCATCATCACTTCAGCAGCGCAGTACCCAAGTCATCTGCCATAACCCTACAAGCAACTGACTGGGAGAACGTTCCTAGCTCGCATAGACGTCATCCATCTCCTTCTTCGCCTGTTGAAAATCCTCCAAGTCTGGTCAAGTAAATAGCCAGGGACAAAGCCGTGAGTACATTTGGAATTGTACTCGCAAACCATCAAGAAGGTATTTTGCAAGAGTGCAAGATAACACGTGCTAATCTAGATGACAAGAGGGAAGAGCTAATTTCTCTTGTGAAATAGAATGTAGAAGAGAAGTAGTTTCTCATGTGGATGTAGCATGTAGAAGAGAAGTAGTTTCTCTTGTGGATGTAGCATCCCATCATCACAGTTGAAGGGGACACTAAGAAGATCCTATGACATCTCGATATCATTATTGAAGAAGATACTTCAAAAGAATTCTACAACATAAAACACTAGGAAGGGAGTAACCCAGTTTATTTCCTTTCCGACCATCTCCATATGGTCGACACATCCTTTTCCGTACCCTTCCGGTACTTCAAAACAAGTTCTTTCCTTTCCTTTGTCAAACAATTTTGTAAAACAAAACTCATCAGGCTAAGCAACAACCATTCCAACCGTCCATGACCGCGGACGTGGCTATTCGAATAGATTTTACTCTGCAGAGTTTGCACACTTTCCCCACCTCTATCCAGATACCTATCGTGTGGGCATCATCCCCGCATAACAACATATGCCACGACGGATACCCGAACATAGCCTTTCGCCCATTCGACTTAGCAAGAGGTCCTACCCTATGGAGTATGTACCTCCCCGGCACCGTGGCAGCTCACCTCCTCTTGAGCGTGGCTCCACCGCCAAGCCAGGAGACCCATAGTGTCTTCCGGACGGGTCAGCCCCGAAGGCCTCCTGTTATACTATTGTCCCAACAATGACAACCCGGACTCGGGGGTAACCGTACCCTTGTATAGTTGTGCGGTGCCTCATGCTAAGAAGAACAAACGTCAAGCTAAGCTCCGTGCCCACGTTGGAGTAGCTGTGGTTGCGCGGGTTAATTGTCACGGGTGAATACTTAGACGCCAAAGTTTTCATAAACAAGATTCTCTTTCCAACCATCTTTGCCAAGATCCTTTTCTTTCATAAACACACACTTAGGTAAGTCCAACTCACCCAAGGTTTTTCAGAAGTTCTTTTCAACAAGGTATTTTTCCAAGGGGTTCCCAACCTATAGTTTCATGTAAGAACTAAGAGACAACAATGGCGTGATGCTAGCCATCATACCACTAAGGAGATGATAATTGAGGTGTCAAGGGGATCATACATACTTAGGATAAGCATGCATAGGGACATCATAAATAGCATGATTCAACAAGGGTCATGATGTTAATCATCATACCACTATGGGGTGCAAAAAGGGTGTCAAGAGGTCGACACACACAAGACAAGTGGGCGTACCCATCACACTTAGAGGGGTACACCAAGAACATGATGATGAAGACCACCATTTCACTAAAGGGGGTTGTAGGTGAGGTGTCAAAGAGAATAAACATGCTCATGGTGAGCATGCTCCATCAACATAAGTAGAAACAACACAAGATAGATCGAGAGACAAGAATAACAACAAAGTAACCACAATATGTGATTAAACATTCAGAGATCAAGAGATGGCTTGCCTTAGCTTATTTGTCCCTGGACTTCTTCAACTCCATCAATATAAGAATCCCAACAATAAAAATAAAATCCTCGCCCGAACCACTTCTCCTTCTTCTCCGAATTGTTCGCATCTAACGCCGGAAAATATAAAAGAACACAATCAACACATTGCACCAATCATAACAAGCATGCAACAATCAACAATCAAAAGCTAATCACTCTACTAAGTCTAACATATTAAGTACTTATATATACTACCAAGCAACTAAAAGAGAACCCATTTCATTTACCTAGTAAAGGTATGAGAGTATCACAACTTAGCAATTGCCTCTCTCGGTATCACCATGGCAGAAGCTAGGTACCCCCTGGTAGATAACATCATAAAGAGGACAAGAGCATTAGTTGGACATTACAAACATCCACAACATAATTTCAAACATTTTTGGAAAAGTAGAAATCAGTTTTCCTAATTAAATTTGCTCACCTAACACTATACAATAATAGGAAGCAAGCAAGATACCACACCTCTACTAAAAAAAAGTGCTAATGTTAAGTTGCAGGGGTTTTGTTTTGCAATCATAAAACAAGGGTCGCCCATCTCTACTAAAAGAGTTGGTCAAGAGTTTTAAATAAACCGAAAAGTTTTGCTTCAACAATGCATGTCACACATACACATTACTAACAGCAACAAATATGCATGAACAGAGACTAATAATATTTTTCCTAGATGGCCAGTACTAATACAAGACTAACCCAATTAGAATCACCCAAAAATATTAATCCTACAATTTTAGGAATTTCTTTGAATCTGACTGTACAGAAAACAAGATCTGTAATCCATAAATCGTAGAAAAATCCTAAAAATATGAGGCCACTGGCATTTGAAAGGTATTTAAACAGAGATGCCTACACAATTGGATTTGGGTTCAAATTGTTTCTGAAACTCTCATAAATGGATTGACAAGTTTACTGCATGTCTGTACCATTTGCTTTCTCTCTGGAGTTACAGAACAGATAAAGTTTTGAAACTTGTTTGAGATGATTAAGAAAACATTCAGGAGTCCTACAAAATTGGAATCACTCAATTAGGTTCAAAAATGGATTTTTGGTGATTTAAAAGCTAACAGCCATGTCTGCAGAACACACAGAACAAGTTTAATTCACCAAAAATCATACACAAATCAAAAAAATATGAGGTCAGCTGCATCTGAAAGGTAATTAATAGTTGGTTCTTACCCAACTTGTTTCACTCCAAAATTCGTTTCCAAGCTTCTGGTTTAATTCGACAAAGCCAGATCTGACCAGATCTTGATCTGTGAACCATTTCAGTTTCAGGAGGTCAATCGAAGTGAAACCACCGCCAAAATGAAGGTATTGAGAAGGGGTTTCACCCACAGTTGAGTTTTCTCAAAAAGGTTTTGTAAAACGGGATAAGTCTAACAAACAGTGATTCTGCATGTTTACAGAACTTTATTTACCAAGGCAAATCCGTAACGAATTTGAGGATGAGACCAACTCCAAGTTGTAGATCTTTTCAATACCTACCTGTGGAACTTTGAATCACTTGATTTGGATCTGCACACGAGATTTGGCGGATTTTACAAGTTCGTACCAGAATCTGGAACAGCAAGATAGCAGAAATTACAGCAAGTTTTTGGACGAACTTTGGTCAAGAGCTTCAGATCTGAGGATTGCTCAACCTTCTCCATGCTTGGACCAACATGCACCTGCATCAAGATCCAATCTTAGCAATGGAGGAAGAAGAAGAGGAGAGGAAACCAGCTAGGGTTGGGGGAGAAGAGAGTGAGAGGAATGCTCTCATGGGGAGGGGGAGCTTGAGAGAGAAGGAGAGCTACGGTTTGGTGTGCTCTCATGGCCATGGCCGGCCATGGAGCCTTGGTGGAGCTTCAGCTCGTGGGGAAGAGGTAGGAGAAGGGTGTGAGAGAGTGGAGGAAGGAGTGGAGTGTCCAAAAATGAGAAGCAAAAGATGGGGAGGTGGCTGCCAAGCCCCTTTTATAGAGGGAGAGGGGTGGCTGCCTCCTCTTTGATTGGTGGAGGTGGGTGGCTGGCTTGGGGAAGAGATATTTGACCCAAGCTGAATTTATTTGTGGCATAGGGAAGGGACAAAGGAGGAGAGGCTTCCCAAGGTGGAATAACTATGTGAGGGAGAGAGAGATGGAGAAACATGATGCTTGTGTGCCATGCATGGCATGGCCGGCCAAGATTGTGGCCAAGCACAAGTGATCATCAAGAGAGTATTGCCACACATGCATGACACCCAAGGTTGAGTGCCTCACATTTTTTCAAAAATGGAGATATAGAATTTTAGGTAAAGTGATAACAATGCACAGGGGTGCTAAAGTAGATGGTGGTGGTATTCTAACCTGATAAAAGAGGTGTCTAAGATGTGATGGTGGTGATGGTGGTTTAGTCAATGATAGAGCAAGGTTAAGAGAGATGGTGAGTGAAGTATTCATATACTCACAAGGATGAATATATTGACATAAATCATCAATTCATGAGGTCAAGGTGATGATGGAAAAGAATAGAGGATTGGGATGGGTATGATGAAATATAAGTTGCTCTTCAAATAAGGGGTCAATTGGGAGTGATTTGAAAATATCAAATGATCATCTACATGATCAAAAATTGGAGGATGAGGGGATACAATGTGGTAGATCAGAGAGATACACAAGATGTGCAAGAGTTGTCATTTGAGAAGGATTTATTTGAAAGGTATATGGAACACCTCAATTGTCTAGGGACAATTGGGAATGAACTCAAGTGGAATGGAATTTGAAAATGTTGAGAGGAAACTAGTTGGAACATAGGAGTTCAAAATATTCTACTTACTTTCTCAAGTAAAGTAGAGTTTTTCTCAAATGTAAAATAAGCAAGAGGAAACAAGAAATGGTGTAGGTACCATAAACAAGCTTTTTATTAAAAAGAAAGCCAAATAGAGAGTAATGTTTTTAGAAATCAGTACTTGGTAGAAATGGGAAGAAAAACAAAACCCATTTCAAACTAAAAAAAAGAGCTAATGTTAAGTTGCAGGGGTTTTGTTTTGCAATCATAAAACAAGGGTCGCCCATCTCTACTAAAAGAGTTGGTCAAGAGTTTTAAATAAACCGAAAAGTTTTGCTTCAACAATGCATGTCACACATACACATTACTAACAGCAACAAATATGCATGAACAGAGACTAATAATATTTTTCCTAGATGGCCAGTACTAATACAAGACTAACCCAATTAGAATCACCCAAAAATATTAATCCTACAATTTTAGGAATTTCTTTGAATCTGACTGTACAGAAAACAAGATCTGTAATCCATAAATCGTAGAAAAATCCTAAAAATATGAGGCCACTGGCATTTGAAAGGTATTTAAACAGAGATGCCTACACAATTGGATTTGGGTTCAAATTGTTTCTGAAACTCTCACAAATGGATTGACAAGTTTACTGCATGTCTGTACCATTTGCTTTCTCTCTGGAGTTACAGAACAGATAAAGTTTTGAAACTTGTTTGAGATGATTAAGAAAACATTCAGGAGTCCTACAAAATTGGAATCACTCAATTAGGTTCAAAAATGGATTTTTGGTGATTTAAAAGCTAACAGCCATGTCTGCAGAACACACAGAACAAGTTTAATTCACCAAAAATCATACACAAATCAAAAAAATATGAGGTCAGCTGCATCTGAAAGGTAATTAATAGTTGGTTCTTACCCAACTTGTTTCACTCCAAAATTCGTTTCCAAGCTTCTGGTTTAATTCGACAAAGCCAGATCTGACCAGATCTTGATCTGTGAACCATTTCAGTTTCAGGAGGTCAATCGAAGTGAAACCACCGCCAAAATGAAGGTATTGAGAAGGGGTTTCACCCACAGTTGAGTTTTCTCAAAAAGGTTTTGTAAAACGGGATAAGTCTAACAAACAGTGATTCTGCATGTTTACAGAACTTTATTTACCAAGGCAAATCCGTAACGAATTTGAGGATGAGACCAACTCCAAGTTGTAGATCTTTTCAATACCTACCTGTGGAACTTTGAATCACTTGATTTGGATCTGCACACGAGATTTGGCGGATTTTACAAGTTCGTACCAGAATCTGGAACAGCAAGATAGCAGAAATTACAGCAAGTTTTTGGACGAACTTTGGTCAAGAGCTTCAGATCTGAGGATTGCTCAACCTTCTCCATGCTTGGACCAACATGCACCTGCATCAAGATCCAATCTTAGCAATGGAGGAAGAAGAAGAGGAGAGGAAACCAGCTAGGGTTGGGGGAGAAGAGAGTGAGAGGAATGCTCTCATGGGGAGGGGAGCTTGAGAGAGAAGGAGAGCTACGGTTTGGTGTGCTCTCATGGCCATGGCCGGCCATGGAGCCTTGGTGGAGCTTCAGCTCGTGGGGAAGAGGTAGGAGAAGGGTGTGAGAGAGTGGAGGAAGGAGTGGAGTGTCCAAAAATGAGAAGCAAAAGATGGGGAGGTGGCCGGCCAAGCCCCTTTTATAGAGGGAGAGGGGTGGCTGCCTCCTCTTTGATTGGTGGAGGTGGGTGGCTGGCTTGGGGAAGAGATATTTGACCCAAGCTGAATTTATTTGTGGCATAGGGAAGGGACAAAGGAGGAGAGGCTTCCCAAGGTGGAATAACTATGTGAGGGAGAGAGAGATGGAGAAACATGATGCTTGTGTGCCATGCATGGCATGGCCGGCCAAGATTGTGGCCAAGCACAAGTGATCATCAAGAGAGTATTGCCACACATGCATGACACCCAAGGTTGAGTGCCTCACATTTTTTCAAAAATGGAGATATAGAATTTTAGGTAAAGTGATAACAATGCACAAGGGTGCTAAAGTAGATGGTGGTGGTATTCTAACCTGATAAAAGAGGTGTCTAAGATGTGATGGTGGTGATGGTGGTTTAGTCAATGATAGAGCAAGGTTAAGAGAGATGGTGAGTGAAGTATTCATATACTCACAAGGATGAATATATTGACATAAATCATCAATTCATGAGGTCAAGGTGATGATGGAAAAGAATAGAGGATTGGGATGGGTATGATGAAATATAAGTTGCTCTTCAAATAAGGGGTCAATTGGGAGTGATTTGAAAATATCAAATGATCATCTACATGATCAAAAATTGGAGGATGAGGGGATACAATGTGGTAGATCAGAGAGATACACAAGATGTGCAAGAGTTGTCATTTGAGAAGGATTTATTTGAAAGGTATATGGAACACCTCAATTGTCTAGGGACAATTGGGAATGAACTCAAGTGGAATGGAATTTGAAAATGTTGAGAGGAAACTAGTTGGAACATAGGAGTTCAAAATATTCTACTTACTTTCTCAAGTAAAGTAGAGTTTTTCTCAAATGTAAAATAAGCAAGAGGAAACAAGAAATGGTGTAGGTACCATAAACAAGCTTTTTATTAAAAAGAAAGCCAAATAGAGAGTAATGTTTTTAGAAATCAGTACTTGGTAGAAATGGGAAGAAAAACAAAACCCATTTCAGCTCCTTGTTTTCCTTGAAGACTTATGTTGAAAAGATTTAATAAAACTAGAAGTAGTTTTGTGATCAAAACTAGAGAAGGAAAAACAATAGGGTTTTTGAGAGAGGAAACTAATTTAGGGAGGAGTGTTCTCAAGGGTAGATGGTGGCTACAAAATGTACCCATCATTCCACTCTTGGTTTTGGGAAGATTAAACTTGAATAAACACAAGAGGCAAAAGTGCAGAAAGTGATCTTGAGGTTAAACATTGGATAGGGTACAAGATCAATGGAGTATAAGAGTTGCAAGAGTAGAATGAGACATGCAAGATGTGGAAGTTACAGATGGTAATGCACAGATGAGATTAATGCATTGAGGTCAACAATAACAGTTGTGAGTGCTTAAGGATCAATTGCCAAAGTCTGGACATTATAAGTCGGTCAACACAGATGGTCGACATGGCCTCAAAACCAACAAGGATGAGTGGGTATAAGAGAGGGATGTAGCTAGGGGAAGATGATCCCAAGTTTTAAATTTAGGATGATTGAGCTAGGTTGTACCACAAGGAGAAAAATTAAGAAGGCACACTCAGGTTGCCATCAGGGGAAGAGTTTGAGGTAGTAAAAAGGAAAACAACTTTTCCTAGGACACACATGTGTTTTATTAGGTGAGTTGTTTGTTTTACCACTAGAGGTGTTGTTCTAAGAGGTGGCTCAAGACAAAACTCAACAGGAAATCAAGACAACACATCTACCAATAGATCAAGGCAATTCATCATAACAAACAGATCAAGGCAATTCATCTTAATTAGTCTATAGAAAAAGTTTTTGTTCCCCCTAATTTTTGCAATAAGGACAACTAAACAAGTTTGCAAAAGTTTGGGTGTTACATTCATCGTAATAACTAAGTTGTGCTGAAGGTCGAGGGAGCTAGCGGGGTACTTGTGCCACCGTGAACGGTCCTCCTTGAGTAAATTTTAATCATGCTCTTAATGATGAACCTGCTAGTTGTTTGCAATAAGCTTGTGAGTTCTTTTTGACTAATGTTAAGATACGGTTTTTGGCACTTCCACCATCCAAATTTACTAGCCTCTTCGGTATTGTGCATTGCCTTTTGCTCACATTGAGAATTGTGCATACTTCGCCAGTACATCCAAACCCGTGGGAGGACTTTCTCTTGTCCTCCTACACATAAGCCATACATCTTCCTCAAAACAGCCACCATACATACCTACCACAGCATTTCCATAGTTGTTCCGAGATATATTGCCATGCAACTTCCATTTTACATTACATGTTGTCATTTATTATTTATATATTGCTTTGCATGATCCTATACAGCTGATGTGTGGTTACCCATGTTACGCTAGATCATTGCACATCCTGCTACACTGGCAGAGGCATACAGTTTCATACATCATGTTTTATTCATTATGAGTTATTTGTACCAAAAAGTGTGTTGTCATATTAGGATGTTGCCCCTAAAAGTGAAAAGAGCCATGGAGGCCATCAAAAAGAGAAAAAGAAAAGAAAGAAAAAAAAAATAGAAAAGAAAAAGAAAAAGAAAAAAAGAGAATAAAGAAAAAGGGGGCAGCATTACTATCTTTTATCCACACTTGTGTTCATGTTTTAGCACCTGCATTATTCATAGTCATCATTTGTGCTCATGTTTAGCACCTACACTCCATATGAGAGAGTTTTCATGTTTTACTAGTATAACTATGTGGGGAATTTACACTATAGAACTTGGGTTGTATATTCCAATGATGAGCTTCCTCAAAAGTGCTCTAGGTCTTCGTGAGCAACCAAGTTGGATGCACCCCCACTAGTTCCATTGGAGAGCTTTCATACACATATGTGCATCCGTTGCATGGCAATCACTACTTGAATGGATTGTAGCGAACAAGAGGGGGGGTGAATGGCGCTACGGCAAGTTTTAGTCTTTTTCAAGTTTTATGCAACGGAAGGTAAAGGTGTGACTTTTAGCAATGGGAGTGATCCTATAATGAATATCGGACGAGTGCAACAAGTAAAGGAATCAACAAGATAACGAGAGTAAGGAGCGAGACAACCGGGGGGGGGGCGCGAGGCGAGTCGAGGTTTGTTTCCCGCAGTTCCTTCCACTAAAGGAAGTACGTCTGCGTTGAGGAGGTGCTAGTCTCACACAAGAGACTAGGCGGCCACACCACGAAGGAAGGCCTCACCCTCTTCCTCGAGAGAGCTCCACGGAGGTGCTCTCCCTCTTCCACTAAGGCACCGGTCGAGGCGGTGATTCCTTCACAAGGTTGGGGCGAGCTCCACACACAAGGATGCTCCCAACACCCTATGGATCTAGTACATCACCAAGCTAGACTCCATAGCTGCACATCTCCAATGCTCCACCATAGGAACCCATCACCAATGCTCCACCATAGGAACTCTTCCAATGCTCCACCAAAGGAACTCTTCTCCAAGATCCACCAAAGGAACCCTACCAATGCTCCACCAAAGGAACTCTTCTCCAAGATCCACCAAAGGAACCCTACCACCAAGATCCACTAAGGAATAGCTAGTATTTGTGAAATCTCTCTTGGTAGAACTATAGATCGGGGTCTCCTCCACCTATCCTCAAAGTTTGGGCAAGATTGATTGGAGGGGGAAGGAGATCCTCAAGGATTAAGCTCAGCAACAATGGAGGAGAGAGAGGGGGAAGAGATAAAATCGTGTTGGGGAAGAAGGGGCCCTTAAATAGGCTCCTCCAAATCCAACCGTTATGTCCAGATTTGGCCTAAGCGGTACTACCGCTCTGAGTTCAAATTCGATCCAGATCTGGTCAAAGGACGCAGAGCGGTACTACCGCCCGGGGTACCGCTCGAGGTACCGCAATAGGGTCCAGACCTTACTGGATCATGAGCGGTACCAGGGCAGTACCGGAGCGGTACGACCGTAACTCGGTTACGGTACCTAAGCGGTACCTTGAGCGGTACTACCGCTCGTGAGCGGTACTACCGCTCCAGGTACTGCAGGGGTACCGCAGCGTGTTTCTGGACGTCGAATCAGCGCAGACTCAGAGCGGTACCGACAGCGGTACCTATAGGGGTAGCGGTACTACCGCTACAGGTACCGGTAGTACCGGCCTGGCTAAATCTGGTTTTCTTCCCTTTTTCTCTCCAACTTTGTTACCTCGCTAAACACACACAAAACCAGAAAACCTATCAACTACGCTTCAGTCTTCTGATCTTGACGCGTCCGGCGAGGTCACCGTGTACTTGCAAATCTAACAATGATACTCAAGGCACACGGTGAGATTACTCAAGTGTTGTCATCAAACACACAAAACTTGGGGTGTGAATTTTGCTCTTACAATCTCCCCCTTTTTGGTGTTTGATGACAACACAAGAGTTGACAATAACAAATGATATTATGATGAGAACATTAGATTTGCAAAAACTCGACGGAGCTCCCCCTACACATGTGCATATCATGAATATGTATTTGAATACAAATGCACATAGAGACATCACTCCCCCTAGTTTTTACAAACCAAGCACATATGCAACATAGATAGATGACATGTTCAAGAGGCATATGCACAATATGGAGGCAACATAAGATCATATACGGAGATTTGGGTGAAGTTATCATACCATAGCCTCGAGAATACCCAAACTCACAATAGGATGCCTCCATAGGGTTGTTGATGTAGCCATAAGACAAGATAAGCCACTAGAACCAAACGGCTACAAACAACAAAGGTCTCCATCCACCTAGGAACTTCTCCCCCTTTGGCATCGGAACACCAAAAAGGAGGGTACCGAAACTAGAGAGATGGAGAAAAAGAACATACAACCAAGCTTGCAAAAAACACGAGAAAACAAGCTTGATGGAGGTTCTTAAAACAAGAAGAAGAAAGCAAAGAAGAAAGACAAAACAAGGTCATGAAGAACCGAAAAACCCTCAAAGAGGGGGTGTTGGTGGCCGAAGCCACCGTGTAAGAGTAAAGTAGTTGTGAGGTCGCGTAGATATATCTAGGACTCACAGACTACAACTCAACATGAAGCTCATAAGTCACTTAATTGACAAATAGCAAATGTTTTGGATTTCTTTATGCATTATGGGGGGAGTGATAGCTCAATGGATTTAAGCCGCACTCCCCCTATGTCCATGCGTGCCTTTCATCTAGATATGACGGTAAGATTGGTATGTGCGCACGACGGTCAAGCAAAGTTCGACGGATCAATGATATTTAGCTCATGCCTCAACTCAATAAAGCACTTCTCATCCAAGGGCTTCGTGAAGATGTCCGCCAATTGCTCCTTGGTGCCAATATAGGATAGTACAATATCTCCGCGAGCAATGTGGTCCCGGATGAAGTGGTTCCGTATCTCAATGTGCTTCGTCTTGCCATGAAGAACCGGATTGTAGGCGATCTTGATTGCGCTCTCATTGTCACACAAAAGAGGCACCTTGCTATACTCGAGTCCATAATCCCGCAAGGTTTGCTTCATCCATAGGATTTGAGCACAACTACTTGCCGCGGCAATATACTCGGCTTCCGCGGTGGAGACTGAGACACAATTTTGCTTCTTCGAAGACCAACACACCAAAGATCTTCCAAGAAAGTGACATGCTCCGGAGGTAGACTTCCTATCAATCTTGTCGCCCGCCCAATCGGAGTCGGTGAAACCAACCAAAGCAAAGTCCGTGTCCCTTGGGTACCATAGTCCGAAGTGTGGGGTATCAACTAAATATCGAAAGATCCTCTTGACCGCCACAAGGTGGCTTTCCTTCGGACTTGCTTGAAACCGTGCACACATACCAACGCTCAACATTATATCCGGGCGAGAGGCACAAAGGTAGAGAAGCGAACCTATCATCGAACGGTAGAGCTTGGTATCCACCGCCTTGCCGCCCTCGTCAAGAGTGAGTTGACACTTGAGTTGCATTGGAGTTCCAATCCCCTTGGCATCCTTCATATCAAAGCGCTTGAGCATGTCTTGGAGGTACTTCGCTTGATTGATGAAGGTGCCTTGTCGCATTTGCTTGATCTCGAACCAAAGAAAGTACTTGAGTTCACCCATCATCGACATCTCAAACCTATTTGTCATCAACATAGCAAACTCATCATTGAATTTTGTGTTAGTAGAGCCAAATATGATGTCATCTACATAGAGTTGGCATACGAAAAGCTCCCCATTGAACTTCTTAGTAAAAAGAGTGGGATAGATTTTCCCCACTTCGAAACCACGGTCTTCAAGCAACTCCTTGAGATGCTCATTCCAAGCTCTAGGAGCTTGTTTGAGACCATATAGGGACTTTTTGAGCTTGAAGACATGGTCCGGGAAATGGGGGTCCTCGAACCCGGGGGTTGCTTCACATATACTTCCTCATGTAGAGGACCATTAAGAAAAGCACTCTTAACATCCATTTGTTGCAACTTAAAGCCATGATGTGAGGCAAAGGCAAAAAAGGATACTGATGGACTCAAGCCTTGCAACGGGTGCAAAGGTTTCACCAAAGTCCACGCCTTCGACTTGAGAATAGCCTTGTGCCACCAATCTTGCTTTGTTGCGGATGACCGTGCCACTTTCATATTGCTTGTTCTTGAAGATCCACTTGGTGCCGATAACATTGCGGCAATGATCGGGTCGCTTCATGAGTGTCCATACATCATTCCTCTTGAAGTTGTTGAGTTCCTCTTGCATTGCATTCAACCAATCGGGATCGTTGAGAGCATCATCAACTTTGAGTGGTTCCACCCTAGAGACAAAGGCATGGTGCGCACAAAAGTTTGCAAGTTGCCTCCGAGTGGTGACATTTCTCTTTAGATCACCAATGATGTTTTGTAAGGAATGAGACTTCAGACGCAAGTGTCTTGTAGTAGGATCTTCACGGCGAGTGTCGGCTTGAGGAGATGGTTCTTGTGAGTCCTCTTGGCCTTCATCACGGTTTAGGTCCTCGCCTTGACCTCCATTGTCATTGAAAGAGGCAACTTTGTCATGAGATCCGGATGGCTCGGGGGTATATGGAATATTATTGTCCATGAAGACTATCCCCGAACCACTCGGAGAAGAACTTGAAGCTTGACCTTGGTCACTTGATGTTGGGTGTTGAGGTAGACGAGCTTGCGGTGTATGTTGTTCTTGAGCTTGTTGAGGTGAACTTGGACTTGATTGTTGTTGTAGATGTCGAGGTTGATCTTGAGGTTGAGGTTGAACTTGAGGTTGTTGTAGAGGTTGACTTGCATTTGTTAGATCAACGGAAGAAGCTTGGCCTTGTGGTGTAGATGGCTCCACTTGGGTGGAACTTGGTCCTTCCCCGGTACTCATAGAAGGTAGCGTTTGAGGTAGGCGAATGCCAACACCCATCCTTCCTATGGTATCCGGGGGAATTGCATCTCCTTTCCCACAAGAAGCACTTCGCTCCTCCAAAGATCTATCATCTTCATCGAACGTCACATCACAAGATTCTACAACATGTCCACTTGACTTGTTGAAGACTCTATAGGCGTGAGAATCCGTAGCATAGCCAACGAAAATTCCTTCTTAAGCTCTTGAATCAAACTTGGATAGGCGCGTGTCCTTGACAAGTATGTAGCATTTGCATCCGAAGACCTTGAAGTATGACACATTAGGCTTGTTGCCGGTGAGGATCTCATATGGTGTCTTCTCAAGACCTTTGCTAAGGTAGAGGCGATTAGTAGCATGGCAAGCGGTAGAGATAGCTTCCGCCCAAAAATTGTAGTTGGACTTGTATTCCATCATCATGGTTCGAGCGGCTTCGATCAAGGTTCGATTCTTCCTTTCGGCAACCCCATTTTGTTGGGGAGTATATGGCGTGGAGTATTGGTGTTCGATTCCTTCCTCGCCGAGGAAG
Source organism: Lolium perenne (assembly GCF_019359855.2). Lineage (NCBI taxonomy): Eukaryota > Viridiplantae > Streptophyta > Magnoliopsida > Poales > Poaceae > Lolium > Lolium perenne. The sequence continues at coordinate 142,846,108 of NC_067248.2, read as the reverse complement.
TCATCCAATGTGTAGTTCTTGAACTCCGTTCCATTGTCGCTCCTTATTGCGAGAATCTTGTTGTCGTACTTGCGTTGAACTTGGTTGGCAAACTCCATCATGGTCCGTTGAGTCTCACTCTTGTACTTGAAGAAGAATACCCAACAATAGCGAGAATAGTCATCAACGATGACGAGGCAATAATTCTTTCCTCCAAGACTTTCATGAGATGGTGGACCAAAGAGATCAACATGTAGGAGCTCCAAGCATCTTGTGGTAGAGATGATGGTCTTGGCCTTGTGAGGAGCTCCATGCATTTTCCCTTGTACGCAAGCCCTACAAACATGATCTTTGCAAAAAGAGACATCTTCTTTTAGTCCGAGAATGTGGCCACCCTTGTGGAGACTTTGCAAAGTCCTCATGTTGACATGGGCTAGTCGGCGATGCCATAACCAACCCTTGTCACCTTTGGCGAATAAGCAAAGAGCGGAAGATGTTGTCTTTCCGGAGAAATCGACAACATACAAACCGTTCTCTACATATCCAACAAAAGCTACATTGAGTGTCTTGCTCCACAAGAGGACCACCATATGTTCATCAAAGAATGTGCATAGACCCATACGAGCAATTTGATGAACGGAGAGTAAGTTGTAACCAAGGGTCTCGACAAGGAGGACATTCACAAGTGAGATGTCGGGTGTTACCACCACCTTGCCAAGACCCAATACCTTAGAGCACGTGTTGTCGCCATATGAAACGGTAGAGAGAGAAGGCACGAGGTCGACAACAATATCCTTGCTTCCGGTCATATGACTTGTGGCTCCACTATCAACCACCCATTTAGCGCCACCGGAAGCATAGTCCTACAAGGAATCAAGTCTTGGATTTAGGTACCCATTTTTCAATGGGTCCTAGCATGTTAGTAACAAGGGGTTTGGGAACCCAAATAGTCCAATCAACATTGTCCTTTCGAGGACCAATAAAGCGAGCACGAATATGTCCATAGTAATAAACAAAAAGAACATGAGAAGGGTTGTTAGAGCCGGCGAAACCCGTCGAGGCGGAGTTGGGTACTCCATCCCTTCTTGAGCTAGCATTGCTCCCTTCACGGTTGGTCTCCATGTTCTTCTTGTTCATCTTCTTCTTGGTCCTCCTCTTCCTCTTTCTCTTTGGCTTGGTAGCCACTCCTCCTTCATTGCACGAGCCCTCTTTGGCTCCATCTTTAGCTTCAATGACTCCTTCCAAGTACTTGGCTTGAACTTGGAGTCTATCAACCTTGGCCTTCAAGCGATTGACTTCATCTTCATGCTCCGGGTGTGGATGGCAAATATCAAACACTTGGACCTCCTTTGCCTTGTTCACCCGGAAATGTTCCATCAAAGCTTCTTCTTGGAGAGCGTTCAACTTCATGAGCAAGCGCTTGTCATTTTCCATCTTGGCAATGTCGCTTTCATGAGTGCAACATGCACGGTCCTTGCTCAAAGGAAAGTACTCCTTCAATGTTTCTTCTTGCATGGAGTTGATCTCCATGAGCTTGGCTTCCATTCTCTTCAAGGCGGCTATTTGCTCCTCATGATCACAACACGTATCCTTCTCCTTTCTCATGCGGAGACACTCCACCAACGACTCTTCTTGCTTGCTACTCAAACTCAATAGCTTGGCCTTGGTGATCTCAAGAGCGGCAATTTCTTCCTCATGGTTGCAACATGAGGTCTTCTCTTTGAACAAGCGGTAGTACTCATCCAAGGCTTCTTCTTGAAGAGCATTGACTTCCAAGAGGAGAGCATTGTGCCTCCTAAAGGAAGTAACTTGATCCACAAGCTCATCATGGGAAGAATCGGGGTCTTCATCGTCTTTTGCTTTGTTGGCTTCCTCGAGCGAGAGCATCTTCTTCTTGAGGTCACCAACCAACTCAAGAGCATGGTCTCGATCCTTGGTGAGACGTGAAACAATAGCTTCATTCTTGTCTTCAAGAACAATGACACTAGCATCAAGAGACATGCGAAGATTCCTTTCATCATCAAGCTCCTCCTTGATATTGGCAAGCTCAAAGGCTGCTTCCCTTTCCAACTTCTCCCTCTTCTCGATAAGGTCTTGTGCCGCACCAAGTTGGGCTAAGAGAGCCCCAACATGAATCTTGGTGTCCCCCTTCATGTTAGTGAGAAAAGAATCCAAGGAATCCAAACCCATAATCTCACGTTTAACGGTGAGACTAGTGGCATCATCAATATATGAGGCATTAGTCGAAGATGATGGTTTGGAAGGGGATTTTACCTCCGTGGATACCTTTGCCATGAGGCACCGTGCATTGTTGGTGACGAGGTTCTCATTTGGAGAGTCGAAGAGGGAGGTAGAGGGAGTGGAGATGGCGATGGCGGCCACTCCCTCTCCTTCCTTGTTGGAGCGCTTGTCCTCATGCTCCCCATCTTCATCGGAGGTGTACTCTTCACGGATGATGAAGGCTCTAGGCTTCTTGTTGGAGGAGACCTTGTCGTCATCGGACCTTGGGGAAAACTTGGAGAATCCTTTGGAGAGTGGCTTGTACCTATCCTTTGGGATAAGCTTTCCACCATGATCTTCTCTTCTCTCAAACATACAATCCGCGACAAAATGATTCTTGTCACCGCAATTGTAGCATGTTCTTCCCCTTGTCCCTTCTCTTGGGCTCTTGGAGGGTCTTCTTGGAGAATCACGTGATCTTCTTGGTCTTGTGTTTCGGGACATGTTTCCATCCCAAAACTTCTTGGCGGCGAGAGCCATGTGCTCATGGTAGTTGAGCTTGAGATCATCCGAACCCCACTCAACGGGATCCTCATCACTTTCACTAGCTTCATGCACCTTCATCTTCAATGCAAGATTGGGCTTGCGGGAGTTGTGGGCGCGAGCAACAAGATCCTCCGCATTCTTCTTGGAGATGTCCAAAGCGATGACTTCGCTAAGGACTTCATCGGATGTCATAGCACGGAAGGAGGCGTTTTGGCGGATGGCCGTCAACTTCACTTCCTCATAAGGGAGGAGAGCATTGTAGAACTTGCGCTTGATCCAATGGTCATCCACGAACGTTGCTCCAAGATCTTGCATTTGCACGGCAAGAGCGATGAGGCGTCGGTACATTTCTTCGGGGGTCTCTCCTTCAATCATGACGAAGTTGTCGGCCATGTTGTTCACTTCATCAAAACGAGAGCTTTGGATGCTTGCATTGCCGAGGAAGAGCTTCTCAAGTTTGTCCCATGCTTCCTTGGCGGTCTTGAGCGAGCGGATATGAGCGCGGTCCTTGGGGGAGATGGCCATATGAATCATGTTGATGGCGGTGGCGTTGAGTTGGTCATCCACCACATCTCTTCTTGTCAATTTCTTGGGATCTCGTGGTGAATAGCCCTCCTCAATGATACGCCAAAGCTCGGTAGAAGCGCTGCGCACATGTGAACGCATTAAGAATTGCCAATTCTCAAAGTTGTTTGACTCAAGAGACGGTGGTGAACCACGCGACAAGATATGCGGCATCGGTATTGGAACGTTGATGGCGTAATCATTTGGTGGTGGCACCGCATGATAACTCCCTTGACGTTCCTCAACCGGTGTGTCATCATCCTTCCCTTTTGTTGAAGTGCCGGTATCCCCAAGCCCTTCCTTTTGTGGATCTTTTGTCGCTTCCGCGACAAAATCAACAAGAGGATGGGTGTTGGCTTTTGGTGGTGGATCCTCGGCACTTGCTTTTGGTGGAGGGTTTGGTTTTTTTTACCACCAACTCCATCATCATCGCCTTCATTTGGGCAACGATGGATGACTCCAATTTCTTGAGGTCATCCAACGTAGCCGTCGCGAAATCGATGGGCGATGATGGAGCGGGTGGCACAAGGGAAGGTGACCCATTCTTATCCGCCTCTTGTTCGGCCATTTCTTAGGCGGTAAAGCCCGAGTAAGAAAACCTTGCTCTGATACCACTTGAATGGATCGTAGCGAACAAGAGGGGGGTGAATGGCGCTATGGCAAGTTTTAGTCTTTTCAAGTTTTATGCAACAGAAGGTAAAGGTGTGACTTTTAGCAATGGGAGTGATCCTACAATGAATATCGGACGAGTGCAACAAGTAAAGGAATCAACAAGATAACGAGAGTAAGGAGCGAGACAACCGGGGGGGGGGGGGTGGGGGCGCGAGGCGAGTCTAGGTTTGTTTCCCGCAGTTCCTTCCACTAAAGGAAGTACGTCTGCGTTGAGGAGGTGCTAGTCTCACACAAGAAACTAGGCGGCCACACCACAAAGGAAGGCCTCACCCTCTTCCTCAAGAGAGCTCCACGGAGGTGCTCTCCCTCTTTCACTAAGGCACCGGTCGAGGCGGTGATTCCTTCACAAGGTTGGGGCGAGCTCCACACACAAGGATGCTCCCAACACCCTATGGATCTAGTACATCACCAAGCTAGACTCCATAGCTGCACATCTCCAATGCTCCACCATAGGAACCCATCACCAATGCTCCACCATAGGAACTCTTCCAATGCTCCACCAAAGGAACTCTTCTCCAAGATCCACCAAAGGAACCCTACCAATGCTCCACCAAAGGAACTCTTCTCCAAGATCCACCAAAGGAACCCTACCACCAAGATCCACTAAGGAATAGCTAGTATTTGTGAAATCTCTCTTGGTAGAACTATAGATCGGGGTCTCCTCCACCTATCCTCAAAGTTTGGGCAAGATTGATTGGAGGGGGAAGGAGATCCTCAAGGATTAAGCTCAGCAACAATGGAGGAGAGAGAGGGGGAAGAGATAAAATTGTGTTGGGGAAGAAGGGGCCCTTAAATAGGCTCCTCCAAATCCAACCGTTATGTCCAGATTTGGCCTAAGCGGTACTACCGCTTTGGGGTAAGCGTTACTACCGCTCTGAGTTCAAATTCGATCCAGATCTGGTCAAAGGACGCAGAGCGGTACTACCGCCCGGGGTACCGCTCGAGGTACCGCAATAGGGTCCAGACCTTACTGGATCCAGAGCGGTACCAGGGCGGTACCGGAGCGGTACGACCGTTACTCGGTTACGGTACCTAAGCGGTACCTTGAGCGGTACTACCGCTCCAGGTACTGCAGGGGTACCGCAGCGTGTTTCTGGACGGCGAATCAGCGCAGACTCAGAGTGGTACCGACAGCGGTACCTATAGGGGTAGCGGTACTACCGCTACAGGTACCGGTAGTACCGGCCTGGCTAAATCTGGTTTTCTTCCCTTTTTCTCTCCAACTTTGTTACCTCGCTAAACACACACAAAACCAGAAAACCTATCAACTACGCTTCAGTCTTCTGATCTTGACGCGTCCGGCGAGGTCACCGTGTACTTGCAAATCTAACAATGATACTCAAGGCACACGGTGAGATTACTCAAGTGTTGTCATCAAACACACAAAACTTGGGGTGTGAATTTTGCTCTTACACTACTCCTTGCATAGCTTCGATCATAAGACTTCCTCTTGTCTAATGATCACTTATAGCTTTGTAAGACTTTCTTCCATTTGGCCTTCCAAACCCCCATTAACGTTCTTTATGCCATAACATCCTGGTGCTAATACCAAATGCTTGCGCTCACCGGTTGAGTAGACTTCGAAACAGTTGATTCATGACGTTCATGTTTATGTTTACTTGACTGAATCCTTCTTATGTTGTGAAAATTTACTTGATGCTTGGAATGAAGGATAGGACTTCTACGCTGAATACTTAACACATCTTTAATGAACTTTGTACGGTTTCATGTCTTTAAAGCAATAGTTCATGAAAACTTCTAGCTTGTTTAACTCTTGCATTATCATCTCTTATATCAATATAGACATTTGCTTTGAGTGATTTGATCTCAGTTCATATGCTTTACATCATTATTGGATCAAGATTATGTTGGTAGCATGTCACTTCAGAAATTATCTTTGTTATCGTTTACCTACTCGAGGACGAGTAGGAACTAAGCTTGGGGATGCTGATACGTCTCCAACGTATCGATAATTTCTTATGTTCCATGCTTGTTTTATAACAATACCTACATGTTTTGTTCACACTTTACATCGTTTTGATGCATTTTCCGGAACTAACCTATTAACGAGATGCCGAAGTGCCAGTTGCTGTTTTCTGCTGTTTTTGGTTTCAGAAATCCTAGTAAGGAAATATTCTCGGAATTGGACGAAATCAACGCCCAGAACCTTATTTTTCCCGGAAGCTTCCAGAGAGCCAGAGAGGGACCAGAGGGGAGGCCCAGGGCCACCACACATGGTGGCGGCGCGGCCCAAGGGGGGGGGGCGCCCCCTATTGTCTGGCCCCACCAGGGCCCCTCCGAGGCTGCCCTTCCGCCTACTTAAGGACTCCGTCGCGAAAACCCTAGACGAATAAGCCACGGTACGAGAAACCTTCCAGAGCCGCCGCCATCGCGAAGCCAAGATCTGGGGGACAGGAGTCTCTGTTCCGGCACGCCGCCGGGATGGGGAAGTGCCCCCGGAAGGCATCTCCATCGACACCACCGCCATCTTCATCGCCACTGCTGCTTCCCATGATGAGGAGGGAGTAGTTCTCCCTCGAGGCTAAGGGCTGTACCGGTAGCTATGTGGTTAATCTCTCTCCTATGTACTTCAATACAATGATCTCATGAGCTGCCTTACATGATTGAGATTCATATGAGCTTTGTATCACTATTAATCTATGTGCTACTCTAGTGATGTTATTAAAGTACTCTATTCCTCCTCCATGATGTAATGGTGACAGTGTGTGCATCATGTAGTACTTGGCGTAGTTTATGATTGTAATATCTTGTAGATTATGGAGTTAACTATTACTATGATGGTATTGATGTGATCTATTCTTCCTTTCATAGCTTGAAGGTGACAATGTGCATGCTATGTTAGTACTCGGTATAATTGCGTTGGTCTATCAAGCACTCTAAGGTTAATTAAATATGAACATCGAATGTTGTGGAGCTTGTTAACTCCGGCATTGAGGTGCTCTTGTAGCCCTACACAATTAATGGTGTTCATCATCCAACAAGAGAGTGTAGAGTGGTTTTATTATGTGATCAATGTTGAGAGTGTCCACCAGTGAAAGTATGATCCCTAGGCCTTGTTTCCAAATACTGCAATCATCGGTTATTTACTGTTCCACTGCATCTTTACTTCCTGCAATATTACTACCATCAACTGCACGCCAGCAAGCTATTTTCTGGCGCCGTTACTACTGCTCATATTCATTCATACCACTTGTATTTCACTATCTCTTCGCCGAACTAGTGCACCTATACATCTGACAAGTGTATTAGGTGTGTTGGGGACACAAGAGACTTCTTGTATCGTGATTGCAGGGTTGCTTGAGAGGGATATCTTTGACCTCTTCCTCCCTGAGTTCGATAAACCTTGGGTGATTCACTTAAGGAAAACTTGCTGCTGTTCTACAAACCTCTGCTCTTGGAGGCCCAACACTGTCTACAGGAAAAGAAGTGTGAGTAGACATCAAGGGGTTAGTACTCAATAAAAAATTCACATATTCAGAGGTGACATAATCATTCTTAACACTTCTGGACATTGCACAAAGCTACTGAAAGTTAATGGAACAAAGAAATCCATCAAACATAGCAAAACAGGCAATGCGAAATAAAAGGCAGAATCTATCAAAACAGAACAGTCCGTAAAGACGAATTTTTCTGGGGCACTTAACTTGCTCAGATGAAAAAGCTCAAATTGAATGAAAGTTGCGTACATATCTGAGGATCACGCACGTAAATTGGCAGATTTTTCTGAGTTACCTGCAAAGAATCCTACTCAAATTCGTGATAGCAAGAAATCTGTTTCTGCGCAGTAATCCAAATCTAGTATCAACCTTACTATCAAAGACTGACGAATTTTTCTGGGGCACTTAACTTGCCCAGATGAAAAAGCTCAAATTGAATGAAAGTTGCGTACATATCTGAGGATCACGCACGTAAATTGGCAGATTTTTCTGAGTTACCTACAAAGAATCCTACTCAAATTCGTGACAGCAAGAAATCTGTTTCTGCGCAGTAATCCAAATCTAGTATCAACCTTACTATCAAAGACTTTACTTGGCACAACAATGCAATAAAATAAAGATAAGGAGAGGTTGCTACAGTAATAATAACTTCCAAGACACAATAAAACAGTAGCAAAATAAAAACATGTGTTATCTCCCAAGAAGTGCTTTCTTAAAAACCATTAAGATGGGCTCAGTAATTTCAATGATGCTCACATAAAGATGAGAGTTGAAACAAAGAGAGCATCAAAAAGCAAGTATGAAACAAATTTAAGCCTAACCCACTTCCTATGCATAGGAATCTTGTACACAAATAAATTCATGAAGAACAAAGTGACAAGCATAGGAAGATAAAACACGAGTAACTTCAAAATTTTGAACATATAGAGAGGTGTTTTAGTACCATGAAAATTTCTACAACCATATTTTCCTCTCTCATAATAATTTCCAGTAGCATCATGAACAAACTCAACAATATAACTATCACATAAAGCATTCTTATTCGCATGCATAAAATAATTACTACTCCCAACATAAGCATAGTCATTCTTATTAATTGTAGTGGGAGCAAATTCAACAAAGTAGCTATCATTATTATTCTCATCACCATAATCATCAAATGTAGGAGGCATATTGTAATCATAATAAACTTTATCCTCCATAGTAGGTGGCACCAAAATACCACTATCATTATAATCATCATAAATGGGAGGCAAAGTATCATCAAAGTAAATTTTCTCCTCCATGCTTGGGGGACTAAAAATATCACAACCAGCTTCCCCAAGCTTAAATTCTTCCATAGCATTAGCAATAATCAAGGTTCAAAAAAGCGGTAAGCGCTAAGCGAGCGGTAGGCCACTGCCTAGAGCAATCACCGCTTAAGCGGTGCTTAGGCGCGCTTAAGCGTTTTGTACGGACACACAGAAGGGGCAGCCGGTTGCATTTTTCAGCGCATATAAGGTCTAATATTCCTTCAATATTAGCCTAGGAAGGCAATGTTGGCCCAGTAAGGCCCATATGAAACCCTAGCCTACCTAGCTCAATCTGAACCATCCATATTCTCTAATCTTCATTGTCCATCCACTCTCTTCAATCTCTTTTTCTCTCACCTGCTCCCTTCAGGCACTCATCGACAGCCGCAATGGCATTGTTGCTGCCTCCTCTTCCATGGATTCCATGCCTCCGCCCCTCCTTCCCTGCCCTCACCCCCTCCTTCCCTACAACCACCCCTCCTTCCCTACTCTGTTTCCTCTACCAGATTCCAACAATAGCACGACCAGATTCCCAGGCTCGCTTAATTGAACGCTCAGGCCAGAAGCGAAGCGGAAGGCCGTCGCTCAACGCTTAAGCGCGCTTAAGCGCGCCTAGGCGTACGCTTTTTTGAACCATAGCAATAATAGTGTTCAAAGAGTTCATGCTAATAACATTGCTACAACTATTTTGCAAACAAAGTTCCATGGGTTTTTTAATTCTCTCTTCAAACACATCATGTCCTAATTCAATATAAAGTTCATAAAGATCTCTAATTTTGTTGTTGTTTTCCATTAAGCCTAACTAGTGAAAAAATAAAAACAAGAAACAAAAAGATGCAATTGCAGGATCTAAAGGAAATAGCTTCAAGCACTCACATACCGGCAACAGTGCTAGGAAATAGCTTAGTAGTCGGAGGATGTGAATACCTTTTACCTTACTTCCCCGGCAACGGCGCCAGAAAATAGCTTGATGTCTACGCACGCTTCTATTCATGTAGACAGTGTTGGGCCTCCAAGAGCAGAGGTTTGTAGAACAGCTGCAAGTTTCCCTTAAGTGAATCACCCAAGGTTTATTGAACTCAGGGAGGTAGAGGTCGGAGATATCCCTCTCAAGCAACCCTGCAATTACGATACAAGAAGTCTCTTGTGTCCCCAACACACCTAATACACTTGTCAGATGTATAGGTGCACTAGTTCGGCGAAGAGATAGTAAAATGCAAGTAATATGGATGATTGTAAGTAGTAAATGCAATCTGAAATAAAGATGGCAGCAAGCAAACATGTAACATAACTTGTTGGAAACGGTGTTTCTATGCTTAGAAACAAGGCCTAGGGATCATACTTTCACTAGTGGACACTCTCAACAATGATCACATAACTGAATAAATAGATGCTACTTTCTCACACTCTCTTGTTGGATAACAAACACCATTCATTGTGTAGGGCTACAAAAGCACACCTCAAGCCGGAGTAAACAAGCTCCACAACATCCGGAGTTCATATTAAAGTAACCTCGAGAGTGCATAATAGACCGTTGCAATTTAGACCGAGTACTAACATAGCATACACACTGTCAACAATAGCTATGAAAGGGGGAATAGATCGCATCAATACTATAATAGTAATAGTTAACTTCATAATCTACAAGAGATTACAATCATAACCTACGCCAAGTACTACATGATGCACACACTGTCAACATTACATCATGGAGGAGGAACAGACTACTTTAATAACATCACTAGAGTAGCACATAGATTAATAGTGATACAAAGCTCATGATCACATAAAGATCACATGGGAGAGAGATGAACCACATAGCTACCGGTAGAGCCCTCAGCCTCGGGGGAGAACTACTCCCTCCTCATCATGGAGACAGCGATGGCGGTGAAGATGGCGGTGGAGGTGGCTTCCGGGGGCAATTCCCCATCCCGGCGGCGTGTCGGAACAGAGACTTCTGTCCCCCGAATCTTGGCTTCGCGATGGCGGCGGCTCTGGAAGGTTTTCCGTATCGTGGCTTATTGGTTTAGGGTTTTCGCGACGGAGGCTTTAAGTAGGCGGAAGGGCGGAGTCGGAGGGGTCCTGGGGGACCCACACACTAGGGGGGCGCGCCCCCCCTTGGCCGCGCCGCCATGTGGGGTGGGGCCCCCTTGGCTCCCCTCTGGTCCCTCTTCGGTGCTCTGGAAGCTTCCGGGAAAAATAAGATATTGGGCGTTGATTTCGTCCGATTCCGAGAATATTTCCTTTGTAGGATTTCTGAAACCAAAAACAGCAGAAAACAACAACTGGCTCTTCGGCATCTCGTCAATAGGTTAGTGCCGGAAAATGCATAATAATGACATAAAGTGTGTATAAAACATGTGGGTATCATCATAAAAGTAGCATGGAACATAAGACATTATAGATACGTTTGAGACGTATCAAACACCACGTCACAAGATACTTCAATAGCCCCAGTGGACTTGTTGTAGTATCTATAGGCGTGGGAGTTCTCCGCATATCCAACAAATGTGTCTGCTATAGTTCTAGTTTCAAATTTACCGAGCTTCCCTTTATTGTTCTTAATAAGACATTTGCATCCAAAGACACGAATGTACATGACATTAGGTTTGTTACCTGTGAGAAGCTCGTATGGAGTTTTATTGTGTAGGGACGAAGGAAGAGGCGGTTGGAGCAGTGGACAACTGTAGAGATGGCTTCTCCCCAAAAGTTATGGGGTGAATTGAATTCACTCAACATAGTTCTTGCCATCTCAATAATAGTCTGGTTCTTCCTTTCAGTAACACCATTTCTATCATAATGGGCATTGACGAAGTTAACCCTTTGTCACCACGCATGCAGAATTGGACGATTGGAGCCCATTTTGTTGTTGGGCTTGGCCCATGGATGCTTTAGGCTTCGCGCTACCTACAACTTGGGGGTCGGGCAAGAATCCAACTTGGGGGGGGGGGGGTCATGCAAGAATCCTAATGCGTCGATTTCTTCTCCCCCAGCTAGGCCAGACCGTCTGCAAGCTACCAAACACGCTCTTAGCTACGAAGTACTAGCTCATACGGTAAGGATGGTTTCATCCTCCCATGCTGGCCGAGTTAAAAGTCTATTGCATAAATTAAGGTATTTTTTCGATAAAGATACCAATTACACCCAGCCTATATTGAGAGATGATGGACGGGAGTCTCTCTTGCTGGCCGCTACTAACCTTTGTGGTTGAAGAAATGTCATAGTGCCAAATATGGATGATAAAATTTATGCCAATGGTTATCCAAAGAGCTCAGGTAAGATGGTTGTTTGCATCATTAGAAGGTTCAAATCTTTAATGAGGTGCTTAATAGAAACATAGTTGAGAACTTGAGATGGACAATAGATTTGGTGAAAATTCAACATGTCTGTCTATTAAAGTGCACTGCATGCCTTGATTCTAGAGACTCATTTAGCAAATATTATCGTGACAAGCTAGTTGCAGTGGCGGAGCTAGAACATCAACCCTACCTTGTGTAGTCATGTTAAAGTTGTGTAGTCAAAAACATGTATTTATCTAAAATTTTAATTATTTTTTTACATACTTCAAGCTTGTATTGCCAAAACGCTGGGTAGTCAAATGACTACACGGCCGAAGCGTGGCTCCGCCGCTGGCTAGTTGAGCTTGCAAGCATGTACTTTGTTGATTTCTATTCGCACGATTGCTATCTAATAAGTGACCAACTCAACATATACATTGATGTAACGAAGAGAAGTCCGGAGTTCTTCTCTCAAGTTGGTTCAAACTAGACATCATCTCATCTTTTCATTGGTTTATCACCCCATTACACTAGCGCATTGACATATCTTTTCATTGGTTTATCACCCCATTACACTTGTGCATTGACATATCTTTTCATTGGTTTATCACCCCATTACACTTGAGCATTGACATTACCCCTGGCAACAACATAGTTGAGACGGTTTTCTCGGTCAAGAATATCGTAAAGACAGATCTTGGAAACAAGATAGGCGATGATTGGCCGAATGATTTTCTGTGTTGAGAAAGAGATATTTGCATGCACAAGCTCGACATTCCCGTCTTCCTAGCACAAACACAACTCAATGGTATGATACCATCTTATCCAAAGCTAGAACCATTGTTATACTTGTTCTAAGATTTACACTCATAAATTCATGGAAGATTTACCCAATCGAGCAAGCCAAGTGGTAGGAGTCCATGCTAGTAGCTTTTTTTCAAGTCGTTTCTAATGTTTCTTCATGAATCACGAAAACTGAATCTTGCGGGTCTTATTTTTGTATTATAGTTTTTTTTATAGATCTTATATGTTCGGTCCCCCTCTTGTCAATTCCTGGGTCAGGCACTGCGCGTCCACGAGGTATAGCCATGGGCGCTGACGTTGTAGCCGGCCGCAAGTGGGAGCATCGATCTCCACCGCCGTAATGGTAGACGTAGCCTTAATCTGGTCGTTAAATTCCGACGTAGATATCGTGACATTCATGTGAAAAACATGTAGTACTAGAAGAAGGGAAACATGCTAGATCAGATTCCCTGGATGACCCAACACACACACTCGTTGTTCTATAGCCTGGGCACGTTACCGTTCGAAATCATAGGCAGAGCGTGTCGTGCCAAGTGAACCGCGTGAGAGTAGCAGACACGAGAAGAGCAAGAGGAGCCAGAAATGTGTGCGCGTCCAGCACATCGATCATCGGCCCTCTCTCACAGTTTATAAGGCACGCGCGTACCCCTAGGTTGCAAATTTGGTCAAGTTAGCATTAGTTATATGTTATAAAAATTATATCATTAGAAAGTTCAGATGTTCTATTTTCTAATGATATAATTTTTGTATTATATAATTTAAATTATATAGGTTAAATTGATGACCTAGGGGTACGCGCGCGCCTAATAAACTGTGAAGGAGGGAGTAGTAGACTAGTAGATGCTTAGCTACCAAGTAGTAGCTTTTTTTTTTTTTGAGGCCCGCTACCAAGTAGTAGCTCATACGGTGTACACGGACGTGGTCCATGGACGGACGCTCCCTCTCTTTGCCCGGAACGGGAACTGCGTTTGCGTGTGCAGCGGAGTGTCGCCAGACAGAGCTCGCCCTGTAAATGCAAAGGCGAATGCGAAGGAGAGAGAGAGAGAGACAGGAGGCCGGCGAGGACGGAGCGGAGCGGAGTAAAAAGGAATCCGCTTTTTCTACCCACCAGCCACCATTGCTCGCTCCATTTCACTTCCCCCATCCCCTCAATAAACCCTCCCCCCTTCCTTCCCACAATCCCCTCCCTCCTCCTCCGCAAGAAAACCAACTCCACCGTCGCCGATCACCGCCGCCGCCGCCGCCGCCCAGACAGCGACGGGGCCTCGCTCCGCTGCTCCGGGCTCGAACAACCAGCGCCAGGTCCTGGCGACTCCCGGGTAATTAAACACCGTCACCCCCTTCTCTTCCCTCAATCACCCACTTTTAATCTCGCCCGGAACCAACATCTTCCCGTGCTCGAACCACTTCCGATCGCGCGTCTTCCCACCCGAACCGGCTCCCACCGTACACGCGCTGCCCTCGCCTGCTCCTGCTACCGCTCGGTACCGGCTCCAAGCGAGGGTTTCCGGTTTTCCGCGCACTGAACTCAACAACAGCGCAATGTAGGTAGGATTCGAGCCGCCAAATTGCGACTTTCCTGCCACGTTCGGTTCGTGGATTAGCCTCCCGCAAACGATACCCTAGATTTTCGGCGTGTGTGAATATGGGGTTAGTTACCTTCGATTAGCAGGTACTGCAGGGTGCGGACCGCAAAAGTCGCCGTATCTCTCTCTCTCTCCCATTATTACTGTTCTTGCCCTGTTCCAGGTTACTTCCCCTGCTGCTACTACTACTTGTCTGCTTCCGCCATTAATTCCGCCACGCGGTCTCAGGTTTAAGTGGGGTTAGTTTAGGGGTGGAGGGGACGACTGGGTCCTGGAGCAACTGTGTGTACTGAGATGTTGAATTCCGTAGAATTTCGGTAGATACATGCTCGATGAACAGTTCAGTTCCATTTATTACCAATATCTTTGTTGTAAATTCGGGGGATTTGAAGTGGAAGCCCAAATCGCATGCATTTCCTTGGAATTATTGCGTGACCTGGTCCTACACATGTGCTTTGCCTGGATATATAAGTATGGAGTGACTTTTTCAGGACTCCGAGGCTTACACCAAATGTGTCTACTTCATGTTGAATCGCATCAAAATTTTCGTAGCTGCATGCATCAAATGTGTGCTCAGTTCCATTTATTCCTCTATCTTTGTTGTAGATTTGGGGATTCCAACTAGTAAAAGGCCAAATAGCATGCATTTTATGTGAGTGATTGCGTATCCTCATCGTATAAATTCATTTTTGCAGTTTCTCATCATGTAACTAGTCGCTCTTAACATGCCATCTTCCATGGAAAGTACTGCACGCAGCTAGGGGATTCACTTCCATTTGATATTTGCGTGTCCTGATCGTACGAATCTACTTTGCCTCGATAATTACTGTGTCAGTTTAGGGGTAGGAGAGCACTGAGACTTGCACCAATCGTGTGTACCGAGATGTCGAATCGCACCAAGTTTCGCTAGTTACCTACATGCTTGATTATACCTGATCGTATAAATGTAACTGCAATTTCTCATCATGTAACTACCGACTCTTAATATGCCATCTTCCCAGGAAATTAATGCATGCAGACAGGGCATTTACTTATGTTTCATTCTTGCGAATCATAACTAGTAGTCATGCCTAAGCAACTTTATATTATCGCTTGATATATCAAATAGTACCTAAACAATATTCAGCACGGCGAACCTTACTGGAACTAATGAAGCATAGTAAAAAGATGGGACAGTGTTAGTTGATTGGTGCTTTCATCTTTACAAAATGCTCATGCCTAAACAGCTTTATTTTATCGCTTCATATCACACTGCACTCTGTTTAATATTTCTCCTTTTTGGTCTCAGCTTGATACTATGGTCAAGAAGACATCTTCATGGAGCCAGGTTGTCAGTGGCAGGCCAACAAACCTCTCTGTTGCTTCAAGAAATCTCCAACTGCAGGATCTTGGAGCTGTAATATTCGGCTGCACAAACAGTACCATTGCTGAGTGCCACGCACGCCAACTTTTTGGTACGTTCAGATATTTCTTGATCATAGTGTTGTTGTTATAAGCCCAACCTATCATTTTTTAGAGGCAACTCCTACCTGTCCATTTGATGCATCTACACTATTTCTCTGCTTATAATTTCGATACTAAATCAGTTTGTTGTTATCATCCACTAACTTATGTAACTTGCTTGTCAGGCTTGCCAAGATCACATCTCTCTTATGTACAGAACATCAAGGAAGGGTTACCTCTGTTCTTGTTCAATTATGATGATCGCAGATTGCATGGTATCTATGAAGCTGCAGCCAATGGAAAATACTGTCCTGAATCAAATGCATGGACACATAATGGAAACGAGAAGACAAACTATCCTGCTCAGGTATATCCTTAATTCTTGTATATTGTATGCCGCCTTCTTGCTCAACCTTGATAAAATGACTAAAAAGCCACATTATACACTTCTATTCATCTAGGTTGCAATGCGGGTCAGAACGTGGTGTGTTCCACTAGAAGAAAGCAAATTCAGGGATGCTATTATAGGCAATTATTACCAGAAGTTGACCAGTATCTATGGCCAGAAGACCCAGAAGCCTCACTTTTTCCGGTTTGAATTGGATCATGCGCAAACACGTGCTTTAAT
Organism: Lolium perenne; assembly: GCF_019359855.2. Taxonomy (NCBI): domain Eukaryota; kingdom Viridiplantae; phylum Streptophyta; class Magnoliopsida; order Poales; family Poaceae; genus Lolium; species Lolium perenne. The sequence goes on along the minus strand of NC_067248.2, from coordinate 142,829,638 downwards.
GGCCATGTTTACTCCTTCATCTTCTCCCATCAAGTTCTGGACGCCTCCTGTTGCACAAACAGGTGGTGACCATGTGAGGGAACCAACACCACCTCCTGTGTGGGTGCAAAAAGTTGAGGGTGACAATGAGCTCAAATCAGAAAAGGTTTTAGTGTCATATGCAGATATGGTAAAGCAGAACAAGTTTGAGACTGAGGGAGTTGGAACAGGAGATGTGGACGATGGATGGAACAATCAGCTCAAAACAGAAAAGGGTTTTGTGTCATATGCAGATATGGTAAAGCAGAACAAGTTTGAGGTAGAGAGAGTTGGAATGGGAGATGTTGACAACGGGCATGCCAACTCAAGCAAAGAATCTTCTAATGGCTTCGATGATCTTGATTGCAAAGAGACACCCCCAGAGTGGGAGGATCATGCACTGTTCAATAAGGAGGTTGAAGTGCAACAGCAACAACAATCTGCCCAGCTGGATACTGAGCTTAGCTTCACGTTGGTATTAGAGAAACTCAAGGCTCTATCAGTCCAGCAGCTTAGTTCTGATTCGTATGCCAATGGAGCTGGAACTGAAGTCATCGATCCATATAGCTGCAAGGACATGCAAGAAATTAAAGGTGCATTTCTTGAGGGATACTCTACTTTGCCAGAAAACTTAGATACCGAAGTGGATCAACTTGCTTGGGGGCATTCATGTTTGCTACTCCAAGGATTGGACTATGAATCATGTTCAGAAGCTAAGGTTAGTTATGGCATATAAACACGTGTTACTACCATCCTTATTTCTTGTATGTTTGATATTAGTTGTGTTCAAAATTTCTCAATATTACTTTGTTTTTACAGTTGATAGATGTGGTCAAAGAGCTATCTGACCGAATAGAGGCGATGGAGAAGAAACAGGTCTATCTTGAAACATCTTTGAATGCCTTATATATCTTATACTAGTTCTTTGGATATTAAAGTTTATGAAATAATAGGATGATCTTAGAGCTTTTAATTCATGGTGACCTGTGTATACGAGTGGCCTATGTATCATGATCAGATGAAATGTGGAACTCTTTCAGCTTTCAGCTTTGTTGGTATTCGGTTCCTAATGTGTTGACCTGCTCAAGTGCAGGTTAAGTCCAATAAAGAAGTAAAAGACCTACAAGGAGTGAATGACAGGTTACTGAAAAGAGTTGTTGAGCTAAAGAACACGGTGAAGAATTTGAACTCGAAAATAGATCCTTTATCTCTAGATGATTCACTAAACCAGTTTGTTGAAGAATGTCTGGGTTCAGAAGATGTCATTTATCTCATTGGTGGTTTTGATGGCATTTCATTTCTGCCATCATTAGACTCCTTCTCACCCTCCTTGGACATACTAACACCTCTTAAACAAATGACTGTTGGGAAGTCCTATACCTCCACTGTTGCATTAGATGGCAAAATATTTGTTCTTGGTGGTGGTGATGGCGCTTCCTGGTTTGATACAGGTACTCAATTGTTTCTGTGTTTGTTTTCCATTGGGCTCCTTGGTTGAAATTTATGTCCTAATATACACATCTATTCTTTCTCTGAAGTTGATTGTTATGACCCAACACGTGATGATTGGATCCCATGCCCAGCGCTGACTAGTGAAAAGGGCAGCCTCGCTGGAGTTAGCTTGTATGGGAAAATTTATGCATTTGGTGGTGGAGATGGTATTGGCTGTTTTTCTGAGGTTGAGGTGTTTGATCCAGCTCAGGGAAAGTGGATAAAGAGTCAGCCTATGCTAGAAAAGGTACATATACATACTTTCTAAACATATCATCCTTGATTTAATTCAACTTCATTGCAGAATAGTTTAATTTAGTATTTTATTTGCTGTATACACTGCAGAGTAGGATCGTACTAGCTATTTGACAGCATGTCATATGAAAGAGAATAATAGTTGCGAACAAGTATGAGTAAATGCGTAGGATGCGTACCGATAAATTAGTATGTTAGTAACTCAATTTTCAATCCAAAGAGCACATAAACACTGACATTTATCTTTCAGCCTCATTCCAAGCATATATTTGAAAAACCCTATGCAGTTACAGATAAAAAACTTTCATGGTAGAGAGTAGTCCTGTAGGATATGAAAACAACAAGTCTGATCTATATGCGATGATCTCCTCCGTTTGTAGCTATCAATTTTACTAGTACTAGTCAGCCAGCTTCTGGGAAGCCACACCTTTTTTCGGTGTGTATGTGTTGCCATAATCTGCACACCCTTTTCTATGCAAAAACTTGTTTGAGACTAAAGGCTTTGTTATTGTAATCTGACAAACTCCATCGCTCCATCTCCTGTGAGGATTAGCAGAAACACTAAGTTGGTTTTGGCTTAACTGAAAAGGGTTCGGGTACAGAGTATTTATAAGGAAAGAAGCAGGATATCTGTTAATTCATTAGGGCACGCACAATGCAAGTGCTTCGGGAAGATGCTTAGAAAAATAAACCGGTTTTCACCTAAGGTTTATTTTTCTATAAGCATCTCTCTAAGCACTCCCCATTGTACATGGCACTTACAGACTTACAAAATTAGGAAGTTTACATTGCTTAATCAGAGAGCCAGTCTTTTATACATGAGAAAAAAAATGAAGAACTTAGCTTCTTGGATTATGAAATAACTGTTAGGTCTTTGTCTCCACCGTTTATTTGCATTAAATTTTTGTAGAACTTCCTTGCTTCTGACTAGAGATTTTCTCTATAATGTTTTACTTTATAAGATGTATCTAAAGCTTGCCTAAATGAGGAGCTGAGGACCATTCTTGGGAAGATAATGATTTTGTAGTACTCTGAAAAATTATTCTTGTTTTATGGTTTCTTATGTCCATATAATGATATAATGTCACCCCAGGGAAAGATGTGCTTCCAGCCTATAGACTTCTGTATATCGTGATAATTGCTTTTGTCTGAACAACTTGTGTTGCTTGGTGTTCAGCGCTTTGCTCTAGCAGGTGCAGAACTTAATGGTGCTATTTATGCAGTTGGAGGTTTCAATGGCATTCAGTATCTGAGGTGATGTCCTATTGCTGCTTGTGCTTCTTGACAAGTTTCAGTTACTTAATAATGTAGGCACTGTCGATACATCAAAAGTATGTAGTTCAGCACATCAACAAAACCTGCAAAAATCTTAGAGCAATTATGAAAATTCATAGCATATTGCAAATCACTCTGTCGGCCCCAGTTTAAGGAAGCAGATAAACACTTTCCTTAATACACTGAAGCACTATGTAATTATTCTATAATCAACTGAGTCATTTCACCGTATTCATTGGGCTATATCTTTTTTGGCTTTCATGGTGATGATGTTAGAAATAAGCACTCCGAGTCTGGCACAACGTCGTACGTCTCCGTATACGAGTATGTATACGTACACGTTCCGGGTAGGAACACTACGTGTGTTGCACGGTTCAGAGTATACATGATGTAACCGAGTAGTACTAGAGTTAGTCACCGAGTAGTATACATGATGCACGGTCTGAGCCAACAGATGAACTTACTATTTCTTCAAAGTGAGAATGTAGGTTTTTCTGTTGTTGCTAATATTATAGTATTTGTTACCAGCTCTGCGGAGAGACTTGATCCTAGGGAGCCTAATTGGAAAATGCTCCCAGCAATGAGTACAGGAAGAGGTTGCCATACGGTAGCAGTGCTTGATGAGAAGATGTAAGTATATAGCTTTTTCTTAACAGATCAGGATGGTCCAAGAAAAGTTGTAGAATATGGACATCTAATACAATGATCAACTTAAATTTTGTACGGTTTCAGCCCATCTAATCTTACTTCTGTTTTATCGTGTCATATTTGAACCCAAAGCAGCATTGATGCCCATCATGATGCATAATAATGTTGCCTTTTGTTCCAGATACACAATTGGTGGTTATGATGGTGATGCTGGAGCAATGACGGCCACCGTTGAGTTCTACGAGCCAAGAATGCCATCTTGGGTGGTGGTCGAACCAATGAACTACACTCGAGGGTACCATGCTTCAGCTGTGCTTGGTGGCTCTATATTCACTTTCGGTGGGGTCAAAGGTGAAGCAGATACAATCTTGGATGTGGTAGGTCCACCCAGTTGCAATATTCTTATTATGTTGTGCTGGTACAGCTTATGTTGCATGGGTGATTCTACCAACCACCATACATCTGAATCACACTTACTGCCTAGTTTACCCGTCGATTTCAGTCATTCTATCACCCGATTTCGCCCTGTTTGATGTGTGGTAATTCCCAAAATTTGGTGCTGATCGACGGTTAAAACCTTTTTCTTGTGGGATGGATTGTAGGTGGAGCGCTACAAGGAAGGCTGTGGCTGGGTGAATACTGGGATGAAGTCAATTGGACAGAGATGCTACTGTTCTGCCATTGTTCTCTGATCGACTCGCTTTCTCCAATCTCCATTGACACCGTGAACTTACTATCTATACTAGTATCTAGGCTGCCGAAGTGCTGATTATGAGTGACCAGCAATCGAACTGTTGAGACCTTGGAGGGTCCTCTTCTGTCTGAATTGAGAAGCCCTTGTCTCCTGAATCGAGAAACCATCATCTGCCTAGTTTTCTTTTGTCTTTCTGGATCTGAATTGACAATGCATCAACATACTGCTCGAAACCAAACTGAAATGTGAAGCGATACCAACTTTACGGAAGAATATTTGATTTATCTCGTGTGCCTATGGTCATTTTTCTATGTCGTTTCTCGTTTGTTTTCATCTGAAGCAGCTTCAGGTCACTTGTCTGAACAATAGATGTGATGTGCTTGTTTCTTACACCAGAGTTTTCAGACTTAGAGCATCTCTAACAGAGCCCGTAAATCTCGTCGGAATTGAATTTTTCCGGCGGATTTATGGGTTCGGACCGAAAGTGGCGCAGAACAGTACCCGAATCGGTGGGCCGGCCCGTATCGGGAGTTCGGGGCCCGAGAAACTGGATCGTCGACCCGTATATATACAGGCCGCGGAGGGGAGTTGCGTTCCAAAACCCTACTCCCTCCGCCGCCAAAGCCCCCTCCGTCGCGCGCATGGTTGGAATTCCGGCGAGCAATCGCGAGCTGCCGCCGCCGCTTCTCCTCTCTTTCCACCACCACCGCGACCGCATGGCCGGGGCGAACAGCGGAGGCAAGGGACGCGGGCGGATTGGCGGGAGCAACTCTCCGCCCCCCCCCCCCCCCCCGTCTTCCAGTCGGAGGCCGAGCGGCGCAAATGGAACCGCAACGAAGGCGCTCGGAAGCGGAGCGCTGGACCAATTGGGGTCTGACGCCATCGGGGAAGCTCGCGCGCTATGCAAATAGCGGCGAGGGGTCGTCCTCGGCCGCGTCCGGCCGTGCGCTGTGGCGGCCCGCCTCCGACAGCAGCGACGAGGAGGAGGAGGAGGAGGTGCCTCCGGTGCACACCCTCCAGCTGCAGTACGGGGACTTCGTCCTCAACGACGAGGAGGAGGCGACGGCGGTGCAGCAGGTGTCCGTCATCTCCGCCGCCGAGGCGCGCGCGCTTCCGCCGCGAGGAAGCCGTCCGTGCTGTGCGGGAGTACGAGGCCGCGCAGAACGAGGCGGCCGTCCGCCGCGTGAAGCAGGAGGTCGTCGACCTCGACTCTGAGTAGGCCGCCGACGGCGTAGTCTGCCGCGGCGCGTATAGTAGCTCGCCGCCGGCGAAATTAGTTAGTTTTGGAGGTGGTCGCCCGACGACCACCTCAAATGCAATGTATCTATCGATCGTAGCAACCCGAACTATGCTTAAATATGTTTGAATTTCAGTTCTACTGCTTGTTTGCGATGATCACTTTGCCGGCAATTTTTGAAATCGACGTTTTTCGGTTCCGAATACAGGTACTGTTCTGCGCCACGCTAAAAATTGCTCGCTTTTGGTTTTTTGGGAGACTGAACTCAGTTTTTTCGGTTCGGAAAAATAAGGGCTCTACTAGAGATGCTCTTAGACCAGTTTGGAACCCTAACATAATCCTTCTATGTTTCTCTGTTCCAATAAATCTCTCATCGTTTCCTAAAAAAATGAGAGTATCGAAGTTTTTTTTACCGCATTACATATTTTTTTACTACATTTACGTGGTAAAATAGTAGAACAGTAAAAGTAAAATAATACGGTGTTGAATGCAGTTGTTGGGTACTACTAGAAGAAGAGGACGTGCAGTCTAGGGATACTGACCTTTACACATCCCCATCGATCTCACCGCGCCACCGATGGCCGTCGGCGAGACCGCTCCGGCGGCAGAGGAGGTCAAGCTCTCAATCTCCGGCGCCGCCCTTGCGGCGCTCCTCCACCGCTGCGGGGCTGCCACGGGCGACTGCGACGGCCTCCTATTCGGCCGCGCCGCTCGCCCGCCGGCCCCTCCCCCCTCCCTCTCCGACTACGACGACCACGCCGCCGAGCTCTCAGCCCCGCCCATGTCCATCACCGTCTCCGGCCACTCCTCCCTCTCCCAACCCTCCTCCCTCACCAGCCCCCTCGGCCGCCACCACCCACTACCCCCCTCCTCGCCGCCCCCGCTCGGTTTCTTCTCCTCCCGCCGCCGCGCCCCTCTCCGCCCCTCCATGCGCGAGCTGTCGCTCGCGTGCTCCCTCTCCAAAACCCTACAGCCCCTCGCCCACCCGCTCGTCTTCATCCTCGTCTCCCCCTCCGCCTCCCGCGACCTCTCCACCCACTCCTTCGACTACCGCGCCTACCTCCTCCTCGGATCCCGGCTCGTCCCGGCCTCCCTCACCGTCGTCAACGTCGGCCCCGGGTTCCGGGACCAGTACCACACCTTCGCTCCTCAGTCACCCTTCCCTTTGCTGCCGCCACAAGCGCCCCAAGGAGGGGATGGTCACAGCATCGGAGAGCAGAAGGCAGCAGACGCGATGGTTGAGGGGTTTGGGCTGGGGAGGCTGCAAGAGCTCGTTGGCGCTGCGGCCGGGCAGGCGGCGGAGATGGATGGCATGTATGCCGGGATGCTCCGGAGCCTGGAGAAGCTAGCAAGGGAGGTGGAGAAGAGTAATCACCGCGTGCTCGATCAGGTTGTCTTCTCATCCTGCATTTCATGTTTACGATTCTGTTTACACAGTGAAGTGATTCCATGCTTGAATGTGTTTAAGAGTTATTGCATAAATCATCTAGTGGTAGAATTCTGCACGGTTCAGTCAGATACATGTTGTGCTCGATCAGGTTGTTCTCTCATCCTGCATTTCCTGTTTATGATGCTGTTAATACAGTGATTGCATGATTGAATGCGTTTACGAGTTGTTGTGTGGACCAGCTAATGGAAGAATTATGCATGGGTGGACAAGTAATTTTTGGAATAAATTGTGATTATAGGTGGAGGGGTTCTTGCATGCTGGCCAGTATATTGCAAGTTTTTAGCTACGTCTCGTAAAAGTTTGCTTGAAAATGGTCAGTTCAGACCAATGTTGACTATAATCGATACAAATGGGTTGCATGGATTTGCAAGAAACAACTTCCTTATACAAATGGGCACGCCTCAGCAAGGTGGGTGCTAATTTCTTCTTTAGAAAAAGAACAGGAATACATCGGGAATGTTTGTGCGGTGGCGCTGATGCGCGACGCATGAGGAGCCATCCCTTGAGCCAGGTCGTAGCGCAGCATGTCAACTGATCAGATGGCCAGTGGCAACACCGCGTGGGAAGATTCAGCGCACCGTTCACGCTATAGATTCCCCGAAAAAATGCAACCAGGGGCTAGTCCCTTGTTGGTCAGAGTTTCTTTTTAGAACTTGTCATTTTTTTGAGCCTCGAAATTGGAATCTACTGTGTCGGAACTGGTTCACCCGTGTAGATTTTGTATGGGATATAAAGTTTTTTCTTTCAAGTCTGCATTGTCTATGCTCGATCAGTTGACACAAATCATGCAACATCTGTGTTGGCTTATGACGTGAGAATGGTTAAGGTGGCAAATCCTTCCTGCTTTCTTTGTTGCATCTTAGATTTTTTGGCTGAAGATCATATTTGATATATGTGTTATCGTGGTAGCAAAACAAATCAAGTATAGTATCAAACTTAGACACTAACTGCATTTCTAGGAGAACATCGAAGGTTCACTCATAGCCTAGAGTAAATTCCATGTAATCATAGCCAGTGAAACTCAAAGTGTAGCCCGAGCAACACACATATCCTGATTTTTTACAAAATTCGAATTCAACATTTAAAGTTTAAAAAAAATCTAAAAAAGAACCTGAATGTAGCCAATGATGTACTTTACCACTGTGCAAAATTTCAGGATGAAATACGTTATATTAGAGGCTACACAAAAAAAGACAAATTCTGACAAATGTTGGAGGTTTCAAAATCTACACTGTTCACGTTTTCAGATCCATGGATTTGTGAATTTTGCACAGCCCAGAATACTGAGGCTTTTGTATTGCTTTTTTTTCACAGTCGTATAGTACATCATTGTCTACCTATAGAATTTTTGGTCCTAATTTTTCGAACCTTTGAAATGCCATTTTCGGATTTTGGAAAAAACAGGATCCATTTAGCTCAAGCTACAAAATGCCACACTCATATAAGGCTTACAGAATTGCTACATGTGTAGTCCCAAACCCAAAAATAGTATCGCCATCGCTTCATTAATCTACCCCCCTCTTCTATATGCAACTAATTTGCCTCCACTTTTATCCATTTGAATCAGCATCGGTAGGCAAACCTTTGCAAGAATTAAGGTTTGTAAATATTGTAGTAACGGTAATATTTCAAAAACTTAATGTATCCATATTGTGTTTAGCTTTACATTGGAGGGGAAGACATGGTATGGGCTTGTAAATTAACTACTGACAATATTTCTGTAAATTACTGTATGTGAATTATGTTTTCGCTTTACATGGGAGGGGAACACGTACTGTCTGCTGGATTGAAGATATTCATCTCCAAAGTAGTTATTTAGTGTTCAAGTGTGGAACTTCTATTCAACATTCACCACAGTTTTTCACCTAAAGATGGCAAGGCAAATCATCAAGTGACAAGAATAGTGGGGGAAATAACAGGTCCAATATTAATTGCAACCCAGTTTTTGACGATGCACTAGTGAGGTGGCACCATAGAATTTATTGGTAAGGCAGTTCCGATTTGAATTTGAGCCTAGGTAAGCTGGGGTTTGCAAAGGCATGATCAGTGTTCCGAATGAGTCGAGCCCTTGGGCTCTCTACATCTGGACCTAAACGTTAGAGAGGGATAAGTCAGCATTTCTTTCTTGACCCAGAGCTACTTCAGGCCTCAGTCCAAGTAGCCAACTGAATGAACAAATTAGGAGAGAAAAATATGTATGAGTGCAAGAGGTGATGATGGGACTGTCAACACATGGTGTGTCGATCTGGAAAAAAATACTAGTGTTCTTATTGGTGGGAGCCACTTCTAGAGGTGCAGGCAGGTTAAACATCGGGAAGAAAAGTGGTAGTTTTGCTCAGCTTAGTCCCTGTCTGGTTTCCTTGGGATTGATTGAGATTGACATGGATTGGAAGGGATTAAATCCCATCTAAGTCAAAGTCCCCCTAATCCCCTCCAACCCACTCCAATCCACTTGGCAAGCAGATTAACCAAACGTGGCCTTAGGTGGCAGTCTTGTGTCGTTTGAGGTCTTAAACGTTAAGTGCATGCACTCTCATATATGGTGTTATTAGAATGGCTTTTCCAGAAAGATTATTCTGCCGTTGCATCAAAAAGTTTAAGCCTCGGTAACAGGGCAGTTTTGGGATTACTGGATGCGTGCTTTCTATCATCCCATTACTCAACTGCTTTTTAATTTGATTCTCTTGTTCTTTGTCCAACTGATCTTAAAATTGATTCTCTTGTCGTTTGTCCATGTTATTTTCTAGGAAAAGCGGAACATGCTGCTGAGGCACAGGTCAGCGGGACTGGAATGAACAGACCAAAGCTTCTTCCGGACTCAGCAAGGTGGGGAATCTTGTAAAAGTCGTCTCAGTGTCTATCCTGAGGTTTCATTTATTAGTTACAAGTGTTTCTTCTATTTTTGCTACTGCTTAGTTCACTCTTTTGTTACGTTAGCTGACTCATTCTGCCCTGGAGACATCCGTACTCTGGGATGACTGCATGATCTTGATTACACTGCTTATCTACCTTCCACAGTTACTTGCTTGATATGTTTTTTGCTTCCATTCAAAGCATCTTCCTATGGGAAGTTCTTATGCATTGTGGGGCTTGCTAAATTAGATCCAGGGGCATTTTGGATTGTGGGAACTATTGAGGTTCCAAGCTCTTATGCATTGTGCTGGTTCTGCAACTAAACTAGTTCACTTCCTACTTGCTGTGAGAAATGGGAGCTTTGGTCCTGAAACACCTGAACCTCAAGTTGTGCCATGACTTGTGTATTATGTGTATATACCAACCAACCTGTATTGACTTGTATTTAATTTAACTCTGCTTGCAGTGTGTATATGGTCTGGAATAATGGAGCAAAACGTCTCCAGTTAGGACTTGGTGCATTGCACAAGAGTTATTGGGCCATCGGATAGGCTCTCAAGGGTGAAAGATGATGTGCTCCGTGGATGGAGATGAGATGAGATGAAGTTCTTGCCGCTTCAGATTTGGAAATTGATGGCGCTGGCAAATTTCATTGTCGAGTCATTGCTGTCATCCTCCTCGTAATCTAGCATATGATTGAACAGACTGGGGTTGCATCTTTTTCGTCTTGTATAACATGATACTCTATTGACATTGCGATGATTCTTTGTTGAGAAGCTGGGCTGTGTGGTTTGTCTCTCCACAGATGTTTCCTAATCCTGGCTCCCACCTCCCCAGTTGATCAACTTTAGGTTGGTAAAATTGCTTGCAAAGGATTCTTCCTCAAAATAACTACTGAAAGCTACAGAAACCAAGCCACGCAGCATCCACATATACACAACGTAGGTATAACCCATGCTCTGGAATTGAATTGGAACTATAGGCTACATGGATGGAATAAAACTACAGTAGATCTAATTCCAGGTATTAGCTGCAAAAAGAAATTATCTACACAAGATGATATTGTGGTGAAACTATGGCAATTGCAAGCCGAATGGTTTACAGAACACAATGGTGACTGCAAAAATCCGGGCAACCAACTGCACCTTTCTGCGGGGGCAAGAAAATATACAAGGAGACAGAAGTAACAGTAGAGGGGTATAAGTGCAATTATAAGATTTTAGCAATGACAGATTGATGGACGTGAAAGAGCCTAGCAGGAGCCGTCTTTAAGAAAACGGTACAAGAGGGAAGGGGTGCGATAGAATAAGCAAAGGGCGTATTTGTAAAAACACCAGCAAGCGCCAGGGGCATATCTGTAACGTAGCAGGGACCGGCGCGCAAAATCTCAAAAAAATTTGGACCATTTCTCGATTTGTGCGTGTCATCCTTGCGCAGGGGCCATGCTAATCTTCTCTGTATCGTTCCAATTTTATCGGATGTCCCCGAAGGGACAGCAACATGCCCCGCGCGCTCACTTATAAACCGGTCTGGGAGCTCTTGGATTGGCGAGGTGGGACTAAAACGCTAGGCTCCGCGCTACACTGCTTGTTTACGGTTCAGACGCTACTGGGCCGCGTGCTCGTTGGCGGGCCGTGTGTTGGCTGGGAAACGAATGATACCGAACGAAGCGGGCCTTACCACTTCTACCCTTATATGTATCGGTTTTCCCTGTCAACAAAAAACACAAGAAAACCCCTGCATTCACTCTGCCTGAATGACGAGTATCAAAAGGGAAAACTGAGCTGAATGCGTTGCGAGCGAACAAAGGATTTACTGGAATGGGCTTGGAAACCAATTGTGTTTCTCAAGAAGATACTGTACGAAAATACCGTGGAATCGACAGGAACTGCTCGACTCGCGTAATAAGGTTAGCACTATATGTATTTTGCACGTGCAGGCATCCTTTTCCAGTAAGGCACTACTGCATTTGCATCGCATATAGTACATTTGCATCCCCTGGGAAAATTGAAGTGCGGCGGTACTGCTGCATTTGCATCGCATGATTCTGAGGGGTTAGGTGCTGCGCTGCATATGCACCTCATAGTGATGCAGATTAGGCGAAAATGATGTGGTGTTCCACATAAGCGTGCGAGCTCCCCGCGATTGCTCGGGTCGTGCTAGACTGCGGTGATCAGTGACTCAATAGTAACCAAAAATCAGATCAGATTAAGCCAGTTATACACTAGCACCATCCACCATGTAGTATAAAACTACAAATATGCTCAAGATAGGTAGTGCCTCCCCCTAAACACAACTGAACTGAACCCACTTGGCATATTCCGGTCTTGCTTGTCATTTTCTCTTTGACTTTCCTTATCGGAGAGATAGAGAGACAGGAGAGCCCAGGTATAGCAATCCCAAGATAGCATATACGACCTCCCCTGACTAGCAAGAAAGAAATGGAGAGAATGGTGAATAAGATAACGGGGGAGGTGGTGATGCAAGGACCACAAGGACTTGAGACTTCAGTTCTTCTACCTCCTGCGGCTGGGGCTCAATGATTAAGATTCGGAAATTATTTTCAGTGTACCAGTAGCATATATTTTGTCGATCCTATCTAGGATCTGGCTAGCGTACGCCCTGCATAAGTACGGCAGTCTTCGTACCGTTATTGTATATAAGCATTGCGTGGCGGTATTACAGAGTCTCCCACACGTACATGTGTAACACACGCTCGGGGCTCGGTACTTGCACTATGAGTAGTCTGAGGGGGGAGCCGAAGTGGAAACAATAGGCTTAATGGAAGAAAAATAACTCCAGTTTGTCAGTATTAGATACAGTAATAACGAATTAGCAAATACCAAAAAGATTTATCCATACAGGATGATTGTACCATGGTCAAGCTACAGCTAGTTTGGCATTGCAAACGGATAGTTTACAAAACACAATGGTGACTGTACAAAAATCTGCGCAACCAACCGAATATATCTGCAGTGGTGTGAAAAATATACAAGGGAATAAAACGAACAGGAGAGGCACTGAAGCAACCGAAGAGCTAGGGGTTGTTTATAGGAAAACACTACAGCGAAGGGCTTTGATGGGATAACCTGAGGGTGCATGTGTAAAGACTGCAACGAGCTCCAGGGGCGTATCTTTACGGCAGGGACCACCGTGCAAAATCTCAAAAAAAAATTGTGCCATTTCTCGATTTGTGCGTGTCATTCTTGCGCAAGGGTCATGCTAATCTTCTCTGTATCGTTCCAATTTTATCGAATGCCCCCGAAGGGACAGCTACCTGCTCCCCACTCTCAGTGCTTTGGTGGCTTTGGTGTGCCTAATCTTTGCCTTCTAAACCTTGCCCTTTGATGTCACTGTGCATGGTTGCAGCATGTTAATCCAACAACCTTAGAGCATCTCTAGCGAAGTCCGTAAAAACGCAAACCGAAAAATACGAGTTCAGTGCACCGAACTTGTGTTTACGGGCCGGAAAATGGCAGGCGCAGAACATAGCCCGCAACGAAAACTGAAAAACAGAGTTTTGGTTTACGGGCTCTGTTCTGCGCATGCGGGTTCCGAACCCGTAAAAGGCAGGCTTTTGGGAAAATTGATATGCAACACATACAACAATGTATCATAATTAATCAAATAATTATTCAAATTATTACAATACATAAATAATGATCTGAACCAAATTATTACAACAGTTTTGGGAAAATTGAACAAATGTAAAATGTCTCAACCAAATTACAACAACTTCGGGAAAATTGGATAAATGCACAAATGTCTCAACAATGATACATGTGATAAACAAATGAATGGAATGGTAGGATCAAGTGCGACGGCCATGTCGCTGCCAGTGGTGCATCTTCAGATCATAGACGAGTTGGGCATGGGTATTGGCATTCTCAATCTGCCGATGTGTTTCAAGGAAAGCTTCAATGTGATCCGGATTGCGTTGGGGTTCCACTCGGGTGCCAACATTGTCATAGAAGCAGGGCAAGCTCAAGTCTCTTTCATCCTCGATGATCATGTTGTGAAAAATCACACAGCATGTCATGATGTTGACAAGGGTTTTCTTGTCCCAAAATCGGGCTGGGCCAAGAACAATAGCAAACCTTGCTTGCAAAACACCAAAAGCTCTCTCAATGTTCTTGCGAGCTGCTTCTTGAGCCTTGGCAAATTCAGCTTCTATTCTATCTTGGGGATCCTTGACAGACTTAACAAAAGTTGCCCAATCCGGATAGATGCCATCGGCTAGGTAATATCCCATTGTGTACTCATTGTTCGTGACCTTGTAGTTGCAAGTGGGTGCTTCCCCATTTGCTAATTTAGCAAACAAAGGAGACCTTTGCAGGATGTTGATGTCATTGAGTGTCCCCGGCAAACCAAAAAAACAGTGTCAAATCCACAAATCTTGTGATGCAACGGCCTCAAGTACAATGATTGCATCTTTGATCTTGCCACAGTACTGTCCATGCCATGTCTTTGGACAATTCTTCCATGTCCAATGCATACAATCAAGACTACCAAGCATGCCAGGCCAACCTCTTTTCTCATTTATCTCCATCAACCGTTTGGTGTCATCCTCGTTGGGAGCTCGGAGATACGTAGGCCCATACAACTTGATAATCATGCGAGCAAACCATACGCAATGACCCTCATGGCAGCAGAGATCTTTTGGAAAGCACTGAAACCCATCACCCCGGCGGCATTCCTATGTTGCTTGAAGTAATTCGAATGCAATTCGCAGGTCTTGACGATTCGGACGAACAAGCTCCGCCGCATGCGATACCTCGTACGGAACAGATGGGGAGGATAGGTAGGTACCTCGGCGAAGTAGTCCTCCATCAGCTGCTCGTGGCCGAGGAGTCGATTCCGCTGGATGTGGTTCCGGCCGAACACGGAGCCGCGCCTCCGTTCAGCAGCTTCGCGCGGTCCTCCAGGTCCTTGACAGAGAGGAGGAGCATGGTGGCCTCCATCTCGTCATCCTGGAGCAGCTCTTTGAGGTCGGAATCGTCGGAGCTCGACGAATCCGATAGATCGAACTCGTCGCCCGAGCTCATCCTCGATTCGGATGGAGCGGCGGCGGCGGCCGTGGGGGCGGCAGCCGGAGTTGGGCGAGGAACAGCGGGCGGGGTGCGGGGCGACCGGCGCTACCTCCGGGATGCGGGGCTCGGGCGAATCGGGCGGGGCGGCAGCGGTGGAGTGTGGTGGCGGCGCAGGGAGTGTGGGGAAGGAGCAAGCGAGCAGTTGCGCCAGCTGAAACTTCACCGCGCCCTAGATAGGGATCGAGCGTTCGGTTCGCTCGATCGACCCCTACAAATACAGGCCGTTATGAGTTTTCGGTCTCGGCCCGAAAAAAGTTTTTCGGTTTTGCCCCTTTTACGGTCACTGATCGGCGCCAATTTTTAGCCCGAACCCGTAAACTGGCGGTTATTTTTCGGTTTTGGCCCGTTTACGGGCTCTGTTAGAGATGCTCTTAGTCTGGTTTTAACTCCTAGATTCCTCACCTCTCCCATGTTATTCTCGAAGTACCCACTTGCTACACATTGGTTAATGGCGAAAGGGTGCGCTTTGGAGGGATGTATGTCTGATATTGCGCCTCACCTATTAGACAAGGTTCTGATGTGCCGGGCCAACACTAAGATGGTGAAGGAAGGACTCTCTAGGGTGTGGCTTCTTGATTATGGCATGGAACTAGGAGATATAGAGCTGGCCAAGTTTTTTACTCTTTGGCTAACCCCGACCAACATACATCTTATTCTAGACCAGGCCGATGTGCTAGTGTGGAGGTGGAAGAGCGACGGTTTGTACTGAGCCAAGTCAGCGTACAATGCCTTCTTTGCAGGCTCTACACTGGTACGGTTGCTGACCAAATCTGGAGATCAAGGCGGCCATGCAGCTGTAAGTTTTTCGCTTGGGTTGTGTCGAAGAATAGATGTTGGACCATAGACAAGCTGCAGTGTCAGGTTCTTCCTCACCCGGTGACAAGGGATTAACTTGTCAATGCCTACGGGTTGTAGACTAGGGTTTAGTTAGAAGTAGAGGGCAAGTAGATCTCGAAGGTTTCAGCCGAAAAGTACTCGACGATATGAAAACTAGGGTTTGTGAGACAATGAATCGATTCTTTCTTTGTCCCTCGACTCCCCCTTATATAAGAGGTGGAGCCGAGGGATTCGTGATGTACAAGTTACAGAGTCCGGAAAGGTTTCCAACTCCTCCCGTAATATTACAAGTGTTCTCCCCTAATACAACTCTAGCTTTCCTTAACTAGCAAGTTGGGCTTCCGAATTCTCCTTATTCTTCGGGTCGTGGGCCTTCTAGTAAACCCCGGGTACCATCTTCGGCAGGCCCATTGGGGATGCCTATGTCAGTAGCCCCCGAGATTTTGCTTGAATCGTAGAGTCAGGGAAAATCTCCACCTTTATATTTATTTGATAACTCTGATTTTCACCACATATCTTTGCATACGAATTTCTATATTGTACAGGGATAATGGTAGTTGGGGCTACTTCATCTGACGGATCAGGTACTAGTTAACTGCTCTAGTGGCAATCCGCAAAAACCTACTTCAAGATCACGTCCGTGGACATGATCTCGGGATACTGGTGTAAACTTCGACAGGTGCCGCTTAAGGTCTTACCATTCTGTCGAGTCCCAGTCATATTTATCGGGTACCTAACGCGTCCGTTAGGGTTTTTCTTCATATCTGTTGATACGAAGAAAAGTAGCAAACCGACGTCAGAGACGGCGCCACGCCACACAGAACGGATCTGGGGTCTTACCTTCGCAAAGTTTTGCGGCATTCAGAAATTGTTCGCAACTTTGGCGTTCTGAGAATATATTGTCGAGTGCTTTTTCGGCTGTTGGAGTAGCATATTTTATTGAGTCAACGGATGACTTATATTGCTGTCCCGATGGGAGTATATGTCGAGTTATTTATATAACTCGAAATATGCTCACTTTTTCTTCTTCTTTTTCTCTCTTTTTTTTTCTCTTTTTTTTTATAATTTCATCGGGCACGCGAACAGCGTTCCCGATGGGAGTAGCCCCCGAGGCTACAGCCAAGGACTTGTGCTTGGGTGTAGGCTCCACGCCTTATGTCGCTATATTTTTCACCTGTCGCATAGTTTTTCAAATCTCTCGGGTGCGCGAACAGCGCTCCCGATGGGAGTAGCCCCCGAGGCTATGAGTAAATACTTGTATTTGATCATAGACTCTCGCCATTTCTATTTTGTCTTTCTCGAATTTTTCATTTGTCCAAAGTAGCCCCCGAGCATTTGATCAAAAACTTGTATTTGATCAAAGGCTCTCAAAATGATCCATAATCTTCTGCTGTCGCCTTTTTATGAAGCTGTTGAGTCAAAATTTTCTCTTGTTAAGATGACATCATTGCTGACGATAGCCACGACCGATGTTCCTGGAAAACGCGAGAAGTTCTCTCTCGCTGCCTTGCGGGCCCAAATTACGCATCGTATTGACACGTCGTGCAAGTGGGGGACACACGTCCTCCGCTTTTCCTGGCGCACTTACTGTAGCTCCTGTGCTTTCGCGCCTGTATGAAATTACTTTTTACCCCTTGACCACGTGTACACCATCTGTTCCGCAATCTCTCAATCCAACGGCGCGTCGATTCACCGCACCTCTATATAAAGGCATCGTCTTCCTCCTCTAGTCTTTTCGCTCGCGCCGCACCTCTGCTTCTCCTCTGCAAAATCCCCCATTGCTCCCATTGCTTCAAGCGCTCCACCACGCTCACACCCTTCGCCGCCAAGCTCATTGATGCCGCCTCGCATCCGTTTGACTAGGCACAGCACTCCAGAGTCGAAGATGGCGACGGCGGATCTGGGAAGCGCCGAGTGGGAGAGATCCAAGTGTTGGAGATATGCCCAAGAGGCAATAATAAAATGGTTATTATAATATCTTTGAGTTTATGATAATGTTTACATACCATGCTATAATTGTATTAACCGAAACATTGATACATGTGTGTTATGTGAACAACAAGGAGTCCCTAGTAAGCCTCTTGTATAACTAGCTTGTTGATTAATAGATGATCATCGTTTCATGATCATGAACATTGGATGTTATTAATAACAAGGTTATGTCATTATGTGAATGATATAATGGACACACCCAATTAAGCGTAGCATAAGATCACGTCATTAAGTTATTTGCTATAAGCTTTCGATACATAGTTACCTAGTCCTTATGACCATGAGATCATGTAAATCACTTATACCGGAAAGGTACTTTGATTACATCAAACGCCACTGCGTAAATGGGTGGTTATAAAGGTGGGATTAAGTATCCGGAAAGTATGAGTTGAGGCATATGGATCAACAGTGGGATTTGTCCATCCCGATGACGGATAGATATACTCTGGGCCCTCTCGGTGGAATGTCGTCTAATGTCTTGCAAGCATATGAATAAGTTCATAAGAGACCACATACCACGGTACGAGTAAAGAGTACTTGCCAGGAGACGAGGTTGAACAAGGTATAGAGTGATACCGATGATCAAACCTCGGACAAGTAAAATATCGCGTGACAAAGGGAATTGGTATCGTATGTGTATGGTTCATTCGATCACTAAGTCATCGTTGAATATGTGGGAGCCATTATGGATCTCCAGATCCCGCTATTGGTTATTGGTCGGAGAGAAGTCTCAACCATGTCTACATAGTTCGCGAACCGTAGGGTGACACACTTAAGGTTTGATGTCGTTTTAAGTAGATATGGAATATGGAATGGAGTTCGAAGTTTTGTTCGGAGTCTCGGATGGGATCCAGGACATCACGAGGAGTTCCAGAATGGTCCGGAGAATAAGATTCATATATAGGAAGTCATATTCCAAGTTTGGAAATGATCCGGTGCATTTACGGCAGGTTCTAGAAAGTTCTAGAAAAGTCCGGAAGAACGGCACTATGGAAGGTGGAGTCCCGGAGGGACTCCACTAGCATGGCCGGCCAAACCCTAAAGGGGAGGAGTCCCAGGTGGGCTCCACCTTGGTGGCCGGCCAGCCCCACCTCAAGGAAAGGTGGGAGTCCCACCTTGGGTAGGACTCCCCCCTTGAGTAGGTTTCCCACCTTTTGGGAAGTTTTGGTGTTGGGGTCTTATTCGAAGACTTGGACCACAACTCTTGGGGCTTCCACCTATATAATGAGGGGCAAGGGGAGGGTGGCCGGCCACTCTTAGCTCAGCCTTGGCCGCACCCCTTTGAGGGCCGGCGCCCAAGCCCCCTCTCCCCAAACCCTAGCTACCTCTCCTCCACCACCTCTCCCGCATATGCTTAGCGAAGCTCCGCCGGAGATCTCCATCGACACCGCCACCACGCTGTCGTGCTATCGGGATTCCAAGGAGGATCTACTACTTCCGCTGCCCGCTGGAACGGGGAGAAGGACATCGTCTTCATCAACACCGAACGTGTGACCGAGTACGGAGGTGCTGCCCGATCGTGGCACCGTGATCAAGATCTTCTACGCGCTTTTGCAAGCGGCAAGTGATCGTCTACCGCAGCAATAAGAGCCTACTCTTATAGGCTTTGGAAATCTTCAAGGGTGAGTCTTGATCATCCCCTCGTTGCTCCCATCTTCTAGATTGCATCTTGGCTTGGATTGCGTTCTCGCGGTAGGAATTTTTTTGTTTTCTATGCAACGGATCCCTACAGTGGTATCAGAGCCGTGTCTATGCATAGATGGTTGCACGAGTAGAACACAATGGTTTTGTGGGCGTTGATGCTCTTGTTGTCTTTAGTTTGAGTACTTTGCATCTTTGTGGCATAGTGGGATGAAGCGGCTCGGACTAACTTTACATGACCGCGTTCATGAGACTTGTTCCTCGTTCGACATGCAACTTGTATTGCATAAGAGGCTTTGCGGGTGTCTATCTCTCCTACTATAGTGAAGATTCAATTTACTCTTCTATTGACAACACTAGTATCACCGTTGTGGTTCATGTTCGTAGGTAGATTAGATCTCTCTCGAAAACCCTAAACCACGTAAAATATGCAAACCAAATTAGAGACGTCTAACTTGTTTTTGAAGGGTTTGGTGATGTGATATGGCCATGATGTGATAATGAATATGTATGAGATGATCATTATTGTATTGTGGCAACCGGCAGGAGCCTTATGGTTGTCTTTAAATTTCATGTTGAGTAGTATTTCAAAATAGTTGTAATAGTTGCTACATGACATAGGCATCCCCAATGGGCCTGCCGAAGATAGTACACGGGGTTTACTGAAGGCCCATTACCTGAAGAATAAGAAGATTCGGAAGCCCAAGATATTATTAAGGAAATCTAGAGTTGTAATAGGAAGCATTATTTGTAATCTTGCGGGATGAGTTAGAAACCTTCCCGGACTCTGTAACTTGTACAATACGAATCCCTCGGCTCCGCCTCCTATATAAGGGGGAGTCGAGGGACAAAGAAAGCATCGAATCATTGTCTCTCAAACCCTAGTTTTCATAATCGTCGAGTACTTTTCGGCTGAAACCTTCGAGATCTACTTGCTCTCTACTTCCAACTAAACCCTAGTCTACAACTCGTAGGCATTGACAAGTTAATACCTTGTCAATTGGCGCCGTCTGTGGGAACTAGAGGCGTCAAGGATCCAATCTCGATGGCACGTTCAAAATCATCGACTTCATCAACCGCAAGCAACGCGATGGATCGAGGTAAACAGATCGCAACTGGTCTTGTCGATTTTGTTCCTCACCCGCCCTCCCGTTTGGATGCATATGCGTATCTGGAGGAGCCTATGGAGATGACGTTTGGAAGATTTCACTTTCGCGTCGAGAAAGAGGGATCGTATCGTGTCGAAATTCCGATTTCGTCGGGATCGTCGGCGGTCGATTCCGATTTTTCAAGCTATACATCGTCAACCGAATCAGGAGAAGAAGAAACTTCGACGTCACGCTTCAGCAGCACCAGGGCAAGAGAAAAACTTGCCAAGATCTTCAGCGACATGTCGTTTGAGTCATCTGCGGACTCCTATATAAGCGATGACTCAAGCAGTGTCGACAGTTTCAACTTCATCGACAAATCCACTACAGTGGGTAAGGTCTTCGCCAATCTTCATGATGGCGTCACCAAACCCAGCATAGATCTGAATACAAAGTATCATCAGATTTATGTCATCGGAGAGCCAAGCCGTGACCAGGAGGACACATCTGAGGCTTTCGACGATTTGGGAAATCCATACGTCGATCCCTCTGATTTGCGACGAGGCCTAGGCAATAAATATATCGGACCACAGCCGCGAGATAGAGTCCAACTTCCGCAAGCAGCATGGGATAGAGCCGCAAGAGCTATGGATGGCTCAGAACCAATGGCCACCACAGCTACGCCAGAAGAGTTACAAGCATATCAATATAGGCTCGCACGAGCTGCAAGGGAATTGGAAAAACAGAGAGCTGAGTTAAACAGAAGAAAGGAGGCAGCCTCTGCATCAAGTAGGCGAAGGGCAGAGCTGAGTCGACAATCTAGAACTTCGGGTGATAGCCACAGGGAGGCTCGGAACAGAGCAAGATCAAGGTTACAAAACGTACCTGAAGGGGAAAGAGAGCACTTGGTTCAAAACCTCGACATGTCTTTTATGTCGATAGACACGAGAGGGAATATCATCCCCAAGACACCAGAAGCTGGGTATATGGCGACACAAGCTTTCATCCTTGCATCCAGGCCACCCCCAGGAGATCCAAGGGAGGCACTGTACAACATGGCGATGGCAGGAGTTGGAGCCATGGGAACGGCATTTGCGTCAACACCTCCCGAAGGAGCAGCAAGGCAAAATAGCCCACGACCGGTGGCAGCAACAGCAGCAGTTCCCGAAGGACCAAGCGGAGCAAGGGACACGGCAGCACAAGCAAGGGTCGACAGAGCGCGACAAAGCAGAAGGGAACATCGGCAATCCCCAGAGCTAAACGACGAGGATATGTGTGGTTTGCCATGCTTCACAAGGAGAGTTCGAAAAACTCGAGTCCCTTCAGGATTCAAGTTACCCGATAACTTCAAGAAATTCGACGGCCTTCAAGATCCAGAGGATTGGCTAGTTGATTATCTCGAGACGGTGAAGCTCACAGGAGGAACCAGAGCAACAGCTATGCAAAGCATCCAGGTGCATTTGAGTGGAGCCGCACGATCTTGGATAAAGAAACTTCCTCCAGGATCTATCGACAGCTGGGATAGCTTCGAGGACGTGTTCGTCAAGAACTTCTGGTCCACATGTAAAAAACCTGCATCATTAGAGGAATTGAGAGCGTGCCGACAAAAGCCAGACGAACCAATGAGAAAGTATATCCAAAGGTGGAATATCATCAAAAACTCGGCAGAAAATATATCTGACGAGAGAGCAATAGATGCGTTTGTCGCAGGAATCAGGCGTGGAGATTTTGTCGAGGACTTGGGGAGGACCAATCCAAAGACAGTATCTGCACTAATGGAAATAGCAAACAGATGGGCAGATGGAGAAGATGTTGTTCACAACAAACGGCATAGGTCGCCAGAGGAAGACCGCGGTCGAAATTATCAACCAAGGCGACGATTTCCTCGGCACTACTCGAGCTATGACGCTCCAGGTCAAATCTCGGCTGGCTTCCGAGCAAGCACCGGAGGAAACAACAGAGATGATTACCAGAGAAGCAATGAGCAACGAGGCGACAATAGAGATGACCCTCGAAACAATAGGCAAAATAGCGGGCCAAGGTTTCAGAGACCTTTCGTGTCTCCCGAAGAGATGATGAATGGACCGTGTCAGATGCATTTTTTTCTCGACAGCAACGGAAAAAGACAGTCAGGACATCTGCAGAAGGATTGTAGAAATTTCCAGGCAATGCTAAGGTGGGCAGGGCATGCTAATGCTCAGGCAGCACAGAGAAATCCTCGGGAACCCAGGAGTGAGATTCACTTGCCACCTCCTCCCGCGATTACAGACGACAATCGACATCAACTCAGAATAGCGGCAGCACCTGCACCACCGCCTTACATTGATCCTAACTCTAACGGAGCGGTCTCGATGATTCAGAAGGGAAGGCCATCCAATAGAGCTCAGAAAGTAATCTCGCGGCAGGTGTTCATGGCAGAAAAAATGCCTCCACCAACAGTCGAGTACCTTAACTGGTCAGGGCAAGACATTGGCTTCACCATAGCGGATCATCCACAGCAAGTTCCTCGACCAGGGCAGTCAGCACTCATATTACCAGCAGTCATCGCAGGATTCGACGTATCTTGCGTGTTTATAGATGGCGGCAGCAGCTTAAACCTTATGTACGCAGATACATTGAGGAAGATGAACATATCCCTAGCAAACCTGAAGCCAACAGACACGAGATTCCACGGTATCACACCGGAGAAGCCAAGTTATCCGCTGGGGAAGATTAATCTCGACGTTCAGTTTGGGACCCGAGAAAATTATAGAATCGAGAACTTGGAGTTTGAAGTCGTAGATTTTCCGTCACAGTACCACGCTCTGTTGGGACGACCAGCATATGCTAGATTTATGGCGGTACCATATTACACGTACCTGTTGTGAAGGATGCCTGGACCTAAGGAACCAATCACAGTCAAAGGAAGCTTCGCCCTAGCCGATAAATGTGATAAGGATTTTCATCGAATATCAGAAACTTTCGGGATGCAAGCTGAGTATTTGGCGTCAAGGCTTACGACTGACTACGACGTGCTACCAGACGTCGGAAGGCCAAATAAAGAATCAACTTTCAACACTGAGAAAAATTCTAAGGAGGTGCAGATTCACCCAACGGATCCAAAAAAGACGACATCCATCGCAAACGACATGGACCTCGCATAGGAAAGCGCGCTCGTCGAGTTCCTCCGTGAGAACTGGAAAATCTTCGCATGGTGTCCAGCTGACATGCCAGGAGTACCCAGGGAACTTGCCGAGCACCACCTAAACTTGGATCCATTAGCGAGACCAATCAAACAACCTTTGCGGCGTTTTTCGGAACCAAACCGCAAGGCTATGTTGTCAGAAATTGATCGACTAAGAGAAGCTGGTTTTATCAAGGAGCTGCATACAGAGGCCACATGGGTAGAAAATCCAGTGTTGGTGCCAAAGAAAAACACTAAAGTCCTTCGCATGTGCGTCGACTTTACGTGTCTCAATAAACATTGTCCAAAGGATCACTTTCCCCTCCCGAGGATCGACCAAATTATCGACTCCACGGCAGGATGTGAAAGTCTTTCCTTCCTAGACGCATATTCTGGTTATAACCAGATTAGATTGAAGGAAGAAGATGAAGTCAAAACAGCGTTCATCACACCTTACGGCGTGTTTTGCTACAGAATAATGCCCTTTGGCCTGAAAAACGCGGGAGCAACATATCAGAGGATGATGCAGAAGTGTTTGGCGACACAGATTGGAAAAAATGTGCAAGTGTACATCGACGACGTCGTCATAACGTCAAAAAAGGGGGCGATGCTGATCGAGGATCTCAAGGAAACCTTTGACAACCTCGACAAATTCTGCCTCAAGCTGAACCCGACGAAGTGCTCCTTCGGCGTCCCAGCAGGAGAACTTCTTGGGTTTCTAGTTTCAGCAAGAGGGATTGAAGCAAATCCCGACAAAATACAAGCCATCGTAACAATGAGGAAGCCAACAAAATTGAAAGAAATACATCAATTAACTGGGCGAGTTACAGCTTTAAGCAGATTCGTCGCCAGGCTGGGAGAAAAAGCGTTACCGTTCTACGCTTTAATAAAGCAAGGGGAGAAATTCCAGTGGAACGAAGAAGCCGATAGAGCTTTCGAGGATCTAAAACGCACAATCTCGACACCACCAATCTTAGTGGCGCCGAAGGAAAAGGAACCTCTCCTGCTGTACATTGCAGCCACACCCCAGGTGGTTAGCACGGTGCTAGTCGTCGAAAGAGAAGAAGAAGGAAAACTCCATGGAGTGCAAAGGCCGGTATATTTCATCAGTGAAGTTTTATCGCCTTCCGAACAACGGTACCCGCAGTACCAGAAACTAGCGTATGGAGTGATTACAACGGAAAGAAAGTTGCGCCACTATTTTTCGGCACACCCGATAATAGTAGTCAATGAAGCACCTCTTTCAAATATACTGAACAATCTAGAAGCTACAGGGCGTGTCTCCCTTTGGGGAATAGAACTTTCCCCTCGGGACATCACGTATGAAAAAAGAAAGGCAATCAAGTCGCAAGTTTTGCCAGATTTCATTGCAGAGTGGATGGAGCTGCAAAACACGGGACCCCCAGATTTGTCGAGAACTTGGACTATGAACTTTGATGGATCCAAGAGAGTAGAAGGAGCTAGCGCAGGAGTGATACTTATATCACCCGAAGGCGACAAGTTAAAGTATGTCCTACGGATGACGTTCCCAAACGCATCCAACAATGAAGCAGAATACGAAGCCCTCATACACGGGATGAAGATGGCGAAAGCTTGCGGCGCAACTCGACTAAAAATCTTTGGCAACTCACAATTGGTGGCTCAACAAGTTATGAACCAATGTGATGCAGTCAATGATAGCATGATAGCATATAAGGAGGTGTACAATGAGCTTGAGAAGCTGTTTGATGGATTCGAGGTAAATCACATCAGTAGGTTGAGCAATGATGAAGCCGACGTTCTCGCAAACATTGGGTCGCAGTGCCTTCCAATCCCGCCAGGTGTATTTTGGGAAGAAATAGCGGAGAGATCCACAAAGCCGAAGAAGGCGCAAAAAAAAGCAAAAGAGGAAAAAACTTCGGCGCCCCTCAGAGAAGCCGTGGATGCCGAAGAAGACCAAGAACTTGTGATGATGGTAGAAGTTCCTTGGATGCAAGCGTACATATCGTATATCCTTAGAAAAGAAATACCCGACGATCCAGTTGTGGCAAGGCGAATTATTCGACGATCCAAAGCTTTCACAGTGGTCAAAGGGGAGTTATACAAGCGAAGTATTTCAGGCGTCCTACAAAGGTGCGTCACACCCGAAGAAGGAAGGATAATCCTAAAGGATGTGCACGAAGGAATATGTGGTCACCACGCGAGCAGTCGAGCTATTGCAGCCAAGGTTTTTCGGGCAGGATTTTACTGGTTGACAGCAATCGAGGATGCAAAAGAGATAGTACGAACCTGCGACGCGTGCCAAAGATTTGCCGCAAAACCTCACTCTCCGGCGGCAGAGCTGATGCCAATACCATTATCATGGCCCTTTGCCCAATGGGGACTTGATATGGTGGGCAAGTTGCACAAAGCTTTGCCAGGAGGATATGAGTACCTGTTGGTTGCTGTCGATAAATTCACCAAGTGGGTAGAAGCGAAGCCAATAAACTCACCAGATGCAGCGTCGGCAATAAAGTTCGTGAAAGGCCTCGTTTTTCGGTTTGGAGTGCCGCATAGCATTGTCACGGACAACGGCACTGATTTTACAGCTAAGGAGTTCAAGGCATACTGCGCAGAAGTAGGCATCAAATTGCACTTTGCGTCAGTTGGACACCCGCAAACCAATGGCCAAGTCGAAAAAGCCAATGGTATCATCTGCAACGGCATTAAAAAGCGCCTCCTAGGACCGCTCGAAAAGGCTCGACATACTTGGCCAGAAGAATTGCCAAGTGTTTTGTGGAGCATCCGAACAACACCAAATACGGCGACACAAGAAACTCCGTTTTTTCTCGTCCACGGAGCCGAAGCAGTACTACCAATCGAAATAGAGCATGATTCTCCAAGAGTAACAGAGTATGACGAGGAAACATCACGAAAAGCTCGGGAGGACGATATGGATGCACTGGATGAAGCTCGAGATGAAGTACTATCACGAGTTACCAAGTACCAGCAGGACCTGAAAAACTACCACAGTCGACGATTGCAGCCCAGATCTTTCCAGGTCGGCGATTTGGTCTTACGGTTTAACCAGCAAAGTACTGAAAAGCTCGAGTCACCATGGTTGGGACCTTACATCGTCACGGAAGTCATCGACGGAGGAGCATACAGGATCAAGGACAAGAAGACAGGGGTTCCCGAGAAAAACCCCTGGAACGTGGCGCAGCTCAGGCGGTTCTACGCTTAGAGTCGAAATATAGTCCTCCTCTGTAAAAATACAATGTACTAAAACACCCGCGAGTTTTTAGACGCACTCTTTTCCTTTTCGGGGCACCGAGTGGGGCCGGAAAGGTTTTTAATGAGGCGGGCTCGCGGTGCTGCAATATAATAAAGATAGTGGAGATATACTTCTTATTCTTCGACACGCTCGGGGGCTCAATGCCTTCAAGTTGCAAAATATACACAATATATATAAACTAGACTCACCGAAATATTTCGCCTTGGTACAAGAATACCTCGCTAAATAGAACATCGGGAGCTAACAACTATACATATAGTGTACTTATCAAAATCCTATTGCTTTGGTCGGAAAACCTCGCAACAAAAATATAGAACTTCGCCACCAAGACACTCGGGGGCTCGTAACCCATCGACAGAAAAATAAATATATCTTCTTGCAACAAGAGAAAAATCTTCGAGATAGCAAAACAGTATAAACTCCAGCTAAAGGCTCGGGGGCTTGACGATCAAAAATAGAAACAATATATATTTACAGAGTTAACAGCTTTACAATATAGATCATGTTTACAAATACACAAAGATGTATCAATGATGAAACTACAGCAAGAAAAAGGAAAAAACCCTCAGCGGATACCTAGCACATGGTCTATGGTTATTCGCTCATTGGAAGGACGAGTACTATGCTCGGCATAGCTACCCTTCACAAAGAACTCAGCATCCATCCCAAGAAGCTCATCCATCATATCTTCGGCTACAGGAGTCACAAGATCATCAATCTTGCCCATGTTTCTGTTCTTCTTCGACATCTTAGCCAGACACTTGGAAACAATTTGATTCATGGGCAATTTTGGATAGCAAATCTTTATCATCATCATAGCAAATCTTGCGCCAGCAGAGAGTTGAGCCCGCACAAAGCCATGGATTCGAGGAGCATCTCGAAATTTTTCCATTAAAGCTGGAAGAGTTTCTGGCATCTTGTTGTGAGGGAACATGGTTCCATAAACTAAAAACAAAGTCTTCGTACAGAAGTCAAGGAAGTCACGGACCTGAGCCGCGCGATCTTGGAATCTGACAATTTGACGGGTACGCTCAGGAGTAACCCAAAAGTTAGAACCATGTTGTGCAGCCAGTCTGAGCAGAACATTGGCTCGAGCTTCAACACGTTGATTTTCGGCAGCAGTATCCAAAAATGAGCCTGGTACAGCAAATAAATTGTCAAGGAAGGAAAAATAGCAAGAACAATATCCAGCATAGTTATGAACAGGAAACATACCTGTCATGTCCAGGCTGGCATCAGTCATTAGCTGAAGCATATAATTTTCTCGAGAAGAAGCTTCGATAGCCTCAGCAACAGCAGCATCCTTTGCAGCAATGGCTTCTTTCGCGTGTTCAAGAGCAATTTTCTCTCTCTCAGATGCTTTTCGAGATTGTTCCATCATCGCAAGAGTTTGTTTCTTCATGGATTGAAGTTGTAGGCGAAGTTCGTGCAAATCTTGCGACAAATGTTTACTTGAAAAATCTTCGATAAGGGTTTTCTTCGAAAATGAAGAAGCAGGCGAAGTATCGGCAGAACAAGGATTGGTGGAGTAGTTATCAAATATCAACTGGAAAAGAAAGTCTCAGGATCAATGATAGTGCAAGATAAAATTTCATTGATCTTCAGAAAATTTACATAGATATTACAGGAGAAGTTCTTCAGAAGGGCTATTGCGAATATTGTCGTCAAAGCTACTATGGCGACAACGGCAAAAGAAACAGGGAAAAAAAAAGAAGAGGCATTCAACTAGACCTCCGGCTTTGATGAGCTAGGAGTCGAAGATGGCTTGATTCCGAGATAGGCCAGGATTTTCTTCGTGTTGGGCTTTGCCGCCCTGATCAG
Source organism: Lolium perenne (assembly GCF_019359855.2). NCBI lineage: Eukaryota > Viridiplantae > Streptophyta > Magnoliopsida > Poales > Poaceae > Lolium > Lolium perenne. The sequence goes on along the minus strand of NC_067248.2, from coordinate 142,800,832 downwards.
CGATCACCATTTTGTGGTCTCCATCTGTTCTGTGTCGCCTACTTTCGCCCAGTCGATAGTTTGCTGGATGTCAGCAACCAAGGCGACAGTACTTTCGATAGCAATCTTCATGTTTTCTTGGCGCATCTTCAGACCAAGATCTTCTGGTGGATTGAAGTCCTTGGCAAGGGCAAGGAAAGTCTTGGGTTCCATTTTCTTCGGGAAGAAGTAGGGGAACAGCCGTGACAATCCTGCGTCAGCCTGTTCAATGCCTTCACGAGCTTCGGTTCCATGAAACTCGAGGACAGAGAGTGCGTCGAGAAGAGGATCGTTGTCGGGATCTTCAAGCTCAAATTCTTGGTTGGTTTTACCTGTCACAAAAAATATATGTTGGTCGACAAACAAGTAAAGAAAAGCAAGTCTAAAAAAGATAGAATGGATCGATAAACTTACCGACAAAGCGTCGATTCTGCGAGTTCAAGCGCTTGATGATTGCCTTTTCACGAGTAGCCTGTGCGGCTTTATGCTCGTTCAACGAAGTTTCGGCATCATGAAGCCTTTTCTGCAGATCTTCGACACCAGCAGCTTCTGCCTTAGCCTTTTCAGCTTCTGCTTTCGCTTTGCCAGCATCAAGTTCGGCCTTCTTGCGAGCCGTCTCACTTTGCTCTAATTTCTGAGCAAGCGCTTCGGCAAGTTTGTTGGCCTCTGCAAGTTTTTCTGTCAAAATAGTCAAAAATAGTCAACATATCGATAATACAGGAGCAAGAAGCCATGAACAAAAGCAAGCAGGGAATCATCACCTTCGGTTTTGCTGGCGTATTCGCGATACCCAATGAATTGGGCACCAATGCGAATAAGTTCTTTGATCATGGGCTATCAAAGAAGAAGGGAAAAAAGCATAGGTATGAGAAAAAAAAACACGATGGCACAAAGGAGCAAATACAGAAAAGATAGACAATAACAAAAAAGAAATTACGGACTTACATCGTCCAAAAGAGGACTCGAGGAGCTACCCAACTGCAGGGTAGGCTCCATGATCGTTTCAACCCTTGTCCTTTTTGGTGAAGGGACAAGAGGACTTGCAGGAGGAGTGGGAGCGCCAACGTTTTGTTGAGGAGGCGAGGATTCCTCTCCTTCGATTGGCGTCTCCGAAACAACTAGAGTATGTGACGTACTCGTTCGAGCAGCCACATCAAAAGCTGGTACTTCTTCCTCATCATCACTGCGATTAAATATCGGCAGCATAAAAAGCAAGATAGACAAAAATCTTCGAGTACAAAAATAAAGGGAAATAAAAGGTGACTTACGAGCTGATGAGGGCCTCAAGGTATGGATCATAAGCTGCCTTCTGACGTGAAGGAACAGCTTCTTCGGCTTTGGAGGTGCCGGAATCTTCGACATCATCCCTTTTCCTTTTGTTCCTTGGAGAAACAGCAGGAGGAGGAGATTGTGCCGATGCAGTACCTTCAGAGGCAGCCTCCTTTTCAGAAGATCCCGCAGATTTTTGAGAATCTGCGGGTTCATTCACAAAAGAGGGGGCATCTTGGTTGTCGTCGGTGACAACGGCCCTTTCATCGACTTCTCCACCTTCAGGAAGGGGAGGAAGCGAGACAAGATTTGGATGGTTCTATACAAAAAACAGGGGAAGATGTCAAAAAAGGAGTTACAAAAAAGATAGCAAGGCAATAACAAATCAATCGATAAAGGTTACCTTGGGAAGCGCATTGGTGGCGCTATATGGTTTTACACGGCAAGAAGAAGGGACAGGATCTTTTTTGCTAAGAGAGGAGATTTTTCGGACAAGCTTCTCTAAGTCCTTGATCTCTAAATCCGCCGACAACCGATCTACGTCCTTGTCGCCAGCGTACTTCCAGAGAGGGTATTTGCGAGCCTGAAGAGGCTGCACTCTGGTTCTAAGAAAATACGCCGTGATTTGGATACCTGACAACTCTTTGCCACGAGTATTCTGCAACTCATGGATGCGAGTCATCAGGGCTTCTGTCGATATTTTTTCTTCCTCAGTAGCCTCTGCATCCCAGGAGCGGCGGCGAAGGATTTTCTCGGCACCATCGAAAGGAGGGATGTTGTCTTCAGCACATCCATGGTTTTCCTCCTGAATGTACAGCCACTTCTTGCGCCACCCTTGAACTGAGTCAGGGAGTTTGACGTCGAAGTAATCGACTGCGGGGCGAACGGAGATAACAACGCCGCCTATATTATAGGCGACATTGGGAGAGCCATTGCGGCGACAAAAGAAAATGCGCTTCCATAGCGCCCAGTTAGGCTGGACGCCAAGGAAGGCCTCGCAGAGGGTGATGAAAATGGAAATATGGAGGATAGAATTGGGCGTGAGGTGGTGAAGTTGCAGACCATAAACAAAAAGCAATCCGCGGAGGAAAGGATGAATGGGGGCGGAAAGACCGCGGATGAGATGGTCGATGAAACTTACCCGATACCCCATTGGAGGGGTTGGGTAGCTTTCTTCACTAGGGAAGCACAACGCCTTGGGCTTCTTGCTGATCCCCAGCTTCTTCAAGAGATTGATGTCCTGGGTGGAAATTTTAGACCTTTCCCACTCCGCGCTTCCCAGATCTACGGCAGCCATTGATGATTCCGGCGTGCTGTGTTTGATCAACCGACGCGGTGGCATCAACAATGGCGCAGGAATGCAGGTTGGAGAAGATGAGCTCAGGGAGTTGTGGGGCGCAGGAGGAAGTTTTGCAGAGTAGAGCAGGAGAACGGCGCGAGCGGAAGTGCTCGAGGAAGAAGAAGGGGATCTTATATAGAGGTGCGGCGAAGCGGCGGACCGTTGGATGGAAAAAGTGTGCGGCAGATGATAACCACGTGGAAACAGGGGTAAAAAAGTATTTTAACATTGGAAAAGTTACGGTACGTGCGCCAGGAAAAGGGAGGACGTGTGTCCCCCACCTGCACGACGTGTCAAGATAATGGATAAATTGGGCCCGCAAGGCAGCGGGAGAAGACTTCTCGCGATTTTCGGACTTGCAATCGTGGCTATCGTCAGCAATAACGTCACTTTGGCAGGAGAAAAATTCGACTCAACAGCTGCATAAAAAGGCGACATGCAAAAAAATTGGAGAGCCTTTGATCAAATACAAGTTTATAATCAAATGCACGGGGGCTACTTTGAAAAAATGAAAAGATCAAGAAAGACAAAATAGAAATGGCGTGAGCCTATGATCAAATACAAATATTTGCTCATAGCCTCGGGGGCTACTCCCATCGCGAGCGCTGTTCGCGCACCCGAGAAATTATAAAACTTCGGGAGAGAAAGAAAATATAGCAGCATAAGGTGTGGAGCCTACACCCAAGCACAAGTCCTTGGCTGTACCCTCGGGGGCTACTCCCATCGGGAACGCTGTTCGCGTGCCCGATGAAATTATAAAAAAGAAAGAAAGAACGGGAAGAAGAAAGATAGAAGAGCAAAAGAGTATATTTCGAGTTATAAATAACTCTGCATGTACTCCCATCGGGAGAGCAATATAAGTCATCCGTTGACTCAATAAAATGTGCCATTCCAACAGCCGAATAAGCACTCGATAATATATTCTCAGAACGCCAAAGTTGCGATCAATTTCTGAATGCCGCAAATTTGCGAAGGTAAGACCCCAGATCCGTTCTGTGTGGCGTGGCGCCGTCTCTGACGTCCGTTTGCTACTTTTATCCGTATCAACAGATACGAAGAAAAATCCTAACGGACGCGTTAGGTACCCGATAAATTTGACTGGGACTCGACAGAATGGTAAGACCTTAAGCGGCACATGTCGAAGTTTACACCAGTATCCCGAGATCATGTCCAGGGACGTGATCTTGAAGTAGGTTGTTGCGGATTGCCACTAGAGCAGTTAACTAGTACCTGATCCGTCAGATGAACTAGCCCGAACTACCATTATCCCTGTACAATATAGAAATTTATGTGAAGAAATATAGAAAAGTTTTAAGTTGTCGAGTAAAAATAAACAGTGGAGATTTTCCCCGACTCTACGATTCAAGCAAAATCTCGGGGGCTACTGACATAGGCATCCCCAATGTGCCTGCCGAAGATAGTACCCGGGGTTTACTGAAGGCCCACTACCTGAAGAATAAGAAGATTCGGAAGCCCAAGATATTATTAAAGAAAGCTAGAGTTGTAATAGGAAGCATTATTTGTAATCTTGCGGGATGAGTTAGAAACCTTCCCGGACTCTGTAACTTGTACAATACGAATCCCTCGGCTCCGCCTCCTATATAAGGGGGAGTCGAGGGACAAAGAAAGCATCGAATCATTGTCTCTCAAACCCTAGTTTTCATAATCGTCGAGTACTTTTCAGCTGAAACCTTCGAGATCTACTTGCCCTCTACTTCCAACTAAACCCTAGTCTACAACTTGTAGGCATTGACAAGTTAATACCTTGTCACTACATGAGGTGAACAACCATGAAGACGGCGCCATGGACTTTGACGCTACGCCAACGATGATGGAGATCGTGCCCGTTGATGATGGAGATCATGTCCGTGCTTTGGAGATGAAGATCGAAGGCGCAAAGACTAAAGGGCCATATCATATCACATATGAATTGCATGTGATGTTAATCCTTTATGCATCTTATTTTGCTTAGATCGCGACGGTAGCATTATAAGATGATCCCTCACATTAATATCAAGATAATAAAGTGTTCTCCCCTCGTATGCGCCGTTGCCAAAGTTCGTCGTTTCAAAGCATCTCGTGATGATCGGATGTGATAGATTCAACGTTCATATACAACGGGTGTAAGCCATGTTGCACACGCGGAATACTTGGGTTTGCTTGACGAGCCTAGCATGTACAGACATGGCCTCGGGACAACGGAAACCGAAAGGTTGAACACGAGTCATATGGATGATATGATCAACATGTTGATGTTCACTATTGAAGCTACATCATCTCACGTGATGATCGGTTTTGGTGTAGTGGATTTGGATCGTGTACCACTTAACAACTATGAGGGATGTTGTATTAAGTGGGAGTTCATTAGTAATTAGATTAAAACATGAACTAATTATCATAAACATAGTATGAGTAGTATTTTGAATTAATTTTGTAGTATTGGCATCCGTTTACTACTATGCGTTAGTCTTGTAATTGAGATAGAAATACTGTTAAAATCTGATAAGAAACTTTACGGATTGGTACCGTATTGTTAAAGAATCAAGAATTGATTAAGTCCTTTTGCAAACTTTTAGTAAACCTCACATTGTTGATTCAAAGAGCTATGGTTTCAATTAGTACCTAAAGTTATCTTGTCTCCGTGAAACTTGAAGTTCAAATATGTTTGAAAAGTAAGGAGCTGAAAATTTAGTTTTCAGAAATAATCAAGGTATGAGATATATGTGATATCTAAGACCTTATTGCAAGATGATAGAATATAATTTGGTGAGACTACATAAACTCATAAGTTTTATGGGAATGTACGAAGGTTGAAGACGCAAGGCGTACCAATCCTCCAACTATTGGGGCACTAACAATATTCGCATATCCATGAAGTAATCGTCCTTAGTATGCACCGTTGCTAAGACTCGTCGTATCGAAGCATCACGTGATGATCGGGTGTTATAGATTCTACGTGTGCATACAACGGGTGCAAGCCAGATTTGCACATGCGAATACTGAGGTTAAAACTTTACGAGTCTAGCATGTACAGACATGGTCTCGGAAAGTCATCATGATACAATGGATAAAATTATGAGTGAAATTGTTACTAATAGTGAAATCCGGAACACTTGTCATATGATGATCAACTTCGAAGTAAGAACCTCAAATTTATTGGTATTTGACCAACAAACCTAGAAGTTATTGATGTTGAAGTGTCTTTCTGAATAATGAGGAAAGCTAAAAGAGAAACTACAAAAGATTATTGGCAGAAAGAAAGAAAAGACTAGAAAGTCTAGCTCAGGTGTATATAAAAGATATACATGTCATGGATGTATTCCTCGTTTGGTCACAGAATGAAATTCTTGGGTATTTGTACCATATTGGTTGGTATGAAGTGTCATACAAAACAACGCAATACAAGAATACAATGGCCTAAGTGATTGATAAGGAATATGATAGGAATGCACGTCTGAAACAAAAATAAAGTGTTATTATGTTCATCATTGGCATTCTATCTAGCCCTTAGAATTTATAATAAAGAACTTAATAATTGTTATTTTGCTCTTGTCAAATAAAAACAATGAGTTGTTCAAATTATGACATTACTGTAGGGATAACGTTGCATAGAAAACAAAAAATTTCCTACCGCGAACACGCAATCCAAGCCAAGATGCAATCTAGAAGACGGTAGCAACGAGGGGATTATCGAGTCTCACCCTTGAAGAGATTCCAAAGCCTACAAGATGAGGCTCTTGTTGCTGCGGTAGACGTTCACTTGCCGCTTGCAAAAGCGCGTAGAAGATCTTGATCACGGCGCCACGAACGGGCAGCACCTCCGTACTCGGTCACACGTTCGGTTGTTGATGAAGACGACGTCCACCTCCCGTTCCAGCGGGCAGCGGAAGTAGTAGCTCCTCTTGAATCCGACAGCACGACGGCGTGGTGTCGGTGGTGGTGGAGAAATCCGGCGAAGCTTCGCTAAGCGTGCGGGATGTGGTGGAGGAGAGAGGGCCGCTAGGGTTTGGGAGAGGGGGGCGCCGGCCACTAGGGGTGCGGCCACCTTGGTGGTTCTTGGGGTGGCCGGCCCCCTCCCCTTGGCCCCTCATTATATAGGTGGAAGCCCCAAGTGTTGGACTACAAGTCTCCGAATAAGACCCGAACCAAAAACCTTCCATGTGATAGGGAAACCTACCCAAGGTGGGAATCCCACTTGGGGTGGGATTCCCCCCTTCCATGTGGGGGGTGGCCGGCCCCCATAGGGGGAGTCCACTTGGGACTCCTCCCCCTCTAGGGTTGGCCGGCCATGGAGGTGGAGTCCCTCCCGGACTCCGCCTTCCATAGTGGTTTCTTCCGGACTTTTCTAGAACCTTCTAGAACCTTCCATAGAACCTTCCGGATCATTTTAAATCTCATAAAATGACTTCCTATATATGAATCTTATTCTCCGGACCATTCCGGAACTCCTCGTGATGTCCGGGATCTCATACGGGACTCCGAACAAATATTCGAACTCCATTCCATATTCAAGTTCTACCATTTCAACATCCAACCTTAAGTGTGTCACCCTACGGTTCGCGAACTATGCGGACATGGTTGAGTACTCACTCCGACCAATAACCAATAGCGGGATCTGGAGATCCATAATGGCTCCCACATATTCAACGATGACTTTAGTGATCGAATGAACCATTCACATACGATACCAATTCCCTTTGTCACGCGATATTTTACTTGTCCGAGGTTTGATCATCGGTATCACTCTATACCTTGTTCAACCTCGTCTTCTGACAAGTACTCTTTACTCGTACCGTGGTATGTGGTCTCTTATGAACTTATTCATATGCTTGCAAGACATTAGACGACATTCCACCGAGAGGGCCCAGAGTATATCTATCCGTCATCGGGATGGACAAATCCCACTGTTGATCCATATGCCTCAACTCATACTTTCCGGATACTTAATCCCACCTTTATAACCACCCATTTATGCAGTGGCGTTTGATGTAATCAAAGTACCTTTCCGGTATAAGTGATTTACATGATCTCATGGTCATAAGGACTAGGTAACTATATATCGAAAGCTTATAGCAAATAACTTAATGACGTGATCTTATGCTATGCTTAATTGGGTGTTGACAAGGTATCGACTTGTCAATGCCTATGGATTGTAGGCTAGGGTTTAGTTGGAAGTAGAGGGTAAGTAGATCTCGAAGGTTTCAGCCGGAAAGTACTCGACGATTATGAAAACTAGGGTTTGTAGACAATGATTCGATCCTTTCTTCGTCCCTCGACTCCCCCTTTATATAGGAAGTGGAGCCGAGGGATTCGTGCTATACAAGTTACAGAGTCCGGGACGGTTTCTAACTCATCCCGCCAGATTACAAATAACACTTCCTATTACAACTCTTGACTTTCCTTGATATATCTTGGGCTCCCGAATCTTCTTATTCTTCGGGTAGTAGGCCTTCAGTAAACCCCGGGTACTATCTTCGGCAGGCCCATTTGGGATGCCTATATCAGTAGCCCCCGAGATTTTGCTTGAATCGTAGAATCAGGGAAAATCTCCACTGTTTATTTTTATTCGAAAGCTTCAACTTTTTTATATTTCTTCACATAAAATTCTATATTGTACAGGGATAATGGTAGTTGGGGCTAGTTCATCTGACGGATCAGGTACTAGTTAACTGCTCTAGTGGCAATCCGCAAAAACCTACTTCAAGATCACGTCCCTGGACATGATCTCGGGATACTGGTGTAAACTTCGACAGGTGCCGCTTAAGGTCTTACCATTCTGTCGAGTCCCAGTCAAATTTATCGGGTACCTAACGCGTCCGTTAGGATTTTTCTTCGTATCTGTTGATACGGATAAAGGTAGCAGAGCGCAGTCTTTGGCGATGCCACGCCCAGCAGAACGGATCTGGGGTCTTACCTTCGCAAATTTGCGGCATTCAGAAATTGATCGCAACTTCGGCGTTCTGAGAATATATTGTCGAGTGCTTTTCCGGCTGTTGGAATGGCACATTTTATCGAGTCAATTTTGACTTATATTGTTCTCCCGATGGGAGTATATGTAGAGTTAATTATAACTCGAAATATACTCTCTTGCTTTTCTATCTTTTATTTTTGAACTTCATCGGGTACGCGAACAGCGTTCCCGATGGGAGTAGCCCCCGAGGCTACAACCAAGAACTTGTGCTTGGTTGTAGGCTCGACATTTTAGTCCACCTTGTCGCTATATTGTCGTTATTTCCCAATATGATCTCTCTCTTCTTTTTTTATCTCTCGGGTGCGCGAACAGCGCTCCCGATGGGAGTAGCCCCCCGAGGCTACAGCCAAGGACTTGTGCTTGGTTGTAGGCTCCCGCAATTTCTATATTGCCATACTCGAAATTTTACTTTTTGTCGAAGTAGCCCCCGAGCATTTGGGCAAAAACTTGTATTTGATCAAAGGCTCCCGAAGTATTTAATAATTCTCCATGTCGCCAATCTTCTTTTATTTTCCTTGTCGACATGCTTCCCTTAACCAAATTTACTTCATCCCTGTTGAATAGTCGTGATTTTTCTGCCCTGTGGGTCCATTGCTTCCACCACGTTGACACGTCGTGCAAGTGGGGGACACACGTCCTCCGCTTTTTCTGGCGCACGTACGGTAACGCCTATCTCAGTAAAAATACCTTTTTACCCTTGTATCTAGGAGATCTTTTTTGACCACACGATTTCTTCATCCAACGGCGCACTGCTTCACCCGATTCTTATATAAACCTTTCTTCAACCTCCGTTCATCCCCTCGCTTGCGCCGCTCATCTGTTCCTCTTCGCAAAAGCTTCCCCTGCGCCCAACTCTCTCTGATCATCCGCACTCACGAGCATTGCTCTGCCCATTGCCGTTGATGCCACCGCGCACGCGACTCACTCGCCACAGTACTCCGGAATCCAAGATGGCCGCCGAGGATCTTGAGTGGGAGAGATCTAAAATCTCCAACCAGGACATCAACACGCTGAAGAGGCTTGGCCTCATGAAGAAGGAAGACGCCATCCGCTTTCCCAGCGAAGAAAGCTACCCCAAGCCTCCAATGGAGTACCGGGTTAGTTTTGTTGATCACCTTATCCGTGGTCTTTCGACCCCAATTCATGATTTTCTCCGCGGCCTTCTTTTCGTTTATGGGATTCAACTGCACCAGTTGACCCCCAATTCCATCCTTCACATTTCTATTTTCATCACACTTTGTGAATGCTTCCTCGGAATCCCTCCCAATTGGGCTCTGTGGAAACACATTTTCTGCCTCCGCCGCAATGGCTCCCACAACGTCACTTATAACATAGGTGGCGTTGTTATCTGTGTTCGTACTGATGTCGATTATTTCGACGTCAAATTTCCTGATTCTGTCCAAGGATGGCGCAAAAAGTGGCTCTATATTCACGAAGAAAGCGCCAACTCCGTTGAACACAACATAGTTCCTTTCGACGGAAATACCAGAATTCAGCGCCGCCGCTCCTGGGATGCCGAAGCTTCTGAGGAAGAGAAAAAGGCGACAGAGACACTCATGTCTCGTATTCATCAGCTTCAAAACACTCGAGGCAAAGAGCTGTCTGGTGTTCAAATCACTGCCTACTTCCTTAGGATTAGAGTGCAGCCTCTTCAGGCTCGCAAAAATCCCCTTTGGACGTACTCTGGCAAAAATGACGCCAACAGAATCTCCAACGATCTTTCTGTAAAGGACTTGGAGAAATTAGTTCGAAGAGTTTCTCGACTAGCCAAAAAGGATCCTATTCCCTCCTCTTGTCGAGTAGAACCATACAGTGCTTCCAATCCTCTTCCCGAGGTATTTTGTCTTCTCGAGTTTCTGTCTTGTTCTAAACTTTTCCTTGCATCTCATTGTATTGGTATCTCGCTAATTTTCTTTTGTCGCTATTTTCTTGCAGAATCATCCTACTATGGCTTCCCTTCCTCCTCTTCCTGAGGATGGAGAAGTCGAAGAACAGGCCATCATTGCCGAAGATACTCAAGGTTCTTCTATTCCTGAAAGTGAAGTCGCGGGTTCTCACAAATCTGCGGCTTCTCACGATAAAGAAGTTGAGTCTGAAGCCAGTGAGTCGACGCAATCCCTTCCTCCTGCTGTTTCTCCAAGGAACAAAAGGAAAATGACTGATGCCGAGGATTCTGGCACCTCTAAGGCTGAAGAAGTTGTTCCTTCTCATCCGAAGGCAGCTTACGATCCTTATGTTGAATCCCTCGTCAGCTCGTAAGTCGTCTTTATTTCTCCCCCTTTTTTTTTTTTTTTTACTCGAAATATTTATCTTGTCTTGCTTTTTATGCTGCCGATTTTTTGATCAACAGTGATGACGAAGAAGAAGTACCAACTACTGACGTGGCTCCTCGGACAAGCACGTCACGTACTGTACTTGCTTCCGACACGCTAGTTGAAGGAGAAGAAACCTCGCCTCCTCAACAAAACGTCGTCACCACTACTCCACCATCAAGCCCCCTTGCTCCTTCACCAAAAAGGACAAGGGTTGAAAAGATTGTTGAACCTGCCCCTCAGTTGGGCAGTTCATCGACTCTGCTCTTAGATGATGTAAGCTTGTCGACATCTATATTTTCCTTATTTTGTTTTTTCACACCTTTTCTCTTTTTCATGCCGATGTTTCTCTTGCTGTGTTCACCTTGAACAGCCTATGATCAAAGATCTTCTCCGCATCGGTTCCCAATTTATTGGATACCGTGAATATGCTAATAGAGTCGAAGGTAACAACTTTTATACTTGCTGTTTTTCCTTGATTTTTTACTCCTGTTGTTTTTCGCGATTTTGATCTTTCTTCTCTCTCTTTTCCATATCTCGACAGAGAAACTTGCAGAGGCCAATGAACGCGCCAACGCCCTTGCTCGAAAACTTGAGCAAAGTGAGGCGGCTCGCAAGAAAGCCGAACTCGCTGCTAGCAAAGCCAAGGCCGAAGCTGATGAAGCCAAGGCGAAAGCTGCTGGTGTCGAGGAACTGCAGAAAAAACTTGAGGATGCTACAGCTGCCTTGGATGAGCACAAAGCTGCGCAAGCTTCTCGTGAAGAAGGAATCCTCAAGCGCTGAAAACTCGTAGTCGCCGCACTTTCAGTAATTTTGCTGATCCCTTCTATTTTTATGAGAATCGTTGTTTCTTGTCTTTTCACTAATGCTTTGTTTCCTTGACAGCCCAAACAAACCAGGATTTTGATCTGACGAATCCTGTCAATGACCCTGTCCTTGACGCACTTTCCTATCTGGAGCTTCATGGATCCGAGATTCGTGAAGGTGTGTCGAATGCTAGCGCAGTGTTGTCGGCATTGTTCCCCTACTTCTTCCCGAAGAAAGAGGAGCCTGCGACTTTCCTCAACCTTGCCAAGATGTTCAATACACCGGAAGACCTTGGACTGAAGATGCGCCAAGAAAATATGAAGGTTGCCGTTGAGAACACTGTCGCGTTGGTTGCGACGATCGACAGACTATTGACTGGATGAAAGTTGGCGACACCGAGCAGATAGAGCAATCAAGATGGAGGTCGTTGATTAAGGCAGCCAAGCCCAACACGAAGAAGATCTTGGCCTATCTCGGGATCAAACCAGCGTCGACTCCTAGCTCATCAAGGCCGGAGGTCTAGTTGCATGCCTCTTTATTTTTCTTTCTATGTTTCTTTTGCTCTTGTCGCCAAAGTAGTCATTTGGCGACACGTACTTCCTTAGCTCCACTGTAATGCCCTTGTAATTATTCCAAGAGATTAATGAAAACTCTATTTGCTTGTTGTTTGATGTTGTCTTGTTTAAATTTCAGTTGATATTTGATAACTATACTCCATCTTCCGCTCCTTCCGATGTTTCGCCTTCTTCTCGCGCGAGAACTTTTGCTGATACTGCACCTGTCGACGATACCTTGTCGCAAGAACTGGATGAGCTTCGACAGCAGCTTCAGTATGCGAAGAAGCAAACACTTGTGATGATGGAGCGATCTCGTAAGTCATCTGAAGCCGAAAAAGTTGCTCTTCAGCAAGCTCGCGAGGCCGTGGCTGCTAAGGAAATTGCTGCTTCCGAGGCTGAAAAGGCAACCACTCGAGAGAATTTCATGCTCGAATTAATGAATGAAGCCAGTGCAGATATGTCGGGTATGCTTGCTTCATCCTCTGATATCTTTCATCCTCATGCTATGTCTCTTAAAGGTTTCCCCTTCATTGTTTTGATAGGTTCCTTTACTGATGCTGCTGCCGAGGAAGAGAGGGTAAATGCTAGGACGAACCTCCTTGTTAACCTTTCCCTGGACCATGGTTCTTTGTTTTGGGCTACCCCAGAGAGGACCCGACAAATTGTCAGATTCCAAGATCGCACCTCTCAAACTCGCGATTTCCTTGACTTCTGTACCAAGACCTTGTCCATGGTTTACAACTCCATGTTTCCTCGGAACGTCCAACCAAAAACTCTCCCTGAATTGATGGAAAGATTCAAGGATGCTCGCAGTATCCATGATTTTGTCAAAGCTCAACTGGTAGCTGGCGCCAGATTTGCTCTTATCATGCTCCAGATCTGCCACTCAAATCTTGACCTTACCCAAGTTGTCGCAAAAGTTCATCAAAAGGTACAACGTCGAAGAGTTGGTGTTGACAGGATTAACACGAAGGTTACGCCTATAGCCGAAGAAATGATTGAGGACCTTCTTCGGATGGACGCCGACTTTTTTGCCGATGGCCATTATGCCGATTTTCTTGGTGCTGCTCCTGAAGAAAACAGAGTTACTCTTGATGACATATTGAATCAAGACTAGTTATTTTCCTCTTGTAGATACTTCTTCTTTGTAATCCATGACTATATTGTAAAGCAATCATTATACTTCTCTGTTCGTCTAGCCCCGAGTGTTTCGGTGACTCTTTCTTGTATTTATATATTTGCGAGGTTTTGAACCAAGGCATTTATATATTTATGGCGAATATGAGTCCCCGAGCTTCTTTATTGAGTACTATTTTGTATTTTTACTGACTCACGAGGTATTTTAATACCAAGGCAAGGTTTTTTTCTTTTTTGATGGACTGTATTGAAATTCGTCGGAGCGAAGACTTTGAACATGTCGATAAAGAGAAAGGTATATTGACACTATCTTTATTATATTGCAGCACCGCGAGCCCGCCTCATTAAAAACCTTCTCCGGCCCCACTCGGTGCCCCGAAAAAGGAAAAGAGTGCGTCTAAAAACTCGCGGGCGTTTCAGTATATTGAAGTTTTACAAGGACTATATTTCGACTCTAGGCGTAGAACCGCCTGAGTTGCGCCACGTTCCAGGGGTTTGGCTCCTCCACCCCTGTCTTCTTGTCCTTTATCCTGTATGCTCCTCCTCCGATTACTTCCGTGACAATGTAAGGGCCAAGCCATGGTGACTCGAGTTTTTCATGACTTTTTTGCGTGAGCCGAAGAACTAGGTCTCCCACCTGAAAAGATCTTGGCCGCAAACGTCGACTGTGGTAATTCTTCAAGTCCTGTTGGTATTTGGTTACCCGAGACAATACTTCGTCTCGGGCTTCATCAAGTGCGTCCACGTCGTCTTCTAGCGCTTTTCTCGACACTTCTTCGTCATATTCGATGACACGTGGAGAGTTGTGCTCTATCTCGATTGGTAGTACTGCTTCTGCTCCATGAACCAAGAAAAACGGAGTTTCCTGTGTTGCTGTGTTTGGTGTTGTTCTGATGCTCCACAACACACTTGGTAGTTCTTCTGGCCAGGTATGTCGAGCTTTTTCCAGTGGTCCTAACAAGCGTTTCTTGATGCCATTGCAGATTATACCATTGGCTTTCTCGACTTGCCCATTGGTTTGAGGATGTGCAACTGACGCAAAGTGCAACTTGATACCCACCTCTTCGCAATAATCTTTGAATTCGTGGGATGTGAAGTTACTGCCGTTGTCTGTGACGATCTTTGTGGGGCACTCCAAATCTGAAAACGAGGCCTTTTATGAATTTTACTGCGGATGCTCCGTCTGGTGAATTTATCGGCTTCGCTTCTATCCACTTTGTAAATTTGTCGACAGCTACTAGCATATACTCCTTTCCTCCTGGCCAGGATTTGTGTAACTTGCCCACCATATCAAGTCCCCATTGAGCAAAGGGCCATGATAATGGTATTGGTGCTAGCTCTGCTGCTGGAGAGTGAGGTTTTGCGGCAAACCTTTGACACGCGTCGCAAGTTCTTACTATGTCCTTGGCGTCCTCGATTGCTGTCAACCAGTAGAATCCTGCCCGAAAGACCTTGGCTGCAATAGCTCGACTACTCGCGTGGTGACCACATATTCCTTCGTGTACGTCCTTCAGAATTATTCTTCCTTCTTCGGGTGTAACACACCTTTGCAAGACGCCTGAAATACTTCGCTTATACAGTTCTCCTTTGACCACCGTGAAAGCTTTGGAGCGTCGAATTACTCGCCTTGCCTCAACTGGATCGTCGGGTATTTCTTTCCTGAGGATGTATGATATGTACGGCTGCATCCACGGTGTCTGTATCATCATGACCAGGTCCTGATCTTCTTCTTCTTCTTCTTGCTTTTCCTTGGTAGCCCCCGAGGGTTTCTTCTCCTTCTTTTTTGATTTTGTTGATTTGGTGGACCTCTCTGTTATCTCTTCCCAGAATACACCTGGCGGGACTGCAAGGCATTGCGACCCGATGTTTGCAAGAACGTCGGCTTCGTCGTTGCTCAATCTGCTAATATGATTTACTTCGCATCCATCGAACAACTTCTCGAGCTCGTTGTACACCTCCTTGTATGCCATCATGCTATCATTGACTGCGTCACATTGGTTCATAACTTGCTGAGCCACCAACTGTGAGTCGCCAAAGATTTTTAGTCGAGTTGCACCGCAGGCTTTCGCCATCTTCATCCCGTGTATGAGAGCCTCATATTCTGCTTCATTGTTAGATGCGTTAGGGAACGTCATCCGAAGGATGTACTTTAACTTGTCGCCTTCAGGTGATATGAGTACTACTCCTGCGCCAGCTCCTTCTAGTCTTTTGGACCCGTCAAAGTTCATGGTCCAGGTTCTCGACAAATCTGGAGGTCCTGTATTTTGCAACTCCATCCACTCTGCGATGAAGTCCGGCAGTATTTGCGACTTTATTGCTTTTCTTTTTTCATACGTGATGTCCCGAGGGGAAAGTTCTATTCCCCAAAGGGAGACACGACCCGTAGCTTTCCGGGTTGTTCGGTATATTTGACAAGGGAGCTTCGTTGACCACTATGATCGGATGTGCCGAAAAATAGTGGCGCAATTTTCGTGCTGTCGCGAACACTCCATATGCTATCTTTTGGTACTGAGGATACCTTTGTTTTGAGGGCGATAAAACTTCGCTAACGAAGTATACTGGCCTCTGCACGCCGTGGAGTTTTCCTTCTTCTTCCCTTTCAACAACTAGCACCGTGCTCACCACTTGGGGCGTGGCTGCGATATACAGCAGGAGAGGTTCCCTTTCTTTTGGCGCCACCAAAATTGGTGGTGTCGAGATTGTGCGCTTCAAATCCTCGAAAGCTCTGTCGGCTTCTTCGTTCCACTGGAATTTATCTCCTTGCTTTATCAAAGCGTAAAATGGTAACGCTTTTTCACCCAGCCTAGCGACGAATCTGCTCAAAGCTGCGACTCGCCCAGTTAGCTGTTGTATCTCCTTCAACTTTGTTGGCTTCCTCATTGTTATGATAGCTTGTATTTTGTCGGGATTTGCTTCAATCCCTCTTGCTGAGACTAGAAACCCCAGAAGTTCTCCTGCTGGGACGCCAAAGGAACACTTCGTCGGGTTCAGCTTCAGGCAGAATTTGTCGAGGTTATCAAAAGTTTCTTTGAGATCCTCGATCAGCGTTGCCCCCTTTTTTGATGTTATGACGACATCATCAATGTATACTTGCACGTTCTTCCCGATCTGTGTCGCCAAACACTTCTGCATCATCCTCTGATATGTTGCTCCCGCATTTTTTAAACCAAAGGGCATTGTTCTGTAGCAAAACACGCCGTAAGGTGTAATAAACGCGGTCTTTACTTCATCTTCTTCTTTCAATCTGATCTGGTTATAACCAGAATATGCATCCAGGAAGGAAAGACGTTCACATCCAGCCGTGGAGTCGATAATTTGATCGATCCTCGGGAGGGGAAAGTGATCCTTTGGACAATGTTTATTGAGACACGTAAAGTCGACGCACATGCGAAGGACCTTAGTGTTTTTCTTCGGCACCGACACGGGATTTGCTACCCATGTGGCTTCGTGAATATCTCTTTTATAAAACCAGCTTCTTGTAGTCGATTGATTTCCGACAGCATGGCTTTGCGGTTTGGTTCCGAAAAACGCCGCAAAGGTTGTTTGATTGGTCTCGCTAGTGGATCCAAGTTTAGGTGGTGCTCGGCAAGTTCCCTGGGTACTCCTGGCATGTCAGCTGGACACCATGCGAAGATTTTCCAGTGCTCACGGAGGAACTCGACGAGCGCGCTTTCCTATGCGATATCCATGTCGTTTGCGATAGATGTCGTCTTTTTCGGGTCTGTCGGGTGAATCTGCACCTCTTTTGAATTTTTCTCTGTACTGAAAGTTGATTCTTTGTTTGGCCTTCCAACGTCTGGTAGTACGTCGTAATCAGTCATGCTTTTTGACGCCAAGTACTCAGCTTGCATCCCGAAAGTTTCTGACAGCCGGTGAAAATCCTTGTCGCATTTATCGGCTAAGGCAAAGCTTCCTTTGACTGTGATTGGTCCCTTTGGCCCAGGCAACCTCCACAACAGGTATGTATAGTGTGGCACCGCCATAAATCTAGCATATGCTGGTCGTCCCAACAGAGCGTGGTACTGCGACGGAAAATCCACGACTTCAAATTCGAGCCTCTCGATTCTATAATTTTCTCGGGTCCCAAACTGAACGTCGAGATTGATCTTTCCCAATGGATAACTTGGTTTCTCCGGTGTGATGCCGTGGAACCTTGTGTCTGTTGGTTTCAAGTTTGCTAAGGATATGTTCATCTTCCTCAATGTATCTGCATACATAAGGTTCAAGCTGCTGCCGCCGTCTATGAACACTCGAGAGACATCAAATCCCGCGATAACTGCTGGCAGAATAAGTGCTGACTGCCCTGGTCGAGGAACTTGCTGCGGATGATCTGCTATTGTGAAGCCGATATCTTGTCCTGACCAATTAAGGTACTCAACTGTTGGTGGAGGCATTTTCTCTGCCATAAACACCTGTCGTGAGATTACTTCGAGCTCTATTGGACGGCCTTCCCTTACGAATCATCGACACTGCTCCATTGGAGTTAGGATCAACATAAGGTGGTGGTGCAGGTGCTGCCGCTATTCTGAGCTGATGCCGATTGTCGTCTGTGATCGCGGGAGGAGGCGGCAAGTGAATCTCGCTTCTAGGTTCTCGAGGATTTCTCTGTGCTGCCCGTGCGTTAGCGTTTTCTGCGTACCGCAACATTGCCTGAAAATTTCGACAGTCTTTCTGCAAGTGCCCTGACTGTCTTTTACCGTTGCTGTCGAGGAAAAAGTGCATCTGGCACGGTCCATTCATCATCTCTTCAGGGGACACGAAGGGTCTTGGGAACCTAGGCCCGCTATTTTGCCTGCTGCGTGAATCATCCCTGTTATCACCTCGCTGTTCATTGCTTCTCTGGTAATCATCTCTGTTGCTTCCTCCTGTATTTGTCCGAAAACCTGCCGAAATTTGTCCTGGAGCGTCATAGTTCTGGTACTGCCGAGGAAATCTTCGCCTCGGTTGATAGTTTCGACCACGGTCCTCCTCTGGCGACCTGTGCCGTTTGTTGTGGACAGCGTCTTCTCCATCTGCCCATTTATTTGCTATCTCCATTAACGCGGATACTGTCTTTGGATTGGTCCTTCCCAAATCCTCGACAAAATCTCCACGCCTGACTCCTGCGACAAACGCATCTATTGCTCTCTCGTCAGATATATTTTCTGCCGAGTTTTTGATGATATTCCACCTTTGGATGTACTTTCTCATTGGCTCATCTGGCTTTTGTCGACATGCTCTCAACTCCTCTAACGACGCGGGTTTTTTGCACGTGGATCTGAAGTTCTTGACGAACACGTCCTCGAAACTTTCCCAGCTGTCGATAGATCCTGGAGTGAGTTTCTTTATCCACGATCGTGCGGCTCCACTCAAATGCACCTGAATGCTTTGCATGGCTGTTGCCCTGGTTCCTCCCGTGAGCTTCACTGTCTCCAGATAGTCGACTAGCCAATCCTCTGGATCTTGAAGGCCGTCGAACTTTTTGAAATTATCGGGTAGCTTGAATCCTGAGGGGACTCGAGTTTTTCGGACTCTCCTCGTGAAGCATGGCAAGCCGCACATATCTTCGTCGTTAAGCTCCGGAGATTGCCGATGATCCCTTCTGCTTTGTCGTGCTCTGTCGACTCTTGCTTGTGCTGCCGTATCTCTTGCTCCACTTGGTCCTTCAGGGGCTGCCGCCGTTGCTGCTGCAGGTCGTGGACTATTTTGCCTTGCTGTTCCTTCGGGAGGCGTTGTAACGAACGCTGTCCCCATAGCTCCAACTCCTGCTATCGCCATATTGTATAGTGTTTCCCTTGGATCACCTGGAGGTGGTTTAGACGCGAGGATAAAAGCTTGTGTCGCCATATACCCAGCTTCTGGTGTCTTAGGGATAATGTTTCCTCTTGTGTCTATCGACATAAAGGACATGTCGAGGTTTTGAACCAAGTGCTCTCTTTCTGCTTCGGGTATGTGTTGTAACCTTGATCTTCCTCTGTTCCGAGCCTCCCTGTGGCTATCACCCGAAGTTCTAGATTGTCGACTCAGATCTGCCCTTCTCTTGCTGGATGCGAAAGCTGCTTCCTTTCTCTGTTCAACTCAGGTATCTGTTTTTCCAATTCCCTCGCAGCTCGTGCGAGCCTATATTGATATGCTTGCAATTCTTCTGGTGTGGCTGTGGTAGCCATTGGTTCTGTGCCGTTCATAGCTCTCGCGGCTCTGTCCCACGCTGCTTGTGAAAGTTGAACTCTATCTCGCGGCTCTGGCCCGACGTATTTGTTGCCCAGGCCTTGTCGCAGATTGGAGGGATCGACGTATGGATTTCCCAAATCGTCGAAAGCCTCGAATGTCTCCTCTTGATCTTCAATGGCGTAAATCTGATGATACTTTGTACTCAGATCTACGTTGGGTTTGGTGACATCATCGTTGAGATTGATGAAGACCTTGCCCTCTTTGTGATAGATTTGTCGATGAAGTCGTAATCGTCGACATCGCTTGAGCCATCGCTTATATATGAGTCATGAGATGACTCAAACGACATGTCGTTGAAGATCTTGGCGAGTTTCTCTCTTGTTCTGGTGCTGACGTAACGTGTCGCCGAGGTTTCTTCTTCTCCTGACTCGATTGATGATGCATAGCTTGAAAAATCGGAATCGACCACCGACGATCCCGACGAAATCGGAATCTCGACACGATACGATCCTTCCTTCTCGACGCGAAAGTGAAACCTTCCGAACGTCATCTCCATGGGCTCCGCCAGATACGCATATGCATCCAAACGGGAGGGTGGGTGAGGAACAAAATCGACAAGACCAGCAGCGATCTGTTTACCTCGATCCATTGTGTTGCTTGCGGTTGACGATGTCGAAGATCTTGAGCGTGCCATCGAGATCAGATCCTTACGCCTCTAGTTCCCACAGACGGCGCCAATTGACAAGGTATCGACTTGTCAATGCCTATGGATTGTAGGCTAGGGTTTAGTTGGAAGTAGAGGGTAAGTAGATCTCGAAGGTTTCAGCCGGAAAGTACTCGACGATTATGAAAACTAGGGTTTGTAGACAATGATTCGATCCTTTCTTCGTCCCTCGACTCCCCCTTTATATAGGAAGTGGAGCCGAGGGATTCGTGCTATACAAGTTACAGAGTCCGGGACGGTTTCTAACTCATCCCGCCAGATTACAAATAACACTTCCTATTACAACTCTTGACTTTCCTTGATATATCTTGGGCTCCCGAATCTTCTTATTCTTCGGGTAGTAGGCCTTCAGTAAACCCCGGGTACTATCTTCGGCAGGCCCATTTGGGATGCCTATGTCAGGTGTGTCCATTACATCATTCATACAATGATATAACCTTGTTATTAATAACATCCAATGTTCATGATTATGAAACTAATCATCCATTAATCAACAAGCTAGTTAAGAGGCATACTAGGGACTCTTTGTTGTTTACATATCACACATGTATCAATGTTTCGGTTAATACAATTATAGCATGGTATATAAACATTTATCATAAACATAAAGATATATAATAACCACTTTATTATTTCCTCTAGGGCATATCTCCTTCAGTCTCCCACTTGCACTAGAGTCAATAATCTAGTTCACATTTGTAAAGATATAACACCTTGGCCTTCCAGTGCTTTATCATGTTTTGCTCACGGGAGAGGTTTTAGTCAACGGATCTGACACGCTCAGAAACGTATGTATTTTGAAATTCATTTGCGTCTCAACACATCACTAATTTTCAAATGAGTCGGCATTAAATATGTTTGGTCTTCTGGTGGAACCTTAATTCCGCGGTCTGAAATATGTCACTAATATTGTCACACACAATATAGCTTCAAAGTTCTGACTCTGTCGGAACTACACCAAGTTCTCAAAGAACCTCTTGACTTAACATCCTTTGTCATTGTCAAAACAATGACATACTCTGCCTTTCTTTTGTAGAATCTGTCACAATATTTTAGAACTCTTCTAAATCTAGCATAGACAACTTCTAGCTTATTGTGCTACCTTTTAAACAACACTTAGTCTAATTTGAGATTGAAATTTTATTTTCATATGTGACAAAACAAATATCGGTGTAACACCTTACAGTGATTTGTTTGTCATTTCTCCATACAAAAAAAATATATATATATCCTTGGTTCTTCTTAAGTACTCAAGAATTTTCTTACTGTTTTTCAATGATCATCACATGAATCATTCTAGTATATGCTCATAACATTTTTAAGAGCACATGACATCTGATTGTGTACATATTATTTGTGATCTATAATCACTCATGTGTTTTTACTCATTGAGTGTCAGATATACTCAAGTCTTGTTAAAACTTCACATGACAAGAACATTTTCTTAATATTTCTATATTGAACTATTTCAATATCCATTCTATGTACTTTGACTTAAACTTATTATGTGTTTCAATCTATCTTCATAGATCTTGACACTAAATTTGTTTCAGTCCATATCCTTTCATTGAAGTTAATTTCTCAATGAAACCTTTTTAATCAAGTATATAATTACATCATTTATAACCAACTATATGTCATCTACATAAAATATTATAAATATGTCTCAGCGCTCCCACTTAATTTCTTGCAAATGCAAGCCTCTTCATCGTCTCTAATGAAATAAAAAACTCTTTGACTATTTCATCCGGTGAAGATTCCAACTCCGTAATACTCACTTCATCCAATTGAAGTTCGTATACCTATCTAGTATTCCACGGACCAGCAAAACTCTTGGTTGTATCTTGTATACACCTTTAATACACACTTCTGATAAGTAATGTATTTTGCCATCCTACTATCATATCTCATAAAAGAAATATGTAGTGATTACTAGAATAATTCACATAGACTATAAGCATTGCTACAGAAGATCTAATCTTATTGTATTCAACTCTTTGAACTTTGTCGCAAACAACTTTTTGACAAGTCAAGCTTCATCTATTTTATAGATCCATTTACTTTCAATAAGTATTCATCTATCTTGGATTTCATGGCGTATTGCCATTTTAAACGGAGTCAGGGCCCATCATAACTTCTTTGTTTGTAGTCGGTGTATCATTGTTCAAAATCAATCCTTTGTCCACAAATCATTTATTTGATCACAAAGTAAACCGTACCTACAAGGTTCAATATGTACTTTGATCTCCATGGCTAAAACACTTTGTAGTCATGGGAGCCATGATCGTTGTGGCCGCTTCCGGAACCAATTTCCGATGCTGCGCTATTCTGATCATTATGCTCAGGTTCATAAACCTTATCAAGTTCTATTGTCCCCCCACTCAAATACTTCGCTAGAAAACAATTTCTTGGAAATAAGAAACATTGACAAACACTTTTGTCTTTGTCTCGTGGGAAGAATTCCCAATCAAATTTCTGGGATAACCAACAAAGACATTTATCCGATTTTGGTTGTAAACTTATTTACTTATGCTATGCATACCAAAATTTAAGAAAAGATTATCAGGGTTCATACCCATGCCATAACTCGTATGGTGTCATTTCAACGGATCATGATGATGCTCTATTAAGTGTAAAAGTGGTAGTCACTAAAGCATAATCCACAAAAAATATAATGGCATCAATATTTTATCTTATCATTGATCCAACAAGGTTTGGATACATCTCTCGGATACTATATCATCATTATGATACTCCAAGAAATGTGAGTTGTAGAACAATTTCATGACTCTCTTAGATGTTCACTAAAACTCGTAATTCAAATATTTTCCCAATGATCCAATCATAGATATTTGATTTTTCTATTACGATGATTTCCACTTCATGCTGAAATTTATTTGAATCCATTCAAATGTTTCAAACTTCTTCCTTATCGAATATATCCACATATATATACTCAATTTATTGTTGGAAGTTTTCATGAAGTAGTAGAATCTCCCGCACACAACTATGCCCAGTGAACCACATATATCATCATGTATGTTTTCACTAAGTTAGTTTCCCGTTCAACTCTTGGCCTATGAACGGTATTTTTAGTCATTCTCTTTAGAAAAGATTTGCAAGCGCCAAGCGATTCAAAAATCAAATGACTCCAAAAATCCATTTGCATGGAGTTCCTTCATGCATTCCTTTCTAACATGACCTAAATGGCGGTTCCACAAATAAGTGGAATTCAAATCATTTGCCTTATGGCATTTTAGCGTCAGTGTTATGTATGTGTGTTTCACCATTTATAATAACTTATCCATCGTATATGGAGTAATGTCATAATTTGAACAACTCATTGTTTTCATTTGACCAGAGCAAAATAACAATTATTAAGTTCTTTATTATAAATTCTAAGGGCTAGATAGAATGCTAATGACGAACATAATAACACTTTATTTTGTTCCAGTCGTGCATTCCTATCATATTCCTTGTCAGTCACTTAGGCCATTGTATTCTTGTATTGTGTTGTTTTGTATGACACTTCATACCAACCAATATAGTACTAATACCCAAGAATTTTTATTGTGTGACCTAACTAGGAATACAACCATAACATGTATATCATTTATATACACCTGAGCTAGACATTCTAGTCTTTTCTTTCTTTCTGCCAATAATCTTTTGTAGTTTCTCTTTTAGCTTTCCTCATTATTCAGAAAACACATCAACTTCAATAACTTCTCGGTTTGTTGGTCAAATACCAATAACCTTGAGGTTCTTACTTTGAAGTTGATCATCATATGACAAGTGTTCCGGATTTCACTATTAGTAACCTTGTAATATGATAAAAAAATTCACTCATAATTTATCCATTGTATCATGATGACTTTCTGAGACCATGTCTGTACATGCTAGGCTCATAAAGTTTTAACCTTGGTATTCGCATGTGCAAATCTGGCTTGCACCCGTTGTATGCACATGTAGAATCTATAACACCCGATCATCACGTGATGCTTTGATACGACGAGTCTTAGCAACGGTGCATACTAAGGATGATAACTTCATGGATATGCGAATATTGTTAGTGCCCCAATAGTTGGAGGATTGGGACGCCTTGCGTCTTCAACCTTCGTACATTCCCATAAAACTTATGAGTTTATGTAGTCTCACCAAATTATATTCTATCATCTTGCAATAAGGTCTTAGATATCACATATATCTCATACCTTGATTATTTCTGAAAACTAAATTTTCAGCTCCTTACTTTTCAAACAGATTTGAACTTCGATTTTCACGGAGACAAGATAACTTTATGTACTAATTGAAATCATAGCTCTTTGAATCAACAATGTGAGGTTTACTAAAAGTTTGCTATAGGACTTAATCACTTCTTGATTCTTTAACAATACAATACCAGTCCGTAAAGTTTCTTGTCAGATTTTAACAGTATTTCTATCTCAATAACAAGACTAGCGCATGGTAGAAAAACGGATGCCAATACTACAAAATTAATTCAAAATACTACTCAGACTATGTTTATGATAATTAGTTCATGTTTTAATCTAATTACTAATGAACTCCCACTTAATACAACATCCCTCATAGTTGTTAAGTGGTACACGATCCAAATCCACTACACCAAAACCGATCATCACGTGAGATGATGTAGCTTCAATGGTGAACATCAACATGTTGATCATATCATCCATATGACTCGTGTTCAACCTTTCGGTTTCTGTTGTCCCGAGGCCATGTCTGTACATGCTAGGCTCGTCAAGCAAACCCAAGTATTCCGCGTGTGCAACATGGCTTACACCCGTTGTATATGAACGTTGAATCTATCACATCCGATCATCACGAGATGCTTTGAAACGATGAACTTTGGCAACGGTGCATACGAGGGGAGAACACTTTATTATCTTGATATTAATGTGAGGGATCATCTTATAATGCTACCGTCGCGATCTAAGCAAAATAAGATGCATAAAAGGATTAACATCACATGCAGTTCATATGTGATATGATATGGCCCTTTTGTCTTTGCGCCTTTGATCTTCATCTCCAAAGCACGGACATGATCTCCATCATCTTCGGGCATGATCTCCATCATCGTCGGAGTAGCGTCAAGGTCAATGGCGCCATCTTCATGATTGTCCTCCATGTAGCAACTATTACAACTACTTTGAAATACTACTCAACATGAAATTTAAAGACAACCATAAGGCTCCTGCCGGTTGCCACAATACAATAATGATCATCTCATACATATTCATCATCACATTATGGCCATATCACATCACCAAACCCTGCAAAAACAAGTTAGACGTCTCTAATTTGGTTTGCATATTTTACGTGGTTTAGGGTTTTCGATAGAGATCTAATCTACCTACGAACATGAACCACAACGGTGATACGAGTGTTGTCAATAGAAGAGTAAATTGAATCTTCACTATAGTAGGAGAGACAAACACCCGCAAAGCCTCTTATGCAATACAAGTTGCATGTCGAACGAGGAACAAGTCTCATGAATGCGGTCATGTAAAGTTAGTCCGGGCCGCTTCATCCCACTATGCCACAAAGATGCAAAGTACTCAAACTAAAAATAACAAGAGCATCAACGCCCACAAAACCATTGTGTTCTACTCGTGCAACCATCTCTGCATAGACATGGCTCTGATACCACTGTAGGGATAACGTTGCATAGAAAACAAAAAATTTCCTACCGCGAACACGCAATCCAAGCCAAGATGCAATCTAGAAGATGGTAGCAACGAGGGGATTATCGAGTCTCACCCTTGAAGAGATTCCAAAGCCTACAAGATGAGGCTCTTGTTGCTGCGGTAGACGTTCACTTGCCGCTTGCAAAAGCGCGTAGAAGATCTTGATCACGGCGCCACGAACGGGCAGCACCTCCGTACTCGGTCACACGTTCGGTTGTTGATGAAGACGACGTCCACCTCCCGTTCCAGCGGGCAGCGGAAGTAGTAGCTCCTCTTGAATCCGACAGCACGATGGCGTGGTGTCGGTGGTGGTGGTGGAGAAATCCGGCGGAGCTTCGCTAAGCGTGCGGGATGTGGTGGAGGAGAGAGGGCCGCTAGGGTTTGGGAGAGGGGGGCGCCGGCCACTAGGGGTGCGGCCACCTTGGTGGTTCTTGGGGTGGCCGGCCCCCTCCCCTTGGCCCCTCATTATATAGGTGGAAGCCCCAAGTGTTGGACTACAAGTCTCCGAATAAGACCCGAACCAAAAACCTTCCATGTGATAGGGAAACCTACCCAAGGTGGGAATCCCACTTGGGGTGGGATTCCCCCCTTCCATGTGGGGGGGGGGGGGGGGGGGGTGGCCGGCCCCCATAGGGGGAGTCCACTTGGGACTCCTCCCCCTCTAGGGTTGGCTGGCCATGGAGGTGGAGTCCCTCCCGGACTCCGCCTTCCATAGTGGTTTCTTTCGGACTTTTCTAGAACCTTCTAGAACCTTCCATAGAACCTTCCGGATCATTTTAAATCTCATAAAATGACTTCCTATATATGAATCTTATTCTCCGGACCATTCCAGAACTCCTCGTGATGTCCGGGATCTCATCCGAGACTCCGAACAAATATTCGAACTCCATTCCATATTCAAGTTCTACCATTTCAACATCCAACCTTAAGTGTGTCACCCTACAGTTCGCGAACTATGCGGACATGGTTGAGTACTCACTCCGACCAATAACCAATAGCGGGATCTGGAGATCCATAATGGCTCCCACATATTCAACGATGACTTTAGTGATCGAATGAACCATTCACATACGATACCAATTCCCTTTGTCACGCGATATTTTACTTGTCCGAGGTTTGATCATCGGTATCACTCTATACCTTGTTCAACCTCGTCTTTTGACAAGTACTCTTTACTCGTACCGTGGTATGTGGTCTCTTAAGAACTTATTCATATGCTTGCAAGACATTAGACAACATTCCACCGAGAGGGCCCAGAGTATATCTATCCGTCATCGGGATGGACAAATCCCACTGTTGATCCATATGCCTCAACTCATACTTTCCGGATACTTAATCCCACCTTTATAACCACCCATTTACGCAGTGGAGTTTGATGTAATCAAAGTACCTTTCCGGTATAAGTGATTTACATGATCTCATGGTCATAAGGACTAGGTAACTATGTATCGAAAGCTTATAGCAAATAACTTAATGACGTGATCTTATGCTATGCTTAATTGGGTGTGTCCATTACATCATTCATACAATGATATAACCTTGTTATTAATAACATCCAATGTTCATGATTATGAAACTAATCATCCATTAATCAACAAGCTAGTTAAGAGGCATACTAGGGACTCTTTGTTGTTTACATATCACACATGTATCAATGTTTCGGTTAATACAATTATAGCATGGTATATAAACATTTATCATAAACATAAAGATATATAATAACCACTTTATTATTGCCTCTAGGGCATATCTCCTTCAATTACTCCATGTACGATGGATAAGTTATTATAAATTTTAATGGTGAAACACACATACATAACACTGACGCTAAAATGCCGTAAGGCAAATGATTTGAATTCCACTTATTTGTGGAACCGCCATTTAGGTCATGTTGGAAAGGAACGCATGAAGAAACTCCATGCAAATGGATTATTGGAGTCATTTGATTTATGAATCATTTGGCGCTTGCAAATCTTTTCTAAAAGGAATGACTGAAATACCGTTCATAGGCCAAGTTTTGAACGGGCAACTAACTTAGTGGAAACATACATGATGATGTATATGGTTCACTGGGCATAGTTGTGTGCGGGAGATTCTTCTACTTCATGAAAACTTCAAACAATGAATTGAGTATATATATGTGGATATATTCGATAAGGAAGAAGTTTGAAACATTTGAATGGATTAAAATAAATTTCAGCATGAAGTGGAAATCATCGTAATAGAAAAGTCAAATATCTATGATTGGATCATGGTGAAAATATTTGAATTACGAGTTTTAGCAAACATCTAAGAGAGTCATGAAATTGTTCTACAACTCACATTTCTTGGAGTATCATAATGATGATATAGTATCCGAGAGATGTATCCAAACCTTGTTGGATTAATGATGAGATAAAATATTATGACGCCATTATATTTTTGTGGATTATGCTTTAGTGACTACCGCTTTTACACTGAATAGAGCATCATCATGATCCGTTGAAATGACACCATACAAGTTATGGTATGGGTATAAACCCTAATAGTCTTTTCTTTAAATTTTGGTCTAAGAGTTTACAACCAAAAACGGATGAATGTCTTTGTTGGTTATCCCAGAGATTTAATTGGGAATTCTTCCCACGAGACAAAGACAAAAGTGTTTGTCAAATGTTTCTTATTTCTGAGAAATTGTTTCTAGTGAAATATTTGAGTGGGAGGACAATATAATTTGATAAGGTTTATGAACATGAGCATAATGATCAGAGTAGCACAACATCGAAATTGCTTTCGGAAGCGGCCACGACGATCATGGCTCCCATGACTACAAAATGTTTTAGCCATGGAGATCGAAGTACATATTGAACCTTGTAGGTATGGTTTACTTTGTGATCAAATAAATGATTTTTTGGACAAAGGATTGATTTAGAACAATGATAAACCAACTACAAACAAAGAAGTTATGATGGGCCCTGACTCCATTTAAAATGGCAATACGCCATGAAATCCAAGATAGATGAATACTTTTTGAAAGTAAATGGATCTATAAAATTGATGGACTTGGATGAAATATCCTTGAAGAAGATTGACTTGTTGAAAAGTTGTTTACGACAAAGTTCAAAGAGTTGACTACGACAAGATTAGATCTTCCGTAGCAATGCTTATTGTCTATATGGATTATTCTAGTAATCACTACATATTTCATTTATGAGATATGTTAGTAGGATGGAAAAATACATTACTTATCAGAAGTGTGTATTAAAGGTGTATACAAGATACAACCAAGAGTTTTGCTGGTCCGTGGAATACTAGATAGGTATACAAACTTCAATTGGATGAAGTGAGTATCACGGAGTTGGAATCTTCACCAGATGAAATAGTCAAAGAGTTTTTGATTTCATCAGAGACGATGAAGAGGCTTGCATTTGCAAGAAATTATGTGGGAGCGCTGAGACATATTTATAATACTTTATGTAGATGACATATAGTTGGTTATAAATGATGTAATTATATACTTGATTAAAAAGGTTTCATTGAGAATTAATTTCAATGAAAGGATATGGACTGAAACAAATTTAGTGTCAAGATCTATGAAGATAGATTGAAACACATAAATAAGTTTAAGTCAAAGTACATAGGATGGATATTGAAGTAGTTCAATATAGAAATATTAAGAAAATGTTCTTGACATATGAAGTTTTAACAAGACTTAAGTGTATCTGACACTCGATGAGTAAAAACACATGAGTGATTTAGATCACGAAGAATATGTACAAAATCAGATGTCCTGTGCTCTAAAGAGTTAGGAGCATATACCAGAATGATTCATGTGATGATCATTGAAAAACAGTAAAGAATATTCTTGAGTACTTAAGAAGAACCAAGGATATATATATAGTTTTGTATGGAGAAATGACAAACAAATCACTGTAAGGTGTTACACCAATATTTGTTTTGTCACATATGAAAATAAAATTTCAATCTCAAATTAGACTAAGTGTTGTTTAAAAGGTAGCACAATGAGATAGAAGTTGTCTATGTTAGATTTAGATGAGTTCTATATGTTGTGACGGATTCTACAAACGAAGGCAGATTATGTCATTGTTTTGACAATGACTGAAGATGTTAAATTCAAGAAGTTCTTTGAGAACTTGGTGTAGTTCCAATAGTGTCAGAACTTTGAAGCTATATTGTGTGACAATATTAGTGACTTATTCCAGACCAAGGAATTAAGGTTCCACCAGAAGACCAAACATATTTAAATGCCGACTCATTTGGAAAATGAGTGATGCGTGAATACGCAAATGAATTGCAAAATACATACGGTTCTGAGCATGTCAGATCTGTTGACTAAAACCTCTCTCGTGAGCAAAACATGATAAAGCACCGGAAGGCCAAAGGTGTTATATCTTTACAAATGTAAACTAGATTATTGACTCTAGTGCAAGTGGGAGACTGTTGGAGATATGCCCAAGAGGCAATAATAAAATGGTTATTATAATATCTTTGAGTTTATGATAATGTTTACATACCATGCTATAATTGTATTAACCGAAACATTGATACATGTGTGTTATGTGAACAACAAGGAGTCCCTAGTAAGCCTCTTGTATAACTAGCTTGTTGATTAATAGATGATCATCGTTTCATGATCATGAACATTGGATGTTATTAATAACAAGGTTATGTCATTATGTGAATGATATAATGGACACGCCCAATTAAGCGTAGCATAAGATCACGTCATTAAGTTATTTGCTATATGCTTTCGATGCATAGTTACCTAGTCCTTATGACCATGAGATCATGTAAATCACTTATACCGGAAAGGTATTTTGATTACATCAAACGCCACTGCGTAAATGGGTGGTTATAAAGGTGGGATTAAGTATCCGGAAAGTATGAGTTGAGGCATATGGATCAACAGTGGGATTTGTTCATCCCGATGACGGATAGATATACTCTGGGCCCTCTCGGTGGAATGTCGTCTAATGTCTTGCAAGCATATGAATAAGTTCATAAGAGACCACATACCACGGTACGAGTAAAGAGTACTTGTCAGGAGACGAGGTTGAACAAGGTATAGAGTGATACCGATGATCAAACCTCGGACAAGTAAAATATCGCGTGACAAAGGGAATTGGTATCGTATGTGTATGGTTCATTGGATCACTAAGTCATCGTTGAATATGTGGGAGCCATTATGGATCTCCAGATCCCGCTATTGGTTATTGGTCGGAGAGAAGTCTCAACCATGTCTACATAGTTCGCGAACCGTAGGGTGACACACTTAAGGTTTGATGTCGTTTTAAGTGGATATGGAATATGGAATGGAGTTCAAAGTTTTGTTCGGAGTCTCGGATGGGATCCAGGACATCACGAGGAGTTCCGGAATGGTCCGGAGAATAAGATTCATATATAGGAAGTCATATTCCAAGTTTGGAAATGATCCGGTGCATTTATGGCAGGTTCTAGAAAGTTCTAGAAAAATCCGGAAGAACGGCACTATGGAAGGTGGAGTCCCGGAGGGACTCCACTAGCATGGCCGGCCAAACCCTAAAGGGGAGGAGTCCTAGGTGGGCTCCACCTTGGTGGCCGGCCAGCCCCACCTCAAGGAAAGGTGGGAGTCCCACCTTGGGTAGGACTCCCCCCTTGAGTAGGTTTCCCACCTTTTGGGAAGTTTTGGTGTTGGGGTCTTATTCGAAGACTTGGACCACAACTCTTGGGGCTTCCACCTATATAATGAGGGGCAAGGGGAGGGTGGCCGGCCACTCTTGGCTCAGCCTTGGCCGCACCCCTTTGAGGGCCGGCGCCCAAGCCCCCTCTCCCCAAACCCTAGCTACCTCTCCTCCACCACCTCTCCCGCATATGCTTAGCGAAGCTCCGCCGGAGATCTCCATCGACACCGCCACCACGCCATCGTGCTATCGGGATTCCAAGGAGGATCTACTACTTCCGCTGCCCGCTGGAACGGGGAGAAGGACATCGTCTTCATCAACACCGAACGTGTGACCGAGTACGGAGGTGCTGCCCGATCGTGGCACCGTGATCAAGATCTTCTACGCGCTTTTGCAAGCGGCAAGTGATCGTCTACCGCAGCAATAAGAGCCTACTCTTATAGGCTTTGGAAATCTTCAAGGGTGAGTCTTGATCATCCCC
The DNA here is from genome assembly GCF_019359855.2 of Lolium perenne. Classification (NCBI taxonomy): domain Eukaryota; kingdom Viridiplantae; phylum Streptophyta; class Magnoliopsida; order Poales; family Poaceae; genus Lolium; species Lolium perenne. The sequence goes on along the minus strand of NC_067248.2, from coordinate 142,768,702 downwards.
TCGTTGCTCCCGTCTTCTAGATTGCATCTTGGCTTGGATTGCGTTCTCGCGGTAGGAAATTTTTTGTTTTCTATGCAACGAATCCTTACACCAAGATCTCTGCCCAAGAAATCAATCTGCTGAAGAAACGGGGTTCAACAAGAAGGAGAACTCGCTCCGCTTCCCCAAGGAGGAGAGCTATCCAAAGCCTCCAATCGAGTATCGGGTCAGTTTCGTTGACCACCTCATCCGAGGTCTTTCTCCCCCAATCCACGAGTTTCTTCGGGGTCTTTTGTTTGTCTATGGGATTCAACTGCATCAGTTGACGCACAATTCCATCCTCCACGTGTCGATTTTTATCACATTGTGTGAGTGCTTCCTCGGGGTCCAACCTAATTGGGCTCTCTGGAAGCGTATCTTCTGCCTTCGCCGTAATGGCTCCCACAACGTCGCCTACAACATTGGCGGCGTTGTTATCTGTGTTCGCTCTGACGTCGAATATATCGACGTCAAATTCCCCGACTCTATCCAAGGTTGGCGGAAGAAATGGCTGTATATCCACGAAGAAAGCTCCAATCCAGTGGAGGACAACATCGCCCCTTTCAACGGAGAGGCCAAAATCCTTCGCCGCCGTTCCTGGGATGTTGAAGCTACCGAAGCTGAGAAGTTGGCGACAGAAGCGCTGATGACTCGCATCCACGAGCTACAGAACACCCGCGGCAAGGAACTTTCGGGCATTGAGATTACTGCCTATTTCCTTAGGATTAGAGTGCAGCCTCTCCAGGCTCGCAAAAATCCCCTCTGGAAGTATGCTGGTGAAGAAGATGTCGACAGGCTCTCAAAAGACCTTCCTTTGAAGGATTTTGAAAAGCTTATCCGCAAAATCTCATCGCTCAACAAGAAGGATCCAATTCCATCCTCTTGCCGCATTACGCCATATAGTGGCGCCAATCCCCTTCCCGAGGTAATTTTTCCTCTTAGCTGCTATATTGTCTCCTTGAGTTTTACTATTTTATCGACTACTGTCTTGCTAGCTTCTTTTGCATAACTTCTTTTTTATCGACACTTTTTCTCAGAACCACCCTGTTCTCGCTTCTCTTCCTCCTCTTCCTGAGGGTGGAGAAGTTGAAGACCGTACTGTTGTCGATGATGACAACCAAGGCACCTCGCGTCCTGAAAGTGAAATCGCGGGTTCTCACAAATCCGCGGCTTCTTCTGAAAAAGATGTTGAGTCTGAGGCCACCGCCTCGACACACTCCCTTCCTCCTGCTGTTTCTCCAAGGAACAAGAGGAAAAGGGATGAAGTCGAAGATTCCGGCACCTCCAAAGCCGAAGAAGCTGGTCCTTCAGATAACAAGGCAGCTTTCAGTCCATACGATGATGCCCTCATCAGCTCGTAAGTTATCCATTGCTTCTTACTGTTTTGCTCTTGACATATTTTGTCTATCTTGCTTCTTATATTGTCACCATTTTACTGCAGTGGTGACGAGGAAGAGGCGCAAGCTATTGACGCGACTGCTCGAACGAGTACGTCGCGTACTTTAGTTGTGTCTGAAGTGCAAGTTGAAGGAGAAGAATCATCGCCTCCTCAGCAAAACACTGATCAGCCGACTCCTCCTGCAAGCCCCCTTGTCCCTTCGCCAAAAAGGGCGAGGGTTGAATCAATCACAGAGCCTGCCTTACAATTGGGTGGCTCCACGACTCCTCTTCTAGATGATGTAAGTCCCTTCTCTTTTTCTTTTGTGCTAAGTATTTCCCCATGCTATCGGTTTTGTGTTGTTTACTTCTTTTGGCTTTGTGCTATCGAGCTTTTTCTATGTTGACGCTTTCTTTTTTCTATCTTTCTTCGCCAGCCTAATTAAGGAATTCATCCGCTTCGGTGCCCAATTTGTCGGGTACCGTGAATATGCTAGCAAGGATGAAGGTAATATTTTGCTGCTTCTCTTGGCCCATGACTTCTCACTCCTTTCTTGTCGTGATTTTGACTGGTTTTGACTATTTTGGCAGAAAAACTTGCGGAAGCCAACAAGCGTGCCGATGCACTTGCTCAAAAATTGGAGCAAAGTGAAAAGGCTCGTAAGAAGGCTGAATCAGATGGTAAGAAGGCCAAGGCAGATGCTGCTGGTGTTGAAGATCTTCGGAAGAGGCTTCACGACGCAGAAACTGCTTTGAGCGATAAAATAGCTGAGCAAGCTGCTCGAGAGGAAAAGATCCTCAGTCGCTTGGAGGCACAGAGTCGACGTTTTGTTAGTAAGTGCTTGAATCCTTTTGCATACCCTCGGGTTTCTTCACATTTTCCGAGCATTCTTTATTTACGAGCTACCCTTTGCTTGTTTTCAGGGAGAACTCATCAAGAATACGAAGTGGATGGTCCTGAAGGCGACGAGCTTCTCAACGCGCTGACCCTTCTTGAAATCCATGGGGATGAAACACGCGAAGGCCTTGCGGATGCTGAGACAGGTCTGTCGAAGCTTTTCCCCTATTTCTTCCCGAAGAAAGAGGAGCCCAACACTTTTGTTGCTCTTGCCAAAGGCTTCAACGTGCCAGAAGATCTTGGGCTCAAACTTCGCCAAGAGGGCCTGAAGGTTGGCGTAGAAGGCACCATCGCGCTGATTGCTGATAGCCAGCAAAATGTCGACTGGACCAAGGTTGGCGACATAGGGCAGATGGAAACGAAGAAGTGGCAATCTCTAATTAGAGCTGCCAAACCTCCCTCAAAGCCAATCCTTGCCTACCTTGGCGTTAAACCAACTCCTGCTCCAAGCGCATCCAAGCCGGAGGTCAAGTAGACCACCCTTTCTTTCTTTTCTTGTTTCTTTTGATGTTGTCGCCAAAGTAGCTTTGGCGAGGCCTACCACACTAGTTTGTCAGGGCTTTCTCCATTGTAATGTCTTGTAAATATTCTAAAAATCAATGGAATTCTATCTTGCTTGATGATTGATGTCGAGCCTTTTCTTTCAGTTGACGTTCGATAACTATACTCCAACTCCTGCTCCTTCCGATATTTTGCCTACCTCTTCTCGCTCGAAGAAAGCGCTGGTGAATAGTGAACTTGATGAAGATTCCTCGAGTAAGAGTTTATCGTAAGACTTGAAAGAACTTCATCAACAACTTCAGTATGCGAAGAAGCAAACACTTGTGATGATGGAGCAATCTCGCAAGGCATCCGAAAAAGAGAGAATTGCCCTTCAACAAGCTCGAGAAGCCATAGCTGCCAAGGAAGCCGCCATTTCTGAAGCTAAAAAGGCGACCACTCAAGAGAATAGTATGCTCGAACTGATGAATGAAGCCAGTGTGGATATGTCAGGTATGCTTTTTCAACCCAGAACTTCTTCTATCTTTCTGCTGTATCCTTTTTTGAATTTCTCGTGCCGTCACCAAATAGGTTCCTTTCTCGACGCTGCTGCTGAAGATGAAAGGGTAAACGTAAGGACAAATCTTCTTGTTAACCTTTCTCTTGACCACGGTTCTTTGTTCTGGGCCACTCCAGAGCGGACCCGACAGATTGTCAGGTTTCAAGACCGCGCCTGTCAGGTTCGCGAGTTCCTTGATTTCTACACTAGAACATTGTCCCTTGTTTACAAGACGATGTTTCCTCGGGATGAGGCGCCCGACACTCTTCTTGGTTTGATGGAAAAGTTTCGGGATGCCCCTCGTATTCATAACTTTGTACGAGCTCAGTTGACTGCTGGAGCAAGATTCGCCATGATCATGATACAGATCTGTCATCGAAAATTAGACCTGACGACGATTGTCTCCAAATGTCTGGCCAAGCAATCGAAGCGAAAAAGTAACGTCGACAAAATCAATGACATTGTGACTCCTGTAGCCGAAGAGATGATGGACGAACTTCTTCGGATGGACTCTGAATTCTTTGTCAAGGGGAGCTATGCTGATCATACGACGACTGCTGCAAATAACAAAGGTCTATCCATAGATAGTATATTAGGCATTGACTAAGTTGTACTATATTGCCTGAAATCATGTCTATATTTTTTGTCGAATTTTTTGTATTAATGAAGTTGTCTATATTGTGAAGTGTAATCTATATTGCGAAGCCCCCGAGCCTTTAGCCGGAGCTTATACTATTTTTTCGTCTCGATGAATTTACTATTTTGCGAGAATATATATATTTTGCTGTCGTGGGTTATGAGCCCCCGAGCCTGTCGACGAAAAAGATGTATGTCACCAATATCTTTTACTATATTGCAGCACCGCGAGCCCGCCTCATTAAAAACCTTTCCAGCCCCACTCGGTGCCCTGAAAAGGAAAAGAGTGCGTCTGAAAACTCGCGGGCGTTTCAGTACATTGTATTTTTACAAAGGAGGACTATATTTCGACTCTAAGTGTAGAACCGCCTGAGTTGCGCCACGTTCCAGGGATTTTTCTCGGGAACCCCTGTCTTCTTGTCCTTGATCCTGTATGCTCCTCCTTCAATTACTTCTGTGACGATGTAAGGGCCAAGCCATGGCGACTCGAGTTTTTCAGTACTCTGTTGATTGAGCCATAGTACTAAATCTCCGACCTGAAAGGATCTTGGCCGGAGTCGTCGACTGTGGTAGTTTTTCAGGTCTTGCTGGTACTTGGTGACCCGTGATAGTACTTCGTCTCGAGCTTCATCGAGTGCATCTACATCGTCCTCTAATGCTCTTCTTGAAGTTTCTTCGTCATACTCTGTGACTCTTGGGGAATCATGCTCTATTTCGATCGGTAGTATTGCCTCGACTCCATGGACCAGAAAGAACGGAGTTTCCTGTGTCGCTGTATTTGGCGTTGTTCGAATACTCCATAAAACACTTGGCAACTCTTCTGGCCAAGTATGTCAAGCCTTTTCAAGCGGTCCTAGCAAGCGCTTCTTAATACCGTTGTAGATGATACCATTGGCTTTCTCGACTTGACCATTGGTTTGCGGGTGCCCAACTGACGCGAAGTGCAATTTGATGCCTACTTCTGCGCAGTATGCTTTGAATTCCTTGGACGTGAAGTTACTGCAATTGTCTGTGACGATGCTATGAGGTACTCCAAATCGAAAAACAGTGCTCTTCACGAATTTTATTGCTGACGCTGCATCTGGTGAATTTATCGGCTTCACTTCTATCCACTTGGTGAATTTGTCGACAACAACAAGCATATACTCGTATCCTCCTGGCGACGCCTTGTGTAATTTTCCCACCATATCGAGACCCCATTGGGCAAAGGGCCAAGATAATGGTATTGGCATCAGCTCTGCTGCTGGAGAGTGGGGTTTTGCTGCAAATCTCTAGCACGCGTCGCAGGTTCGTACTATCTCCTTTGTGTCCTCGATTGCTGTTAACCAGTAAAATCCAGCCCGAAAAACCTTGGCCGCATTGGCTCGACTGCTCGCGTGATGACCACATATTCCCTCGTGCACATCCTTTAAGATTACTCTTCCTTCTTCGGGTGCAACGCACCTTTGTAACACGCCCGAAATACTGCGCTTATACAACTCCCCTTTGACCACTGTAAAGGCTTTGGATCGTCGGATAACTCGCCTTGCTTCAACTGGGTCGTCGGGTATTTCTTTCCTTAAGATATATGATATGTACGCTTGCATCCATGGGACCTGCACCATCATCACTAGCTCCTGGTCCTCTTCTTCCTCTAGTGCTTCTTTGGTGACCGTTGAAGTTTTCTCCTCTTTTTCCTTCTTCTGCGCCTTTTTTGGCTTTGTGGATCTCTCGGTTATCTCTTCCCAAAACACGCATGGCGGAATTGCGAGGCTTTGCGACCCGATGTTTGCGAGAACGTCGGCTTCATCATTGCTCAGCCTGCTGATGTGATTTACTTCGCATCCATCAAATAACTTCTCGAACTCGTTGTACACCTCCTTGTATGCCACCATGCTGTCATTGACCGCATCACATTAGTTCATGACTTGCTGAGCCACCAACTGTGAGTCGCCAAAGATTTTTAATCGGGTTGCACCACAAGCTTTCACCATCTTCATCCCATGTATGAGAGCTTCATATTCTGCTTCGTTATTAGATGTGTTTGGGAACGTCATCCGTAGGACATACTTAAGTTTGTCGCCTTCAGGTGATATAAGTATCACACCTGCACCAGCTCCTTCTACCCTCTTGGACCCTTCGAAGTTCATAGTCCAAGTTCTCAATAAATCTGGGGGTCCTGTATTTTGCAACTCCATCCACTCTGCGATGAAATCTGGCAGAATTTGCGACTTTATTGCTTTTCTTTTTTCATACGTGATGTCCCGAGGGGAAAGTTCTATTCCCCAAAGGGAGACACGACCTGTAGCTTCTGGATTGTTCAGGATATTTGATAGAGGTGCTTCATTGACCACTATTATTGGGTGTGCCGAAAAATAGTGGCGCAATTTCCTTGCGGTTGTGAACACTCCATATGCTAGCTTCTGGTACTGCGGGTACCGCTGTTTTGAACGCGATAAAACTTCACTAATGAAATATACCGGCCTTTGCACTCCATGGAGTTTTCCTTCTTCTTCTCTTTCGACAACTAGCGCCGTGCTGACCACCTGAGGTGTGGCTGCAATGTATAACAAGAGGGGTTCCTTCTCTTTCGGCGCCACCAAGATTAGTGGTGTCAAAATTGTGCGCTTTAAATCCTCAAAGGCTCTATCTGCCTCTTCGTTCCACTGGAATTTCTCTCCTTGCTTGATTAAAGCGTAGAACGGTAACGCCTTTTCTCCTAGCCTGACGACGAATCTACTTAAAGCTGCAACTCGTCCAGTTAGCTGCTATATTTATTTCAACTTTGTTGGCTTCCTCATTGTTACGATAGCTTGGATTTTTTCGGGGTTAGCTTCAATCCCTCTTGCTGAGACTAGGAACACGAGAAGTTCTCCTGCAGGGACGCCGAAAGAACACTTCGTCGGATTCATCTTGAGGCAGAATTTGTCGAGGTTGTCGAAAGTTTCCTTCAAGTCCTCGATTAGCGTTGCTCCCTTTTTTGATGTTATTACGACATCGTTAATGTATACTTGTACGTTTTTCCCAATCTATGTTGCTAAGCACTTCTGCATCATCCTCTGATATGTTGCTCCCGCGTTTTTCAGACCAAAAGGCATTGTTCGATAGCAAAACACGCCATAAGGTGTGATGAACGCTGTTTTGACCTCGTCCTCTTCTTTCAATCTGATCTGGTTATAACCAGAATAAGCATCCAGAAAGGAAAGACGTTCACAGCCTGCCGTGGAGTCGATAATTTGATCGATTCTCGGGAGGGGAAAGTGATCCTTTGGACAATGTTTATTGAGACACGTAAAGTCGACACACATGCGAAGGACTTTAGTGTTTTTCTTCGGCACCAACACTGGGTTTGCTACCCACGTGGCCTCTGTATGCAGCTCCTTGATGAAACCAGCTTCTCTCAGTCGATCAATTTCTGATAGCATAGCTTTGCGGTTTGGCTCCAAAAAACGCCGCAAAGGTTGTTTGATTGGTCTTGCTAGTGGATCCAAGTTTAGGTGGTGCTCGACAAGTTCCCTGGGTACTCCTGGCATGTCAGCTGGACACCATGCAAAGATTTTCCAGTGCTCACGGAGGAACTCGACGAGCGCGCTTTCCTATGCGAGATCCATGTCTGTCGCAATGGAAGTTGTCTTTTTTGGATCTGTCGGGTGAATCTGCACCTCCTTATTTTTCTCAGTGTTAAAGGTTGACTCTTTGTTGTGCCTTCCTACATCTGGCAGCACATCATAATCAGTCGTGAGCCTTGACGCCATGTACTCTGCTTGCATCCCGAAGGTTTCTGACAATCGATGAAAATCCTTGTCACATTTATCGGCTAGCGCGAAGCTTCCTTTAACTGTGATTGGTCCCTTAGGTCCGGGCATCCTCCACAACATGTATATGTAATGTGGTACCGCCATAAACCTAGCATATGCTGGACGTCCCAAAAAAGCGTGGTACTGTGATGGGAAATCCACGACTTCAAACTCCAACCTTTCTATCGTGTAGTTTTCTCGGGTCCCAAACTGAACGTCGAGATTTATCTTCCCCAATGGATAACTTGGTTTCTCCGGCGTAATGCCATGGAAACGTGTGTCGGTTGGTTTCAGATTTGCTAGAGATATGTTCATCTTCCTTAGTGTATCTGCGTACATAAGGTTTAAACTGCTGCCTCCATCTATGAATACTCGAGATACGTCGAATCCGGCAATTACTGCTGGTAAGATAAGTGCTGACTACCCTGGTCGAGGAACTTGCTGTGGATGATCCGCTATTGTGAAGCCAATGTCTTGCCCTGACCAATTAAGGTACTCAACCGTTGGTGGAGGCATTTTCTCTGCCATGAACACCTGTCGCGAGATTACTTTCTGAGCTCTATTGGATGGCCTGCCTTTCTGAATCATCGAGACCGCTCCGTTGGAATTGGGATCAACGTAAGGTGGTGGTGTGTCAACACCCAGATTTTTAAGTCTGAATGCCTATTATGTCATACATCGCAATCCCAGGAATATTGTTGTTGCGAGGCATAATAGTTAAGTATCACAGTCATCATTCATTACAAACCATAAGTCTTACAAATTTGGAATCACATGATCCATATTACACGAATAGTTGATCTATTGATCAACGAACAAACACAAGTTCATAGTTCAACATAGCGGAAGCGTAAGATACATGGACTCTCTAGTCTACGGGCCAACGCTTGACGTCGGAAGGCGCTTAGTTGTCGTAGGCGTCCTGCTGGTCATCTCCTTGTTCATCTTCATACTCTGGCCATTTGAATAGCCAGGGACAAAGTCGTGAGTACTTTAAGTACTCGCAAACTAATACTAATGTAAGTGCTAGACATTCTAGTATGGTTTGCTAAGCTCTAGTTTATTTGCATAAAGCTAGTTTTAGTTCACAATATTCGAGAAAAGCTTATTCAAGTGCTAACTAACTCAAGTGGGAACATTAGTGTCATTCCCACCATTCAAGTGGTGATTTCAATTCAATTCACCACAAGTCATTTCACCATCATCCTTTTCAACATCATTTTCAAAGATATGACATCGGAAACTATATGGCCTTTCCAACCGTCCGTAACCATGGACGCGGCTATTCGAATAGGTTTACACTCTGCAGAGGTTGCACACTTGTGCCACAACATTTGATTTCATCCGTCGGGATTACCCCGAATCATCGTAACACAGTACGCGGATCATCAGCCATAACCTTTCACTTACAAATCCTAGTATGAGCACCTCTCCCCATGAGCTTGGCCTCCCAGTGAAGACCAACTGTCAACCTGGGAACTGCACAGGGATTGGCCGTACAATTCACCTCAATTTCACATCATTTCTCAACAACGGAGGCAGCCTCAAGCGTAACCCCTATGACGTGTGTTCAGAGGGAACCCATACTAAGACGCATAAACTTCCAGTTAAGCCCTACCCATAATATTGTGGGGGTACTTAATAATTGGAAAGGTATCGCATTCAAACCAACATCATTGTTTATCAAAAATCACCATCTTCTCTTATTCACCTTCAAAAATCATTCAATGGAATGCATCATCATTCCAAGGTTTCAAATTCATTTCAAAATTCACAATGTTCCCATCTAGAGTAGTCAAGTTTTATTTCATTAGCACTAGCTCTAAATCATGAGGGGTGCTATCTTGCTTTGCTTGGAAGAGACTAACTCACTACTCTAGTAACCAACTTGTACTTTGACCAAAGTTAACTATAAAAGTAACTCATTTAGAAAACAAGTAAAGCTTGTAAGGTAAACTTGGGATAGGCTTATGTAAGAAAAGGTAAGAATCATGGCGCCTTGCCCCAAGGGGCTTTGCACTTTGCAAGAATAATAGCTTGCCTTGGTAGTTCTCAAACTGTTCCTCCTCCTCCTCTTGGTAGCAACCTTCTTCTTCGGCGTACTCTCCGGTGCTACCGTCTAAATTTGAATACGAGTATAATTACTCACTAATTCAATGGCTATTCCATACATCACATATAACACACAAACTATTCTATGCACACAAATAAATTAACTAGGGTGCATGGGTTGTGTTGTTTGAAAAGAATTCACATCTTTGTATTTCATATGTAAATGATAGTTTCCATAGGGTTCTTGAGAAATAATTTCCTCTCATTGAAATCTTCTTACGATTTAATTTCTCAAACAATCATGTATGAACTCATATTGACCTAAGTCAAATGTTCATCATCATCATTTGTGAAAATGATTTAAATTAGGGAGATCACCTCATACCATTTTAGTAACACTACATATGATTTAAATCTCAAGTAATTCATATAAGAGAGTTTGGAAACATCCCATGAACTCATGTGAGACAAGTTTAAATGAAGTATAAGACTCCACATAATTTACTTTAATAGTTTTGGACAATATCAACTAGTTAAACTAGCCATAATATCCATTCATTAAACTATGGCATGATCATACAAAGTGACCACACCATTTTATTGCATAAACAATTAGTGTAAGTCAAATGTGAGCTATTAGAGTTGGAATTAACTTAATATCTATTTTGGTTGATTTTTAAGAATTATTTGAATAGGGAAAAGTCCCTGTCTTGTTATTTTTATCACATTTATTCTACAAAGAATCTGGCCATGAGGCCAGTGGCATGTTGTAGATAATTTCTCTAGCTTTCCAACAATATAAAGTTCATCAAATTTGGTTTAGCCAATTTAAAACTATTGAATTTCAAAGTGGCAGCAGTATTGAAATTCATTTGTATTAATTAAAACCAGTTTGAATTAAAAGGGCCGGCGGGAAAAGCTAGTTGGGCTAAAAGATTTGAAAACGGCCCAAACCAACCCAGTCCAGCCCAACCACGGTCCGCAGACGCGCGGCGCGCTGACAGGGTGGGGTCCGCGTGTCAGTGACTCAGCGTCACCGAAGCGGTACGTTTTAAGTTGGATCGTTGGATTAGAACGAGATCAAACGGCTGTGGTTCATCGTCCCGCCGGCGAGAGGGGAGTTCACCGGCGGCTCAGGTAGGGGGTCGGAGAGCTCACCGTGGCTCCAGCTAGGGTTGGCAATGTGCGCGGTGAAGTTGTGGACGACGGCGAGTCGACTGGTAGCAGTGGCTCGTCCTGGGGTGGCTCCAATCGATGGCGGCGTCCACCAGGTACTGGCGGCTCCGATCTCCAAATTGGAGCAGCTCCGGCGACGATCGAGTGAGTGGAGGGGTGGTGGAGAAGCAGTGAGAGGTGGGGAGTGAGATGGTGTGGTTGGTTTGGTCCAGGGAACTCCCTATTTATAGAATCGCATGAGGGTTGCGGGGCAGTGAGGTGGTCGACATGGGCGCGGCGTCTCCGGCGGCTGGTCGAGCTAGGCGAAGCTATGGCGATGCTCTACGGGTCCAGGCGATGCTACTGGCAGCGACAGCGTGGTCGGGGAGCGTCGGAATCGCTCGCGTTGCTTCCGTGTCTGGCGGCGGCGCTCGTGGGATCGTCTTCCCCGTCCACGGCGGCGGCGGTCCAGGGTCTGGTCGAGCTGTTGTCTGGCAGCTTCCAGGTGGCGAGTGGAGGCTCAACGCGTCGAGAGCTGGTCCAGGGCGAGTGCAGGTTGGCGGCGCGGCGCGTGTACTAAGCGTGTCCGCGCGCATGCATGTGCGACGCGAGCGGCGTCCAGGGCGTGTGCTGGCGCGCGTCGTCCGGCGTGTGGTCGCTGTTCCTTCGACCATGGCGAGTGTAGGCGGGGCTAGGCGACGCGGTGACGCATGGTGGCGAGGTGGCCAGGGCAGTGGTGCAAGGGGAGAGAGAGGAGGTCGACGGGCTCGGGGACATGGCCGGCATGGCCATGCCCTAGCTTGCTCTCTCCTCTCCTTAGCCTCACTATGCATCAATTAGGGTTTAAGGGGACCAGGTGACACAACGTGATAGGTTAGGGTAGTTTAGGTGAGGTAGATTCACTATTTGCAATAGTTGCAAATAGTGCCCGCATTTGTAAAATGCAAAAATAACCAAATTTGAAATAATTCAAATGGTGAAAGTTTTTGAAATGTGAGTGTTGATATAAGTTGTAAATGACCAGAGAGGATTTGAGGTGGTGGTGGAAAAATTAGAATTCAAGAATTGGCCAAAATGGCTAAGTGTAGAATGTTCCATATGTGAAAAAGTTGTGACTTTGGATGAGCCTTGCTCATGATCCAAGATGATTTTGGCATGGTGCTCTTCACCAAAATTGTTCACCTTGATGTTGACTTTGAAATGGTACAAAGAGTTAGCAAGAGTTGGTTTGGGAAAATTGAATGGCAAGGGCTCAAAGTGGTGATCAGACTAGAATTTTCCAAATTGACCATTATCATATGTGAGCTAGATTTGTGTTTGAATTCCATTTGAATTGTGAATCTTTGATTCCAAAAGTTGTAGTAAGTGTTTAATAACATTACTCAACTAATGGTGAAGACCAAATAGGTCTAGGGTCAAAATTTATAAAAATGCCATAGGGCATATGTGAGGGTTTTTAGGGTTTTGCATTTTATGGAATTTCTTCCTCTTTGATTTATTTGGTTGGTGATCTTCATATGATCACACTAGGGTTTTAGAGCATATCAAATACAAGTAATAACAATCATCCTGGCATATCACTCAAATGCACAAGTCCTATGCATGGTACTATATGCAAATTAAAAAGTTTTTGTTGGTTTGAAATTTTGCTTTCTGGAATTCACTAACTTTCTTTTTATTGAAATTTGGGGTGTTACAAACCCTTCCCCCTTACAAAAGATCTCGTCCCGAGATCGAAAAGAAAGTTAGGTACTAAAGAGATCTGGGTACTCCTTCTTCATGAAGTCTTCGCGTTCCCATGTGGTTTCATCCTCGGTATGATTGCTCCACTAGATCTTCAGAAACTTGATGCTTCGGGTGCGGGTGGTTCGGTAGGCTTCTTCCAGGATGCGAATCAGCACTTCGCGGTAAGTCAGATCCTTGTTGATATCCACCGATCGGTGATCGATGTTCTTGAACACTTCGGTCTTCTCCGGGACTTCAAGGCACTTCCGGAGAAGTGAGATGTGAAACACGTCGTGCACCGCCGACATTTCTTTAGGCAGCTCCAGTTGATAAGATACTTCACCTCGGCGGCTGAGGACTTTGAAGGGTCTGACATAGCGGGGTGCAAGCTTTCCTTTCAGCTGAAACCTTTGCATTCCTTTCAAGGGGGATACTTTGAGATAGACGAAGTCTCCGATCTCAAAGGTCATCTCCCGACATCTCTTGTCGGCGTAGCTCTTCTGTCTGGATTGCGCCGTCTTGAGGTACTCGCGGATCTTGTGGACTTTCTCTTCGGCTTCACGAAGAACATCTGGGCCGAAAACTTGGCTCTCTCCGACTTCCGACCAGTTCAGGGGGGTACGGCACTTCCTTCCGTACAAGGCTTCAAAGGGGGCCATCTGTAGGCTGGCTTGATAGCTATTGTTGTAAGAGAATTCTGCGTAAGGTAGGCAGTCTTCCCACTTGGATCCGTATTCCAGTACGCATGCTCTAAGCATGTCTTCCAGTATCTGGTTTACTCTCTCAGTCTGTCCGTCGGTCTGAGGGTGATAGGCGGTGCTGAAATTTAGGCGAGTGCCTAGTCCTTCATGCACTTTCTGCCAGAACCTTGAGGTGAACTGTGATCCTCTATCTGACACTATCGATTTGGGGGTTCCGTGCAGGGCGACTATTCTGGAGATGTAAAGTTCAGCTAACTTGGGGCCTTGATAAGTGGTTTTGACGGCGATGAAATGGGCGACTTTGGTCAATCTATCGACAACTACCCATATTGAATCATTGCCTTTGCTGGATTTGGGCAGTCCGGTGATAAAATCCATTCCTACGGAGTCCCATTTCCATTCTGGAATCTGGAGGGGTTGTAACAGTCCGGCGGGTCGTTGATGTTCTGCCTTGACTCTCTGACAGATGTCACACTTGGCGATATAGCTACCGATCTCTCTCTTCACTCCGTGCCACCAAAATTGTTCTTTTAGGTCCTGGTACATCTTGGTACCTCCGGGGTGGATTGAATAAAGGGTTTCATGGGCTTCTTGCAGGATGACTTGTTTCAAGTCCGAGTCCGATGGTACGCAGAGACGTTCTTTGTACCAAAGAACTCCGGCTTCGTCTACGGTGAATCCGGGGGCTTTTCCTGCGGCTATCTGTTTCTTGATTCCGTCAATGCTAGCGTTGTCTTTCTGGACTTCCTTGATTTGACCAACCAAGGTGGGTTGCAGTTCTATGCTGGCTAGGAATCCTTCACTAACAAGTTCAAGTCTGAACTGTTCAAACTCTTGATGCAAGCTGGGCTGTTCAGTTGCGAGCATGGAGTTCAACTGACACGGCAGTCGACTCAAGGCATCCGCTACCACATTGGCCTTGCCGGGGTGGTAGTGAATCTCCATGTCGTAATCCTTGATCAATTCGATCCATCGGCGTTGTCTCATGTTCAACTCTTTCTTGGTGAATATGTATTTGAGGCTTTTGTGGTCGGAGTAGATCTCGCATCGATTACCCATGAGGTAATGACGCCAAACTTTCAGGGCTAAGACCACGGCTGCAAGCTCGAGGTCGTGGGTTGGGTAGTTCTGTTCATGTTGCTTGAGTTGTCTTGAATGGTAGGATACAACCTTGCCTTCTTGCATAAGCACGCATCCAAGTCTAGTGTTGGAGGCGTCGCAATATACGTCAAAGGGCTTTGCGATATCTGGCATGATCAGGATTGGGGCTGTTGTCAGTCTACTCTTGAGCTGTTGAAAGCTCTCTTCGCATTTGTCGGTCCACTCAAACTTTCTGTCCTTTTTCAGCAGTTGGGTCATTGGTCGAGCGATGCTCGAAAAACCTTCTACAAATCTGCGGTAGTATCCGGCTAATCCAAGAAAAGCGCGGACCTCGGTTTGTGTGGTTGGGGCTTGCCATTCCATAACAGTTTTGATTTTGGCGGGGTCTACGGCAATTCCTCCTGCAGACAAGATGTGTCCCAGGAATCCAACTTCTTCCAGCCAAAACTCACACTTGCTAAACTTGGCATATAACTTGTGCTGTCTAAGGGTTTCTAGGACAATCTCCAAATGCTGTTCATGTTCCTCTTCGGACTTGGAGTAGACGAGAATGTCATCGATGAATACAACGACAAACTTGTCCAAAAAGTTCATGAAGATCTTATTCATGAGATTCATGAAATAAGCGGGGCATTGGTCAGTCCAAACGACATGACGTTGTACTCATACAACCCATATCTGGTGGTAAAGGCAGTTTTCAGAATGTCGGTGGCTCGGATCTTCAGTTGGTGGTATCCAGTTCTAAGATCTATCTTGGAGAAAACTCTGGATCCGGTGAGTTGGTCAAACAAGTCTTCGATCTTGGGTAGGGGGTATTTGTTTTTGATGGTGACATCGTTAAGCTTACGATAGTCCGTGCATAAACGATTTGCACCATCTTTCTTGTCGACAAACAAGACGGGGGATCTCCAGGGGGATGCACTTGGTCTAATCAAACCTTTGGCCAACATGTCATCTATTTGCTTCTTCAGTTCCACGAGCTCGGTTGCGTTCATGCTGTAGGCTCTCTGGGCTATGGGTCCAGTTCCGGGGATTAACTCGATGATAAACTCGATATCCCTATCCGGGGGCATACCGGGTAGATCATCCGGAAACACATCAGGGCAGCGACAAACGACCCTGATTTGATCCAGAGTTGGCTTGGATACACTTTGGTTGCAGGTAAATTTCCTGGGTAGTTTTTCAGAGACGTGCTCAACTACGATACCAGTGCTGCTAGTCATGGTTATGGCTTTCTTGGCACAGTCTATCAATCCATTGTGCTTGGACATCCAGTCCATTCCTAAGACCACTTCCAAACCTTTGGTTCCAAGTATGATTAGATTGGCATAGAAATCTACATCATGGATTTTGATTGGCACATTTTTGCAAAATTTTCTGGCTTTGGTGGTTGATCCGGGAATTTGAACTATCATAACATGCTTCAACTGAGGGGTTGAATTTTACTTGTTGATGCAAAGTCTTCGGTGACAAAAGAATGAGATGCTCCGGAATCAAACAACACTCTGGCAGGGATGTGGTTGACAGAAAACATACCCAGTACAACATCTGGTGCTTCCTGGGCTTCTTCGGCGTTCATGTGGTAGAGGCGGCCGTTGCGGTTGTTGGGGTTGTTGGGGGCGAACTTCTTGCCGGTGGAGACACGGCGTTGCTGCTGAGCAGGTGCAGCGGTGTTTCCGGCGAGCTTGGCAAGACGCTTGGGACACTCGTTGGAGTAGTGCCCCACTACACCACACTCATAACAAGTGATAGTGGTCTTGTCCTGCTTGTTCGCAATGGGAACGGCATTGCTTCCGGTTCTGGGGGCGGTGTTGGTGTTGTTGTTGTTGTTAGGGACTCGGGGTGGAGCGCGGTTGTAGTAGTTGTTGTTGTTGTTGTAGTTGTTGTTGTAGCCTCCTGGCTTGGAGTTTCCTCCACTCCGGTTCTGATAACCGGGGCGAGAGTTCTGCATCTGGGGTTTGTCGTTTCTCGGAGTGAAACCTCCGCTTGAGCTAGGGCGAAACTTCTGGGGGTGGCTTGATCCACTCTGATTCGCCATGCGGCGCTTGCGGTTCTCATTGGCTTGGTTTAACTTGCCCTCCATCTGGATGGCGGAGTCAACAAGGGCTTCGAGGTCGGCGAAGGGGATGTTGACGAGGACAGTCTGCATCTCATCATGCAGTCCATTCAGGAATCTCTCCTTCCTCTTCTCAACGGTGTCGGTCTCATTAGGGGCATACCTCGACAATGTGAGAAACTTGTCGTGGTATTCAACCACCGTCATGCGACCTTGTTTCAGTTCACGGAACTCATCCCTCATCTTCTTGATAAGACCCGGGGGTACATGGTACTTGCTGAACTTGAGTTTGAAATCCTCCCAAGTCATGAATTGACCTCCGTTCATGGCACGGGTGCTTGTCCACCAAGCGCGGGCTGGTCCAGCGAGATAGTGGGTGGCAAACAAGACTTTCTCGTTGGCTTCCACTCCGGCTACCTCCAGATTGTTCTCCATAGTCTGGAGCCAATCGTCGGCGTCGAGGGGCTCCTCAGTCTTGCTAAACACCGGAGGGTTGGTGTTTTGGAAGTTCTTGAGCTTGGATCCGGGGTGGTCATGATTTCCATGGCCTTGGTTGGCGATGTTCTGCAAGGCGATGAGGTTGGCTTGGCGTTCGGCTCTTTCGGTTTCCCGGTCTGCAAGCATGGTTTGCAGCAGTTGCAGCATCGCGTCGTTGGTGCGATTTGGAGGGGCCATCTGAAGATATAGAAGATCATGAGATGAGAGGGAACATTCTAGGGTTCATTTTGGTTAAGTTTTGAAAAACATTTGAAAACTTGTAATCTTTTCATGACAAACATAGCATTCATTCATTCATGCAACACATAGTACAAACTACACACATACTCCAATGGTTTTAAGAACCATTCTCATGCTATGATACAAAGGACGGGATACAACTCACACCTACTATAAGTGGAACTAGTGCAACTACTCCTCATCATCGACATCAATCGGGACGTAGTCGTCGGGTCCCGCCCCCAGGAACTCGTAGTCCTCCTCCTCGGTGTTCTCGTCCTCCTCAAAGTCGTTGTCGTCGCTCAGGAAGGCGTCTCCTCCCTGAATGTCGATGCCTCCATCGTCATCCTCCAGCTGACGAATCTGATCCTCCTGGGCCTTGACAGTGGCCTCTAGTGACGCGATCCGGGCGTGAAGGCGACGAATCGTAGCGTCCTTCTTGGCACGCTGCTGGCGAAGGCTCTTGCGGTCGTTGTTGAGTAGCTTGATCGCCTCGCCCTGCTCGGTGATGTGAGCATGGGTTTGGTTCGCGTAAGCGCGAGTGGCGTCGAGGTCCCTCTGAGTCTGGTAGAGCATGAAGTCCAGGTGCTCAGCATGGTGCCTCAACTCCGGGTGCGGCTGCAGCTCCATGGGCACTCCCGTGGCATCACGCCTCACAAGGTGGGCGTAGCGAGAGGCGAGGATGCGCACCACGTTCTGTCCACAGAGGCACGCAAGTGCCTCCTGAAGGCCACGTGCGAGTCCGTCGAGCCAGTTGCTCTCGCGGAAGGAGAAGAGGATCCTCTCCGAAGTGGGAGGCTCCATCTTGCCCCTCAAGTCGGCAGTGATCACCCACTGCAACTCTCCTCCGGGCGTGTCGTCCAGCTGAACCCCGTGGAACTCGGGGTGTGGGCGCCCAAGGAAGTCAGAGACGGCGTTGAGGTCGTGCTCGAAGATCAAGCTTCCTCCGTTCCCAAGCTGGTAAAACTTGGTGTTGATGGGTTCATTCGGCTCCATCTGAAAGAGAATTGGATGAGTAAGTTAGAGAGTGTAAAGTGTGGCAAAATTTTAAGTTGATTCAAATAAGATAGAACATGATTCATCAAATTTTGGCAAAGTCTCAAAGACAAGAGTGTAGTAAATTTTCACAAATATTTTCTTTCATTTGATTTCAAAGTTAAGTTTTTCAGAACGCCCATTCTAACTAAGGTCTTCTAAGGTCAAACAATGGCTCTGATACCAACTTGTCAACACCCGGATTTTTAAGTCCGAATGCCTATTATGTCATACATCGCAATCCCAGGAATATTGTTGTTGCGAGGCATAATAGTTAAGTATCACATTCATCATTCATTACAAACCATAAGTCTTACAAATTTGGAATCACATGATCCATATTACACGAATAGTTGATCTATTGATCAACGAACAAACACAAGTTCATAGTTAAACATTGCGGAAGCGTAAGATACACAGACTCTCTAGTCCACAGGCCAACGCTTGACGTCGGAAGGCGCTTAGTTGTCGTAGGCGTCCTGCTGGTCATCTCCTTGTTCATCTTCATACTCTGGCCATTTGAATAGCCAGGGACAAAGCCGTGAGTACTTTAAGTACTCGCAAACTAATACTAATGTAAGTGCTAGACATTCTAGTATGGTTTGCTAAGCTCTAGTTTATTTGCATAAAGCTAGTTTTAGTTCACAATATTTGAGAAAAGCTTATTCAAGTGCTAACTAACTCAAGTGGGAACATTAGTGTCATTCCCACCATTCAAGTGGTGATTTCAATTCAATTCACCACAAGTCATTTCACCATCATCCTTTTCAACATCATTTTCAAAGATATGACATCGGAAACTGTATGGCCTTTCCAACCGTCCGTAACCGTGGACGCGGCTATTCGAATAGGTTTACACTCTGCAGAGGTTGCACACTTGTGCCACAACATTTGATTTCATCCGTCGGGATTACCCCGAATCATCGTAACACAGTACGCGGATCATCAACCATAACCTTTCACTTACAAATCCTAGTATGAGCACCTCTCCCCATGAGCTTGGCCTCCCAGTGAAGACCAACTGTCAACCTGGGAACTGCACAGGGCTTGGCCGTACAATTCACCTCAATTTCACATCATTTCTCAACAACGGAGGCAGCCTCAAGCGTAACCCCTATGACGTGTGTTCAGAGGGAACCCATACTAAGACGCATAAACTTCCAGTTAAGCCCTACCCATAATCAGGTATTGTGGGGGTACTTAATAATTGGAAAGGTATCGCATTCAAACCAATATCATTGTTTATCAAAAATCACCATCTTCTCTTATTCACCTTCAAAAATCATTCAATGGAATGCATCATCATTCCAAGGTTTCAAATTCATTTCAAAATTCACAATGTTCCCATCTAGAGTAGTCAAGTTTTATTTCAATAGCACTAGCTCTAAATCATGAGGGGTGCTATCTTGCTTTGCTTGGAAGAGACTAACTCACTACTCTAGTAACCAACTTGTACTTTGACCAAAGTTAACTATAAAAGTAACTCATTTAGAAAACAAGTAAAGCTTGTAAGGTAAACTTGGGATAGGCTTATGTAAGAAAAGGTAAGAATCATGGTGCCTTGCCCCAAGGGGCTTTGCACTTTGCAAGAATAATAGCTTGCCTTGGTAGTTCTCAAACTGTTCCTCCTCCTCCTCTTGGTAGCAACCTTCTTCTTCGGCGTACTCTCCGGTGCTACCGTCTAAATTTGAATACGAGTATAATTACTCACTAATTCAATGGCTATTCCATACATCACATATAACACACAAACTATTCTATGCACACAAATAAATTAACTAGGGTGCATGGGTTGTGTTGTTTGAAAAGAATTCACATCTTTGTATTTCATATGTAAATGATAGTTTCCATAGGGTTCTTGAGAAATAATTTCCTCTCATTGAAATCTTCTTACGATTTAATTTCTCAAACAATCATGTATGAACTCATATTGACCTAAGTCAAATGTTCATCATCATCATTTGTGAAAATGATTTAAATGAGGGAGATCACCTCATACCATTTTAGTAACACTACATATGATTTAAATCTCAAGTAATTCATATAAGAGAGTTTGGACCAGGGGTCCAAACATCCCATGAACTCATGTGAGACAAGTTTAAATGAAGTATAAGACTCCACATAATTTACTTTAATAGTTTTGGACAATATCAACTAGTTAAACTAGCCATAATATCCATTCATTAAACTATGGCATGATCATACAAAGTGACCACACCATTTTATTGCATAAACAATTAGTGTAAGTCAAATGTGAGCTATTAGAGTTGGAATTAACTTAATATCTATTTTGGTTGATTTTTAAGAATTATTTGAATAGGGAAAAGTCCCTGTCTTGTTATTTTTATTACATTTATTCTACAAAGAATCTGGCCATGAGGCCAGTGGCATGTTGTAGACAATTTCTCTAGCTTTCCAACAATATAAAGTTCATCAAATTTTGTTTAGCCAATTTAAAACTATTGAATTTCAAAGTGGCAGCAGTATTGAAATTCATTTGTATTAATTAAAACCAGTTTGAATTAAAAGGGCCGGCGGGAAAAGCTAGTTGGGCTAAAAGATTTGAAAACGGCCCAAACCAACCCAGTCCAGCCCAACCACGGTCCGCAGACGCGCGGCGCGCTGACAGGGTGGGGTCCGCGCGTCAGTGACTCAGCGTCACCGAAGCGGTACGTTTTAAGTTGGATCGTTGGATTAGAACGAGATCAAACGGCTGTGGTTCATCATCCCGCCGGCGAGAGGGGAGTTCACCGGCGGCTCAGGTAGGGGGGCGGAGAGCTCACCGTGGCTCCAGCTAGGGTTGGCAATGTGCGCGGTGAAGTTGTGGACGACGGCGAGTCGACTGGTAGCAGTGGCTCGTCCTGGGGTGGCTCCAATCGATGGCGGCGTCCACCAGGTACTGGCGGCTCCGATCTCCAAATTGGAGCAGCTCCGGCGACGATCGAGTGAGTGGAGGGGTGGTGGAGAAGCAGTGAGAGGTGGGGAGTGAGATGGTGTGGTTGGTTTGGTCCAGGGAACTCCCTATTTATAGAATCGCATGAGGGTTGCGGGGCAGTGAGGTGGTCGACATGGGCGCGGCGTCTCCGGCGGCTGGTCGAGCTAGGCGAGGCTATGGCGATGCTCTACGGGTCCAGGCGATGCTACTAGCAGCGACAGCGTGGTCGGGGAGCGTCGGAATCGCTCGCGTTGCTTCCGTGTCTGGCGGCGGCGCTCGCGGGATCGTCTTCCCCGTCCATGGCGGCAACGGTCCAGGGTCTGGTCGAGCTGTTGTCTGGCGGCTTCCAGGTGGCGAGTGGAGGCTCAACGCGTCGAGAGCTGGTCCAGGGCGAGTGCAGGTTGGCGGCGCGGCGCGTGTACTGAGCGTGTCCGCGCGCATGCATGTGCGACGCGAGCGGCGTCCAGGGCGTGTGCTGGCGCGCGTCGTCCGGCGTGTGGTCGCTGTTCCTTCGACCATGGCGAGTGTAGGCGGGGCTAGGCGACGCGGTGGCGCATGGTGGCAAGGTGGCCAGGGCAGTGGTGCAAGGGGAGAGAGAGGAGGTCGACGGGCTCGGGGACATGGCCGGCATGGCCATGCCCTAGCTTGCTCTCTCCTCTCCTTAGCCTCACTATGCATCAATTAGGGTTTAAGGGGACCAGGGGACACAATGTGATAGGTTAGGGTAGTTTAGGTGAGGTAGATTCACTATTTGCAATAGTTGCAAATAGTGCCCGCATTTGTAAAATGCAAAAATAACCAAATTTGAAATAATTCAAATGGTGAAAGTTTTTGAAATGTGAGTGTTGATATAAGTTGTAAATGACCAGAGAGGATTTGAGGTGGTGGTGAAAAAATTAGAATTCAAGAATTGGCCAAAATGGCTAAGTGTAGAATGTTCCATATGTGAAAAAGTTGTGACTTTGGATGAGCCTTGCTCATGATCCAAGATGATTTTGGCATGGTGCTCTTCACCAAAATTGTTCACCTTGATGTTGACTTTGAAATGGTGCAAAGAGTTAGCAAGAGTTGGTTTGGGAAAATTGAATGGCAAGGGCTCAAAGTGGTGATCAGACTAGAATTGTCCAAATTGACCATTATCATATGTGAGCTAGATTTGTGTTTGAATTCCATTTGAATTGTGAATCTTTGATTCCAAAAGTTGTAGTAAGTGTTTAATAACATTACTCAACTAATGGTGAAGACCAAATAGGTCTAGGGTCAAAATTTATAAAAATGCCATAGGGCATATGTGAGGGTTTTTAGGGTTTTGCATTTTATGGAATTTCTTCCTCTTTGATTTATTTGGTTGGTGATCTTCATATGATCACACTATGGTTTTAGAGCATATCAAATACAAGTAATAATAATCATCCTGGCATATCACTCAAATGCACAAGTCCTATGCATGGTACTATATGCAAATTAAAAAGTTTTTGTTGGTTTGAAATTTTGCTTTCTGGAATTCTCTAACTTTCTTTTTATTGAAATTTGGGGTGTTACATGGTGCAGGTGCTGCCGCTATTCTGAGCTGGTGTCGATTTTCGTCCGTAATTGCGGGAGGAGGTGGCAAGTGGATCTCACTCCTGGGCCCTTGAGGGTTTCTATGTGTTGCCTGGGCATTGGCGTGCCCTGCCCACCTTAACATTGCCTGAAAATTTCGGCAATCCTTTTGCAAGTGTCCTGACCGCCTCTTTCCGTTGTTGTCGAGATAAAAATGCATCTGACACGGCCCGTTCATCATCTCCTCGGGGGGCACGAAAGGTCTCTGGAACCTTGGCCTAGTATTTTGCCTGTTGTTTCGGGAGTCATCTCTGTTGTCGCATCGCTGCTCGTTGCTCCTTTGATAGTCATCCCTATTGTTTCCTCCGGCGCTTGCTCGAAATCCAGCCGAAATTTGTCCAAGAGCATCATAACTCGAGTACTGCCGAGGAAATCGTCGCCTATTTTGATAATTTCGACCGCGGTCCTCCTCTGGTGACCTGTGCCGTTTGTTGTGAACAGCATCTTCTCCATCTGCCCATCTGTTTGCTATCTCCATTAATGCGGATACTTTCTTTGGGTTAGTTCTCCCCAAGTCCTCGACAAAATCTCCCCGCCTGATTCCTGCGACAAACGCATCTATCGCTCTCTCGTCAGATATATTCTCTGCCGAGTTTTTAATGATATTCCACCTTTGGATGTACTTTCTCATTGACTCGTCTGGCTTTTGTCGACACGCCCTCAGTTCCTCTAATGATGCAGGTTTTTTGCAAGTGGACCGGAAATTCTTGACGAACACATCCTCGAAGCTATCCCAGCTGTCGATAGATCCTAGAGGAAGCTTCTTTATCCAAGATCGCGCAGCTCCACTCAAATGTACCTGGATGCTCTACATAGCTGTTGCTCTGGTTCCTCCTGTTAGCTTCACCGTCTCGAGGTAATCAACTAGCCAATCCTCTGGATCTTGCTGGCCGTCGAATTTTTTGAAGTTATCAGGCAATTTGAACCCCGAAGGAACTCGAGTTTTTCGAACCCTCCTTGTGAAGCACGGCAGCCCACACATATCCTCATCATCTAGCTCTGGGGAATGCCGATCTTCCCTTCTATTTTGTCGTGCTCTGTCCACCCTTGCTTGCGCTGCTGTGTCTCTTGCTCCACTTGTTCTTTCGGGAACTGGTGCTGCTGCCGCAGGCCGTGGACTATTTTGCCTTCCTGTTCCTTCGGGAGGTGTTGCTGCAAACGCCGTTCCCATGGCCCCTACACCTGCCATGGCCATATTGTATAATGCCTCTCTTGGATCTCCAGGAGGTGGCCTGGATGCAAGGATAAAGGCTTGTGTCGCCATATACCCAGCTTCCGGTGTCTTGGGAATAATGTTCCCTCTTGTGTCTATCGACATAAAAGACATGTCGAGGTTTTGAACCAAGTGCTCTCTTTCTCCCTCAGGTATGTTTTGCAGCCTTGATCTTGCTCTGTTCCGAGCTTCCCTGTGGCTATCTCCCGAAGTTTCTGAATGTCGACTTAACTCCGCCCTTCGCCTGCTTGATGCAGAGGCTGCTTCCTGCCTTCTATCCAATTCGATTTTCTGCTTCTTGAGCTCCCGCCTGGTACGTGCAAGCCTATACTGGTATGCTTGCAACTCCTCAGGTGTCGCCGTTACAGCTGTACCATTAATAGCTCTTGCAACTCGATCCCACACTTCTTGCGGAAATCGCACCATCTCTCGTGTCCCTGGTCCGATATATTTTGTCCCTAGACCTCTCGTGAGATCTACAGGATCGACATATGGATTCCCTGCCTCCTCGAAGTTTTCTGATGTCTCCTCTTGTGGGCGACTCGGATCTCCGATTGCATAGATCTGATGATATTTTGGATACTGAACCATGTTGGGTTTGGTGACACCATCATAGAGATTGGTGAAGACCTTGCCAATGGTAGTGGATCTGTCGATGAAGTTGAAGCTGTCGAAACTATTCGAGTCATCGCTTATATCTGAGTCCGCAGATGACTCGAAGGACATGTCGCTGAAGATCTTGGCGAGCTTTTCGCTTGCCCTGGTGCTGATGAAGCGTGGCGATGAAGTCTCTTCTTCGCTGGACTCGATTGACGATATGGAGTTCGAAAAATCGGAATCGATCGCCGATAATCCCGACGAGATCGGAATTTCGAGAGGATACGCTCCCTCCTTCTCGACGCGAAAATGGAACCTTCCGAATGTCATCTCCATAGGCTCCTCCAGATACGCATATGCATCCAAACGGGAGGGCGGGTAAGGAACAAAATCGACAGGACCAGTTGCGATCTGTTTACCTCGATCCATCGCGTTGCTTGCTGTTGATGAAGTCGACGATCTTGAACGTGCCATCGAGATCAGATCCTTGACGCCTCTAATTCCCACAGACGGCACCAATTGACAAGGGATTAACTTGTCAATGCCTACGGGTTGTAGACTAGGGTTTAGTTAGAAGTAGAGGGCAAGTAGATCTCGAAGGTTTCAGCCGAAAAGTACTCGACGATATGAAAACTAGGGTTTGTGAGACAATGAATCGATTCTTTCTTTGTCCCTCGACTCCCCCTTATATAAGAGGTGGAGTCGAGGGATTCGTGATGTACAAGTTACAGAGTCCGGGAAGGTTTCCAACTCCTCCCGTAATATTACAAGTGTTCTCCCCTAATACAACTCTAGCTTTCCTTAACTAGCAAGTTGGGCTTCCGAATTCTCCTTATTCTTCGGGTCGTGGGCCTTCAGTAAACCCCGGGTACCATCTTCGGCAGGCCCATTGGGAATGCCTATGTCACCCGGTTACTTTCCCACTTTGCGATCAAGAGTAGAAGACATTGTAGCATCCATTGGTTGGATGTCTAGTGTCATGTCACGTTTGGGACTGAGCTCTTCATCGTTAGGAGAGGTTGGATTGGCTGTCGATGGTGGACGCTGACCTGGTTCAGTGGTGGACCTCCCAGAGTTGCTCCGTCACGACGAATAAAGATATGTGGAAAGCGATCATCCTCGTATTCTGGTGCATCTAGTGGCATGGGGATGATATGGTTTGCAACACTGTTGCGCCAGCCATAGGGCCATCAAACCGAAAACTAATAGGAGGTGTATGATAGGTGGTGCCTAGCCGGCTGTTCGGTAGCGATTCTTTTGGCTTTCTATAGCGGTTGCCTATCTGGTCGCTGAATGGAGATTATTACCCCTTTCGTTCATAAAAGGATGTTCCAACCTTGTTAAAATTTGGATGTACCTACATTCATTTATAGACGGGGAGAATTATTTTTTCCATTTGCGAGAAGCTGTCACATACTCACATAACTTACCGTTTACGGTGTCGTACATTCCCTCTTGGCACTTCTTTTTCTATACGGGCGTGCGTGTATTTTAAGGGGGAAATAATTTTCCTATCAACTGCATTCAGATTCTGACGCTACGAGAGCACAGATACAAAGAACATAGTGTCTAGCCGATAATTTTCCTATCAACTGCACTTCTTTTTCTATACGGGCCACCAAACAAACAAAAAAATAGGAGGTGCCTAGCCGGCTGTTCGGTAGCGATTCTTTTGGCTTTCTGTAGCGGTTGCCTATCTGGTCGCTGAATTGAGATTATTACTCCTTTCGTTCATAAAAAGATGTCCCAACCTTGTTAAAATTTGGATGTACCTACAGTCATTTATAGCGGCCCCCCCCCCCCCCCCCCACCCCCCAAAGCTCCGCCACTTCACATAACTTACCGTTTACGGTGTTGTACAAGCCCTCTTGGCACTTCTTTTTCTATACGGGCGTGCGTGTAATTTAAGGGAAAATAATTTTCCTATCAACTGCATTCAGATTCTGACGCTACGAGAGCACAGATACAAAGAACATAGTGTCTATCCTAATTCCGTGGATCACCCAATGGACCATACTACCACGGCCTAACAAGAAAGGAGACAACCTATTCCAGTCCTTCTGGATGAACACCCATGCCAACTTGTCTCTGACGCACCGATGTGATCCAGTACAGATACTAAAATCAGATCGGATCAAGCAAGATTAGTGCCTGCACCCAGCACAGCATAAACTAGTTTCAAAATAAGTAGTGCCTCCCCCGAGCAGAACTAAACCAAACCGAATCCACTCGGCCCTACCGTCTTTGCTTGTCATCTTCTCTTTCCTTATTATCAGAAAGAGAGGAGAGCCCAGGTACGGATATCCCAAGATACAAATACGACCTCCCCTAGCTATCTAAAAATGGAGATAAAGATGAATAACATAACGTGGGAGGTGGTGATGCAAGGACCACAAGGACGTGATGACTTCTTCTCCTTCCCGGAGCTTCCATTTGATCACATCGATCAGTTGATTAAGATTTACCAATAATTGAGCAGTTGTATATAGTTTATCTCTCGGTCATATCTAGGTTGGATCTAGCGTACGTACTGCATAAGTACGGTACTCATCATGTCAGTATTCTATTGCTCCATTGCGTGGCAGTTGTTACGGAGTCTCGCACAAGTACATGCGGTTGGAAAGTCAGACCTGAACGTTCGTACGGTACGAACCAGTCACGGAGAGAAAAGTCAATGCTCGTTGCCTGGTTCATCAATCATCATGCACAACTCAGATCGTTTTGAAGAGCCTTCTGATCACACAAGAGCCCTTTCTGGATCAACGAAATTTAAAGACAAAAGTGAGGATTGTAATTGTACAACAAATATTCCTGATCTCCAAATTCCTGTCGAGATGATAACTTCTCTTCTCTTCTCTAGTTGAGTCCACTCTGTCCTCCGTCCGCGAATACGCGTACTTCTAACTTTGTACCGAGTCAACCTTAGTTGAGTTTAACTGACTTTATAGAAATGGGTACCAACATATGTAGTGTCAAATGGTAGATTTTGAAACTCTATTTCAAATTAAAGCCAGTGATATTAATTAAATGTCTTAAATGTTGCTACATTTCCTTACAAAATCGGTTAAGTTTTATATAAGTTTGCCTTTTGACAAAGGTAGCGATACACTTATTCGAGGATGCAAGGAGTACTCCTGATTTCCAAACTCCTTTTTTTTCTCTTCAATTCCTGATTTTTTCTTGTGTGCCGTATCCAATGGCAACTTCTCTATAAATATGTACTCCCTTAAGATCTATAACTAGAATATAGCTATATATATCCCTATCTAGATAGAGTTGAACATCTTTTCTTTTGTACAGAGAAAATACTTTTACTTACTACAATATTAACATGTCCTATGTTTCCCAAAGTACTCTAAATGGCTGGAATCATGTATGTCCTTCGCGGATCAAGCAATTCCATGGAAGAGAGGAATGTGTGTTGAGGTGGTTTCTCCATATTTTCTTCTCCTTGTCCAAAAGACTTTTGATAACTTTGTGAAAAAAAAAGAAATATTCTCTGCCTCAACATGACATGGAATAATAAACGTGCGTTCGTGGTGGCATCATGCCATCATCGTTGAGTGCAAGAAAAATGAGCACGATAACAGTGGTGACGGTGCAATGTCGACACACCTCCTTGAGAAAGTAGATGATCGATTTGATTAAAATTTACGAACAAGAATTCAACTCTCCTATGGTTGGTCTCTGAGGCATCCGGCCTGCAGCTTGCATATGTACGGTACGACCTCTAGTTTTGATTAATTAACCAGAGTGCCAAAGTTGACCACGTACTCTTGTTATATAACACATGGCGTAGCATAAGGTATATTGTTAGATAATTATAACTGGCGCTAGGCGCGTAGGAGTAGTCGTACGCCGTAGCACGTCCGTACGGAACGAATCATCGTCCAAATGTCAACGAAATGATGTCATCCTGAACGTCCCACTTGGACCTGCTGCTTGTTATATAAACCTTGGTCGAGATATATTTCTCTTCGTATGGCGTACAAATGAGTAACCGAGTTTTCTTGTTTTTATTAACAGGGGCTTTCCTCGAATTTCACTAATTTTTTTGTAGTGTTTTGCTACAACACCTTCGCAACGCAACGTCACCGGAACCACCAGGTAAGTTTTGGAAGATAAAAAACTAAATCTACGGACTACAACCAGAAATAATATATGAAAACACAAAAGGAAAGCGCGCAGAACAAGAGTAAATCCTAGAAACGGGAAAAAAATTCACACCCGTAGCCCAAGATCAATTATTAGGATTTTTATTTTCGTGCCCTCGCTTTTTTAGTTGTGCTCAGTTTTCCCCAGCTCCTTAGTTTTTCCTCAGTTTTTCCCCAAGTCCTTGTTTGAAACCCGCAGAAGCAGCTCCGACGGCAGGAATCTGTTAAGTTGACCGTTCCGTGCTGACGAGTGGGGTCGTATTGTTTGTGCGGTCGCGTCGTGTGGGGCTAGTAGGAAGGAACCGCGTGGGACAGGACGAGACCATGTTTGTGTGGCCGTAGCGTGTGGGGCCGTAGCGTGTGGAGCCGTGTGGGTCCGGGACGTGGGCACGAGTGGTTTCTGTCTCTTTCGCCCAGATTAGCAGTTTTCAATGTACCTTTTTCCTCTCTCTCGCTCGATCTCATTCCTATTTGATAGCCCAAATTGGTAGCAAATCTAGAGCAGCTTCTCCTTCTGTTTTTTAACGCCATTCATTTCTTTATGCCTTCGTTTTTACCCAATCAGATAGGAAATCTAGGGCACAAATCCAGAGAAAATATAGGATAAGCTTGCATAGAGCAGCCAACATAGCATAGATATATTCACGACAGATCCAACAGTAGTACCGATAGAACCCTACAACATAAGCTACATTTTACATGAATTTAAGCTGCTCTACAGATAGAGCAGTCACATACAGAGAGTAGAGTAGGCATGTTCAACGCCTTCAGGTTGCGCCTGTGACTCGCCTGGAGGTTGCGCAGGTGAATCCCAAGTGCTTTGTGTTTGGCCATGAACGCATGCACGTTCACCGTCGTTCCAACTCTAGCGCCACATCTGCCAATGGATTTAGCATGGTTCACCAAGCAGTTGAAGTCGGTGGCGCGGAGCTTCTCAAGGCGTAAGGGGCACTTGTAAATGCCTCGAGCAAAGGGGCCATCGTAATGGCCGGATCGGAGCCTCCGAGGACGTGACGAGACTTGGTGTGGAAGGACTCGCTGCCGTCGTCGACGTCGCTGCTCTGCACCTGTCACGTAGCACCAAAGATCGTGCAAAAAACATGGAGTCAGATGCAACGATGATGGAACAGAGAGTGAACAAAGATCATGCATGATAATATGGGCTCGAAAAAAAGAGGTAGCCTCAGTTACATTGGACACACTTATATCCAGGATTTGAGTCAGTAAACCAAAGATCATGCACAATAAATTTGAACACACCAATTGTTTACTGACCAAACCCTGAATCAATTTGTGCCCAAATATTCATCATCATCGGCACAAATCTTAAACAAAAGCAAATCACAAGCACTAATAACGCAAGATCTAACACAGAAGGATTGAACTAGGAACAGACGCACCCTAATAACGCTAGATCTAACACAAATGGATTGAACTAGGAACAGACGAACCCTAATAACGCTAGATCTAACACAAAAGGATTGAAATGAGATAAGAACAAGGGAGCAAAGGGTTACCTCCGGCTCGTCGTCGATGATGCTGGTGTCGTAGGGGTTCTCCGGCGCGATGTACGGCACTGGTTCGTACGGGTCCCAAGCGACGGGGGCCTGGACGGGGGCCTGGACGGTGGCGGCGGCCGATGCGCCGGCGGCTGATGCGCCGACTGCTACGTTGGAAGCAGCGACAGGGGCCTGGACGGAGGCAGCAGCCGATGCGCCGGCGGCTGATGCGCCGACAATGGGCATCTCATTCTTCTCCATCGCCGGCGGTTTTCTTCGGGGTTTTTTCTTTGGTTGTGGAGAAGATGATGGGACAGGAGAGGCGGTTGCAGTGAGAACGTGCGTCGAGGGAGAGGAAAAGAGCTCTATAAAGACGAAGGTGGCGTGTACCGCAACACGCGTCCGCTATGCACGGCTACAGCGTGCACCGCGACACGAGTCTAACCCTGGGACGTTTGGTGTACTCAGTTATAACCTCGGGCCTTATACAGAATGATATGGGCACGGAGGCCTATGTGGAGCCCCGATTCAGGACTCCACCAGCTTATTTATCCTAGTTTATGTAATGGTCATATGTGGGCCAATTAGGGTTTTTAATAAATTGAGTCAGTTTGGTTTGGGCCTGTCCAAACCAAGGTAGAGAGGCCCACTAGGGGCTGGCCGGCCACTCCATCCCTCATATAAGGTGGAGGCACGACTAGGGTTTAGATAGAACAAGTTTAGTCTAAAAGTTAGGTTATACCTAGTTGCGTGTGTTCACGTGTATCATCCCTCCGGGGGTACGGCGCTGCCGTTTATCTATACTATTATCCGCTGCGAAGGTTCTTGTGTTCATCAAGGATTATCTAGCTCTTGGTTTGAGGCGTATCGTTCATCGATCCGTTGCTTGCTGGATTCGTTCCCTCTTCTTCAGGCTGCGTTCATCACGTTGTTGGGAGGATTCTCTACCCCAGGTTCTCGCTGTGAAAGATCGGGCATCAACTAGGAGGATCCACTGGGTTCCTCCCACATCATGTGGTATCAGCTTTCTGGGTTGCTCACAGCGAGGTTTTGTTGATCGATCGCATCTAGATCGGTTTACATCGGAGAAGGTTGGCTCTAGATCGGAGGAGATTGGCTCTCGGTCAAAGGAGGTTGAGTTGGAGGAAGTTTGGAGCTGTTTGGGCGAGGTTTTGCCATTGTTTCGGGCAGTTTCTGCGGCCAGAATCGCGACTTTTCGAGTTCGGAATCGCGAGGAAGAAGAAGATTTCCGTCAGGAGACCGGCACTGCCAGCCTTGACACACCGGCACTGCCGGCCATACCGGCACTGCCGGCCTCGCAGATTTTGACAGTTTTCTCTGCCGCGGCAGGATTTCTGCCAGTTTCTCTGCCGCGACAGGAATTTTCTGCCGTGAGCCTGTTTTTGCTGTTTTCTGCTGATTGTTTGTTTCGCGCACAGCTATGGTTTCTTCACGTTTTGGTGGCATTGAAGATAGGAAGGATGATATCTATCATGATTACCTTTGTATTGTGACGGGTTTGCACTTCGATGCATCTACTATCAAGTGGAGGTTGGCTAGTTCTGCGACACCGACGGAATATCAACTTTGGGAATCACACATTGAAGGTGGATTTGCGAGATGCAAGGAGTTTGATAGTTCTTTTGGTGGCCAGACGGAGTTTGCTATTGCATACCGGCGTGTTGATGATGTTGTGGCTGGTTGGTACCGTAATGCTCTTATAGTTCAGGGTATCATTGGTCTACGGTCTAGTTGGGCAGATTTCAAGCAGTTTCTGCGTCATAACTTTCATTTTGCGAGCTTGAGTAAGCCGGTGGTGTGCTCTAACACTACCGTGGAGGAGGATGTTCCAGTGTCGACAGTCATTGAGGAGAGGAAACCTGGCTCTGATACCAAGAGCGCTACTGTGACTGTTGAGGAGGATGTACCATTGAGCGGGCTGAATATGCAACTCAAGAAGGTACAAGATGATGTTTGCAAGCCAGTTGACAAGGTTCAGCGGTGGAGTTTGTTTCAGACTCAGTGCTTTATCAAGGGCAAGGCTTGCAAGTTGATGATTGATGGTGGTAGCTGTACTAATGGCATTAGCAAGGCGATGGTGGCAGCATTGGGGTTGTCTACATGGCGTCTTCCTGAACCTAAACGTCTTGAGGGGTTGAATAGCTGTGGTATGCTGAAGATTACTCACAAGGTGCGTGTGCCATTTACAGTTGGTGATTATATTGATGAGATCGAGTGCGATGTGTTGCCATTGGAGGTGTGTGGATTGCTACTTGGGCGTCCTTGGCAGTATGATCGCAATGTGACACATGCTGGGCGAGCAAATACATATTCTTTTATGCATGGTGGCAAACAGCGGACTTTGAAGCCTATGGGTGATGATCATATCAAGTCCGATGTGGAGTTAGTGGTGCGTAAAGAGAAGTTGCACAAGCCTAAAGTGCAGCAAGAGGTGCATGATGTTCCGAGCATTGATGTTGGTGATGTTTCAGCCAAGCCTGTAGATGACAAGCAAGTTCTTGTTGGTGACAAGCCGGATGAAGCTACACTTGTTGTTGATGTGGATGTTGCAGCATGTGCTACAGTTCCAGTTGGTGTTGATGCTAGTATGCAGACTGATGATGTTTGTGCTGATGGTGTTTCAGTACATGTGGCGCAGATGCGCGTGGGAGGAGTGGGAGGCGAGCGCGTCAGTGGAGACAGTGGGCAGCGGCACTACCGTGCTAGGAGTACTGCAGTCCAGTTTTCCGCGACACCGCGGATGCATCGAGGCAAGGATGGACGTGTGAGACATCTATGTGGTCCAGGAATTACACATCTTGTGCAGGGTCATGTGCAGCGACACAAGGGTCCATCAAAACCTCGCAAGAAGAAGGAATTGGCGCCGAAGTCCAAGCTCATGTGGAGAAGAAAGGAGGCGCCAAGTGCTGTATCAAGTCAAGCAGGCCGCGAGGGAGGATGTGGTGTGGAAGGCAAGCAAGACTTGAAGACGGCGAGGACGTGTCATGTTCATATCACGTCACCTTTTCCAGAAGACCCTCACGCGTTGGGGACAACGCTTCTTGAAGGGGGGGAGGATGATATGGGCACGGAGGCCTATGTGGAGCCCCGATTCAGGACTCCACCAGCTTATTTATCCTAGTTTATGTAATGGTCATATGTGGGCCAATTAGGGTTTTTAATAAATTGAGTCAGTTTGGTTTGGGCCTGTCCAAACCAAGGTAGAGAGGCCCACTAGGGGCTGGCCGGCCACTCCATCCCTCATATAAGGTGGAGGCACGGCTAGGGTTTAGATAGAACAAGTTTAGTCTAAAAGTTAGGTTATACCTAGTTGCGTGTGTTCACGTGTATCATCCCTCCGGGGGTACGGCGCTGCCGTTTATCTATACTATTATCCGCTGCGAAGGTTCTTGTGTTCATCAAGGATTATCTAGCTCTTGGTTTGAGGCGTATCGTTCATCGATCCGTTGCTTGCTGGATTCGTTCCCTCTTCTTCAGGCTGCGTTCATCACGTTGTTGGGAGGATTCTCTACCCCAGGTTCTCGCTGTGAAAGATCGGGCATCAACTAGGAGGATCCACTGGGTTCCTCCCACATCACAGAAATTTTATCTGTACTCAGTTTTCCCCTCGAGTACTTAGACTAGCAAGTGCAATATACTCAGTTTTACCCTCAAGTAGCTAGTCAACAGAGAGTCAACAAATGAGATTAACATATCTAATTGAGGCATTTCATGCGCAAAAAAATTCAAAAAAATAAAAACATAGTGGCACCTACTCATGGAGTCTTCCTACGCAACCTGCCACCAAGAAAACCTTAACAAACATATATAAATCAAGTTTTACCACAAATTGCCACTTCTCAGAATCACTAGTGTAGCTATGAAGATGCATGGTTTTCCACTCAAACCCCTTTGCAAAACATCTTCCCCAAAAACATAGTTTGTCTAAATGATGCCATAATTGTCACACTCATGTATATTTGAATTGCAAATAATTTGATGTAGCCCAATATGAATTATATTGTACAAAATATGCATTTTTCATTTTGTAATTCTTTTTGTTTGAATCCCTTAGTCTATTTACTATTTATGTGCCCTTGGATTGTTAGTACTACTCAGTTTTGCCCTCAAGTTCTGTCACAAATGCTCTCAGAAGTCCAAACTTATCCTGATTGGTTGAGCCGTTGTCACACGGATCGACTCCACGAACTGTTGATCAACTGATCTAACGGGCAGTATACCCCTCCCCGTCTCTTCGTGGCCACCCCTCTCTCTCTCTCTTCGTGGCCACCCCTCTATCTCTCTGTCGGTGGATGCATTATTGTCACCCCTCTAACAATTATCAACTATCTTTCGCTTTCCTTTTTCTTTTAGGGGATATAGTTTTGGCATATAGTTTTAGTAATTTGAAACGGCCCAAAAGTGGTATAATTTTGGTATAAACATGAGGCATACATATTTGCGGATTTCGGTGAATGCATTATTGTCACCCCCCTGACATAGGCATCCCCAATGGGCCTGCCGAAGATAGTACCCGGGGTTTACTGAAGGCCCACTACTCGAAGAATAAGAAGATTCAGAAGCCCAAGATATTGTTAAGGAAAGTTAGAGTTGTAATAGAAAGCATTATTTGTAATCTTGCGGGATGAGTTAGAGACCTTCCCGGACTCTGTAACTTGTACAATACGAATCCCTCGACTCCACTTCCTATATAAGGGGGGTCGAGGGACAAAGAAATCATCGAATCATTGTCTCTCAAACCCTAGTTTTCATAATCGACGAGTACTTTTCGGCTGAAACCTTCGAGATCTACTTGCCCTCTACTTCCAACTAAACCCTAGTCTACAATCCGTAGGCATTGACAAGTTAATACCTTGTCAATTGGCGCCGTCTGTGGGAATTAGAGGCGTCAAGGATCTGATCTCGATGGCACGTTCAAGATCGTCGACTTCATCAACAGCAAGCAACGCGATGGATCGAGGTAAACAGACCGCAACTGGTCCTGTCGATTTTGTTCCTCACCCGCCCTCCCGTTTGGATGCATATGCGTATCTGGAGGAGCCTATGGAGATGACGTTCGGAAGATTTCACTTTCGCGTCGAGAAAGAGGGAGCGTATCATGTCGAAGTTCCGATCTCGTCGGGATTGTCGGCGGTCGATTCCAATTTTTCGAACTCTACATCGTCAATCGAGTCAGGAGAAGAAGAAACTTCGTCGTCACGCTTCATCAGCACTAGGGCAAGAGAAAAGCTCGCCAAGATCTTCAGCGACATGTCGTTTGAGTCATCTGCGGACTCCTATATAAGCGATGACTCAAACAATGTCGACAGCTTCAACTTCATCGACAAATCCACTACAGTGGGCAAGGTCTTCGCCAATCTTCATGATGGTGTCACCAAACCCAGCATAGATCTGAATACAAAATATCATCAGATTTATGTCATCGGAGAGCCAAGCCGTGACCAGGAGGAAACATCTGAGGCTTTCGACGATTTGGGAAATCCATACGTCGATCCCTCTGATTTGCGACGAGGTCTAGGCAACAAATATATCGGATCTGAACCTCGAGATAGAGTTCAACTTCCGCAAGCAGCATGGGACAGAGCCGCAAGGGCTATGGATGGCTCAGAACCAATGGCTACCACAGCCACGCCAGAAGAATTGCAAGCATATCAATATAGGCTCGCACGAGCTGCAAGGGAATTGGAAAAGCAGACAGCAGCTTTAAATAGAAGAAAGGAGGCAGCCTCCGCATCGAGCAGGCGAAGGCCAGAACTGAGTCGACAATCTGGAACTTCGGGAGATAGCCACAGGGAAGCTCGGAATAGAGCAAGATCAAGGTTGCAAAATATACCTGAAGGAGAAAGAGAGCACTTGGTTCAAAACCTCGACATGTCTTTTATGTCGATAGACACGAGAGGGAACATCATCCCCAAGACACCAGAAGTTGGGTATATGGCGACACAAGCTTTCATCCTTGCATCCAGGCCACCCCCAGGAGATCCAAGGGAGGCATTGTATAACATGGCAATGGCAGGAGTTGGAGCCATGGGAACGGCGTTCGCATCAACACCTCCCGAAGGAACAGCAAGGCAAAATAGTCCACGACCTGCGGCAGCAACAACAGCAGCTCCCGAAGGACCAAGTGGAGCAAGGGACACATCAGCACAAGCAAGGGTCGACAGAGCGCGACAAAGCAGAAGGGAACATCGGCATTCCCCAGAGCTAAACGACGAGGATATGTGTGGTTTGCCATGTTTCACAAGGAGAGTCCGAAAAACTCGAGTCCCTTCGGGATTTAAGTTGCCTGATAATTTTAAGAAATTCGACGGCCTGCAGGATCCAGAGGATTGGCTAGTTGATTATCTCGAGACGGTGAAGCTCACAGGAGGAACCAGAGCAA
Organism: Lolium perenne; assembly: GCF_019359855.2. Classification (NCBI taxonomy): domain Eukaryota; kingdom Viridiplantae; phylum Streptophyta; class Magnoliopsida; order Poales; family Poaceae; genus Lolium; species Lolium perenne. Next base: position 142,732,013 of record NC_067248.2, on the reverse strand, counting down.
CAGCTATGCAAAGCATCCAGGTGCATTTGAGTGGAGCCGCGCGGTCTTGGATAAAGAAACTTCCTCCAGGATCTATCGACAGCTGGGATAGCTTCGAGGACGTGTTCGTCAAGAACTTCTGGTCCACCTGCAAAAAACCTGCATCATTAGAGGAACTGAGGGCGTGCCGACAAAAGCCAGACGAGCCAATGAGAAAGTATATCCAAAGGTGGAATATCATCAAAAACTCGGCAGAAAATATATCTGACGAGAGAGCAATAGATGCGTTTGTCGCAGGAATCAGGCGTGGAAATTTTGTCGAGGATTTGGGGAAGACCAATCCAAAGACAGTATCCGCACTAATGGAAATAGCAAACAGATGGGCAGATGGAGAAGATGCTGTTCACAACAAACGGCACCGGTCGCCAGAGGAAGACCGCGGTCGAAATTATCAACCAAGGCGACGATTTCCTCGGCAGTACTCGAGCTATGATGCTCCAGGACAAATCTCGGCTGGCTTCCGGGCAAGCACCGGAGGAAACAACAGAGATGATTACCAGAGGAGCAATGAGCAACGAGGTGACAATAGAGATGACTCTCGAAACAATAGGCAAAATAGCGGGCCAAGGTTCCAGAGGCCTTTTGTGTCTCCCGAAGAGATGATGAACGGGCCGTGTCAGATGCATTTTTTCCTCGACAGCAACGGAAAAAGACAGTCAGGACATCTGCAGAAGGATTGTCGAAATTTCCAGGCAATGCTAAGGTGGGCAGGGCATGCTAATGCTCAGGCAGCACACAGAAATACTCGAGAACCCAGGAGTGAGATTCACCTGCCACCTCCTCCCGTGATTACGGACGAAAATCGACATCAGCTCAGAATAGCGGCAGCACCTGCACCACCGCCTTATGTGGATCCTAACTCTAACGAAGCGGTCTCGATGATTCAGAAAGGAAGGCCATCCAATAGAGCTCAGAAAGTAATCTCGCGACAGGTGTTCATGGCAGAAAAAATGCCTCCACCAACAGTCGGGTATCTTAATTGGTCAGGACAAGATATTGGCTTCACCATAGCGGACCATCCACAGCAGGTTCCTCGACCAGGGCAGTCAGCACTCATCTTACCAGCAGTCATCGCAGGGTTCGACGTATCTCGCGTGTTTATAGATGACGGCAGCAGCTTAAACCTTATGTACGCAGATACATTAAGGAAGATGAACATATCCCTAGCAAACCTGAAACCAACAGACACGAGATTCCACAGTATTACACCAGAGAAGCCAAGTTATCCGCTGGGGAAGATTAATCTCGACGTTCAGTTTGGGACCCGAGAAAACTACAGAATCGAGAGGCTGGAGTTTGAAGTCGTAGATTTCCCATCACAGTATCACGCTTTGTTGGGACGACCAGCATATGCTAGGTTTATGGCGGTACCACATTACACGTACCTGTTGTGGAGGATGCCTGGACCTAAGGGACCAATCACAGTCAAAGGAAGCTTTGCCCTAGCCGATAAGTGCGATAAGGATTTTCATCGACTGTCAGAAACTTTCGGGATGCAAGCCGAGTATATGGCGTCAAGGCTCACGACTGACTACGACGTGCTGCCAGATGTTGGAAGGCCAAATAAAGAATCAACTTTCAACACTGAGAAAAATTCTAAGGAGGTGCAGATTCACCCGACCGACCCGAAAAAGATGACATCCATCGCAAACGACATGGACCTCGCATAGGAAAGCGCGCTCGTCGAGTTCCTCCGTGAGAACTGGAAAATCTTCGCATGGTGTCCAGCTGACATGCCAGGAGTACCCAGGGAACTTGCCGAGCACCACCTAAACTTGGATCCACTAGCGAGACCAATCAAACAACCTTTGCGGCGTTTTTCAGAACCAAACCGCAAGGCTATGTTGTCAGAAATCGATCGACTAAGAGAAGCTGGTTTTATCAAGGAGCTGCATACAGAGGCCACATGGGTAGCAAACCCAGTGTTGGTGCCGAAGAAAAACACTAAAGTCCTTCGCATGTGCGTCGATTTTACGTGTCTCAATAAACATTATCCAAAGGATCACTTTCCCCTCCCGAGGATCGATCAAATTATCGACTCCACGGCAGGATGTGAACGTCTTTCCTTCTTGGATGCATATTCTGGTTATAACCAGATCAGATTGAAAGAAGAAGATGAGGTCAAAATAGCGTTCATCACACCGTACGGCGTGTTTTGCTACAGAACAATGCCTTTCGGCTTGAAAAACGTGGGAGCAACATATCAGAGGATGATGCAAAAGTGTTTGGCGACACAGATTTGAAAAAACGTACAAGTATACATCGATGATGTCGTCATAACATCAAAGAAGGGGACGACGTTAATCGAGGATCTGAAGGAAACTTTCGACAACCTCGACAAATTCTGCCTCAAACTGAACCCGACGAAGTGTTCCTTCGGCGTCCCAGCAGGAGAACTTCTTGGGTTTCTAGTTTCAGCAAGAGGGATTGAAGCAAATCCCGATAAAATACAAGCTATCGTAACAATGAGGAAGCCAACAAAGTTGAAAGAAATACAGCAGCTAACTGGGCGAGTCGCAGCTTTAAGCAGATTCGTAGCCAGGCTGGGAGAAAAAGCGTTACCGTTCTATGCTTTAATAAAGCAAGGAGAGAAATTCCAGTGGAATGAAGAAGCCGACAAAGCTTTCGAGGATTTGAAACGCACAATCTCGACACCACCAATCTCGGTGGCGCCGAAAGAGAAACAACCTCTCCTGCTATACATCGCAGCCACACCTCAGGTGGTTAGCACGGTGCTAGTCGTTGAAAGAGAGGAAGAAGGAAAAATCCGTGGAGTACAAAGGCCGGTATATTTCATCAGTGAAGTTTTATCGCCTTCTAAACAGCGGTACCCGCAGTACCAGAAGCTGCTTATGGAGTGATTAAAACAGCAAGGAAGTTGCGCCATTATTTTTCGGCACACCCGATAATAGTGGTCAATGAAGCACCTCTTTCAAATATACTGAACAATCCAGAAGCTACAGGGCGTGTCTCCCTTTGGGGCATAGAACTTTCCCCTCGGGACATCACATATGAAAAAAGAAAGGCAATCAAGTCGCAAGTTTTGCCAGATTTCATTGCAGAGTGGATGGAGCTGCAAAATACAGGACCCCCAGATTTATCGAGAACTTGGACCATGAACTTCGATGGATCCAAGAGAGTAGAAGGAGCTGGCGCAGGGGTAATACTCATATCACCTGAAGGCGACAAATTGAAGTATGTCCTACGGATGACGTTCCCAAACGCATCTAACAATGAAGCAGAATATGAGGCTCTCATACACGGGATGAAGATGGCGAAAGCTTGCGGCACAACTCGACTAAAAATCTTTGGCGACTCACAGTTGGTAGCTCAGCAAGTCATGAACCAATGTGATGCAGTCAATGATAGCATGATAGCATATAAGGAGGTGTACAATGAGCTTGAGAAGCTGTTTGATGGATGCGAAGTAAATCACATCAGTAGGTTGAGCAATGATGAAGCCGACGTTCTCGCAAACATCGGGTCGCAGTGCCTCCCAATTCCGTCAGGTGTATTTTGGGAAGAAATAGCAGAGAGATCCACAAAGCCAAAGAAGGCGCAGAAGAAAGCGAAGGACGAGAAAACTTCGGCACCCCTCAAAGAAGCTGTGGATGACGAAGAGGACCAAGAGCTGGTGATGATGGTAGAAGTTCCATGGATGCAAGCGTACATATCGTATATCCTAAGAAAAGAAATACCCGACGATCCAGTTGAAGCAAGGCGAATTATTCGACGATCCAAAGCCTTCACAGTGGTCAAAGGGGAGTTATATAAGCGAAGCATTTCAGGCGTCCTGCAAAGGTGCGTTACACCCAAAGAAGGAAGGACAATCCTAAAGGACGTGCACGAAGGAATATGTGGTCACCACGCGAGCAGTCGAGCTATTGCTGCCAAAGTTTTTCGGCAAGATTTTACTGGTTGACAGCAATCGAGGATACAAAAGAGATAGTACGAACCTGCGATGCGTGCCAAAGATTCGCCGCAAGACCCCACTCTCCGGCAGCAGAGTTGATGCCAATACCATTATCTTGGCCCTTTGCTCAATGGGGACTCGATATGGTTGGAAAATTGCACAAGGCTTCGCCAGGAGGATATGAGTACATGTTGGTTGCTGTCGACAAATTCACCAAGTGGGTAGAAGCGAAGCCAATAAACTCACCAGACGCAGCGTCGGCAATAAAGTTCGTGAAAGGCCTCGTTTTTCGGTTTGGAGTACCTCATAGCATCGTGATAGACAATGGCAGTAACTTTACAGCTAAGGAGTTCAAGGCATACTGCGCAGAAGTAGGCATCAAATTGCACTTTGCGTCAGTTGGACACCCGCAAACCAACGGCCAAGTCGAGAAAGCCAATGGTATCATCTGCAACGGTATTAAAAAGCGCCTGCTAGGACCGCTTGAAAAGGCTCGACATACCTGGCCAGAAGAATTGCCAAGTGTTTTGTGGAGCATCCGCACAACACCAAATACGGCGACACAAGAAACTCCGTTTTTTCTCGTCCATGGAGCTGAGGCGGTACTACCAATTGAAATAGAGCATGATTCCCCAAGAGTGACAGAGTATGACGAGGAAACCTCAAGAAAAGCTCGGGAGGACGATGTAGACGCACTCGATGAAGCTCGAGATGAAGTACTATCACGAGTCACCAAGTACCAGCAGGACCTGAAAAACTACCACAGTCGACGATTGCGGCCAAGATCTTTCCAGGTTGGCGATTTGGTCCTACGGCTCAACCAGCAAAGTACTGAAAAGCTCGAGTCACCATGGTTGGGCCCTTACGTCGTCACAGAAGTAATCGACGGAGGAGCATACAGGATCAAGGACAAGAAGACAGGGGTTCCCAAGAAAAACCCCTGGAACGTGGCGCAGATCAGGCGGTTCTACGCTTAGAGTCGAAATATAGTCCTCTTCTGTAAAAATACAATGTACTGAAACGCCCGCGAGTTTTCAGACGCACTCTTTTCCTTTTCAGGGCACCGAGTGGGGCTGGAAAGGTTTTTAATGAGGCGGGCTCGCGGTGCTGCAATATAATAAAGACAGTGGAGATATATTTCTCGTTCTTCGATATGCTCGGGGGCTAAATGCCTTTCAAGTTACAAAATATACACAATATAGCTGAACTAGACTTACAAAAATATTTCGCCTTGGTACAAAATACCTCGCCAAATAGAAAATCAGGGGTTAACACCCACAAATATAGTATACTCGTTCAAAATTCTATTGCTTTGGTCTGAAAACCTCGCAACAAAAATATAGAACGTCGCCATCAAGACACTCGGGGGCTTATAACCCATTGACAGCAAAATATATATTCTTGCAACAAAGAAAAATCTTCGAGATGACAAAATAGTATAAGCTCCAGCCAATGGCTCGGGGGCTTCACAACATAAACAACTTCATCAATACAAAAGAGTTCGACAAAATATAGACATAACTTCTCAAATATAGTACAACTCAGTTAAGGCCTAATATACTATCTATGGATAAACCTTTGGTCGTGTTGTGCTCAGCATAGGTCCCCTTGACGAAGAATTCTGAATCCATCCGAAGAAGTCCATCCATCATCGCCTCGGCCACAGGAGTCACCATGTCATTGATTGCGTCAATGTTATTTTTTCGCCGCGATTTCTTGGCCAAGCAGTCAGCAACAATCTTCGTCAGGTCCAATTTGGGATGGCAAATGTGTATCATTATCATGGCGTACCTTGCCCCAGCAGTTAATTGAGCTCGCACAAAGTTATGAATACGGGGGGCATCTCTGAATTTCTCCATCAATCCAAGAAGAGTTTCGGGAGCATCGTCTCGAGGAAACAGAGTTTTGTAAACAAGGGTCAAGGTTCTCGTGCAGAAGTTAAGAAATTCGCGAACCTGACAGGCGCGATCTTGGAACCTGACAATCTGTTGGGTTCGCTCGGGAGTGGCCCAGAACAGACAGCCATGGTTAAGTGAAAGATTGACGAGGAGGTTCGTTCTCACATTCACTCTTTCATCTTCAGCAGCAGCGTCGAGAACCGAACCTATTGAGCGACAGAGCAAGAAATTTAAGGAGAGGTACAACAAAAAGCAGAAGCAGTATTAGGTTGGAAAAACATACCTAGCATATCCACGCTAGCTTCAGTCATTAGCTCGAGCATACTATTTTCTCGAGTAGTTGCTTTCTCAGCTTCGGACACAGCAGCGTCCTTGGCAGCTATGGCTTCTTTAGCTTGTTGAAGAGCAATTTTCTCTCTTTCGGATGCTTTTCGAGATTGCTCCATCATCGCCAAAGTTTGTTTCTTCATGGATTGGAGCTGTTGGCGAAGTTCTTGCAAATCTTGTGAGAAATGTTTACTCGAAGAACCTTCGATAAGGTTATCATCGATGAGTGTTTTCTTCGAGAAGGAGGAAGCAGGAGAAGTATCGGTAGGATGAGGATTTGCAGAGTAGTTATCAAATATCAACTGGAAAAGAAAATCTCAATATCAAATGATCGCGCAAGATAGAATTCCATTGATCTTCAGGAAATTTACACAGACATGACAGAGGGAGTTCTTCAAAAGGACTACTAGGATAATTGTCGCCAAAGCTATTATGGCAACAACAGCAAAAGAAACAGAAAAAATAAAGAAAGAAAAAGAAGGGGCATTCAACTAGACCTCCGGCTTCGACGAGCTAGGAGTCGAAGTTGGCTTGATTCCGAGATAGGCCAGATCTTCTTCGTGTTAGGCTTTGCCGCCCTGATCAGTGCTCGCCACTTCGTGGTCTCCATCTCTTCTGTGTCGCCCACTTTCGTCCAGTCAATAGTTTGTCGGCCGTAAACCAAGGCGACAGTGCTCTAGACAGCAATCTTCATATTTTCTTGGCGCATCTTCAGTCCAAGATCTTCTGGTGGATTGAAGTCCTTAGCAAGAGCAAGGAAAGTCTTGGGTTCCGTTTTCTTCGGGAAGAAGTAAGGGAACAGCCGTGACAATCCTGCTTCAGCCTGTTCAATACCTTCACGAGTTTCTGTTCCATGAAACTCAAGGAGAGAGAGTGCGTCGAGAAGAGGATCGTTGTCGGGATCTTCAAGCTCAAATTCTTGGTTGGTTTTATCTGTCGAAGAAAATATATGTTGGTCGACAAGCAAGTAAAGAAAAGCAAGTCTAAAGAAGACAGAATAGATCGACAAACTTACTGACAAAGCGCCGATTCTGCGAGTTCAAGCGCTTGAGGATCGCTTTTTCACGAGCAGCCTGTGCGGCTTTATGCTCGTTCAAAGAAGTTTTGGCATCATGAAGCCTTTTCTGCAGATCTTCAACACCAGCAGCTTCTGCCTTGGCCTTCTCAACCTCTGCTTTAGCTTTGCCAGCATCAGATTCGGCCTTCTTGCGAGCCGCCTCACTTTGCTCTAATTTCTGAGCAAGTGTGTCGGCAAGTTTGTTGGCCTCCGCAAGTTTTTCTGCCAAAATAGTCAAAAATAGTCAAAATTGCGATAAAACAGGGGCAAGAAGTCATGAACAAAGGCAAGCAGGGAGTCATTACCTTCGGTCTTGCTGGCATACTCGCGGTACCCAACGAATTGGGAACCGATGCGAATAAGTTCTTTGATCATAGGCTGTCAAAGAAGGATAAAGAAAGAAAGCGTCGGTATGGGAAAAGACATGATGGCTCGATGAAGCAAACAGAGAAAATATAGACAATGTCAGAAAGAAATTAAGGACTTACATCATCCAAAAGAGGAGTTGAGGAGCTACCCAATTGTAGGGTAGGCTCCATGACTGTTTCCACCCTTGCCCTTTTTGGCGAAGGGACAAGGGGGCTTGCAGGAGCAGTAGGTTCGTCGGTGTTTTGTTGAGGAGGCGAAGATTCTTCTCCTTCAACGTGCACCTCAGAAACAACTAGAGTATGCGACGTACTCGTTTCGAGTAGTCGCATCAGTAGCTGGCATTTCTTCCTCGTCACCACTACAATTAAATGACGGCAGTATAAAAAGCAAGATAGAGAATAATCTTCGAGTAGCAAAACAAATAGAAACAAGAGATAACTTACGAGCTGATGAGGGCTTCAAGGTATGGATCAAAAGCTGCCTTCTGGCGTGAAGGAGCAGCTTCTTCGGCTTTGGAGGTGCCGGAATCTTCTACTTCAGTCCTCTTCCTTTTGTTCTTTGGAGAAACAGCAAGAGGAGGAGACTGTGCCGAGGTGGTACCCTCGGATTCAGCTTCCTTTTCAGAAGATCCCGCAGATTTTCGAGAACCTGCGGGTTCACTCTCAGGGGCAGGAGTATCTTGGTTGTCTTCAAGGACAACAGATCGTTCTTCGACTTCTCCACCTTCAGGAAGGGGAGGTAGCGAGACAAGATCTGGATGGTTCTATATGAAAACAAGGGGGGATGTCAACAAAAGAGTTATGCAAAGGATGGCAAATCAAAATGAGTAAAGTCGACAAAGGTTACCTCGGGGAGCGCATTGGTGGCGCTGTATGGTTTTACGCGACAAGAAGAAGGGACAGGATCTTTTTTGCTGAGGGAGGAGATTTTTCGGACAAGTTTCTCTAAGTCCTTGACCTCTAAATTCTCCGACAACCGATCCGCATCCTTGTCGCCAGCATACTTCCAGAGAGGGTATTTGCGAGCCTGAAGAGGCTGCACTCGGATTCTAAGGAAATATGCTGTGATTTGGATACCTGATAGCTCTTTGCCGCGAGTGTTTTGCAACTCGTGGATGCGAGTCATCAATGCCTCTGTCGCCGTTTTTTCCTCTTCGGTAGCCTCTGCGTCCCAGGAGCGGCGGCGATAGATTTTCTCGGCACCGTCAAAAGGAGGAATATTGTCTTCAGCACATCCATTGTTCTCCTCATGGATGTACAGCCACTTCTTGCGCCACCCTTGAACTGAGTCAGGGAATTTGACGTCGAAATACTCGATATCGGGGCGAACGCAGATAACAACGCCGCCTATGTTATATGCGACATTGGGAGAGCCATTGCGGCGACAAAAGAAAATGCGCTTCCATAGCGCCCAGTTGGGCTGGACACCAAGGAAGGCTTCGCAGAGGGTGATAAAAATGGAAATGTGGAGGATAGAATTGGGCGTGAGGTGATGAAGTTGCAGACCATAAACAAAAAAGCAACCCTCGAAGGAAAGGGTGAATGGGGGCAGAAAGGCCGCGGATGAGATGGTCGACGAAACTAACCCGATACTCCATTGGAGGGGTTGGGTAGCTTTCTTCACTAGGGAAGCACAGCGCTTTAGGCTTCTTGCTGATCCCCAGTTTCTTCAAGAGGTTGATGTCTTGGGTGGAGATTTTAGATCTCTCCCACTCGGCGCTTCCCAGATCCACAGAGGCCATCGTCGATTCCGGCGTGCTGTGTCTGGTCAATCTACGCGGTGGCATTAACAATGGCGCAGGAATGCAGCTTGGGAGAAGATGAGCTCAGGGAGTTGTGGGGCGCAGGAGGAGATTTTGCAGAGGAGAGCAGGAGAACGATGCGAGCGGAAGTGCTCAAGGAAGAAGAAGGAGATCTTATATAGAGGTGCGGCCAAACGGCATACCGTTGGATGGAAAAAGTGTGCGGCAGATGATGACCACGTGGAGCGGGGGTAAAAAATTAATTTAATCCTGGAGAAGTTACAGTGCGTACGCCAGGAAAAGCGGAGGACGTGTGTCCCCCACTTGCACGACGTGTCAAGATAATGGGTAATTTGGGCCCGCAAGGCAGCGGGAAAGGACTTCTCGCGATTTCAGGACTTACAATCGTGGCTATCGTCAGCAGTAACGTCACTTTAGCAGGAGGAAAATTCGACTGAACAGCTTCATAAAAAAGGCGACAGGGAAAAATATTGAAGAGCTTTTGATCAAATACAAGTTTTTGATCAAATGCTCGGGGGCTACTTCGGAAAAATGAAAAGGTCAAGAAAGACAAAATAGAAATGGCGTGAGCCTATGATCAAATACAAATATTTGCTCATAGCCTCGGGGCTACTCCCATCGGGAGCACTGTTCGCGCACCCGAGAGATTTGAAAATTTCGGGAGAGAAAGAAAATATAGCAGCATAAGGCGTGGAGCCTACACCCAAGCAAAAGTCCTTGGCTGTAGCCTCGGGGGCTACTCCCATCGGGAACGCTGTTCGCGTGCCCGATGAAATTATAAAAAAAAAGAAAGGAAAAAGAAAGAAAAGGCGAGAAGACGAAAAATAGAAGAGCAAGAGAGTATATTTCGAGTTCCAAGTAACTCTACATATACTCCCATCGGGAGAGCAATATAAGTCATCCGTTGACTCAATAAAAGGTGCCATTCCAACAGCCGAATAAGCACTCGACAATATATTCTGAGAACGCCTAAGTTGCGATCAATTTCTGAATGCCGCAAAACTTTGCGAAGGTAAGACCCCAGATCCATTCTGTGTGGCGTGGCGCCGTCTCTGACGTCGGTTTGCTACTTTTATCCGTATCAACAGATACGAAGAAAAATCCTAACAGACGCGTTAGGTACCCGATAAATATGACTGGGACTCGACAGAATGGTAAGACCTTAAGCGGCACCTGTCGAAGTTTACACCAGTATCCCGAGATCATGTCCAGGGACGTGATCTTGAAGTAGGTTGTTGCGGATTGCCACTAGAGCAGTTAACTAGTACCTGATCCGTCAGATGAACTAGCCCCAACTACCATTATCCCTGTACAATATAGAAATTCATATAAAGAAATATAGAGAAGTTTTAAGTTGTCGAGTAAAAATAAACAGTGGAGATTTTCCCTGACTCTACGATTCAAGCAAAATCTCGGGGGCTACTGACATAGGCATCCCCAATGGGCCTGCCGAAGATAGTACCCGGGGTTTACTGAAGGCCCACTACTCGAAGGATAAGAAGATTCGGAAGCCCAAGATATTGTTAAGGAAAGTTAGAGTTGTAATAGAAAGCATTATTTGTAATCTTGCGGGATGAGTTAGAGACCTTCCCGGACTCTGTAACTTGTACAATACGAATCCCTCGACTCCACTTCCTATATAAGGGGGAGTCGAGGGACAAAGAAATCATCGAATCATTGTCTCTCAAACCCTAGTTTTCATAATCGTCGAGTACTTTTCGGCTGAAACCTTCGAGATCTACTTGCCCTCTACTTCCAACTAAACCCTAGTCTACAATCCGTAGGCATTGACAAGTTAATACCTTGTCACCCCCCTAACAATTATCAACTATCTTTCGCTTTCCTTTTTCTTTTAGGGGATATAGTTTTGGCATATAGTTTCGGTAATTTGAAATGGCCCAAAAGTGGTATAATTTCGGTATAAACATGAGGCATACATATTTGCGGATTTCGGTGAATGCATTATTGAACGGATCATAGCGAACAAGAGGGGGGTGAATGGCGCTACGGCAATTTTTAGTCTTTTTCAAGTTTTATGCAACGGAAGGTAAAGGTGTGTCTTTTAGCAATGGGGGTGATCCTACAATGAAGCTAGAGCATGTGCAACAAGTAAAGGAATCAACAAGATAGTAAAAGTAAGGAGCGAGACAACCGGGGGGGCGCGAGGCGAGTCGAGGTTTGTTTCCCGCAGTTCCCTCCACTAAAGGAGGTACGTCTGCATTGAGGAGGTGCTAGTCTCACACAAGAGACTAGGCGGCCACACCACGAAGGAAGGCCTCACCCTCTTCCTCGAGAGAGCTCCACGGAGGTGCTCTCCCTCTTCCACTAAGGCACCGGTCGAGGCGGTGATTCCTTCACAAGGTTGAGGCGAGCTCCACACACACAAGGATGCTCCCAACACCCTATGGAGCTAGTACATCACCAAGCTAGACTCCATAGCTGCTCATCTCCAATGCTCCACCATAGGAACCCATCACCAATGCTCCACCATAGGAACTCCTCCAATTCTCCACCAAGAAACTCTCAAAGGCTCCACCAAGAAACTCTCCAAGGCTCCACCGAAGGAACTCCCCAATGCTCCACCAAAGGAACTCTTCTCCAAGATCCACCAAAGGAACCCTTCCACCAAGATCCACTAAGGAATAGCTAGTATTTGTGAAATCTCTCTTGGTAGAACTATAGATCGGGGTCTCCTCCACCTATCCTCAAAATTAGGGCAAGATTGGTTGGAGGGGGAAGGAGATCCTCAAGGATTAAGCTCAGCAACAATGGAGGAGAGAGAAGGGGAAGAGATAAAATCGCGTTGGGAAGAATGGGCCCTTAAATAGGCTCCTCCAAATCCAACCGTTATGTCCAGTTTTGGCCTAAGCGGTACTACCGCTTTGGTGCAAGCGGTACTACCGCCCTGAGTTCGAAATCCCCCCAGATCTGGTCAAACGACACAGAGCGGTACTACCGCCTGCGGTACCGCTTGTGGTACCGCAATAGGGTCCAGACCTTACTGGACTCGAAGCGGTACCAGAGCGGTACCAGGGCGGTACTGCCGTAACGCGTTACGGTACCTCGAGCGGTACCGTGAGCGGTACTACCGCTCGTGAGCGGTACTACCGCCCCAGGTACTGCAGGGGTACCGCAACTTGTTCTGGGGGACAATACACAACAGAACTCAGAGCGGTACCGAGGCCGGTACCTATAGGGGTAGCGGTACTACCGCTACAGGTACTAGTAGTACCGGCCTGGCTAAAACTGGTTTTCTTCCCTTTTTCTCTCCAACTTTGTTACCTCGCTAAATGCACACAAAACCGGAAAACCTATCAACTACGCTTCAGTCTTCTGATCTTGACGCGTCCGGCGAGGTCACCGTATACTTGCAAATCTAACAATAATACTCAAGGCACACGGTGAGATTACTCAAGTGTTGTCATCAAACACACAAAACTTGGGGTATGAATTTTGCTCTTACAATCTCCCCCTTTTTGGTGTTTGATGACAACACAAGAGTTGACAATAACATATGATATTATGATGAGAACATTAGATTTGCAAAAACTAGACGGAGCTCCCCCTACACATGTGCATATCATGAATATGTATTTGAATACAAATACACATGTTATAGAGACATCACTCCCCCTAGTTTTTACAAACCAAGCACATATGCAACATAGATAGATGACATGTTCAAAAGGCATATGTACAACATGGAGGCAACATAAGATCATATACGGAGATTTGGGTGAAGTTATCATACCATAGCCTTGAGAATACCCAAACTCACAATAGGATGCCTCCATGGAATTGTTGATGTAGCCAAGAGACAAAATGAGCAACTAGAACCAAACGGCTACAAACAACAACGGTCTCCATCCACCTAGGAACTTCTCCCCCTTTGGCATCGGAACACCAAAAAGGAGGGTGTCGAGGGTACTCCTCGCCAATGCCCTCCGATAGGGGCTTAGGGTTGATGGAATCCTGTAGGCTGACACAAGACATCGGTTCACAGACAAGCGGGGAGAGCGATTTACCCAGGTTCGGGGCCCTCGATGAGGTAAAACCCTTACGTCCTGCCTGTCTGTTCTTTGATTATGATAACAATGGGTTACAATGGGGTGCCGAATAGTTCGGCTGAGATCTAGTCGAGATTGCTATTGCTAGGGTTACCTAGCTCTAAGCTTTTTCTGGTTAAGATTGCTAAGATTGATCGTGTCCCTCGGCAGCCCCTCTCCTGGCCTTTATATAGGAGGCCAGGTCTCAAGAGGTCTAACCGAATACGACTAGATTTACAGTAGTTCAGATCCAATCTTTCCTTGTTGGTTCACTTCCTTGTCTTGCCCGTCAAGGAATCTTCTGGTACGCCGACCTAGCGGCCCATCACGCCTTCATGTATCTTCATGGGCCTCCAATTAGTCAATACCGGATAGGGCAACGCTGGTTACTCGAAGGGTAATGCCCACGTCAGTAGCCCCCGAGTGTCTAGCCGAAGATAATTCGGGTAGAGACTTAATGCATGTCTTCTCCTGATATTCTTCTGCTTCATTGTCCTTGTTCATCTTGAATCTGCTTCACCTTCTTTTATCGGGTGCGCGTCAGCGCTCCCGATGGGAGTAGCCCCCGAGTCTAGGTACGGATGCTTACAATCCGTGCGTAGACTCAAGTTGTTCTACTCGAATACTCTCCCCTGCCGAATTTTTCGCAGATCTTCATAGGTCACCCGATATACTTTCTTTACACAAAGGATAATGAGTAACGTGCCCAACTTTTGTTGGTTAACTGCCGATGGCAAAACAACGTTACCCTACACAGAATCAAGTCCCCGGGCATGATCCTGGAGTGCAAAAAACTTTTAACGGGTGTGCACCACGTCCTCCCGATGGGAGTAATTATCGAGTCTGGGTACAGACTCAAACCTTCTTCCTTCGACTGCTTATTCCGTCGAGTCTTTTTTTATCGGGCGCGCGTCAGAGCTCCCGATGGGAGTAGCCCCCGAGTCTAGGTTCGGATGCTCGTAATCCGTGCGTCGACTCAAATCCTTTATCCGATGATTTTTCATGTTTCCTTCGAGTGCTTCTAGTTTTTTTTATGATGTCATTGTTGACGTGTAACTGCTGCGGGCTGATTTGACGGGTCCTGACCTGACGGGCTTGCCCTAGCTCTGTGCAATCAGTTTTTTAGGGCTTGACCACTACACGCGTAACGATCGAGGTGGCTCCTCGATTTTCGCACAATCGTGGACGTAGTGGGCCGCCGGTTCCTCCCCTTCCTCAAGCGCCACGTGCTTACTTAACTCTTAACTTCTCCTCAAAATCTCCAAAGGGCGAAAAATTCCTAATCTTCTCCACGGTTCCCGCAGTATCTCCTCATTCTTCCCCTTCTTCCTTCCTTCGCCATTGTCGCGCCGCCACCACAGCTTTTCCAATCTTCCTCAGATCCCACAATGGTGAAGAAGAAGAATCCTACCGTCGCCGCTAGCTCCACCAGCGGAGGTGCCGCCGCCAAGTCCTCCTCTTCTCTTCCGAAGGGGAGCGCTCCGAGCGCCCCTCCCCCAGCTCCGGCGCCGCCAGCGCCGCCAAGCTCAGTGGTCAAACTTGGGGACTGGGTAGCATCAACCGTCACCAAGCGTGACGAGAAGAGGTCCCGAAGCCTAGGATTGATATCCTCCGATGCGGGAGATGTGATCCTTCCAGGTGCGATTTCTCGGCCTGATCCTCCTGCTGGATTTACTGTGATGTTCTTATCTTTCCTTCACCGAGGCCTTTCGCTCCTCATTCATGGATTCCTCCTCCATCTCTTGCGGACGTACGAAATCCAATTATGGCAACTTACCCCCAACTCAATCCTCCATGTTGCTGTGTTCATCACCCTTTGCGAGGCGTTTCTGGGTATTGAACCTCATTTCGGGCTGTGGAAGAAGATCTTCTATGTGAAGAGAAGCAGTAGTAATGGGTACTTTGTTACCGGAGGAGTAGGTTTTGTTGCTCGCTCAGAGGTCAATTACTTTAATTTTCCAATGAGAGAGTCCGTGCAAGGATGGAGGCTGAAGTGGTTTTACGTCAAGGACTCCTCGTCACCCGAGTGTCTGCTCCCTTGCTATGCCGATGTTTCTGAAGCCAAGCCCAAGAACTCTTGGAAGAATATTCTCTCAGCCGACGAAAGGGCTTCAGCCGAAGAATTATTTGCCAAATTTCTTCGAATCAAAGAGGCCGACGGCCAAACTATGATTGGTACAGAGGTGGCAGCAGTATTCCTGAAGCGCCGAATCCAGCCAGTCATGGCCAGAGTTCACCCGATGTGGTTGTACTCAGGTCCAAAGGATGAAACCAGAATTAATGCTGCCGATTTATCAGAAAAGGAGTTGCTTGATGAAGTCCGTCGCCTTACTTCCTTTAATCAGGAAGATTCGATTCCGCTGATCTCTTCTTATGCTCCCCTTGATGCTGATCACCCACCATCAGGGGTATTTTTCTTTCTTCACATCTCTACTACACCTTTTTTCTTAGCCGACAAAATTACCTTTGTTCTTACTTGTCATTTTTCTTCGCCAGATCCCCATGGTTTCTGAAAATACACGTGATTCACTGGATGATACTTCTGAGGGGAGAGGCTCCTCAATCCCCGTAGATTTTCACACCACCGAGCAAACAGGTCTAGAGGATGAATATAATGGTCTGATGGATCTCGAAGTTGCCCACACTGACCTTCCCTCCTCAGCCGATAACACTTGTGTCGCAAATGGCTCAGTGCGTAATGACGACACTGATCGTGATACTTTTGTTGATGCAGCTGCGGAAGGGGCCAGAGCTTCACCTGCGAAGAGATCAATCGGCGGCTTTGCCGATGAAGATGATCTCTTCGACATGTAAGTAGTTCCTTTCCAAAAGTTATACTTTGCCTTTTTAGTTTTCATACCCCTTTTATAATCATAGTCGACCATTCACCTTGGCAGCGACGAGGGCTTTATCGAGCCTCCGCCTAAAAAGCCAAATCTGATGCTGCCTCGCCGGTCGTGGTGGCTTCCGAAGCTTCGGCTCCTAAGGCTGCCCCCATGGCCCAAGCATCGACTGCTTCATCCCTTTCCAAAGGAAAGGATATTTCTCCAACTGCTGCCACTGCGACTCCTTTTTCTGTAAGTCCTCTTCTGATTGCAATACATATTTCTTGAAGCGTGCCTTGTTTAATTGTTTTTCTTTCTCTCTTAAGGACCTGCGAGGCGTTATTTCTTCTCTGGAAGCTTTCGCTTCCCGATTCACTTCTCTAGAAGCTGACAAGGCTCGGCTACAAGAGGAAGTCGAATCCTCTTCCTCGAAATTGGATGTCGCAGTCAAGATAGCTGCTGCGGCTCGCCAAGAGATCGATTCTTTGAAGGAAGAACTAGCCAGGCTGAAAGAGAAACTAAAGGAGGAAGAAGCATCCAGGCTGGCGGCTGAAGCTCGGGCAGCCGAAAAGGATGAAGTCCTTCGTCAGTCTTCTTTGGCTTTGCTTGGTAATTCCTGACATACTTCCGTCGAATGATGTACTTATGGATTCGAACTTTTTGTCAATGACTGAATTTTTCCCTCCTTTCTACTGCAGAGGCAGCGAACATCCCTGTCGATGCCCTGGAAAGAGTTCCAAATAACTCCCCAGCGAATGCTGTATCAACGATTCTTGCTTCTCACCAGCTTACACAAGAGCTTCTTGTGAAGGGGAAGGGTGCCTTGGCGCGGATGCACTCGATGATCTTCCCCAAGATCAAGCAAGAGAAGACCCTGGGACAGCTGATCGATACCGGTTGACACCAAGGAGGTTATCGAGGTATTCAAGCGTACATCGCGCACTTTTGGTGCTGTCCTTGCCTTCTAGCTTATGATGGGTTACGGCTTTAAGGGTGACATCGAGGAAATGACTAAGGGGCTTCCGAAAGAGCGAGACGGGCAGCTTGTTGATTTGAGCACCTTTAAGGCATCTTCTCTTACTTGTGCCCGTCAGCTCCTTGAACTAGTTTCATCAAGGAAGTCGTCGGCTGGACCCAGTTTATCGACCCAGACCCAACTCCCTTGATTCTTGTAACAAACTTGTGCCTTGAGCTGATGCGAAACATTGTTCTGCCGCAAAACTTATGCTTGTAATAAACTTTGTGCTAGCAGTGTTGTTGGCACACTTTTGTTATGATATCACTTTCTTGCACTTCTCCCGATGGGAGTTATTTTGGATGTTCGGCTGTACCATATCCATCATAACGGTATTTTCTGCAGGTCTTCCCAGTGCCCTCGTTTGTTGACGACTCGTCGGGTGCCCTTCCTGAAAGTGATCGGATCCAGCGTATGAAGGACCGGGTCACGCAGATGGAAAAGGACTTACGCAGCACTTATGCCTTAGCTGCCATTGTCAATAAAAAGAGCGAGATTGCAGCCGACGTGGAGCGGCACATTCTTAGCGAGCTGCATAAGGCTACCGAAAGTTTAAACTGTAAGTTTCCTGATCCCTTTGCCTGTTTGCTAGCAACTTCTTGTCTGAGTCTTTACTGATTGTTTTGCCAGTCATAGCTCTGAACCATGCGGAAGAGAACAAGCGGATACACGAGCGAGTGCATGCTTTGACTCAGCTTTCCTCATCCGAAGAGATTTTCTGGCGGGAACACTCGAAGGCCTCAGCTGTCGTCAAATTTCAGGATCGAGTGCAACTGGTCCACCAGTTCTTCGACAAGTGCTACAAAGCTATGAGGGTAGTTTGGAAGACGATGTTTCCTTTGAATGCAGTTCCCCCTACTCTTTTGACTTTGATGTCTGAGTTTGGAAATGCCAAGAAGGTTCGAGAGCTAGTAAGAGCTCAAGTTTTTGCAGGGGCCAAGTGTACGCTTGCCCTTGTGCTTGCTCATTATCCTTCAGCTTGCTTGTTATCTATCGCCAATGCAACCGGTGATTTTGAAGAGTTGTACCCGAAGGTTTTAGCACCCGCCCATATAATTGTCGACAGACTTGAGGAGGAGTCAAAGGTACCTGAGGAAAGGGAAACTCCGCAAGGGTGATGTGAAGGTGTAAAGTTACTTTTGTAAATTGTATTGGCTAGTCCATCCGAGTGTTAGGATTGTTGAGCCGAAACTTTTTTTATCTGGTTAATACATGAATATGTACCTTTACCATGCCGTTGGCAAATATTCAAAGGAGCAAAGCTTAATTGCCCGTTGGGTGTATGTGTATTAGTTGGTCAGCAATATGAGTGATCAGCTCGTGTTGCAGGTTTTGCTAAACCTGTTGTATGCGCAACTTTGCTTTCAACCGATTGTAAATTTCGACAGTCATTCCCAAATATTTCAGGTGTAATGATTCTGCCGATGAGCCCGTTGCTCTCTGATATTTCCATAAGTGAAATATCGAGCGTGGGTTGTGTATAAGTTTTCCAAACTCTTGCTTTGTACGGCACTCGTAGAGGCATCTGAAGCAGAGGGAAGGATTAATGTCCTCATTCTTCTTTGTAGTGCTCGTAGAGGCTTTTGCCCTGGGTGCTATCTTCTACCGCGCGTTACGTTATGCCGTTACTTGGTAGCGGCACGGTCATAGATGCTTTAGATTACTGCAATACTTTAACAAGAATCGAAACTTAAGTGCTTATTGATAGGGTAAATACGAAACTAGAGGGCGAAAACAAGAGGCCCTGTGTAAAGTAAAGGGAAAAAATTTAAAAACTAAAGGAGTGTTTTATCAAGGAAGGGGTTCTTCTCTTCTTCAGAAGCATCTTCCGATTTCTTCGTCATGTTGGTGGTTGCTGCAGCGCTATTGATTTCGCCAGGTGCCTGGGCAGCGATTGTTAGCATCTTGCCGCCCCCTACATCTTCTGCTTTGGCCACTGCCGAAACTTTTTGCGCCGATGCTTTTGCTGCTGGGGCTTCAGGAGTTGGCTTCTTCTTGGTTTCCCTGTCGAGTTTTTCCTCCTAGATTTCTTGTATCGTCAATCTGGGCGGGGGATCGACAGTCTCTCGCCGTGGCCCAAACTTTGCAGCAATCCTCTGAAAGTCACGATCACAATTGTCCGAACGCGAGAAGCTTCCGTAGACTGTGATGTTTGTCCCATTGTTCCCTGGCATCTTCAGCTTGAGGTATGCATAGTGCGGTACAACCATGAACTTGGCATAAGCTGGTCTCCCGAGTATGGCGTGATACTGTGATTCCCAGTTCACGACTTCAAACTCGATCTTCTCCTTCCTGAAGTTGTCGGGTTTGCCGAAGACGACGTTCAGGTATGCTTTGCCAAGAGAGTGCGCTGGTGAAGTGGGGAGTATCCCATGGAAGCGGGTGTCTGAGTCTTCCAACATTCTCATGGTGATCCCCATACTTTGAATTGTGTCAAGGAATATCAAGTTGAGTCCACTTCCTCCATCCATAAAGACTTTGCTCATCTTGAACCCTCCTATCTGTGCTTCGACCACTAGGGCGGCGTGCCCTGGTTTTGGTATAGTCATCGGATGGTCCATTCGACTAAACGTGATTTCTTGAGACGACCACTCGACATATTCAGGAATGTTCGCCATAACACTTTCTGCCAGGTTGATTTCTCGGGTGAGCTTCTTCATCTCTCTCCTTGAAACACCTGTCCTATGGATCATACTCATTTGCCCACGTGGTGGTGGAAACGCCTCGTTGGGTTGATGAGGTTGAGCTTGCTGGACTTGATGTTGTGACGGGGGTGGCGGTGGTGGTGGTGGTAGCTGTTGCTGGCCTGCCTGCTGGATGAGTTTATGCATATCGAGGAACTGCCGACAGTCCCTGAGCAGGTGGCTAGACTTTACTTTACCATCCTTGGAATCGGTATATGAATGCAGGTAGCAAGGGGCGTTGATCTGTTCAGCGTAAGGCAATTCGGGAGTTCTCTGTTGTCGTGGTTTATAGTTGCCACGGTTCCCAGAGTTGTTCCGATTACCGTCCTATCGATCGTCTCGCCTGTCGTCATACCGATCATCCTGCCGATCAGAGTAACCTGCGGCCACCAAGTTATTGTCATCGTAACTGCGGTTCTTCCTTCTCTTGTTCCGATCCCTTTGACCACCCGAATCATGCTTCGGCTGGTCATCTTCTTCGTCGTCACTGCGTTGTCGTGGCTTTCGGACGTTGTCTTCGCCATCGGCCCAGCTATTGGCGATTTCCATTAATTTGGTTATGGTTTTCGGCTTCTTGCGCCCAAGTTCTTCTATATAGCTTTCACGTCGTATGCCATCACTGAAAGCATCGATTGCTCTGTCGACAGATACGTCTTCCGCAGCATTCAGGAGTTTGGTGAACCTCCCGATATATGCGCGCATCGACTCCTTCTGCTTTTGCTGACAGTGCCGTAACTCCTCGATCCCGACGGGCCTTTTGTAGGTTGCTTGAAAGTTAGCGACGAAGGCTTCTACTAGGTCATCCCATGACTTGATGGAACCCTTTGGCAGTCCTTCCGAGCCAGGCTCGTGCTGAGTCCTTTAGGTAAAGCTGCAGGCATTGCATTGCTGCTATCTGATTCCCTTTTTGCAGAATTACTGTCTGCAGATAGTCCTCTATCCAGGATCTTGGCTCCTGCTGCCCATCATATTTGGCGGCGTCGGTAGGTGTGGGTTTGAATTTCTTGGGTGGCATCGCCTCCCGAATTTTGTAACTCAAACAATCGGTTCCTCTAAGCTCGCCGTCGTTCTCCTGGGTCTCATCCGAAGAGTCACTGTCAAATTCTTCCCTGGTGGCGCGTCGTCGCCTCGCCTTGTCGATCTTGCTCTGTGTAATTTCATCCCGAGCATCTCCCGTGCGATGTTTCGAACCGCTGGCCTGCAGGGTCTTTTCTTTTGGTGGAACTAGATTATGTCCCAATATCGCAAGACTTTCCAAAGCGCCATGGTGGGCCTGAGCCATGGATCCTTCGGGACGCTGGTTAATGAGATATGCTGCAAGATTGGCTGTTGCTCCCGCGACGGTTTTTGGCCGTGGCATGCCCGCGGTGTTCGTGGTCATAAAAGACTTGGTCAGGTTTGATGTTATCTCCCTTGCGTCATCTTCCGAAAGCCTGGACAGCCTCGATCGATGTTTTCCTCCTCCGTGGGTACTTCGAGAGGCACTCCCCTGCGAGCCCCTTCGTCGCTCGCTGGACCGGTCTGCCGCAGATAGGCGTCTCTCGAGGGTGGCTTGCTCCTTAGACAGGCGCTCCCGATTTTTCTCCAATATGGAGCGGTAAGCATTGAGTGTGCCAACCGTGGTTCCCGCCGAAAGCGGTGTGTTGTTGAGTACGGCTGCCTTGGCCGCTGCCCACTCCTCTTCTGTAATGGTGTGGTCGCTATTGTCATTGCTGGCGCTATTCTCAAAACTAGCCCGCCTGCTAGAGCGGGGGGTGGGATCTCCGTCTCCCCTATTAGCGACGTAAACTTGGAGGGGCGCCACTTTTCGGGTGTCTCCTCGGGCGATGCTGCCGATGCTGTCCTCTCCCGATGAATAGTAGGCGTTGCAGATGAATGGCGTGTCGCTTGACCCTAGTCCATGCCTGGTGTCGCAGTTCATGCAGTAGTACGAGGTCGGCTCCGAGGGCACGGGGTCATCAGATCCGACCGACATGGAAGATGCCGAACGAGGAGTCGATGGCGCGGACGGACTCGACGGGCTTGTCAGGCCAGCCGAAAGGTCGGGTGTCGACGATGCGCTTGGACTCGTCGATCTGGAGATAGGAGATTCCAGCAACCGAAGGATTCCTTCCGAGTTGACGTTGTAGTGGACGCTCCCGAAAGCCATCTCCATGTTGCCTTGTAGGCCAGAGAAGGTCGAGCGAGATGATTCGCTGTGCGGGGTGAATTCGTAGGAGCCAAAACGGATCGGGCTTCCCAGATGAAGCGATGATGGTGCTGATGAAGCTGCTGATGACATGACAGGTTCAGCCGATGTCCGATCTTGTGCCGACAGGGTTCCCACAGACGACGCCAATTGTCGAGGGTACTCCTCGCCAATGCCCTCCGATAGGGGCTTAGGGTTGATGGAATCCTGTAGGCTGACATGAGACATCGGTTCACAGACAAGCGGGGAGAGCGATTTACCCAGGTTCGGGGCCCTCGATGAGGTAAAACCCTTACGTCCTGCCTGTCTGTTCTTTGATTATGATAACAATGGGTTACAATGGGGTGCCGAATAGTTCGGCTGAGATCTAGTCGAGATTGCTATTGCTAGGGTTACCTAGCTCTAAGCTTTTTCTGGTTAAGATTGCTAAGATTGATCGTGTCCCTCGGCAGCCCCTCTCCTGGCCTTTATATAGGAGGCCAGGTCTCAAGAGGTCTAACCGAATACGACTAAATTTACAGTAGTTCGGATCCAATCTTTCCTTGTTTGTTCACTTCCTTGTCTTGCCCGTCAAGGAATCTTCTGGTACGCCGACCTAGCGGCCCATCACGCCTTCAGGTATCTTCATGGGCCTCCAATTAGTCAATACCGGATAGGGCAACGCTGGTTACTCGAAGGGTAATGCCCACGTCAGAGGGTAATGAACTAGAGAGATGGAGAAAAAGAACATACAACCAAGCTTGCAAAAATCACGAGAAAACAAGCTTGATCGAGGTTCTTAAAACAAGAATAAGAAAGCAAAGAAGAAGGACAAAAACAAGGTCACGAAGAACCGAAAAACCCTCAAGGAGGGGTGTTGGTGGCCGAAGCCACCGTGTAAGAGTATAGTAGTTGTGAGGTCGCGTTGATGTATCTAGGACTCACGGACTACAACTCAACATGAAGCTCATAAGTCACTTAATTGACAAATAGCAAATGTCTTGGATTTCTTTATGCATTATGGGGGGAGTGATAGCTCAATGGATTTAAACCGCACTCCCCCTATGTCCATGCGTGCCTTTCATATAGATATGATGATAAGATTGGTATGTGCGCACGACGGTCAAGCAAAGTTCGACGGATCAATGATATTTAGCTCATGCCTCAACTCAATAAAGCGCTTCTCATCCAAGGGCTTCGTGAAGATGTCCGCCAATTGCTCCTTGGTGCCAATATAGGATAGTACAATATCTCCGCGAGCAATATGGTCCCGGATGAAGTGGTTCCGTATCTCGATGTGCTTCGTCTTGCCATGAAGAACCGGATTGTAGGCGATCTTGATTGCGCTCTCATTATCACACAAAAGAGGCACCTTGCTATACTCGAGTCCATAGTCCCGCAAGGTTTGCCTCATCCATAAGATTTGAGCACAACTACTCGCCGCGACAATATACTCGGCTTCCGCGGTGGAGACGGAGACACAATTTTGCTTCTTCGAGGACCAACACACCAAAGATCTTCCAAGAAAGTGACATGCTCCGGAGGTAGACTTCCTATCAATCTTGTCACCCGCCCAATCGGAGTCGGTGAAACCAACCAATGCAAAGTCCGTGTCCCTTGGGTACCATAGTCCGAAGTGTGGGGTATCAACTAAATATCGAAAGATCCTCTTGACCGCCACAATGTGGCTTTCCTTCGGACTTGCTTGAAACCGTGCACACATACCAACGCTCAACATGATATCCGGACGAGAGGCACAAAGATAGAGAAGCGAACCTATCATCGAACGGTAGAGCTTGGTATCCACCGCCTTGCCGCCTTCGTCAAGAGTGAGTTGACACTTGAGTTGCATCGGAGTTCCGATCCCCTTGGCGTCCTTCATATCAAAGCGCTTGAGCATGTCTTGGAGGTACTTTGCTTGATTGATGAAGGTGCCTTGTCACATTTGCTTGATCTCGAACCCGAGGAAGTACTTGAGTTCACCCATCATTGACATCTCAAACCTATTTGTCATCAACATAGCAAACTCATCGTTGAATTTTGTGTTAGTAGAGCCAAATATGATGTCATCTACATAGAGTTGGCATACGAAAAGCTCCCCATTGACCTTCTTAGTAAAAAGAGTGGGATCCATTTTCCCCACTTGGAAACCACGGTCTTCTAGCAACTCCTTGAGATGCTCATACCAAGCTCTAGGAGCTTGTTTGAGACCATATAGGGCCTTTTTGAGCTTGAAGACATGGTCCGGAAAATGGGGATCCTCGAACCCCGGGGGTTGCTTCACATACACTTCCTCATGTAGAGGACCATTAAGAAAAGCACTCTTAACATCCATTTGTTGCAACTTAAAGCCATGATGTGAGGCAAAGGCCAAAAGGATACGGATGGACTCGAGCCTTGCAACGGGTGCAAAGGTTTCACCAAAGTCCACGCCTTCGACTTGAGAATAGCCTTGTGCCACCAATCTTGCTTTGTTGCGGATGACCGTGCCACTTTCATCTTGCTTGTTCTTGAAGATCTACTTGGTGCCGATAACATTGCGGCAATGATCGGGTCGCTTCATGAGAGTCCATACATCATTCCTCTTGAAGTTGTTGAGTTCCTCTTGCATTGCATTCAACCAATCGGGATCTTTCAGAGCATCATCAACTTTGAGTGGTTCCACTCTAGAGACAAAGGCATGGTGCGCACAAAAGTTTGCAAGTTGCCTCCGAGTGGTGACGTTCCTCTTTATATCACCAATGATGTTTTGCAAGGAATGAGACTTGAGACGCAAGTGTCTTGTAGTAGGATCTTCACGGCGAGTGTCGGCTTGAGGAGATGGTTCTTGAGAGTCCTCTTGGCCTTCATCACGGTTTAGGTCCTCGCCTTGACCTCCATTGTTGTTGAAAGAGGCAACCTTGTCATGAGATCCGGACGGCTCGGGGGAATAGGGAATATCATTGTCCATGAATATTGTCCCCGAACCACTCGGAGAAGAACTTGAAGCTTGACCTTGGTCACTTGATGTTGGGTGTTGAAGTAGACGAGCTTGCGGTGTATGTTGTTCTTGAGCTTGTTGCGGTGAACTTGGACTTGATTGTTGTTGTAGATGTCTAGGTTGATCTTGAGGTTGAGGTTGAACTTGAGGTTGTTGTAGAGGTTGGCTTGCATTTGTTAGATCAACGGAAGAAGCTTGGCCTTGTGGTGTAGATGGCTCCACTTGGGTGGAACTTGGTCCTTCCCCGGTACTCATAGAAGGTAGCGTTTGAGGTAGGCGAATGCCCACACCCATCCTTCCTATGGTATCCGGGGGAATTGCATCTCCTTTCTCACAAGAAGCACTTCGCTCTTCCAAAGATCTATCATCTTCGTCGAACGTCACATCACAAGATTCTACAACACGTCCACTTGACTTGTTGAAGACTCTATAGGCGTGAGAGTCCGTAGCATAGCCAACGAAAATTCCTTCTTGAGCTCTTGAATCAAACTTGGATAGGCGTGTGTCCTTGACAAGTATGTAGCATTTGCATCCGAAGACCTTGAAGTATGACACATTAGGCTTGTTGCCGGTGAGGATCTTGTATGGTGTCTTCTCAAGACCTTTGCGGAAGTAGAGGCGATTAGTAGCATGGCAAGCGGTAGAGATAGCTTCCGCCCAAAAATTGTAGTTGGACTTGTATTCCATCATCATGGTTCGAGCGGCTTCGATCAAGGTTTGATTCTTCCTTTCGGCGACTCCATTTTGTTGGGGAGTATATGGCGTGGAGTATTGGTGTTCGATTCCTTCCTCGCCGAGGAATTCATCCAATGTGTAGTTCTCGAACTCCGTTCCATTGTCGCTCCTTATTGCGAGAATCTTGTTGTCGTACTTGCGTTGAACTTGGTTGGCAAACTCCATCATGGTCCTTTGAGTCTCACTCTTGTAGTTGAAGAAGAATACCCAACAATAGTGTGAATAGTCATCAACGATGACGAGGCAATACTTCTTTCCTCCAAGACTTTCATGAGATGGTGGACCAAAGAGATCAACATGTAGGAGCTCCAAGCATCTTGTGGTAGAGATAATAGTCTTGGCCTTGTGAGGAGCTCCATGCATCTTTCCTTGTACGCAAGCCCTACAAACACGATCCTTGCAAAAAGAGACATCTTCTTTTAGTCCGAGAATGTGGCCACCCTTGTGGAGACTTTGCAAAGTCCTCATGTTGACATGGGCTAGTCGGCGATGCCATAACCAACCCTTGTCACCTTTGGCGAATAGGCAAAGAGCGGAAGACGTTGTCTTTCCGGAGAAATCAACAACATACAAACCGTTCTCTACATATCCAACAAAAGCTACATTGAGTGTCTTGCTCCACAAGAGGACCACCATATGTTCATCAAAGAATGTGCATAATCCCATACGAGCAATTTGATGAACGGAGAGTAAGTTGTAACCAAGGGTCTCGACAAGGAGGACATTCCCAAGTGAGATGTCGGGTGTTACCACCACCTCGCCAAGACCCAATACCTTAGAGCACGTGTTGTCGCCATATGAAACAGTAGAGAGAGAAGGCCCGAGGTTGACAACAATATCCTTGCTTCCGGTCATATGACTTGTGGCTCCACTGTCAACCACCCATTTAGCGCCACCGGAAGCATAGTCCTACAAGGAATCAAGTCTTGGATTTAGGTACCCATTTTTCAATGGGTCCTAGCATGTTAGTAACAAGGGGCTTGGGAACCCAAATAGTCCAATCGACATTGTCCTTTTGAGGACCAATAAAGCGAGCACGAATATGTCCATAATAATCAACAAAAAGAACACGAGAAGGGTTATTAGAGCCTGCGAAACCCATCGAGGTGGAGTTGGATACTCCATCCCTTCTTGAGCTAGCATTGCTCCCTTCACGGTTGGTCTCCATGTTCTTCTTGTCCATCTTCTTCTTGGTCCTCCTCTTCCTCTTCCTCTTTGGCTTGGTAGCCACTCCTCCTTCATTGCTCAAGCCCTCTTTGGCTCCATCTTTTGCTTCAATGATTCCTTCCAAGTACTTGGCTTGAACTTGGAGTCTATCAACCTTGGCCTTCAAGCGATTGACTTCATCTTCATGCTCCGGGTGCGGATGGCAAATATCAAACACTTGGACCTCCTTTGCCTTGTTCACTCGGAAGTGTTCCATCAAAGCTTCTTCTTGGAGAGCGTTCAACTTCATGAGCAAGCGCTTGTCATTTTCCATCTTGGCAATGTCGCTCTCATGAGTGCAACATGCACGGTCCTTGCTCAAAGGAAAGTACTCCTTCAATGTTTCTTCTTGCATGGAGTTAATCTCCATGAGCTTGGCTTCCCTTCTCTTCAAGGTGGCAATTTGCTCCTCATGATCACAACATGTATCCTTCTCCTTGCTCATACGGAGACACTCCTCCAACGACTCTTCTTGCTTGCTACTCAAACTCAATAGCTTGGCCTTGGTGATCTCAAGAGCGGCAATTTCTTCTTCATGGTTGCAACATGAGGTCTTCTCTTTGAACAAGCGATAGTACTCATCCAAGGCTTCTTCTTGAAGAGCATTGACTTCCAAGAGGAGGGCATTGTGTCTCCTCAAGGAAGTAACTTGATCCACAAGCTCATCATGGGAAGAATCGGGGTCTTCATCGTCTTTAGCTTTGTTGCCTTCCTCGAGCAAGAGCATCTTCTTCTTGAGGTCACCAACTAACTCAAGAGCATGGTCTCGATCCTTGGTGAGACTTGAACAATAGCCTCATTCTTGTCTTCAAGCACAATGACACTAGCTTCAAGAGACATGCGAAGATTCCTTTCATCATCAAGCTCCTCCTTGAGATTGGCAAGCTCATAGGCCGCTTCCCTCTCCAACTTCTCCCTCTTCTCGATAAGATCTTGTGCCGCACCAAGTTGGGCTAAGAGAGCCCCAACATGAATCTTGGTGTCCCCCTTCATGTTAGTGAGAAAAGAATCCAAGGAATCCAAACCCATAATCTCACGTTTAACGGTGAGACTAGTGGCATCATCAATATATGAGGCATTAGTAGAGGATGATGGTTTGGAAGGGGATTTTACCTCCGTGGATACCTTTGCCATGAGACACCGTGCATTGTTGGTGGCGAGGTTCTCATTTGGAGAGTCGAAGAGGGAGGTAGAGGGAGTGGTAATGGCGATGGCGGCCACTCCCTCTCCTTCCTTGTTGGAGTGCTTGTCCTCATGCTCCCCATCTTCATCGGAGGTGTACTCTTCACGGATGATGAAGGCTCTAGGCTTCTTGTTGGAGGAGACCTTGTCGTCATCGGACCTTGGGGAGAACTTGGAGAATCCTTTGGAGTGTGGCTTGTACCTATCCTTTGGGATAAGCCTTCCACCATGATCTTCTCTTCTCTCAAACGTACAATCCGCGACAAAATGATTCTTGTTGCCGCAATTGTAGCATGTTCTTCCCCTTGTCCTTTCTCTTGGGCTCTTGGAGGGTCTTCTTGGAGAATCATGTGATCTTCTTGGTCTTGTGCTTGGTGACATGTTTCCATCCCAAAACTTCTTGGCGGCGAGAGCCATGTGCTCATGGTAGTTGAACTTGAGATCATCCGAACCCCACTCAACGGGATCCTCATCACTTTCACTAGCTTCATGCACCCTCATCTTCAATGCGAGGTTGGGCTTGCGGGAGTTGTGGGCGCGAGCAACAAGATCCTCCGCATTCTTCTTGAGGATGTCCAAAGCGATGACTTCGCTAAGGACTTCATCGGATGTCATAGCACGGAAAGAGGCGTTTTGGCGGATGGCCGTCAACTTCACTTCCTCATAAGGGAGGAGAGCGTTGTAGAACTTGCGCTTGACCCAATGGTCATCCACGAACGTTGCTCCAAGATCTTGCATTTGTACGGCAAGAGCGATGAGGCGCCGATACATCTCTTCGGGGGTCTCTCCTTCAATCATGACGAAATTGTCGGCCATGTTGTTCACTTCATCAAAACGAGAGCTTTGGATGCTTGCATTGCCGAGGAAGAGCTTCTCAAGTTTGTCCCATGCTTCCTTGGCGGTCTTGATCGAGCGGATATGAGCGCGGTCCTTGGGGGAGATGGCCATATGAATCATGTTGATGGCGGTGGCGTTGAGTTGGTCATCCACCACATCTCTTCTTGTCATCTTCTTGGGATCTCGTGGTGAATAGCCCTCCTCAATGATACGCCAAAGCTCGGTAGAAGCGCTGCGCACATGTGAACGCATTAAGAATTGCCAATTCTCAAAGTTGTTTGACTCGAGTAACGGTGGAGAACCATGCGACAAGATATGCGGCATCGGTATCGGAACGTTGATGGTGTAATCATTTGGTGGTGGCACCGCATGATAACCCCCTTGACGTTCCTCTACCGGTGTGTCATCATCCTTCCCTTTTGATGAAGTGCCAGTTGATACGTCTCCAACGTATCCATAATTTCTGATGTTCCATGCTTGTTTTATGACAATACTTACATGTTTTGCTTGCACTTTATGATGATTTCATGCGTTTTCCGGAACTAACCTATTAACAAGATGCCACAGTGCCAGTTCCTGTTTTCTGCTGTTTTTGGTTCCAGAAAGGCTGTTCGGGCAATATTCTCGGAATTGGACGAAATCAACGCCAAACATCCTATTTTTCCCGGAAGCATCCAGAACACCGAAGAAGAGTCGGAGGAGAGCCAGGGGGCCACCAGAGGGGTGGGCCGCGCGGGCCACACCTAGGCCGCGCCCCCCTATGGGGAGGCCACCCTGTCGACCCTCCTGCGCCGCCTCTTCGCCTATATAACCCCTTTCGACCTAAAAACGCAGTACCAATTGACGAAACTCCAGAAAGACTCCAGGGGCGCCACCGCCATCGCGAAACTCCAATTCGGGGGACAGAAGTCTCTGTTCCGGCACCCTGCCGGGACGGGGAAGTGCCCCCGGAAGCCATCTCCATCGACGCCACCGCCTCCATCATGCTCCGTGAGTAGTTCCCCCATGGACTACGGGTTCTAGCAGTAGCTAGTTGGTACTCTCTATCCCATGTACTTCAATACAATGATCTCATGAGCTGCCTTACATGATTGAGATTCATCTGATGTAATCGGTGTTGTGTTTGTTGGGATCCGATGGATGATACATTATGATTAGTCTATCTATAAAGTTTGTGAAGTTATTGTTGCTGCAATCTTGTTATGCTTAATGCTTGTCACTAGGGCCCGAGTGGCACGATCTTAGATTTGAGCTCTATACTTATTGCTTAGATTGTATCTACAAGTTGTATGCACATGTCACTGTCCGGAACCAAAGGCCCCGAAGTGACAGAAATCGGGACAACCGGAGGGGATGGCGGTGATGTGAGGATCACATGTTTTCACCAAGTGTTAATGCTTTGCTCCGGTGCTCTATTAAAAGGAGTACCTTAATATCCAGTAGATTCCCTTGAGACCCGGCTGCCACCGGCTGGTAGGACAAAAGATGTTGTGCAAGTTTCTCATTGCGAGCACGTACGACTATATATGGAAAACATGCCTACATGATTAATGAATTGATGTTCTATCTTAATGCTTTATCAATCCTATCAATTTCCCAACTGTAATTTGTTCACCCAACACTTGTCACTTGTTATTGGAGAGTTACCACTAGTGTAGATCGCTGGGAACCCCGGTCCATCTCTCATCATCATATACTCGTTCTATATGTCATTGGAAGTAGTATCAACTATTTTCTGGTGCCATCACCTCTGTGTTATTGCTATTACTTTCGTGTTATTCGTTACTATTGCTCTCATATTACTGCTACTTTCACATCACCCCTGTTACTAGTGCTTTTCCAGGTGCAGCTGAATTGACAACTCAGTTGTTAAGGCTTATAAGTATTCTTTACCTCCCCTTGTGTCGAATCAATAAATTTGGGTTTTACTTCCCTCAAAGACTGCCGCGATCCCCTATACTTGTGGGTCATCAAGACTGTTTTCTGGCGCCGTTGCCGGGGAGGCATAGCTCTACTCATAAGTTCACCTGGGGAGTACACTCTATCTCTTTCTCTGTTTTTATTTTGTTTTATTTTCTTTTGCTTAGTTTACTTTTGTCTAGTTTATTTGTGCTTAGTTTATTTCTGTCTAGTATTATTTTGCTTAGTTTACTTTTGTCTAGCTTATTTTTGTCTTCTTTTATTCTCCTCATATACCCAAAAATCCATAAAAATTTGAAAAACCTAAAAATTAAAAACTGCTGTTATGGGAGAACCAACAACCTACTTGGAGCCTATAGAATATTATAATAATTATAGAGAATCAAGAACTGGTAAAGTAATGAGTGCTATGATAGAAAAATTGAATACAATGGCTAAAATCTTGCTTAAACGCCATGATATAAACTGTTGCTCTCAACAGGATACTAAACATCTTAAATTTCAATGTGGCTTTAGTGAGGAATTTTTAATTAAGAACTATAATCGAAATTGCTATATTCATTATGGGTTCGAAGAGGTAGAACAATTTGTCTTATTTATGGGAGCTTCTGAAATAGAATCCTTCATGGTTGAGAATTATGAAACTTGTGTTGCTTGTAAGGACCTTAAAGATTATGTCTCTTGTATCCTTAATTCTTGCATAGAATGCTACAGTGGTAATCCTTATATCATTGATTATAAAGAGAGACTCATTAATGCACAAGAATGCACTCACAATTTGCAGGAACCGGTGGAAGAAGAAATTGATGAACCTGAATGCTCATTGGATGAAAAAGAGGAGGAAATTGATGAACCTGAAAGCTCATTGGATGAAAAAGAAGAGGAGAGTGATGAACAAAAGGAGGAAGAATGGATTAGCTACCCATGCCAACCTTCTAATGAGAGTAACTCTTTATCTCTTACATTATTTGATTGTCCTCCATGCTTACCGAAAGAGGTTGAATGTTATGTTCCTGTGGATTCTCTTGAAATAGTACCTATGAGTAATACTTGTGAGAATAATTATGCTACTGTTATTTATGATAATCCATGCTACTTTGATAAATCTTATGATAATGCTTTGTTTGTGCCTGATGTTGAAATGCATGGTACTAAAGAATTTTGCTTAGCAAATATTTATGATAAATCTTTAGATGATGGTCCTATGTTACTTGATAATATTAATTGTACTACTAATGAAAATGGGATTGGAGAGTTCTTGACTTTATCTATGAGTCCCATATCTCTTGAGATTGATCAATCATCTTGTCATATTATTGATAAAAGTGAGTTTGAAAGTTTTAATTCCACTATTTTTGAACCTGATAAAAATTATGTGTTTGTGAATCATGAAAAGTATGCTGCATGTGATAGTTATATTGTTGAGTTTATTCATGAAGCTACTGAAAATTATTATGAGAGAGGAAAATATGGTTGTAGAAATTTGCATGGTACTAAAACACCTCTCTATATGCTTAAAAATTTGAAGTTACTCTTGTTTTATCTTCTTATGCTTGCTACTTCGTTCTTCATGAATTTATTTGTGTACAAGATTCCTATGCATAGGAAGTGGGTTATACTTAAATGTGTTATGGATTTGCCTCTTGATGCTCTCTTTTGTTTCAAATACTATTTCTTGCGAGTGCATCATTAAAACTGCTGAGCCCATCTTAATGGTCAGAAGAAAGAACTTCTTGGGAGATAACCCATGTGTTATTTTGCT
This sequence comes from Lolium perenne, assembly GCF_019359855.2. NCBI lineage: Eukaryota > Viridiplantae > Streptophyta > Magnoliopsida > Poales > Poaceae > Lolium > Lolium perenne. The sequence goes on along the minus strand of NC_067248.2, from coordinate 142,699,289 downwards.
ACAGTACTTTGTTTTATATTTGTGTCTTGGAAGTTGTTTACTACTGTAGCAACCTCTCCTTATCTTAGTTTTGTGTTTTGTTGTGCCAAGTGAAGCCTCTAATCGAAGGTTGATACTAGATTTGGATTTCTGCACAGAAACAGATTTCTATCTGTCACGAATCTGGGCTGTTTTCTCTGTAGGTAACTCAGAAAAATATGCCAATTTACGTGCGTGTTCCTCAGATATGTACGCAACTTTCATTAGTTTTGAGTTTTCTGATTTGAACAACGGAAGTATTTCTTTAAAATTCGTCTTTACTGGCTGTTCTGTTTTGGCAGATTCTGTCTCTGTTTTTTGCATTGTCTCTTGTGGACTTTAAGCAAGGCTTTCTACACGTGGAGAGCTGTAGCTAATGTTTTATTGAGTACTTGCAATGTGTCACTACAGGACCAATGTGGATTCAAGTTTTTTGAGTACTAACCCCTCTAATGAAGTTTATGAGAAGTTTGGTGTGAAGAAAGTTTTCAAGGGTCAAGAGAGGAGGATGATATATGATCAAGAAGAGTGAAAAGTCTAAGCTTGGGGATGCCTCCGTGGTTCATCCCTGCATATTTCAAGAAGACTCAAGCGTCTAAGCTTGGGGATGCCCAAGCCATCCCCTTCTTCATCAACTTATCAGGTTTCTTCTATTAAAACTATATTTTTATTCGGTCACATCATATGTGCTTTACTTGGAGCGTCTGTGTGTTTATTTTCGTTTTGTTTGTGTTTGAATAAGTTCGGATCCTAGCAATCCTTGTTTGGGAGAGAGACACGCTCCGCTTTTTCATATGAACACTTCTTCTTCGTTTTACTTTTAATGTTCAATGATAAAAGTTGGAAGCTACAATACTTATTGTTATTTGGTTGGAAACAGAAAATGCCTCATAATGTCTTGGATAATTTGACACTTGGCAATTGTGTTGAGCTCTCAAGTAGATCATGATTAAGTTTTTTCATGTAGTTTAAACCTATTAGTGGAGAACTACTGTAGAGCTTGTTAAAATTGGTTTGCATGATTGGTCTCTCTTAAGGTCTAGATATTTTCTGGTAAAAGTGTTTGAGCAACAAGGAAGACAGTGTAGAGTATTATAATGCTTGCAATATGTTCTTATGTGAGTTTTGCTGTACCGGTTCATACTTGTGTTTGCTTCAAACAACCTTGCTAGCCCAAAGCCTTGTACTGAGAGGAAATGTTTCTCGTGCATCCAAAACCTTGAGCCAAAACCTATGCCATTTGTGTCCACCATACCTACCTACTATGTGGTATTTCTCCGCCATTCCAAAGTAAATTGCTTGAGTGCTACCTTTAAACAATTCAAAATTTATCACCTCTGATTTGTGTCAATGTTTTATAGCTCATGAGGAAGTATGTGGTGTTTATCTTTCAATCTTGTTGGGCAACTTTCACCAATGGACTAGTGGCTTTATCCGCTTATCCAATAATTTTGCAAAAAGAGCTGACAATGGGATTCCCAGTCCCAAATTAATTAACCAAAATAGACACTCCTCCATGGTATGTGATTGTTGGACGGCACCCGAAGGATTCGGTTAGCCATGGCTTGTGTAAGCAAAGGTTGGGGGGAGTGTCATCATAATAAAACCAAAATAAAAAGGCACTCCTTCATGGTATGAAATTGTTGGCAGGCACCCGAGGATTCGGTTAGCCATGGTTTGTGAAAGAAAGGTTGGAAGGAGTGCCACACAAAAATAAAATAAAATGGGAGCCGCTCTTTGAAGGTTTGTCTGGCGAGGGGGTTAGAGTGGCCATTACCATTCGTTGACAACAACAAACACCTCTCAAAACTTTACTTTTATGCTCTCTATATGTTTTCAAAACCAAAGCTCTAACACAAATATAGCAATCAATGCTTCCCTCTGCGAAGGGCCTTTCTTTTACTTTATGTTGAGTCAGTTTGCCTACTTCCTTCCATCTTAGAAGCAAACACTTGTGTCAACTGTGCATTGATTCTTACATACTTGCTTATTTGCATTCATCATATTACTTTATGTTGACAATTATCCATGAGATATGCATGTTGGAAGTTGAAAGCAACCGCTGAAACTTATATCTTCCTTTGTGTTGCTTCGATGCCTTTACTTTGAATTTATTGCTTTATGAGTTAACTCTTGTGCAAGACTTTTGATGCTTGTCTTGAAAGTACTATTCATGAAAAGTTTTGCTATATGTTAGCAACTATAGATTATTGCCTTGAGTCACTTCATTCATTTCATATGCTTTGTAATAGTATGATCAGGGTTATGTAAGTAGCATGTCACTACAGAAATTATTCTTTTTATCGTTTACCTGCTCGGGACGAGCAGAAACTAAGCTTGGGGATGCTGATACGTCTCCAACGTATCCATAATTTCTGATGTTCCATGCTTGTTTTATGACAATACTTACATGTTTTGCTTGCACTTTATGATGATTTCATGCGTTTTCCGGAACTAACCTATTAACAAGATGCCACAGTGCCAGTTCCTGTTTTCTGCTGTTTTTGGTTCCAGAAAGGCTGTTCGGGCAATATTCTCGGAATTGGACGAAATCAACACCAAACATCCTATTTTTCCCGGAAGCATCCAGAACACCGAAGAAGAGTCGGAGGAGAGCCAGGGGGCCACCAGAGGGGTGGGCCGCGCGGGCCACACCTAGGCCGCGCCCCCCTATGGGGAGGCCACCCTGTCGACCCTCCTACGCCGCCTCTTCGCCTATATAACCCCTTTCGACCTAAAAACGCAGTACCAATTGACGAAACTCCAGAAAGACTCCAGGGGCGCCGCCGCCATCGCGAAACTCCAATTCGGGGGACAGAAGTCTCTGTTCCGGCACCCTGCCGGGACGGGGAAGTGCCCCCGGAAGCCATCTCCATCGACGCCACCGCCTCCATCATGCTCCGTGAGTAGTTCCCCCATGGACTACGGGTTCTAGCAGTAGCTAGTTGGTACTCTCTATCCCATGTACTTCAATACAATGATCTCATGAGCTGCCTTACATGATTGAGATTCATCTGATGTAATCGGTGTTGTGTTTGTTGGGATCCGATGGATGATACATTATGATTAGTCTATCTATAAAGTTTGTGAAGTTATTGTTGCTGCAATCTTGTTATGCTTAATGCTTGTCACTAGGGCCCGAGTGGCACGATCTTAGATTTGAGCTCTATACTTATTGCTTAGATTGTATCTACAAGTTGTATGCACATGTCACTGTCCAGAACCAAAGGCCCCGAAGTGACAGAAATCGGGACAACCGGAGGGGATGGCGGTGATGTGAGGATCACATGTTTTCACCAAGTGTTAATGCTTTGCTCTGGTGCTCTATTAAAAGGAGTACCTTAATATCCAGTAGATTCCCTTGAGGCCCGGCTGCCACCGGCTGGTAGGACAAAAGATGTTGTGCAAGTTTCTCATTGCGAGCACGTACGACTATATATGGAAAACATGCCTACATGATTAATGAATTGATGTTCTATCTTAATGCTTTATCAATCCTATCAATTGCCCAACTGTAATTTGTTCACCCAACACTTGTCACTTGTTGTTGGAGAGTTACCACTAGTGTAGATCGCTGGGAACCCCGGTCCATCTCTCATCATCATATACTCGTTCTATATGTCATTGGAAGTAGTATCAACTATTTTCTGGTGCCATCACCTCTGTGTTATTGCTATTACTGCTGCTGTGTTACTGTTACTATTGCTCTCATATTACTGCTACTTTCACATCACCCCTGTTACTAGTGCTTTTCCAGGTGCAGCTGAATTGACAACTCAGTTGTTAAGGCTTATAAGTATTCTTTACCTCCCCTTGTGTCGAATCAATAAATTTGGGTTTTACTTCCCTCGAAGACTGCCGCGATCCCCTATACTTGTGGGTCATCACCGGTATCCCCAACCCCTTCCTTTTGTGAATCTTTTGTCGCTTCCGCGACAAAATCAACAAGAGGAAGGGTGTTAGCTTTTGGTGGCGGAACCTCGGCACTTGCTATTGGTGGAGGGTTTGGTTTTTGAACCACCAACTCCATCATCATCGCCTTCATTTGGGCAACGATGGATGACTCCAATTTCTTGAGGTCATCCAACATAGCCGTAGTGCTATCGATGGGAGATGATGGAGCGGGTGGCTCAAGGGAAGGTGACTCATTCACAACTGTCTCTTGTTCGGCCATTTCTTAGGCGGTAAAGCCCGAGCAAGAAAACCTTGCTCTGATACCACTTGAACGGATCGTAGCGAACAAGAGGGGGGGTGAATGGCGCTACAGCAATTTTTAGTCTTTTTCAAGTTTTATGCAACGGAAGGTAAAGGTGTGACTTTTAGCAATGGGGGTGATCCTACAATGAAGCTAGAGCATGTGCGACAAGTAAAGGAATCAACAAGATAGTAAAAGTAAGGAGCGAGACAACCGGGGGGGGGGGGGCGCGAGGCGAGTCGAGGTTTATTTCCCGCAGTTCCCTCCACTAAAGGAGGTACGTCTGCGTTGAGGAGGTGCTAGTCTCACACAAGAGACTAGGCGGCCACACCACGAAGGAAGGCCTCACCCTCTTCCTCGAGAGAGCTCCACGGAGGTGCTCTCCCTCTTCCACTAAGGCACCGGTCGAGGCGGTGATTCCTTCACAAGGTTGGGGCGAGCTCCACACACACAAGGATGCTCCCAACACCCTATGGAGCTAGTACATCACCAAGCTAGACTCCATAGCTGCTCATCTCCAATGCTCCACCATACGAACCCATCACCAATGCTCCACCATAGGAACTCCTCCAATGCTCCACCAAGAAACTGTCCAAGGCTCCACCAAGAAACTCTCCAAGGCTCCACCAAAGGAACTCCCCAATGCTCCACCAAAGGAACTCTTCTCCAAGATCCACCAAAGGAACCCTACCACCAAGATCCACTAAGGAATAGCTAGTATTTGTGAAATCTCTCTTGGTAGAACTATAGATCGGGGTCTCCTCCACCTATCCTCAAAATTAGGGCAAGATTGGTTGGAGGGGGAAGGAGATCCTCAAGGATTAAGCTCAGCAACAATGGAGGAGAGAGAAGGGGAAGAGATAAAATCAGGTGGGGAAGAAGGGGCCCTTAAATAGGCTCCTCCAAATCCAACCGTTATGTCCAGTTTTGGCCTAAGCGGTACTACCGCTTTGGTGCAAGCGGTACTACCGCCCTGAGTTCGAAATCCCCCAGATCTTGTCAAACGACACAGAGCGGTACTACCGCCTGCGGTACCGCTCGTGGTACCGCAATAGGGTCCAGACCTTACTGGACTCGAAGCGGTACCAGAGCGGTACCAGGGCGGTACTGCCGTAATGCGTTACGGTACCTCGAGCGGTACCGTGAGCGGTACTACCGCTCGTGAGCGGTACTACCGCCCCAGGTACTGCAGGGGTACCGCAACTTATTCTGGGGGACAATACACAGCAGAACTCAGAGAGGTACCGAGGCCGGTACCTATAGGGGTAGCGGTACTACCGCTACAGGTACCGGTAGTACCGGCCTGGCTAAAACTGGTTTTCTTCCCTTTTTCTCTCCAACTTTGTTACCTCGCTAAACGCACACAAAACCGGAAAACCTATCAACTACGCTTCAGTCTTCTGATCTTGACGCGTCCGGCGAGGTCACCGTATACTTGCAAATCTAACAATAATACTCAAGGCACACGGTGAGATTACTCAAGTGTTGTCATCAAACACACAAAACTTGGGGTATGAATTTTGCTCTTACAATTATTTTCACCCCTCTAACAATTATCAACTATCTTTCGCTTTCCTTTTTCTTTTAGGGGATATAGTTTTGGCATATAGTTTCGGTAATTTGAAACGGCCCAAAAGTGGTATAATTTCGGTATAAACATGAGGCATACATATTTGCGGATTTCGGTGAATGCATTATTGTCACCCCTCTAACAATTATCAACTATCTTTCGCTTTCCTTTTTCTTTTAGGGGATACAGTTTTGGCATATAGTCTCAGTAATTTGAAACGGCACACACTAATATAGTTCAGTGAGCAATGATAAGAATCCCTTGTATAAACATGAGGCATACATAAAGCATTCCAATATAGTTGGTAATTTCGGTGAATGCACACACTAACCATGAAAACAACTACAAGTACATGTAACTGAATAATGAATTTGTAACAAGGTATCCCTTGTAACAACTTCTAGCGCCTGGTGAGAAATGATAAGAATCCGATCGCAATTATACAACAGAAAAAACAACCAGCTATCAGATTAGCTTGCTTCTTCAACTCGATCAGCTGCCTTAACTGCTTGTTCATTTTCTTCAGTTCTCCCTTCACTTCCACCAGTCCTACATTGGGAGCATTAGGCATAATCGGAACGGCTCCTCTCTCTGCCGCATTCTCTACAGCAAGTCCCCCCTCCCAAATTGCGCTCCCCAATAGCGCCAATTGATTCCTGCAATTGAAGCCTCTGAACGTACACATCGATCCACTCGAAATGCCTGCATTTCTTCAAGATCTGAAAACAACAACGGGAACCCTAAATCCCAAATTCGAGGGAATAGCAAGAAAATCGAGAGAAAAAAGAGAAATTGGAGCGAGATCTAACCTTATCCCCCTCTCTATATGGCAAGCTCTCGCATGCAAGGAACTCACGTCCACGGTTGCCGTTCTCGTCCGTCTTACAGATCGACCGCTTCAGAGGCTCCTGGCGTGGGCAGTCGGGGCATCTTGTCAAAGGCACGGGTCCATACTGCGGCCATGAAGAACGGGAGGTCGAAGAGAAACTAGACATCACCCGCCTGCCGGAGAAGGGCTGCCGCTGGCGGAGAAGAAGAACAATGGGGCGCGGGGAAAGAAAGGGGAAGCAATGGCACGGGCACGAGGCTGGCTCGGGCTCCCATTTTGCAACGGTCACCTGGGTAAGCTGTGGGTCCGGCGCACTTAACGTGGACAAGTTGTGGGTCCCACGATGATCTGGATAAGTGAAGACGTGTCCACTGCGGGGCACCAACAGCGGCCCCACTTGTCAGCACCAACCAACGTCAACTAAACGGGATTCCTTCCGTCCGAGCTCCTTCTGCGGGTTTCAGACAAGGTCTTGGGGAAAACTGAGGAAAAACTGAGGGGCTGGGGAAAACTGAGCACAACTAAGGAGCCAGGGGCACGAAAATAGAAATCCCTCAATTATTTGCTTCCCAGCTTTTCCTCTCAGATGATCTAGAACACACTTCAACCTGAAGAGCTTCAACCATTTTCTTCTACATCATCAGCATGGGAGTCCATGAAACCCATCCCCCTTTCGTGTTAAACACTTTAGTTGCAACTCGCTTCACCAACTTTGTGAGACAGCTTAACTGAGTTCATTAGACTCTATCTAGGTTTTTTTGGCATTTTGAATCGTTGGATATTTCTTTTTTCCGTGCCACCAGTTTTGATCATTGGAACAACCGAAAGAGGCTACAAAATACATGTTTGTTGCTTTGTGATGCCTTTGTTTCACATGACTATATATGGGTCATCATTTCAGCATCAACTCATAGAAAAAATCTTATCCAGTAAGCATATTTTTCATACGGCTAGCCAAAAAATAAAGAAAAACTTTCCTGCAATTTTTTAATATTTGCTTCCACCGACGGAGCTATGTGTAACCTAGGGCTACTAGCCCACATGCTTCGAAAAACTTCCCGAAGGAATTTTATTTAGGGACTTATATGCAAAAAATGTTGATTCATTTGCCCCCGTCCCCTCAACTTTTCATATTATACAGTTGTTCATAAAATCCTTATTTCTACAAGAACAATTGTTTTTATGTGATTTTTTCCTTTCTCAATGCAAATGAAACACATATTAGCTATGCAAAGTGAGATGTAAGCTTTTATTTGAAGTTTTTATGTGTCATGTGAGGGCAACCCACCATCTTTACTGCGGCTTCCTCTGATCACCGTCTTATAGTTTCAATTAGCAAACAACACTACGTGGCACTTCAATGTCTCCACGTCCTCACGATATATTCCCCTTCTTATGTATATTACGTACCTCCTACCATGACCAATCAAAAGGTATTCTTAAGGATTCTTGTAGAGTGGTGGTGGTGGTGGTGTGTGTGTGGGGTGGGGGGTGGGGGGCACATGCCCCCGGCCTATGGCCATTGAGATACTCCACCGCTGTAGCCACATATGTTGCAAATATTATGGATAACCTTTCCCACATTCATAAAATGGGTCAAATGAAATGTGCCAACCAATATATTTCTAAGACGAATGGTTTTTGGCGTGCGACATCACGGTGAACTATTGATTGGTACAATACTTTTAATAGTTTATTGTGTTCTCTTAGGGCATGGCCAATGCATAGCCCGAGGAGTGTTACCTCACAGCTTTATCTTGATTCGAGTGGTCCAAATTAGGTTCGGATAAGGAGGCAATCTCTTCATCAGGAGGCAACCACTTCAGCCATCAAGTGAAAACTGAGTGAAAATGTGAGAGTGAAAGAAAAAAACCAAATCAGCTTTTGAGAGAAAGACATATTAATGACCATAACATGACATGCATATGTCAAAAGTTTTATCCAAGCCTAATTGGATAGGTGCCTCCATTGCTCATGCCCTTAACTGCTTGACTTTCTCTAAGGAAAGATACCACGAAGAAATATTGATGCCTTAAAGTTAAAAGGTGGCCAAGTGGAAGAATAAATTGAAGATCAGAATTTCTAAAGAGACAAACAGAAGAAAAAGAAGAAATATGGTACAAGTCAAGGTGGTACAACAGAAGCAGGTGATGCTAGTTAAGGAAGTTCTTTGCAGTATGAGAATGTTAGGGACCCTAATTACATTACATCTAAAAGGCACCCTGGTGAAAAATACAAAAAGTCTTAGCTCCATTTGAAGTCTTCCAAAGTAGTGAAGCCCACTATGTATGGGTCTACTGAACACTACAGCTACATGCTCCACCAAGAAATCTCCACGTCCAAAACCAATCATGGAGATCGACTTCTTCTGCGACATGATTTAGATATTCAAAACTTGGTGTCTTAATGCTATGTGCACAAAGACAACTCCCGAATTTTGATTGATGTAATAATTTTGTGTTACCATTCCTGCTGCTGGTACAATATCGTTAATCATTACATGCATATTTTCATGTTATTTGCAGGCCCGTCGATGGGCCAGTGCAAACTGGGCGACCGAACTGGGCCCCCGAAATCCGGGGGCCCCTATTTCTACATTTTATATATAGGCTATATGTATATACATTTATCTGTGACTTTTGGGCCAGCAGGAGTTCAATGTCCCTGAAAGCGGCCCATCTGCGTGTCCCTATCGATCCAAGCGGGGCAAGCGTGACTGCGCTAGGCACGTCCAGGAGACTAGGACTAGCACGTTTCCCTCCTTCGGTCGTTCTACTCCTACCAATGTTCTACAAGAAGCATTGAAGAGTCTTGACCTTGATGTAGGCAATGTGAGAGGGCAGGGATATGATAATGGGTCGAATATGAAAGGAAAATATCAAGGGGTGCAAAAGAAACTGTTGAATATAAATCTAAGAGCCTTTTATTCAGCTTGTGGTTGTCATAGTCTAAATTTGACTCTATGTGATATGGCTAATTTTTGTCTTAAAGCAACCGATTTTTTTGGAGTGATACAATGCATCTATACAATAATTGCTAATTCCACTAAGAGGTGGCAAATTCTTAAAGATAATATATCAGGACTAACTCTTAAGTCATTGTCATCTACTCGTTGGGAGAGTCGTGTTGATAGTGTCAAGGCAGTAAGGTTTCAAATTTCAGATGTAAGAGAGGCTTTGTTACAAGTAGCTGAAAGTGATAAGGATCCATTGACAAGCAGTCAAGCTCAATCATTGGTAAAAAATGAACTTGGTGACTTCAAATTTGTATCGTCATTAATCATCTGGTTTGAAATATTATCTAGTATTAATATGGCGAGCATGGAGCTACAATAAAAGAATATGCTTATTGATATTGCAGTTGAGTCTGTACAGGCTGATTACCTTTTTCTCTAAGTATAGAGAAACTAGATTTTCAAAAGCACTACAAGCTGTAAAACAAATTGCAATGGAGATGGATATTCCTCCCCAGTTTCGCACCAAGCATAAAATCAAAAGAAAACGACAATTTGATGAGAGTGCAGATGATACCTCTGCTGATATACAATATGCAATGGAGTTATTCAGAGCCAACTATTTTATACCTATTGTTGATCAAACTATAGCTTCACTTAAGAGGAAATTTGAACAGTATCAGGGGTATGAAAAAACATTTGGTTTCTTATTTACCTCAGATAGACTGAAATCCATGGATAGTGATAGTTTGATGGCTGTTTGCATTAATCTTGAGAATGCACTTAAGATTTTAGAACGTAAAGATGATGATGGGAATAAGATTCCAGAACATAAAGATATTGATGGGATAGAATTGGCTATTGAGTTGGTCTACTTTCAGGATTTACTTGCGAAATCAATGGGTCATATTGATGTTTTGAACTATTTGCTGAAGTGCCCCTATTTACCTGTTGCTAATATTGCATACAAAATTGTGTTAACCATTCCCGTTACAGTTGCATCAGCGGAAAGGAGCTTTTCCAAACTCAAGTTGCTGAAATCTTACTTGCGTACAACTATGACGCAAGAAAGGCTCAATGGATTAGCGACAATAGCTCTTGAAAATGATATCCTAGAGCTAATTAATTATGAAGATACGATTGAAGATTTTATTTCAAAAAATACTAGACGGGTGATGCTATTTGGTAGAACATGAGGTCAGTTTAATACTTTAGTGGTATCCTTTATTAGAATTAATGTTTGGTATTTTTCATACTGTATGAAATAACGCATATTGCATTTATATAATAGAGAGAAAGTTTTGTTTTCGCGCAAAGAAATTTAGGGCCCTATTTTACGTTTCGCACGGGGCCCCCGAATTCCTGGAGATGGCCCTGGTTATTTGTATACTCGGGGAAAACATAATTAAAAATTAAAAATTAAAACTACAACCAAAATGTATGATCCATCCCAATTGTTTTTTACAGAAATTGGAACAAAGTTGCTACTTCTACAAACTGTTGTATGAGATCTAAAAAAAAGCTAGCACATGGAAACAGATTGTGCCTTGGGCATCACATGGAAAAGGTATCATGTGTGGAATAAAAGTTCCTGCCAATTGATTTGGTTCTCCTTACAATCCACCCATTTCTTCAAGTATGACTTCCTTAGTGTTGGCATGTCAGAGGGGCTAGAGTGGTAGCATCCTTCTCCCATCCCACGAGTCTATGAACTTCAGCACGAAGTAGCCAGAGCCGTAGAAAAACAATATTGGATGGTTTTTCATGAAAACACATTGGAGATAAAAAAAAAATAGAGCATGCATGGGACTATAAGAAATAAAGAGACAAAAGTTAGTTGGACTATGTCATCTTCTGCATTGGAGTAGGGATGTGGTGAGTTCTATATTTGGAGATATAGATCTTCGACTCACTGTATTTTCAACGACCACAAGTGATTTATACTCCTCCATTCACAATTACATCGCGATTTTGGGCTTAACAAAGTCAAAATTCGTAAAGTTTGAGCAATAATAGAAGAGAAGTTATAAATATTCATAATATCAAATGCTTACAATTTAAATGTATACTTTATGAATGCAAGGTAATTGTGGATGGAGGGAGTAGGTCCAATAATATCTCTAGGATCTACCATCAGTAAGAGTACCCCTCACCCCTTAGCGAGTCCATCAGTTTGAACCTCTTGATCTTTAGGTTCAAAAAATGAGATAGTAGTGTGCAGCCATTTCTTGGACTTTAGGTGTGAGATCTTGGAGCAATATTACCTGCAAATGGAATAAAAATAGAAGCTCATGTTTGAATCCCACATGGTGACATACAAAAAAAGGGGGGGGGGGGGGGGTGGGCACGAGTCATCTTGAGAAAATGATAAAGGAGGGAGGAAAGTACAACGTGCCATCTCCTTGTGGTCTAGGAGATTTGTAGGCGAGCATTTGAATGCTTTTTGCACAACTCTATCTAAGACGTAGTTGATATTTCTGAGTTTGGTCTGCATACAGGATAGGCAACAAGCTAAGGTTATTAAAAAAAGACACCACGAAAGTATAGTAACAGATAAATATACCACAAGCATAATATTTTAGTAACCGCAAGCCTGAGTGGCATCACAAGTTTCTTCTAATTGGACATCTCCCAAGAAGGCATATGGAAAGTGATCCCCCAAATTTAATTTCTATACCAACCCCTTGGCCTTATTGAGTGTGCCAAATCATGGAGGTAGATGTAGAAGTAGCCATAGTCGATGATCTTTTCATCATTCATTTAGGCATATATTTTATTGTTGTGTAACTCAGAATCTGACTTCAAGAAATAAGTTTTTTTTAATCATTTACAACATATGGAGATTTCCGTTGAGGGCCTAACTTGACAACTCTTCTCTGTTTCAGAACTGATGTGCAATTGTTGGAGTCGTTTGGTGAAATGGTTACTTCCTTTTACTCATGGCTCTTTCGAGTGGATGATTTTCTCCTTGCAGCATGAAAAGCAGCCCGCGGTTGTTATACAAAAATTAGAGGGCAGCATTGGAGCCGTGGACTCTTAACGCAGGCGCTAGGATTAGTCGATCAATTCCTCTCCGCTCAAGCGTCTATGTAGGCGCCCAGCATTGAACATGCCCTTATGGAATTTATGGAATCGCAATGGATGCTTTCAAACGATTGAAGCATTCTGGTATCCGGTCATTCATAAAATCCTTGGCTCTAAAAGCGCATTTTTTTTTTTTTGCGAATAATCCTGTCCAGGATTGCTCTAACCGGAAAACCAGTACACGACTTGGGCAGAAGGAGAATGCCGAAGTGTGAAAAAGGACCGGTACGTGGTCTTGGAGGTCGAGGTCGTCCTCTCACTAGTCCTTACTAGTGGAATGCCCGTGCTTCGCCATGGTTCCCTACCTTATATCTAGTGTTACACATGTTACATGTGTAAATAATGCACACAAATATTCAAGTATGTAGAAAAATCACCCACGCAGTAAATATTACAAATATTTAAGTTATAAAATGCAAGAACCAACACATTATTCCTCATTTTAAAAGCCAACGTCTAAGGAATTCTTGCATAACATTAGTAATATTATCATCAACTTCATATACATGATATTTGAGTACAAGTATCAAAAACTTCTTCATTAACTCGTAGCCATTCTGCACACGCAGTCTATCATGTTAACATGAAGTTTTTCCATAAAAATCTAAAAATGTGCACATATAATACTCATGGTGCGTGTAAACTGGATGAACAACCTTTACCATTCCATGAAGGCATAAAACTAAAAACTATGTAACCAAAAAACTAAATTACTTAGTCACTCTATCAAAAGCTTGTGTGATTCGGAACCTAATCCTAGCTCACGATGTATCAATAAATCAACATATTTATGATAACTTAATCTTTACTGCTCCATCAATCATGACATTTAAGACATGCATTTTCACACGGTTTTTGTTGCACAACTTTAACTACTAATATATACAAATTTATATGACTTTAGAATGCTCAAAACTTTTATTATATTATAAATACAAATCATATTTAAAATTATAAGTTTTTTTACCAGCAAAATTTAAAAAAAAACAAAATTGAGCCAATTGTCAGGGCCACATACTTTCTAAAGATGGATTAAGGCTTTGCGATCGTTGCCATGTTCCTGTCAGTTGGCATCCACATCGATCTTCCGTAGAAACTCCGCTCAACACGTAGACAAAAGCAAATGGGAAGATAATAGGACCTGAATCATGCATTCTAACCTCGCTAGCTAGTGACTGATTCCTCCACCCCTTACCTTGCCGTGAAATCTGGACCTAGCAAGATCCATGTCTTAGCTGCTAGCTCTTTAGGTTATTGTGCAGTCTTGATGTTCACTCATCAACTCCGCCTTCTATATGCAGACGCGAATCGGCAGCTGCTTCTGCCTCACGCCTATGTAGCGAGTTACAACCAAACAGAGACACAAAAAATAGTCATCGCTAATACTTCATTATGATACAATAACATTTTAGCACTAATACTTTATTATAGAACACCAAACAGCCAGCTTTCATCTGAAGAAACCAATAGGAGGACAAAGAAGACGATCTTCAAGATCAAAATTAGAGCAACAAATGAACATGGAAGTTGCTTTTTTCAAAATCCACATCAAAGTAGCAGATAAATATGAAAGTTTCTTCTTCAAAATCAATATTACAGTAGCAACAGATGAAGATGAAAGTTGCTTCTTCAAGATCAACGTCACATTAGCGGATAATTTAAGTGGAAGCACCTTTTTAATGTTAGATTACCGCCTTGGAGTATTCATCAAGAATAGAAGGTTTCAGGTTTGGTAGAGTGCTCTGCATTTGTGCTCATGTAAAAATGTTGTCGGTCAGACCTAAGCATTTGTTAAGAGATATCGGTGAATCAAAAGACCATAATTATTGCATAAAGTATTAATACAACTAACTCTAGGGATCATCGTCACCTGAAGAGACTATGCTTGAAATGAGGCAGCGAGAAACATGCACATCAGAGTCTTAGCAGATAAACTATCCAGAACAGTCAAGACTAACTACATGCCCGTAAGGAAACACTCAAATTTTAATAGTATCTAGAATAATTGTATTGCATAAGCAAGCTAGAAAATTTTGCTCGACTTATCTACGCAGTTTTGGTGTCTTTGCACGTTGGTGCATATAGAGTCAAATTTCCTTTTCCAGCAGTTAATAGAACTAATTAAGCACTACACCATACTGGTACACACAGTGCACAAGTGTTGATGAATCTCTATTGCACTCTATGTGGACATGTAGATGCATATGCTTACAATTGAGCTTGTTGAAAAAAAAATACGCACAAGATGAATCGCCAAGACACGGACCAGATTGCATGTGGATGCTCCTTATCGCAAATCAGCAGAGGAGCAACAGCCTGTCCCAGGTATCATTGCAGCCGTCCGGGGAGAGCAGCAGCAGGTCGATCACCATCATTGTCGTTGCGGCGGTGGCGCCGCATCTGGAGGATGCCCATACTTCTGCTGGAAGACGACGGATTCTGCTCCGAGGTGGATGCCGGTAGCCGCAGCTTGGGGTATTCTTGTTCGATTTCCTGCGGTCCGTCCCCACCAAAAAACTTAGCGAAAAATCGTCAAGATGGTACTCGTGGAAGAGTAGATCGGGGCGGGAAATCTTACGGATCGGAGGAGGAAGCCTCGTCGTGGTCGTCGTCGTTGAGGTGCCAGTGTCGGTGTCTGACCTATGGAAACCGGCGAGGGTAGTGGCGAGCTTAGAGGCTATGAAGTGCGAAATCCTAGATTGACGTTTCCGTTATAATAGGGAGGATCAGGCACCTTAGAATCGGGAGGATCAGGCACCTGCAGGGCGAGGTGGTGCATGAATGCGGGCACTGGTAGTAGATGGAGTGGTTGAGAAAAGAATTTGTGAGGCGTGTGATGGGCCGAGGTTGTTCAGGCAGTTTTTGAGACGATGATCGGGATGATGCGCTCGGTTAATAGGTTGCGTTGACTGAACAATGGATAGGTGCAGTGGCATTTGGAACGTTTATAATGTGAAGTGTGACATCACGAGATGTGTGACATCGGATCTTTCACATTTTGATCATTTTAGGAGTGGTATAGTATTTTTTTCAAGTTGCCTAATTGTAGGCACTAAAAATTAAAGTGATCAAAATGTTGAGGGAAACGAGAAATGGTCTCAATGTTTTGCGTAAGGTCTCAACTTCCATGTTACTCAATTAGCTTGCACAAACTTCTATTTTCCATGTTACTCAATTAATTACATGAGAAAGTAGGACACAATGCAACAAGCACAAATATATATCTTATATTCTTCTTTCTCTTCATTCATTTGAAATTTGAAATGGTGGCATGATACGTCTCCGACGTATCGATAATTTCTTATGTTCCATGCCACATTATTGATGATATCTACATGTTTTATGCATACTTTATGTCATATTTATGCGTTTTCCGGAACTAACCTATTGACGAGATGCCGAAGGGCCTGTTGCTGTTTTCTGCTGTTTTTGGTTTCAGAAATCCTAGTAAGGAAATATTCTCGGAATCGGACGAAATCAACGCCCAGCATCTTAGAAATACACGAAGCTTCCAGAACACCCGGGAAGGACCAGAGGTGGGCCACAGGGGCCCCAGGAGGGTGGCTGGCGCGGCCCAAGCCCTGGCCGCGCCGCCATACCCCCTCACCGCCTCGTCGCCCCTCCGACTCCGCCTCTTCGCCTATATAAAGGTCCCTGACCTAAAACTTTGATACGGAAAAGCCACGGTACGAAAAACCATCCAGAGCCGCCGCCATCGCAAAGCCAAGATCTGGGGGACAGGAGTCTCTGTTCCGGCACGCCGCCGGGACGGGGAAGTGCCCCCGGAAGGCTTCTCCATCGACACCGCTGCCATCTCCACCGCCATCTTCATCACCGATGCTGTCTCCCATGAGGAGGGAGTAGTTCTCCATCGAGGCTCGGGGCTGTACCGGTAGCTATGTGGTTAATCTCTCTCCTATGTACTTCAATACAATAATCTCATGAGCTGCCTTACATGATTGAGATTCATATGATGATGCTTGTAATCTAGATGTCATTATGCTAGTCAAGTGGATTTTACTTATGTGATCTCCGGAGACTCCTTGTCCCATGTGTGTAAAGGTGACAGTGTGTGCACCGTGTGGGTCTCTTAGGCTATATTTCACAGAATACTTATTCACTGTTATGAATGGCATAGTGAAGTGCTTATTTATATCTCTTTATGATTGCAATGTGTTTTGTATCACAATTCATCTATGTGCTACTCTAGTGATGTTATTAAAGTAGTTTATTCCTCATGCACGGTGTAATGGTGACAGTGTGTGCATCGTGTTAGTACTTGGCGTAGCCTATGATTGTGATCTCTTGTAGATTATGAAGTTAACTATTGCTATGATGGTATTGATGTGATCTATGCCTCCTTTCGTAGTGTGAAGGTGACAGTGTGCATGCTATGTTAGTACTTGGTTTGGTTGTGTTGATCTGTCATGCACTCTAAGGTTATTTAAATATGAACATCGAATATTGTGGAGCTTGTTAACTCCGGCATTGAGGGTTCGTGTAATCCTACACAGTTAGTAGTGTTCATCATCCAACAAGAGAGTGTAGAGTCTAGCATCTATTTATTTATTCTGTTATGTGATCAATGTTGAGAGTGTCCACTAGTGAAAGTATAATCCCTAGGCCTTGTTCCTAAATACTGCTATCGCTGCTTGTCTACTGTTTTACTGTATCTGTACTGCCTGCCATATTACCACCATCAACCACACGCCAGTCCTGGGCAGCAAAGCACTTTTCTGGTGCCGTTACTACTGCTCATACTTATTCATACCACCTGTATTTCACTATCTCTTCGCCGAACTAGTGCACCTATTAGGTGTGTTGGGGACACAAGAGACTTCTTGCTTTGTGGTTGCAGGGTTGCATGAGAGGGATATCTTTGACCTCTTCCTCCCTGAGATCGATAAACCTTGGGTGATCCACTTAAGGGAAACTTGCTGCTGTTCTACAAACCTCTGCTCTTGGAGGCCCAACACTGTCTACAAGAATAGAAGCACCCGTAGACATCAAGCACTTTTCTGGCGCCGTTGCTGGGGAACGAAGAAAAGCTACACCATTTCCTCCCTCGTCAACTACGCTCCAAGCACTTTTCTGGCGCCGTTGCCGGGGAGGAAAGGTAAAAGGCATTCATACTTCGGTTCCAGGTAAAGTACTTTTCTGACGCCATTGTGTGTGTGCTCGAAGCTATTTCCTTTAGATCATGCAATTGCATCTTTTTGTTTCTTGTTTACACTAGTTAGGCATAATGGAAAACAACAAAAATATGAGAGATCTTTATGAACTTTATCTTGAATTAGGACATGATGTGTTTGAAGAGAGAATTAAAAAAACCATGGAACTTTATATGCATGCTAATGGGAATGTTATTAATATGAATGCTTTGAACACCATTGTTGCTAATGCTATGGAAAATTCTAAGCTTGGGGAGGTCGGTTTTGATGAAAATGATCTCTTTAGCCCTCCGGGTATTGAGGAGAAAGTGTATGTTGATTATGATATGCCTCCCATATATGATGATTATAATGATAGTGGTCTTTTTGTGCCGCCTACTATGGAGAGTGAATTTGATTATGATTACAATATGCCTCCTATATTTGATGAAAGCCACTTTGTTGAATTTGCTCCCGCTATTACTAATAAAATTGATTATGCTAATGTGGAGAGTAATAATTTTATGCATGAGACTCATGATAAGAATGCTTTATGTGATAGTTATATTATTGAATTTGCTCATGATGCTACTGAAAGTTATTATGAGAGAGGAAAATATGGTTGTGGAAATTTTCATGTTACTAAAACACCTCTCTATATGCTAAAAATCTTGAAGCTGCACTTGTTTTATCTTTCTATGCTTGTTGCATTATGCTTCTTGAACTTGTTTATTTACAAGATTCCTTTTCATAGGAAGCATGTTAGGCTTAAATTTGTTTTGAATTTGCCTCTTGATGCTCTCTTTTGCTTCAAATACTATTTCTTGCGAGTGCATCATTAAAACTGCTGAGCCCATCTTAATGGCTATAAAGAAAGAACTTCTTGGGAGATAACCCATGTGTTTATTTTGCTACAGTAATTTTGTTTTATATTTGAGTCTTGGAAGTTGTTACTACTGTAGCAACCTCTCCTTATCTTAGTTTTGTGCATTGTTGTGCCAAGTAAAGTCGTTGATAGTAAGGTTCATACTAGATTTGGATTACTGCGCAGAAACAGATTTCTTTGCTGTCACGAATCTGGGCAAAATTCTCTGTAGGTAACTCAGAAAATTATGCCAATTTACGTGAGTGATCCTCAGATATGTACGCAACTTTCATTCAATTTGAGCATTTTCATTTGAGCAAGTCTGGTGCCTCAATAAAATTCGTCTTTACAGACTGTTCTGTTTTGACAAATTCTGCCTTTTATTTCGCATTGCTTCTTTTGCTATGTGGGATGGATTTCTTTGTTCCATTAACTTCCAGTAGCTTTGGGCAATGTCCAGAAGTGTTAAGAATGATTGTGTCACCTCTGAACATGTGAGTTTTTGATTATGCACTAACCCTCTAATGAGTTTGTTTCGAGTTTGGTGTGGAGGAAGTTTTCAAGGGTCAAGAGAGGAGGATGATACAATATGATCAAGAAGAGTGAAAGCTCTAAGCTTGGGGATGCCCCGGTGGTTCACCCCTGCATATTTCAAGAAGACTCAAGCGTCTAAGCTTGGGGATGCCCAAGGCATCCCCTTCTTCATCGACAAATTATCAGGTTCCTTCTCTTGAAACTATATTTTTATTCGGTCACATCTTATGTACTTTACTTGGAGCGTCTGTTTGCTTTCGTTTTTGTTTTTGTTTGAATAAATGCTTGTGTGGGAGACAGACACGCTCCGCTGGTTCATATGAACACATGTGTTCTTAGCTTTCAATATTCATGGCGAAGGTTGAATCTTCTTCGTTAAATTGTTATATGGTTGGAAACGGGAAATGATACATGTAGTAATTGCTATAATGTCTTGGATAATGTGATACTTGGCAATTGTTGTGCTCATGTTTAAGCTCTTGCATCATATACTTTGCACCTATTAATGAAGAAATACATAGAGCATGCTAGAATTTGGTTTGCATATTTGGTCTCTCTAAGGTCTAGATAATTTCTAGTATTGAGTTTGAACAACGAGGAAGACGGTGTAGAGTCTTATAATGTTTACAATATGTCTTTTATGTGAGTTTTGCTGCACCGGTTCATCCTTGTGTTTGTTTCAAATAACCTTGCTAGCCTAAGCCTTGTATCGAGAGGGAATACTTCTCATGCATCCAAAATACTTGAGCCAACCACTATGCCATTTGTGTCCACCATACCTACCTACTACATGGTATTTCCCCGCCATTCCAAAGTAAATTGCTTGAGTGCTACCTTTAAACAATTCAAATTTATTACCTCTGATTTGTGTCAATGTTTTATAGCTCATGAGGAATTATGTGGTGTTTATCTTTCAATCTTGTTGGGCAACTTTCACCAATGGACTAGTGGCTTCATCCGCTTATCCAATAAATTTGCAAAAAGAGCTGGCAATGGGATTTCCAGTCCCAAATTAATTAATAAAAATAGACACTCCTCCATGGTATGTGATTGTTGGACGGCACCCGAAGGATTCGGTTAGCCATGGCTTGAGAAATCAAAGGTGGGGAGGAGTGTCATCATAATAAAACTAAAATAAAAAGGCACTCCTTCATGGTATGAGATTGTTGGCAGGCACCCGAAGGATTCGGTTAGCCATGGTTTGTGAAAGAAAGGTTGGAAGGAGTGCCACACAAAAATAAAATAAAATGGGAGCCGCTCTTTGAAGGTTTGTCTGGCAAGGGGGTTAGAGTGCCCACTACCATTCGTTGACAACAACAAACACCTCTCAAAATTTTACTTTTATTGCTCTCTATATGTTTTCAAAACCAAAGCTCTAGCACAAATATAGCAATCGATGCTTTCCTCTTTGAAGGACCATTCTTTTACTTTTATTGTTGAGTCAGTTCACCTATCTCTCTCCACCTCAAGAAGCAAACACTTGTGTGAACTGTGCATTGATTCCTACATACTTGCATATTGCACTTGTTATATTACTCTATGTTGACAATATCTATGAGATATACATGTTATAAGTTGAAAGCAACCGCTGAAACTTCATCTTCCTTTGTGTTGCTTCAATACCTTTACTATGAATTATTGCTTTATGAGTTAACTCTTGTGCAAGACTTATTGATGCTTGTCTTGAAGTACTATTCATGAAAAGTCTTTGCTATATGATTCAGTTGTTTACTCATGTCATTTACATTGTTTTGATCGCTGCATTCATTACATATGCTTACAATAGTATGATCAAGGTTATGATGGCATGTCACTCCAGAAATTATCTTTGTTATCGTTTACCTGCTCGGGACGAGCAGAAACTAAGCTTGGGGATGCTGATACGTCTCCGACGTATCGATAATTTCTTATGTTCCATGCCACATTATTGATGATATCTACATGTTTTATGCATACTTTATGTCATATTTATGCGTTTTCCGGAACTAACCTATTGGCGAGATGCCGAAGGGCCAGTTGCTGTTTTCTGCTGTTTTTGGTTTCAGAAATCCTAGTAAGGAAATATTCTCGGAATCGGACGAAATCAACGCCCAGCATCTTAGAAATACACGAAGCTTCCAGAACATCCGGGAAGGACCAGAGGTGGGCCACAGGGGCCCCAGGAGGGTGGCTGGCGCGGCCCAAGCCCTGGCCGCGCCGCCATACCCCCTCACCGCCTCGTCGCCCCTCCGACTCCGCCTCTTCGCCTATATAAAGGTCCCTGACCTAAAACTTCGATACGGAAAAGCCACGGTACGAAAAACCATCCAGAGCCGCCGCCATCGCGAAGCCAAGATCTGGGGGATAGGAGTCTCTGTTCCGGCACGCCTCCGGGACGGGGAAGTGCCCCCGGAAGGCTTCTCCATCGACACCGCTGCCATCTCCACCGCCATCTTCACCACCGCTGCTGTCTCCCATGAGGAGGGAGTAGTTCTCCATCGAGGCTCGGGGCTGTACCGGTAGCTATGTGGTTAATCTCTCTCCTATGTACTTCAATACAATAATCTCATGAGCTGCCTTACATGATTGAGATTCATATGATGATGCTTGTAATCTAGATGTCATTATGCTAGTCAAGTGGATTTTACTTATGTGATCTCCGGAGACTCCTTGTCCCACGTGTGTAAAGGTGACAGTGTGTGCACCGTGTGGGTCTCTTAGGCTATATTTCACAGAATACTTATTCACTGTTATGAATGGCATAGTGAAGTGCTTATTTATATCTCTTTATGATTGCAATGTGTTTTGTATCACAATTCATCTATGTGCTACTCTAGTGATGTTATTAAAGTAGTTTATTCCTCCTGCACGGTGTAATGGTGACAGTGTGTGCATCGTGTTAGTACTTGGCGTAGGCTATGATTGTGATCTCTTGTAGATTATGAAGTTAACTATTGCTATGATGGTATTGATGTGATCTATGCCTCCTTTCGTAGTGTGAAGGTGACAGTGTGCATGCTATGTTAGTACTTGGTTTGGTTGTGTTGATCTGTCATGCACTCTAAGGTTATTTAAATATGAACATCGAATATTGTGGAGCTTGTTAACTCCGGCATTGAGGGTTCGTGTAATCCTACACAGTTAGTGGTGTTCATCATCCAACAAGAGAGTGTAGAGTCTAGCATCTATTTATTTATTCTGTTATGTGATCAATGTTGAGAGTGTCCACTAGTGAAAGTATAATCCCTAGGCCTTGTTTCTAAATACTGCTATCGCTGCTTGTTTACTGTTTTACTGTATCTGTACTGCCTGCTATATTACCACCATCAACCGCACGCCAGTCCTGGGCAGCAAAGCACTTTTCTGGTGCCGTTACTACTGCTCATACTTATTCATACCACCTGTATTTCACTATCTCTTCGCCGAACTAGTG
Organism: Lolium perenne; assembly: GCF_019359855.2. NCBI lineage: Eukaryota > Viridiplantae > Streptophyta > Magnoliopsida > Poales > Poaceae > Lolium > Lolium perenne. The sequence goes on along the minus strand of NC_067248.2, from coordinate 142,676,679 downwards.
CACCTATTAGGTGTGTTGGGGACACAAGAGACTTCTTGCTTTGTGGTTGCAGGGTTGCATGAGAGGGATATCTTTGACCTCTTCCTCCCTGAGATCGATAAACCTTGGGTGATCCACTTAAGGGAAACTTGCTGCTGTTCTACAAACCTCTGCTCTTGGAGGCCCAACACTGTCTACAAGAATAGAAGCACCCGTAGACATCATGGCACGTTTCTCACCTTTTACATATGCAACCTTCTGCTTCCTCTTAAGAATAAAGGGATTATAATCTTGCATCTACATGGCTTGCTCAAATGTCCTGGTCAACCCAACAAGAGCAAAATTTAGGTCTCATTTCACCATTCTGCGCATCAAAATTGCCGCCATGAGAACATACACTGGTGCTTACTACTGTCCATCTCTCTGTTACCCCTGGCCAACTACACATGTGATTATGTGAAAGAAAATGATGCAATTAACCAACAGCTAAAACTTGTGCGATGATTCGGAAAGAAACGATACAGTTGACGGGTTGTGCTATTAGTATGCTAGCCCTCTCACCCCTTCAGAGTTTTCACATGGAAAACACTTTGCTCTACTAAGCCAACATGACAAAGAATTATTTCAAATAGCACCAGTGACATGGCTCATTGTGATTACTTGAAGTAATAAATCATTATATTTATTTCTTTCATATAAGAATAGGATCCGCTTTGGCACCATGCTATTGTAAAGCATCAAGGAAAGCTTCGCTGCAGATTTAGATTGAGTGAGTTCATACAATATAGAAAATAACAATGTCCAGATTCCAGAAGTTCAGAGAGTGATATTAATGGCCGACTGGCCTTCTAGGATAGAGGCCAGGTTGGGGACGAACATTTGGGACAGAGGGCTGAAGGCGGTGGTGAACACTGGACCCCTCTTCTCCAAGCAGCATGCCAACACGAGTCGTTAGGTTGCGGCGGCCGGAGCTCCATGGGATGTGTCCGCCAACGCATGCGACCAAGAGGGAGCGTGGGGTCAGGAGGCTGCTCCGGCAGCGACGGCAGCACAGTTCAAAGGACCAGCCTGGTCCTGTGCCACAGATCGAGCGAGATGGATGCTGCAGTTTCTGGATGGAAATTGGGGATGGCTCGTACCTGCTTTGGTCGAGCCCCTTTTTTCTCCCGCTGGGACGAGCGACGGGCAGACGAAAAGGGTGAAACGCATTCTATCATAAAATGGAACCTGTAGCTAGATATGGATTTTGTTAGTTGTTGAGAATATCAAGGGGCTCATGTAGATGAGAATAAACGCATTTTTTTCTCACTTGGCTGCTTGCATGGATAATTGTGGTTGTTAGATGGATCTTTTTTCTTTCAGGACGTGGGAGGGTATTTTTGTCTTTAAATGAAAATGTGACACCAGACATTCACCAGTTTGCTTTTAATAGTAAAGATATCCCCGCCCCGCAGGCAAGGGGCATGGTGTGGACGTGACAGTGGTCGGACCCACCAGATGGCCAGAAGGAGCCTTCCCGGGAAGAGGCCGCTTCCACCTATCGCGAAAAAGGACGGAGGGGGCGAGAGAGTCCAGATCAGATCACATCAGATCAGCACACAACAGCTGTTCCCCTCCTCCATATCGTATCGTTTCTTCTGGGAGAGTGCTTATCAGGGCCAGGTGCGACCTGAGGACGCGCCCAGTACTGAACGGAAACAGGTCCTTTTTTCGGTACGGCACTGGCAACACGCACTCCACGCAGGCGTCAGCTAGTGGAGGAGGAGTATCTTTCTACCAGAACTTCTTCTTTTTTCTACTCCAGCAAAAAACAAATGAAAACCCCACCTCACCACCGCCCACATCATATGCATTCTGAAAGTGACCCACTCCAATAATTTCTATACATTAGTATTTTTATCTACTCTTTTATAGTCCATAAACAGATGTTTGAGGTTTATTTAAATATGAATATATCTAGACACTAAATACCATATACATACATCTAGATTTAGACAAACCTCGGATATCTATTAATAGACAGAGGTAGTAGTATACTTTTTTGCGAAATTCCTCTGATCTGTTAAAAATCATCAACAGTAGTACAAAGAGACTTAAAAGTAATAGAAAAAAATGCAAATAGGTCTTTGGATAACCTAATGACGACTACAATCAGTACCATGAGCCGAAGGTGGGCCGCCGTCCCCGCCCCTCCATCACCGGAGCAGGGCAAAGCTTGTCATAGTACAACTTGATGAACCAAACATACGGAAAGTCGTCGACCTAAGGCCACAAAGGACCAACACACCAAAGCAGTGGCCATCGCCATCGATGACAATCGTGGATCAGAAGAGACCGACCTGAAAAGACACCGAGGAACAAGAAAACCGACCGGATCCCACGAGATCAGGCATGCACATGACTCCACGCGCCGCCTCAGCAACACTTGAGCGAGGATTGAGCGGTGAGAGCCTTATTCCGATTTCAGGACGTAGCCGCCGCCTCAGCGTCCCGAAGAAGACACTGGAAAATTGGCTAAACAAAGAACGGGAAACCTCTTCTCGGCGAGATGCCATGGTCTGTCATACCTCCAAGGCCCAATGTCACCGGAGGTGGAGGGGACCAGCGACGTCGCCTGCGAGAGAGATGGAACCCTAGATGGATTTTGGTTGTTGCTTCTCATCGCCTTCTCCGATTACGTATGTAGTCGAGATGTAACTGTGTCATTATTAAGGTGATCTCTCCGCTTTTAAGAAAATGCACTAACTTTTCTTAAATGATGATGCCATTGAAAGAAATTACTTTTAAAAAAACTAAAGACGGGGTAGATAGTACCCTAATAGTGACCCATCCGCATCTCTAACTTATAGCTCCTAGTTTCTTGATCAAACAATTACTACCTCCTATTCGTATTTCTTGTCGTCATAGGCGGAGCCAGTTAAGGACATGGGTGTACACATGTACATCCATTATTTTTTTGGAGAATAGAATGTCTATGTAAGTCCAATATAAATTCCTATTAAAACATAGCTCATAACCCCGAGCTAGTCTTATAATTAATTAGTAAACCTCTAATCCCCTATGTTTGTACACCCAAATTAAATTTCTTGCCTCCGCCCATGCTTGTCGTTGTTTTAGTTGGTTAACTAATGGTCCATAATTCTTGTCGTAGTTTTATTTCAAACTTAGACGCCAAATACATAATGGCATTGTTGGATACAAAGAATGAGGGAGTATATATAGAAATTTCCTTTTAGAAAGTAATGTTGACTTACTGCAAGGTAAGAAAAAGTAATATTCCCAATTGAGTTTTGTTCATGACAATCTGGATACTTTTCATTGTAAAGGACAAGCTAAAATTTAGGTACGGGCATAATTCTCTAGAGTCGAATTTAGGTAGCGGCACGCAGAAACATTACTTTTCTAGATTCCCAGCCTAGTGGTGACCGATAGCTTATTGTTCCCATCGTCTCTTTTCTGACTTTCTTTTTGCGTGGAAGTGGAGCCATCAAGAGGCTGGTCCTCAATCGACAGGTACCTAACATGCAACTGTGTCCTTGCTAGCCATGGCACCAAATATGGACTTAATCCTGTTTTTTCTAAGCAACGTGGGGCTTGTGTTAAAATGATGTTGTGTGTCGAATTTGAACTTGAAAATCTATCTACAAATTTGAAATTTCAAACAAAAAAAAGTGACATGGACTAAAATCAGCTCTACCCCTTCTTTTGTTGAAAGTATATTTTTATTTGTTTTTTTAGGCAAATCCAGACGTTATGAGTTTTCAAACTTTTCAGGCTATACTATACAATAAATAATAGAGAAAATTTGGTACATGACACCGTTATTTTACATCGTTTACTAAAAGACACCGTTCGAGTATGTTTTTACTAGGTACCATTACAATTTTATGGCACATTTGTCAAAACACACCACCTCCTAAAGACGTAAAGTTTTCCACTTTTTCTTCAAAACCCGGCATAGCAAAAGTGCAAAAAATTCCTTTTTTGATAGATGGTGTGTTGTGACAAATATATCATAAAATCATAATGTTACCTAACAATAAACAATTCAACGGTGTGTTTTAACAAACACCTGAAAATAAAGATGTCCCGTAGCAATTTTTTCCTTAAATAATAATATTTCTGGAGGAATTGTTTAAGGTGATAACTGGACCTTGGAAGCGGACTCCACGCAGTCCCCAGTGTGTGCCGTCCCCAGGTAGTACGGGGCCAGTCAAATGGAACAAACACGCTTAACTTTTCTCACCACATTCCATCCTCACCCAGCACGTCGACATCCCCGGACCCACCTCACCACGCATCTAAATGGACGGGTAAGGACCAAACCCGGTACGTTTAGCGACGGCGCATCGTACTCGTCCGGCTGTACGATCCGTTCCGTTCCGTCCCTCCCCCGCATCGTACCCTCCCCGCTCACCTCGCTATCCCCGCCTACTTTTCCCATTCTGCCCCTCCCTGTACTGCTCCGTACCGTCCTTTCCCTGCCCCACAATGACCACGCTACCCTCGGTCGTTACTGGTACTTCCATGCCAGAGCAGTCCAGAACGGGAACCTGCCAGTGGCAAATATGGAAACAGTGCTGAATGTCTCGCGAAAAATGCGACAATGCAATGCAGGGGCAATCCCGTCATTTAGCCTCCTCCTTCTTCCCTCTTCTTCTCCTTCCTTCCGCTTGGTTGTTGCGTATCCGCAGCCAGCCATTGCCCATTGCCTCCGTTCTTGTTCTTGCCGGGAGACAACCCAACTACCTCAACCATGGCCATGCCGACCCACACCCACCTCCCCAAGCGCCGCCGCCTCTCCCCTTCCCCTGCCACGGCCACGGTCGCCGTCACCCCGCTCGACTCGCTGGCCGACGAGCTCCTCTTCCTGATCCTGGACCGGGTCGCGGCGGCCGACCCGCGCGCGCTAAAGTCCTTCGCCCTCGCCTCGCGCGCCTGCCGCGACGCCGAGGCGCGCCACCGCCGCGTGCTCCGCCCGTACCGCGCGGACCTCCTGCGCGCGGCGCTCGCGCGCTACCCGTCCACCGCCCGCCTCGACCTCACCCTCTGCCCGCGCGTCCCCGATTCCGCCCTCTCCTCCTTGCCCTCCGCGCCCCTCCGCGCCGTCGACCTCTCCCGCTCGCGCGGCTTCGGCGCGCGGGGCCTCGCCGTCCTCTGCACCGCCTGCCCGGCCCTCGCCGACCTCGACCTCTCCAACGGGGTCGACCTCGGGGACGCGGCGGCCGCCGAGGTGGCGCGCGCGCGCGGCCTGCGCAGGCTCTGCCTCTCGCGCTGCAAGCCCGTCACGGACATGGGGATCGGCTGCGTCGCCGTCGGATGCCCCGACCTCCGGGAGGTCGCGCTCAACTGGTGCCTCGGGATCACCGATTTGGGGGTCCGATTCCTCGCCCTCAAGTGCAAGAAACTCGCCTCCCTCAATCTCTCCTACACCATGGTGAGCGCGCCTGCCATCCTTTCTTCTTGATCTCTCCTCTCTCTGTCTGTCTCGCCATTAAGTCCCGTTCCATTTCTTGGATGAAAAGATTCCCCAATTCATGCGTTTCTTGATATCAGGAGCACTTTTATTTAGCAATTAAAGAGAGAGTTGATTTCGGCGCTTTCTTGGAAATTTTAGATGTGCTTTGTATCGGACGTGAATCTTTCCATAGGAAATGAGAATGCGGCGGGATGTGGATCTCTTGGGTAGTTTCCCCGTACCAATACCCCATTCGATCTTCATCATAGGAGATAGCTCAACCCACAACTGTCTGGTGTTTTTTAGCGACTCTTTTTTTTTGGCAAGAAATGCCCAGGGCATTCGACTGTAGCAGGATTATTTTATTCTTGCTATATCTATCTATCTATAAGAACTATGTACGCCTCAGCCTTTTTAGGATGACAACCAGTGAGCCGCTAGTTTTAGCATTTTATGGGGCAATTTCTACCAAAGATTTGAACTGTTGCACCAAAAATCCTTGTCTTTACATATGCAGAAGCTTTTTCAGGACGAGAGTCAGTAGTTGGCTACTTTCTGTTGAGGTGCAAATCAGGCAAACACACTATTCTTGGTCTAACGGATACTCCTCTTGCTTTGCAGATCTCCAAAGATTGCCTTCCAGCCATCATGAAGCTACCAAATCTTGAGGTGTTGTCACTGGTGGGGTGTGTTGGAATCGATGATGATGCCCTTGCTAGTCTTGAGAACGAATGCAGCAAATCGCTGCAGGTAACCATCTAGCTAGGCCATTTTGTTTCACTCTTGAGTGATTTGTAATGTTCCACCTTCTTCTTTTTTTGCGGAAATGTTTCACCTTCATTTGAATGTAATCGTATAACCGTGGCCTTCAACAAAGTTTACCTGGTAATATTCTGGCCAGTGAACTTGAAAATAACATTTCTAGTCCTTGCAGGTGCTTGATATGTCAAACTGTCAGAATGTCACCGATGAGGGAGTTTCGTCAGTAGTGAAGGCAATGCCAAATCTTTTGGAGTTGAATCTGTCATACTGCTGTCATGTAAGTATCTATTCACAGTAGCAGCACCTGGGCATAACTTGATCTTGTCCACCTGGGCATAACTTGATCTTCTCCAGTTTGTTTGACAATTCTTCATTTTTGGCAGGTTACTCCTTCTATGGGAAAATGCTTCCAAATGATTCCTAAGTTGCAGACCCTGAAATTGGAAGGCTGCAAATTCATGACCGATGGACTCAAATACATTGGAATTTCTTGTGCTTCTTTAAGAGAGTTGAGCCTGAGCAAGTGCTCGGGATTGACAGATACTGATCTTTCTTTCGTCGTATCAAGACTAAAGAGTTTATTGAAGCTGGACATTACCTGCAATCGCAATATCACTGATGCTTCACTAGCTGCCATCACTAGCTCATGCCCTTCCCTCATCTCTCTCAAAATGGAGTCTTGTAGCCATGTTTCAAGTGAAGGGCTGCGAATGATTGGGAAGCGCTGTTCCCAGTTGGAAGAGTTAGACATCACTGACAGTGATTTGGATGATGAAGGTTTGTACTGAACTTCAAATATCTGACTACCTTTTGGCAAATGGACACCAAATTAACTGATTCTGGTGACAATAACAATAGATTATTTACCGTGGTGAAATCTTTCTGTGCAGGTTTGAAAGCTCTCTCTGGATGCAGCAAGCTTTCAAGCTTAAAAATTGGTATATGCATGAAGATAAGTGATGAAGGCCTTATGCACATCGGCAAGTCTTGCCCAGAACTCCGAGATATTGATCTGTACAGGTCTGGGGCCATTAGTGATGTGGGGGTTACTCAAATCGCTCAAGGTTGTCCAATGCTAGAGTCTATCAACCTGTCCTACTGTACAGAGATAACAGACCTTTCATTGGCTGCGCTCTCAAAATGCGCAAAACTGAACACACTAGAGATCCGTGGCTGCCCCAGTGTTTCATCTGTGGGGCTCTCAGAAATAGCAACCGGATGCAGGCTACTTGCCAAGCTCGATATCAAAAAGTGCTTTGCGATCAATGATGTGGGGATGCTTTTCCTTTCCCAGTTCTCTCATGGCCTCCGTCAGGTACTAGTCTTTTCTGTTATTGTGGTAAACAGAAGGTACCAGGTTCAGAATTGCGTTACTAACATCGCTACATCATGACAGATAAACCTGTCGTATTGCTCAGTCACCGACATAGGACTTCTGTCCCTCTCTAGCATATGCGGGCTGCAGAGCATGACCATTGTGCACTTGGCTGGTATTACGCCCAACGGCTTGATGGCTGCTCTGATGGTCTGCGGTGGTTTGAAGAAGGTGAAGCTCCACACAGCATTCAGATCTATGATGCCTCCACACATGCTCAATGTTGTTGAGGCTCGCGGCTGTATTTTCCAGTGGATTGATAAACCATTTCAGGTATTTTATCTCTATCCATTAAGTTGAATTGTCGTTTCTAGTAACACCTCTCATCTGTCATTTAGGCAGTATGTATAGATATCAACTAAACTGCAGCTGTAACAACTTAGTTTGTATCAACTTAGGTGTAGAAAAAAGTAAGTTGAATTGCTGTTACTATTAACAATCTCGCATCTGTCTTTCATGCTGGATTCTTTAGATAATCAAGTAAACTGCAGCTGTAACAAGATAGTTTCTAACGTTATTTATGCGGTATTTTCAGGTTGAGCAAGAACGTTGCGACATATGGAAACAACAGTCTCAGGACGTGCTAGTGCCCCTTCCATCCTACAGAATCATCTGAAACTTGGGCCACCTCAATTGGCGCTGCGACGGAGTAGTGTACCGATGCTTTGTCAGAAGAACAATGCTGTATGTTGCATTCAGTTTGTTCTTTTGTTGTGTTGTATAGTAGTAGTGTACATGAGAAGCAGAGGGATAAATCAAAGAGAGATAGCTGTAGGTTTGGCCTGTGGTTCGTAAAAACCCATTGTGAATAATATGATGAAAAGTATGCAGAGTTTGATTACTTGTCCAATGTGTTTCTTATCCTTGGTGTCTTTGTTGTGAATGCTGGAATGAGGTGGCTGGTCTTTTCAGTGAACTAGACTCCTGTGTTTTCCTGCTGTCCAATTCTCAAATCATGCATCTTGTGGCATGCTGCAAAGTGCATAATTTGAGAAGAAAAAGGAAGGAAAGCTGGTTTTGCTAGAATCCAATTAACTGTTGCTTCTTCTGTCTGAAGGCAGATGGTGGCAACCGACAGCTGCTACCTGCAATTGTTGCTGGAGCTCGGAATTCATGGAGGTGGTAGCCTGGTAGGCGACCGGCGAGAGGCAGCCAGGCACCAAGTGCGTTATGGCAATGCGAACTCGAAGGAAAGGTTTACATGGAGACTGGTGAGCATCTGAGGGCTAGTGAGATGCGCATTGAAGAGGGTGACGGGGCGAGATGGGGCAGGCAGGCATCGCGATGAATGGCGCCAACAGCTACGGGCAACAGTTGCAGAGGAGCATTGAATGCACCCGCGTCACCACCATTAGCGGCGTCCGTCTCCATCTACCCCGAGCCCAGGACGGGGGCGCCCATGTCCTCTCGCCATTAATGGCCCCAGCGCTATAAAAATGGCAGGATAAACACTCTCACGCGCACAGACGCACGCATTAAACTCGCAGATGCCCATCCCGTCCCTCCCGTGTACTAGTGCCTGGAGCCTGGAGGAGGAGCTAGAGGCTAGCTAGCAATGGGGATCTGCTGCAGCAGGGAAGGAGGGAGGGAGGAGCTGGAGGAGGCGGAGGGGTGGTTCCCATGGAAGCACGACGACTTCTTGCAGGAGCAGCTCTCCGGCGCCGCCGGGGTGTCCATGCACACCAAGCAGGGCTGGAAGGGCGTCAACCAAGACGCCATGGCTGCCTGCCAGGTAAGCTCCAACCTTTCCTTTGCTTCTAGCCACGCCATTGCTGTGTCAACCTGATTAGTACATGTTTTTCTGTCGAAATAAAACTTGATTACTTTTGAGAAAAACGCCATGGATCCATCCATCTCTGCTAGCTTTAGCTCAAACTGAGAATCTTACTACAGTAGTAACTTACCTGAATTTCTTTGATGACCCATGTGTATGTACTTAGGGCATCTTGATTCCTTACCATTGGCCTGGATTAATTAGCATCTGGCAATGCACTTCAATACCTTTATTGCTCACCTCACCACTGTGTTAATATATAGCACAGCATGAATGCAATATGAGATTCTGCAGGAAACACTAGAATTCTTGCAAATATCACTATGACCTAGCTAGATTAACATATCTAACTGCAAGTGTAACTTTTGGTCTTGTACCCCCCCTTTCATGTGCACAGTTTTACTACTTGAGATGTAAGATAATCTTAATGTGTCAAGATGATCAGGACTTTGCTGGCCACAAGGGCCAGATCTTCTGCGGGGTCTTCGACGGTCATGGCCCCCTCGGCGATATCGGACGTGAATCTTTCCATAGGAAATGAGAATGCGGCGGGATGTGGATCTCTTGGGTAGTTTCCCCGTACCAATACCCCATTCGATCTTCATCATAGGAGATAGCTCAACCCACAACTGTCTGGTGTTTTTTAGCGACTCTTTTTTTTTGGCAAGAAATGCCCAGGGCATTCGACTGTAGCAGGATTATTTTATTCTTGCTATATCTATCTATCTATAAGAACTATGTACGCCTCAGCCTTTTTAGGATGACAACCAGTGAGCCGCTAGTTTTAGCATTTTATGGGGCAATTTCTACCAAAGATTTGAACTGTTGCACCAAAAATCCTTGTCTTTACATATGCAGAAGCTTTTTCAGGACGAGAGTCAGTAGTTGGCTACTTTCTGTTGAGGTGCAAATCAGGCAAACACACTATTCTTGGTCTAACGGATACTCCTCTTGCTTTGCAGATCTCCAAAGATTGCCTTCCAGCCATCATGAAGCTACCAAATCTTGAGGTGTTGTCACTGGTGGGGTGTGTTGGAATCGATGATGATGCCCTTGCTAGTCTTGAGAACGAATGCAGCAAATCGCTGCAGGTAACCATCTAGCTAGGCCATTTTGTTTCACTCTTGAGTGATTTGTAATGTTCCACCTTCTTCTTTTTTTGCGGAAATGTTTCACCTTCATTTGAATGTAATCGTATAACCGTGGCCTTCAACAAAGTTTACCTGGTAATATTCTGGCCAGTGAACTTGAAAATAACATTTCTAGTCCTTGCAGGTGCTTGATATGTCAAACTGTCAGAATGTCACCGATGAGGGAGTTTCGTCAGTAGTGAAGGCAATGCCAAATCTTTTGGAGTTGAATCTGTCATACTGCTGTCATGTAAGTATCTATTCACAGTAGCAGCACCTGGGCATAACTTGATCTTGTCCACCTGGGCATAACTTGATCTTCTCCAGTTTGTTTGACAATTCTTCATTTTTGGCAGGTTACTCCTTCTATGGGAAAATGCTTCCAAATGATTCCTAAGTTGCAGACCCTGAAATTGGAAGGCTGCAAATTCATGACCGATGGACTCAAATACATTGGAATTTCTTGTGCTTCTTTAAGAGAGTTGAGCCTGAGCAAGTGCTCGGGATTGACAGATACTGATCTTTCTTTCGTCGTATCAAGACTAAAGAGTTTATTGAAGCTGGACATTACCTGCAATCGCAATATCACTGATGCTTCACTAGCTGCCATCACTAGCTCATGCCCTTCCCTCATCTCTCTCAAAATGGAGTCTTGTAGCCATGTTTCAAGTGAAGGGCTGCGAATGATTGGGAAGCGCTGTTCCCAGTTGGAAGAGTTAGACATCACTGACAGTGATTTGGATGATGAAGGTTTGTACTGAACTTCAAATATCTGACTACCTTTTGGCAAATGGACACCAAATTAACTGATTCTGGTGACAATAACAATAGATTATTTACCGTGGTGAAATCTTTCTGTGCAGGTTTGAAAGCTCTCTCTGGATGCAGCAAGCTTTCAAGCTTAAAAATTGGTATATGCATGAAGATAAGTGATGAAGGCCTTATGCACATCGGCAAGTCTTGCCCAGAACTCCGAGATATTGATCTGTACAGGTCTGGGGCCATTAGTGATGTGGGGGTTACTCAAATCGCTCAAGGTTGTCCAATGCTAGAGTCTATCAACCTGTCCTACTGTACAGAGATAACAGACCTTTCATTGGCTGCGCTCTCAAAATGCGCAAAACTGAACACACTAGAGATCCGTGGCTGCCCCAGTGTTTCATCTGTGGGGCTCTCAGAAATAGCAACCGGATGCAGGCTACTTGCCAAGCTCGATATCAAAAAGTGCTTTGCGATCAATGATGTGGGGATGCTTTTCCTTTCCCAGTTCTCTCATGGCCTCCGTCAGGTACTAGTCTTTTCTGTTATTGTGGTAAACAGAAGGTACCAGGTTCAGAATTGCGTTACTAACATCGCTACATCATGACAGATAAACCTGTCGTATTGCTCAGTCACCGACATAGGACTTCTGTCCCTCTCTAGCATATGCGGGCTGCAGAGCATGACCATTGTGCACTTGGCTGGTATTACGCCCAACGGCTTGATGGCTGCTCTGATGGTCTGCGGTGGTTTGAAGAAGGTGAAGCTCCACACAGCATTCAGATCTATGATGCCTCCACACATGCTCAATGTTGTTGAGGCTCGCGGCTGTATTTTCCAGTGGATTGATAAACCATTTCAGGTATTTTATCTCTATCCATTAAGTTGAATTGTCGTTTCTAGTAACACCTCTCATCTGTCATTTAGGCAGTATGTATAGATATCAACTAAACTGCAGCTGTAACAACTTAGTTTGTATCAACTTAGGTGTAGAAAAAAGTAAGTTGAATTGCTGTTACTATTAACAATCTCGCATCTGTCTTTCATGCTGGATTCTTTAGATAATCAAGTAAACTGCAGCTGTAACAAGATAGTTTCTAACGTTATTTATGCGGTATTTTCAGGTTGAGCAAGAACGTTGCGACATATGGAAACAACAGTCTCAGGACGTGCTAGTGCCCCTTCCATCCTACAGAATCATCTGAAACTTGGGCCACCTCAATTGGCGCTGCGACGGAGTAGTGTACCGATGCTTTGTCAGAAGAACAATGCTGTATGTTGCATTCAGTTTGTTCTTTTGTTGTGTTGTATAGTAGTAGTGTACATGAGAAGCAGAGGGATAAATCAAAGAGAGATAGCTGTAGGTTTGGCCTGTGGTTCGTAAAAACCCATTGTGAATAATATGATGAAAAGTATGCAGAGTTTGATTACTTGTCCAATGTGTTTCTTATCCTTGGTGTCTTTGTTGTGAATGCTGGAATGAGGTGGCTGGTCTTTTCAGTGAACTAGACTCCTGTGTTTTCCTGCTGTCCAATTCTCAAATCATGCATCTTGTGGCATGCTGCAAAGTGCATAATTTGAGAAGAAAAAGGAAGGAAAGCTGGTTTTGCTAGAATCCAATTAACTGTTGCTTCTTCTGTCTGAAGGCAGATGGTGGCAACCGACAGCTGCTACCTGCAATTGTTGCTGGAGCTCGGAATTCATGGAGGTGGTAGCCTGGTAGGCGACCGGCGAGAGGCAGCCAGGCACCAAGTGCGTTATGGCAATGCGAACTCGAAGGAAAGGTTTACATGGAGACTGGTGAGCATCTGAGGGCTAGTGAGATGCGCATTGAAGAGGGTGACGGGGCGAGATGGGGCAGGCAGGCATCGCGATGAATGGCGCCAACAGCTACGGGCAACAGTTGCAGAGGAGCATTGAATGCACCCGCGTCACCACCATTAGCGGCGTCCGTCTCCATCTACCCCGAGCCCAGGACGGGGGCGCCCATGTCCTCTCGCCATTAATGGCCCCAGCGCTATAAAAATGGCAGGATAAACACTCTCACGCGCACAGACGCACGCATTAAACTCGCAGATGCCCATCCCGTCCCTCCCGTGTACTAGTGCCTGGAGCCTGGAGGAGGAGCTAGAGGCTAGCTAGCAATGGGGATCTGCTGCAGCAGGGAAGGAGGGAGGGAGGAGCTGGAGGAGGCGGAGGGGTGGTTCCCATGGAAGCACGACGACTTCTTGCAGGAGCAGCTCTCCGGCGCCGCCGGGGTGTCCATGCACACCAAGCAGGGCTGGAAGGGCGTCAACCAAGACGCCATGGCTGCCTGCCAGGTAAGCTCCAACCTTTCCTTTGCTTCTAGCCACGCCATTGCTGTGTCAACCTGATTAGTACATGTTTTTCTGTCGAAATAAAACTTGATTACTTTTGAGAAAAACGCCATGGATCCATCCATCTCTGCTAGCTTTAGCTCAAACTGAGAATCTTACTACAGTAGTAACTTACCTGAATTTCTTTGATGACCCATGTGTATGTACTTAGGGCATCTTGATTCCTTACCATTGGCCTGGATTAATTAGCATCTGGCAATGCACTTCAATACCTTTATTGCTCACCTCACCACTGTGTTAATATATAGCACAGCATGAATGCAATATGAGATTCTGCAGGAAACACTAGAATTCTTGCAAATATCACTATGACCTAGCTAGATTAACATATCTAACTGCAAGTGTAACTTTTGGTCTTGTACCCCCCCTTTCATGTGCACAGTTTTACTACTTGAGATGTAAGATAATCTTAATGTGTCAAGATGATCAGGACTTTGCTGGCCACAAGGGCCAGATCTTCTGCGGGGTCTTCGACGGTCATGGCCCCCTCGGCCGTGAAGTCGCCCGGCGAAGCTGTCCTCCGTTTTGGCGGCACCAAAAACCGAAGAGGATGCCCCCTCAAGCAACGCCGACTTGGATTCGTTCGACAAGTCGGATGATTCCACCACGTTTAGCGACACCAGCGACGAGAGCCAGCTGATCTCTTCATGGAAGAGCTTGATCGTGAAGGCGTTCGAGGATGTCGACGAGGAGCTGAGGAAGCATTCTGGGATTGACTGCATTTGCAGTGGCACAACTGCTGTCACCGTCGTTAGGCAGGTAATGCTGTTACTACTACTGTGGCAATTCTTGCAACCGGCTGCATTCTCAGTATGTCTTGTTAAGTAGTACTAGTACTAGACTAGAGCTATACCAATGCTAGAGCCTAGAGTTAAGCTTCTGAAATTGCTGAATTTCGGAATGGTTGTTCTGCCATACTGCTAAACCTAACATTAAGGCAGCATAGCCAAATTCAGAACAGTCACACTCTTGGCAGCATTGTGGGATTGACTGCCATTTGCAGTGGCACAACTGCTCTCACTGTCGTTAGGCAGGTAATGCCGTTACTACTACTGTTGCACTTGCAACTGGCTGCATTCTCAATTGTTAATGCTAGAGGTTAGCAAGCTCCTGAAATTGCTGAATTTTGGAATATTTGTTTCAGTCATAGGTTTCAATGCTCTAAACCAAACAATAAGACATCATGGCAAAATTCAGAACTATCACACTCATAGCGTCTCCTGTTCCCTAGTTGCTGTGATTAACAGTTATTGTTGTTGTGTGTACACAGGGTGATCACTTAATAATTGCCAATCTAGGCGATTCACGCGCTGTTCTTTGTACGCGGGATAGCAAGGACCGCCCGGTTTCGGTGCAGCTCACAACCGACTTGAAACCAGATCTTCCAGGTCAGACTCTGAATTTCTGTCATACTTCTCTGCGGGTATGTTTGTACATTTATTAACTGCAACTTGCAATGTATCTACTGGACTTGCCATAGGTGAAGCTGAGAGGATCCTGAGTTGCAAGGGGAGAGTCTTTGCCATGGACGATGAGCCTGACGTGCCTAGGCTGTGGTTGCCAGACCAGGACGCACCGGGCCTCGCCATGGCCAGGGCTTTCGGGGACTTCTGCCTCAAGAACCATGGCCTGATCTGCACACCAGAAGTGTACTACAGGAAATTGTCTGAAAAGGATGACTTCTTGGTGCTTGCCACTGATGGGGTAAGAAGAGTGATTTTTTCTTTTAGGTTGGCAGGTTCATTCGATTCTAGTTTCCTGTCCATTTCAGTTCAATCATTGCCTCATCCTCCTTTCATAATTAATTAACAAGAAAAGTTTCTGGCATTATTCTAAATGAAGTTAACATAAATTAGGTCAAACAAAGCCTTTATGATTGGAATGGCGAATCAAGCAACTGTTAACTGAATCAGACCTGTCTTCATCTGTTCTTATCTAATCACACTGGGTTGCAGATATGGGACGTGCTATCCAACAAGGAGGTGGTCAAGATCGTCTCATCAGCCTCTGACCGTTCAAAGGCGGCCAAGCAGCTTGTGGACCGGGCGGTTTGCGCATGGCGTCGCAAGTTCCCGACGTCGATGGTTGACGACTGTGCGGCTATCTGCCTCTTCCTGAAGCCAGCCATTTCATCCGAGGAAGAGAGCACGATCAAGCCGTCTCACGCATCCGTCCTATCCTTCACGGGGAGCTTCCGCAAGGCTCTGAGCGGCGGGGGTGAGGCGGAGGAGGGGACGGTGGTGTGGAAAGCGTTGGAGGGGGTGGCTCGGGTGAACTCGGTGATCAGGCTGCCGAGGATGTTGAGCCGGCGGTGGCGGTCGGGGTCGATGGATGAAAACAACACCGACCAAGAATCATCCAAGACTGATCATTGACTGATGGATTCATGCAATTAAGGCTTACATGGCCAAAATTTATGGATATTTTAGAACTTGATTGATAGTTTGATGCACCATGTTCACGCAAATCAGGCTGTTCAGATTGGATGTTAATTTGATTGTCATGTACACTCGTTGGGTTTGGTGTGGTTTCTGATACCACCTGGACATGATTGAAATTTGGAATAGATTCAGCTGTTGTTCGCCTCATAGCAGAGTCTATGCTGTGCAGCAATTACTGGTTTAAGAGTGGCTTGCTCTGCTGATCGATCGGTTGTTTGATGAGTGGCTGGGTCTGCATTTTTTTAATATTTCTGACAGCAGCTGGGCGGGCTGAAATTGGGAATGAATTCAAAGAATGATTTCGCGCTAATTTGCTGTGGCCGAACCGTGGATTGTCGTGTGTATGGGGAACCGGAGAGAAGTGAATTGAATTTGGGGAGCAGGAGAAGAGTTCAATCTCTTCCTCTACTCTCCCTCTCGTCCACACGGCTAAGAATAGCTCGCTCGCCTGCTCGAGCTCGACCAGACACGCGCGGATGTCGTCCTCACCACCGCCACCACTCGCTTGCATTGCATTTGCATGCATTGCTAGCTCAGGCTCGGAGCTCCACCAAGCACGGAACCATGGACGCGGACGCGGCCGTGAACCTGACGGCTGCCGCGGCGGAGGCCACGGCGACGGTGAAGCCGGTGGCGGCGGCGTGCTACGACAACAACCTGGTGAACTCGCAGGGCATGTTCCTGGGGGACGAGCCGCTGCGCTTCTCCCTCCCGCTCCTCCTCATCCAGGTCTCCCTCATCCTCCTCCTCTCCGCCGCCGCCCACCACGTGCTCCGCCGCCTCGGCCAGTCCCGCTTCGTCACCCACATGCTCGTCGGCGTCCTCCTCGGCCCCTCCGTGCTCGGGCGCAACCACGAGCTCCGCGGCGTGCTCTTCTCCGAGCGCGGCACCTACATCCTCGAGAGCGTCTCGCTCGTCGCGCTCATCCTCTTCTTGTTCTCCATGGGCGTCAAGACGGACATGAGCCTGCTCCGCCGCCCCAGCGGCCGCGCCGTCGCCGTCGGCCTCGCCGGCTCCGTCGTCCCGCTCGCCATCACGTTGCCGGTGTTCCACGTGCTCCAGCCCACGCTCCCGGCCGACCTCCGAGGCTCCTCGCTCATCACCGAGCTCGCCGTTCGCCTCTCCCTCTCCTCCTTCCCCGTCATCGCCGACGCGCTCGCCGAGCTCGACCTCCTCAACTCCGAGCTTGGTCGCATCGCGCTCACCGCCTCTCTCATCACCGACGTCACTTCCTGGTTCCTCCGCGCCTGCTTCGCGGCCACGTTCCTCATCACGCAGGCCAAGTCCCCCGTGTTCACGGCCAAGATCCTCGCCTCCTTCGTCGCTTTCGTCCTCTTCGTCGCCTTCGTGGCGCGCCCCGCCGGCCGGTACATCGCCTACAAGCGCACCCCGGCGGGTGACCTCCTCTCCGAGGGCTCCTTCGTCGTGGTGGTGATCGCGGCGCTGCTGTCGGCGCTGGTGACGGACGTCATCGGGTTCAAGTACATGATCGGGCCCATGATGCTGGGGCTTGCGCTCCCCGGCGGCATGCCGATCGGCGCCACCATGACGGAGCGGCTCGACTCCTTCTTCATCGCGCTCTTCCTCCCCGTCTACATGGCGCTCGCCGGCTACCGCACCGACTTATCGGAGCTGGGCGCCCACGAGGAGAAATGGTGCGCGCTGGAGCTCTTCGTGGCGCTCTGCGTCGCCGGCAAGATGGTGGGCTGCATCGCCGCGGGGCTCTTCTTCGCCATGCCGATCGGCGAGGCCACGGCGCTGGCGCTCATGCTTAATATCCGGGGCATCGTGGAGGTGGCCGCCATCAACAACTGGGGCGACACCATGAAGGCCTCGGCGGAGCACTATTCGACGCTGACGCTCTCCATGGTGCTCATCACGGCGGTGGCCACGCCGCTCATCAAGCTCCTCTACGACCCGACAGGGAGGTTCGCGCGCGCCAAGCGGCGGACAATGGAGGGCGCGCGGCCCAACGCGGAGCTCCGGGTGATGGCCTGTCTCTACACGGAGGACCACGCGGCGCCGCTCATCGACCTCCTGGAGGCCTCCGGTGCCAACCGCGACTTCCCCGTCTCCCTCATCGTGCTCCACCTCACCGAGCTCGTCGGCCGCGCCGCCTCTGTGCTCAAGCCCCACAAGAAGTCCTCCTCCTCCACCTCGAACTCGCCATCGGACCGCATCGTGAACGCCTTCCGCTACTTCGAGCAGCAGGTGTCGCCGGGGGCGGTGACGGTGAGCCCCTACGTGGCCCAGTCCCCCTACAGCTCGATGCACCACGACGTGTGCTCGCTGGCGCACAGCAGGAAGGCCAACCTTATCCTCCTCCCGTTCCACAAGTCCTCCGACGGCGCACGGAGCACGGCCAACAACGCCGTCCGCGCCGCTAATCGTGCCGTGCTCCAGTACGCGCCCTGCTCCGTGGCCATCCTCGTGGACCACGGCCTGGCGGCCGGGTCGGCGTGCGCGACGGCGTCCAACAGAAACCTGCTGCAGAGGGTGGCGCTCTACTTCCTGGGTGGACCCGACGACCGGGAGGCCCTGTCGTACGCTGCGAGGATGCCGGAGAGCGGCGGGACGGCGGTGACGGTGGTGCGGTTCAAGCTGCGGAACTGGGTGGGCATGGGCGGGCGCGACGAGGTGAGGGACGAGGAGGTGCTCCAGGAGTTCTGGCAGAGGTACCGGGACGACGAGAGGGTAGTGTACGTGGAGAAGACGGTGGAGGACGGCGAGGGGACGGCGTCGGTTATCAGGTCCATGAGCGACAAGTTCGACCTGCTGATCGTCGGACGGCGAGGGGAGGACAGGGACGTCGAGGGGTCCGCGCTCACCAGCGGCCTCTCGGAGTGGAGCGAGTGCCCGGAGCTCGGGGTGCTCGGCGACATGCTCGCCTCCGCGGAGTTCGCGTCCAAGGTGTCCATTCTCGTTATCCAGCAGCAGGCCGCGCCGCTCACCGCAGCCGGCGCCGGAGAGGCCGATCATTAACAGTAGGGACTGATTCAACAGTGGTTCGTCGCTACATTGTTTCTTATCTTGTTCAATATGTACTCTAGTGACTTTTGTTTATCTGTAGCACGACATAGGGCAAACCTCTTGCTGCGTTTTCTGTGGAATTTGTTGTACTAACAAAATTGTGAGACGAAGATGATAGATGCATTGTTCGTCTTTGTGTCTCGTACTGAAGTGCGGTTGCGCAAACAAAAATTCAACCTCACAAAAAATGAGCCTAACATACTATAAATAATGGGATGGATAGTTCGTTTGATTGCATCGTGATTCATGCATATGAGTTATAAGTTAAGTTACAGCTATGTATTTTCAGTTCTAAAGAGTTGCAATTAAGATTTTTCAGTTGGAAGTGGAGATGCAACCACTGTTCAAAAAATCGTTCGATTCAACGATTAATCGCTACTTGATGGTCACGCGATTAGCCGATTATCTTTTTTTAGAGAATCCGCAACAGCGTGCGCGTCATTGTATTAAGCTAACAAGAAACGTCAAGAATGGCTACAACACCACACATGCCTTTTGGCTTACAACACACTCCTACAACACCGACGGAAAGCACACCTTGCCCAACCTCAACCCAAGAATGGCGAGGCGGCGGGGCACATAGTCTCCAAACCGCGTCACAACCAACTCCAACAACACGACAAACTACCCAAACTGCCCAGACCAACGTACCACATCATACGCCTAGAAGATGAAGCGCGTAATTGGCAGGGTGTGACCAAACTTGGGAAAGGGTCGACAAGCGTGTTGGTGATTGCGTACATTGCGCTCCAGAGACTCACACCTGGAGCAGTAGCAGAAACCGGTGAGGCTACCATCACCGAGAGCCATCCCTCTCAGCCAAAACAGCGCCTTCAAGAAGGGGACGGCGTTGCTGCGCCGCCGCTGCCCGGCCCGGCAAGACAGACCTAGGGTTTCCCCTGGCGTCGAGGGTAGGAATGGTCAGGACCCAAAACCATGCCTCCAAGGAGGGAGATGGCACCCACAGGTGTCACCGTGGTCCGCAACGGAAGAACCGAGCAGGGTTTTCACCCGGGCCAAAGACCGCCCAACGGCGAGATGGAGACGCGCCAAAAGCCGGCCTGGACCACCGCAACATGAGGCAACTAGAGGTCGATGGAGAAGGGCGAAACGCACCAAAAGCCACCGCAGCAGCCACCCAAAACCGGCCAGAAACGAGACCGAGAAGGTCTGCTCCTGCCTCCTGGTAGTTGGGTCGCTGCTGCCGCCGGAGCACTCCGGCCACCACCGCCGCCGGAGGGCCACCAAGGGGACAGCCCTCCGTAGACGCAGATACAGAGCAAAGCCAGCGCTGCCAAGGAGGGGGAGTCGCCCGCTCGAGCCCATCTGGGCCCATGCAAGCCCATCCAGGCCCGCAAACCGCAACGTCGCCGGCGCACCAAGCTGCCATGGGCGGACGAGCACAACACGGTGCGTCTGGTCAGCGGCGACCCCAACACCATCCACCAGCCGGCCGACCCAAGCCCACGCCGCCCACCGCCACAACCGCATCTGGGGAAGCCGCCGCCACGAGGACGCCGCCTGGAACGCGGAGCCGCCGCGCCATTGCCGAGACGACCGCGCCGTCGCACCCTCCGTCGCCGGGACGCCCACCACGACCGCAGAGACCCGCGCCTCCACCGCCGCGCGTGGGAGAAGAAAAGGCCCCGCCGCCGGCCCCGCACGGGCTTTGCCCGGCGGCGCCCTCTGGCGGCGGCGAGGAGAAGGGGAGGGGGCTGGGGAGGGCCGAGGGGAGGCGCCGCCAGAGAGCTCCCGGTCGCTCGCGGGAGCGACGCGGGAACTCTATCAGTTGTTCACTACTAACTTGCCAAGGACGATCGGTCATTAGCCGATTATCTCATTTATCGCCCGATTAATCGACCGATTTGCCTAATAATCGATAATCGCCAGCCGATCGAGTTAACAGCGATAAGCGATTTCCTCAGCATTGGATGCAACTAAGAAAAATATTGCGGATCGTAAGATTTTCTTCGTGGTTCATGCTACTTGTGAGTTAAAACTGAGAATGAAGTTAGTACTTAGAGAGAAATAATCACACCTATAAATAATGGCAAATTTGGGAGCTGGCAGTTGTTCATTTTGAATATTATCATCGCTATAAAATTTGACCGGCTCATGACACATTAGTTCCGTGGGGTTAAATCCTAGCGATTGCTCAATAAAATTCTCCTAATAATAACTACTTCCCTTGTTTCCCTCACAAAAAACTACTTCATCCGTTCCTATATGTAATTAAAATCTAGTTTTGTCTAAGTCAAATATTTTTAAGTTTAACCGTATTTATAGAAAATTCTAATATTTACACGATACGAAAATATAGTTAATGACGAATTTAATAAAACTAAATTAGTGTTCTAGATGTGTTTACATATTTTACTATGAATTTGATTAAACTTAAAGTGGTTTGACTTAGGAGAGAACTATTCCTTTAAATGTTTTAGAAAATGGGGAGTATAAAGTAAAACAAACCAAGGTTAAAATTCAAAAGTTAACTTTTTTTCTTCCTTTTATTGCATAATTCATAGTTCATAAGGGTTTACATCTCAAGCATCACAGAGGATCGATACAAAAATCAGCTATGAGAATATCATCCTATTAGAAATCCACCAACCAACCAGCTTAATAAATCACGAGCAACCATCAGCAATCGGTTGCATCCAATAACAATAAACCCCCCTGGTCCTCAAGGAGAAGGAATCGCCATAGTTGTATTCAATATAAATCCAAGTGGATAATTAACCTACAGAAAAGTTGAGGGTCAAGTATTGTTAAAAATAGTGATATTTCTACAATTTCAAATTAAACAACATCACATAAGTGACTCAAAAACTATTTAACATGTTCAGAAGTCACTCTTGAAAACTATCGAACAAAAAAAGTGATTGTAACTTCACAAATTTCATTTGTCATTCCTGTCAAGAAAAAGGGGAGAAACTCAAATTTTTAGATAACATATGTTGGTGCCCATACATTTCAAATGACTTATATAACATGCCAAAAGTACCAATAAGTTGTCAACATACATTTTTCATGCCTTACAGGCAAGAATTGTAGCACAACAAATGTAACAGTGGTTGTGCAAAATAATAATAAAGTGAACAAAAAAACATTATGTATGAAGAGATTTTTTCGGGAGAAAAACCGAGACGGAGTTAGAAAATTTTACTAATTTTTAGGACTGTGTTGCCGGTAAGCCGACCAATATAGAGGTATCCCTATTTGGGAAGTTAGTTCCTCACGCTGGCACCTAGTGGGGGTCTAGCTAGGCGCTCCTTTTCTCTAGTGTTTGACTTCATTGTTCCTCCCTTCTTGCCTAGACCCCGTTAGGCTGCACCTAATCCTACTTGATTCGATCTGAAGATCGTCCAAAGATGTCCCTGGTGAGAGGAATGCATTGTTGACATGACATAGTTTCAAGGATCCTGTTTCGAGGATCAATTCATCAACACGACGTGGCTCCAAAAGGCAAAGATTTGTTCCAACTGTTACGCTCCTCCCCTTCCGCTCCATTCCTAATTTACGTCAATGTCTCCTCCTTTTGAGTCAAAAGCTAAAGCGTGTGCTGTCAAGTGAATTCACCTTGCCTCCTGTTGAAGTGTGGTGCTCTATTTACAAGAAAAGATGTGACAAATTATGTGCCATGACAGAAGACAAGTTATATTTATGCCCTTACTTAAGGGATTTGGTGCCCAAGAGGCAATAATAAAGGAATATTTATTATCACCAATCCATGTTCATGGTAATGTTTATATACCATACTTATTGTATTATCCGAAAACATAATACATGCCTGGAATATGGACACAATGTGTCCCTCTATACTAGTTCATAAAATAAGTGTTGGTTATTTGTTTCCATAGGCATGGACATAGTGTCACTTATTAGTGAGGTCATATTATCAAGGAGAATAATATGATGGACTTGACCTAATCAAACCATATCAATTGATCTCGTTACATAGTTCTAATTGCGAAGATTTCCCGTTGTCATCTATACTATTCCTTTGAACATGAGATTATACAATTCTCGGGTATTGGAAGAATGCATAGCTTGTTGCAAACTTCACTTTGTAATTGGGTGATTATGAAGCTATCTCGCATGTTGGGTTGTATGTTATTAAGAGTGGGATTTGTCTCCAAGTAACGAAAAGATTCTCTAGGCCCTCCCAGTAATACACACTCAATCGCTTCCAAGCACGTGACTAGGTCACGTGAGGGTGCGCTATTATGATGAGAAAAGAGTACTTACCTGTAATGATATAAGAACAAGGTATGAATGTACCAATGCTCAAATCTCGGGTAACTAAGATATCGCAGTGCATGTGAATTATATATGAATGACATAAGTGGTTCACTAGATAAGATCATCGTTGAATATGTGGGGGTTAATATGGACCTCCAGATCCCTCTATTAACCACTGGCTATGGACATAGTCATGTCCGCATAATCACGAACCCGTAGGGTGACACACTTAACATTCGACGCCGCTAGGGATAGAGAGATATCAAGTGCAGTATTTTTGGTGTCCCAAAAGGGTGTGCTGTCAAGTGAAGCCACCTTGCCTCCTCTTGAAGAGTGGTGATCTATTTATAGGGAAAAGTGCGGTGACCCAGCATACCACTGCATGTTGTAGTATACAAGTTGTTGATATGATCTTTGTGAAGGGACTTCTTCACAAATTGCCATATCCCTCAGAGTGGTACAACAGAAACATTGCAGGTCATAACACTCCATATATTATTACAAACATTGTCTTAACAAGTTGGTGTTCTCACAGGTCCTATGAGAACACCCTAAGATACTACTTAAGTACGATTACAACTCATAACCATATATAAAAGAGAGCTCAACAACTTATTTAGGTAAGTTCTACGTTGCTCGGCTCTATGATGCTAGGGTTTATCACTATTCCTCCACCTCCGTGTCATCGGGTCCGTAGACTATCCCATAGTCTACTCCTTCAACTCCGCCGGTAAGATCAGGTTCCTCGTAGACCAGCTCGTAGCTTCCTTCTGGTGCTCCATCGTTGATGGCCTCCACTTCCGGATCACAGTCTAGCAAGGGTGTCGAAAGAAAGTGAGTACAGAGGTACTCAGCAAGTTCTAAAAGAGTAAAAAGGTGTTTGATGCACTAGCTACGACCATTGATCAGGAAATCGCAGGTCAATGCATGTTTTGAAATCATTTCTTCAAAAGGTTGCTTTTATTATGAAAACTATGCCCGTCAGTCTTCACAGGTTGACCAGAACTTCGTGGAGTTCCTTTCCTGCTGCGTTCGCAGTTCCCTTCCCGGAACAGGGAGTGACAGTCACAATTCAGTATCCTCTGCATAGGTGCGTTACTTTTCCCACAAGAGATCCCACCCTTTTTGCCATCCGCAGGGACTTGCCCCCGTTCACACTTCCTTTGGTGTGAGGCCAGGTATAAAGATCCAAGCCCACACCGCCTTCTCCGCGACTGCAAACCCACCCTTTTGTCCACCCGTACACCCCCAGTAGACTTCTCCCGATAATACGGCTTTACTCACGGTGTACTTTGGACAATCCATCATAGACCGTAGAGCTCAACATCACTAATGGATGGGGATTTAAAAGGCTATCCCAACCTACGGCAGTGCCTCCAACACCCCGCAGCTCTACCAGTCCGTTGGCGTGCAGAAGGGAAAAGATACGGCTGGCTTCACTAGAGCTATTATAGATCTCATGGTTAACGCGATTTGTACGGCGCTAGAATCACTGGACGACATTGGTAATTAATCATAGGTTAATATAACCCATGCAATGGAACCTCCACCATATCAACACATACCATGGTTCCATTGCCAGCCACATAGTCATCTTCATAGTTGGAAAGTAACATTTTATTTGCGATGCAGGAATGATAAGTATATAGCTTTGCATAAAGTAATAGAAAATAATCAAGTTGACATGAGCAAGGGTGAACTTGCCTGTGGACTGCGAGATAGTGCAGTTCAATGCAGTTGATGGAACCTGGACCTCGGGTTCTGTAAGAAGCATCATTGTCCGGTAAGGACAATGTTATAAAATCCAAATAATACAATCATGGATGTATTATTTTATGTTGAATCCCTTTACCCCAATGAGTTATTACAATTTAGGGTTGAGTTAAGATTTATGCCTTTGGCAGTAACTTGCAATTGCTTTAATGTGTAAACCACTTTAATTCACATAAAGTAACATGATTCAAAGTAATTACATTTTACCTTTGTGATTTATTAATCATTCCAAAAATGATTTGAAATAATAGAGTTGCCTCTATATTTTGGGAATAAACAGGGAATAAAGTATTTTCTTTGAAAAATACCTTTCTCAATAGAAATGACTTGGAATAATAGAATTTAATTTTGAAATGTTTGAAAATAAGTATTTGAACTTATTTGAGATTTTTCCTTGATTTTTAAATACAAGGAAATAATAGTTTGAAATTCCAAGTTATTAATTTCAATTCATCAAATTCATAAATTTGAATTTGTTTCTTAAATTCTATTTCATATTTTATTCTGGTTAAGATTTATTTTTCATTCACCAATCCAATTTTTAATGGATTTTTAGAGTTGTATTTTATTTACTAAAAATTGGTGAAATTCTGGCATTTTTCTTATTTATGAAAAGTCTAAAATACCCCCTGGCCCCTATTGGGCAAGCCCATTAACCTAAGCCCATGAGGCAGCCCACTAAGGCGTGCCCCATAGCGGGTCGGTGGCGCCGAAGCGGCCCACCTCGCTCACTCACGCGTCTCTCTCACTCGCTCTCCCTAACCCTAATCTCTCGCGACTCCCGTGGCGATGGCGTCGCCGCCATGGCCGCCGCCTTGCTCCGGCCATCTCCTGGCCTCCCTACCTTCGCCACCTACCTAATCTGGACCGCCGCGAGACGATCTATCGATCTGTCCGCGTGGTTTCTCCGATTTCCTCCTCTCCTGGCGAATCGCCTCCTCTCTGGATCCACTGGAGAATCGCCTCAGGCGATTGGTGGTCTCCGGCGATCTCTCGTCCTCGCCGTCGACATGCGCGCCCCCTGAGACCGACCTGGTGCGGTGCTGCTTGCAGTACCAGTGCCATCGTCTCCGTGCCGTGCTGCTGTGGTGATGTTCGTGCTCGTCGGCGTAACGCCGGGGTCTACCCTGGGTCTTGCAGCTGCTATGGCCGCGCGAGCACTGCCTCGCCATGCCATAGCCTCTGCCACCAGGCGCATGTAAGTGATCTGCTCCTTCTCCTTCCCTTCTCCATGCATGTGCGCCTCCCAAGCTACTGTGCTTCTTCTTCCTCCTATTCTACTGCTCTCTGGTGATCCTGTGATCATACAGAGCCTTGCCATTGCTGCCTAAGCTACCTGTGCTTCCATTTGCTGCAAGTTATGGCCAAATTACCAATTTCTGGTACTGGCCAGTGTTGCCTTGCTTGCTGTACATGCCATGTGTTGATTATCTATTGCTCCTATCATGCTCTGATCTTGCTATGCTATGCTGTACTTGCTTACAAGCTTGCTATGCCATGCTGTTCATGCTTATGGGCTTGCTATGCTTACTGGCAATTCATACTTGCTTGTCTAGGTGTACTGCTGTGCATTTGTGATACTTGTGAATGCCAGTGATGCCTGTGAGATGCTTCTGTGCTTCCTGTGTAAGCCAATGATCCATTGGATCAACCATTTCTTGTTGACTAGCTTATCTATGTGGCTTGACTTGATTCAATTGATCCATTTGATCAATTAAATGTCAGTGCTTGGTTGCTGATTAATTCTGTGACTAAGTGAATCATTTTCCTTGTTGATGCTGATGCTCAAGCATCACTATGTTTACTGTATACATGTACTGTTGCTTATCCTAGCTCACTGGACTTAATCCAGTGGCTATGATGCAGTGACTTGTGCTGTGTTGCCTCACAATATGTTACTGTTAATGACTAGCATGGATCTGTGATCTATTTATGCTTGAATAATTAATTCATGATGAACTGCTTATGCAGTGATGATTTAAATTACTTGCTTGTATATGAATTTGTTGTTCATAATGATTTATCAAGCAAATGAATCTGAATCCAACTCTGGATAATGATGTTCTGTATTTGGCTTTACTTTTAGTGATGCTAAGTGTGATGTGACCCCAGTAGCCTTGCTACTGATTGGTTGCTCACCTGTTTGGTTGGATCTTGTGGGCTACTCAACTTTGCTTGCATGTTTGGGAATCATACTAACTATGAATGCCAATATGCTTGCCTATGATGAAATCTAGGGTTTTCCTGATGGTTATGTGCTTAGGATTTGCTGTGTAGTCTTCACTAGCTGATAATTATTGCAATACATCTACTGGTGCTATCTGTGCATAAGATCTTGCTTCTGTGCACAAGATCTGTATCTGGATGATTTCTATTTTAGTGGCTTTTTAGACTAGCAGTGATCCTTGGTGAAAACCAAGTGATGATTCACCCTGTTGAGCATCTGCTCAATCCCATGACTGTGTCATGCATGATTTATGGATTAGATCCATTGGATCTTTTCCAGGAACTTGGTATACCTTGTTCCATCTCCTAGAATGAGATTTTGTGTTGATGCAGACTTGTGGTTTGTTCACAGCCCTTCACCTCCAGTCCTGGTTGATCTTCTAGGTCACCATGATTTCTGGTGGCTGAGGGTTTGTGTGTGTTGGTTCTGTTCTTGAGCAAGAACTGGATGAACTCTGTGTTGCTCTAGCTTCACCCTTACCTGGTGAATTTCTTATCTGGTCGACTGCTACAGTTTCTAGGGTTTGTGCTGCTTTTATATGAGCCCTACTTCTTCCCTGGCCTTGACACACAAGCCTGGCTTGCTTTGTGACTAAGCTGATTCATGGCCTTTCTGTGGCTTGCCCAGCTCAAGCTCTCATATGCTGAAACTTGAGCCCTCTGTAGTGCTCAGTCTTGGTCTGCTTGATCCTATCTTGTGCTGTCCAGGCTTTGGACAAGCACAAGTGTGCAAGGATGTACTCATTCAAACTGAATTCTGTTTACTCTGTCCAAACTGAATTTCTAACACTTAACATTCTGGCTAGCACTTGTGATTCTATTTTGCAGGTTTGAAGTTGAATATGACCAGAAGATATTCTTCAAGGCATTTAGTCTAGTTTTTAGTTTAGGACAATATTGTATTTTTTCCTTTTTCATTTCTGTTTATTATTCATCAATTCTTGTAATCAAGAATATTGTAAATACAATGTAATTTGTGTTGTGTATCAATAAAGCTCAAGTTTTTGTTTATGAGCTTTTGATTTATGTAATGTTTATATTCTTGATTAAATATTGTATTTAATATTCAATTTGAAACTCAAAGTCATTTGAATTCATATGTTGTATTTGAATTGTGAATTCAATATTCATAGTGCTTATTGCTTATTGTTTAATGTGTTATAACTTGTCAAATGAAATCATTCCCCAAATCAACAAGATAAAAAAGAGATCATGTCGAAATTTCCCTAACTCACATTGCCTAACCCTAAGTGCAAAATGAGAGAGAACCTCGATCCCTCTTAGGTTTAGTTGCAATAAGGCACGAAAATTTCCCCCATTTTGCAATGAAATGCACATCCCATTTCTAAATCTACCCTTCGTTGTTCCTATGTTCTGGGTTATTACAGCCTCTCCCCCTTAACAGAAACTTCGTCCCGAAGTTAAGATTGGTACCTGAACATCTCGGGGTAAGACTTCCTGAGTTCTTCTTCCGTCTCCCAAGTTGCTTCTCGCTCAAGATGATGTTGCCATTGAACTTTGCAGTATTTGATTGCTCTGTTCCTTAATTTCTTCCATTGTACTTCTAAGATACTTTCAGGTCTTTCCACATAAGTTAGATCAGATTGCAATTCTATTTCTTCATATGTGATGGGATCATCCGGTGCCTTCAAACACTTTGAGTTGTGATACATGAAATACATTGTGAACTTGACTTAGTTGCGCCGGTAATTCCAACTCAAAAGCTGTTCCTCGATTCTGACTGAGTATCTTAAATGGTCCTATATATCGAGGACTTAACTTTCCTTCCACTCCGAACCTCTTAAGTCCTTTCATTGGGCTAACCTTTAAATATACCATGTCTCCTACTTTCGGTTCCCAATCTCTTCTTCTTAGGTCGGCATAACTCTTTTGACGACTTTGAGCTATTTTGAGTCTTTCCCGGATCACCTCGATGACTTCTTGTCTCTCCTTGATGTAGTCCGGTGTAAACTCCTTGTTCTCTCCGGTTTCAAACCAAAAAATTGGTGATCTACACTTCCTTCCGTACAGTGCTTCGTACGGTGCCATCTGGATGCTACTCTGATAACTATTGTTATATGACAATTCCGCCAAAGGTAAATGGTCCTCCCATGAGCCTCCAAAGTTCAGAGCACAAGCTCTAAGCATGTCTTCAAGTATCTGATTGGTTCTTTCAGTTTGTCCTCCGGTTTGTGGATGATATGCGGTATTGAAATCCAACTTGGATCCCAAAGCTTCTTGGAGTTGTTTCCAAAACGCTGATGTGAAAATTGAACCTCTATCTGAGACTATCTTCTTTGGTACTCCATGCTTGCTAACAATCTCCTTCACATATATATCCACAAGCTTCTCCGCAGTATCCTTTGTATTTACGGCTATGAAATGAGCACTCTTGGTAAGTCTATCCACTATTACCCATATCATATCCATCCTCTTACTAGTCATTGGTAGACCAGTAACAAAATCCATTCCGATTTCATCCCATTTCCACTCCGGTATCTCTAGTGGTTTGAGTAATCCAACAGGACTTTGATGTTCTGCCTTCACTCGCTGACATGTATGGCATTCAGAGACATATTGTGCTATCTCTCTTTTCATGTTGTTCCACCAGAACATCTCCTTCAAATCCATATACATCTTAGTACTTCCCGGATGTATTGAATAAGGGGTTTCATGTGCTTCTTTTAATATGATTGACTTCACTTCTAGATCATCCGGTACACATATCCTTTTCTGGAAGTATAGTGAATCAAACTCCCCTCGATTGAATTCTGATGGTCTTCCTTCTCCAATCCTTTTTATTTCTTCTTGGATGAACAAATCATCCGCTTGTTTCCGGATAATCTCATACTTCAAGTCTGAATACATCTCATCCATAATCCTCATGGTTGCTACACTTCCCTTAACAGCACCTTGAATAAACAAAATCTGAGTGTCCTCTAGCTCTTTCCAAAGTTCCTTTGGAATCTCCCATTCCGTAGGTTGATTTTCCGTACTCTTCCTGCTTAAGGCATCTGCTACTACATTAGCCTTGCCTGGTGTATAGTTGATTGTAAGGTCATAATACTTAATCAACTCTAACCATCTCTTCTGTCTCATGTTTAATTCCTTCTGAGTGAAGAAATATTTCAAACTTTTATGATCGGTGTATAACTCACACTTGGATCCATATAGAAATTGTCTCCAACTCTTCAAAGCATACACAACTGCCGCTAATTCTAGATCATGTACTGGGTAATTGTGTTCATGTGGTTTCAACTATCTTGATCCATAAGCTATTACCTTCCGATCTTGCATAAGAACACATCCAAGTCCATTCTTGGAAGCCTCACAATACACCGTGTAATCCTTTCCAGGTTCAGGAACTGCTAACACCGGTGCTGTGGTTAACTTATCTTTGAGTGTTTGGAAGCTGGCTTCACACTCATCAGTCCACTCAAATGGAGTATTTTTCTTGAGTAACTTGGTCATTGGTCCTGCAATCTTCGAAAATCCTTCTATGAATCTCCGATAATAGCCTGCCATACCAAGGAATCCTCGTATCTCCTTAGCATTTTTGGGTGATTTCCATTCCAATACTGACTGAACCTTGCTTGGATTCACCGCTATGCCTTCTTTGGTTATGACATGTCCAAGAAATTCAACACTATCTAACCAAAATTTGCACTTGCTGAACTTCGCATATAGCTGATGTTCTCTCAAAGTTTACAGAACTATCTTCAAATGCTTGGCATGTTCTTCTTTATCTTTGGAATAGATTAGAATATCATCTATGAACACTATCACAAACTTGTCCAAGTACTTCATGAATATCTTGTTCATCAAATTCATGAAAATTGCAGGTGCATTTGTTAGTCCAAATGGTACAACCAAGTATTCATGGTGTACATACCTTGACACGAATGCTATTTTTGGGACATCCTCCTTCTTGATCTTGATTTGATGGTATCTTGACCTTAAATCTATCTTCGAGAAGACTCCAGCTCCTTGAACTTGATCAAATGTCGTGGTATCGTCACGGCATATGCCATAGGGTGGCTAACGAAGGTGGTTCCTAAGAGATCTCACGGCGGTATCCGGATGCGGGTATGGGGACGAGCGACACGGCGACGTACCCAGGTTCGAGGCCCTCCGATGGAGGTAACACCTCTACTCCTGCTAGGGATGTATATGATGATCACACAATACAATGTTGCTCCTAGAGCTGTATCCGGCTGCTCCTGGGAGGCTAAGGAAGACAAGAGTCTCTCTCACAGGGCAGCGCTAAGGGTGGAAGTGAAGTGAGAATGATCGATCCCCTGCACGAGAGGGGGTAGTGCGGCTTATATAGGCACCGGCACTTTACATATAAGACCCTATAGTCTACTGGCCGGCTTGGCCGGCTCCGGCTTCCGCTCCTTCCCGAGGTACTGATGTCAGGAGCCGTTGAGGCCTCATGGCCTGTCCCATCCGGCTGCCGAAGTCAGCGGTATGGAGAGGAAGTGTCCCTGTCGCCATCAGCCACTGTAGCCAGTACGGATCGACGTGTGCCATGATGGCCTGTCCGGCGCGTGGCACTATTGCTCCACAGTGCCCCGCGCTTTACATGAGATGAAGTCAGCGTGGACTTCGCGAACCCGGATCACCAACCCGGTTCCTTCTAGTGCAAGATTCGCCAGCCTCGAGTCGGTCTGAGGTACAAACCCCCAGTCGGATATGGCTTGTAGAAGCCGGCCCAGCTACAGCATTGGCGGCCGTAGCCAAGCTGACTAGGGCCTAGAGCCAGCCGGCTTCGGGACCAGCCGGCCACGGCTCCAGCCGGCTGCTCCTCAGCCGTCCTTTGCCGTGAGCCGGCCAGTGGCCAGCCGGCTGCTCCGCATCCATTGCCCTACCCGGGGTCTTCCCCCCGACATTAGCCCCCGAAGCTGGCAAGGTCCTGCGTTTAGAAGGACCTAGGCAGGTTTTCCTGGCTTTTTGATCTCTTGAACATATTCGGCGGCACTCGGAGGGGCCGACTGAGAATTTCCATTCAGCCGGCTGCGCCCTCATCTGGCTCGTTTCGGCCGGCTGCTCCTAGCCGGCCGCTATTTTCGCTTCTGCAGCTTTTGCTTTTTTACAAGTCTTGGCGATGTCTCCGCCTTGCTGGGAAACTTTTGGGCCGAGTTGAATTTAATGTCCGGCTCCGACTTACGGCGCGCCGGAGTCTCCGCCGCCTCGGGTCCTGCGCCCGACTTGACCGGTCTGATGTTAGACCGCTGCTGCCGGTTCGTCTGGTCACATCAATGTCTCCTCCGGATCCGGTGCGGTCGTGGGGGACGTGGTGTGGCGGTTTCCGGTAACTGCAGCGATCGTGGGAGGAGTTATGGCGCAGAAAATCCGGGCGACGTGGCCACGTCTGCCACTTGGAGGCCAACCGTCCGCCGCGGGCGGCTATAAATGCCGCGCGGGAGGGTACCGAGGCGGCACTCCCCGCACTTCTTCTTCTTCCTCGCGCTCTCGCTCCGCTCGCCCTTCCTCGCGCCTAAGCTTTTCGCTACTCCGGTGGAGGTTTTCACTGGCGAACTCCGGCGAACGCACCTCCGTCGATCCGCCGCCGCTACTCCGACGAGCCGGCACCACGGGGCCCCGTGTTTCGACGGTGCGTCCTCCGCCGCCGCCGTCGCGAGGTTCTTCTTCACCTTTTCGCCTCTCGTGGTCTTCTTCCTCCTCCTCTTCATCAATGGCCAGCGCGAGCGGGTCTTGGAGGGGGTCTTACATGAGGGAAGACGACATCGAGCGCCTGGTGCGCCTCCGCCGGATCCCGTCGACGGTGACCACGAGGGCGCCCGGCGCGGAGGTGGAGCCCAAGACGGAGCCCGGCGAGCGCGTCGTCTTCGGCGCGCACCTCGATCGTGGATTGGGCCTGCCGGCGTCCAACTTCTTCCGCCACTTCCTCGAGTACTTCGGCTTGCAGCCGCACCACCTTCCGGCCAACGCTTGCGTCCTCTGAAGGAGATATGCCCTAGAGGCAATAATAAAGTGGTTATTATTTATATCTTTATGTTTATGATAAATGTTTATATATCATGCTATAATTGTATTAACCGAAACATTAGTACATGTGTGATATGTAGACAACAAGAAGTCCCTAGTATGCCTCTTAAACTAGCTTGTTGATTAATGGATGATTAGTTTCATAATCATGAACATTGGATGTTATTAATAACAAGGTTATATCATTATATGAATGATGTAATGGACACACCCAATTAAGCGTAGCATAAGATCTCGTCATTAAGTTATTTGCTATAAGCTTTCGATACATAGTTACGTAGTCCTTATGACCATGAGATCATGTAAATCACTTATACTGGAAAGGTACTTTGATTACATCAAACGCCACTGCGTGAATGGGTGGTTATAAAGGTGGGATTAAGTATCCGGAAAGTATGAGTTGAGGCATATGGATCAACAGTGGGATTTGTCCATCCCGATGACGGATAGATATACTCTGGGCCCTCTCGGTGGAATGTCGTCTAATGTCTTGCAAGCATATGAATAAGTTCATAAGAGACCACATACCACGGTACGAGTAAAGAGTACTTGTCAGGAGACGAGGTTGAACAAGGTATAGAGTGATACCGAAGATCAAACCTCGGACAAGTAAAATATCGCGTGACAAAGGGAATTGGTATCGTATGTGAATGGTTCATTCGATCACTAAAGTCATCGTTCAATATGTGGGAGCCATTATGGATCTCCAGATCCCGCTATTGGTTATTGGTCGGAGTGAGTACTCAACCATGTCCGCATAGTTCACGAACCGTAGGGTGACACACTTAAAGTTGGATGTTGAAATGGTAGAACTTGAATATGGAATGGAGTTCGAATATTTGTTCGGAGTCCCGGATGAGATCCCGGACATCACGAGGAGTTCCGGAATGGTCCGGAGAATAAGATTCATATATAGGATGTCATTTTATGTGAATTAAAATGACGGAAGGTTCTATGGAAGGTTCTTGTAGGTTCTAGAAAAGTCCGGAAGTAACCCCAAAGGAAGGTGGTGTCCACATGGGACTCAACCTCCATGGCGGGCCAACCCTAGTGGGGGTGGAGTGCCAAGTGGACTCCCCCTTAGGGGGCCGGCCACCCCCCCATATGGGAGGTGGAACTCCCACCTCTAGTGGGAGTCCTAGCTTGGGTAGGTTTCCCCACCATATGGAAGGTTTTTGGTTCGGGTCTTATTCGAAGACTTGGAGACCAACACTTGGGGTTCCACCTATATAATGAGGGGCCAAGGGGAGGGGGCCGGCCACCCAAGAACCACCAAGGTGGCCGCACCCCTTAGTGGCCGGCGCCCCCCTCTCCCAAACCCTAGCGGCCTCTCTCCTCCACCACGTCCCGCACGCTTAGCGAAGCTCCGTCGGACTTCTCCACCACCACCGACACCACGCCGTCGTGCTGTTGGATTCAAGAGGAGCTACTACTTCCGCTGCCCGCTGGAACGGGGAGGTGGACGTCGTCTTCATCAACAACCGAACGTGTGACCGAGTACGGAGGTGCTGCCCGTTCGTGGCGCCGGAAGCGATCGTGATCAAGATCTTCTACGCACTTTTGCAAGTGGCAAGTGAACGTCTACCGCAGCAACAAGAGCCTACTCTTGTAGGCTTTGGAATCTCTTCAAGGGTGAGACTCGATAAACCCCTCGTTGCTACCGTCTTCTAGATTGCATCTTGGCTTGGATCGCGTGTTCGCGGTAGGAAATTTTTGTTTTCTATGCAACGTTATCCTACAGTGGTATCAGAGCCAGGTTCTATGCATAGATGGTTGCACGAGTAGAACACAATGGTTTTGTGGGCATTGATGCTCTTGTTATCTTTAGTTTGAGTACTTTGCATCTTCGTGGCATAGTGGGATGAAGCGGCTCGGACTAACTTTGCATGACCGCGTTCATGAGACTTGTTCCTCCTTCGACATGCAACTTGTATTGCATAAGAGGCTTTGCGGGTGTCTGTCTCTCCTACTATAGTGAAGATTCAATTTACTCTTCTATTGAAAACATTAGTATCAACGTTGTGGTTCATGTTCGTAGGTAGATTAGATCTCTCTCGAAAACCCTAAACCACGTAAAATATGCAAACCAAATTAGAGACGTCTAACTTGTTTTTGCAGGGTTTGGTGATGTGATATGGCCATAATGTGATGATGAATATGTATGAGATGATCATTATTGTATTGTGGCAACCGGCAGGAGCCTTATGGTTGTCTTTAAATTTCATGTTGAGTAGTATTAGTTGTAATAGTTGCTACATGGAGGCCAATCATGAAGACGGCGCCATTGACCTTGACGCTACGCCGACGATGATGGAGACCATGCCCGAAGATGATGGAGATCATGTCCGTGCATTGGAGATGAAGATCAAAGGCGCAAAGACAAAAGGGCCATATCATATCACATATGAACTGCATGTGATGTTAATCCTTTTATGCATCTTATTTTGCTTAGATCGCGACAGTAGCATTATAAGATGATCCCTCACTAAAATCTCAAGATAATAAAGTGTTCATCCTTAGTAGCACCGTTGCCAAGACTTGTCGTTTCGAAGCATCTCGTGATGATCGGGTGTGATAGAATCAACAAGTGCATACAACGGGTGCAAGACAGTTTTGCACATGCGGATACTAAGGTGGCCTTGACGAGCCTAGCATGTACAGACATGGTCTCGGAACACGTGATACCGAAAGGTAGAGCATGAATCATATGGTTGATATGATGAACACTTTGAGTGTTTGCCATTGAAATCACACCTTGTCTCGTGATGATCGGACATAGGTGCGGTGGATTTGGTTCGTGTGATCACTAAGACAATGCGAGGGATATTGTTTTGAGTGGGAGTTCACCTAGATTTTTAATTATGTTGAATTAAAATTTGAACTCAATTTGTCATAAACTTAGTCTAAACTTTTGCAAATATATATTGTAGAGATGGCGTCCCCAATCAATTTTAACCAGTTCCTAGAGAAAGGAAAACTTAAGAGCAACGGTAGCAACTTCACCGACTGGTTCCGTCATGTGAGGATCTTCCTCTCTGGCGGAAATCTGCAATATGTGCTTGATGCACCGCTAGGTGACCCTCCTGCAGAAACTGAAACCGATGAAGTAAAAGCTGTTTACGAGACTCGGAAAATACGGTACTCTCAAGTTCAGTGTGGCATCCTATGCAGTCTGGAATCCGATCTTCAAAAACGTTTTGAGCACCACGATCCTCATGAGTTGATGAAAGAGTGTCGGAGGGAAGACCCCGGGTAGGGCAATGGACGCGGAGCAGCCGGCTCGCCACTGGCCGGCTCGCGGCAAAGGCCGGCTGAGGAGCAGCCGGCTGGCGCCGTGGCCGGCTGGTCCGGAAGCCGGCTGGCTCTAGGTCCTAGTCGGCCTGGCTACGGCCACCAATGCTGTAGCTGGGCCGGCTTCTACAAGCCATATCCGACTAGGGGTTTGTACCTCAGACCGACTCGAGGCTGGCGAGTCTTGCACTGGAAGGAACCGGGTTGGCGATCCGGGTTCCCAAAGTCCACGCTGACTCCATCTTCCGTAAAGCGCGGGGCACTGTGGAGCAATAGTGCCACGCGCCGGACAGGCCGTCAGGGCTTACGACGATCCGTACTGGCTACAGTGGCTGACGGCGACAGGGACACCTCCTCTCCATACCGCTGACCGTGGCAGCCGGATGGGACAGGCCACGATGCCTCAACGGCTCCTGACGTCACCGCCTCGGGAAGGAGCGGAAGCCGGAGCCGGCCAAGCCGGCCAGTAAACTATAGGGTCTTATATGTAAAGTGCCGGCGCCTATATAAGCCGCACTACCCCCTCTCGTGCAGGGGATCGACCATTCTTACTTCATTCCACCCATAGAGCTGCCCTGTGAGAGAGACCATCATCTCCCTTAGCCTCCCAGGAGCAGCCGGACACAGCTCTAGGAGCACCATTGTATCGTGTGATCATCATATACACTCATAGCAGGAGTAGAGGTTTTACCTCCATCGGAGGGCCTCGAACCTGGGTACGTCGCCGTGTCGCTCGTGCCCATACCCGCATCCGGATACCGCCGTGAGATCCCTCAGGAACCACTTCGATTAGCCACCCTATGGCATATGCCGTGACGATACCACGACATTTGGCGCCCACCGTGGGGCCTTCAGCATCCTCGGCCGGTGTCTTCATCCGGACGGGCCTCACCATCACCACCGGCGAGCGAGTCGCTTCAGGCTTGATCTGGAAATTCGGCTCCCTCGACTGCGTCAGCGACAACGCTGGCTGCTTCGCCGACCGGCCCTTCCCAGCCGGCGGCAGCGTCATCTCCTTCGGCGGCCACGGCGTCTACGTCGCCACCGTCGCACCGCCGCGCTACCCGCGGCAGGTCCTGCGCTGCGCAAGCCCTCCTCCGCGAGCCGGCAGCAGCGCTCCCGCCAGCCCCGTCGTCGTGCAAGTCATGATGGCTGGCGAGGAGCTCCCCACCAAGAACCCGCGCACCCGCGGCCCCAACCTGGAGCGCAACGTCGACCCCAACGCCTCCGGCTCGGGCCCAAAGGCGCCACCGCCACCGTCCCGGCTGGACGAAGTCCGGGCGAAGCTGAGCACCCCGCTCACGCCTGGCGGCGACCCCACCACCATCGAGGCGAATTTGGAGGCGCACCGCCAGCTCCTCCTCAAGCAAACCGAAGAACTGGCTGCTGCTAAGCGCCAGATGGAGATCACCCAGCGCGAGTACAACCGCGCCCACGGCCTCACTCCAGGCGGCGCGCCGAGCCCAGCCGAGCCGGCCAGATCCGCCGCAGGGGCCGCGACCTTGGCGCCGAGATCGCCCGCGACGGCGCTCCTTCGCCGGCTCCGTCCGCGGAGCTACCCGTCTACAACACCCCCGACAAGAACATGCGCGCGGCACAAGCCGCCGCAGAAGAGCTGAACCGCCTTGAAGGCGAAGAGTTACGCCGCCAAACCATGCGGGTGACTGAGCTGCTCAATGCAGCCAACAAGCAGGCGGCCGACCCCAGGTATGTCAATGCCCCCAGAGCTTCTCACGCTCGTGGCGCTGCAGGCAACGACAGGGAAGGCGCCAGGGACACGGCCGAGTCCGCCTCCCCAGCACCAAGCCGGCACCGTGACTCCCGGGCCACGCACGCAAGTTCGGGCCGGCCGAGCCACCAGCCGAGCGGCAGCAGCCGCAGCCTGCCTCCTCCAAGCCGGAACCAGGAGCAAGACTCCGAGCCTCGCCGCCAGCACCGGCCGGCTCCAGAAGCAGCCGGCACACGCCAGCCGGCACGTTCCCGGCTGGGCCCCCGCATCGAGCCCACCGATGCCAGAGACCGCCTCGATCGGCTGGTCGAATCCCGCATTGCGGAAGAAGAAGCGCCAGCCGGCCCAAAGTGCTTTGGGCCACGCATCATCAACGAGCCCATGATCGACGGCTTCCAGCTCCCGCGCGACACCCCCAAGTACGACGGCACTGCCAAGCCGGAGGACTGGCTGCAGGACTACTCCACCGCAGTCGGCATCGCCAAAGGTAACAAGCGCTGGGTTGTGCGCTACTGCCCCCTCATGCTGCTCGGCTCCGCCCGCACATGGCTCAACAACTTGCCAGCCGGCAGCATAAACGGCTGGCTGGACTTCGAGGCGGCCTTCATCAGCAACTTCACCGGCTGCTACCGCCGGCCGGGTCGCCCCCAACAGCTGGAGATGTGCAAGCAGGGCCCGGACGAGACGGATCGTGCGTACCTGACGCGCTGGTGCGAGATGCGCAACTCCTGCGAGGGTGTGCACGAGATCCAGGCCATCAGCTTCTTCATGGGAGGCTGCCGGCCAAACACCATGCTGTGGCACAAGCTGCGCCGCAGCGAGCCCAAGTCCATGGCCGCCCTAATGGCCATTGCCGACAAGTACGCGCTGGCTGAAGAAGCCGGCAAGGCGCCGGCTGACCCAGCACCGGCTCCCTCCAGGCGGGACCACCAGAAGTCGGCTGAGCACAAGCCGGCAGACGGCGCCTCTCATAGCAGCCGGCGGGACAACTACCGCGGCAAGCGTCACAGCGACCAGCCGGACCGCCGGTACGGCTCCGCCCACGTAGCCGCCGTGGCAGACAACGCGGCAGGCGGCAGCCGCCGCCAGAAGCAAGACCGGCAGTGGAAGCCGAAGTACACCTTCGAGCAGATGCTCGACTCGCCGTGCAAGTACCACAGCGGCAAGAACCCCTCCAACCACACCACCCGCCACTGCCACTTCATGAAGCGGCTGACAAGCGGTGAACCTCTCCCGCCTCCACCCCCGCCTCCACCAGCCGGCGGGCCGGGTGGCCAAGCCGGCGCAGAGAACGCCAACCTCGAGCACCACGAGGCTAACCAGGTGCACCATGGCCGATATCTGGCCGAAGATGCTACCTACATCATCTGCACCTCCGAGCCCGAGGACAAGACGAGCCAGCAGAGCCGTTCCCTCGAGGTCAATGCGGTCATACCGCCGGTCCCCCAGTACCTAAACTGGTCAGAGCAGGCCATCACTTTTGATCGCCGCGACACACCGGCTGTCCTGCCGAAGCCGGGCAGCTACGCCATGGTCCTCGACCCCACCATCGGCACAACCCGGCGCAGCGTGCGTTTTTCGCGCGTCCTCATCGACGGCGGCAGCAGCATCAACATCCTCTACCGCGACACCGCCCGCAAGCTGGGCATCCAGGAGGCCGAGTTGCGCCCCACCCCCACCGTCTTCCATGGCATCGTGCCAGGCCACTGCTGCCAGCCGATCGGCCGGATCACGCTGGAGGTGATGTTCGGGAAGCCGGACCACTTCCGCACCGAGAGAATCGAGTTCGAGGTGGTGGACCTCGTGAGTCCCTACCACGCGCTCCTGGGCAGGCCGGCCCTGACCAAGTTCATGGCGGTGCCCCACTATGGGTACCTGAAGATGAAGCTGCCTGGCCCCAAGGGAGTCATCACCATAGCCGGCGACTATCGCCGCTCCATGGACTGCGCCACGCAGAGCTCCAAGATGGCCCAGACGCTGGTCATCGCCACCGAGAAGCAGCTCATCCACGACGCCGTCGCCCTCGCCAAAGCCGCGCAGACAGACATGCCGGCTGCTGGCAACCCGGCTGGGACGACTCACTTCCAGCCGGCCGACAACACCAAGAAGATCCTGCTGGATCCGGCGCAGCCGGACAAGTACGTCACCATTGGTGCCGGCTTGAGCAAGAAATAGGAAAGCGAGCTCACCAGCTTCCTCCGTGAGAATCGGGACATCTTCGCATGGACTCCAAGAGACATGCCGGGTGTGCCGAGGGAGCTGGCTGAGCACCACCTCCACGTCCGGCCTGAAGCCAAGCCGGTGAAGCAGCCTCTCAGGCGCTTCGCCGAAGAACGAAGGAAGGCCATCGGTGAAGAAATCGCCCGGCTCCTAGCTGCCGGCTTCATCATGGAAGTGCTGCACCCGGACTGGTTGGCGAACCCGGTCCTGGTTTTGAAGAAGAACGGCTCCTGGCGCATGTGTATCGACTACACCAGCCTGAACAAGGCGTGCCCGAAGGATCCCTTCCCCCTGCCGCGCATAGATCAAGTCATAGACTCGACTGCCGGCTGTGAACTGTTGTCTTTCCTAGATGCCTATTCAGGCTACCACCAGATTCCTTTGAATCCGGCTGATCAAATAAAGACTTCGTTCATTACCCCGTACGGGGCTTATTGCTACACGACTATGCCTTTCGGCTTGAAAAATGCAGGCGCCACCTACCAAAGGTGCATGCAAAAATGCTTGCAGGATCAAATCGGCAAAAACGTTCACGCATATGTGGATGATGTCGTTGTAAAGACCAAGGAGACGACTACCCTCCTTGATGACCTGAGAGAAACCTTCACCAATCTGAGAAGAATTCGGATGAAGCTCAACCCGGCCAAGTGCACATTCGGCGTGCCGTCTGGCCAACTCCTTGGCTACCTCGTCTCTCAGCGAGGGATCGAAGCCAACCCGGAGAAGATCAGTGCCCTGGAGAAGATGGAACTGCCGCAGTGCCTCAAGGACGTCCAGAAGTTCGCTGGCTGCCTGGCTTCCTTGAGCCGCTTCGTCAGCCGGCTGGGGGAGAAGGCACTGCCCTTGTATCAATTGATGAAGAAGGCGGACAAGTTCGTCTGGTCACCGCAGGCGGAGGAAGCTTTCCGTGACTTGAAGCGCGTGCTCTCAACCGCGCCAATCCTTGCAACGCCGGCTTCAATGGAGCCGATGCTGTTGTACATCGCAGCCACCAACCGAGTGGTTAGCGTTGTCCTGGTGGTGGAGCGCAAAGAAGACGGCAGGGAGCAGCTGGTCCAGCGTCCAGTCTACTACCTCAGCGAAGTGCTCTCCCAGTCGAAGCAAAACTACCCCCACTACCAGAAGGTCACCTACGGCGTCTACATGGCGGCCAAGAAGCTCAAGCACTACTTCCAAGAGCACCCCATCAAGGTGGTTGCCACAGCGCCCTTGGCGGAAATCATCGGCAGCAAGGATGCCAACGGCCGGGTTGCCAAGTGGGCCCTGGAGCTAGCCGCCCACACCATCCTCTACGAGCCACGCACAGCCATCAAGTCGCAGATCCTCGCGGACTTCTTCGTCGACTGGGCTGAGATGCAATACCTGCCGCCTGTGCCGGATTCCACACATTGGAAGATGCACTTTGACGGCTCGAAGATGCGCAACGGCTTGGGAGCCGGCATCGTCCTCACCTCTCCCAAGGGAGACCGGCTGGACTACGTCCTGCAGATCCACTTCGCCGCATCCAACAATGTGGCGGAGTATGAAGCGCTCATTCATGGGCTGAAGCTGGCCAAGGAGATTGGCGTGCGTCGCATACTTTGCTTCGGCGACTCCGACTTGGTCATTCAACAAGCATCTGGCGACTGGGACGCGAAGGACGCCAACATGGCCTCATACCGCTTCCATGTCCAACAGCTATCCGGCTTCTTCGACGGCTGCAAATTCCACCATGTGCCACGAGCAAACAACGAGGCGGCTGACGCCTTGTCCAAGATTGGCTCAACCCGGCAAGCCATTCCGCCGGGCATCGCCTTGGCGGTTCTCAAGAAGCCGTCCATCATACCGTCACCGGATTCGGATTCAATATTCGTGCCGGCTGACCCGGGGGCTGCTCAGCCGAACCCGGGGGCTTCATCGCCCAAGTCGGGGGCTAACAAGCCAAACCCGCCGGCTACCATGCCGAACCCGGGGACTTCTCAGTCCAACCCGGGGGCTTCATCGCCAAACTCGGGGGCTAGCAAGCCGAACCCACCGGCTAGCAAGCCGAACCCGGCGACCATGCAGTCGAATCCGGAAGCTCCCACGCAGGAGGCCCTGTTGGTTAGCGTATTCGAGATAAGATGCGTACCTTCATGGGCACAAGAATTCCTCTCCTACCTCACCGACGGTGTGCTGCCTGATGATAGAGTCCAGGCCAGGCAGATTGAGAGAAGGGCCAAGGCCTATACAATCATCAACCACCAGCTGTACAAACGCAGCGTAAGTGGGGTGTTCCAGCGGTGCGTCGAGCCGGCTGAAGGGATTGAACTCCTACGGGAAATCCATCAAGGGGAGTGCGGACATCACGCCTCATCCAGAGCCATAGTGGCCAAAGCCTTCCGGCACGGTTTTTACTGGCCGACTGCGCTCAGAGACGCAGAAGAGTTGGTGAAGAAGTGCAACGGCTGTCAGCGCTTCGCCAAGAAGAGACACCAGCCGGCCTCCGCCTTGAAAACCATCCCAATCACATGGCCATTTGCCGTATGGGGCTTGGATATGGTAGGCCCATTCAGAACGGCGAGAGGCGGCATGACACACCTCTTGGTGATGATTGACAAATTCACCAAGTGGATCGAAGCCAAGCCAATCAAGAAGCTGGATGGCTCCACAGCCGTCACATTCCTCAAGGAAATCATCGTGAGGTTCGGCTACCCCCACAGCATTATCACTGACAACGGCAGCAATTTCTCCCAAGGCATCTTCTCTCGCTATTGCGGGGAAATGGGGATCCGGATGGCCCTAGCCTCTGTGGCGCACCCAGAGTCCAACGGACAAGTGGAGAAGGCTAACGGCTTGGTCCTAGCCGGCATCCGGCCCCGGCTGGTGGAGCCGCTTGAGCGAGCAGCCGGCTGCTGGATCGAAGAACTGCCCAATGTGCTGTGGAGCCTGCGCACAACGACAAACCGCTCAGTCGGCTTCACACCATTTTTCCTCGTATACGGGGCCGAAGCCGTCTTGCCGACTGATATCGAGCATGACGCGCCAAGGATCAAGCTCTACACAGAAGCTGAAGCCAAAGAAGCTCGCGAAGATGGAGTTGACTTAGTTGAAGAGGCCCGGCTGCTGGCTGCGTCCAGATCTACCATCTACCAGCAAAGCCTCCGATGCTATCACAGCCGGAAGGTCCAGCCCCTAGCATTCCGAGAAGGAGACCTAGTGCTCCGGCTGATCCAGCGGACAGCCGGACAGCATAAACTGTCATCCCCATGGGAGGGTCCCTTCATCGTGAGCAAGGCAGTAGGCAATGATTCCTACTATCTCATAGTTGCCCAAGAGGCCAAGAAAAACAAGCCGGACAAGGCTGACGAGGAGACTAAACGTCCCTGGAATGTCAACTTACTCCGCCCATTTTACACATGAGAGCAGGAATGTATGTATCCCTTGTATCCCCTTTGTAAGCTATGAAAAAGCACGCGCCAAGAGCGCCGTTTCCGACAAGTTTTTCGCGTACTCTACCTTCTTTCGCCAATTGGCTTGAACCCTCTCACGCGGTCGGCTCAGTAACGTGATCCGGTTTCCGACAGCCGGCTTCCGATCCAGCTACAGACCGCAACCCGGCTGTCCGGCTGGCGGGAGTAAGGCCTAGGGAGCCAGCACGCGAAAAACGACTAAGGGAAAGAGTAAAAGCGAGTTGACTTGCAACTTTTCATATAAGTGCCGGATTGCCGAATTCAGCTCGTTCGACCGAAATACTGTCAGCCTCACCCAGCGGCCCGCTCTTGATCCGGCGACGGATCGCAAGTCGGACGTACGACCGGCAAGAGCACAGCCAAAGAGTGGGGCGGATGGGAAAAAGCGAACGAGTCGAAAGAAAGCAACTCGGCACACAAATGATTAACAAACACATTAAAGTGTGACATAATTAAAGGATGATGATATTCATACATGCGCACCCGGCATCCCGGGGATTTAATAAATTGTCTTGGCAAGAGAACAACTGAAAAGCAGGTAAACTAAGCCGGAGGGGCGTCAGCGGAGCCGGCTGCCGGGTCGTCCTCGGGCGCGTCTTCCGCCTCCTCATCTTCCATGTAATCCTCATCGGATGGAGGAGGGTTCGGGTCCGCGACGAAGAGGCCCTTGTCGACGAAGTCGGCGATGGCACTGGCTCGAGCAAGGCGGGCGGCCTTGTATTCGGCTGGGAGCTTGTCCTCCACGCCGGCTCGCCGGAACTCAAGCTGCCCCAGGTCCACCTCGTTGTACCAAGAGAGGACGAAGGACAGCGCCATGTCGGCACCAGCGCGCGTGGCCGAC
This sequence comes from Lolium perenne, assembly GCF_019359855.2. NCBI lineage: Eukaryota > Viridiplantae > Streptophyta > Magnoliopsida > Poales > Poaceae > Lolium > Lolium perenne. The sequence goes on along the minus strand of NC_067248.2, from coordinate 142,631,828 downwards.
TCCTTCCAGTCGAGGAAGCGATCCGGCGCCCGCTCCATCAGGGAGGTGAGGCTGGAGATATCTTGCGGCACCGCCTCCTCAGGCCACAGCATCGGCGCCAGCTCTTCAACCGCCTTCCGGAGCTCCCAGCCAAGCTTGGTGATGGGCTCGACGCGGGCAGCCATGGACGCCATGTGGTCCTCCATGGAGAAATACTCCGAGCTGCCCTCGCCGGTCTCCCGCCTCCTGGACTCACGCGCAACGCCAACGGCTGCCAAAGCCACGTCCTGCGTCTCCGGGAAGGCCGCTGCAAGAAGAAGCAAGTCAGAAATCATCGAAGCCGAAATAAGCTGAAAAATGCAAATTTTCGAAGTCCTAAGCCAAAAGGAAAAGCCTGGCGGCAGCCGGCAAGAACCGACTGCCACCAGCCCGAAGATGGAAATAGCAAAGAAATCAGAAGTTTCTGCTGCCGGCTGCCAACGAAAGCCGGCAGCCGACAGCCGAAAGCCGGCAAAGGGAAAGGAACATAGAGATGCACTCACCCGCCAAGCCACGATCAAGCGCGCCAATCTCGTCCGTCCAGCGCTTGGCGGTGGCCGTCAGCTCCGTGGACTTGGCGGTGACCTCCTCCTGCAGCACGAGCCGCTGCTCCTCCACCTCCGTCAGCCGCCGGCTCAGATCTTCCACCTTCTCCTTCTCCGCCGTCCTAAGGGAGTTGAGCTCAGTGAGGTGGTTCTGCTCCAGCAGCCGCAGCCGCGTCAGCTCCTGCTCAGCCAGCTTGAGCTTGGTGGTGGCGGATCGGCCCGCCTCCTCGCTCTCGGCGCACTGGGCGCGAGCAGCCCGGAGATCCGACTCCAGCCGCGGGACCTTGGCGGCTTCAACTGCGAGGCAGCCGAAAAGAAACGTCAGCCAACAAAGACTAAAAAGAGAGAAGACATCAAGTCGGAAGAAGCAAGAACTTACCCTTGACGGTTTCCAGCTCGCGGGCCAAGTCGGCCCGGTCCAGCTTGGCCTTGTGGTAATGGGTAACGGCGCGGTTGTACAGAGTGGTGCGCCGATCCATCACAGCCTAAGGAAAAGAGAAAAACAGTCAGCAAGGCGAAACCCGGGCCGGCTCCAAGCAGCCGGCCCATGCCTCGGAGGGCTACCAGGATGATAACCAAATCAAAAAACAGATAAAGCTTACCTTGCCGGCTTCCTCCACCTTGGCAACGCTGGCCGCGGTCTCGGCAGCCCTGGCCTTGAGGTGGGCCTGCAGGCTGGAGAAGAACATCTCCACCGACGCTTGGCCGAGGTTCCCCCCCCCGGCTGGTCACCTCGTAGGAGTCGGCGCTGAGCCACGCCTGCTCCATAGTGCCAGCCGAGCCAAGGCTGGAGTCGGAGGCGGATGGCACATGCAGAAGCATGGCACCCTTGGCCACATGCAGGCCCTGCTGCGGCGCCGATGGGGCTTCCGTCCTCACCAGCGCGCGCGAGTCGGCGCCCTCCGTGCGCGCCGGCTCCCGCCTGGCCGGCTCCTCTATCGTCGGCTCCGGCGGTGGCGGCGCTCCGGCGCAGCGGATGGCCCAGCCGGCGCAGCTGTCTCCGGCGCACGAGGTGCCCCCTCCGGGCTCTCATCCAGCACCACCACGCTTGGCGGGGTGCCGGCTCGGTCGCAGGTGGCGCAGCCCTGCGGCTCCGGCTCCGATCGCGAGCGGTGCAGCTCTGCCGGCTCCGGCTCCGGGTGAAGGCGGCATGCCCCGGCCGGCCCGGCGGCTGGGTCCAGAAGGCTAGTCCGGCGCGGGAACATGTCATCCAGCGTCGGCTGCTGAGTCGGTTCGACCCGCGTGCCGCGATCAGGCGCTGAGGCCAGCGGCACGGCGAAAGAAGGCGCCCAGCGGAAGGCGCAGTACCCGCAGGCGGCGGCGGCGTAGGAGCGCGCGATGAAGGCTGCGGCGTCGGCTCCCTCTTTGGCGCAGCGGCGGCGACGCGACGCGCGGAGCCTACCGGGAGCCGCCGCCCTGGGCAAACTTGATGGGAGCCCTAGCCGGACAAACAAGGAGAAGATAAGCATAAAAAGTAAGGAAAGAAAAGGAATCAAACAAGAGAGAGAAAGAAAACTCACCCGGCCTGCTCCGGAACCTTCTTCGGCTGCTGCCGGCGGAGCTTCTTCGCCTTCGCCTCCAAGGCGGCAGTAGAGCGGGGCTCGCTGGCCCGCTTCTTCCCCTGGCGCGCCGAAGTCGCTGTGGTGCTTGGCGGCCTCGCGCGCAGAGGCACGGCGGGGATTGGCCCCGTGCCGGACGTCGCCGGCTCCTCATCCTCCTGCTGCTCCGGTGAAGGGGGCGGATTGTGCTCCCCCTGGCCGCCTAGATCAGGCGCCTGCAGCAGGTCGTCGTCGCCGGCCTGATCGCCGGCTTGGTCAGCCGGATCGACGTGATCCGGTGTCCACCTCCTCGTCGCCAGGTCGCCATCCTCGGCGTTCTGGCGCTCAAAAAGCTAGAAAAACAGAAAACATGAGCAAACAACAAGCCGGAAGTCGGCCTCGTAGCCGCAAGCCGGAAGTCGGTGAAAACACAAACTTACCCGCTCGGGCGGATGGTCTCTGTCGCGGGGCGCCAGCCCGTAGTTCCAGTCGTCCGGCATGTTTGCCTTGGTGATGTTATTCACCCGGCTGGCCACCTGGGCCTTGGAGAGCAGTGCCTTGGACGCCCGGTTCGGGTCGAACCGGCCGGACATGTGCCCGATTTTGTGGGTGCGCCTCTGGAGCGGCAGCACCCGGCGCTCAGCGATGGTGCAGAGGAGGTCCTCCGCAGTCAGCCCGTTCTCGACGGCTGCCCCCAGGAAGTCCCAGAGCTGATTCATCTCAGCATCCGGATCCGTCGTGCGGGCGTTGTAGCTCCAGTTGATCCGGCCGACTGGAGGAGCCGGGTTGAACTCCGGCAAGTTGATCCGGTCGACGAGCTGCCCCTCGTTGCGCACATAGAAGAACGACATCTGCCAGTTCTTCACCGAGTCAACGGTGGGGATTTTGGGGAAAGGCGTACCGGGCCGAGTGTAGATCGAGGCGGCGCCGCAGGCCCGCAGGCGGCCCTCGGTGGTTTGCGCCTTCAAGTAGAACATCCGGCTCTAGAAGTCGATGTCTGGCCACAAGCCGGCGTAGGCCTCCATGAACGCCACGAAGCAGCTGAGGAGGACGCACGCGTTGGCCGGCAGGTGGTGCGGCTGCAGGCCGAAGTGGTCGAGGAACTGCCGGAAGAATGTGGAAGCCGGCAGGCCCAGCCCGCGATCAAGGTGCGCGCCGAAGATGACGCGCTCGCCGGGCTCCGGCGCGGGCTCCGTCTCCTCGCCGGGCGCCCGCCAGACCACCGCCGATGGGATCCGGCGGAGGCGCACCAGCCGCTCGATGTCGTCCTCCCGCATGTATGAGCCCCTCCACGATCCGCTGGCGGAGGCCATTGTCGAGGAAGAGGAAGAAGTTGACCACGAGAGGCGAAAGGGCGAGGAAGAGCCTTGCGACGGCGGCGGCTGAGGACGCTCCGTGGAGACTCGCGGCCCCGTGGCGCCGGATTGGAGTAGTGGCGGCGGCGGCCCGGCGGGAGAACGTCGGGGCAGCGGATCGCCGGAGTTCGCCAGGAGGTTATCGGAGAAGAAGTGTTGGCGTGCGACGGAACGCTCGAGCGAAGAAAGGAGAGAGCTTGAGCGAGAGGACGAAGAGCGCGAGGAAGAAGAAGGGCGCCTCGGTACCGCTACCTGGGGCATTTATAGCCGCCTGACGCGCCAGTTGCGTGGCCACGTGGCAATCGTGGGCCACGATCGGGATTTACTGCGGCCTTAACTACCCCCACGACGGCAGCGGTTACCGAAAACGGCCACACCACGTTCCCCACTACCGCACCGGATCCGGAGGAACATTGATGTGACCAGACGAACCGACCGCAGAGCCAGGCGTCAGACCGGTCAAGTCGGGTGCAGGACCCGAGGCGGCGGAGACTCCGGCGCGCCGCAAGCCGGAGCCGGACAATAAGTTCAACTCGGACCAAAAGTCATCAACAAGGCAGAGACGCCCCCAAAACTTGCGAGAAAGCGAAAGTTGCACAAGTGTAAAAAGCGGCCGGCTAGAAGCAGCCGGCGGGAACGAGCCGGATGAGGGCGCAGCCGGCTGAATGGAAATTCTCAGTCGGCCCCTCCCAGTGCCGTCAAATATATTCTAGAAGCCAGGAAAACCTGCCTAGGTCCTTCTAAACGCAGGACCTTGCCAGCTTCGGGGGCTAATGTCGGGGGGAAGACCCCGGGTAGGGCAATGGACGCGGAGCAGCCGGCTCGCCACTGGCCGGCTCGCGGCAAAGGCCGGCTGAGGAGCAGCCGGCTGGCGCCGTGGCCGGCTGGTCCGGAAGCCGGCTGGCTCTAGGTCCTAGTCGGCCTGGCTACGGCCACCAATGCTGTAGCTGGGCCGGCTTCTACAAGCCATATCCGACTAGGGGTTTGTACCTCAGACCGACTCGAGGCTGGCGAGTCTTGCACTGGAAGGAACCGGGTTGGCGATCCGGGTTCCCAAAGTCCACGCTGACTCCATCTTCCGTAAAGCGCGGGGCACTGTGGAGCAATAGTGCCACGCGCCGGACAGGCCGTCAGGGCTTACGACGATCCGTACTGGCTACAGTGGCTGACGGCGACAGGGACACCTCCTCTCCATACCGCTGACCATGGCAGCCGGATGGGACAGGCCACGATGCCTCAACGGCTCCTGACGTCACCGCCTCGGGAAGGAGCGGAAGCCGGAGCCGGCCAAGCCGGCCAGTAAACTATAGGGTCTTATATGTAAAGTGCCGGCGCCTATATAAGCCGCACTACCCCCTCTTGTGCAGGGGATCGACCATTCTTACTTCATTCCACCCATAGAGCTGCCCTGTGAGAGAGACCATCGTCTCCCTTAGCCTCCCAGGAGCAGCCGGACACAGCTCTAGGAGCACCATTGTATCGTGTGATCATCATATACACTCATAGCAGGAGTAGAGGTTTTACCTCCATCGGAGGGCCTCGAACCTGGGTACGTCGCCGTGTCGCTCGTGCCCATACCCGCATCCGGATACCACCGTGAGATCCCTCAGGAACCACTTCGATTAGCCACCCTATGGCATATGCCGTGACGATACCACGACAAAGAGCTGAAAGCTATTTTTGAGACTCATGCGGCCGTGGAATGCTATGAAGCATCGAAACAATTCTTCAGCTGCATGATGGAAGAAGGCAGCTCCGTTAGTGAGCACATGCTCACCATGACCGGGCATGCGAAGAAACTCAGTGACTTGGGAATAGTGATTCCTAACAGACTGGGGATTAATCATGTCCTTCAATCACTGCCACCAAGTTACAAGAACTTTGTGATGAACTACAATATGCAGAACATGAACAAGGAGTTACCTGAACTCTTTGGCATGCTAAAAGCTGCTGAGATTGAGATCAAGAAAGAGCACCAAGTGTTGATGGTCAACAAAGACCACCAGTTTCAAGAAACAGGGCAAGTCTAAGGGAAAATTCAAGAAGGGTGGCAAGAAAGCTGCCACGCCTCCTATGAAACCTAAGAACGGCCCTAAGCCTGATGCTGAGTGCTATTACCGCAAGGAGAAGGGACACTGGAAGCGTAATTGCTCCAAGTATCTGGCTGATCTGAAGAGTGGCCTTGTCAAGAAGAAGAAAGAAGGTATATCTGATATACATGTTATAGATGTTTATCTCACTGGTTCTCGTTCTAGTACCTGGGTATTTGATACTGGTTCGGTTGCTCATATCTGTAACTCGAAACAAGAACTAAAGAATAAACGAAGACTACTGAAAGATGAAGTGACGATGCGCGTTGGAAATGGATCCAAAGTCGATGTGATCGCTCTCGGCACACTTCCTCTACATCTACCTTCGGGATTAGTTTTAAGCCTAAATAATTGTTATTTTGTACCCGCGTTGAGCATGAACATTATATCTAGATCTTGTTTAATGCAAGACGGTTATTCATTCAAGTCTGAGAATAATGGTTGTTCTATTTTTATGAATAATATCTTTTATGGTCGAGCACCACAAAAGAATGGCTTATTTCTGTTAGATCTCGATAGTAGTGATACGCATATACATAACATTGATGCTAAGCGAATTAAATTGAATGATAATTCTACTTATATGTGGCACTGTCGTCTTGGTCATATTGGAGTGAAACGCATGAAGAAACTCCATACTGATGGATTACTTGAATCACTTGACTTTGAGTCACTTGATAGATGCGAAGCATGTCTAATGGGAAAAATGACAAAGACTCCATTTTCTGGTATGATGGAGCGAGCTACTGACTTATTGGAAATCATACATACCGATGTGTGTGGACCAATGAGCGTAGCATCGCGCGGTGGTTATCGTTATGTTCTAACCTTCACAGATGATCTGAGTAGATATGGGTATATCTATTTCATGAAACATAAATCCGAAACTTTCAAGAAGTTTAAGGAATTCCAAAGTGAAGTAGAAAATCAACGTAACAAGAAGATCAAATTTCTACGATCTGATCGTGGTGGTGAATATCTGAGTTATGAGTTTGGCATGCATTAAAAGAAATGCGGAATACTTTCACAATAGACACCGCCGGGAACACCTCAACGTAACGGTGTGTCCGAATGTCGTAATCGAACTCTCTTAGATATGGTTCGTTCTATGATGTCTCTTACTGATTTGCCGTTATCATTTTGGAGTTATGCATTAGAGACAGCCGCATTCACTTTAAATAGAGCACCATCAAAATCCGTAGAAACGACACCGTATGAATTATGGTTTAATAAGAAACCTAAGCTGTCGTTCCTGAAAGTTTGGGGTTGCGAAGCCTATGTAAAGAAGTTACAACCGGACAAGCTAGAACCCAAAGCGGAGAAATGCGTCTTCATAGGATACCCTAAGGAAACTATAGGGTATACTTTCTATCACAAATCCGAAGGCAAAATCTTTGTTGCTAAGAACGGAACCTTTCTTGAGAAAGAATTTCTTACTAAAGAAGTGACTGGAAGAAAAGTAGAACTCGATGAGATTGATGAATCTATACTCGTTGATCAGAGTAGCGCAGTACCGGAAATTGTACCTGTACCGCCTACACCGGCAACAGAGGAAGCTAATGATAATGATCATGAAACTTTGAACGAGGAGACTACTGAACCTCGCAGATCGACAAGGGAGCGTACCACTCCTGATTGGTATGATCCTTGTCTAAATGTCATGATTGTGGATAACATTGATGAGGACCCTGCGACGTATGAAGAAGCGATGATGAGCCCAGATTCCAACAAATGGCAAGAAGCCATGAAATCCGAAATGGGATCCATGTATGATAACAAAGTATGGACTTTGGTAGACTTACCTGATAGCCGAAAGGCTGTCGAAAATAAATGGATCTTCAAGAGAAAAACAGATGCTGATGGTAATATTACTGTCTATAAAGCTCGACTTGTCGCAAAGGGTTTCCGACAAATTCAAGGAGTTGACTACGTTGAGACTTTCTCACCTGTAGTGAAGCTAAAATCTGTGAGGATTTTGTTAGCAATAGCTGCATTTTTCGATTATGAGATTTGGCAGATGGATGTCAAAACGGCGTTCCTTAATGGAGACATTGAGGAAGAGTTGTATATGGTACAACCCAAAGGTTTTGTCGATCCTAAAAATGCTGACAAAGTATGCAAACTTCAGCGTTCAATCTATGGACTGAAGCAAGCATCAAGAAGTTGGAACCGACGCTTTGATAAGGTGATCAAAGACTTCGGGTTTATACAGTGTCATGGAGAGGCCTGTATTTACAAGAAAGTGAGTGGGAGCTCTGTAGCATTCCTGATATTATATGTAGATGACATATTATTGATCGGGAATGATATAGAACTATTAAGCAGTGTTAAAGGTTATTTGAATAATAGTTTTTCAATGAAAGACCTTGGTGAAGCATCGTATATATTAGGCATCAAGATTTATAGAGATATATCAAGACGCCTAATAGGGCTATCACAGAGTACATATCTGGACAAGATTCTAAAGAAGTTTAGAATGGACGAAAGTAAGAAAGGGTTCTTACCTATGTTACCAGGCAAGGTCTTGAGTAAGACTCAAGGACCGGCTACGGCAGAAGAAAGAGAAAGGATGAGTAATATCCCCTATGCCTCGGCAGTAGGATCTATCATGTATGCCATGCTATGTACTAGACCGGATATAGCACATGCTGTTAGTTTGACTAGCAGATATCAAAGTGATCCAGGAATGGAACACTGGACAGCGGTCAAGAATATCCTGAAGTACTTGAAAAGAACTAAGGATATGTTTCTTTGTTATGGAGGTGACCAAGAGCTCGTTGTAAATGGTTACACCGATGCAAGTTGGAACACTGATCCTGATGACTCTAAGTCACAGTCTGGGTACGTGTTTATATTGAATGGTGCTGCGATGGTGGGCAAGCTCGAAGCAGTGCACGGTGGCAAAGTCTTCAACAGAATCAGAGTACATAGCGGCTTCAGAGGCTTCATCAGAAGCGGTATGGATGAAGAGGTTCATTGTAGAGCTCGGTGTGGTTCCTAGTGCATTGGACCCATTAATCATATACTGTGATAACATGGGTGCCATCGCCAATGCACAAGAGCCAAGGTCACACAAGAGGCTAAAGCATATCAAGCTGCGTTACCACTCGATTCGCGAGTACATCGAAGATGGAGAAGTAAAGATTTGCAAAGTACACACTGATCTGAATGTAGCAGATCCATTGACTAAAGCTCTCCCTAGGGCAAATCATGACCAACACCAAAATGCCATGGGTGTTAGGTATATTACAATGTAATCTAGATTATTGACTCTAGTGCAAGTGGGAGACTGAAGGAGATATGCCCTAGAGGCAATAATAAAGTGGTTATTATTTATATCTTTATGTTTATGATAAATGTTTATATATCATGCTATAATTGTATTAACCGAAACATTAGTACATGTGTGATATGTAGACAACAAGAAGTCCCTAGTATGCCTCTTAAACTAGCTTGTTTATTAATGGATGATTAGTTTCATAATCATGAACATTGGATGTTATTAATAACAAGGTTATATCATTATATGAATGATGTAATGAACACACCCAATTAAGCGTAGCATAAGATCTCGTCATTAAGTTATTTGCTATAAGCTTTCGATACATAGTTCCCTAGTCCTTATGACCATGAGATCATGTAAATCACTTATACTGGAAAGGTACTTTGATTACATCAAACGCCACTGCGTGAATGGGTGGTTATAAAGGTGGGATTAAGTATCCGGAAAGTATGAGTTGAGGCATATGGATCAACAGTGGGATTTGTCCATCCCGATGACGGATAGATATACTCTGGGCCCTCTCGGTGGAATGTCGTCTAATGTCTTCAAGCATATGAATAAGTTCATAAGAGACCACATACCACGGTACGAGTAAAGAGTACTTGTCAGGAGACGAGGTTGAACAAGGTATAGAGTGATACCGAAGATCAAACCTCGGACAAGTAAAATATCGCGTGACAAAGGGAATTGGTATCGTATGTGAATGGTTCATTCGATCACTAAAGTCATCGTTGAATATGTGGGAGCCATTATGGATCTCCAGATCCCGCTATTGGTTATTGGTCGGAGTGAGTACTCAACCATGTCCGCATAGTTCACGAACCGTAGGGTGACACACTTAAAGTTGGATGTTGAAATGGTAGAACTTGAGTATGGAATGGAGTTCGAATATTTGTTCGGAGTCCCGGATGAGATCCCGGACATCACGAGGAGTTCCGGAATGGTCCGGAGAATAAGATTCATATATAGGATGTCATTTTATGTGAATTAAAATGACGCGGAAGGTTCTATGGAAGGTTCTGGAAGGTTCTAGAAAAGTCCGGAAGAAACCACCAAGGAAGGTGGAGTCCACATGGGACTCCACCTCCATGGCCGGCCAACCCTAGTGGGGGTGGAGTCCCAAGTGGACTCCCCCTTAGGGGGCCGGCCACCCCCCCATATGGGAGGTGGAACTCTCACCTCTAGTGGGAGTCCTAGCTTGGGTAGGTTTCCCCACCATATGGAAGGTTTTTGGTTCGGGTCTTATTCGAAGACTTGGAGACCAACACTTGGGGTTCCACCTATATAATGAGGGGCCAAGGGGAGGGGGCCGGCCACCCAAGAACCACCAAGGTGGCCGCACCCCTTAGTGGCCGGCGCCCCCCTCTCCCAAACCCTAGCGGCCTCTCTCCTCCACCACGTCCCGCACGCTTAGCGAAGCTCCACCGGACTTCTCCACCACCACCGACACCACGCCGTCGTGCTGTCGGATTCAAGAGGAGCTACTACTTCCGCTGCCCGCTGGAACGGGGAGGTGAACGTCGTCTTCATCAACAACCGAACGTGTGACCGAGTACGGAGGTGCTGCCCGTTCGTGGCGCCGGAAGCGATCGTGATCAAGATCTTCTACGCGCTTTTGCAAGCGGCAAGTGAACGTCTACCGCAGCAACAAGAGCCTACTCTTATAGGCTTTGGAATCTCTTCAAGGGTGAGACTCGATAAACCCCTCGTTGCTACCGTATTCTAGATTGCATCTTGGCTTGGATTGCGTGTTCGCGGTAGGAAATTTTTTGTTTTCTATGCAACGTTATCCTACATCCTCCTCAGCTGCTATGTGGCTTTCATGGAGGCGTATGCCGGCTTGTGGCCGGACATTGACTTCTGGAGCCGCCTCTTCTTCATCAAGGCGCAGACCACCGATGGCCACCTGCGGACCTGTGGCGCCGCCTCGATCTACTCCCGGCCGGGTACGCCCTTCCCCAAGATTCCGACTGTCGACTCGGTGAAGAACTGGCAGATGTCGTTCTTCTACGTGCGCAACGAGAATCCGGGCTTCGACCGGATCAACCTGCCGGAGTTCAATCCGGCTCCTCCAGTCGGCCGGATCAACTGGGGCTACAACGCCCGCACGACGGACCCGGACGCGGAGGTGAGCCAGCTCTGGGATTTCCTGGGGGCCGCCGTCGCGAACGGGCTGACTGCCGAGGACCTCCTCTGCACCATTGCCGAGCGCCGGGTGCTGCCGCTTCAGCTGCGCACCCACAAGATCGGGCACATGTCCGGCCGGTTTGATCCGACCCGGACGTCCAAGGCGCCGCTCAACAAGGCCCAGGTGGCCCGCCGGGTGAACAACATCACCAAGGCCAACATGCCGGAGGACTGGAACTACGGGCTGGCGCCCCGCAACCGGGACTTGCCGCCTGAGCTGGTAAGTTTTGTTGTTTGGGCCGACTTCCGGCTTGCGGCTGCGTGGCCGACTTCTCTCTTTGCCGACTTCCGGCTTGCTGCTTACTTGTATCTCCTGTTTTCTAGCTCTTCGACCGCCAGAACGTCGAGGACGGCGACCTGGCAACAAGGAGGTGGACGCCGGATCACGCCGATCCGGCTGACCAAGCCGGTGACCAGGCCGGCGACGACGACCTGCTGCAGGCGCCTGACCAAGGCGGCCAAGGGGAGCACAATCCGCCTCCTTCGCCAGAGCAGCAGGAGGACGACGAGCCGGCGACGTCCACCACGGGGCCGATCCCCGCAGTGCCCCTGCGCGCGAGGCCGCCTAGCACCACGGCGACTTCGGCGCCCAAGGGGAAGAAACGGGTCGGCGACCCCCGCTCCACCGTCGCCTTGGAGGCGAAGGCGAAGAAGCTGCGCCGGCAGCAGCCGAAGAAGGTTCCGGAGCAGGCCGGGTGAGTTCTATTTTTCTCTTGTTTGATTCCTTTTCTTTCCTTTCTTTCTATACTCATCTTTTTCTTATTTATCCGGCTAGGGCTCCCATCAAGTTCACCCAGGGCGGCGGCTCCCGGCAGGTTCCGCGCGTCGTGTCGCCGCCTCCGCGACAAAGGAGGGAGCCGACGCCACAGCCTTCGGTGCGCGCGCCTACGCTGCCGCCGCCTGTGGGTACTCCGCCTCCCGCGGGGGCGCCTTCCTTCGCTGTGCCCCTGGCTTCAGCACCTGGCCGCGGCGCGCGGGGCGAGCCGACGCGCCAGCCGACGCTGGACGACATGTTCCCGCGCCGCACTCGTCTTCTGGACCCAGCGGCTGGAGCCGGCACTCGCCAAGGTGGAGGAAGCCAGCAAGGTAAGTACTTCATCTGTTTTTCAATTTGGTTATTATCCTGGTAGCCCTCCGAGGCGTGGGCCGGCTGCTTGGAGCCGGTCCGGGTTTCGTCTAGTTGACTGATTCTCTTTTTCCTTAGGCGGTGATGGAGCGGCGTACCAACTTGTACAACCGCGCCGTGACCCACTATCACAAGGCCAAGCTAGACCGGGCCGACTTGGCTCGCGAGCTGGAGGCCGTCAAGGGTGAGGTTTTCTCCGTTTGACTTGGTTTCTTCTTTCTTGATCTTGGTTGGCTGACGCCTTTTCCGGCCGTCCTGCAGCTGAAGCCGCCAGGGTCCCGCAGCTGGAGGCGGACCTTCGGGCTGCTCGCGCTCAGTGCGCCGAGAGCGAGGAGGCGGGCCGGTCTGCTGCCGCCAAGCTCAAGGTGGCTGATGGGGAGCTGGCGCGGCTGCGCCGGCTCGAGGAGAACCACCTCAAGGAGCTTGCCCTCCTCAGGACGGCTGAGAAGGAGAAGGTGGATGACCTGAGCAAGCGGCTGACTAAGGTTGAGAGGCAGCGGCTTGCGCTTCAGGAGGAGGTGACCGCCAAGTCTGCGGAGCTGTCGGCCACCGCCAAGCGCTGGGTGGAGGAGATTGGCACGCTCGACCGCGGCTTGTCGGGTGAGTGTCCTTTTTTCTTTCTTCCTTTCCCTTTGCCGGCTTTCGGCTGTCGGCTGCCGGCTTAGGTTGGCAGCCGGCAGCAGAAACTCTGATTTTTTCGCTATCTCCCTCTTCGTGCTGGGGGCAGTCGGTTCTTGCCGGCTGCCGCCAGGCTTTTTCTTCGAAATCTCCATCTTCGGGCTGGGGGCAGTCGGCTCGTGCTGGCTGCCGCCAGGCTTACTTTAGAGCTTCAGAATCTCCATCTTCGGGCTGGGGGCAGTCGGCTCGTGCCGGCTGCCGCCAGTCTTACTTTAGGACTTCGAAAATTCTCATTTTTCAGTTTTTTTCGGCTTTGACAAATTCCTGGCGTGTTTTTCCTTTGCAGCGGCCTTCCCGGAAGCGCAGGAGGCGGCATTAGCAGCCGTTGGCGTTGCGCGCGAGGCTAGGAGGCGGGCGACTGGCGAGGGCAGCGCGGAGTACTTCACCATGGAAGATTACATGGCATCCATGGCCGCCCGCGTCGAGCCCATCACCAAGCTCGGCTGGGAGCTCCGGAAGGCGGCTGAGGAGCTGATCCAGATGCTGTGGCCAGCGGAGACGTTGCCACAAGATCTCTCCAACCTCATCTCCTGGCTGGAGCGGGCGCCGGATCGCTTTCTCGACTGGAGGGAGTCTGCCACGCGCGCTGGAGCCGACATGGCGCTGTCCTTCGTCCTCTCCTGGTACAACGAGGTGGACCTTGGGCAGCTCGAGTACCGGCGGGCCGGCGTGGAAGACAAGCTCCCGGCTGAGATCAGGACCGCCCGGCTCGCCCGTGCCTGCGCCATTGCCGACTTCGTCGACAAGGGCCTCTTCATCCCGGACCCGAACCCGCCGTCTGAGGACGAGGACGAGGAGATGGAAGACGAGGAGGCGGAGGACGCGCCTGAGGATGACCCGGCAGCCGGCTCCGCTGATGCTCCTCCGGCTGGTCCTCCTCCAGCCGGTGCTTAGTTTACCTGTCTTCGTGTTGCTTTTGCCAAGACAATTTGTTAAATCCCCGGAATGCCAGGTGCACATGTACGAATATTGTCGTCCTTTTATTATGTCACACTTTAATGTGTTTGTTAATCATTTGCGTGCCGACTTGCTTTCTTTCGACTTGTTCGCTTTTTCCCATCCGCCCCACTCTTTGGCTTTGCTCTTGCCGATCGTACGTCCGACTTGCGATCCGTCGCCGGATCAAGAGCGGGCCGCTGGGTGAGGCCGACAATATTTTAGTCGAATGAGCCGAGTTCGGCAATCCGGCACTTTTATGAAAAGTTGCAAGTCAATTCGCTTTCACTCTTTCCCTTAGTCGTCTTTCGCGTGCCGGCTCCCTAAACCTTACTCCCGCCAGCCGGACAGCCGGGTTGCGGTCTGTAGCTGGATCGGAAGACGGCTGTCGGAAACCGGATCACGCTACTTAGCCAGCCACGTGAGAGGGTGTAAGCCAACTGGCGAAACAAAGTAGAGTACGCGAAAAACTTGTCGGAAACGGCGCTCTTGGCGCATGCTTTTTCATAGCTTACAAAAGGAGTACAAGGGATACATACATTCCTGCTCTCAAGTGTAAAATGGGCGGAGCAAGTTGACATTCCAGGGACGTTTAGTCTCCTCGTCAGCCTTGTCCGGCTTGTTTTCTCTAGCCTCTTGGGCATCTATGAGATAGTAGGAATCATTGCCTACTGCCTTGCTCACGATGAAGGGACCCTCCCATGGGGATGACAGTTTATGCTGTCCGGCTGTCCGCTGGATCAGCCGAAGCACTAGGTCTCCTTCTCGGAATGCTAAGGGCTGGACCTTCCGGCTGTGATAGCGTCGGAGGCTCTGCTGGTAGATAGTAGATCTGGACGCGGCCAGCAGCCGGGCCTCTTCGACCAAGTCGACTCCATCTTCGCGAGCTTCTTTGGCTTCAGCTTCTGTGTAGAGCTTGATCCTTGGCGCGTCGTGCTCGATGTCAGTCGGCAGGACGGCTTCGGCCCCGTATACGAGGAAGAAAGGTGTGAAGCCGACTGAGCGGTTTGTCGTTGTTCGCAGGCTCCACAGCACATTGGGCAGCTCTTCAATCCAGCAGCCGGCTGCTCGCTCGAGCGGCTCCACCAGCCGGGGCCGGATGCCGGCTAGGACCAGGCCGTTGGCCTTCTCCACTTGTCCGTTGGACTCCGGGTGCGCCACAGAGGATAGGGCCATCCGGATCCCCATTTCCCCGCAATAGCGAGAGAAGATGCCTTGGGAGAAGTTGCTGCCGTTGTCGGTGATGATGCTATGGGGGTAGCCATATCTCACAATGATCTCCTTGAGGAATGTGACGGCTGTTGAGCCGTCCAGCTTCTTGATTGGCTTGGCTTCGATCCACTTGGTGAATTTATCAATCATCACCAAGAGATGTGTCATGCCGCTTCGCGCCGTTCTGAACGGGCCCACCATGTCCAAGCCCCATACGGCAAACGGCCATGTGATGGGGATGGTTCGCCGTTCTGAACGGGCCCACCATGTCCAAGCCCCATACGGCAAACGGCCATGTGATGGGGATGGTTTTCAAGGCGGAAGCCGGCAGGTGCCTCTTTTTTGCGAAGCGCTGGCAGCCGTTGCATTTCTTCACCAGCTCTTCTGCGTCTCTGAGCGCAGTCGGCCAGTAAAAACCGTGCCGGAAAGCTTTGGCCACTATGGCTCTGGATGAGGCGTGGTGTCCGCACTCCCCTTGATGGATTTCCCGTAGGAGTTCAATCCCTTCAGCCGGCTCGACGCACCGCTGGAACACCCCACTTACGCTGCGTTTGTACAGCTGGTGGTTGATGATTGTATAGGCCTTGGCCCTTCTCTCAATCTGCCTGGCCTGGACTCTATCATCAGGCAGCACACCGTCGGTGAGGTAGGAGAGGAATTCTTGTGCCCATGAAGGTACGCATCTTATCTCGAATACGCTAACCAACAAGGCCTCCTGCGTGGGAGCTTCCGGATTCGACTGCATGGTCGCCGGGTTCGGCTTGCTAGCCGGCGGGTTCGGCTTGCTAGCCCCCGAGTTTGGCGATGAAGCCCCCGGGTTGGACTGAGAAGTCCCCGGGTTCGGCATGGTAGCCGGCGGGCTTGGCTTGTTAGCCCCCGACTTGGGCGATGAAGCCCCCGGGTTCGGCTGAGCAGCCCCCGGGTCAGCCGGCACGAATATTGAATCCGAGTCCGGTGATGGTGTGATGGACATCTTCTTGAGAACCGCCAAGGCGACACCCGGCGGAATGGCTTGCCGGGTTGAGCCAATCTTGGACAAGGCATCAGCCGCCTCGTTGTTTGCCCGTGGCACATGGTGGAATTCGCAGCCGTCGAAGAAGCCGGATAACTGCTGGACGTGGAAGTGGTACGAGGCCATGTTGGCGTCCTTCGCGTCCCAGTCGCCAGATGCTTGCTGTATAACCAAGTCGGAGTCGCCGAAGCAAAGTATGCGACGCACGCCAATCTCCTTGGCCAGCTTTAGCCCATGAATGAGCGCTTCATACTCCGCCACATTGTTGGATGCGGCGAAGTGGATCTGCAGGACGTAGTCCAGCCGGTCTCCCTTGGGAGAGGTGATGACGATGCCGGCTCCCAAGCCGTTGCGCATCTTCGAGCCGTCAAAGTGCAGCTTCCAATGTGTGGAATCCGGCACAAGCGGCAAGTATTGCATCTCGGCCCAGTCGACGAAGAATTCCGCGAGGATCTGCGACTTGATGGCCGTGCGTGCCTCGTAGAGGATGGTGTGGGCGGCTAGCTCCAGAGCCCACTTGGCGACCCGGCCATTGGCGTCCTTGCTGCCGATGATTTCGCCAAGGGTGCTGTGGCAACCACCTTGATGGGGTGCTCTTGGAAGTAGTGCTTGAGCTTCTTGGCTGCCATGTACACGCCGTAGGTGACCTTCTGGTAGTGGGGGTAGTTTTGCTTCGACTGAGAGAGCACTTCGCTGAGGTAGTAGACTGGGCGCTGAACCAGCTGCTCCCTGCCGGCTTCTTTGCGCTCCACCACCAGGACAACGCTAACCACTCGATTGGTGGCTGCGATGTACAACAGCATCGGCTCCGTTGAAGCCGGTGTTGCGAGGATTGGCGCGGTCGAGAGCACGCGCTTCAAGTCACGGAAGGCTTCGTTCGCCTGCGGTGACCAGGTGAACTTGTCCAACTTCTTCAGCAACTGGTACAGGGGCAGTGCCTTCTCCCCCAGCCGGCTGACGAAGCGGCTCAAGGAGGCCAGGCAGCCAGTGAACTTCTGGACGTCCTTGAGGCACTGCGGCAGTTCCATCTTCTCCAGGGCACTGATCTTCTCCGGGTTGGCTTTGATTCCTCGCTGAGAGACGAGGTAGCCAAGGAGCTGGCCAGACGACACGCCGAATGTGCACTTGGCCGGGTTGAGCTTCATCCGGAATCTTCGCAGACTGGTGAAGGTTTCTCTCAAATCATCAAGGAGGGTAGTCGTCTCCTTGGTCTTTACAACGACATCATCCACATATGCGTGAACGTTTCTGCCGATTTGATCCTGCAAGCATTTTTGCATGCACCTTTGGTAGGTGGCGCCTGCATTTTTCAAGCCGAACGGCATAGTCGTGTAGCAATAAGCCCCATACGGGGTAATGAACGAAGTCTTTATTTGATCATCCGGATTCAAAGGAATCTGGTGGTAGCCTGAATAGGCATCTAGAAAAGACAACAGTTCACAGCCGGCAGTCGAGTCTATGACTTGATCTATGCGCGGCAGGGGGAAGGGGTCCTTCGGGCACGCCTTGTTCAGGCTGGTGTAGTCGATACACATGCGCCAGGAGCCGTTCTTCTTCAAAACCAGGACCGGGTTCGCCAACCAGTCCGGGTGCAGCACTTCCATGATGAAGCCGGCCGCTAGCAGCCGGGCGATTTCTTCACCAATGGCCTTCCTTCTTTCTTCGGCGAAGCACCTGAGAGGCTGCTTCACCGGCTTGGCTTCAGACCGGACGTGGAGGTGGTGCTCAGCCAACTCCCTCGGCACACCCGGCATGTCTCTTGGAGTCCATGCGAAGATGTCCCGATTCTCATGGAGGAAGCTGGTGAGCTCGCTTTCCTATTTCTTGCTCAAGCCGGCACTGATGGTGACGTACTTGTCCGGCTGCGCCGGGTCCAGCAGGATCTTCTTGGTGTTGTCGGCCGGCTGGAAATGAGTCGTCCCAGCCGGGTTGCCTGCAGCCGGCATGTCTGTCTGCGCGGCCTTGGCGAGGGCGACGGCGTCGTGGATGAGCTGCTTCTCGGTGGCGATGACCAGCGTCTGGGCCATCTTGGAGCTCTGCGTGGCGCAGTCCATGGAGCGGCGGTAGTCGCCGGCTATGGTGATGACCCCCTTGGGGCCGGGCAGCTTCATCTTCAGGTACCCATAGTGGGGCACCGCCATGAACTTGGTCAGGGCCGGCCTGCCCAGGAGCGCGTGGTAGGGACTGACGAGGTCCACCACCTCGAACTCGATCTTCTCGGTGCGGAAGTGATCCGGCTTCCCGAACATCACCTCCAGCGTGATCCGGCCGATCGGCTGGCAGCAGTGGCCTGGCACGATGCCATGGAAGACGGTGGGGGTGGGACGCAGCTCGGCTTCTTGGATGCCTAGCTTGCGGGCGGTGTCGCGGTAGAGGATGTTGATGCTGCTGCCGCCGTCGATGAGGACGCGCGAGAAACGCACGCTGCGCCGAGTTGTGCCAATGGTGGGGTCGAGGACCATGGCGTAGCTGCCCGGCTTCGGCAGGACAGCCGGTGTGTCGCGGCGATCAAAAGTGATGGCCTGCTCTGACCAGTTTAGGTACTGGGGGACCGGCGGTATGACCGCGTTGACCTCGAGGGAACGGCTCTGCTGGCTCGTCTTGTCCTCGGGCTCGGAGGTGAAGATGATGTAGGTAGCATCTTCGGCCAGATATCGGCCATGGTGCACTTGGTTAGCCTCGTGGTGCTCGAGGTTGGCGTTCTCTGCGCCGGCTGCACCACCCGGCCCGCCGGCTGGAGGGGGCGGGGGTGGAGGCGGGAGAGGTTCACCGCTTGTCAGCCGCTTCATGAAGTGGCAGTCGCGGGTGGTGTGGTTGGAGGGGTTCTTGCCGCTGTGGTACTTGCACGGCGAGTCGAGCATCTGCTCAAAGGTGTACTTCGGCTTCCACTGCCGGTCTTGCTTCTGGCGGCGGCTGCCGCCTGCCGCGTTGTCTGCCACGGCTGCCACATGGGCAGAGCCGTACCGGCGGTCCGGCTGGTCGCTGTGACGCTTGCCGCGGTAGTTGTCCCGCCGGCTGCCATGGGAGGCGCCGTCTGCCGGCTTGTGCTCAGCCGACTTGTGGTGGTCCCGCCTGGAGGGAGCCGGCGTTGGCTCAGCCGTCGCCTTGCCGGCTTCTTCAGCCAGCGCGTACTTGTCGGCGATGGCCATGAGGGCGGCCATGGACTTGGGCTCGCTGCGGCGCAGCTTGTGCCACAGCATGGTGTTGGGCCGGCAGCCGCCCATGAAGAAGCTGATGGCCTGGATCTCGTGCACGCCTCGCAGGAGTTGCGCATCTCGCACCAGCGCGTCAGGTACGCGCGATCCATCTCGTCCGGGCCCTGCTTGCACATCTCTAGCTGCTGGGGGCGACCCGGCCGGCGATAGGTGCCGGTGAAGTTGCTGATGAAGGCCTCCTCGAAATCAAGCCAGCCGTTGATGCTGCCGGCTAGCAGGTTGTTGAGCCAGGTGCGGGCGGAGCCGACCAGCATCAGGGGGGGAGTATCGCACCGCCCAGCGCTTGTTGCCTCTGGAGATGCCGACTGCGGTGGAGTAGTCCTGCAGCCAGTCCTCCGGCTTGGCGGTGCCGTCGTACTTGGGCGTGTCGCGGGGGAGCTGGAAGCCGTCGAGCATGGGCTCGTTGGCGATGCGGGGCCCGAAGCACTTGGGGCAAGCCGCGCCTCTTCTTCCGCGATGCGGGATTCGACCAGCCGATCGAGGCGGTCTCTGGCGTCGATGGGCTCGATGCGGGGGCCCAGCCGGGAACGTGCCGGCTGGCGGGTGCCGGTTCGCTCTGGAGCCGGTCTGTGCTGGCGCCTTGGCGCCGCCTGCTCGGAGTCATGCTCCTCGTTCCGGTTTGGTGGTGGCCGGCTGCGGCCGCTGTGGCCGCTGTCTAGCCGGCTTGTCCGGCTTGATCCTGCGTGCGTGGCGCAGGAGTCCTTGTGCTGGCTTGGCGCGGGCGAGGCGGACTCAGCCATGTCCCTGTGGGGGTCCTTGCTGTTGCCTGCAGCAGCGCGGACGTGAGGAGCTTTGGGAGCACCGTACCTGGGGTCCTTGGTCTGCTCAGCTGCAGCCCGGCACAGGTCAGCTACGCGCTGCGTCTGGCGGCGCAGCTCTTCTCCTTCGAGGAGGGCTAGCTCCTTGGCAGCGGCTTCGGCTGCAAGGATGTTCTTGTCGGGGGTGTTGTAGACGGGCAGCTCCGTGGATGGAGCCGGCGCTTCCGCGCCGTCGCGCTCGATCTCGGCGCCCAGGGCGCCTCCTCGCCGGCGGATCATGCCGGCTCGGCTGGGGTTGTTGCCGCCTGGCGTGAAGCCGTGGGCGTGCTCGTACTCGCGCTGGGTGATGGCCAGCTGGCGCTTGGCGGTAGCCAGCTCGTCAGCCTGCTGGAGGAGGAGCTGGCGGTGCGCCTCCAAGTCCGCCTCGACGGTGGTGGCGTCGGCGCCTGCGGTGAGCGGGGAGCTCAGCTTCGCCCGGACTTCGTCCAGCCGGGATGGTGGAGGCGGCGCCTTCGGGCCCGAGCCGGAGGCGTTGGGGTCGACGTTGCGCTCCAAATTGGGGCCGCGAACGCGAGGGTTCTTGGTGGGGAGCTCCTCGCCAGCCATCATGACTTGCACGACGGCGAGGCTGGCGGGAACGCTGCTGGAGCCGACTCGTGGAGGAGGGCTTGCGCAGCGCAGCACTTGCCGCGGGTAGCGCAGCGGTGCGACGGTGGCGACGTAGACGTCGTGGCTGCCGAAGGAGATGACGCTGCCGCCGGCTGGGAAGGGCCGGTCGGCGAAGCAGCCAGTGTTGTCGCTGACGCAGTCGAGGGAGCCGAATCTCCAGATCAAGCCTGAAGCGACTCGCTCGCCGGTGGTGATGGTGAGGCCCGTCCGGATGAAGACACCGGCCGAGGACGCTGAAGGCCCCACGGTGGGCGCCAAATGTCGTGGTATCGTCACGGCATATGCCATAGGGTGGCTAACGAAGGTGGTTCCTAAGAGATCTCACGGCGGTATCCGGATGCGGGTATGGGGACGAGCGACACGGCGACGTACCCAGGTTCGAGGCCCTCCGATGGAGGTAACACCTCTACTCCTGCTAGGGATGTATATGATGATCACACAATACAATGTTGCTCCTAGAGCTGTATCCGGCTGCTCCTGGGAGGCTAAGGAAGACAAGAGTCTCTCTCACAGGGCAGCACTAAGGGTGGAAGTGAAGTGAGAATGATCGATCCCCTGCACGAGAGGGGGTAGTGCGGCTTATATAGGCACCGGCACTTTACATATAAGACCCTATAGTCTACTGGCCGGCTTGGCCGGCTCCGGCTTCCGCTCCTTCCCGAGGTACTGACGTCAGGAGCCGTTGAGGCCTCATGGCCTGTCCCATCCGGCTGCCGAAGTCAGCGGTATGGAGAGGAAGTGTCCCTGTCGCCATCAGCCACTGTAGCCAGTACGGAGCGACGTGTGCCATGATGGCCTGTCCGGCGCGTGGCACTATTGCTCCACAGTGCCCCGCGCTTTACGGGAGATGAAGTCAGCATGGACTTCGCGAACCCGGATCACCAACCCGGTTCCTTCTAGTGCAAGATTCGCCAGCCTCGAGTCGGTCTGAGGTACAAACCCCCAGTCGGATATGGCTTGTAGAAGCCGGCCCAGCTACAGCATTGGCGGCCGTAGCCAAGCCGACTAGGGCCTAGAGCCAGCCGGCTTCCGGACCAGCTGGCCACGGCTCCAGCCGGCTGCTCCTCAGCCGGCCTTTGCCGCGAGCCGGCCAGTGGCCAGCCGGCTGCTCCGTGTCCATTGCCCTACCCGGGGTCTTCCCCCCGACATCAAAAAGGTCTTGTACTCTAGGTAAAGGATACTTGTTCTTGATAGTTACATTGTTCATATTCCTGTAATCTCCACACATTCTCTTTCCTCCATCTCTTTTATCCACAAAAATGACTGGTGTACCCCATGGTGACACACTTTCTTGAATGAATCCCTTCTGTTCTAACTCGTCTATCTGAGCTTTCAGTTCCACTAATTCCTTTGGTCCCATCTTATATGGTGGTTGAGCTATTGGTGCTGTGCTTGGAATCAGATCGATTGTGAACTCTATCTCTCTATCGGGTGGCATGCCCGGTAGTTCCTTAGGAAATACATCTGGAAACTCATTCACTACAGGGATATCTTCAATCCTCACCTCCTTCAAACTATTGAGTTCCAATCCTATCTCCAACTCACTGTATCTGTCTCCTTGGAAAATTATTCGGCCTCCAATAGAGTTGCGAAGTGATACTGTTTTGTCTCCACAGTTGATCACCGCTCCATTCTCTGTCAACCAGTCCATCCCTAGGATGACGGATATGTCCTTCATGGGAATGATGAATAGGTCCGCGAAATACACACAGTCACATATGGTTATGACTTGTGCTTCTTTCACGTGGGTTACTAAGATCGTTCCCCCCGCGGATAGAACAGTTATAGGAGTTTCTAACTTAGAACATCTAAGCCCAAAT
This sequence comes from Lolium perenne, assembly GCF_019359855.2. Taxonomy (NCBI): domain Eukaryota; kingdom Viridiplantae; phylum Streptophyta; class Magnoliopsida; order Poales; family Poaceae; genus Lolium; species Lolium perenne. The sequence goes on along the minus strand of NC_067248.2, from coordinate 142,609,386 downwards.
TTTTCCATAAACTCCAATGCAAGAAATGATGTGGTTGCTCCAGTATCAAATAAGACTTTGCCAGGATGAGTAAGAATGCTTAGCGTACCTAAGACTATTTGATCCGACTCTTCCGCTTGCTCCAAAGATGTGCAATTCAGCTTTCCATAAGGCTTTCCTCTCTTGTTGTTGTTGTTGTTGTTGTTGTTGTTGTTGTTGTTGTTGTTGTTGTTGTAGTTGCGGTTGTTGTTGTTGTTGTTGTTGCGGTTGTTGTTGTTGTTGTTTCCACCTCGTCCTCCTGAGCTCTGTCCGCTCCAAGATGACTTGTTTGGACACTCCGGCTTGATGTGTCCATCCTTCCCACAACCATAACAGATGATTCTGAGTTTCTGACAATCCTTCTGCAAATGACCCCTCAGGCCACAATTGTTGCAGATGATCTGATTGATTGGGTTCTGACTCTGACCTCCCAGGTTGTATTGATTACCAGTAGTAGGTCGAAATCGGGGTTTGAAACTCCGATCAGGTGTTGGTATACTAATTGGGTATTTCCTTGGCTCGATACGAGCCCTCTTCCTCCTATCCTCCTGGACTTGCCTGTAATCATCCTCGAAAGTGATTGCCGAGTCAATCAGTTCCTGGAATTCAGCAGTCCGTGCCAACCTCAGTTGCATCTTCATGTATGGATTCATGCCTTTCATGAACCGCTTCTTTCTATTTTCCTCCGTATCAACATCCTCAAGTGCATACCTGGATAACCTGTTGAAATCCCGAACATACTGCATAATGGGTGTTCGTCAAACTCCCTCTTCTTCAGCTCCACCACGCTCTCCGGAACATGGGCATCCCGGAACTTCTTCTTGAACTCCTCCCAGGTGAACACCTTATCTGGAGGATGTACTGCTACCAGATTCTCCCACCATGACGCTGCTGGTCCTGACAACAGATAAGTAGTATATCGAATCTTCTCCTCATCATTGCAACCAACGGTCTTCAGCTTCCGTTCCGTATCCATGAGCCAATCTTCAGCGTCCATTGGTTCTGGAGCTGATGTAAAAGGTAGTGGTCTTGCATTTTGGAAGTCTGATAGGGTTACTCCCTTGCCTTCATTACCCTTATCATTGATGACGTGGGTAAAGAAGTCTTGCATGTTCTTGCTTTGACTTTCCTGGTAACGCCGCCTATCTTCCTCCATTGCTCTCATATACTGTTGGAAGTCTGGGTGCATCATTGGGTGTGATGGTGGTGGGGCATTCTCTACTCTAGCTGCTGCATCTGCCTCCTCTTTTTATCTCGCCTCCCGCTCTTTGCGAGCCTCTTCGGTTTCTACTAACACCATGTTCCCCCTAGTCCTGTAACAAAGAGCGATTACTCATAATTACACCATGCAAATGTTTTCTGAGCTCAACTCATTGCCCAGAACTAGTCACACAATGAAATCAAGAAGCAAATACAAAACAAACATTTATTATGCATATACTTTGTATATTACATAACACACACACACTTATATTACATGTGGTATATATAAACCACTTATTTGGCTTAAAGCCCAAGCCAATAGAATTTAAAAATACGTTCTATTACAATACCACCTAGATTACTTTATTCTTCCTTGGAGCTCTACTCCTCGTCATCATAACTCGCCTCCGCGTACATCCCTGGGATCTGTCATGCCAAAGTAGCTGGATAAAGACTCATATGTATCCCCAGTGGGATACAGCTCACCTTCTTCTGCCATCCATGGAGGATTCCTACTCACTTGACCTCTCATCTTCTTCTTCTTCTTCTTCTTTTTCTTGGTTCCAGAACTCTCACCTACAACGTATTGGGATGTTTTGGGTAATCCCATCTCCAGATCTAAAGAAATGGAGTTGGTGTCTTTCTCTTCCTGCCCAAAGCTTTGGTTAACATTCTGGTTAACCGCGCCTCCTTCATCCTCTGTATCACAAGTGATGGGTTCTCCTTCATCCCCAAATGGTTCCCCGAAACGCCAACCAGTCGAATTCTCGATTGGTGACTCCGAGCAGTTTAGGTTCCTGGAATCATCTCCCCCATATCCAGACTCATACGATGCTGACACATGCGGATAGTGTGAGACAAAGTTGGGTGTGAGTGGATCTTTATGGGACAAATGGTCACTCAAGTCTACATAGCTGTCTAGGCTAAAGAAAGGTGTAGTGTGTTGTGGTTGTGCCCTCAGATCACGCATCCGAGTTTGGACTTTATCTGGGCCCGTGAACTCAGTTAGCATGTGCTCAATCTCACCCCTCATCTTCATGTGTAAAAGGTACATCGTGGTCAATAAAGACTTACAGCTATCCATGTGCTGTGCTGCAGCTTCAGGGCTTCTGTGTGCTAACACCAGATGATTCAGAGTGGGATCCTCATCTTCCTCGGCATGAGGTATATGAGAATACGCTGAACATAGCAGCTCTACTGACTTGTGCTGCCTTATCTCAAGGATTGCCTTGAATAGGGCCATGTGATGGGCTGTGGTGATGGTTTTGGCTTCTCCGTATGGCATTATACGACTCATCAGCACTTGTGTCGGTAGTTGGACCGATACTCTGCATTTTGCTAGGATTTCCCCATCGTAATAGATATACTTGATAACAGGTATCCGTGGGTCACAATGGAGTTCCTTCAGCATCCCACGCAGGAGATCTGTGATTTGTCCATCATAATCAACGAGCCATCCCACAACTTTCCTCAAAGTCCTCTTAGGAAAAGTGTTCGCCATTATGGCTGTATACAAAAGCAGAATATTAGTAGTGATAATGCATCATAATAGCTATAATAAAGAATTATCGCACTAAAATATATGGTTTTGTTATTCTCATGTGAATAATCACCATATTTCTAGAGAATCCTTTACTATTTCTACTTGACTCCTACAGGTTTCTTCCCTATACTAGGTTTTTCCAACCTAAGGTCGCAACATTTGCTCTGATACCAGCTGCGGTGACCCAGCATACCACTGCATGTTGTAGTATACAAGTCGTTGATATGATCTTTGTGAAGGGACTTCTTCACAAATTGCCATATCTATCAGAGTGGTACAACAGAAACATTGCAGGTCATAACACTCCATATATTATTACAAACATTGTCTTAACAAGTTGGTATTCTCACAGGTCCTATGAGAACACCCTAAGATACTACTTAAGTACGATTACAACTCATAACCATATATAAAAGAGAGCTCAACAACTTATTTAGGTAAGTTCTACGTTGCTCGGCTCTATGATGCTAGGGTTTATCACTATTCCTCCACCTCCGTGTCATCGGGTCCGTAGACTATCCCATAGTCTACTCCTTCAACTCCGCCCGTAAGATCAGGTTCCTCGTAGACTAGCTCGTAGCTTCCTTCTGGTGCTCCATCGTTGATGGCCTCCACTTCCGGATCACAGTCTAGCAAGGGTGTCGAAAGAAAGTGAGTACAGAGGTACTCAGCAAGTTCTAAAAGAGTAAAAAAGGTGTTTGATGCACTAGCTACGATCATTGATCAGGAAATCGCAGGTCAATGCATGTTTTGAAATCATTTCTTCAAAAGGTTGCTTTTATTATGAAAACTATGCCCGTCAGTCTTCACAGGTTGACCAGAACTTCGTGGAGTTCCTTTCCTGCCACGTTCGCAGTTCCCTTCCCGGAACAGGGAGTGACAGTCACAATTCAGTATCCTCTACAGAGGTGCGTTACTTTTCCCACAAGAGATCCCACCCTTTTTGCCATCCGCAGGGACTTGCCCCCGTACACACTTCCTTTGGTGTGAGGCCAGGTATAAAGATCCAAGCCCACACCGCCTTCTCCGCGACTGCAAACCCACCCTTTTGTTCACCCGTACACCCCCAGTAGACTTCTCCCGATAATACGGCTTTACTCACGGTGTACTTTGGACAATCCATCATAGACCGTAGAGCTCAACATCACTAATGGATGGGGATTTAAAAGGCTATCCCAACCTACGGCAGTGCCTCCAACACCCCGCAGCTCTACCAGTCCGTTGGCGTGCAGAAGGGAAAAGATACGACTGGCTTCACTAGAGCCATTATAGATCTCATGGTTAACGCGATTTGTACGGCGCTAGAATCACTGGACGACATTGGTAATTAATCCTAGGTTAATATAACCCATGCAATGGAACCTCCACCATATCAACACATACCATGGTTCCATTGCCAGCCACATAGTCATCTTCATAGTTGGAAAGTAACATTTTATTTGCGATGCAGGAATGATAAGTATATAGCTTTGCATTAAAGTAATAGAAAATAATCAAGTTGACATGAGCAAGGGTGAACTTGCCTGTGGACTGCGAGATAGTGCAGTTCAATGCAGTTGATGGAACCTGGACCTCGGGTTCTGTAAGAAGCATCATTGTCCGGTAAGGACAATGTTATAAAATTCAAATAATGCAATCATGGATGTATTATTTTATGTTGAATCCCTTTACCCCAATGAGTTATTACAATTTAGGGTTGAGTTAAGATTTATGCCTTTGGCAGTAACTTGCAATTGCTTTAATGTGTAAACCACTTTAATTCACATAAAGTAACATGATTCAAAGTAATTACATTTTACCTTTGTGATTTATTAATCATTCCAAAAATGATTTGAAATAATAGAGTTGCCTCGATATTTTTGGAATAAACAGGGAATAAAGTATTTTCTTTGAAAAATACCTTTCTCAATAGAAATGACTTGGAATAATAGAATTTCATTTTGAAATGTTTGAAAATAAGTATTTGAACTTATTTGAGATTTTTCCTTGATTTTTAAATACAAGGAAATAATAGTTTGAAATTCCAAGTTATTAATTTAAATTCATCAAATTCATAAATTTGAATTTGTTTCTTAAATTCTATTTCATATTTTATTCTGGTTAAGATTTATTTTTCATTCACCAATCCAATTTTTTATGGATTTTTAGAGTTGTATTTTATTTACTAAAAATTGGTGAAATTCTGGCCTTTTTCTTATTTATGAAAAGTCTAAAATACCCCCTGGCCCCTATTGGGCCAGCCCATTAACCTAAGCCCATGAGGCAGCCCACTAAGGCGTGCCCCATAGCGGGTCGGTGGCGCCGAAGCGGCGCACCTCGCTCACTCACGCGTCTCTCTCACTCGCTCGCCCTAACCCTAATCTCTCGCGACTCCCGTGGCGATGGCGTCGCCGCCATGGCCGCCGCCGTGCTCCGGCCATCTCCTGGCCTCCCTACCTTCGCCACCTACCTAATCTGGACCGCCGCGAGACGATCTATCGATCTGTCCGCGTGGTTTCTCCGATTTCCTCCTCTCCTGGCGAATCGCCTCCTCTCTGGATCCACTGGAGAATCGCCTCAGGCGATTGGTGGTCTCCGGCGATCTCTCGTCCTCGCCGTCGACGTGCGCTCCCCCTGAGACCGACCTGGTGCGGTGCTGCTTGCAGTACCAGTGCCGTCGTCTCCGTGCCGTGCTGCTGTGGTGATGTTCGTGCTCGTCGGCGTAACGCCGGGGTCTACCCTGGGTCTTGCAGCTGCTATGGCCACGCGAGCACTGATGCCATAGCCTCTGCCACCAGGCGCATGTAAGTGATCTGCTCCTTCTCCTTCCCTTCTCCATGCATGTGCGCCTCCCAAGCTACTGTGCTTCTTCTTCCTCCTATTCTACTGCTCTCTGGTGATCCTGTGATCATACAGAGCCTTGCCATTGCTGCCTAAGCTACATGTGCTTCCATTTGCTGCAAGTTATGGCCAAATTACCAATTTCTGGTACTGTCCAGTGTTGCCTTGCTTGCTGTACATGCCATGTGTTGATTATCTATTGCTCCTATCATGCTCTGATCTTGCTATGCTATGCTGTACTTGCTTACAAGCTTGCTATGCCATGCTGTTCATGCTTATGGGCTTGCTATGCTTACTGGCAATTCATACTTGCTTGTCTAGGTGTACTGTTGTGCATTTGTGACACTTGTGAATGCCAGTGATGCCTGTGAGATGCTTCTGTGCTTCCTGTGTAAGCCAATGATCCATTGGATCAACCATTTCTTGTTGACTAGCTTATCTATGTGGCTTGACTTGATTCAATTGATCCATTTGATCAATTAAATGTCAGTGCTTGGTTGCTGATTAATTCTATGACTAAGTGAATCATTTTCCTTGTTGATGCTGATGCTCAAGCATCACTATGTTTACTGTATACATGTACTGTTGCTTATCCTAGCTCACTGGACTTAATCCAGTGGCTATGATGCAGTGACTTGTGCTGTGTTGCCTCACAATATGTTACTGTTAATGACTAGCATGGATCTGTGATCTATTTATGCTTGAATAATTAATTCATGATGAACTGCTTATGCAGTGATGATTTAAATTACTTGCTTGTATATGAATTTGTTGTTCATAATGATTTATCAAGCAAATGAATCTGAATCCAACTCTGGATAATGATGTTCTGTATTTGGCTTTACTTTTAGTGATGCTAAGTGTGATGTGTAACATCCCAAATTTTAATAAAAGAAAGTTAGAAGAATTCCAGAGAGCAAAATTTCAAACCAACAAAAACTTTTTAAATTGCATATAGTGCCATGCATAGGACTTGTGCATTTGATTGATATGCCATGATGAGTGTTATTATGTGTATAAGCTAAACCCTAAAACCCTAAGGTGATCATGAGAAGATCACCAACCAAATAAATCCAAAAGAGGAAGAAAATCAAATAAATGAAAAACCCTAAAACCCTCACATTTGCCCTATGGCATTTTTATAAATTTTGACCCTAGACCAATTTGGTCTTCACCATGAGTTGAATAATGTTACTAAACACTTATTACAACTTTTGGAATCAAAGAATCACAAATCAAATGGATTTCAAATACAAAACTTGCTCACATATGATAATGGTCAAATCTGCCAATTATAGTCTGATCACTACTTTGAGCCCTTGCAATTCAAAATTTTCAAACTAGACCTTGCTAACTCTTTGCACCACATCCAAGTCAACATCAAGGTGAACACTTTTTTGTAAAGATCACCATGCCAAATTCTTTCTTGATCATTAGCTATGCTCAACCAAAGTTGCAACATTTTAATATGTGCAACAATCTCACACTTGGCCAAATTTGCCAAACTTTGAATTTAACAATTCCACCACCACACTCCATCACCTCTGGTCATTTCTAACTAAATGAAATACTCACAATTCAAAACTTGGAACCATTTGAATTGAATCAAATTTGGACAAAATTCAAAAATAGCATCTATGTGACTATTTGACACTATTTGCTATAGTGATCTACCTCATCAACTCTACCTCAAACCTAGCCTAAATGGTTCCCTGGTCCCCTTTCTCTCTCACACCAGCATAGCAACCCTAAGGGGGACAAGCCTAGCTTGCATGGCATGGCCATGCCGGCCATGTTCCCCCTCTTCTTCTCCCCTTCTTCCCCAACCCTGGCCACCGTGCCAATGCATGCCACCTCACTCTAGTGGATCACCTAGAGTGAGCCATGGTCGAGGAGGAGCTCGACAGCCGCCGGAACGCGCGCGCCCAGTGGTGGCCACGCCATGCCGACGACGTCGCGCGTGGACACTCGCAGACGTGCCCTGGACATGCGCCGTCTGGCCACCTCGAGCACGCCCTGGACCACTTCGCCACGAGTTGAGCACCGCCGCACACGTACGCAGCCGCCAGACATGCTCTCGACCACGACCCGTGCCCGCCGCCGCTGGAGAAGGAAACCCTGGTCCGCCGCAGACGCGCCCGACGAGGAAACATTGCGACCGCGTTAGGCACCGCCTACCCTAGCTGTCGCCACCCAGAGGACCGTGGCGACGCCACGAACCCACCTGCGCCCTCGCCTAGCTCGATAGCTCACCGGAGAAGCCGCGCCATGGTCGCCCGCATCACTGCCCCGCCACCCTCTCTCAATCCTATAAATAGCACGTTCCCTGGAAGCAACGGAGCACACCACCGCACTCACCACCCTTCACTGCCTCTCCACCAATCCACCACTCACCCAATCGTCGCCGGAGCTGCTCCAATTTGAAGATCGACGCCGCCAGTACCCGGAGGTCGCCGCCGTCGATTGGAGCTGTTCCAGGAGGAGCCGCCGGTACCAGGAGCTCCGCCGTCGTCCACAACTTCACCACGCACACTGCCCACCCTAGCTGGAGCCACGGTGAGCTCTCTGACCCCCTACCCACGCCGCCAGCACATCGGGTTCTCGTCGGAGAAGACGATGAACCTCGACCGTCCGATTCACTTCTAATCCAACGCGCCAGTTTAAAACATACCGTTTCGGTAGCGCTGAGTCGCTGAAACTCGGACCCCACCCTGTCAGCGCGCCGCGCGTCTATGGACCGTGGCTGGGCTGGACTGGGCCGTTTTATTCGAATCTGGCCCAGTTTCGTTTCCCGCCGGCCCTATTAATTCAAATGACATTTAAACAATTCCAAATAATTTCAATACTGCCCAAACTTTGAAAATCAATAGATTCAAATTGGCTTAACCAAATTTAATGAATTTTATATGGTTGGAAAGCTAGTAAAAAGATCTAGAGAATGCCACTGGTCTCATGTCAAGATGTGGTGTAGAATTAATCTGATAAAAAGAAGACGGCAGGGACTTTTCCCTATTCAAATAATTATTAAAAATCAACCAAAATAGATATTAAGTTAATTCCAACTCTAATAGCTCACATTTGACTTACACTAATTGTTTATGCAATAAAATGGTGTGGTCACTTTGCATGATCATGCCCTAATTTAAGTAATGGACAATATGGCTAGTTTATGTAGTTGATATTGTCCAAAACTATTAAGTAACACATATGAAGTATTATACTTCATTTAAATCTTGTCTCAAATGAATTCATGTGATGTTTGGACCTCTGGCCAAAACTCACTTATATGAATTACTTAGAGAATTAAATCATATGTAGCATTACTAAATGGTATGAGGTGGTCTACCTCATTTAAGTCATTTTCTCAAATGATAATGATGAATATTTGACTTAGGTCAATATAAGTTCATATATGATTGTTTGAGAAATTAAATCTTAAGAAGATTTCAATGAGAGGAAATTATTTCTCAAGAACCCTATGGAAACTATCATTTACATATTAAATAAAAAGAAGTGAATTCTCCTCAAGCAACACAACCCATGCACCCTAATTAGATTATTTGTGTGCATAGAATAGTTTGTGTGTTTGTATGTGATACATGGAATAGCCATTGAATTAGTGAGTAATTATACTCGTATTCAAATTTAGACGCTAGCACCGGAGAGTACACGGAAGAAGAAGGTTGCTACCAGGAGGAGGAGGAGGAGAACTTTGAGAACTACCAAGGCAAGCTAATATTCTTGCAAAGTGCAAAGCCCCTTGGAGCAAGGCACCATGAGTCTTATCTTTTCTTACATAAGCCTACCCCAAGTTTATACATTACAAGTTTTTACTTGTTTTCTCAAGAGATTACTTTTATAGTTAACTTTGGTCAAAGAAAAGAGGTTTACTCGAGTAGTGAAGTTAGTCTTACTCAAGCAAAGCAAGATAGCACCCCTCCTGATTTAGAGCTAGTGCTAATGAATAAAACTTGACTACTCTAGATGGGAACAATGTGAATTGAACTGAATTTGAAACCTTGGAATGATGAAGCATTCCATTGAATGATTTTTGAAGGTGAATATGACCAAGAGAAGATGGTGATTTTTGATAAAAATGATATTGGTTTGAATGCGATACCTTTCCAATATTGAGTACCCCCACAATACCTGATTATGGGTAGGGCTTAACTGGAAGTTTATGCATCTTAGTATGGGTTCCCTCTAAACACACATCATAGGGGTTATGCTGGAGGCTGCCTCCGTTGTTGAGAAAAGTTGTGAATTGAGGTGAATTGTACGGCCAAGCCCTGTGCAGTTCCCAGGTTGACAGTTGGTCTTCACTGGGAGGCCAAGCTCATGGGGAGAGGTGCTCGTACTAGGATTTGTAAGTGAAAGGTTATGGTTGATGATCCGCGTACTGTGTTACGATGATTCGGGGTAATCCCGACGGATGAAATCAAATGTTGTGGCACAAGTGTGCAACCTCTGCAGAGTGTAAACCTATTCGAATAGCCGCGTCCACGGTTACGGACGGTTGGAAAGGCCATACAGTTTCCGATGTCATATCTTTGAAAAATGATGTTGAAAGAAAATGGTGAAATGAATTGTGGTGAATTGAATTGAAATCACCACTTGAATGGTGGGAATGACACTAATGTTCCCACTTGAGTTAGTTAGCATTGGAATAAGCTTTTCTCAAATACTTGTGAACTAAAACTGGCTTTATGCAAATAAACTAGAGCTTAGCAAACCTTACTAGAATGTCTAGCACTTACATTAGTATTAGTTTGCGAGTACTTGAAGTACTCACGGCTTTTTCCCTGGCTATTCAAATGGCTAGAGTATGAAGATGAACAAGGAGATGACCAGCAGGACGCCTAGGACAACTAGGAGTCTTCCGACGTCAAGCGTTGGCCTGTGGACTAGAGAGTTCTTGTATCTTACGCTTCCGCTATGAACTTGTGTTTGTTCGTTGATCAATAGATCAACTATTCGTGTAATATGGATGATGTGATTCCAAGTTGTAAGACATTATGGGTTGTAATGAATGATGACTGTGATACTTAACTATTATGCCTCGCAACAACAATATTCCTGGGATTGCGATGTATGACATAATAGGCATTCGGACTTAAAAATCCGGGTGTTGACATGATGTGACCCCAGTAGCCTTGCTACTGATTGGTTGCTCACCTGTTTGGTTGGATCTTGTGGGCTACTCAACTTTGCTTGCATGTTTGGGAATCATACTAACTATGAATGCCAATATGCTTGCCTGTGATGAAATCTAGGGTTTCCCTGATGGTTATGTGCTTAGGATTTGCTGTGTAGTCTTCACTAGCTGCTAATTATTGCAATACATCTACTGGTGCTATCTGTGCATAAGATCTTGCTTCTGTGCACAAGATCTGTATCTGGATGATTTCTATTTTAGTGGCTTTTTAGACTAGCAGTGATCCTTGGTGAAAACCAAGTGATGATTCACCCTGTTGAGCATCTGCTCAATCCCATGACTGTGTCATGCATGATTTATGGATTAGATCCATTGGATCTTTTCCAGGAACTTGGTATACCTTGTTCCATCTCCTAGAATGAGATTTTGTGTTGATGCAGACTTGTGGTTTGTTCACAGCCCTTCACCTCTGATACGTCCAATTTGCATCACTATTTTGTATCATAATTTGCTGTTATTCATTGATATATTTCATATTTGGACATAATACTTATGTTATTTCATCTATTTTGCATGTTTCATCATTATTGGAGGATCGAGCACCGGAGCCAGGATTCTACTGGAAAAAGCACCGTCAAAACGCAATATTTCGGAAGATCAACTGTGGAAGGAAATTATACCAAAAATCCTATTTTTCCGGATGACGAAGGAAGCCAGAAGGGGGAGCCGAGGGGACCCAAGGTGGGCCCACACCATGGGCCGGCGCGGCCCAAGGCCTGGCCGCGCCGCCCAGTGAGGAGGGGGGCCCACAGCCCCTCTCGCCTCCTTTTCTTCGCGAAATCCTTCGTCCCGAAGACCTAAGCCACAGAGGGTACCTCGCGAAGAGTTACAGCTGCCTCTGCGGGGCGGAGAACACCAGAGAGAAAAGAGCTCTCCGGCGGGCTGAGATACGCCGGGGAAATTCCCTCCGGGAGGGGGAAATCGACGCCATCGTCACCGCCATCGAGTTGGACATCATCTCCATCACCATCATCATCATCTCCACCATCATCACCGCCGTCTCCACCGCTGGACATCGTCACCGCCGTAGCAATTTGGGTTTGATCTTGATTGTTTGATAGGGGAAACTCTCCCGGTATTGATTTCTACTTGTTATTGATGCTATTGAGTGAAACCGTTGAACCAAGGTTTATGTTCAGATTGTTATTCATCATCATATCACCTCTGATCATGTTCCATATGATGTCTCGTGAGTAGTTCGTTTAGTTCTTGAGGACATGGGTGAAGTCTAAATGTTAGTAGTGAAGTATGGTTGAGTAATATTCAATGTTATGATATTTAAGTTGTGGTGTTATTCTTCTAGTGGTGTCGTGTGAACGTCGACTACATGACACTTCACCTTTATGGGCCTAGGGGAATGCATCTTGTACTCGTTTGCCAATTGCGGGGTTGCCGGAGTGACAGAAACCTAAGCCCCCGTTGGTATATCGATGCAGGAGGGATAGCAGGATCTCAGAGTTTAAGGCTGTGGTTAGATTTATCTTAATTACTTTCTTGTAGTTGTGGATGCTTGCAAGGGGTATAATCACAAGTATGTATTAGTCCTAGGAAGGGCGGTACATTAGCACAGGTTCACCCACACAACACTTATCAAAACAATGAAGATTAATTAGCCGTATGTAGCGAAAGCACTAGACTAAAATCCCGTGTGTCCTCGAGAACGTTTGGTCATTATAAGTAAACAAACCGGCTTGTCCTTTGTGCTAAAAAGGATTGGGCCACTCGCTACAATTGTTACTCTCGCACTTTACTTACTCGTACTTTATTCATCTGTTACATCAAAACCCCCTGAATACTTGTCTGTGAGCATTTACAATGAATCCTTCATCGAAACTGCTTGTCAACACCTTCTACTCCTCGTTGGGATCAACATTCTTACTTATCGAAGATACTACGATACACCCCCTATACTTGTGGGTCATCAAGACTATTTTCTGGCGCCGTTGCCGGGGAGTGAAGCGCTATTGGTAAGTGGAATTGGTAAGGGAAACTTCTACTGTTTGAGCTGATTTTATTTCTGCCTGCTGCCATAATTCATTATGAAGAGATCTCCTCTTGAATGTTTATTTGGAAAATCTGCTACTACTGCAAAGGTAGTGGATGAGGCGCCAGGTAAGGAAGAGATACCATACAAAATACCTATGAAAATTATTGAACGCGTAGTGGGTAACCGTTATACAGGGGATGGAACTGTCCACCCTGGAGATCATTTACTATTCTTACATGAATTATGCGGTTTATTCAAGTGTGCAGGTATTGCTATGGATGAAGTGAGGAAGAAACTATTCTCTATATCGCTGTCTGGTAAAGCGGCGCATTGGTATAAATTACTGGATAATGGGGATTCTCTTGAATGGAATGATATTGTGCCCCGGTTTCATTCTAAGTTCTATCCTCCAAGTGAAATTCACAAGGATCGGAACCGCATATATAATTTTTGGCCTCATGATGGAGAGAGTATTGCCCAAGCTTGGGGGAGATTGAAGTCTTTAATGCTCAAATGCCCCATTCATGAGCTTCCTGGTAATGTTATTATTGATAATTTCTATGCAAGACTTTCTTTTGAAGACAAGACCTTGCTGGATACTTCTTGTTCTGGATCATTCACGCGCAACAAAGAAGAGTTTAAAAGGGACCTTCTTAATCGGATCCAGGAAAATACCGAAGGATGGGAGAACGACAAAGATAGAGAATCAGGTATAAATTATGATTATAAATGCATTGAAGCTTTTATGGATACTGATAAATTTCGTAATATGAGTGCTACTTATGGTCTTGATTCTCAAGTTGCTGCAAATCTTTATAAAGCTTTTGCCTCTCATTATGAATTGCCTAAGAAGAATTTTGATAAGTATCATGAACCGTATAAAGATAAAATTGATTCATCTATTAATAAATGCGTTGTAGTTGAAACTGTTGATCATGTTATTCCTGAAGCTTATATTGAAAAAACTCCTTTCCCTGCTAAAATGAAGGAGTACTCTGTTATATATAGTGCGGTTCATAAAAGTGAAAAGAAACCTATAGAACCTGAAGAACAAATAAAAGTTGAACCTGCTGTTGCAATAGTTAAAGATCTTGTGACTGAAAATTTGGAGGAAGGTCATATTATTTTTTGTGAAGATGCTTCTAATATTGTTTCACATCCTAATAAACCCAAGCAAGCTAGTGTTCCTATGCTATCTGTTAGAATTGGTGATCATTGCTATTATGGTTTATGTGATATTGGTGCAAGTATTAGTGCTATTCCTTATGAGCTTTACACGGAGATTATGCACGAAATTGGTTCTTGTGAACTTGAAGATATTGATGTGGTTATTCAGCTGGCTAATAGAGAAACTATTTCTCCAATTGGTATTGTTCGAGATGTGGAAGTTCTATGTGGTAAGATTAAATATCCCGCTGACTTTTTGGTACTTGGTTCTGCTGCTAGTGAATATTGTCCTATCATTTTTGGTAGACCTTTTCTAAATACTTGTGGAGCTATTATAGATTGCAAGAAAGAGAAAATTTTGACTAAATTTGCTGGTGAATCTTATGAGTTTAACTTCTCTAAATTTACCAAAACTCCTTATAAAGCTGATTTGCCTAATAATGATTTTAAAATGGAACAGTGTGCATCTATTGTTCTTGTTCCTAATAATCCTTTGCAGCAACATTTGGAGAATAGTGAGAGTGAAGTTTTTAGGAAAGAAAGAGATGAGCTTGAGGAAATTTTTCTTCGCCAACCTATTCTTAAGCATGATTTACCGGTGGAAGATCTGGGTACAACACCACCACCAAAGGAAGATCCTGTCTTTGATTTAAAACCTTTGCCTGATAATCTTAAATATGCTCATATTGATGATAAGAAAATATATCCTGTTATTATTAGTTCTAAGCTTACAGAGTTTGAAGAAGAAAGGTTATTGGAAATATTGAAGAAACACCGAGGCGCTATTGGCTACACTCTTGATGACTTGAAGGGGATTTCTCCCTCTATTTGCCAACATGCCATTAATATGGAAGATGATGCGAAGCCTGTTGTTGAACCTCAGCGTCGTCTAATTCCTAAGATGAAGGATGTGGTAAGAAATGAGGTATTACGACTTCTTGAAGCTGGTATTATATATCCTATTGCTGATAGTAGATGGGTTAGTCCTGTGCATTGTGTTCCTAAGAAAGGAGGAATGACTGTTGTGCCTAATGATAATGATGAGCTCATACCCCAAAGAGTAGTTGTAGGGTATAGAATGTGCATTGATTATCGGAAAGTTAATAAAGTTACTAAGAAAGATCATTACCCTTTGCCTTTTATTGATCAAATGTTAGAAAGGTTATCTAAAAATACTCATTTTTGCTTTCTTGATGGTTATTCTGGGTTTTCGCAAATTGCTGTTAAAACTAAGGATCAAGAGAAAACCACTTTCACTTGTCCCTATGGAACTTATGCTTATAGACGTATGCCTTTTGGTTTATGTAATGCTCCTGCTACTTTTCAAAGATGCATGTCTGCTATTTTTCACGGTTTTTGCGAGAGTATTGTAGAGGTATTCATGGATGATTTTTCTGTCTATGGGAATTCTTTTGATAATTGCTTGCGGAACCTTGATAAAGTTTTGCAGAGATGTGAAGAAACTAACCTTGTTCTTAATTGGGAGAAATGCCACTTTATGGTTAATGAAGGAATTGTATTGGGCCATAAAATTTCCGAGAGAGGTATTGAAGTTGATAGAGCTAAAGTTGAAGCAATTGAGAAGATGCCCTATCCTAGGGATGTTAAAGGTATTAAATCTTGTTCTTGGTCATGCTGGGTTTTATAGGAGGTTTATCAAAGATTTCTCCAAAATTTCAAAGCCTCTTACTAATCTTCTTCAAAAAGATGTACCTTTTGTTTTTGATGATGATTGTAAGGAAGCTTTTGAAACTCTAAAGAAAGCCTTAACAACTGCTCCTATAGTTGAACCTCCTGATTGGAATTTACCATTTGAAATTATGTGTGATGCTAGTGATTTTGCTGTAGGCGCTGTTCTTGGACAGCGAGTAAACAAAAAATTGAATGTTATTCATTATGCTAGTAAAACTCTTGATGCTGCTCAAAGAAATTATGCTACTACTGA
This sequence comes from Lolium perenne, assembly GCF_019359855.2. Taxonomy (NCBI): domain Eukaryota; kingdom Viridiplantae; phylum Streptophyta; class Magnoliopsida; order Poales; family Poaceae; genus Lolium; species Lolium perenne. The sequence goes on along the minus strand of NC_067248.2, from coordinate 142,593,488 downwards.
AAAGGAATTGTTAGCTGTAGTCTTTGCTTGTGATAAGTTTAGATCTTATATTGTTGATTCAAAAGTTACTATACATACTGATCATGCTGCAATCAGATACCTTATGCAAAAGAAAGATGCTAAGCCAAGGCTTATTATATGGGTACTTCTGTTGCAAGAATTTGATTTACATATTGTAGATAGGAAAGGTGCTGATAATCCTGTTGCTGATAATTTGTCTAGATTGGAAAATATTGCTTATGATCCTGTTCCTGTTAATGGTAGTTTTCCAAATGAACAATTGGCTGCAATAAAGGTAAGTTCACGAGACAGTCCTTGGTATGCTGATTATGCTAACTTTATTGTTTCCAAGTACTTGCCTCCAACCTTTTCAGCTCAGCAAAGGAGGAAATTCTTTTATGATTTGAGGCATTATTTCTGGGATGACCCACACATATATAAAGAAGGAGTGGATGGTATTCTGCGAAGATGTGTTCCCGAATATGAACAACAAGAGATATTGAGTAAATGTCATGGTAGTGCTTATGGAGGACATCACGCCGGAGAAAGGACCGCGCAAAAGGTTCTACAATCAGGTTTTTATTGGCCGACTCTCTTCAAAGATGCAAGAAAGTTTATTTTATCTTGTGATGAATGCCAAAGAGTTGGTAATATCTCCAGACGCAATGAAATGCCTATGAATTATACTCTTGTTACTGAACCGTTCGATTGTTGGGGATTTGACTTCATGGGACCTTTTCCCTCTTCAGAAGGTAACACTCATATACTTGTTGCTGTCGATTATGTTACTAAATGGGTGGAAGCCATACCTACAAAAAGTGCTGATGGTGAGACCTCTTTAAGAATACTTTTAGATATTATTTTTCCTAGATTTGGAGTTCCTAGATATATTATGACTGGTGGAGGTTCTCATTTTATTCACGGTGGTTTTAGAAAAACTCTTGCTAAATATGGTATTAATCATAGAATTGCTTCCGCTTATCATCCTCAAACTAGTGGGCAAGTAGAATTATCAAATAGAGAGATTAAATCTATCTTGGAAAAGACTGTTAATAAAACTAGAAAGAATTGGGCTAGTAAATTGAAGGATGCACTATGGGCTTATAGAACTGCTTATAAAAATCCCATGGGAATGTCACCTTATAAAATGGTTTATGGGAAAGCTTGTCATTTACCTTTAGAACTAGAGCACAAAGCTTATTGGGCTGTTAGAGAATTAAATAAAGATCCTAAACTTGCCGGTAATAAGAGGTTGCTGCAATTGAGTTCTCTAGATGAATGGAGAAGCGAAGCTTATGAAAATGCTAAACTCTTTAAAGAGAAAGTTAAGAAATGGCATGATAGAAGGATTATCAAAAGAGAGTTTAATGTTGGAGATAGAGTCCTATTGTATTGGTCTCGTCTCAGATTCTTTGCAGGGAAATTACTCTCGAAATGGGAAGGACCATATGTTGTTGAGGAGGTGTATCGTTCAGGAGCAATTAAAATTAGCTCTCTCCAAGGCAATGCCACACAAGTGGTGAATGGACAAAGACTCAAGCATTATATCTCAGGTGATTCTTATAATGTTGATGTTGATATTATTCGAGTGGAAACACCGGAGGCTTTCATCAAAGGACAAATTGACAGTTCGCCAGAACTCGACTTTGAATAGGTAACAGTACTGGTAATAAAAGGTTCGCAATTTACTTTCCAAACAATATTTTTGTTGTTTTTGGAAATTATGAAAAATTACGAGATCGAAACGGAGTGGAGGAGACGCACGAGGGCGTGCCGCCATAGGCCGGCGCGGGCCCCAACCAGGCCGCGCCGCCCTATGTGCTGGCCGCCTCGTCGCCCCTTTCCGACTCTGGTTCGACCTGGTACTTTCCTTATGTCGTGAAAATTTTTGCTATATAATCCCCCGGACCCCTGGAGGTCCGTATATCGTTTCCTCGACGTGTTTTGTTTCGAGCTGTTTCTGCCAGGATTTGCTTCGGATCTAGAGCCATCATGTCTTCGTCGGAAACCCCGAAGGATAGTTCCTGCAAGGATGTTGACAACTTGTACATGGAGGAGCTGAGGATGCACCCCAAGGAGTTGCTGCTCGTTGAGGGAGAACTGCAGATCAAGGATGTTCAGGGTCCTAAAGGAGAAGGAAGTTTGGAAGACAGGATGGAGAAGCTAGAACAAGAGGTCTTCAAATACAAGAAGATGGCCAAGCGTGATGTGGATATCTTCCACAAGATTGTGTCTGAACTCATTGTTGAGCACGAGAAGGAAACTGCAAAGCTATGGGGCGACATCCTCTCGCTTCACGACACCACCAACAAACTCCAAGCTCAACTCTATGACGTTCAGAATCAGAACTGTGAGTATGAAATCAGGTTTAAACACATAAGCCATGCTGCTAGTTTCAGGATTCCCGAGACCAAGATGTCGTTTCTTGATGGAGAGCCTCTTCCTTGGAAGTCTGATGACGGGAATTCATCACCACCATCGCCGAAGGAGTAATTCATCATCGGTATTGGCATCCCCTTGGTTTGTTCCAAGCTTGGGGGAGTGCCGCGGTATCACATCATCACTATCTTTTACTTTTTACTGTCAAGTAGTGTCATATCATGAGTAGGGAAGTTATCATATAAGATGGTTTGCAGTTTGGAAGTATCTCTCCTTTAGTTAGTCGTCTATGTATCCCTTGGTGTGAGTTATCGTTATGGAATATTAATGAGAAGTCTTATCATTTACATATTGCACATCTTATTTTAGTTTGCAATTTCTATTATATGATTTATCTTGTTGTTAGTATTGGTATCACTTTGGGAGCATTGAATAAATCTATTTGGTTTTGGCAAACTTAGCATTGGTCAATAGCAACAACACTTTGAGGTTTAAATAGAAAAGAGAAATACATGTAGTTGTTTCATTGTCTTTCTTTCTTGTTAGCTCATAGCCTATTATTCTGAAGTTAAAACTGTTTGTGCTTATAAGGAAGATGCATGATTATTTCTATCACATGTATATTTGTTTGTTTCCTTCAACTCTTATGCTTGCTAATTAACCTTGCTAGCCAAAGACCTGTACTGAGAGGGAATACTTCTCGTGCATCCAAACCTTAACCCAAACCTATGCCATTTGTGTCCACCATATCTACCTACTACATGGTATTTTCTGCCATTCCAAGTAAATACTTCGTGTGCTACCTTTAAACAATTCAAAATTTACTATCTCTTATTTGTGTCAATGTTTTATAGCTCATGAGGAAGTATGTGGTGTTTTATCTTTCAATCTTGTTGGACAACTTTCACCAATGGACTAGTGGCTTCATCCGCTTATCCAATAATTTTGCAAAAAGAGCTGGCAATGGGATTCCCAGTCCCAAATTAATTAATCTAAATAGACACTCCTCCATGGTATGTGATTGATGGACGGCACCCGAAGGATTCGGTTAGCCATGGCTTGTGTAAGCAAAGGTTGGGGGGAGTGTCATCATAATAAAACTAAAGTAAAAAGGCACTCATTCATGGTATGAGATTGTTGGCAGGCACCCGAAGGATTCGGTTAGCCATGGTTTGTGAAAGAAAGGTTGGAAGGAGTGCCACACAAAATAAAAATAAAATGGGAGCCGCTCTTTGAAGGTTTATCTGGCAAGGGGGTTAGAGTACCCGCTACCAGTCGTTGACAACAACAAACACCTCTCAAAATGTTACTTTTATTCTCTTTATATGATTTCAAAACTGAAAAAGCTCTAGCACATGATTTAATCCCTGCTTCCCTCTGCGAAGGGCCTGTCTTTTACTTTATGTTGAGTCAGTAAACCTATTTCCCTCCATCTCAAGCAAGCATTTGAGTAGTTGTGATCAAACCATTATATTGTGATTTGCTTCATCATGTCTTTTATTCTTCCTTGTTTAGTACAAGTTTTATCTGAATGAATATAGCTTTGCAAGTTATCAATGATCATGAGGAGACTATTATGATTGAGTATGCACGTTGTGCAATATAAACTTTAACATGAGAGCATTGCTCGATAGATAAGTATAACCTGTTAATTGTTCTCTGACCAAGAACGAAGTTTGCCATCACCAACTATGATTTCTTATGCACCTTTATTTGTGATTACCTTATACTTGTTTCAAGTTGAGTCATATGAGGAAGTTGTTTACTAGAATATCTTGTGCGAATGAATATGATGCTTCTTGTCCGTATTTTATTTATCGACTCTTCACTCCATAAACATGTGGTCCTGTTTACTGAGTTCAGTTTCGCTTGGGGACAAGCGAAGTCTAAGCTTGGGGGGAGTTGATACGTCCAATTTGCATCACTATTTTGTATCATAATTTGCTGTTATTCATTGATATATTTCATATTTGGACATAATACTTATGTTATTTCATCTATTTTGCATGTTTCATCATTATTGGAGGATCGAGCACCGGAGCCAGGATTCTGCTGGAAAAAGCACCGTCAGAACGCAATATTTCGGAAGATCAACTGTGGAAGGAAATTATACCAAAAATCCTATTTTTCCAGATGACGAAGGAAGCCAGAAGGGGGAGCCGAGGGGACCCAAGGTGGGCCCACACCATGGGCCGGTGCGGCCCAAGGCCTGGCCGCGCCGCCCAGTGAGGAGGGGGGCCCACAGCCCCTCTCGCCTCCTTTTCTTCGCGAAATCCTTCGTCCTAAAGACCTAAGCCACAGAGGGTACCTCGCGAAGAGTTACAGCCGCCTCTGCGGGGCGGAGAACACCAGAGAGAAAAGAGCTCTCCGGCGGGCTGAGATCCGCCGGGGAAATTCCCTCCGGGAGGGGGAAATCGACACCATTGTCACCGCCATCGAGTTGGACATCATCTCCATCACCATCATCATCATCTCCACCATCATCACCGCCGTCTCCACCGCCGGACATCGTCACCGCCGTAGCAATTTGGGTTTGATCTTGATTGTTTGATAGGGGAAACTCTCCCGGTATTGATTTCTACTTGTTATTGATGCTATTGAGTGAAACCGTTGAACCAAGGTTTATGTTCAGATTGTTATTCATCGTCATATCACCTCTGATCATGTTCCATATGATGTCTCGTGAGTAGTTCATTTAGTTCTTGAGGACATGGGTGAAGTCTAAATGTTAGTAGTGAAGTATGGTTGAGTAATATTCAATGTTATGATATTTAAGTTGTGGTGTTATTCTTCTAGTGGTGTCGTGTGAACGTCGACTACATGACACTTCACCTTTATGGGCCTAGGGGAATGCATCTTGTACTCGTTTGCCAATTGCGGGGTTGCCGGAGTGACAGAAACCTAAGCCCCCGTTGGTATATCGATGCAGGAGGGATAGCAGGATCTCAGAGTTTAAGGCTGTGGTTAGATTTATCTTAATTACTTTCTTGTAGTTGCGGATGCTTGCAAGGGGTATAATCACAAGTATGTATTAGTCCTAGGAAGGGCGGTACATTAGCACAGGTTCGCCCACACAACACTTATCAAAACAATGAAGATTAATTAGCCGTATGTAGCGAAAGCACTAGACTAAAATCCCGTGTGTCCTCGAGAACGTTTGGTCATTATAAGTAAACAAACCGGCTTGTCCTTTGTGCTAAAAAGGATTGGGCCACTCACTGCAATTGTTACTCTCGCACTTTACTTACTCGTACTTTATTCATCTATTACATCAAAACCCCCTGAATACTTGTCTGTGAGCATTTACAGTGAATCCGTCATCGAAACTGCTTGTCAACACCTTCTGCTCCTCGTTGGGATCGACATTCTTACTTATCGAAGATACTACGATACACCCCCTATACTTGTGGGTCATCAACCTCCAGTCCTGGTTGATCTTCTAGGTCACCATGATTTCTGGTGGCTGAGGGTTTGTGTGTGTTGGTTCTGTTCTTGAGCAAGAACTGGATGAACTCTGTGTTGCTCTAGCTTCACCCTTACCTGGTGAATTTCTTATCTGGTCGACTGCTACAGTTTCTAGGGTTTGTGCTGCTTTTATATGAGCCCTACTTCTTCCCTGGCCTTGACACACAAGCCTGTCTTGCTTTGTGACTAAGCTGATTCATGGCCTTGCTGTGGCTTGCCCAGCTCAAGCTATCATATGCTGAAACTTGAGCCCTCTGTAGTGCGCAGTCTTGGTCTGCTTGATCCTATCTTGTGCTGTCCAGGCTTTGGACAAGCACAAGTGTGCAGTGACAGTGTACTCTGTCCAAACTGAATTCTGTTTACTCTGTCCAAACTGAATTTCTAACACTTAACATCCTGGCTAGCACTTGTGATTCTGTTTTGCAGGTTTGAAGTTGAATATGACCAGAAGATATTCTTCAAGGCATTTAGTCTAGTTTTTAGTTTAGGACAATATTGTATTTTTTCCTTTTTCATTTCTGTTTATTATTCATCAATTCTTGTAATCAAGAATATTGTAAATACAATGTAATTTGTGTTGTGTATCAATAAAGCTCAAGTTTTTGTTTATGAGCTTTTGATTTATGTAATGTTTATATTCTTGATTAAATATTGTATTTAATATTCAATTTGAAACTCAAAGTCATTTGAATTCATATGTTGTATTTGAATTGTGAATTCAATATTCATAGTGCTTATTGCTTATTGTTTAATGTGTTATAACTTGTCAAATGAAATCATTCCCCAAATCAACAAGATACAAAAGAGATCATGTCGAAATTTCCCTAACTCACATTGCCTAACCCTAAGTGCAAAATGAGAGAGAACCTCGATCCCTCTTAGGTTTAGTTGCAATAAGGCGCAAAAATTTCCCCCGTTTTGCAATGAAATGCACATCCCATTTCTAAATCTACCCTTCGTTGTTCCTATGTTCTGGGTTATTACAGCCTCTCCCCCTTAACAGAAACTTCGTCCCGAAGTTAAGATTGGTACCTGAACATCTCGGGGTAAGACTTCCTGAGTTCTTCTTCCGTCTCCCAAGTTGCTTCTCGCTCAAGATGATGTTGCCATTGAACTTTGCAGTATTTGATTGCTCTGTTCCTTAATTTCTTCCATTGTACTTCTAAGATCTTTTCAGGTCTTTCCACATAAGTTAGATCAGATTGCAATTCTATTTCTTCATATGTGATGGGATCATCCGGTGCCTTCAAACACTTTCTGAGTTGTGATACATGAAATACATTGTGAACTTGACTTAGTTGCGCCGGTAATTCCAACTCAAAAGTTGTTCCTCGATTCTGACTGAGTATCTTAAATGGTCCTATATATCGAGGACTTAACTTTCCTTCCACTCCGAACCTCTTAAGTCCTTTCATTGGGCTAACCTTTAAATATACCATGTCTCCTACTTTCGGTTCCCAATCTCTTCTTCTTAGGTCGGCATAACTCTTTTGACGACTTTGAGCTATTTTGAGTCTATCCCGGATCACCTCGATGACTTCTTGTCTCTCCTTGATGTAGTCCGGTGTAAACTCCTTGTTCTCTCCGGTTTCAAACCAAAAAACTGGTGATCTACACTTCCTTCCGTACAGTGCTTCGTACGGTGCCATCTGGATGCTACTCTAATAACTATTGTTATATGACAATTCCGCCAAAGGTAAATGGTCCTCCCATGAGCCTCCAAAGTTCAGAGCACAAGCTCTAAGCATGTCTTCAAGTATCTGATTGGTTCTTTCAGTTTGTCCTCCGGTTTGTGGATGATATGCGGTACTGAAATCCAACTTGGATCCCAAAGCTTCTTGGAGTTGTTTCCAAAATGCTGATGTGAAAATTGAACCTCTATCTGAGACTATCTTCTTTGGTACTCCATGCTTGCTAACAATCTCCTTCACATATATATCCACAAGCTTCTTCGCAGTATCCTTTGTATTTACGGCTATGAAATGAGCACTCTTGGTAAGTCTATCCACTATTACCCATATCATATCCTTCCTCTTACTAGTCATTGGTAGACCAGTAACAAAATCCATTCCAATTTCATCCCATTTCCACTCCGGTATCTCTAGTGGTTTGAGTAATCCAGCAGGACTTTGATGTTCTGCCTTCACTCGCTGACATGTATGGCATTCAGAGACATATTGTGCTATCTCTCTTTTCATGTTGTTCCACCAGAACATCTCCTTCAAATCCATATACATCTTAGTACTTCCCGGATGTATTGAATAAGGGGTTTCGTGTGCTTCTTTTAATATGATTGACTTCACTTCTGGATCATCCGGTACACATATCCTTTTCTGGAAGTATAGTGAATCAAACTCCCCTAGATTGAATTCTGATGGTCTTCCTTCTCCAATCCTTTTTATTTCTTCTTGGATGAACAAATCATCCGCTTGTTTCCGGATAATCTCATACTTCAAGTCTGAATACATCTCATCCATAATCCTCATGGTTGCTACACTTCCCTTAACAGCACCTTGAATAAACAAAATCTGAGCGTCCTCTAGCTCTTTCCGAAGTTCCTTTGGAATCTCCCATTCCGTAGGTTGATTTTCCGTACTCTTCCTGCTTAAGGCATCTGCTACTACATTAGCCTTGCCTGGTGTATAGTTGATTGTAAGGTCATAATACTTAATCAACTCTAACCATCTCTTCTGTCTCATGTTTAATTCCTTCTGAGTGAAGAAATATTTCAAACTTTTATGATCGGTGTATAACTCACACTTGGATCCATATAGAAATTGTCTCCAACTCTTCAAAGCATACACAACTGCCGCTAATTCTAGATCATGTACTGGGTAATTGTGTTCATGCGGTTTCAACTATCTTGATCCATAAGCTATTACCTTCCGATCTTGCATAAGAACACATCCAAGTCCATTCTTGGAAGCCTCACAATACACCGTGTAATCCTTTCCAGGTTCAGGAACTGCTAACACCGGTGCTGTGGTTAACTTATCTTTGAGTGTTTGGAAGCTGGCTTCACACTCATCAGTCCACTCAAATGGAGTATTTTTCTTGAGTAACTTGGTCATTGGTCCTGCAATCTTCGAAAATCCTTCTATGAATCTCCGATAATAGCCTGCCATACCAAGGAATCCTCGTATCTCCTTCGCATTTTTGGGTGATTTCCATTCCAATACTGACCGAACCTTGCTTGGATTCACCGCTATGCCTTCTTTGGTTATGACATGTCCAAGAAATTCAACACTATCTAACCAAAATTTGCACTTGCTGAACTTCGCATATAGCTGATGTTCTCTCAAAGTTTGCAGAACTATCTTCAAATGCTTGGCATGTTCTTCTTTATCTTTGGAATATATTAGAATATCATCTATGAACACTATCACAAACTTGTCCAAGTACTTCATGAATATCTTGTTCATCAAATTCATGAAAATTGCGGGTGCATTTGTTAGTCCAAATGGTACAACCAAGTATTCATGGTGTCCATACCTTGACACGAATGCTGTTTTTGGGACATCCTCCTTCTTGATCTTGATTTGATGGTATCCTGACCTTAAATCTATCTTCGAGAAGACTCCAGCTCCTTGAACTTGATCAAAAAGTTCTTGTATTCTAGGTAAAGGATACTTGTTCTTGATAGTTACATTGTTCAGATTCCTGTAATCTCCACACATTCTCTTTTCTCCATCTCTTTTATCCACAAAAATGACTGGTGTACCCCATGGTGACACACTTTCTTGAATGAATCCCTTCTGTTCTAACTCGTCTATCTGAGCTTTCAGTTCCACTAATTCCTTTGGTCCCATCTTATATGGTGGTTGAGCTATTGGTGCTGTGCTTGGAATCAGATCGATTGTGAACTCTATCTCTCTATCGGGTGGCATGCCCGGTAGTTCCTTAGGAAATACATCTGGAAACTCATTCACTACAGGGATATCTTCAATCCTCACCTCCTTCAAACTATTGAGTTCCAATCCTATCTCCAACTCACTGTATCTGTCTCCTTGGAAAACTATTCGGCCTCCAATAGAGTTGCGAAGTGATACTGTTTTGTCTCCACAGTTGATCACCGCTCCATTCTCTGTCAACCAGTCCATCCCTAGGATGACGGATATGTCCTTCATGGGAATGATGAATAGGTCCGCGAAATACACACAGTCACATATGGTTATGACTTGTGCTTCTTTCACGTGGGTTACTAAGATCGTTCCCCCCGCGGATAGAACAGTTATAGGAGTTTCTAACTTAGAACATCTAAGCCCAAATTTTTCCACAAACTCCAATGCAAGAAATGATGTGGTTGCTCCAGTATCAAATAAGACTTTGCCAGGATGAGTAAGAATGCTTAGCGTACCTAAGACTATTTGATCCGACTCTTCCGCTTGCTCCAAAGATATGCAATTCATCTTTCCATAAGGCTTTCCTCTCTTGTTGTTGTTGTTGTTGTTGTAGTTGTGGTTGTTGTTGTTGCGGTTGTTGTTGTTGTTGTTTCCACCTCGTCCTCCTGAGCTCTGTCCGCTCCAAGATGACTTGTTTGGACACTCCGGCTTGATGTGTCCATCCTTCCCACAACCATAACAGATGATTCTGGGTTTCTGATAATCCTTCTGCAAATGACCCCTCAGGCCACAATTGTTGCAGATGATCTGATTGATTGGGTTCTGACTCTGACCTCCCCGGTTGTATTGATTACCAGTAGTAGGTCGAAATCGGGGTTTGAAACTCCGATCGGGTGTTGGTTTACTAATTGGGTATTTCCTTGGCTCGATACGAGCCCTCTTCCTCCTATCCTCCTGGACTTGCCTGTAATCATCCTCGAAAGTGATTGCCGAGTCAATCATTTACTGGAATTCAGCAGTCCGTGCCAACCTCAGTTGCATCTTCATGTATGGATTCATGCCTTTCATGAACCGCTTCTTTCTATTTTCCTCCGTATCAACATCCTCAGGTGCATACCTGGATAACCTGTTGAAATCCCGAACATACTGCATAATGGGTGCAGTGTTCTGACGTAGTTCGTCAAACTCCCTCTTCTTCAGCTCCACCACGCTCTCCGGAACATGGGCATCCCGGAACTTCTTCTTGAACTCCTCCCAGGTGAACACCTTATCTGGAGGGTGTACTGCTACCAGATTCTCCCACCATGATGCTGCTGGTCCTGACAACAAATAAGTAGTATATCGAATCTTCTCCTCATCGTTGCAACCAACGGTCTTCAGCTTCCGTTCCGTATCCATGAGCCAATCTTCAGCGTCCACTGGTTCTGGAGCTGATGTAAAAGGTAGTGGTCTTGCATTTTGGAAGTCTGATAGGGTTACTCCCTTGCCTTCATTACCCTTATCATTGATGACGTGGGTAAAGAAGTCTTGCATGTTCTTGCTTTGACTTTCCTGGTAACGCCGCCTATCTTCCTCCATTGCTCTCATATACTGTTGGAAGTCTGGGTGCATCATTGGGTGTGGTGGTGGTGGGGCATTCTCTGCTCTAGCTGCTGCATCTGCCTCCTCTTTTTATCTCGCCTCCCGCTCTCTGCGAGCCTCTTCGGTTTCTACTAACGCCATGTTCCCCCTAGTCCTGTAACAAAGAGCGATTACTCATAATTAAACCATGCAAATGTTTTCTGAGCTCAACTCATTGCCCAGAACTAGTCACACAATGAAATCAAGAAGCAAATACAAAACAAACATTTATTATGCATATACTTTGTATATTACATAACACACACACACTTATATTACATGTGGTATATATAAACCACTTATTTGGCTTAAAGCCCAAGCCAATAGAATTTAAAAATACGTTCTATTACAATACCACCTAGATTACTTTATTCTTCCTTGGAGCTCTACTCCTCGTCATCATAACTCGCCTCCGCGTACATCCCTGGGGTCCATCCGGTACAGCGGTTTGTCTTCCGAACACCGTCCGGAATGAAGGTCCTTCCAGTAGGTATGTAATCTGAATCGGACGAAGTGCCGAGACAGAGATCTGTCATGCCAAAGTAGCTGGATAAAGACTCACATGTATCCCCAGTGGGATACAGCTCACCTTCTTCTGCCATCCATGGAGGATTCCTACTCACTTGACCTCTCATCTTCTTCTTCTTCTTCTTTTTCTTGGTTCCAGAACTCTCACCTACAACGTACTGGGATGTTTTGGGTAATCCCATCTCCAGATCTAAAGAAATGGAGTTGGTGTCTTTCTCTTCCTGCCCAAAGCTTTGGTTAACATTCTGGTTAACCGCGCCTCCTTCATCCTCTGTATCACAAGTGATGGGTTCTCCTTCATCCCCAAATGGTTCCCCGAAACACCAACCAGTCGAATTCTCGATTGGTGACTCTGAGCAGTTTAGGTTCCTGGAATCATCTCCCCCATATCCAGACTCATACGATGCTGACACATGCGGATAGTGTGGGACAAAGTTGGGTGTGAGTGGATCTTTATGGGACAAATGGTCACTCAAGTCTACATAGCTGTCTAGGCTAAAGAAAGGTGTAGTGTGTTGTGGTTGTGCCCTTAGATCACGCATCCGAGTTTGGACTTTATCTGGGTCAGTGAACTCAGTTAGCATGTGCTCAATCTCACCCCTCATCTTCATGTGTAAAAGGTACATCGTGGTCAATAAAGACTTACAGCTATCCATGTGTTGTGCTGCAGCTTCAGGGCTTCTGTGTGCTAACACCAGATGATTCAGAGTGGGATCCTCATCTTCCTCGGCATGAGGTATATGAGAATACGCTGAACATAGCAGCTCTACTGACTTGTGCTGCCTTATCTCAAGGATTGCCTTGAATAGGGCCATGTGATAGGCTGTGGTGATGGTTTTGGCTTCTCCGTATGGCATTATACGACTCATCAGCACTTGTGTCGGTAGTTGGACCGATACTCTGCACTTGGCTAGGATTTCCCCATCGTAATAGATATACTTGATAACAGGTATCCGTGGGTCACAATGGAGTTCCTTCAGCATCCCACGCAGGAGATCTGTGATTTGTCCATCATAATCACCGAGCCATCCCACAACTTTCCTCAAAGTCCTCTTAGGAAAAGTGTTCGCCATTATGGCTGTATACAAAAGCAGAATATTAGTAGTGATAATGCATCATAATAGCTATAATAAAGAATTATCGCACTAAAATATATGGTTTTGTTATTCTCATGTGAATAATCACCATATTTCTAGAGAATCCTTTACTATTTCTACTTGACTCCTACAGGTTTCTTCCCTATACTAGGTTTTTCCAACCTAAGGTCGCAACATTTGCTCTGATACCAGCTGCGGTGACCCAGCATACCACTGCATGTTGTAGTATACAAGTCGTTGATATGATCTTTGTGAAGGGACTTCTTCACAAATTGCCATATCCCTCAGAGTGGTACAACAGAAACATTGCAGGTCATAACACTCCATATATTATTACAAACATTGTCTTAACAAGTTGGTATTCTCACAGGTCCTATGAGAACACCCTAAGATACTACTTAAGTACGATTACAACTCATAACCATATATAAAAGAGAGCTCAACAACTTATTTAGGTAAGTTCTATGTTGCTCGGCTCTATGATGCTAGGGTTTATCACTATTCCTCCACCTCCGTGTCATCGGGTCCGTAGACTATCCCATAGTCTACTCCTTCAACTCCGCCGGTAAGATCAGGTTCCTCGTAGACCAGCTCGTAGCTTCCTTCTGGTGCTCCATCGTTGATGGCCTCCACTTCCGGATCACAGTCTAGCAAGGGTGTCGAAAGAAAGTGAGTACAGAGGTACTCAGCAAGTTCTAAAAGAGTAAAAAGGTGTTTGATGCACTAGCTACGACCATTGATCAGGAAATCGCAGGTCAATGCATGTTTTGAAATCATTTCTTCAAAAGGTTGCTTTTATTATGAAAACTATGCCCGTCAGTCTTCACAGGTTGACCAGAACTTCGTGGAGTTCCTTTCCTGCCGCGTTCGCAGTTCCCTTCCCGGAACAGGGAGTGACAGTCACAATTCAGTATCCTCTGCAGAGGTGCGTTACTTTTCCCACAAGAGATCCCACCCTTTTTGCCATCCGCAGGGACTTGCCCCCGTACACACTTCCTTTGGTGTGAGGCCAGGTATAAAGATCCAAACCCACACCGCCTTCTCCGCGACTGCAAACCCACCCTTTTGTCCACCCGTACACCCCCAGTAGACTTCTCCCGATAATACGGCTTTACTCACGGTGTACTTTGGACAATACATCATAGACCGTAGAGCTCAACATCACTAATGGATGGGGATTTAAAAGGCTATCCCAACCTACGGCAGTGCCTCCAACACCCCGCAGCTCTACCAGTCCGTTGGCGTGCAGAAGGGAAAAGATACGGCTGGCTTCACTAGAGCCATTATAGATCTCATGGTTAACGCGATTTGTACGGCGCTAGAATCACTGGACGGCATTGGTAATTAATCCTAGGTTAATATAACCCATGCAATGGAACCTCCACCATATCAACACATACCATGGTTCCATTGCCAACCACATAGTCATCTTCATAGTTGGAAAGTAACATTTTATTTGCGATGCAGGAATGATAAGTATATAGCTTTGCATTAAAGTAATAGAAAATAATCAAGTTGACATGAGCAAGGGTGAACTTGCCTGTGGACTGCGAGATAGTGCAGTTCAATGCAGTTGATGGAACCTGGACCTCGGGTTCTGTAAGAAGCATCATTGTCCGGTAAGGACAATGTTATAAAATCCAAATAATGCAATCATGGATGTATTATTTTATGTTGAATCCCTTCACCCCAATGAGTTATTACAATTTAGGGTTGAGTTAAGATTTATGCCTTTGGCAGTAACTTGCAATTGCTTTAATGTGTAAACCACTTTAATTCACATAAATTAACATGATTCAAAGTAATTACATTTTACCTTTGTGATTTATTAATCATTCCAAAAATGATTTGAAATAATAGAGTTGCCTCTATATTTTTGGAATAAACAGGGAATAAAGTATTTTCTTTGAAAAATACCTTTCTCAATAGAAATGACTTGGAATAATAGAATTTCATTTTGAAATGTTTGAAAATAAGTATTTGAACTTATTTGAGATTTTTCCTTGATTTTTAAATACAAGGAAATAATAGTTTGAAATTCCAAGTTATTAATTTAAATTCATCAAATTCATAAATTTGAATTTGTTTCTTAAATTCTATTTCATATTTTATTCTGGTTAAGATTTATTTTTCATTCACCAATCCAATTTTTAATGGATTTTTAGAGTTGTATTTTATTTACAAAAAAATGGTGAAATTCTGGCCTTTTTCTTATTTATGAAAAGTCTAAAATGTAGGGATTCGTAGCATAGAAAACAAAAAATTTCCTACCGCGAGAACGCAATCCAAGCCAAGATGCAATCTAGAAGATGGGAGCAACGAGGGGATGAACGAGACTAACCCTTGAAGATTTCCAAAGCCTACAAGAGGAGGCTCTCGTTGCTGCGGTAGACGATCACTTGCCGCTTTCAAAAAAGCGTAGAAGATCTTGACGGTGCCACAATTGGGCAGCACCTCCGTACTTGGTCACACGTTCGGTGTTGATGACGACGTCCTTCTCCCCGTTCCAGCGGGCAGCAGAAGTAGTAGATCCTCCTCGGAATCCCAGCAGCACGACGGCGTGGTGGCGGTATCGATGGAGAACTCCGTCAGGGCTTCGCCTAAGCGTATACGGGAGTTGTATGAGGAGGAGGGGTGCTGGGGTTTGGGGAGAGGGGTGCCTTGGGCGCCGGCCACAAAGGGGGGCAGCCAAGGTTTGAGGCTTAAGTGGCCGGCCAGCCCCTCCCCTCCTCTCTTTATATAGGTGGAAGCCCCAAGGATTAGGTCAAAAGTCTCCGAATAAGACCCCAACATAAACCTTCCATATGACCAAACCTAGGGGGAGTGGGACTCCCCCCTTTCCTTGGTGGGGTGGCCAGCCACCATGGGGAGGAGTCCACTTGGGACTCCTCCTCCCTTAGGCTGGCCGGCCAAGGTGGGTGGAGTCTCTCTGGGACTCCACCTTCCATCCTGATTTCTTCTGGACTCTTCTAGAACCTTCTAGAACCTTCCAAAGAAAATACCGAATCATTTTCAAACCTAGAAAATGACTTCCTATATATGAATCTTATTCTCCGGACCATTCCGGAACTCCTCGTGATGTCCTGGATCCCATCCGAGACTCCGAACAAAACTTCGAACTCCATTCCATATTCCATATCTACTTAAACGACATCAAACCTTAAGTGTGTCACCCTACGGTTCGCGAACTATGTAGACATGGTTGAGACTTCTCTCCGACCAATAACCAATAGCGGGATCTCGAGATCCATAATGGCTCCCACATATTCAACGATGACTTTAGTGATCGACTGAACCATTTACATACGATACCGATTCCCTTTGTCACGCGATATTTTACTTGTCCGAGGTTTGATCATCGGTATCTCTATACCTTGTTCAACCTCGTCTCATGACAAGTACTCTTTACTCGTACCGTGGTATGTGGTCTCTTATGAACCATTCATATGCTTGCAAGCTATTAGACGACATTCCACCGAGAGGGCCCAGAGTATATCTATCTGTCATCGGGATGGACAAATCCCACTGTTGATCTATATGCCTCAACTAATACTTGATGGATACTTAATCCCATCTTTATAACCACCCATTTACGCAGTGGCGTTTGATGTAATCAAAGTACCTTTCCGGTATAAGTGATTTACATGATCTCATGGTCGAAAGGACTAGGTAACTATGTATCGAAAGCTTATAGCAAATAACTTAATGACGTGATCTTATGCTACGCTTAATTGGGTGTGTCCATTACATCATTCATATAATGACATAACCTTGTTATTAATAACATCCAATGTTCATGATCACGAAACCATGATCATCTATTAATCAACAAGCTAGTTATACAAGAGGCTTACTAGGGACTCTTTGTTGTTCACATAACACACATGTATCAATGTTTCGGTTAATACAATTATAGCATGGTATGTAAACATTATCATAAACTCAAAGATATATTATAATAACCATTTTATTATTGACTCTTGGGCATATCTCCAATAGTCTCCCACTTGCACTTGAGTCAATAATCTAGTTTACATTTGTAAAGATATAACACCTTGGCCTTCCGGTGCTTTATCATGTATTGCTCACGGGAGAGGTTTTAGTCAACGGATCTGACACGCTCAGAAACGTATGTATTTTGCAATTCATTTGCGTCTCAACGCATCACTCATTTTCCAAATGAGTCGGCATTATTCTTATATCTTCAGTCCTCTGGTGGAACCTTAATTCCGCGGTCTGAAATATGTCACTAATATTGTCATACACAATATAGCTTCAAAGTTCTGACACTATCGGAACTACAGCAAGTTCTCAAAGAACCTCTTGACTTAACATCCTCAGTCATTTTCAAAACAATGACAACTCCTTCATTTGTAGAATCCGTCACAATATTTAGAACTCTTCTAAATCTAACATAGACAACTTCTAGCTTATTGTGCTGCCTTTTAAACAACACTTAGTCTAATTTGAGATTGAAATTTTATTTTCATATGTGACAAAACAAATATCGGTGCAACACCTTACAGCGATTTGTTTGTCATTTCTCCATACAAAACAATATATATATATATTCTTGATTCTTCTTAAGTACTCAAGAATATTCTTACTGTTTTTCAATGATCATCACATGAATCATTCTGGTACATGCTCATAACATTTTTAAGAGCACATGACATCTGATTGTGTACATATTATTCGTGATCTATAATCACTCATGTGTTTTTACTCATTGAGTGTAAGATACACTCAAGTCTTGTTAAAACTTCACATGATAAGAACCTTTTCTTAATATTTCTATATTGAACTACTTCAATATCCATTTTATGTACTTTGACTTAAACTTATAATGTATTTCAATCTATCTTCATAGATCTTGACACTAAATATGTTTCAGTCCATATCCTTTCATTGAAGTTAATTCTCAATGAAACCTTTTAATCAAGTATATAATTACATCATTTATAACCAACTATATGTCATATACATAAAGTATTATAAATATGTCTCAGCGCTCCCACTTAATTTCTTGCAAATGCAAGCATCTTCATCGTTTCTGATGAAATCAAAAACTCTTTGACTATTTCATCTGGTGAAGATTCCAACTCCGCGATACTCACTTCATCCAATTGAAGTTTGTATACCTATCTAGTATTCCACGGACCAGCATAAATCTTGGTTGTATCTTGTATACACCTTTCATTCACACTTCTGATAAGTAATGTATTTTGCCATCCTACTAGCATATCTCATAAAAGAAATATGTAGTGATTACTAGAATAATCCACATAGACTATAAGCATTGCAACGGGAGATCTAATCTTATCGTAGTCAACTCTTTGAACTTTGTCGTAAACAACTTTTCGACAAGTCAAGCTTCATCAATTTTATAGATCCATTTACTTTCAAAAAATATTCATCTATCTTGGATTTCATGGCGTATAGCCATTTTAACGGAGTCAGGGCCCATCATAACTTCTTTGTTTGTAGTTGGTTTATCATTGTTCAAAATCAATCCTTTGTCCACAAATCATTTATTTGATCACAAAGTAAACCATACTTACAAGGTTCAATATATACTTCGATCTCCATGGCTAAAACACTTTGTAGTCATGGGAGCCATGATCGTCGTGGCCGCTTCCGGAACCAATTTCGATGCTGCGATACTCTGATCATTATGCTCAGGTTCATAAACCTTATCAAGTTCTATTGTCCTCCCACTCAAATACTTCGCTAGAAACAATTTCTTGGAAATAAGAAACATTGACAAAACCTTTTTGTCTTGGTCTCCATAGTGGGAAGAATTCCCAATCAATTCTCTGGGAGAACCAACAAAGACATTCATCCGATTTTGGTTGTAAACTTATTTACTTATGCTATGCATAGCAAAATTTAAGAAAGGGCTATTAGGGTTCATACCCATGCCATAACTCGTATGGTGTCATTTCTATGGATCATGATGATGCTCGATTCAGTGTAAAAGCGGTAGTCACTAAAGCATAATCCACAAAAATATAATGGCGTCATAATATTTTATCTCATCATTAATCCAACAAGGTTTGGATACATCTCTTCGGATACTATATCATCATTATGATACTCCAAGAAATGTGAGTTGTAGAACAATTTCATGACTCTCTTAGATGTTCGCTAAAACTCGTAATTCAAATATTTCCACCATGATCCAATCATAGATATTTAAATTTTCTATTACGATGATTTCCACTTCATGCTAAAATTTATTTGAATCTATTCAAATGTTTCAAACTTCTTTCTTATCGAATATATCCACATATATATACTCAATTCATTGTTGGAAGTTTTCATGAAGTAGAAGAATCTCCCGCACACAACTATGCCTAGTGAGCCACATATATCATCATGTATTTTTCCACTAAGTTAGTTGCCCGTTCAACTCTTGGCCTATGAACGGTATTTCAATCATTACTTTTAGAAAAGATTTTGCAAGCGTCAAACGATTCAAAAATCAAATGACTCCAAAAATCCATTTGCATGGAGTTCCTTCATGCGTTCCTTTCCAACATGACCTAAATGGCGGTTCCACAAATAAGTGGAATTCAAATTATTTGCCTTATGGCATTTTAGTGTCAGTGTTATGTATGTGTGTTTCACCATTAAGATTTATAATAACTTATCCATCGTACATGGAGTAATGTCATAATTTGAACAACTCATTGTTTTCATTTGACCAGAGCAAAATAACAATTATTAAGTTCTTTATTATAAATTCTAAGGGCTAGATAGAATGCCAACGACGAACATAATAACACTTTATTTTTGTTCCAGACGTGCATTCCTATCATATTCCTTGTCAGTCACTTAGGCCATTGTATTCTTGTATTGCGTTGTTTTTGTATGACACATCATACCAACCAATATGGTACAAATACCCAAGAATTTCATTGTGTGACCTAACTAGGAATACAACCATAACATGTATATCATTTATATACAGCTGAGCTAGACTTTCTAGTCTTTTCTTTTCTTTCTGCCAAAATATCTTTTGCAGTTCCTCTTTTAGCTTTCCTCATTATTCAGAAAAACACTTTAACATCATTAACTTCTAGGTTTGTTGGTCAAATACCAATAACCTTGAGGTTCTTCCTTTGAAGTTGATCATCATATGACAAATGTTTCAGATTTAACTATTAGTAACTTTGTAAATGATGAACAATTTCACTCATAATTTTATCCATCATATCATGGCGACTTTCCGAGACCATGTCTGTACATGCTAGGCTCGTAAAGTTTAACCTCAGTATTCGTATGTGCAAATCTGGCTTGCACTCGTTGTATACACACGTAGAATCTATAACACCCGATCATCACGTGATGCTTCGAAACGACGAGTCTTAGCAACGGTGCATACTAAGGAGGATCTCTTTATGGATATGCGAATATCGTTAGTGCCCCAATAGTTGGAGGATTGGGACGCCTTGCGTCTTCAACCTTCGTACATTCCCATAAAACTTATGAGTTTATGTAGTCTCACCAAATTATACTCTATCATCTTGCAATAAGGTCTTAGATATCACATATATCTCATACCTTGATTATTTCTGAAAACTAAATTTTCAGCTCCTTACTTTTCAAACAGATTTCAAGTTTCACGGAGACAAGATAACTTTAGGTACTAATTGAAACCATAGCTCTTTGAATCAACAATGTGAGGTTTACTAAAAGTATGCAATGGGACTTAATCATTTCTTGATACTTTAACAATACGGTACCAGTCCGTAAAGTTTCTTGTCAGATTTTAACAGTATTTCAATCTCAATTACAAGACTAGCGCATGGTAGAAAAACGGATGCCAATACTACAAAATTAATTCAAAATACTACTCAGACTATGTTCATGATAATTAGTTCATGTTTTAATCTAATTACTAATGAACTCCCACTTAATACAACATCCCTCATAGTTGTTAAGTGGTACACGATCCAAATCCACTACACCAAAACAGATCATCACGTGAGATGATGTAGCTTCAATGGTGAACATCAACATGTTGATCATATCATCTATATGACTCGTGTTCAACCTTTCGGTTTCCGTTGTCCCGAGGCCATGTCTGTACATGCTAGGCTCGTCAAGTAAACCCAAGTATTCTGCGTGTGCAACATGGCTTACACCCGTTGTATGTGAACGTTGAGTCTATCACATCCGATCATCACGAGATGCTTCGAAACGACGAACTATATCAACGGTGCATACGAGGGGAGAACACTTTATTATCTTGATATTAATGTGAGGGATCATCTTATAATGCTACCGTCGCGTTCTAAGCAAAATAAGATGCATAAAGGATTAACATCACATGCAATTCATATGTGATATGATATGGCCCTTTAGTCTTTGCGCCTTCGATCTTCATCTCCAAAGCACAGATATGATCTCCATCATCAACGGGCATGATCTCCATCATCGTCGGCGTAGCGTCAAGGTCCATGGCGCCGTCTTCATGGTTGTTCACCTCATGTAGCAACTATTACAACTACTTTGAAATACTACTCAACATGAAATTTAAAGACAACCATAAGGCTCCTGCCGGTTGCCACAATACAATAATGATCATCTCATACATATTCATCATCACATTATGGCCATATCACATCACCAAACCCTGCAAAAACAAGTTAGACGTCTCTAATTTGGTTTGCATATTTTACGTGGTTTAGGGTTTTCGAGTAAGATCTAATCTACCTATGAACATGAACCACAACGGTGATACTAATGTTGTCAATAGAAAGAGTAAATTGAATCTTCACTATGGTGGGAGAGACAGACACCCGCAAAGCCACTTATGCAATACAAGTTGCATGTCGAACGTGGAGCAAGTCTCATGAACGCGGTCATGTAAAGTTAGCCCGAGCCGCTTCATCCCACCATGCCACAAAGATGCAAAGTACTCAAACTAAAGACAACAAAGCATCAACGCCCACAAAACAATTGTGTTCTACTCGTGCAACCATCTATGCATAGACACGGCTCTGATACCACTGTAGGGATTCGTAGCATAGAAAACAAAAAATTTCCTACCGCGAGAACGCAATCCAAGCCAAGATGCAATCTAGAAGATGGGAGCAACGAGGGGATGAACGAGACTAACCCTTGAAGATTTCCAAAGCCTACAAGAGGAGGCTCTCGTTGCTGCGGTAGACGATCACTTGCCGCTTTCAAAAGCGCGTAGAAGATCTTGACGGTGCCACAATTGGGCAGCACCTCCGTACTTGGTCACACGTTCGGTGTTGATGACGACGTCCTTCTCCCCATTCCAGCGGGCAGAGGAAGTAGTAGATCCTCCTCGGAATCCCAGCAGAACGACGGCGTGGTGGCGGTATCGATGGAGAACTCCGGCAGGGCTTCGCCTAAGCGTATACGGGAGTTGTATGAGGAGGAGGGGTGCTGGGGTTTGGGGAGAGGGGTGCCTTGGGGGCCGGCCACAAAGGGGGGCAGCCAAGGTTTGAGGCTTAAGTGGCCGGCCAGCCCCTCCCCTCCTCTCTTTATATAGGTGGAAGCCCCAAGGATTAGGTCTAAAGTCTCCGAATAAGACCCCAACATAAACCTTCCATATGACCAAACCTAGGGGGAGTGGGACTCCCCCCTTTCCTTGGTGGGGTGGCCGGCCACCATGGGGAGGAGTCCACTTGGGACTCCTCCTCCCTTAGGCTGGCCGGCCAAGGTGGGTGGAGTCCCAGAGGGACTCCACCTTCCATCCTGATTTCTTCCGGACTCTTCTAGAACCTTCTAGAACCTTCCAGAGAAAATACCGGATCATTTTCAAACCTAGAAAATGACTTCCTATATATGAATCTTATTCTCCGGACCATTCCGGAACTCCTCGTGATGTCCTGGATCCCATCCGAGACTCCAAACAAAACTTCGAACTCCATTCCATATTCCATATCTACTTAAACGACATCAAACCTTAAGTGTGTCACCCTACGGTTCGCGAACTATGTAGACATGGTTGAGACTTCTCTCCGACCAATAACCAATAGCGGGATCTGGAGATCCATAATGGCTCCCACATATTCAACGATGACTTTAGTGATCGACTGAACCATTTACATACGATACCGATTCCCTTTGTCACGCGGTATTTTACTTGTCCGAGGTTTGATCATCGGTATCTCTATACCTTGTTCAACCTCGTCTCATGACAAGTACTCTTTACTCGTACCGTGGTATGTGGTCTCTTATGAACCATTCATATGCTTGCAAGCTATTAGACGACATTCCACCGAGAGGGCCCAGAGTATATCTATCTGTCATCGGGATGGACAAATCCCACTGTTGATCCATATGCCTCAACTCATACTTTTCGGATACTTAATCCCATCTTTATAACCACCCATTTACGCAGTGGCGTTTGATGTAATCAAAGTACCTTTCCGGTATAAGTGATTTACATGATCTCATGGTCGAAAGGACTAGGTAACTATGTATCGAAAGCTTATAGCAAATAACTTAATGACGTGATCTTATGCTACGCTTAATTGGGTGTGTCCATTACATCATTCATATAATGAAATAACCTTGTTATTAATAACATCCAGTGTTCATGATCACGAAACCATGATCATCTATTAATCAACAAGCTAGTTATACAAGAGGCTTACTAGGGACTCTTTGTTGTTCACATAACACACATGTATCAATGTTTCGGTTAATACAATTATAGCATGGTATGTAAACATTATCATAAACTCAAAGATATATTATAATAACCATTTTATTATTGCCTCTTGGGCATATCTCCAAGATAAAATACCCCTGGCCCCTATTGGGCCAGCCCATTAACCTAAGCCCATGAGGCAGCCCACTAAGGCGTGCCCCATAGCGGGTCGGTGGCGCCGAAGCGGCCCACCTCGCTCACTCACGCGTCTCTCTCACTCGCTCGCCCTAACCCTAATCTCTCGCGACTCCCGTGGCGATGGCGTCACCGCCATGGCCGCCGCCTTGCTCCGGCCATCTCCTGGCCTCCCTACCTTCGTCACCTACCTAATCTGGACCGCCGCGAGACGATCTATCGATCTGTCCATGTGGTTTCTCCGATTTCCTCCTCTCCTGGCGAATCGCCTCCTCTCTGGATCCACTGGAGAATCGCCTCAGGCGATTGGTGGTCTCCGGCGATCTCTCGTCCTCGTCGTCGACGTGCGCACCCCCTGAGACCGACCTGGTGCGGTGCTGCTTGCAGTACCAGTGCCGTCGTCTCCGTGCCGTGCTGCTGTGGTGATGTTCGTGCTCGTCGGCGTAACGCCGGCGTCTACCCTGGGTCTTGCAGCTGCTATGGCCACGCGAGCACTGCCTCGCCATGCCATAGCCTCTGCCACCAGGCGCATGTAAGTGATCTGCTCCTTCTCCTTCCCTTCTCCATGCCTGTGCGCCTCCCAAGCTACTGTGCTTCTTCTTCCTCCTATTCTACTGCTCTCTGGTGATCCTGTGATCATACAGAGCCTTGCCATTGCTGCCTAAGCTACCCGTGCTTCCATTTGCTGCAAGTTATGGCCAAATTACCAATTTCTGGTACTGGCCAGTGTTGCCTTGCTTGCTGTACATGCCATGTGTTGATTATCTATTGCTCCTATCATGCTCTGATCTTGCTATGCTATGTTGTACTTGCTTACAAGCTTGCTATGCCATGCTGTTCATGCTTATGGGCTTGCTATGCTTATGGAAATTCATACTTGCTTGTCTAGGTGTACTGCTGTGCATTTGTGACACTTGTGAATGCCAGTGATGCCTGTGAGATGCTTCTGTGCTTCCTGTGTAAGCCAATGATCCATTGGATCAACCATTTCTTGTTGACTAGCTTATCTGTGTGGCTTGACTTGATTCAATTGATCCATTTGATCAATTAAATGTCAGTGCTTGGTTGCTGATTAATTCTGTGACTAAGTGAATCATTTTCCTTGTTGATGCTGATGCTCAAGCATCACTATGCTTACTATATACATGTACTGTTGCTTATCCTAGCTCACTGGACTTAATCCAGTGGCTATGATGCAGTGACTTGTGCTGTGTTGCCTCACAATATGTTACTGTTAATGACTAGCATGGATATGTGATCTATTTATGCTTGAATAATTAATTCATGATGAACTGCTTATGCAGTGATGATTTAAATTACTTGCTTGTATATGAATTTGTTGTTCATAATGATTTATCAAGAAAATGAATCTGAATCCAACTCTGGATAATGATGTTCTATATTTGGCTTTACTTTTAGTGATGCTAAGTGTGATGTGACCTCAGTAGCCTTGCTACTGATTGGTTGCTCACCTGTTTGGTTGGATCTTGTGGGCTACTCAACTTTGCTTGCATGTTTGGGAATCATACTAACTATGAATGCCAATATGCTTGCCTGTGATGAAATCTAGGGTTTTCCTGATGGTTATGTGCTTAGGATTTGTTGTGTAGTCTTCACTAGCTGCTAATTATTGCAATACATCTACTGGTGCTATCTGTGCATAAGACCTTGCTTCTGTGCACAAGATCTGTATCTGGATGATTTCTATTTTAGTGGCTTTTTAGACTAGCAGTGATCCTTGGTGAAAACCAAGTGATGATTCACCCTGTTGAGCATCTGCTCAATCCCATGACTGTGTCATGCATGATTTATGGATTATATCCATTGGATCTTTTCCAGGAACTTGGTATACCTTGTTCCAGCTCCTAGAATGAGATTTTGTGTTGATGCAGACTTGTGGTTTGTTCACAGCCCTTCATATCCAGTCCTGGTTGATCTTCTAGGTCACCATGATTTCTGGTGGCTGAGGGTTTGTGTGTGTTGGTTCTGTTCTTGAGCAAGAACTGGATGATCTTTGTGTTGCTCTAGCTTCACCCTTACCTGGTGAATTTCTTATCTGGTCGACTGCTACAGTTTCTAGGGTTTGTGCTGCTTTTATATGAGCCCTACTTCTTCCCTGGCCTTGACACACAAGCCTGGCTTGCTTTGTGACTAAGCTGATGCATGGCCTTGCTGTGGCTTGCCCAGCTCAAGCTCTCATATGTGAAACTTGAGCCCTCTGTAGTGCTCAGTCTTGGTCTGCTTGATCCTATCTTGTGCTGTCCAGGCTTTGGACAAGCACAAGTGTGCAGTGACAGTGTACTCTGTCCAAACTGAATTCTGTTTACTCTGTCCAAACTGAATTTCAAACACTTAACATTCTGGCTAGCACTTGTGATTCTGTTTTGTAGGTTTGAAGTTGAATATGACCAGAAGATATTCTTCAAGGCATTTAGTCTAGTTTTTAGTTTAGGACAATATTGTATTTTTTTCCTTTTTCATTTCTGTTTATTATTCATCAATTGTTGTAATCAAGAATATTGTAAAGACAATGTAATTTGTGTTGTGTATCAATAAAGCTCAAGTTTTTGTTTATGAGCTTTTGATTTATGTAATGTTTATGTTCTTGATTAAATATTGTATTTAATATTCAATTTGAAACTCAAAGTCATTTGAATTCATATGTTGTATTTGAATTGTGAATTCAATATTCATAGTGCTTGTTGCTTATTGTTTAATGTGTTATAACTTGTCAAATGAAATCATTCCCCAAATCAACAAGATATAAAAGAGATCATGTCGAAATTTCCCTAACTTACATTGCCTAACCCTAAGTGCAAAATGAGAGAGAACCTCGATCCCTCTTAGGTTTAGTTGCAATAAGGCGCGAAAATTTCCCCCGTTTTGCGATGAAATGCACATCCCCTTTCTAAATCTACCCTTCGTTGTTCCTATGTTCTGGGTTATTACAAAAAGATGTGAGAAATTGCATGACATTCCACTAGACAAGTTATATTTATGCCCTTACCTCCTTCACATGTCAAATGTAGCTAGGTAATCTATGGAAATGAATATCCTCTTAGCATATGGGAGATTGTTTTTGGTTGTTCTTATCCATAATGACCATTTACATTTGTGTGCCTAAAGATTTGGGCATGGGAATTTATGTCCTCGATGGTTTTCCCTTCTCTCATCTTCTTGAGGGTGTTTTGCCATTTGGATCACTTATGCTATTCATATGTAGATTCCATCAATACCACATATTGAGCACAACGAGTTCTTGTGCTTTACGTTCACATGACACACTAGATTTAGGTTGTTGGGGCCTATGGGCTCGCGAGAGTGGGTCCACATCTTCCAGATGGTTGTTTGAAGATTTTCGGGAATTAGATTAAGGCATCATCAGGGTGCGGCAAAACAAAGAAACACCGAAACAAAGCCAAAACTAGCGAAGATTGGAGGGGAAAACTCCGCCGGAGCCGCTGTCGGAGGGATCTCCTCCTTCTCTAACATCTACACTGTCATCACCATGATGAAGATGGATTAGTCCATCTCTGGACTATGGGTTTGTGGCAATAACTTGATCTATTTATCTCCTGTTCTTCATAGATTGTAGTACCATATGAGATTCCCAACATGATTATGGTCATATATGTAATTACCATGGGGTGGATTTTTATTCTATGATATTGATATATGAGATTGAAATCTATTATGTGTAAGATGTATTGACAAGCATATCATGTACCCCATTCTTAAGTGTTTGTTCCGATCCAACTTGTATGTAAGAACATGTGTGGGGAGAAGTGACAACAAATTCAAGGTCTACTATGGTATTTAACTTTCTTTTTCCTGCATCGCTAGGGATAAAGTGAATACATGTGCTATGTTTATCATGTGACATTGTGATAATCTTGTTTGTTCAAGGTAACATATTTGATATTCAAACATTATGTCATATTACTTAAGGCTATACACTGTTGATTCTTAATTCAAGATTGTTTGGAGTTTTCCCTTTCTTGAGGAGTATAAGAGGATGTGTTGCATCATCTCTATGTTAGGACGTAATGCTCATACAAATGCTTATGAAACACATATTGAAGTTCGGCCACTATTATGCTATTGATAAATTGTTACCGTCCACTACAATTTAAAAATATAGTAGACAAGTGAACCCATGAACCCCGGTCCATTTTAAATCACTAGAAACACCTTTCAAACACTTTTACCGCACTTTATATCTATTGTTATTTATTAATAAGAAAATTAAAAAATATTTTCTTCACATACACACACAAAACCTAAATACCCTTACCATTTACTTGCTTTTATTTAGTTTACTTAAGTTGTTTACTTTACTTTACTTTTATCCTCGTATTTCCTATTACAAAAATAATGAAACCTTGTGCTTGACAACCACACAGTGGAGTTGAGGATACAAAGGAACAACTTTATTTTGTAGGTTGCTAGAAGAGGAGAGCAAAAATTCATCTTCAAAGCCAATTCCCCGAGAGTTCAATATAAATCCGCGAGTCACTATTGTAGGAAAAATACACTTGCTGCAACACTCTGCACTTGTGTAAGGGTATATTGCCCCTATGTGTGGTTTTGGTAATTAATGACAACCCCTATGGACTAATGTTTTCATTGAGTTTATATGAAGGAATATTCCATAGGTACTACTTGCTCTCCATGTGTTGGATTCAAGTATGGATGCCATGAAGATAAAGGTATACCTTGTGTATTGGCATCAAGATCATCGGTATGAAGATATATATGTGATATGATCAAGAAGAAGAAATGAAGATGGAGTTCTTATGTGGAACTCAATATTAGCCATGCTCTATCTTATGTGAGTATGAGAAGATACAAGGTTGAGTTGGACAAGTTCAAGATGAGTATCTTGAGTGGATCACATGCTTGAAGCTTGTCGTCCATATGGTGATAATGGACATGTGAAGATGTGCTTCAATGGGGCTTTCCCATCATAGTGTATGGGGGAGCATTTGTGAGTCTTCACGAAGCAACATTGATCAAGTGAGGCATTCCGGCTTGAGTGAAGCTTGAAGAGTTATCATCAAGATCAAGCGGGATGCGCAAGGCAAAGGTATGGCCTTGCTAGGTTTTCCTTTTACCGGTCTCAAGGTGGATGTTGGGAGACCGGATTATAGGATAGATAGCCGCACTATTAAGAGGGGCTTTCGGTTGGGTAACTTGATCACATCGTCTTAGGGAGCTCAACCATTTGCATACTTTGCATATCCTTATTGCTTCTTGGTGTTTATCTATGTGAGGTTCTTGAGCTTGTTGCTAGCTTTACAACAAGCCCAAGTTCATCGAAAACAGAGTTCGCATGCATCCTCTATTGCGTTTTCGAGGTTGGGTGATTTTACCGGTTATTCATGATATAAGGTTCTACCCTTTTATATTCATGATAAAATCCCCTCCTACAGTTTCTTGTGTTTGCACTTTCTATTGGATAGCATTTGTTGTTATCTTTCCAACAAAATTGGTTTCATTCGAATCGGAGTTCGGGTGCATTTGTTATTAAAGAAAAGGTAAAAGAAGAAAAAGAAAAAGAAAAGAAAAAAAGGGAGAAGGTTGCCGGTTGGGCGCCCGGCCTGCCGGCCCAGACACCGGCCCACCCGGTCTGCACCGAGCGCCAACCGGCCTGTGACCGGCCTTGGGCCCAGTCCAGGACCGGCCCGCCCAGCAGCTCCCCCGGTCCGGCCGGGATCTCCACCGGGCCGCCTCTCACTTTGAGGCCCACGCCGCGGCCCGGCGCCCCCGCGCGGCCTGAGCCAATCCGCCGCCCAGCAGCTGCATCCGCCTCGCCCGGTCGGTGGGCCGGCCCGACCGGACGCCTGACCGGCCTCCCCAGCCCAGGCTCCGGTTGGCCGGCCTGCTGGCCGGCTGGGCTGTGTTTTTTAGCCCGTTTTTCTTCCATTTCTCTTGTCTTTTCCCCCCCAACGGTTTTATTTGCTCCTAGCTATAAATAGACCTTTCTTCCACCTTGAGCAACTAGTTCTTCCCATTCTCTCACCTCCATTGTTCCATTTTGAAGAACTTGCTCTCCCCTTTGATTCCTCCAATCATTCTTGCTCATTCTTGAGGATTTGAGAGAGGAGATCTAGATCTACACTTCCACCAAACCAATTCTTCTCTAAGTGAGGGAATCTCTTGGGATCTAGATCTTGGAGTCTTTGGTTGACTTTCCCCCTTGTTCTTCCTCTCCAATCTCATCCTAGCATTCGTTGCTTTGGTGGGATCTGAGTGTGAAGGACTTGAACACCTCCGGTGTTCTTGCTTTGCATCATTGCATAGTGTTGAGCTCTCCACCACGATTTGTTCGAGTGAGAGACCGTGAGCTTGTTACTCTTGGAGGGTGACCTCCTAGTTGGCTTGGTTGGTGTCCCGGTGATCTCTTTGTGGAAGATTGTGAAGGGGCCCGGGCTTCTCCTTCGTGGAGCTTGTGAAGTGGTTGTGGAGCTTGCCATCTCCGGAGCGGAGGAAAAGCTAACCATAAGGAAAGGGCCATTATCCTTCGTGGGTGTGGTTCGGAGAATAGGGTGAGCCTTCGTGGCGCGGGGAATCCTTCGTGGGACCTCCACTCCTCCAAACGTGACGTACCTTGTTGCAAAGCAAGGGAACACGGGAATACATCCTCGTCTCCGCGTGCCTCGGTTATTTCTATACCCGAGCTCTCTTTCCTTGTGATAGCCATCGTGCTTGAAGTACATATATCTTGCTATCACTTGTGCTACATATATCTTGTGCCTATCTTGCTTAGCTCTAGTTGCTATTGTTACACTTAGTTGAGCTTAGCATATTTAGGGTTTGTGCTTGTAAACTAAACGATAGTTTAATTCCGCATTCTTACAAGACAAATCCGCAAGAGTTTGTAATTTCCTATTCACCCCCCCCCCCTCTAGGCGACATCTCGATCTTTCAATTGGTATCAGAGCAAGGTCTATCCTTGTTTAAGGCTTCACCGCCTTGAGAGTAAAGATGTCGGCTAGTATAGTGCACAATGACACAATTGTCTTTAATGGCACAAATTATCTTTTGTGGAGAAATTGCTTGCTTTGTAAGCTTCGGACCTTGTGTCCACATATAGAGCAATTTCTAGATGTTGGTTTTTCTCCTCCGATGGATTCTCAAAATCTATCTTTAGAGGATGAGAAAAACTTACATCTTGAAGCTCAAGTATCTAATGAGCTTTTATTCTCCTTGAGACCCGATTTTCGTAGGTTCTTGATATATATAAAGAGAAAATCGTCTCATGAGATGTGGATCAAGCTTAAGGAAATGTTTGGTGGATCCACTTCTCAAGTGGTCGGTGGTGACTCCGAGGAGCTCTCTTCCCCTTCACATCATGAAGAGCTCCAAGTTGCTTCCACCTCCGGTCGTGATGAGTTATCATCTTCTTCCACTTCACCAACGTGTAGCAAGACACGAGGTAATGATATGGTGAGTGGTGAGGAAAATTGCAATGTTGATATTGTGCTCAATAGTGATGATTCTTCATCTCTATCCCATTGTAATGCTTCCTCTTTGGACTTAAACACATCTAGCATTGAAAATAACCTACATGCTTGTGTTGATAGTCCTTGCATATCATGTGTAAATTGCTTACATAGATCTCATGATGATATGCTTACCTTGTCTTGCTCCCATAATCAAAATGCTTATATTTCCTCTAGTTGTTTGTTGACTAACAATGTAGATGAAACTGAACACTCTATGGATCAAGACATGTTTTCAAATAAGGATTCAAGAATATCTTCATCTTCATCCTCCGGTATGCACTTGTGCCTTATGGCAAATGGATCAAAGGTATCTCCTACTTTGACTCCTAACACTTCCTCTAATGATGAGAGTGATGATGATGATAATGATGAAGAATATAATACCTTGGTGCATAATATGGCAACGATATATGCTTCTCTTCATGGTAATAAAGAAGCTCATGCTAATCTCGAACACTCTATGGATACCTTGAATAAATATAGGGAAACCATAGTGGAGTTGGAGTCCCATGTTGAAAATGGGGAAATGAGATTCACTCTCCTCAAGCATGAGCTAAAAGATGAGAAGCATACTAATTTTATGCTTACACAAAAAATTGAATCCTATGAGCTTGAAAATGAAATATCTATTGATGATGCTTGTGCTACTAACTCTATTTCTTGTGAAGCATCTATCTTAAAGGAGAATGTTGAGTTGAGGGCTCAACTTGAGTTGCTAACTAGCAATTATAGGGAATTGGAAGAAAGTCATAAAAAGCTCTCAAGCTCTCATGATGATCTTCTAATTTCCTATGATGGGCTAAAGTTAGCTCATGAGGCAAGTATCACTAAGGTAACATCTTGTGAGCCTCATATGGATGTTAGCACAATCTCTACTACAAATGCTATTTTGCCATGTGCTAGTCCTAGTAACCCATCTAGTCAAACTAGTGATACACCTTGTGTTGGATTACTTGCTTTGCCTTGTTGCTCCAACAATGAAGCTTCTACTTCCTCTAGTACTTGTATTTCTACTAACCATGTAGAGGAAATCAAAGAGCTCGAGGCCCAAGTCCTTTCTTTGAAGAAAGACTTGGAAAAGTGTCATGAAGGGAAATCCGCACTTGACAAGATGCTAAGTGTGCAACAATCCCCCAATGACAAGAGTGGACTTGGATTCAACTCCAATAACAAGAACAAGTCCAAGAGCAAGAGCAACAAGAAGAAGGGCCAAGACAAAGTCAAGGATCCAGCCAAGTTGGTTTGCTTCAAGTGCAAGGTTGAAGGGCATCATGTTAGATCATGCCCATCGAAGAAGAAGAAGCACTTGAGTGAGAAACAACAAGGGAAACGACCGCAAGGTCAAGGTCAAGCTCATGCTCGACCTCAAGTTGAAGATAGGCCACTTCCCAAGAAGAATCAAGATAATGTTCCCCAAGAGAAGAAATCAATAAAGAAGAGAAAGGGGAACACTTGCTACTTATGCCGTGCGAAGGGGCACTTTGCTTCTTCTTGCTTAGGTGGTACCTTATCTAACCCTATAATTGTTGATGATGATTATTCTCTAGGGAAGGATAAGGATGGAAATGTATTTGCTAAGTTTGTTGGAACTCAAAGTGGTTTCAAGAAAAGAACCATTTGGGTTGCCAAGCCTATTGTGACTAACCTCTTAGGACCCAACTTGGTTGGGGACCAACAAGCTCAAACTTGATCAATAGGTGTAGGAGGAGGGCATTGGAGACTTGGCTACTTCATGAAGAATTAAGGGATCTTCATATATTATATTTTTACCAAGCCAAGTCATATGGATTATCATCTATATCTTATATCCAATGTTCCTCTTTGCGGTAACTTATACTTCAACTCTTCATGTTTATTGTAAGTTACTTGCCCCTTTGCATGTTTGGTTTTGTACCAAATATGTGTATGTATGTGTTGTGTCTTACTTGCCTATCTTGTGTATTCAAGTATGTTTGTTTGACTCATCATATACTTGTGTATTGTTTTGAGCCTAATGCATCTTAATGATATCTTATTTGGCTCTCTTTGAAGTGATTAATGGAACATCCCATTTTGGGGGAGTGATATGCTTTGTGCATCTCTCTTTCTTTAAAATGTGTGTACATGAGTACCACCACTTAGTATTGATATTGCAAGATTATCTAGTCACTATGTGGTGTGTCATACTCATGAGAAATTCAAATTCTAAATATCCATTAATCATCTCTAGTTGAATTTTAGTTGCCTCTTATTTAGAAGAAATGTTTTATCACATTATGGGGGAGTAATATGTTTTGTACATATCACAAGCCTAGAAAATGTGAACATATGAGGTTATGCCACTTAGAGTTGATGCTCTTAATTATCTTGTTCCTATGTGGCATGTTTGCTCAAACAATCTCCATTCCTAATAAAAATATTTTATTACTCATCTTGTGGGCTCTTGTTTGAATATGAAATTCTTGGTGCGGTTTTTCCTCAAATACATATCTCTATATCTTATTTGGGACACCGTTTGCTTCAAGTTATTCTAATCATTGCCGTGCGTGATTGTGTGACTAGTTGAAGTTATCAAGAATCTTCATCCGTGCATAGTGCTTAATTCTATATACTTATCCTATGCCTTTTATTGTGAAGTTGATCCTTACTATCATTGTCAATACTCCACCGGAAATTATTTCCAATATACTCATTGTCTTTGACAATTGATAACCTTGTATGTGGTTGAATTTTTGGATCATCTTCACCTTGGATTGTTTCTTACTTCCTTATTTTATTTCCAAGAAATCTTTATAGCTCCCATATGTCTTCCGTGTCCCTTTGAAAAATCTTTTGATAAATCCTCTTGATTCATATCAAGTGTTTGTTTTGGAATACATACCTTTTCTTTATGGTACATTGTGCCATTGTGAAAAGTGAGGGTTTGGTTTATTTGTTCGAACCTTGCTCTTTTGGGGAGTTTGCTATCTCATTCCTTCTTACATATTTTATTAGCTTGAATGAGATAAATCTTTGAGCATGTTTGCTTTATTTCATCCTCTATGCTCAATGGTTTCTTCTTAGTTCACTTGTTGAACTTTGTGGAACAAATCTTTTGTGATTTGCTTCTTAGATATAATTTGGACAACAAATTTGTTTTGTGACACCTCTATGCCTTATTTAATTCTTTTGGTGTTTTGTCCAAAGTATATCTTTCTTGGATCTTTAAAAGTTTTGGTGCATGCTTATATGTAATTTGTTTATACTTGTAGCATGCTTGCTTTCTTTCGATCCATTATGTAGGATATACTCCATCAAATCCTAAATAGCTAAGATGTGCATGAAATTCAAATTTCATCTAAATATGCACATGTTTATACGGAGTGTGTCCTATATATTGTGGTTAGTCTAACCATGTTGGACCCAATAAGTTTGGGGACCAAGATGTACTTGAATGATGTTTTAGGTACATTGGAGATGCAATGGAGGCTTGTCTCATCTATAAGGAAGGTGTTGTCACCATATGAGAATTGGAGTCAAGCTAGGATGATCGATGAACTCTTATCTACTACATCAAGCCATTGCTATCTCGGTAAAAAGTATCTTATTCATGCATTCTCATATAACATCCAACCTCTTGTAGGTTGTATCTTGGCATGAAATTATTTATTTCAAAAATATTGCGGTTCTTGAAAAATCATTTTTAAAGTGAAACTTCTTATTGTACATTTGAGTAATTTGAGAAGATGCATATGTTGGGAATATATATATATACATCATGTTTATGATTCACCTACCCAAATATGCCCTCTAGCAATTTATTGCATATCAATTCCTCAAAGAGCTCTTATGTGCAATATTGATGAAATTGCGAAATAAATCCATATTTATGATACTTGTTGCCTTTCTCAAAACACTCCAACTAGCTCTATTTCCCTTATTGTTAGTTGTGATGTTTTTGAGGTTTAACTTGGTTAAAGTTCATTCATATACCATAAGTGAAAATTGGAGCCATAGGCTATATATGCTTCTTAAGCAAACATCCTTTGGTATATTTTATGACTTCATCTTGGATATCTTGTCTTATCTATTTTGTTAACCTCTTGTGTGTGCATGTTTCTTTATGGATCACTTTATCCACTTTAGAAACTCATATACATAAGAGCGTTAATCCATCATCTTGATATCCTTGTTCTTTGCCGACCATCTTTTACCCCTTTTGTTTTTAGTGGGTTGGTAAAGAAAATTTATGAGTGCTTGGTTTATTTATTTTCTTCATGCACTCATATCTCGTAATTGTTGGACTAAAGTTGTTCTTGATAAGCATACTCTCTTTATCTTAGTTGTGTTCTAAATGATATATAGGGAGTGAGGATTCCATGTTGTGCATATTTTATTCAAATACAAACATTATAAATTGTGCACGAACCTTGGGGAGCTTTCTTATTTTTAGAGCACTATATCTCTCTTATCATGATATTTTTGTTTGTCCAATTGGATCTTTGATTGCTTACTTTATTTGTTGAAGCTCACTTCACCATGTTATCTTTATGCAATCTTTGATCCTCAATATAGTTTGACTTCCTTCAAGT
Organism: Lolium perenne; assembly: GCF_019359855.2. Taxonomy (NCBI): domain Eukaryota; kingdom Viridiplantae; phylum Streptophyta; class Magnoliopsida; order Poales; family Poaceae; genus Lolium; species Lolium perenne. Next base: position 142,557,668 of record NC_067248.2, on the reverse strand, counting down.
ATTCATCATTGGATATGTGCACTTGATTCCACTCAAATTATGAGAAGTGCACACTTTGGGGAGGAACTCACATTATATTGGCCTTCTAAATTTTTCACCCATTTTGACAATCGATGCCAATGGGGGAGAAGTTTAGAGGGTTTAAGGGAATGGTTTTATACTTAAGTTTGGTTTGTGCTTAAGTGTTTTGCCTCTCATGCATTCCATATTTACATGTCTTGCATGGTTGTATATATATAGTGGGAAAACTATCCCAAAGGTTAATCTTGACAATGTATGCAATGAATTCATGTTCATCACACGTGCATACATTGTGGGGGAGTTTTCTCTATATATATTGGTTCTACTCACATCCCTTGCATTTGTTGTAGTTGTGTGAGTAGAGCCGGTTTTGATATGGCCTAGTAGCTTTGTGTTACTTGACCATATCAAATACAACCCCTTGTATACAACTTATTCTCGGATAAGTTGCGTACTTGTTTCTAATATTCATTATATAAAACCTCTTATTGTGTTTGTCATCAATTACCAAAATGGGGGAGATTGTAAGGGTATATTGCCCCTATGTGTGGTTTTGGTAATTAATGACAACCCCTATGGACTAATGTTTTCATTGAGTTTATATGAAGGAATATTCCATAGGTACTACTTGCTCTCCATGTGTTGGATTCAAGTATGGATGCCATGAAGATAAAGGTATACCTTGTGTATTGGCATCAAGATCATCGGTATGAAGATATATATGTGATATGATCAAGAAGAAGAAATGAAGATGGAGTTCTTATGTGGAACTCAATATTAGCCATGCTCTATCTTATGTGAGTATGAGAAGATACAAGGTTGAGTTGGACAAGTTCAATATGAGTATCTTGAGTGGATCACATGCTTGAAGCTTGTCGTCCATATGGTGATAATGGACATGTGAAGATGTGCTTCAATGGGGCTTTCCCATCATAGTGTATGGGGGAGCATTTGTGAGTCTTCACGAAGCAACATTGATCAAGTGAGGCATTCCGGCTTGAGTGAAGCTTGAAGAGTTATCATCAAGATCAAGCGGGATGCGCAAGGCAAAGGTATGGCCTTGCTAGGTTTTCCTTTTACCGGTCTCAAGGTGGATGTTGGGAGACCGGATTATAGGATAGATAGCCGCACTATTAAGAGGGGCTTTCGGTTGGGTAACTTGATCACATCGTCTTAGGGAGCTCAACCCTTTGCATAATTTGCATATCCTTATTGCTTCTTGGTGTTTCTCTATGTGAGGTTCTTGAGCTTGTTGCTAGCTTTACAACAAGCCCAAGTTCATCGAAAACGGAGTTCGCATGCATCCTCTATTGCGTTTTCGAGGTTGGGTGATTTTACCGGTTATTCATGATATAAGGTTCTACCCTTTTATATTCATGATAAAATCCCCTCCTACAGTTTCTTGTGTTTGCACTTTCTATTGGATAGCATTTGTTGTTATCTTTCCAACAAAATTGGTTTCATTCGAATCGGAGTTCGGGTGCATTTGTTATTAAAGAAAAGGTAAAAGAAGAAAAAGAAAAAGAAAAGAAAAAAGGGAGAAGGCTGCCGGTTGGGCGCCCGGCCTGCCGGCCCAGACACCGGCCCACCCGGTCCGCACCGGGTGCCAACCGGCCTGTGACCGGCCTTGGGCCCAGTCCACGACCGGCCCGCCCAGCAGCTCCCCCGGTCCGGCCGGGATCTCCACCGGCCGCCTCTCACTTTGAGGCCCACGCCGCGACCGGCGCCCCCGCGCGGCCTGAGCCAATCCGCCGCCCAGCAGCTGCATCCGCCTCGCCCGGTCGGTGGGCCGGCCCGACCGGACGCCTGACCGGCCTCCCAGCCAGGGCTCGGTCGGCCGGCCTGCTGGCCGGCTGGGCTGTGTTTTTTAGCCCGTTTTTCTTCCATTTCTCTTGTCTTTTTCCCCCCAACGGTTTTATTTGCTCCTAGCTATAAATAGACCTTTCTTCCACCTTGAGCAACTAGTTCTTCCCATTCTCTCACCTCCATTGTTCCATTTTGAAGAACTTGCTCTCCCCTTTGATTCCTCCAATCATTCTTGCTCATTCTTGAGGATTTGAGAGAGGAGATCTAGATCTACACTTCCACCAAACCAATTCTTCTCTAAGTGAGGGAATCTCTTGGGATCTAGATCTTGGAGTCTTTGGTTGACTTTCCCCCTTGTTCTTCCTCTCCAATCTCATCCTAGCATTCGTTGCTTTGGTGGGATTTGAGTGTGAAGGACTTGAACACCTCCGGTGTTCTTGCTTTGCATCATTGCATAGTGTTGAGCTCTCCACCACGATTTGTTCGAGTGAGAGACCGTGAGCTTGTTACTCTTGGAGGGTGACCTCCTAGTTGGCTTGGTTGGTGTCCCGGTGATCTCTTCGTGGAAGATTGTGAAGGGGCCCGGGCTTCTCCTTCGTGGAGCTTGTGAAGTGGTTGTGGAGCTTGCCATCTCCGGAGCGGAGGAAAAGCTAACCATAAGGAAAGGGCCATTATCCTTCGTGGGTGTGGTTCGGAGAATAGGGTGAGCCTTCGTGGCGCGGGGAATCCTTCGTGGGACCTCCACTCCTCCAAACGTGACGTACCTTGTTGCAAAGCAAGGGAACATGGGAATACATCCTCGTCTCCGCGTGCCTCGGTTATTTCTATACCCGAGCTCTCTTTCCTTGTGATAGCCATCGTGCTTGAAGTACATATTGTTGGAGATATGCCCAAGAGGCAATAATAAAATGGTTATTATAATATCTTTGAGTTTATGATAATGTTTACATACCATGCTATAATTGTATTAACCGAAACATTGATACATGTGTGTTATGTGAACAACAAGGAGTCCCTAGTAAGCCTCTTGTATAACTAGCTTGTTGATTAATAGATGATCATCGTTTCATGATCATGAACATTGGATGTTATTAATAACAAGGTTATGTCATTATGTGAATGATATAATGGACACACCCAATTAAGCATAGCATAAGATCACGTCATTAAGTTATTTGCTATAAGCTTTCGATACATAGTTACCTAGTCCTTATGACCATGAGATCATATAAATCACTTATACCGGAAAGGTACTTTGATTACATCAAACGCCACTGCGTAAATGGGTGGTTATAAAGGTGGGATTAAGTATCCGGAAAGTATGAGTTGAGGCATATGGATCAACAGTGGGATTTGTCCATCCCGATGACGGATAGATATACTCTGGGCCCTCTCGGTGGAATGTCGTCTAATGTCTTGCAAGCATATGAATAAAGTTCATAAGAGACCACACACCACGGTACGAGTAAAGAGTACTTGTCAGGAGACGAGGTTGAACAAGGTATAGAGTGATACCGATGATCAAACCTCGGACAAGTAAAATATCGCGTGACAAAGAGAATTGGTATCGTATGTGAATGGTTCATTCAATCACTAAAGTCATCGTTGAATGTGTGGGAGCCATTATGGATCTCCAGATCCCGCTATTGGTTATTGGTCGGAGAGAAGTCTCAACCATGTCTACATAGTTCACAAACCGTAGGGTGACACACTTAAGGTTTGATGTCGTTTAAGTAGATATGGAATATGGAATGGAGTTCGAAGTTTTGTTCGGAGTCTCGGATGGGATCCAGGACATCACGAGGAGTTCCGGAATGGTCCGGAGAATAAGATTCATATATAGGAAGTCACTTTCCAAGTTTGAAAATGATCCGGTGAATTTATGGAAGGTGGTTTCTAGAATTATCCGGAAATAAATTACTATGGAAGGAGGAGTCCCGGAGGGACTCCACAAACCCTAAACAGCCAACTAAGTGGGAGGGTGGAGTCCATGGTGGACTCCACCTCCTTGGCCGGCCAAGAAAAGGGGGAAGGGGAGAGTCCCTGTCCCTCTAGGTTTCATCCATAAGGCAGTTTTTCTGTAGGGGTCTTATTCGAAGACTTTGGGCAAACCTTTGGGGTTCCACCTATATAATGAGGAGGAGAGGGAGGGGGCAGCCCATGGCTTGGCCGCACCACCCCTGCCCCCTTGAGGCCGGCGCCCATGGCACCCCCTCTCCCCAAACCCTAGCACCCCTCCTCCACTACTTCTCCCGCATATGCTTAGCGAAGCTCCGCCGGAGATCTCCATCGACACCGCCACCACGCCGTCGTGCTTCCGGGATTCCGAGGAGGATCTACTACTTCCGCTGCCCGCTGGAATGGGGAGAAGGACGTCGTCATCAACACCGAACGTGTGACCGAGTACGGAGGTGCTGCCCGATCGTGGCACCGCGATCAAGATCTTCTACGCACTTTTGCAAGCGGCAAGTGATCGTCTACCGCAGCAATAAGAGCCTACTCTTATAGGCTTTGGAAATCTTCAAGGGTTAGTCTCGTTCATCCCCTCGTTGCTCCCATCTTCTAGATTGCATCTTGGCTTGGATTGCGTTCTCGCGGTAGGAATTTTTTTGTTTTCTATGCAACGTATCCCCACAGTGGTATCAGAGACGTGTCTATGCATAGATGGTTGCACGAGTAGAACACAATGGTTTTGTGGGCGTTGATGCTCTTGTTGTCTTTAGTTTGAGTACTTTGCATCTTTGTGGCATAGTGGGATGAAGCGGCCCGGACTAACTTTACATGACCGCGTTCATGAGACTTGTTCCTCGTTCGACATGCAACTTGTATTGCATAAGAGGCTTTGCGGGTGTCTGTCTCTCCTACTATAGTGAAGATTAAATTTACTCTTCTATTGACAACATTAGTATCACCGTTGTGGTTCATGTTCGTAGGTAGATTAGATCTTTCTCGAAAACCCTAAACCACGTAAAATATGCAAACCAAATTAGAGACGTCTAACTTGTTTTTGCAGGGTTTGGTGATGTGATATGGCCATAATGTGATGATGAATATGTATGAGATGATCATTATTGTATTGTGACAACCGGCAGGAGCCTTATGGTTGTCTTTAAATTTCATGTTGAGTAGTATTTCAAAGTAGTTGTAATAGTTGCTACATGAGGTGAACAACCATGAAGACGGCGCCATGAACCTTGACGCTACGCCGACGATGATGGAGATCATGTCCGTTGATGATGGAGATCATGTCCATGCTTTGGAGATGAAGATCAAAGGCGCAAAGACAAAAGGGCCATATCTTATCACATATGAATTGCATGTGATGTTAATCCTTTATGCATCTTATTTTGCTTAGAACGCGATGGTAGCATTATAAGATGATCCCTCACATTAATATCAAGATAATAAAGTGTTCTCCCCTCGTATGCACTGTTGCCAAAGTTCGTCGTTTCAAAGCATCTCGTGATGATCGGATGTGATAGATTCAACATTCATATACAACGGGTGTAAGCCATGTTGCACAAGCGGAATACTTGGGTTTGCTTGACGAGCCTAGCATGTACAGACATGGCCTCGGGACAACGGAAACCGAAAGGTTGAACACGAGTCATATGGATGATATGATCAACATGTTGATGTTCACCATTGAAGCTACATCATCTCACGTGATGATCGGTTTTGGTGTAGTGGATTTGGATCGTGTACTACTTAACAACTATGAGGGATGTTGTATTAAGTGGGAGTTCATTAGTAATTAGATTAAAACATGAACTAATTATCATAAACATAGTCTGAGTAGTATTTTGAATTAATTTTGTAGTATTGGCATCCGTTTACTACTATGCGCTAGTCTTGTAATTGAGATAGAAATACTGCTAAAATCTGATAAGAAACTTTACGGATTGGTACCGTATTGTTAAAGAATCAAGAATTGATTAAGTCCTATTGCAAATTTTTAGTAAACCTCATATTGTTGATTCAATGAGCTATGGTTTCAATTAGTAACTAAAGTCATCTTGTCTCCGTGAAACTTGAAGTTCAAATCTGTTTGAAAAGTAAGGAGCTGAAAATTTAGTTTTCAGAAGTAATCAAGGTATGAGATATATGTGATATCTAAGACCTTATTACAAGATGATAGAATATAATTTGGTGAGACTACATAAACTCATAAGTTTTATGGGAATGTACGAAGGTTGAAGACGCAAGGCGTCCCAATCCTCCAACTATTGGGGCACTAACAATATTCGCATATCCATGAAGTAATCGTCCTTAGTATGCACCGTTGCTAAGACTCGTCGTTTCGAAGCATCACGTGATGATCGGGTGTTATAGATTCTGCGTGTGCATACAACGGGTGCAAGCCAGATTTGCACATGCGAATACTAAGGTTAAACTTTATGAGCCAAGCATGTACAGACATGGTCTCAAAAAGTCATCATGATACAATGGATAAAATTATGAGTGAAATTGTTCATCATATTACAAGGTTACTAATAGTGAAATCCGGAACACTTGTCATATGATGATCAACTTCAAAGTAAGAACCTCAAGGTTATTGGTATTTGACCAACAAACCTAGAAGTTATTGATGATTGAAGTGTTTTTCTGAATAATGAGGAAAGCTAAAAGAGAAACTACAAAAGATTATTGGCAGAAAGAAAAGACTAGAAAGTCTAGCTCAGGTGTATATAAATGATATACATGTTATGGTTGTATTCCTAGTTAGATCACACAATGAAATTCTTGGGTATTAGTACCATATTGGTTGGTATGAAGTGTCATACAAAACAACACAATACAAGAATACAATGGCCTAAGTGGTCGACAAGGAATATGATAGGAATACACGTCTGGAACAAAATAAAGTGTTATTATGTTCGTCGTTGGCATTCTATCTAGCCCTTAGAATTTATAATAAAGAACTTAATAATTGTTATTTTGCTCTGGTCAAATGAAAACAATGAGTTGTTCAAATTATGACATTACTCCATATATGATGGATAAGTTATTATAAATCTTAATGGTGAAACACACATACATAACACTAACGCTAAAATGCCATAAGGCAAATGATTTTAATTCCACTTATTTGTGGAACCGCCATTTAGGTCATGTTAGAAAGGAACGCATGAAGAAACTCCATGTAAATGGATTTTTGGAGTCATTTGATTTTTGAATCATTTGGTGCTTGCAAATCTTTTCTAAAGAGAATGATTAAAATACCGTTCATAGGCCAAGAGTTGAACGGGCAACTAACTTAGTGGAAAAATACATGATGATGTATGTGGTTCACTGGACATAGTTGTGTGCGGGAGATTCTTCTACTTCATGAAAACTTTCAACAATGAATTGAGTATATATAGATATATTCGATAAGGAAGAAGTTTGAAACATTTGAATGGATTCAAATAATTTTCAGCATGAAGTAGGAAATCATCGTAATAGAAAAGTCAAATATCTATGATTGGATCATGGTGGAAATATTTGAATTACGAGTTTTAGCGAACATCTAAGAGAGTTATGAAATTATTCTACAACTCACGTTTCTTGGAGTATCATAGTGATGATGAAGTATCCAAGAGATGTATCCAAACTTTGTTGGAATAATGATGCGATAAAATAAAATAAAGCCATTATATTTTTTTTGTGGATTATGCTTTAGAGACTACCGCTTTTACACTGAATAGAGCATCATCATGATCCGTAGAAATGACACCATACGAGTTATGGCATGGGTATGAACTCTAATAGTCCTTTCTTAAATTTTGGTATGCATAGCATAAGTAAATAAGTTTACAACCAAAATCGGATGAATGTCTTTGTTGGTTATCCCAGAGAATTGATTGGGAATTCTTCCCACTATGGAGACAAAGACAAAAGAGTTTGTCAATGTTTCTTATTTCCAAGAAATTGTTTCTAGCGAAATTTTTGAGTGGGAGGATAATAGAACTTGATAAAGTTTATGAACCTGAGCATAATGATCAGAGTAGCGCAGCATCGGAATTGGTTCCGGAAGCGGCCACGACGATCATGGCTCCCATGACTACAAAGTGTTTTAGCCATGGAGATCGAAGTACATATTGAACCTTGTAGGTATGGTTTACTTTGTGATCAAATAAATGATTTGTGGACAAAGGATTGATTTTGAACAATGATAAACCAACTACAAACAAAGAAGTTATGATGGGCCCTGACTCCGTTAAAATGACTATACGCCATGAAATCCAAGATAGATAAATACTTTTTGAAAGTAAAAAGATCTATAAAATTGATGGACTTGGATGAAATATCCTTGAAGAAGCTAGATTTGTCGAAAAATTGTTTACGACAAAGTTCAAAGAGTTGACTACGATAAGATTAGATCTTCCGTAGCAATGCTTATAGTCTATGTGGATTATTCTAGTAATCACTACATATTTCTTTTATGAGATATGCTAGTAGGATGGCAAAATACATTACTTATCAGATGTGTGTATTAAAGGTGTATACAAGATACAACCAATTGTTTTGCTAGTCCGTAGAATACTAAATAGGTATACAAACTTCAATTGGATGAAGTGAGTATCACGGAGTTGGAATCTTCACCAGATGAAATAGTCAAAGAGTTTTTGATTTCATCAGAAACGATGAAGAGGCTTGCATTTGCAAGAAATTAAGTGGGAGCGTTGAGACATATTTATAATACTTTATGTAGATGACATATAGCTGGTTATAAATGATGTAATTATATACTTGATTAAAAATGTTTCATTGAGAAATTAACTTCAATGAAAGGATATGGACTGAAACAAATTTAGTGTCAAGATCTATGAAGATAGATTGAAACACATAATAAGTTTAAGTCAAAGTACATAGAATGGATATTGAAGTAGTTCAATATAGAAATATTAAGAAAATGTTCTTGTCATGTGAAGGTTTAACAAGACTTGAGTGTATCTGACACTCGATGAGTAAAAACACATGAGTGATTTTAGATCATGATTAATATGTACATAATCAGATATCTTGTGCTCTAAAAAGTTAGGAGCATATACCAGAATGATTCATGTGATGATCATTGAAAAACAGTAAGAATATTCTTGAGTACTTAAGAAGAACCAAGAATATATATATATAGTTTTTGTATGAAGAAATGATAAACAAATCGCTGTAAAGTGTTGCACCGATATTTGTTTTGTCACATATGAAAATAAAATTTCAATTTCAAATTAGACTAAGTGTTGTTTAAAAGGTAGCAAAATGAGCTAGAAGTTGTCTATGCTAGATTTAGAAGAGTTCTAAATATTGTGACGGATTCTACAAAAGAAGGCAAAGTATGTCATTGTTTTGACAATGACAAAAGATGTTAAGTCAAGAGGTTCTTTTAGAACTTGGTGTAGTTCCGACAGAGTCAGAACTTTGAAGCTATATTGTGTGTGACAATATTAGTGACATATTTCAGACCGCGGAATTAAGGTTCCACCAGAAGACCAAACATATTTAATGCCGACTCATTTGGAAATGAGTGATGCGTTGAGACGCAAATGAATTACAAAATACATACGGTTCTGAGCATGTCAAATCCGTTGACTAAAACCTCTCCCGTGAGCAAAACATGATAAAGCACCGGAAGGCCAAGGTGTTATATCTTTACAAATGTAAACTAGATTATTGACTCTAGTGCAAGTGGGAGACTGTTGGAGATATGCCCAAGAGGCAATAATAAAATGGTTATTATAATATCTTTGAGTTTATGATAATGTTTACATACCATGCTATAATTGTATTAACCGAAACATTGATACATGTGTGTTATGTGAACAACAAGGAGTCCCTAGTAAGCCTCTTGTATAACTAGCTTGTTGATTAATAGATGATCATCATTTCATGATCATGAACATTGGATGTTATTAATAACAAGGTTATGTCATTATGTGAATGATATAATGGACACACCCAATTAAGCATAGCATAAGATCACGTCATTAAGTTATTTGCTATAAGCTTTCGATACATAGTTACCTAGTCCTTATGACCATGAGATCATATAAATCACTTATACCGGAAAGGTACTTTGATTACATCAAACGCCACTGCGTAAATGGGTGGTTATAAAGGTGGGATTAAGTATCCGGAAAGTATGAGTTGAGGCATATGGATCAACAGTGGGATTTGTCCATCCCGATGACGGATAGATATACTCTGGGCCCTCTCGGTGGAATGTCGTCTAATGTCTTGCAAGCATATGAATAAAGTTCATAAGAGACCACATACCACGGTACGAGTAAAGAGTACTTGTCAGGAGACGAGGTTGAACAAGGTATAGAGTGATGCCGATGATCAAACCTCGGACAAGTAAAATATCGTGTGACAAAGGGAATTGGTATCGTATGTGAATGGTTCATTCGATCACTAAAGTCATCGTTGAATATGTGGGAGCCATTATGGATCTCCAGATCCCGCTATTGGTTATTGGTCGGAGAGAAGTCTCAACCATGTCTACATAGTTCACGAACCGTAGGGTGCCACACTTAAGGTTTGATGTCGTTTAAGTAGATATGGAATATGGAATGGAGTTTGAAGTTTTGTTCGGAGTCTCGGATGGGATCCAGGACATCACGAGGAGTTACGGAATGGTCCGGAGAATAAGATTCATATATAGGAAGTCACTTTCCAAGTTTGGAAATGATCCGGTGAATTTATGGAAGGTGGTTTCTAGAATTATCCGGAAATAAATTACTATGGAAGGAGGAGTCCCGGAGGGACTCCACAAACCCTAACCAGCCAACCAAGTGGGAGGGTGGAGTCCATGGTGGACTCCACCTCCTTGGCCGGCCAAGAAAAGGGGGAAGGGGAGAGTCCCTGTCCCTCTAGGTTTCGTCCATAAGGCAGTTTTTCTGTTGGGGTCTTATTCGAAGACTTTGGGCAAACCCTTGGGGTTCCACCTATATAATGAGGAGGAGAGGGAGGGGCAGCCCATGGCTTGGCCGCACCACCCCTGCCCCCTTGAGGCCGGCGCCCATGGCACCCCATCTCCCCAAACCCTAGCACCCCTCCTCCACTACTTCTCCCGCATATGCTTAGCGAAGCTCCGCCGGAGATCTCCATCGACACCGCCACCACGCCGTTGTGCTGCCGGGATTCCGAGGAGGATCTACTACTTCCGCTGCCCGTTGGAACGGGGAGAAGGACATCGTCATCAACACCGAACGTGTGACCGAGTACGGAGGTGCTGCCCGATCGTGGCACCGTGATCAAGATCTTCTACGCACTTTTGCAAGCGGCAGGTGATCGTCTACCGCAGCAATAAGAGCCTACTCTTATAGGCTTTGGAAATCTTCAAGGGTTAGTCTCGTTCATCCCCTCGTTGCTCCCATCTTCTAGATTGCATCTTGGCTTGGATTGCGTTCTCGCGGTAGGAAATTTTTTGTTTTCTATGCAACGTATCCCTACACATATATCTTGCTATCACTTGTGCTACATATATGTTGTGCCTATCTTGCTTAGCTCTAGTTGCTATTGTTACACTTAGTTGAGCTTAGCATATTTAGGGTTTGTGCTTGTAAACTAAACGATAGTTTAATTCCGCATTCTTCCAAGACAAATCCGCAAGAGTTTGTAATTGCCTATTCACCCCCCCCTCTAGGCGACATCTCGATCTTTTAACTTGAAGTCACAACGAATTGGTACACACAGATTGTTGCCATCAACTACTCATAGTGGTAGTAACATACTCTCTTCGTTTCGATCACTAAGGCGCACACGTATTACTAGACGAATTTTGGCCAAAAAAATCGCAACAAAATCTTAATTATATTGTACGTAATTATTATCATTGGATTTGCATCGAAGAAACTTTCTAATGATGCTAATTTTATACCAATAATATTTATATATTTGTATTTATTTTTTATCAAAGTAAAAAAAGGAAAATAAGAACGCTTTATTGATTGGAATGGAGGTAGTATGTAATAACATAGAACTACATGCAATGTTAACTAAGCATTTTGATGACATGATATGTCATTAATTGAGAAAAAGAGAGGATTGTGGTAATTAAATATGTTACAATCACATCACATGTCGCAAGCAAAAATGATTATACAAAATGATAAATGTAGCCTTCTATGTTATTACAACTATGATATTATAAAAAAAACTATGCTATTTATCAAATATGAAGGTTGTAACATACATTAGTTGATTAGTACCATGTTAGTACTCTACACTATGACTAACCTTAAGAGAGTTATAAAACTTGCCATATACTCCCCCGTCCGCGAAGAAGTGTACGTTTTCTTTTTTGGAAGTCAAACATTTTTAAATTTGACAAATTTTTATACAAAAATAGCAATATACATGACATTAAATTATTATATTATTGAACTACATGTTAAGATAAATCTAGCAATATCAATTTAGTGTCATAAATTCCATTACTTTTTTCCCACGAAGTTGGCCAAAGTTATAAATTTTAACTTTCCTCTATTCCTAAAAAAGATGCTTAATTTGTCTAGACCTGGATGTATACCGACACAATTTAAGTATAGATGCATACGAATCTAGAAAAATGCAAGGAGCCTTTTTTAAGGGATTTCTATTTTCGTGCCCTCGGGTCCTTAGTTGTGCTCAGTTTTCCCCAGCTCCTTAGTTTTTTCTCAGTTTTCCCCAAGTCCTTGTCTGAAACCCGCTGAAGGAGCTCGGACGGAAGGAATTCGTTAAGTTGACCGTTATGTGTTGACGAGTGGGGTCGTGTCATTTGTGGGGCCGCGTCGTGTGGGGCTGGTAGGAAGGGATCGCGTGGGACAGGACGAGACCGTGTTTTGTGTGGCCGTAGCGTGTGGGGCCGTAGCGTGTGGAGCCGTGTGCGTCCGGGATGTGGGCATGAGTGGTTTATGTCTCTGTCGCCCAGATTAGCAGTTTTCAATGTACCTTTTTCCTCTCTCTCGCTCGATCTCATTCATATTTGATAGCCCAAATTGGTAGCAAATCTAGAACAACTTCTCCTTCTGTTTTTTAACGCCATTCATTTTTTTATGCCTTCGTTTTTACCCAATCAGGTAGGAAATCTAGGGCACAAATCCAGAGAAAATATAGGATAAGCTGTATACAGTAGTACCGATATATTCACGACAGATCCAACAGTAGTACCGATAGATACAACATAAGCTACATTTTACATGAATTTAAGCTGCTCTACAGATAGAGTAGTCACATACATAGAGTGCAGTAGGCACGTTAAACGCCTCCAGGTAGCGCCTGTGACTCGCTTGGAGGTTGCGCAGGTGAATCCCAAGTGCTTTGTGTTTGGCCATGAACGCATGCACGTTCACGGTCGTTCCAACTCTAGCGCCGCATCTGCCAATGGATTCAACATGGTTCACCAGGCAGTTGAAGTCGGTGGCGTGGAGCTTCCTGTTGCAGAAGGGGCACTTGTAAATGCCTCGAACAAAGGGGCCATCGTAATGGCCGGACTGCAGCCTCCTGAGGACGTGACGAGTCTTGGTGTGGAAGGACTCGTCGTCGCTGTCGACGTCGCTGCTCTGCACCTGTCACGTAGCACCAAAGATCGTGCAAAAAACACGGAGTCAGTTGCAACGATGATGGAACAGAGAGTGAACAAAGATCAGGCATGATAATATGAGCTCAAAAAAAAGAGGTAGCCTCAGTTACATTGGACACACTTATATCTAGGATTTGAGTGAGTAAACCAAAGATCATGCACAACAAATTTGTACACACCAATTGTTTACTGACCAAATCCTGAATCAATTTGTGCGCAAATACTCATCATTATCGGCACAAATCTTAAATAAAAGCAAATCACAAACACTAATAATGCAAGATCTAACACAAAAGGATTGAACTAGGAACAGACGAACCCTAATAACAACAGATCTAACACAAATGGATTGAACTAGGAACAGACGAACCCTAATAATGCTAGATCTAACACAAAAGGATTGAAAATGGGATAAGAACAAGGGAGCAAAGGGTTACCTCCGGCTCGTCGTCGACGATGCTGGTGTCGTAGGGGTTCTCCAGCGCGACGTACGGCACTGGTTCGTACGGGTTCCAAGCGACGGGGGCCTGGACGGTGGCGGCGGCCAATGCGCCGGTGGCTGATGCGCCGACTGCTACGTTGGAAGCAGCAACAGGGGCCTGGACGGGGGCAGCGACCGATGCGCCGGCGGCTGATGCGCCGACAATGGGCATCTCATTCTTCTCCATCGCCGGCGGTTTTCTTCGGGGTTTTTTCTTCGGTTGTGGAGAAGATGATGGGATAGGATAGGCGGTTGCAGTGAGAACGTGCGTCAAGGGAGATAAAAAGGGATCTATAAATACGAAGGTGGCGTGTACCGCAACACGCGTCCGCTATGCACGGCTGCAGCGTGCACCGCGACACGAGTCTAACCCTGAGACGTTTGGTGTACTCAGTTATAACCTCGGGCCTTATACAGAAATTTTATCTGTACTCAGTTTTCCCCTCGAGTACTTAGACTGGCAAGTGCAGTATACTCAGTTTTACCCTCAAGTAGCTGGTTAACAGAGAGTCAACAAATGAGATTAACATATCTAATTGTGTCATTTCATGCACGAAAAAAATCCAAAAAAATAAAAACATAGTGGCACTTACTCATGAAGTCTTCCTACGCAACCTGCCACCTAGAAAAACTTAACAAGCATATATAAATCAAGTTTTACCACAAATTGCCACTTCTCAGAATCACTAGTGTAGCTATGAAGATGCATGGTTTTCCACTCAAACCCCTTTGCAAAACATCTTCCCCAAAAACATAGTTTGTCTAAATGATGCCATAATTGTCACACTCATGTATATTTGAATTGCAAATAATTTCATGTAGCCCAATATGAATTATATTGTACAAAACACGCATTTTTCATTTTGTAATTCTTTTGTTTGAATCTCTTAGTATATTTACTATTTATGTGCCCTTGGATTCTTAGTACTACTCAGTTTTGCCCTCAAGTTCTGTCACAAATGCTCTCAGAAGCCCAAACTTATCCTGATTGGTTGAGCCGTTGTCACACGGATCGACTCCAAGAACCGTTGATCAACTGATCTAACGGGCAGTATACCCCTCTCCGTCTCTTCGTGGCCACCCCTCTCTCTCTCTTCGTGGCCACTCCTCTCTCTCTCTGTCGGTGGAGAGTGCCACCCCTCTATTTATGTGCAATAACGAGTTTACCACGTAATATAGTTTGCGGATTTCAGTGAATGCATTATTTTTCACCCCTCTAACAATTATCAACTATCTTTATCTTTCATTTTCTTTTAGGGAATATAGTTTGGGATATTGTTTTGGTAATTTTAAACGGCCCAAAATTGGTATAATTTTAGTATAAACATGAGGCATACATATTTGCGGATTTCAGTGAATGCATTATTGTCACCCCTCTAACAATTATGAACTATCTTTAGCTTTCCTTTTCTTTTAGGAAATATAGTTTGGGATATAGCTTTGGTAATTTGAAACGGCCCAAACGTGGTATAATTTTGGTATAAACATGAGGCATACATATTTGCGGATTTCGGTGAATGCATTATTGTCACCACTCTAACAATTATCAACTATCTTTAGCTTTCCTTTTCTTTTAGGGAATATAGTTTTGGTAATTTGAAACGGCCCAAAAGTGGTATAATTTTGGTATAAACACGAGGCATACATATTTGCGGATTTCGGTGAATGCATTATTGTCACCCCTCTAACAACTATCAACTATCTTTAGCTTTCCTTTTCTTTTAGGGGATATAGTTTGGGATATAGTTTTGGTAATTTGAAACGGACCAAAAGTGATATAATTTTGGTATAAACATGAGGCATACATATTTGCGGATTTCAGTGAATGCATTATTGTCACCCCTCTAACAATTATCAACTATCTTTAGCTTTCCTTTTCTTTTAGGGGATATAGTTTTGGCATATTTGGGGGATTTCGGTGAATGGATTATTTGTCACCCCTCTAACAAATATCAACTTTCTTTAGCATTCCAATATAGTTGGTAATTTCGGTGAATGCACACACTAACTATGAAAACAACTACAAGTACATGTAACTGAATAATGGATTTGTAACAAGGTATCCCTTGTAACAACTTCTAGCGCCTGGTGCCGATCGCAATTATACAACAGAAAAAACAACCAGCCATCAGATTAGCTTGCTTCTTCAACTCGATCAGCTGCCTTAACTGCTTGTTCATTTTCTTCAGTTCTCACTTCACTTCCACCAGTCCTGCATTGGGAGCATTAGGCATAATCGGAACGGCTCCTCTTTCTGCCGCATTCTCTACAACAAGTCCCCCTCCCAAATTGCGCTCCCCAATAGCGCCAATTGATTCTTACAATTGAAGTCTCTGAACATACACATCGATCCACTCGAAATGCCTGCATTTCTTCAGGATCTAAAAAGAACAACGTGAACCCTAAATCCCAAATTCGAGGAAATAACAAGAAAATCGAGAGAAAACAGAGAAATTGGATCGAGATCTAACCTTATCCCCCTCTCTATATGGAAAGCTCTCGCATGCAAGGAACTCACGTCCACGGTTGCCGTTGTCGTCCGTCTTACAGATCGACCGCTTCAGAGGCTCCTGTCGTGGGCAGTCAGGGCATCTTGTTAAAGGCACGGATCCATACTGCGGCCATGAAGAACCGGAGGTCGAAGAGAAACTAGACATCAACCGCCTGCCGGAGAAGGGCTGCCGCTGGCGGAGAAGAAGAACAATGGGGCGCAGGGAAAGAAAGGGGAAGCAATGGCACGGGCACGGGCGCGGGGCTGGCTCGGGCTCCCATTTTGCAACGGTCACCTGGGTAAGCTGTGGGTCCGGCGCGCTAACGTGGACAAGTTGTGGGTCCCACGATGTTCTGGATAAGTGGAGACGTGTCCACTGCGGGGCACCAACAACGGCCCCACTTTCCAGCACCAACCAACGTCAACTAAACGGGAATCCTCCGTTCGAGCTCCTTCCGCGGGTTTCAGACAAGTGATTGGGGAAAACTGAGGAAAAACTAAGAAGCTGGAGAAAAATGAGTACAACTAAGGACCCGAGGGCACGGAAATAGAAATCTTTTTTTTAAACGGAGGACGTGTATGTCTAAACATACACTTATTTATGGATGAAGAGAGTATAAAATTTACATCCCCTCTCCAAACAAACATATATTGAGATGAGGGAAGAAAACACAACATTACATCGAGAAGAAAAAATAAATAAACTTGAAAAAAAATATGAGAAAAGTTTTATTATTATGATATTTGAATTGGGTGTGCCTATTTGATTGCGAACGAACTTCGTTCTTAGTCACATGACATCATCAAATCTCAGTTGCAACCGAAGTCGCAACTCACCATTTGCATGAATCACAAAGCAAATTTAATGGATTGAAGATAGTTTTTTATAGTTGCAACCTCACTTGCGACTGAAAAATCAATCTTACTTGCAACCTAATTTATAACTCAAATATATGAATCACAATACAAATCGGATGGTATATGACTGAATGAGTAGGGAAACCGATTTGAATTTATGGTGTATCGAAGATGTGCTTAGCAACTATTTGTAATTTTATTTTATGTCAAGTTATTTATACTACTATTAATAATTATTAATAGATTGGTGAAATTTTCGTAAAAGAAGTGCTAACTAATATACAGAGCATAGCAAACCAAGGCAACATGCACTTGCCCAAAAGGGACAACTTGTTTTCGAGAGAGAGCTGAAAAAAGGCAACTTGGCAATGCGGGCCAAGCCAAAACTGAGCTGGTGGGGCACCAGTAGAGTCCACGGGACCATGACCCAACTTAGGCCCGCCATTCAGCAGTCCAAAGTTCGACTTTTTTTGGGGTTTAGCTGAACCTCCATGCCCCACGACAGAGCCTCATGGCCGTCGCCGTCGACGTCCGCGGCTACATCCAGCTCCTCCGCTCCTGCAGCGCCGTAACCGGCCAGCAGCTGCACCAGGCCCTCCTCAAGTCGGGCCACGTCCCGTCCTCCCTCCCGCCATCCAACTCGGTCCTCCTCATGTACGCGCGATGCTCCCCTGCCCACCGCCGCGACGCACGGCGCCTGTTCGACGAAATGCCAGGCAGGAACTGCTTCTCCTACAACTCCCTCGTCACCGCCCACCTCAACTCCCGGGACCACCATGCGGCGCTCATGCTCTTTCGCTCCATGCCCGAAAGGAACAACTTCTCGTGGAACACGGTGATCACCGGCATGGTCTCCGCCGGCGACCTCGACACGGCCCGTGCCCTGCTGGAAGAGATGCCCGTCAAGGACGCCGTGGCTTGCAACGCCGTGTTGCATAGGTATGTCCGGAGCGGGCGCATGGACGAGGCATTTGCTTTGGTCAGAGCGATTGGTTTGCAATGCGGCACGGCAGCAGCCTCACCGTGCAACGATCCATTTGTGCTTGCCACTATTGTCGGTGCTTGCGCTGACCGGATGAAGTACGATTTTGGGAGACAAGCACATGGTCGGATGGTGGTTGCCAAGGTCGAACTGGATTCAGTGTTGACTTGCACATTGGTTGACATGTACTGCAAGTGTGGCGATCTGGACTCTGCTCGCCGTGTCTTTGATGGTTTAGCGCAGATTGATGAGTTCTCAGTTTCTGCCCTGGTCTATGGCTATGCTTCACGTGGACAGTTAGACGAGGCGTTACGTATTTTTTACAGGGTGGAGAACCTCAACATTCTGTTGTGGAATTCTGTCATCAGTGGCTGTGCATTTGCCTGCCTTGGAGATGATGCTTTTGCTCTTTTTGTAAGGATGATGCTGTCAGATGTGTTGCCCGATTCTTCAACTTTTGCCAGCGTTCTGAATGTCTGTGCTTTTTCGGGCATGCTCAAGCCTGGGATTCAGATACATGGGTGTGGTCTCAAGAGTGGGACTGTGAATGACATGATAGCAGCAAGTGCTCTTATTGACTTCTACTCAAAATGCAGCCTCTGGGAGGATGCCTGCCGAGCTTTCAGTGAGCTTAGGTTTCATGACACCGTTGTGCTCAATTCAATGATCACCGTATACTCAAACTGCGGGCGGATAGAAGAGGCGAAAAGAGTTTTTTACAGGATTACTAGCAAGAGTGTCATATCATGGAATTCTATGGTTGTCGGGTTGAGCCAGAATGGGCATGCAATCGATGCCATGGAGCTGTTTTGTGAGATGCATCGCCTTGGTGTGAGACTTGACAAGGTTGCTATAGCAAGTGCTCTGAGTGCATCAAGTAACATTTGCTCCATAAGTTTTGGGGAGCAGATCTTTTCTCTTGCCACCGTTCGTGGCTTGCAGTGTGACAATGTTGTAGCCGCTTCACTCATTGATCTGTACTGCAAATGTGGCAACTTGGCCAGTGGGTGCAAGGTTTTCGATGGATTAGACAAGTCTGATGAAGTCCTCTGGAACTCAATGCTAATTGGTTATGCTTCCAATGGGCATGGACATAAGGCACTGGAACTCTTGGAGTTGATGAAAGTTAGGGGTATAAGACCAACCGAACGGACATTTGTTGGTGTCCTTTCTGCGTGCTGCCATTCTGGACTTGTGGAAGAAGGACTGACATGGTTTAAGCAAATGCAGGAAGATTTCTGCGTGTCTCCATCAGCTGAGCATTATGCATGTGTGACTGACCTGTTAGTCCGTGCAGGTCGGTTAGATGAAGCAGTTGAGTTCATAGAGAATATGCCCTTTAAAGCTGATCCAATAAGTTGGACTACAATTGTTAGTGGATGCAAAGCTCAGGGCAATGAGGCTCTAACTCATAAGATGGCAAAGAGGCTGACGGAGATGGGGAAATCAGAGTCACCACATTCCAGTCTGTATGTGCAGCTGTCCAGTGTGCTTGCTGCTCAAGGGGATTGGGTCAAATCAGAAGAAATGAGGGGTTTAATGCGTGAGAGAAGAATCGCGAAGAAACCTGGTTACAGTTGGATTGACAGTTAGGAATTACATTACTATGAGCTGCTGTGTTGAAAATTTATAGGAGCATATTATTTTCGCTTTTGTCTGGGAGAAGTTGTTTTTCGACCGCAAAACATCCATGTAAACAGATGAGGAAAGAAATTGCCGCTGGAAAAATATAAAGAATGCACACAGAGGAATGTTGGCTTTGTCTATCAAATTGCCTTTTTACTGACCATGAATAAACTCCGGTGGGGAAGATACTGCGCCGAGTTTGCTTTTTTCACTATTCGGAACAGAAAGATTTGGAGACACCAGGTTTTGGCACTCCTAGCAGTAAGAAATGTACAGGTAATTCTTTCTAAACGTTTTTCCTCATTAATGCCATTTTTCTGCTGTCAGTACTATAGATAGGCTGGATGACATTCCACTTGGCTACTGGTTGGAATCACTAGATTGTGAATTACCTTTTATATCCAATCGACTTTACTGGTCCTGGAATGCTATTGGGCAACACCTTCCATCTCTGATGAACTACTGTCAGTTTTGGTGTAAAAAAGTTGCCAGTTCTCTAACATGTCATTTTATCATATAGGAGTAACATGTCTTCACGCCGAGTGGTTGGGAGTGCCTGCTGCCTTCCCACCCATCCGAGTTTCAGTCCCCTTGCTGGCAATTTCGGTGGTGTTGGACCATTCTTTTTAGTGAAATGCCACGAGGCTCCTCCCCTGTTAGTCTTTTTTTTTTTCTGGAACTTTTGGCTATCACTGATAAGTGGATATGGTACTCCATCTTCTTCTGGGAAGGCCAGCTTGCTTCACTGGGGCATCAAAGAACCGCATTGCGCGTACTGAGTGCAGAGCTCCAGAAGGATAGCAGCTTGTGTCAGGCAAGTCCTCTGAAGGATCCCAAGGTTCTATATGCAGAAATCTCCGACGCCAATTTGAAAATCCAAGGAGGAGGAGGTTAAACTTCATCTATTACTCGTACTAGATTGTGGGGGGTGGGGTGAGGTTTTTTGCTTATTGTAAAAAGGGTTCATGTTTCCAGTTTTGAAGTAGAAATTACTGGAATGAATCAAAGAATGGTATCATTTAAATTTTGGATGATATGTAGTGAAAAGCAGTAAGGTGTGAACCTTTTCTCATTCCATTTTTGACAATTTCACTACGCGTACATTTTCATTGACAAGAAAAGGGTTTTCCGGTCTCGAAATGTGCTCAGCTAGTTCCCCATGGCTTAAACATTTTGTTTGCCATTCATATTGTCAAAAAATATCCTTGACACAGAGTTCTATTCAGATGATTAAACAATAACTGTGGCTAGCGACAAATGCATATTATTATTTTTGACTTGGAAAACTCAAGTCAGTTAATTAACTGCACAGTAGACATACTGGCCATGCTTCCAGCCACAGCGACTGTAGCTCTTGCTGATTCATAACTCATAACTCATACCATATAGAAACAGCAACAAAATTGAGACATAATCCGTACTGGTTTGCAATTCAAAATTTACAAAGAAATATTTTATGAACGTCAAGTTCACCACATCAACTCCATTTTTCTCTGGATCCTCAAGATGGCGCAAGGTTCGCAAAAAAAAAAAACACTGCGACAAACAAAAAGAAAGTAGAACACATAACAACAGCTAAAATGTAGTAGAGTAATATGAGTTCACACAGCATGATTCAAATCATGGTTCACAAAAAAAAAAAAATCATGGTTCACACATTTACACAATATTGATTTTTTTTAGTTCGATTTAGTGAGTTTAATTGATTTTGCTTGTAGCAGGGTTGTCTAGCTACAAGCATCCAAAGACTCGAGTCTACTACGTGGCCCCCGCCACTCACTTTACTGCCGTGAGCAGTGAGCCCATCACTCCACTTCAGCTGTCTAGTCTAGCGGAGCAAAGAGAAGCAGCACATAGCAGCAGAAGAGGAGAGGAGGAGGAGGAGGAAAAGGAGGCGGGATGGGGAATATCCTGAGGTCCCAGAAGCAGCAGCAGCAGCAGAAGCCGCAAGAACATGTAGATCCCCATGGTCTCAAGCCGGCCACATCCGCCATTGCCGCCCTGACGCGCGACCTCCGCAGCTTTGAATCCTCATCCGTGGTAAAATCTTCCACCGTATCCCAAATCATCTAGGTTATAAGATTATTCACTGCGTAAGAGAAACTTCGTATGGTGTGCAATATGTGTGTTACAAATTTGGGGGGGGGGGGGGGTGAGAAATTATATATGTTTTCAGTTTAATTTTGTCCCCGATACATGTGCGTGATTTCGTTCTTTTGGCATTGTACAAGTTTCAAACCTATGACCTATTTTGATAATGCTTTCATTTTTCTGTTCTTTGATCTTTTTGAGGCTGGGGGAGTATTCTCTTCTACTCCGTATCTATTATCTGAAAGAAATCAACGGAAATTTATTCTTCATACTATCAGGTCCCTGAAGGGCTCGGACAGCACGTTACATCGTCCAAGCAAGAACAGATTACATGGTAGGGAGTTTCCCAAAAGGCTTGTACAGTTAATTTCTTTTTGAAAATAAATAAAATTAGTACATGTTGTGTAACTGTTGATATCACTGTTTGTTTGATTCCTCTAAGTTGAGTAGAATTAAGGCATATATTTGTTTTGAGGGGAATTAAGGCATATAATTACTACTACAAAACAATAAATTCCAGCACTGGCTTAGATTAATAAGTTGGACGATTGCTGGATGACTAAGTTTCTTTGTAGGACACCCTCATCCAAATATTTTTTTCTTACTCTTCATATGATAAAGTATTCAATACTTGCCAAAACATAGAACCAGCCGTGCATTTAAATGGTAAAACAAGAGCAGGACAATTTTGCAAGTGAATTGATGTCGTAGTAAGGTCTATTTGTTAAGACTCTTTGGTATCAAGAAACTGAAAATTACGAACTTTCTTGATAGAGACAAAAGGAACAAGAAACAATGATCGGGAGCAGTATAGGCAAAAAGATGTAGGATTACTTGGCGATTTGCAGTGATTGTTAATGGTTTGATTATCTTTCGGTGTACCGATGTGGCATTGTTAAGAAGATTGAGGCTGAATTCCAAATCAACGATGATTAAATCAGTGGAGGACGCGCACAGAATTTGCATGTATTATCTTATTGTTAATTATTTAGGAGGATTTATTTTGTGAGGATTATTCTAGGAGGATTTTAAAAAGCACATAAATACAAATCTCTCGCCTTTCCAAGATTTTAGTATGTTTAACTTTTACACCTGGTACTGAAAACACTGTTAGAAATTTCCAGTTAACCACAAGCAAATGTATGTGGAAGGTGGAACAAGTGGGAATAAGCAAGAGAGATAGTAATTGGCTGATCCTACTGACCTACAATTGCTATATGATACTATTAAGACATGAATTTCGACTGATTTTTTTTTGGATATAATGCTTTGGTCTTTTAATTCGCACGAGAGCAGGTACAAGTATATGTCAGAGGCATATAGGACTACGGCACCCTCACCAAGAACACCTGCAGAGGCTGCCCAGCTAGTTGCAACAGCTCTAAACTGGATCCCAAGAGTTGATTTGGAGGTAAATTGATTCTTTTTGATTTTTTGAAAATAGTTTAGTGGGAGTGTTTAAAGCTAAAGGAATAATACAAGCATCAATTGTTATATTTTTATGTTTGAAGTGTGGCAGATGCAACTACAAGCTTGCAAACTTTGTTAAAAGAAATAAATTTTCACACTACTATCAGTTTTGTATAGTCCAATATGATAAAACCAAGAAATTCACTGCAGTTTCATCATACTGTTGTTGTTCCAAAGTGACTATATATGTCCAACTCACTTCATCCATAAACAATGTTATTTCCTCAGGGTATTTTTGAGTTCTACAACTTCCCGACCTCATCACTCCCTGCAGCATCCTCAAACCACCTCTTGACATCACTACCAGCGGGCGTACAGTTTGTGCTGAACACTTTGCCGGTTAGATGTGATAAGCTATTCCGAAGAAATATGCTTACGCTGACATCAAAATATGAACAGTGCTTTATACTAGGCTACTAACATGGATAAATGCTGATTCTCACAATCACTATGGTTTTCAGGTTAATGTGAACTGCATTGGAGATGGTGATGGCTTTACTGCTTATATTGCCATAAGGGATGATCCCAGGGAGTTGGCGAATGTGCCGCAAGAAGTGTATGAGATGTTGACTGCAAGGACTAAAGCACGTATCCGTAGGGATTACTGGAGTGCTGATACCCTTCGAAGTACACTCGAAAAATCTGGATACAAGTATTAAAACTAGACCTTTCTATATTCACAGTCCTTAATACCAAAGTTCACAGATAAATGCAACAGGGAGTGTCAAAAGTTCGATATTTTAGCTTAGCATGTTCCAGTTGAAAAGATGAAAAAAAAGGAATGGTGCAATATGTAGAAAACCTCTCAGCATGCTCTTCCAAACAACATAAGAACGATATGAAGCAGCTATAATGTGACTAAATGTGGGGTAGGGATATTATCACATTTAATTAGGTTCTTGATTTGATCTTATCATATATTATTTGTAATAAAATGAGGATGCTTTACTAATAATTTTCGTGAGCAGGATAATAATCTGTTCAGGCAATGAGATCCTTGCAAGGAAATATCGAATCAGATTGAGGTATATTGTTGATGTAGTCCGCACCTTGAGATTAAAAAAATAACTAGAGTAATGTCGTTAACTACACGATCTTTCATGAGTTAAAGGGGGGTAGATGCTCCGGAGCTTAAGATGCCATATGGGAAGGAATCAAAGAATGCTTTGGTGAAGCTCATTGGTGGGAAAAGCACCAAGATTTATGTGTATGGGCAGGACCAATTTGAGCGCTATGTTGGCGACATCTATTGCGACACTGTGTTCATCCAGGTGAAAGATAAAGTTTCTTGTAAAAAGAGAGAGTAGTTATTCAGTAGAAAACACGTTTTTTAGGTTTTAATTTGATTGCTTCTGCCCTGATGAGAGTAATTTTGTATGTCTGACTCCTTCAGGAGGAGATGCTGAGGAATGGTCACGCTTGGCATTTCAAGAATTATGACAGACGCCCACAGTTTTCTGCAGTAAGCAATATACTATACATAAATGCACTTGTACAATATGCGGAAGAAATACTCTTCGATAAACCTGAAATACTATTCTCTAACAAACTTCCGTGAGTCATGCTCACCTAACATCCGATGTATAAGTTTAATTGTAGCTTGAAAATGGATGCGTTATTGTTGGAAATTAGTCTTAGGGTTCGTTTCATTCAAAGGAATGCCATAGGAATTTTGTAGGATTTTCATCCTTAGGAATTTTTCCATACATGGAAAGGCACAAAGCTGTATTTGAGTCTGATTCGAACAGCCTGCCATGTCAAGGTTGCCGTTGGGCCTTATAGTTTTGACTTTTGAGTATCACGTGTACAAGAAAAAGAGGACACGACTTGTGTGGCCTCAGAAAAAGGGACAATCCTGTGGGTTCCTTGCGTATGTGTTGCTTTCTTGTGTGCACGATGAATGCTTCCTGATTGATATGTTTGGTGTTTGCATACGATCCTTTGACCAATGCACATCATACCATCGTAACTCCCAGGTGCATATCAATATATGGTGTCCCTCCTTATTTGTTTATGCTGGCTGAAAGTTTTTACGTGCACTCTCATTGTGCAGTGGGAGAGAAAGGCAAGAGCTGCACGCAAAGGGCTTTGGGCGTCAAGGAACCCCGAGAAGCCGTGGCACTGGAGAAGAGACGAGCGCAATGAAAGACACGGCACCATTGAGGTCTATTTTCATCGTAGTTTGTTATGGCACCATGGGGTGTTACTTCCTAATTTTTTACTTAAGAGTACTATGCGCTCGCTCCCACTCATGCCACCACACGACCACACGAATACACATCCACTACACATGCTAGGATATATTATGAAAGCATGAGAGCCTTCACATAGCATCACACACTTTACCACTGAGTGCGCATGCCTGCGTGTACTTTGAATACAGCACACCATTTTCATCCCTTAAATCAAACCCGAGTCAGTTGGACGAGCATCCTCATTTCCGTCGCTAGGCCACACGCCCATTGGTTTTATTTGTGAATTCTAACTGTAATGGTCTTCGAGGGAAAGAAAAGAACAAACAGGAGATGAATCATCATCGTTGAAAGGTGACCTACAAATCTGAAACTCTTACGAGTTACAGTACATACTTCGGCTCTGGGTTAAAGCATCGATGGAAAGAAATGTCAACCTAATTAAAAATTACGGGATATGCAAGTGCAACTGAATCTCGAAGAGTATAAGTGACCTACTAGAAGTTGGAATATGTCTTTTATAAGTAAAGCTTCCAATGTTACAAGTTATTTGGAGAGCCAGTGTAATTTGCATGTCATATAGTTAGATTATGAAAACAGGTAGGTGTAATAGCTCTCCTTCAACCATGTAAAATATAGACAACATGAGTCTACATCAATATGATTGTACAAGTACACAACAAACTGTGGAAAGAAACAAATATGATCTGTTTACCTTCGAACTGGTTTAGCCGTAAATAGGAGGAATATACCTTTTTCCATTCTTAGAAGGCAGTGTTCTTTCCAAGCTGTTATCAGTACAAGCAGATCTATTATGTCCTTTTTATTTCTGTTAATCATGTTGTATGCTTTTGGTATGCAAATTCTTTACCTGCACTAACCAAATACTGAACTTCAGTGGGAAACATTGTTCGCCAAGGTCATTGCTTGCTTCGTTGCGGTAGCGGAAAGATTATTTATGGGAGGCATACTCCTTGCACGAAGAAATCTGCTGGTAATTCTTTTCTCTAAAAGGATTTTCTTCACTAGTGGCATTTTCTGCTGTCAGAGCTATTGATATACAGGAATTGGTGTTCCAGTTGGTTACCTTTCGATATTGCTAGATTGTGATAGGTTTAACCTGGAAGAGTTAACTAGATGTCCAAAATTTATGGAAACGACTATGTCAAATATTTCCAAATAAAACTCTTAATTAGCTGCATGATGGCAACACCACTGTAGAAGTGTCTGCTCTGATAGTCAAACACAACTGATCACTTGGTGGATTCTCTTGTTTGGGAACACATGGCTAGTGAAGGCAATTAAAGCTTCTTAAAAGCCCAACTGACATATTATGCAAAATAATCTTATTTATGCAGAAATTGGCAATCCTCTTGGGCCTTATGGAATTGGTGATCATATTTATGGAGCAATAAGGCTCTGCAAGTTAGGGAAGCAGCGCCCACCCAGCCTATGATACCGTATCTAGCTATGTAGTATTTCACATGATGCGTGTGCTTGAGTGCCTGTTTTAGCTTGTCTCTGTTAGCTTGTAGACTTCATTTGGTACTTAGGATGCAACAGCTTAGCTGCTGCGATGATGATGAACATTGAGCCGAGGTTTGTCTCTGTTGTGTCGGAACGGCTAGACTTCTCGAAATAGTGATGATTAATTCACTTGTGAAATTATATGTAACCGCAGCAACTTGCTGTCTTCTGACTCTTGGGCTTGTGGTTCTCGATATAAGCTGGCCTGGACTCCTGGAGCCTTGTGGTATCTAAGGAATGATGGTTGTTTTTACGTTGCTTTGTATTTAGCTATTGACATCACTTGTTCTGTCATACATGGCATCCACAAATGTTCAGACTATGAAATTGGCTGGGTGCTTTTATCATTCAAGTAAAATAAGAAGAGAAAGGTGATGATCGTCATACCTATACCTCGTAAGTGTAAAACAGTTTTGTTGTTTTGAGGCGAAACGAGAGGGAAATTCCCCACTGCAATTAAAGTTATGTACTCCGTAGAAAAGAGGTCAAAAGAGAAGAGAGCTAAGTATTGACCATGGTTAGCTCATGCATAGAGTTGCTTCCACTTCTGGAAGGTAGGTGTTTCATTCTGGAAGATCTTGTTACATATGATGCGTATAATCCAGTAATCCACGAGACTAGAATAATACAGTAATATCCATGAAGAAAGTCGTGTTATTTATGCACGAGCTAGCCATGGTGGGGCCATTGTTTTTGGAGCAGGTGCTAGCTGAGTGCTAGACTGCTAGCTGGAGGAGGCAAAAGGTGGATTGGTGTTGCATCTACCGCGTCGACGGCGACGGATCTCAGTGGTGTGGTGCAGCAGGGTCTCTTTAACGGACGCGGCACGATGAACCCGCACAGGGCAAGAGTGTTGTCTGGCGCCGTGACCGCGTCGACGACAAGGCCTTCTAAAAGGTATGTTGGAACAACTATAGGGGGAAGGGGAGGTGAATGGAGCTACTTAAAGTTTTAGTCTTTTTTTAATTTTAGAGCTTTCCGTGAGAAAGTAAATGTGAGCAAGATGGAAATGATAGCCTACATGATGCAAAGCCAAGGAACCACGGGTGAAACAAGTAACAAGGTAAGCGAGGTAAAGACACGAGACATGAGGGGTTGTTTCCCATAGTTCCTTCCCAAATAGAAGTATGTTCTATATTGAAGAGGTGTGGTACCACGAAGGCTAACCAGCAGTGGTGCCGATCAACTGGGTATCCAACCTTTACACAAGGTTGGGACATCACTCCACAATTTAATTGGAGGCTTTCAACACTATCTTCGAGCTTGGACAAGTCCCAACAAACTTCTTTGTGGTCTCCACAAGAACCCCCACAAAAGGAGATCCAGGGCTACAAGTTCTACTAGAGGAATCACAAGGGAAATCAATTTCCTTTGGTTCTACCATAGACTAAGAGCATCTCCACCGGTACTTCTCAAAAAGCGCCGGCATGCATACCGGCAGCAGGCTATGGGGAGCGCCGGCTGCATGCAATTAGTTTTTGGGACCGCGTCTCACTCCAATTAGCCCAATAGAGGCGCCGACACCATGCATGCACATGCAAGTGGGGACAGAAAAAGTAGGAGAGAGGAGAATCTTTAAAGAGCTGTGTCACATGCAAGTGGGGCACATGCAACTTTTTAGCGGAAATTAGACGCCGGCACTCCCAATCGGCTCCCTTCGCGAAGGGATTGCTACGGGCGTGCCGACGCTTTTATTGGGGTCTCAAAGTGGCCGGCGCTTTATCGGAACCACCGGTGTGGACACTTTCTCTCTAGGACCCCCAAAATGCTATTGGGAGGGAGGGCTATGGGGAGGATCGATGGGGATGCTCTAAAGACTTCGGTCTTCGATCTTTCCTTTTTTGGTTGGTCAATGACCGTCTTGTGCATCTACAGATAGTTAACACAACTATGAATACGGCAAAATTACATTCGAGATTTGGGTGTTGTAATCAAACACATAAAACATAAAAATGAGACTTTGCACTTTCACCTTGCAAGGACTATGCTGATCTCTGCCTTGAAGATGGCTTAGCAGTTCAATGACGGTGACGGCTTCTAAATCGTGTGCATGAGGTGCTCGGTAAGGGTCAGCTGGATTGGATGTGTGCCCCCGGTTCTCCCTAGAATAACTCGATAATATCCTGATGGCATGATCTTCTCCCGTTATCAGGTTAGTAGGTGTGGTTTGGTGGCTTTAGGTTAAAAATAAATTATTAATAAATCCCATATGAATCTTTTCGATGCAAATAAACATTTTATGCCATGAACAAATATTGGAATGAGGTGTTGAGGTCCATTCGCCTAGCACAAGTGTTCCATATCAAATCGACCCATAGGAGACCAGAAATCATAAATGTAGACCGAGCCACATGTAGCTTGAATTTTGAAAAAAAAAATCAAAATTGATATTTTATAGTTTGCAAAATATCAAAATAAATCTAGATGTAAACAATGTTGTTTTTACCAACATGTGAAATTTCAACTCTAAATATCTTATATTTAGGGTGGTGTAAAAATGACAAAATCTAACATCTATAGTAGTGAACGGATATTTCGACTTGAAATTTTACATGTTGGCACCCCCTCTATTATGAATTATAAAGGCAAATGGCTAATTCGCTAGAACGAAGAAAGTCCATAACTCTTCTTATTAGTTGTGCATGCACGGATAATTTCACATGCACGAGAAGAGAAAGACAAAGGAACATATTTTAATGGAGAGAGGACAACAAATAAAAAGATTTTATAATCTGTAAAAACAAATTATAAAGAAATGTCTGGCCTTATAATTTATAGGGATGGATTAGAAAACAACTATGTACATCTAGATTTAATGCATTTTTGAATTTTGAAAAAAGAAAACGAGCTACTCTAGGCTATAAAATCTACACTCCACTGGAAACAAAGCTAGAAATTTTGCGAACATTTTATTTTGTTCGAGAATATACCCTGGAAGATGTATTAATTATATAAGAGAAAGGCCAAGGTGGTCGATACAACGCACATCTTTTACAAACCTGATGATAAACAACCTGTCTTACCAACATCCAGCCACGTATGTCGAGAAGAAGGGGAGATGGTTTTAGGGTTGCGTGATGAAACCAAACAGGAAACACCGAAGCACGCCCTCGACTACAAGGCAACCCAAAGCAACATACCTCCCTTCACGCGCCAAGAGGAGTTGGCGAGAAGAAAGTAGCGTACTGATAGACTTAGGGTTCCCCTGGCAACCGAGGGGGGAGGAGGGTAAGGCACGATGAAGGTCATGAACACACCTCCAAGAAGGAAACGACACCTGGAAGCGTTGCCGTGGTCAGCATCGGCCACCACCGAGCAGAGCTTTTGCCCTGGCCATACACCGTGACCCTAATGCATCCGACACTAAAGATGGGGAAGGTGGAAAGCCGTCGGCTTTAGCCACCACCGTCAAGAGGAGAGGAACACCAAAGTTGAAGAGGTTATCGCCCAACATCGACACACCACAGCCACAACCGCGTAGCCCTCCACCGTTGACGCCACCACGATGCCCAACAGCCGGCGCCACCAACGCCACCATGCGCTTGCCTACAGCCGAGGCCCGAAACGCATGCCCATCTAACCCATTTCGGCCCGAGACGGCCCAAAGCTCATGGTCGCACCTGCAAGGGCGCCTCCGTCACGAGGAGGTCGAGCCAGCACCATCCCACGCGCCAACGCAGCCCGCTGGAGCCACACACCACTACCACACACACGGAGATATCCTCGTCGTCGTCGTCACCGCCCGGGCTTTGCCCAGCAGGATCTCTATCGACTGTGGGAAGGGATACGGGGGAGGAATTGGCCTAAGACCGGTGACGCGGTCACCCCCCCCCCCCCCCCCCCGAGCTGCCTAGGGCTGTCGACGGGGCGGGGATGGGGGAGCCCGAGGCATTTTTTTTTTAGAATAAAGCTAAATATAAGTTGGATGCGATTTAATCTACTTAATGGCTAAGCTCTTGCATTTTCCAATTGGCAGTGCAAAAATAGTACTAATTGCTTTTTTTAAGAATTACATACTCCAGTACAAATTGCTTTTTCTTTTAAAAATTACATAGTATAAATTGCTTTTTCTTTTAAAAATTACATAGTACAAATTGCTATGAGAGCCTATATATTGCTTTGGCGGACGCTACGCGTCGGTCGCCGGATGGGACGACCGAAAATCGGTCGTTCTCCGCGTCGTACGATCAAGATCCGACGTCCGAAATTTACCGCAGTGCGAGATTTGCATTTTGCCCCCTATTTTTCTGAAACTTAACCCGCGGTCCTTCTCAGTTCGCTTACAAAAAATATGTACTATTACAACAAAAAAAATTACAAAAATATAAACAAAATAGTATTATAAAAAAATGGTTAAACAACAATTGTTTTGCTATAGGTTGGTTTACAACAAAAATTGACAACAATTACAATAAAAAATCAAAAGCTATAACAACAAAAAACATGTGTTCGTGGCTGTGAAAATTTGATTGAAAATAACACATTTTATATATATCAAATTACAACAAAAATCACCAGCTATTTTTACCAAAAACTATTAGCGATTACAACAAAATAATTTATAGCAAACGTCCAGGTGAACATTACAACATCTCTGACATGCTTTCTCTATAACTTTTATATGCATTTGTTACAAAACTAACGAACATATACAACATCTCTACGAAAAAAGTGTCCATGACTAAAACAATTACACCAAAAATCACAAATAATTACAATAAAAAAGTCATCCGTTTACAACGTATCAAGAAACACACATTTTCGTAACATATCACTTAGAAAAATCTTACAAAATATGTCGTGTGAGTTTACAACAAATTTTTTATCTAATTGTTACAAATCTGGAAACAATACTGTACATTTTTTTTAAAAAAAGCAACACTCCAGTTTGGACCGAAAACCAGGCCCATAAAGGGCCGCGCGGAGCGAGGGACGACGACGTCGGTCGCCGGATCTGAAGCGTTTTCCTATTGCTTTTGGCCTTAATAAGTCGCGGGTAGTCTTTTCTAGCAGCAAGGCCCACTACCTCTCTTGTCACCCTCCACCGTCTTCTTCACCCACTCCTCTCCCCTGTCACTGCCACACTCACTGTACCCAAGCTTCAAGCTCGTCGGAAATCAAAGAGGACAAGCGAAAGCAAGCGGTGCAGCTAAGAGCTCGAGCAGGTAGCTAGATCCATCCATGGGGAACGCCCTGTGGTGCTGCTGCAAGGGAGAGGTAGACGACGACGACGACGACCCACATGTCTACAGAGGAGGTAGCAGCGCATATCAGTATGCCTACTACTACCCGTCCTCCCCGGCCTCCACCTCCTGCAGGCCGCACCACTACGTGCCACTGCCAGCCGCGGTTTCTTCCCCAACTCCGGCGAGCAGCGTCCTCAGGTTACAGTCCTCTCCGCCCCCGCCCCCCAGGCCCCAAAGGCCGCTCCTGCATGTCGCGCCCCAGGGCGTCTCTGTCGCCTCCTCAGCTTCGACCACCCGGAGCAGTCTGATTCTCCGGCCCCAGACACCTCCGGCGGCGGCGCCTCCGCCCTCCAGGCCCCAACGCCAGCTGCAGGCTCCTCCTCTGGTTCCCCGCGGCGCCGCCTCCTCCTCAGCTTCAACGAGCGGCAGCAGACTCGTCCCGTCCCAGCCTGCTCCGGTTCCAGCTCCAAGGCCCACACAGCGGCTGCATCCTCCTCCTCCTCCTACTACTACTACTGTATCCCATGGCGACACCGTCGCCTTTTCAACCTCGAGCTGCGTGGTCCTCCGTCACCAAAAGCACAAACGGCTACAGCCTCCCCCGGTTACAGACGCCGTCACCACCCCGGTTCCGACCACCACGGGCCTCCTCCGGTTCGAGCACGACCTCCTCAACTTCGTGCTCAATAAAATGGTAACACGCACATGCATCGCTCAAGCTCGTGTGTGTCTTCCTAGTCACCGTGAAGAAAAGTGTGTGTAGATTTACTGTATGAAATGTTTATGTACTTCGGCGATTCCTCCGAGTACAGTACAAGGTTTGCTATGGCATCATACTGCAATGTCTAAAAAAACAGTTAACTGCAACACTAGTAATAATGTCTCAAAATC
Source organism: Lolium perenne (assembly GCF_019359855.2). NCBI lineage: Eukaryota > Viridiplantae > Streptophyta > Magnoliopsida > Poales > Poaceae > Lolium > Lolium perenne. The sequence continues at coordinate 142,524,504 of NC_067248.2, read as the reverse complement.
AAGTATATTATTAGTATAAAGTATCTGACTATATAAATTTTACTTATATCTAATCACGTAATGGACACACTGCTTAGTGCTACTATTATGCAGCCACCCATAATAGGCAATAAATTCTTTGGTCGTATCCTTCAACCGTGTAGACACAAAACGTTACAAACAAATCATGTAGTGATCTAAGGCAAATATTGATCTTCCATTTCCAGTTCTGCTTCTGCCTCTAGCTTTACTATGATGCAGTGTCAAGCGTTTTTTTTATGATACCGTTAGGTTCCTGAAGGGCTCGGAAGGCATGTTACATCATCCAAGAAAGCACAAGCTAAATGGTATGGGTATATCCAGAACACCTGTTAGTTTTCTCAAATTTGTACAATATGATCCAGCTACTGAATTTTCGTTTTACAAACTAAACTTTTAGAGCACCACACACAATTAAGGGGTCAGATTTAACCTGTACTTTGAACAAGAACCAGGTATAGGAAGATCTCGGAGGCTTATGTAAGAATAGAACCCCCTCCGAAGACATCGGCAGAGGCTGCCATGCTAGTTGCTACAGCTCTGGGCAAGATCCACAGAGCTAATCTGGAGGTATCATGTTTTCAAAACATACAAATAGCTACTACTTTCAATTCTGCAAAGGAATTCTTGTTTCTTCCTTTTCTTTCAGATTCTAGTTAGTAGCCCTACAAGAGGCATTCAAAGACACAGTGAACATTTGATCATTGGAGATGCATCACATATAGTACATCTAGTACAAGTTTGCAGATTTATTCAAAATGCTATGTAAAAGATTTCAGCCTTTCATCCTCCAAAAAGCACTCAGCCTTGTCATACTGCTAAAAATGTTCCGCAAACAAAACCAACAATAGCTAACAGTTGCATTGTTTCCTTATTTTTGGAATTGTTCAACTAACTGCATGGAAACAATGTTTTAACTTCAGGGTGTTCTTTCCTTCTACGGTTTCATGATTCCGACACCCTCTGTAGTCACAGAGAACCATCCGGCATCACTACCGCATGGTGTGCAGTTCGTGCTGAACACTTTGCCGGTCAGACACGTCTCATATGACTAATCATTTTGAGCAAAATATTTATAGCCAGCATCACAAATCTCGATGATGATTTAAATTCAGAAATCAGAACTGACAAATGATAATTTTCACAAACCACTACTTTTATCAGGTACATGCAAAGTGCATTGGAGATGGTGATGGCTTTACTGCTTATGTAGACACAGCAGATCCAGGTGAATCAACAAATGTGCCACAAGAAGTGCGTGAAGCTGTCATTGCAATGGCGCGAACACCCAAGCTCAGGAAAAGCCAAAAGAAAAATGTGCTTCAAACTAAACTCAACAAAGCCGGATATAGGTATAAATACTACTTAACCCTTCCTGCCCCCCTCTTTTAGATTACCGAATATATTTGGTTAATTTTTTCACCTCTTACTTAAAAAAGGAGAAAGAGACTTCACCTAGAAAACCGAATAAAGTAATATTAAAAATGGTGTTTGCAAAATTTGTTTATCTTCCCATGTGTATAGGTTTGAACTAAAAATAAAACAGGTTGTAATGAAAATTGTTTTCCTGAAAATACATGTTACTTTATCAATAATTGACAAAAATCACCCATTCTCTCCAAAAATCATGCATGCGCAAAATTCATACACCAGTATCATTTGCATCAAGGGCATCATTATATCATGGATTTAGTCATCTGACATATTTCCGTACAACTCCAAATCAAGAATGGCATAGATTACAAAACAGCTATTATCACCAAATATGGGGCCAAGAAACTTTTTTTTCATGTTGTGTATTCTTTTTCTCGAGTAGTTGAAGTTAAATCGTAAACTTTAAAAATTGGTGATAGTTCTATTTTGAATTATAAGAGTATACCATATACTGAGATCATCTATGAGCAGGATAATATATACTTCAAAAGATGAGATCCTTGCAAAGCAATACCGTTTCAGATTGAGGTATAAGTTACACCTTAACAGATATCAAATATAATGTTGGAAAATTTAAAATTTATGAGGCTCATTTAATAAGCAGGGGCATTGATGCTCCAGAGAAGGAAATGCAGTATGGGAAGGAATCCCAGGATGCGCTGGTGAAGCTTATTGCTGGCAAAAGTGTCATGGTTCACGTATATGGGCAGGACCAGTATAATCGCTATGTTGGTGATATCTATTGTGGTGGTGTGTTCATCCAGGTGAAATCGAATTTAGGCATCTTATTTGGTTTCTGATTTACTTTCTGATAATAATGAGTGCATTCTCATCTCCCAGGAACATATGCTGAAGGAGGGCCATGCATGGTATTGCAAGATTTACGACAGACGCCCAGAATTTGCAGAGGTGAGAAACTATAGTGAACCTAAATGTCTTTGTGTGTAGTGCAAACTGTATTATCAAAGACAGCTTTCGTATAAACTTGAGCTTGGCACGCTTGCAATTTAATGGCTAATACCAAAGGGGCCATATCTACCAGACCAGCTAGAGTGAACCATCAATTAAGTGCATCCATGAAAGTCAACTAGGTTTCAGTTCAAAATCAACAATATAAATTATAAAAATGCTTAAGTATTTCTAAATTTAGTACATCATCATGTTATTTGAAGTTCTAAAATCATTTTAAGCTAGCAGTAAAGCCTTAAGGTTTACGAAGTAAAATTATATAGAATGGAACTACAGATTCTCGCATAATGTCTCACTTTTTGGCAGCGTAATGTATAGTTCAAACCTGAATGTTAAAACATAGTTAAACACTCTCAAATTTTTTAGGAGATACATTTTGTGTTGATTTAGCACTTATGCAAAGAGGTTTCGATGACGGTTTGTACTAGTCACCAGATATGTCCCACCATCAAAAGACAGTGGTACATATGCTACATCATAGGATCTCTATTGCTTGTAACATTAATTTGGAAGATACAACTGCTACAGTTACCAAATTCAACATATATAAGTGTGTTTGTGATATGGATATTACCGGTTTATGCTTTGATTGTGAAGTGGGAGATGAAAGCACGGCATGCACGCCAAGGGCTTTGGGCATCTGATAACCCTGAAAAGCCATGGGATTGGAAAAGGAAGCACAATGTGAGACATGAGAAGAGATCTGATAACTCTGATAAGACAATGGAATGGAGAAGGAAGACTGCACAATGCGAGATACAAGAGCACCCTATTTCAGTTATCCTTATGGACCTGAATCTCAAGTGGCGAGTTCTTGAATGATACAGAAGTCAAACAGTCTGGTAAAGATGGAAATTTAGCGAAATGCAGCAAGAGCCAAAATTTCCATTCTCTTATTCGGGCTTAACCTTATCCTTAAGTAAACTATGTACAGTTTATGTGTAAATGAATTGTGGAGAGCACTGCATGTATACTATTGCAATAAGAAGTAACTTGTACCAGTTCAGGCAACAGAAATGCAATAACCCGAACGCCAGATTCTGAAAGTAACAAATAATTCTATGGAAGGAAGGTTATGCAAAAGACTGAAACTGGTTGACAAAGACATGAGTAGAGCGCTAAAAATCTTAACCATCAACCAAACACCTAAAGAGAAAAAAAAAATCAGCAATATTTAGATTTTTTTTTATCTCTGTAATAAACTGAACCTAAGCATAAGAACAACCAAAACAGGGCTTTAAGTTTCAAAAAGAGGAAATACACTTCTCATTCCTTACAGCAGAAACAATCGAGTGATAGAAAAATTATCAATTTGTTAGTTTTTTGCTACAAATTTAGCAGTTAAACGGAGATGATTCCATGCAGAAGACTTGAACTGATAGAGTCTACAGGGTTGAGAATGACATGAGTGCGGTGACCCAGCATACCACTGCATGTTGTAGCATACAAGTCGTTGATATGATCTTTGTGAAGAGACTTCTTCACAATTGCCATATCCCTCAGAGTGGTACAACAGAAACATTGCAGGTCATAACACTCCATATATTATTACAAACATTGTCTTAACAAGTTGGTATTCTCACAGGTCCTATGAGAACACCCTAAGATCTTACTTAAGTACGATTACAACTCATAACTATAGATGAAAGAGAGCTCAACAACTTATTTAGGTAAGTTCTACGTTGCTCGGCTCTATGATGCTAGGGTATATCACTACTCTTCCACCTCCGTGTCATCGGGTCCGTAGACTATCCCATAGTCTACTCCTTCAACTCCTCCTGTAAGATCAGGTTCCTCGTAGATCAGCTCGTAGCTTCCTTCCGGTGCTCCATCGGCGATAGCCTCCACTTCCGAATCACAGTCTAGCAAGGGTGTCGAAAGAAAGTGAGTACAGGGGTACTCAGCAAGTTCCAAAAGAGTAAAAGGTGTTTGATGCACTAGCTACGACCATTGATCAGGAAATTGCAGGTCAATGCATGTTTTGAAAGCATTTCTTCAAAAGGTTGCTTTTATTATGAAAACTATGCCCGTCAGTCTTCACAGGTTGACCAGAACTTCGTGGAGTTCCTTTCCTGCCGCGTTCGCAGTTCCCTTCCCGGAACAAGGAGTGACAGCCACAATTTGATACACTCTGCAGAGGTGCGTTACTTTTCCCATAAGAGATCCCACCCTTTTTGCCATCCGCAGGGACTTGCCCCCGTTCACACTTCCTTTGGTGTGAGGCCAGGTATGAAAATCCAAGCCCATACCGCCTTCTCCGCGACCCTGCAAACCCACCCTTTTGTCCAACCGTACACCCCCAGTAGACATCCTCCGATAATACGGCTTTACTCACGGTGCACTTTGGACAATCCATCATAGACCGTAGAGCTCGTCATCACACACGGATGGAGATTTAAAAGGCTATCTCAACCTACGGCAGTGCCTCCAACACCCCGCAGCTCTACCAGTCCGTTGGCGTGCAGGAGGGAAAAGATACGGCTGGCTTCCCTAGAGTCATTATAGATCTCATGGTTAACGCGGTATGTACGGCGCTAGAATCACTGGACGGCATTGGTAATTACTCCTAGGTTAATATAACCCATGCAATGGAACCTCCACCATATCAACACATACCATGGTTCCATTGCCAGCCACATAGTCATATTCATAGTTGAAAAAGTAACATTTTATTTGCCATGCAGGAATGATAAGTATATAGCTTTGCATTAAAGTAATAGAAAATACTCAAGTTGGTATGAGCAAGGGTGAACTTGCCTGTGGACTGCGAGATAGTGCAGTTCAATGCAGTGGATGGAACCTGGACCTCGGGTTCTGTAATAAGCATCATTGTCCGATAAGGACAATGTTATAAAATCCAAATAATGCAGTCATGAATGTATTATTTTATGTGGAATCCCTTTACTCCAATGAGTTATTACAATTTAAGGTTGAATTAAGATTTATGCCTTTGGCAATAATTTGCAATTGTTTTTATGTGTAAAACACTTTAATTCTCATAAAGTAAAATGGTTCAAAGTAATACTACTCTACCTTTGTGATTCATTATCCATTCCAAAATGATTTTGAAATAATAGAGTTGCCTCTATATTTTTGGAATAAAATAATGGAGAATTTTCCTTTGGAAAATATCTTTCTTTAATAGAAATGACTTGGAATAATAGAATTTCATTTTGAAATGTTTGAAAATAAGTATTTGAACTTATTTGAGTTTTTTCCTTGATTTTTAAATGCAAGGAAATAATAGTTTGAAATTCCAAGTTTTATCTTATATTCATTAAATTCACAAATTTGAATTTGCTCCCCTAATTCTATTTCTTATTTTATTCTTGTTAAGAATAATTTTTCATTCACAAATCCAATTTTTAATGGATTTTTAGAGGTGTATTTTATTTACTAAAAATTGGTGAAATTCTAGCTATTTTCTAAAATGTGAAAAGACTAGAATACCCTCTGGCCCCTATTGGGCCAGCCCACTTACTAAGGCCCATTGGGACAGCCCACTAAGGCTTGTCCCATAACGAGCCGGTGGCGCCACTGCGGCCCACCTCACTCACTCACTCGTCTCTCTCACTCGACCTAACCCTAACCCTTCTGGCGACGCGCGTGGCGATGGCGTCGCCGCCATGGCCGCCGCCGTGCTCCGGCCGCCTCCGTGCTCCCCTGACCTCGCCACCTACCTGATCTGAACCACCGCACGATGATCTATCGATCTGTCCGCGTGGTACCTTCGATTGCTTCCTCCTCTGGCGGATCGCCTCCTCTCTGGATCTCGTGGTGAATCGCCTCTGGCGATTGACTAGCTCCGGCGAGCTCGCGTCCTCGCCGTCGACGTGTGCGCGTCTCCGAGACCGACCTGGCGCGGGTGCTGCGCTCGCAGCACCTGTGCCGTCGTCTCCGGTGTTGTGATGCTGGTGGTGTTCGTCGACGTAACGCCGGCGTCTTCCCTGGCTTTGCAGCTGCTATGGCCGCGCGAGCACTGCCTCGCCATGCCATAGCCTCTGCCACCAGGCGTGGGTAAGGTCCTCTGCTCCCTCTCCTTCTCATCTCCATGCCTGTGCGCCTCCCCATGCTTCTGTGCTTCTTCTACCTCTTGCTCTACGGCCTCCTGATGATCTTATGATCATGCAGAGCCTTGCTGCTGCTGCCTATGCTTCCTATGCTTCTCTTTTCTGCAAGCTCTGGCCAATTCACCAAGTCTTGGTTACTGGCCAGTGTTTTGCTTGTTGTGCATGCCATGTGTTGCTTGCTTACTGCTCCTATCATGCTATGATCTTGCTATACTATGCTGTACATGCTTATGAGCTTGCTTGTGCTTACTGGCATCTTATGCTTGCTTGTCTAGGTGTACTGCTATGCATCTGTGACACTTGTGAATGCCAGTGATGCCAGTGAGGTGCTTCTGTGCCTCCTGTGTAATCCAATGATCCATTGGATCAATTATTTCTGTTGGCTAGCCTATCTGTGTGGCTTGACTTGATTCAATTGATCCATTTGATCAATTACATGTCAGTGGCTTGGTTGCTGATGAATTCTGTGGCTAAGTGAATTATTTGCTTACTGATGCTGCTGCTCAAGCATGCTATTGCTTCTGTGTATGTGTGCTGCTGCACTCCCTAGCTTCCAGGACTTGATCCAGGAGCTAGGATGTAGTGACATGTGCTTGTGTTGCCTCACAGTGTGCTGCTGTCAATATATAGCATGGATTTGTTATGTATTCATGCTTGGAGGAATTAATTAATGATGAACTGCTTATGCAGTGATGATTAATTGACTTGTTGTGTATGAATTTGCTTTTCATGATTATTTGACAAGCAAATGAAGTCTGAATCCCTTTCTGGATAATGATGCTTTGTTATTTGGCTTTGCTTTGGATGGTTCTATGTGTGATGTGATCTCAGTAGGCTTGCTACTGACTGGTTGCTCACATGGTTGGCTAGATCTTGTTGGCTACTCATCTTTGCTTGCATATTTGGGGATCATAATCAATATGAATGCCAATATGTTTGCATGTGAAGAATTCTAGGGTTTCCTGATGGTTGCATGCTTAGGATCCTCTGTGTAGTCTTTGGTAGCTGCTAATATCATGCTATACATCTACTGGTGCTGTCTGTGCATAAATTCTAGCTAGTGTGTGTGCATCTGTGCATGATTTCTAGCTTCTGTGCATAAGATGTGTATCTAGATGATCCTGTTTTAGTGGCTTTCTAGACTGACAGTGATCCTTGGTGAAAACCAAGTGATGAATTACCCATTGAGCATCTGCTCAATCCCATGACATATGTCATGCATGATTTATGGATTAGATCCATTGGATCTTCTCCAGGAACTAGGTATACCTTGTTCCAGCTCCTAGAGTGAAATATTGTGTTGATGCAGACTTGTGGTTTGCGTGTCACAGCCCTTCACCTCCAGGTCTTGGTTGATCTTCTCAGGTCACCATGATTTCTGGTGGTTGATTGGTTGTGTGTTGGTTGGTGCTGTTCTTGAGCAAGAACTGGATGAACTGTGCCTGTTCTATTTTCACCTTACCTTGTGAATCCTTATCTGGTCGACTGTGTACTGTTTCTAGGGTTTGTGCCCCTTTTATATGAGCTCTTCTTCTGTTCTAGCAATGCCACACAGGCCTGGCTTGCTTTGGTGACTAGGCTTGTGCATGGCCTTGCTGTGGCTTGCTCAGCACACATGAGCTGTGTGCTCTCATATGCTGAAACTTGAGCCCCTGGTGGTGCTCAGGTTTGGTCTGCTGTTGCCCTTATCTTGTGCTGTCCAGGGTTTTGGACATGCACAAGTGTGCAGGACACTTGTTTCTGTCCAAACTGAATTCTGTCTAACACTTAACCCCTGGCTAGTGCATATTGTGCTGTTTTGCAGGTTTTGAAGATGAATATGACCATGAAGATATACTTCAAGTCATTTAGTCTAGGTTTTTAGTTTAGGATCAATATTGTAATCTTCATTTTCATTTCTGTTTATTGTTCTTTAATTCTTGTGTGAAGAATATTGTAAAGACAATGTAATCTGTGTTGTGATATCAATAAAGCTCAAATTTTACTTATGAGCTTTTGATTTGTGTAATGTTTATATTCTTGAATAAATGTTGTATTTATTATTTACTTTGAAATTCAAAGTCATTTAAATTCATAAGTTGTATTTAAATTGTGAATTCAATTTCTATATTCATTAGTGCTTATTGTTTGATGTTATTCTTGTATAATAACTTGTCAAATGAATTCAACTCCCAAATCAACAAGATACAAAAGAGATCATGTCGAAATTTCACTAACTCACCTTGCCTAACCCTAATTGCAAAATGAGAGAGAACCTCGATCCCTCTTAGGTTTAGTTGCAATAAGGCGCGAAAATTTCCCTCGTTTTGCGATGAAATGCACATCCCATTTCTAAATCTACCATTCGTTGTTCCTATGTTCTGGGTTATTACAGCCTCTCCCCCTTAACAGAAACTTCGTCCCGAAGTTAAGATTGGTACCTGAATAGCTCGGGGTAAGACTTCCTGAGTTCTTCTTCCGTCTCCCAAGTTGCTTCTCGCCCAGGATGATGTTGTCATTGAACTTTGCAGTATTTGATTGCTCTGTTCCTTAACTTCTTCCATTGTACTTCCAAGATCTTTTCAGGTTTCTCCACATAAGTTAGATCAGATTGCAATTCTATTTCTTCATGTGTTATGGGATCATCCGGTGCCTTCAAACACTTTCTTAGTTGTGATACATGAAATACATTGTGAACCAGACTTAATTGCTCCGGTAATTCCAACTCAAAAGCTGTTCCTCGATTCTGACTGAGTATTTTGAATGGTCCTATGTATCGAGGACTTAACTTTCCTTTTACTCCAAACCTCTTAAGTCCTTTCATTGGGCTAACCTTTAAATATACCATGTCTCCTACTTTTGGTTCCCAAACTCTTCTTCTTTGGTCGGCATAAATCTTTTGATGACTTTGAGCTATTTTGAGTCTATCCCGGATCACCTCGATGACTCCTTGTCTCTCCTTGATGTAGTCCGGTGTAAACTCCTTGTTCTCTCCGGTTTCAAACCAACAGATTGGGGATCTACATTTCCTTCCGTACAATGCTTCGTACGGTGCCATCTGGATGCTACTCTGATAACTATTGTTATAGGATAATTCTGCCAACGGTAGATGGTCCTCCCATGAGCCTCCAAAGTTTAGAGCACAAGCTCTAAGCATGTCTTCAAGTATCTGATTGGTTCTTTCGGTTTGTCCTCCTGTTTGTGGATGATATGCTATACTGAAATCCAACTTGGATCCCAAAGCTTCTTGGAGTTGTTTCCAAAATGCTGATGTGAAAATTGAACCTCTGTCTGAGACTATCTTCTTTGGTACTCCATGCTTGCTAACTATTTCCTTAACATATATATCCACAAGCTTCTCCGCAGTATCCTTTTGATTTACGGCTATGAAAAGAGCACTCTTGGTAAGTCTATCCACTATTACCCATATCATATCCTTACTTTTACTAGTCATTGGTAGACCAGTAACAAAATCCATTCCGATTTCATCCCATTTCCACTCCGGTATCTCTAGTGGTTTGAGTAATCCAGCAGGACTTTGATGTTCTGCCTTCACTCACTGACATGTATGGCATTCAGAGACATATTGAGCTATCTCTCTTTTCATGTTGTTCCACCAGAACATCTCCTTCAAATCCATATACATTTTAGTACTTCCCGGATGTATTGAATAAGGGGTTTCATGTGCTTCCTTTAATATGATTGACTTCACTTCTGGATCATCCGGTACACATATTCTTTTCTGAAAGTATAGTGAATCAAACTCCCCTAGATTGAATTCCGATGGTCTACCTTCTCCAATCCTTTTGATTTCTTCTTGGATGAACAAATCATTCGCTTGTTTTCGGATAATCTCATACTTCAAGTCTGAATACATCTCATCCATAATCCTCATAGTTGCTACACTTCCCATAGCATCACCTTGAATAAATAGAATCTGAGCGTCCTCTAGCTCTTTCCGAAGTTCTTTTGGAATCTCCCATTCCGTAGGTTGATTTTCCGTACTCTTTCTACTTAAGGCATCTGCTACTACATTAGCCTTGCCCGGTGTATAATTGATTGTAAGGTCATAATCCTTAATCAACTCTAACCATCTCTTCTGTCTCATGTTTAATTCCTTTTGAGTGAAGAAATATTTCAAACTCGTATGATCTGTGTATAACTCACACTTGGATCCATATAGAAATTGTCTCCAACTCTTCAAAGCATACACAACTGCCGCTAACTCTAGATCATGTACTGGGTAGTTGTGTTCATGTGGTTTTAACTGTCTTGATCCATAAGCTATTACTTTCCGATCTTGCATAAGAACACATCCAAGTCCATTCTTGGAAGCATCACAATACACCGTGTAATCCTTTCCAGGTTCCGGAACTGCTAACACCGGTGCTGTGGTTAACTTATCTTTGAGTGTTTGGAAGCTGGCTTCACACTCATCAGAGTAACTTGGTCATTGGTCCTGCAATCTTCGAAAATCCTTCAATGAACCCTCGATAATAGCCCGCCATACCAAGGAATCCTCGTATCTCCTTAGCATTTTTGGGTGACTTCCACTCCAATACGGACTGGACCTTGCTTGGATTCACCGCTATTCCTTCTTTGGTTATGACATGTCCAAGAAATTCAACACTATCCAACCAAAATTTGCACTTGCTGAATGATACGTCCATTTTGCATCACTATTTTATATCATAATTTACTGTTATTCATTGATATATTTCATATTTAGAGATGATACTTATGTTATTTCATCTATTTTGCATGTTTCATGATTATTGGAGAATCGCGCACCGGAGTCAGGATTCTGCTGGAAAAAGCACCGTCAGAATGCAATATTTCGGAAGATCAGCAATTGATGGAAATTACATGAAAAATCTTATTTTTCTAGAAGACGGAGATAGCCAAAAGGAGGAGCCGAGGAGGGCCGCCATGGGCCCCCCCATAGGCCGGCGCGGGCTCAGGCATGGCCGCGCCGCCTTGTGGGGAGGGGGCCCACAGCCCCCTCTGGCCTCCTCTCCTTCGCGTACTTCTTCGTCCCGAAAACCTAAGCTCCGGGGGATAGTCGCGAAGAGTCACATCCGCCTCTGCGGGGCGGAAAACAGCAGAGAGAAAAGAGCTCTCCGGCAGGCTGAAATCCGCCGGGGAAATTCCCTCCCGGAGGGGGAAATCGACGCCATCATCATCGTCATCGAGCTGGACATCATTGGGATCATCATCACCATCATCCCCATCATCATCACCGCCATCTCCACCGCTGCACCTCGTCACCGCTGTAACATCTAGGGTTGAATCTTGATTGTTTGGTAGGGGAAACTCTCCCGGTATTGATTACTCCTTGTTATTGATGCTATTGAGTGAAACCATTGAACCAAGGTTTATGTTCAGATTGTTATTCATCATCATATCACCTCTGATCATGTTCCATATGATGTCTCGTGAGTAGTTCGTTTAGTTCTTGAGGACATGGGTGAAGTCTAAATGTTAGTAGTGAATTATGTTGGGTAATATTCAATGTTATGATATTTAAGTTGTGGTGTTATTCTTCTAGTGGTGTCATGTGAACGTCTGTTATCACCAGATTTTGGTCGAATCCAGAGGTGGGCCGTAAGAGAGATGGGCTTGGAAGATTACACGTGGAAGATCTTTGAAGCGGCCTTGCACGGAGAATTTGGGCTAGTTTGCCCGTGTATCTTTAATTATAGTAGATTATATCTTAGATCAAAAGTTAGAGTTTGTATCGTGCACGGTGGGATATTCCCACGTTAGAAAGTCCGCTGGACTATAAATATGTATCTAGGGTTTATGAAATAAACAACAACACAACGTTCACCCCAAAACAAACCAATCTCGGCGCATCGCCAACTCCTTCGTCTCGAGGGTTTCAATCAGGTAAGCGACATGCTGCCTAGATCGCATCTTGCGATCTAGGCAGCACAAGCTCCACGTTGTTCATGCGTTGCCCGTACTGAAGCTTCTTTGATGGCGGGCAACGTAGTTATCATAGATGTGTTAGGGTTAGCATGGTTCTTCGTATAAACATGTTTACGTAGTGCAGCCCTTGCATATCTAGCCGTCCTCACGCCTATCTCAGGCGTGGGGGCGGCACCCTGCTTGTTCATCGTTTAGTAGATCTGATCCGTTACGATTGCTCCTTGTTATGCAAGGATTAGTTTAATATCTGCAATAGTTAGGCCTTACAAAGGGGGGGAGGATCCAGTGGCACGTAGGGTGGCGTTCGCAAGTCCTAAACAGGATGTTCCGCGGATCAACGTCATTGTTGGTTCTTTGGCCTTGTTTAGGATCGGCTTATGAGCACCGTGCGTGGCCGCGAGGCCCAACCTGGAGTAGGATGATCCGATTATGCGGTGAAAACCCTAAATCGTCGTAGATCTCATTAGCTTTATCTTGATCAAGCAGGATCACCAAGTATTCGTGCACCCCGTACGAATCATGGGTGGATCGGCTCTTTGAGCCGATTCACAGGATAACCTGAGAGCCGATCGAGGCTCGTATTTAATGTTTACGTGTATGCCATGCAGGAACTAAGCGAGGCATCCCCATCACCTTCCTGACCAGGTATAGGTCAGGTGGCACGCCCTTGCACTTCGCATCGCCGCGTGTGACCAGAAGAGCATTGCGGGCCGTCGCTCGGAGGGGTCTCAGCCAGCCGCAGCTCTAGGCTCTTCCCGGCTCTACCGTGTTGACAGGCCGCTGCCCGCCGGTGGGTTTTGGCGATCAACACATTCTGGCACGCCCGGTGGGACAATCGTCTACATCAACCACATCGCCATCTACATCTGAGATGGCGACGGACGGCACGCCAGTCACCTACGAGGAGCTGCCTGCTGAGCTCAAGAAGAAACATGACGAGATCAAGGCCACCCTCGAAGCCGACCTCATCGGCTCTTTTCAGAGAACCCGTACCCATGGCATCAGATGGAAGGGGTTCTCACCACAAGGTGCACTCGATGGGATAGATCTCTCTGCCCCGTCGGAGGAACGCACCAGGGCCCTGCGGCAGGAGATCAACTACTTGGTGGCTCACTCGCTACACCGCCACTCTGAAAACTTGGTCAACGTGTTGGAGCGTCTCGCTCTGCGCGTGATCCAGGAGATCATGAGCCACCAGTACTCGCCGTCAGGACCAGCTCTCGGGACGCACCTAGGAGAGTTGCCACTCCAGTCCCGTCCACCGCTGCCATATGCGTTGGCAGCACCACCTGAGGTGCCGGCTACACCGGCATTCGTCGTCTACAAGATCGGTGGTGACCCTAGTGACTACCAGTTCTTGGCTGAGGCGCCTAAGGAGATCCCTCAAGGATACGCGTGCACGTATGTGCCAGATTGTGGCAACTGGGCACTCTCAAACCAGGCCACAACGTCAGGGACTCCGGCGCAGACAGGAGGGACGTCAGCGACAGAGCTTGAGAAGCAGACGTGGCTAACTAAGTACGCCACCCCGACGAAACTCCAGAGCCCAGCTCCTGCAGTTGGCTCAGAGCTGGAAAAGCAAACATGGCTGGCTAAGTACGCCACCCCGGCGAATCTTCAGAGTGCATCTCCTGCAGCCAGCACGGCGGATCAGATCAGTACCATACTGAGAGACCAGTTCGGCATTATGCCGAAAAGGAGGGCAATCGGCTATTCCAAGCCGTACCCCGACGAGTACGAGATGATCCCGCTGCCACCTAAATATCGGCTCCCTGACTTCTCCAAATTCAGTGGATCAGATGGCTCCAGCTCCATCGAGCACATCGGCCGATATTTGGCGCAACTAGGACCGGCTTCAGTGTCGGATCAGCTACGCGTGAGGCTCTTTTTACAGTCCCTCACGGGATCGGCTTTTGGATGGTATACCTCTTTGCCAGCAAACTCCATCCAGTCTTGGAAGCAATTGGAAGAACAGTTCCATATGCAATACCATTCAGAAGCTTCCGAGTCTAGCATTGCCGATCTAGCACAACTACGCCAGAAGCGCGGGGAAACGGTGATAGAGTACATCCAGCGCTTCAGGAATCTTAGGAACCGATGTTATTCGGTTCGTATAACTGAAAAGGAAGCAGTCGAGTTGGCAGTAGCTGGCCTTGCAACACAGCTCAAGGACATGGCCTCCCAAGCAGATTATCCCTCGGCGCACATGGTTCAGTAAACTATCGGCATATGAACAGCGCCACCCAGACTGTACCAAGACAAGTTCAAGCGTGCGATAGTCATGGTCGATACGAGAGGAAGGTGAAGTGCTGCGGGAGACCAAGAAGTAGCAGTGGCTGAATGGACTCGGGGAGGAACCCCTGTGTCCTGCAAATGGGTAAAGCCACCAGGGCCGCCCAGGGGATTTGATTTTGACGTGACCAAGACTGAACAAATCTTCGACCTCCTGCTCAAGGAGAAACAGTTGACGATTCCTGAAGGTCTCAAGTTCCCTACGGCGCAAGAGCTAAACGGAAAGCCATACTGCAAGTTCCACAACTCGCTTTCCCATGCCACCAACGACTGCAGGGTGTGGCGTCAGCACATCCAAGCGGCGATAGAGAAGGGGCGTTTAATTTTCAACCAGTACGCCATGAAGGTAGACACCCAGCCCTTCCCCGCCGTTAACATGGTAGAAGTCATCTACCCTGAGGGTTGCCAGCCAGGTCCCACGTTCAGCATCAACATGGTAGGACATGGGAACCACTCTGGCAAAGATGGAGATGAGGGCAGCTGCTCTCATAGCAAGGACACAGGGGAGGCCGCTACACGCGATCGGCTCCATCATGATGGCAAGCGCTACGTCACGGAGGGCGAAGTGAAGAACATAAGATATCAACGACCTCTCTCTGATCACCTCCTCAACAAATATGTGAGACAGTATGACCAACGCCGACGGTCCAACTATGATGATGAAGGAGATCGTCTGGCTAGAGAAGCCAGAAGACATCGTCGGCAGGATCGCTATGAGGAGGAGCACGAGCGCCGTGCCACGGACACATCAAGGGAGCAAGATGACAACGCCAGACACTGGGACTGCCCTTTCTTCAGACACTGCTGGGATTCAGGAATGAGCCGATTGCCCACAATCGGCAATTGCCCAGAATGCAACAAGAAGAAGAAGGAGGCAGCCAACGTGTCTGTGTTTGAGCGCTTAGGGCCTCTCCCACCACCAAGCAAACGTGCTGAGTCACTTCGTTGGGCAAATTTTGAGGATTCCGAAGACGAAGGACTTGAAGAAGAAGAAGACAGGTGCCACCGTCCGAGGTGGTGCCCTGACGGACTCAGCCGTTCACAAAAACGCAGGGTTCAGCGGTTGCGAGCCCTGGATGAAGAGGGTCGTCCACGAAGAATGGAGTGGCGTCCCAAGCAAAAGAAAGCCGATGATGAAACATCGGCTGGCACAAACATGGTGCTTGTCTTGCCGACGGAGCTTAGTGTTCCACGATTATACGATGCACTTAAGGTGGACGACAGCAGGCGCGTCAAGTCAGAGGTTGGGTTGGTTTTATCCAGCCTAACCGAGTAGCAAGATTAAACCAATGAGCAAACCGTGCGAGGCTGATCCTTGTGATCGGCCCCAAAGAGTTTATGGAGGGACATTACAAAACCTTCATCGAACGAGCAAGGTGGAGGCCGATTCCAGCAATCGGCCAAAATTATCTTCTGCACATATTCTGTTTATGGTCAGCAACGATCTATTGGGCAGCGGCCACGTCGGCAGATGAAAGTCAGCAAGTGCAGCGCCCTGACTAACCATGAAAGCCGATATCTGCAGTCATTTGACAGATTCGGCTCGGGGGGCATATAGTCAGATAAACATGTGCAGGTAACACGTGCAGACATGCGTGCAGTGGAACATTGGGGGCCGGTTAAGGAAAAATCGGCCAAATAAAAAAAAAATTTCAGAAGCAAAGCCGATGCGCAGCCATCGACTTTAGTACAGTTACGCAAGATCACGACCTACTGACTATGTACTCAAGGTTTGCATCAACGTCGACGTTCAGATGGTCAGCGACCTGTGCATCCTTGCCGGTGTTCTTGCCTTAATTAAGGCTCGGGGGGCAGCTCACCCTGAAGGTTCTCTGCTCTGGAGAGCCGATTTTGCTGAAATCGGCTGGTTCCGCATCATGACTTGGAAACCGATGGCGACACATTTGGTCAGTCCACTGATATGCTCGCCTTGATAAAGGCTCGGGGGGCAACTGATGGCGCAGAGTTTGCCGTTCTTAAGAAGCCGATTGAGATTTCATCAGGCTGAAAACCCAGTGGTATCGACTTCAGGATCAAGTCGTTTTCGGCAGCAATTCTGGGGCTCTCGTGAGAACGACGATTTGCATAGTTGTCCGCCAGAGCTCAAAGGGGTGGGGCATTGAGATACTGGTGCGTTGTTATCGGCTCGTTGGGCATTGGCTAAGTGACGATCGGCAGGGTCAGCGGAAGAGGGAATCGGCTCGATTAAACTCCGAAGAAATCGGCAAACTCAAATTGGGGAAAAGTTCTTCATTGATAAACCAGATTTCTTACATAGAAGAGCTGATTGCTCTCAAAAGGGAGTACTAAGGGGATACATTGCCCCGTCTACTGTTGCTGATCCTATTCTAGAGGACCTATTCTACGGGCCGTCACTGCCCTCGTCGTCGCCATCGTCAGCGCTGTCGGCGCTGCTCCCGGCGAGCTCGTCGTCGCTGCTGTAGCGGCCGCCGGCAGGACCTTCGTTGTCCTCGTCCTCCACGTCGTCGTCGTCGTCGTCGCTATCATAATCACTGAGATTCCCTGGCCAGGGGCAATGGCGCTTGGCCGGCGGCTCGTCGGAGAGGCTGTCGTCGTCGTCCTCCTCTTCCTCTTCCTCTTCCTTCACCTCGGAGGAGGTAAAGTCATCCCAGGAGAAGCGATCGTCATCGCTCTCCTCTTCCGATTCCCCGTTGGCGAGGAAGCGGAGGTCGCTCTCCCCGTCCGTTGAGGATTGGTCGTCCTCGGACCAGATGGAGAAGTCATGGTCTGACTCCTCCCCGGCCTCAATGGCGCGGCGGATGTTGGCCGCATGGACTTCTTGTGGGCTCAGTGCTGGCATCGGCTCGGGAGAAGAGGACTCGAAGGAAAGTCCCGACGAGGCAGAGGAAGAAGAGGACATGGTGCGCAGAAGGGTTTTTTGGAGTGCCGATGGCTGGAACAGAGGAAGGGGATAAAGATGACTATTCAGTCGGCACGGTTAAATAATGAGAAACCTGGTGGGAATTACTGCCATCACAGTTTCCGAAGGGGTAATGTCAGAGCTGTCAAATTTTTCAGAAAAGCTGAAAGGACAGGGCATAATGATGACGGAGGCTGCAAATGGCTCTGTTCTGCCACGACATGACCCTTCGAGAGGAAAATATAATGATTTTGGAAAAATTATTTCCAAAACCAGGGGGGCATGTGTTATCACCAGATTTTGGTCGAATCCAGAGGTGGGCCGTAAGAGAGATGGGCTTGGAAGATTACACGTGGAAGATCTTTGAAGCGGCCTTGCACGGAGAATTTGGGCTAGTTTGCCCGTGTATCTTTAATTATAGTAGATTATATCTTAGATCAAAAGTTAGAGTTTGTATCGTGCACGGTGGGATATTCCCACGTTAGAAAGTCCGCTGGACTATAAATATGTATCTAGGGTTTATGAAATAAACAACAACACAACGTTCACCCCAAAACAAACCAATCTCGACGCATCGCCAACTCCTTCGTCTCGAGGGTTTCAATCAGGTAAGCGACATGCTGCCTAGATCGCATCTTGCGATCTAGGCAGCACAAGCTCCACGTTGTTCATGCGTTGCCCGTACTGAAGCTTCTTTGATGGCGGGCAACGTAGTTATCATAGATGTGTTAGGGTTAGCATGGTTCTTCGTATAAACATGTTTACGTAGTGCAGCCCTTGCATATCTAGCCGTCCTCACGCCTATCTTAGGCGTGGGGGCGGCACCCTGCTTGTTCATCGTTTAGTAGATCTGATCCGTTACGATTGCTCCTTGTTATGCAAGGATTAGTTTAATATCTGCAATAGTTAGGCCTTACAAAGGGGGGGAGGATCCAGTGGCACGTAGGGTGGCGTTCGCAAGTCCTAAACAGGATGTTCCGCGGATCAACGTCATTGTTGGTTCTTTGGCCTTGTTTAGGATCGGCTTATGAGCACCGTGCGTGGCCGCGAGGCCCAACCTGGAGTAGGATGATCCGATTATGCGGTGAAAACCCTAAATCGTCGTAGATCTCATTAGCTTTATCTTGATCAAGCAGGATCACCAAGTATTCGTGCACCCCGTACGAATCATGGGTGGATCGGCTCTTTGAGCCGATTCACAGGATAACCTGAGAGCCGATCGAGGCTCGTATTTAATGTTTACGTGTATGCCATGCAGGAACTAAGCGAGGCATCCCCATCACCTTCCTGACCAGGTATAGGTCAGGTGGCACGCCCTTGCACTTCGCATCGCCGCGTGTGACCAGAAGAGCATTGCGGGCCGTCGCTCGGAGGGGTCTCAGCCAGCCGCAGCTCTAGGCTCTTCCCGGCTCTACCGTGTTGACAGGCCGCTGCCCGCCGGTGGGTTTTGGCGATCAACAACGTCGACTACATGATACTTCACCTTTATGGGCCTAGGGGAATACATCTTGTATTCGTTTGCTAATTGTGGGGTTGCCGGAGTGACAGAAACCTAAACCCCAGTTGGTATATCGATGCAGGAGGGATAGCAGGATCTCAGAGTTTAAGGCTGTGGTTAGATTTATCTTAATTACTTTCTTGTATTTGCGGATGCTTGCAAGGGGTATAATCACAAGTATGTATTAGTCATAGGAAGGGCGGTGCATTAGCATAGGTTCACCCACACAACACTTATCAAAACAATGAAGATTAATCAGCTATATGAAGCGAAAGCACTAGACTAAATTCCCGTGTGTCCTCAAGAACGTTTGGTCATTATAAGTAAACAAACCGGCTTGTCCTTTGTGCTAAAAAGGATTGGGCCACTCGCTGCAATTATTACTCTCGCATTTTACTTACTTGTACTTTATTCATCTGCTATATCAAAACCCCCTGAATACTTGTCTGTGAGCATTTACAGTGAATCCTTCATCGAAACTGCTTGTCAACACCTTCTGCTCCTCGTTGGGTTCGACACTCTTATTTATCGAAAGTACTACGATACACCCCCTATACTTGTGGGTCATCAAGACTATTTTCTGGCGCCGTTGTCGGGGAGTGAAGCGCTATTGGTAAGTGGAATTGGTAAGGGAAACCTTTACTGTACGTGCTGTTTTTATTTCTGCCTGCTGCTATAATTCTTTATGGAGAGGTCTTCTCTTGAATTCCTCTTTGGAAAATCTACTACTACTGCAAAGGTAGTGGATGAGGCGCCAGGTGAGAAAGAGGTTCCATACAAAATACCTATGAAAATTATTGAACGTGTTGTGGATAACCGCTATGAAGGGGATGGAACTGTCCATCCTGGAGATCATTTACTGTTTTTACATGAATTATGCGGGTTATTCAAATGTGCAGGTATTGCTATGGATGAAGTTAGGAAGAAACTATTCTCTATATCGTTGTCTGGTAAAGCGGCGCATTGGTATAAATTGCTGAAGAATAGGGATTCTCTTGATTGGGAGGACATTGTGCCTTTATTTTATTCTAAATTCTATCCTCCAAGTGAAATTCACAAAGATCGGAACCGCATATATAATTTCTGGCCTCATGATGGAGAGAGTATTGCCCAAGCATGGGGGAGATTGAAGTCTTTAATGCTCAAATGCCCCATTCATGAGCTTCCTGGTAATATTATCATTGATAATTTCTATGCAAGACTTTCTTTTCAAGATAAGACCTTGCTGGATACTTCTTGTTCTGGATCAATTACACGCAACAAAGAAGAGTTTAAAAGGGACCTTCTTGATCGGATCCAGGAGAATACTGAAGGATGGGAGAACGACAAAGATAGAGAGTCAGGTATAAACTATGATTATAAATGCATTGAAGTTTTTATGGAGACTGATAAATTTCGTAATATGAGTGCTACTTATGGTCTTGACTCTCAAGTTGTTGCAAACTTTTATAAAGCTTTTGCCTCTCACTTTGAATTGCCTAGGAAGAATTTTGATAAGTATCATGAACCATACAAAGATAAAAGTGATTCATCTATAAATAAATGTGTTGTAATTGAACCTGTTGATCATATTCTTCCTGAAGCTTATATTGAAAAAACTCCTTTCCCTGCTAAAATGAAGGAGTATTCTTTTATAACTAGTGCGGTTAATAAAAGTGCAAAGAAACCTATAGAACCTGAAGAACAAATAAAAGTTGAACCCGCTGTTGCAATAGTTAAAGATCTTGTGACTGAAAATGTAGAAGATGGTCATATTATTTTCTGTGAAGATGCTTCTAATATTGTTTCGCATCGTAATAAGTCTAGGAAAGTCAGTGTTCCTATGCTCTCTGTTAGAATTGGTGATCATTGTTATTATGGTTTATGTGACATTGGTGCAAGTATTAGTGCCATTCCTTATGAGCTTTATATGGAGATCATGCATGAAATTGGTTCTTGTGAACTTGAAGATATTGATGTGGTTATTTGGCTAGCTAATAGAGAAACTATCTCTCCTATTGGTATTGTTCGAGATGTGGAAGTTCTATGTGGTAAGATTAAATATCTTGCTGACGTTTTGGTACTTGGTTCTGCTGCTAGTAAGTCTTGTCCTATTATTTTTGGTAGACCTTTCCTAAATACTTGTGGAGCTGTTATAGATTGCAAGAAGGAAAAAATTGTGACTAAATTTGCTGGTGAATATTATGAGTTTAATTTCTCTAAATTCGCCAAAACTCCTTATAAAGCTGATTTGCCTAATAATGATTTTAGAGTTGAACAGTGTGCGTCTATTGCTCTTGCTCCTAATAATCCTTTGCAGCAACATTTGGAGGATAGTGAGAGTGAAGTCTTTAGGGAAGAAAGGAATGAGCTTGATGACATTTTCCTTCGTCAACCTATTCTTAAACATGACTTGCCGGTTGAAGATTTAGGTACAACACCACCACCAAAGGAAGATCCTGTTTTTGATTTAAAACCGTTGCCTGATAATCTTAAGTATGCTCATATTGATGATAAGAAAATATATCCTGTTATTATTAGTTCTAAGCTTTCAGATTTTGAGGAAGAAAGGTTATTGGAAATATTGAAGAAACACTGAGGAGCTATTGGCTACACTCTTGATGACTTGAAGGGGATTTCTCCCTCTATTTGCCAACATGCTATCAACATGGAAGATGATGCAAAACCTGTTGTTGAACATCAGCGTCGTCTAATTCCTAAGATGAAGGATGTGGTAAGGAATGAGGTATTAAAACTTCTTGAAGCTGGTATTATATATCCTATTGCTGATAGTAGATGGGTTAGTCCTGTGCATTGTGTTCCTAAGAAAGGAGGAATGACTGTTGTGCCTAATGATAATGATGAGCTCATCCCTCAAAGAGTAGTTGTAGGGTATAGAATGTGCATTGATTATCGAAAAGTTAATAAAGTTACTAAGAAAGATCATTACCCTTTACCCTTTATTGATCAAATGTTAGAAAGGTTGTCTAAAAATACTCATTTTTGCTTTCTTGATGGTTATTCTGGGTTCTCACAAATTGCTGTTAAAACCAAAGATCAAGAGAAAACCACTTTCACTTGTCCTTATGGAACTTATGCTTATAGGCGTATGCCTTTTGGTTTATGTAATGCTCCTGCTACTTTTCAAAGATGCATGTCTGCTATTTTCCATGGCTTTTGTGAGAATATTGTAGAGGTATTCATGGATGATTTTTCTGTCTATGGGAATTCTTTTGATAATTGCTTGCGAAACCTTGATAAAGTATTGCAGAGATGTGAAGAAACTAACCTTGTTCTTAATTGGGAGAAGTGCCATTTTATGGTTAATGAAGGAATTGTATTGGGACATAAAATTTCCGAGAGAGGTATTGAAATTGATAGAGCTAAAGTTGAAGCAATTGAGAAGATGCCCTATCCTAGGGATGTTAAAGGTATTCGTAGTGTTCTTGGTCATGCTGGATTTTATAGGAGATTTATTAAAGATTTCTCTAAGATTTCAAAGCCTCTTACTAATCTTCTTCAAAAAGATGTACCTTTTGTTTTTGATGATGATTGTAAGGAAGCTTTTGAAACTCTAAAGAAAGCCTTAACAACTGCTCATGTAGTTTAACCTCTTGATTGGAATTTACCTTTTGAAATTATGTGTGATGCTAGTGATTTTGCTGTAGGTGCTGTTCTTGCACAGCGAGTAGATAAAAAGTTAAATGTTATTCATTATGCTAGCAAAACTCTTGATGCTGCTCAAAGAAATTATGCTACAACTGAAAAGGAATTATTAGCTGTAGTCTTTGCTTGTGACAAGTTTAGATCTTATATTGTTGATTCAAAAGTTACGATTCATACTGATCATGCTGCAATTAGATATCTTATGGAAAAGAAATATGCTAAGCCAAGGCTTATTAGATGGGTGCTTCTTTTGCAAGAATTTGATTTACATATTATAGATAGGAAAGGTGCTGATAATCCTGTTGCTGATAATTTATCTAGATTGGAAAATGTTGCTTATGATCCTGTTCCTGTTAATGATAGTTTTCCAAATGAACAATTGGCTGTAATAAAGGTGAGCTCGCGAGATAGTCCTTGGTATGCTGATTATGCTAACTTTATTGTTTCCAAGTACTTGCCTCCAACCTTTTCAGCTCAGCAAAGGAGGAAATTCTTTTATGACTCGAGGCATTATTTTTGGGATGACCCACACTTATATAAAGAAGGAGTGGATGGTATTCTGCGAAGATGTGTTCCCGAATATGAACAACAAGAGATATTGAGTAAGTGTCATGGTAGTGTTTATGGAGGACATCACGCCGGAGATAGAACCGCGCAAAAATTTCTACAATCAGGTTTCTATTGGCCAACTCTCTTCAAAGATGCAAGAAAGTTTATTTTATCTTGTGATGAATGTCAAAGGGTTGGTAATATCTCCAGACGCAATGAAATGCCTATGAATTATACTCTTGTTATTGAACCATTCGACTGTTGGGGATTTGACTTCATGGGTCCTTTCCCTCCTTCAGAAGGTAAGACTCATATACTTGTCACTGTTGATTATGTTACTAAATGGGTGGAAGCCATACCCACAAAAAGTGCTGATGGTGAGACCTCTTTAAGAATGCTTTTAGATATTATTTTTCCTAGATTTGGAGTTCCTAGATATCTTATGACTGATGGAGGTTCTCATTTTATTCATGGTGGTTTTAGAAAAAATCTTGCTAAATATGGTATTAATCATAGAATTGCTTTCGCTTATCATCCTCAAACTAGTGGGCAAGTAGAATTATCAAATAGAGAAATTAAATCTATCTTGGAAAAGACCGTCAATAAAACTAGAAAAAATTGGGCTAGTAAGTTGAAGGAAGCACTATGGGCTTATAGAACTGCTTATAAAAATCCTACGGGTATGTCACCTTATAAAATGGTTTATGGGAAAGCTTGTCATTTACCTTTAGAACTAGAGCACAAAGCTTATTGGGCTGTAAGAGAACTAAATAAAGATCCTAAACTCACCGGTGAGAAGAGATTGCTACAATTGAGTTCTCTAGATGAATGGAGAAGTGAAGCTTATGAAAATGCTAAACTCTTTAAAGAGAAAGTTAAGAAATGGCATGATAGAATAATTATCAAAAGAGAATTTAATGTTGGGGATAAAGTCCTATTGTATCGGTCTCGTCTCAGATTTTTTGCAGGGAAATTACTCTCAAAATGGGAAGGGCCATATGTCATTGTGGAGGTGTATCGTTCAGGAGCAATTAAAATTAGTTCTCTGCAAGGTAATGCCACACAAGTGGTGAATGGACAAAGACTCAAGCATTATATCTCTGGTGATTCTTATAATGAAGATGTTGATGTTATTCGAGTGGTAACTCCAGAAGCTTTCATCAAAGGTCGAATTAACAGTTCTGCAGAGTTCGACTTTGAATAGGTAACAGCACTGGTAATAAAAAGTCCGCGTTTAACTTTCCGAACAATGTTTTTGCTATTTTTGGAAAATATGAAAAATTACGAGATCGAAACGGAGTGGAGGAGACGCACGAGGGCGTGCCCCCATAGGCCGGCGCGGGCCCCAGCCTGGCCGCGCCGCCCTATGGGGACAGCCCCTCGCTGTCCCTCTCCGACTCTAGTTCGACCTGGTACTTTCCTTTTGTCGTGAAAATTTCTGTTATATAATCCCCCGGACCCCTGGAGGTCCGTATATCGTTTTCTCGTCGCGTTTTGTTTCGAGCTGTTTTCTGCCAGGATCTGTTTTTGATCTAGAAGCACCATGGTCTCCAACAACAAGGGCATGGAGCTTTCGGAGGAAGATATTCAAGATCCCGAGTGGAAAGAGGTGGACGAAAGTGTCAAGGAAGAAGATGAAGAAGAAGTGGAGGAAAGACCCGCACGCATACCTGCGTGCAACCGTCGCAAGCATCGAGGTGGTGGAAAATCCTTTCAGTTCCAAGAAGAGCGCAAGAATTCGCACCGGAGGGAAAGTTCCACGTCACTTCCTAGCTCCAAAGACATCTCCTCCAGGCACCTACAACCCCTTCCACACTCTAATTTACAATAGTCAAATTGAAAGGATTCCCAAGGCGGTATTGCCTAGCAAGTGGGATATAGATCGTTCTAACACTGTAGGAAGGATGAAGCCTGAAGCTGAAGAGTGGGGAAACAATTCTAAGAGTTGGGACTCGCCGTCGGATATACTTCTTAACCGCGTCGAGCACAATTCGGAGATGATCCGCAACCTCATGTACAAGATTGATGAGCTAAAGGAGCTTGTTGAGAAGCTTATCAATAATTCATCACCACCGCCGAAGGAGTAATTCATCATTGGTATTGGCACCCCCTTGGTTTGTTCCAAGCTTGGGGGAGTGCCGCGGTATCACATCATCACTATCTTTCACCTTTTTACTATCAAGTAGTGTCATATCATGAGTAGGGAAGTTATCATATAAGATGTGTTGTAGTATGGAAGTATCTCTCTTTTAGTTGGTTATCTATGTATCCCTTGGTGTGAGTTATTGTTATGGAATATTAATGAGAAGTTTTATCATTTATATATTGCACATCTTATTTTAGTTTGCAATCTCTATTATATGATTGATCTTGTTGTTAGTATTGGTATCACTTTGGGAGCATTGAGTAAATCTATTTGGTTTTGGCAAACTTAGCATTGGTCAATAGCAACAACACTTTGAGTTTAAGTAGAGAAGAAGAAATACATGTAGATATGTTGTTTCATTATCTTTCTTTCCTGTTAAGCTATGAGCTTAGTATTCTAAAGTTAAAATTGTTTGTGCTTACAAGGAAGATGCATGATTGTTTCTATCACATGTATATTTGTTTGTTTCCCTCAACTCTTATGCTTGCTAATCAACCTTGCTAGCCAAAGACCTGTACTGAGAGGGAATGCTTCTCGTGCATCCAAACCTTTAAACCAAACCTATGCCATCAGTGACATAGGCATCCCCAATGGGCCTGCCGAAGATGGTACCCGGGGTTTACTGAAGGCCCACGACCCGAAGGATAAGGAGAGTCGGAAGCCCAAATTGTTATTAAGGAAAGCTAGAGTTGTAATAGGAAGCATTATTTGTAATCTTGCGGGACGGGTTAGAAACCCTCCCGGACTCTGTAAACTTGTGTATCAAGAATCCCTCGACTCCGCCTCCTATATAAGGGGGAGTCGAGGGACAAAGAAAGGATCGAATCATTGTCTCACAAACCCTAGTTTTCATATCGTCGATTACTTTTCGGCTGAAACCTTCGAGATCTACTTTCCCTCTACTTCCGACTAAAACCCTAGTCTACAACTTGTAGGCATTGATAAGTTAATACCTTGTCAATTGGCGCCGTCTGTGGGAATTAGAGGTGTCAAGGAGCTGATCTCGATGGCACGTTCAAGATCGTCGACTTCATCAACTGGAAGCAACGCAGTGGACAGAGGTAAACAGATCGAAACTGGTCTCGTTGATTTTATTCCTCACTCGCCCTCCCGTTTGGATGCATATGCGTATCTGGAGGAGCCCATGGAGATGACGTTTGGAAAGTTTCACTTCCGCGTCGAGAAAGAAGGAGCGTATCGTCTCGAAATTCCGATCTCGTCGGGATTATCAGCGGTCGATCCCGATTTTTCAAGTTCAGCATCATCAATCGAGTCAGGCGACGAGGAGATTTCATCGCCACGCTTCATCAGCACCAGGGCGAGCGAAAAACTCGTCAAGATCTTCAGCGACATGTCCTTCGAGTCTTCTGCGGACTCCTATATAAGCGATGACTCGAGCGACACCGACAGCCTCAACTTCATCGACAAATCCATCACCGTTGGAAAGGTCTTCACCAATCTCTATGATGGTGTCACCAAACCCGACAAATTCCAGCATCCAAAATATCATCAGATCTACGCAATTGGAGAACCAAGCCGGGCAGAACCAGCAACGTCAGAGGTTTTCGATGATGTGGGAAATCCGTATGTCGATCCCGCAGATCTTGCGCGAGGTTTGGGAACAAAATATATCGGGGCAGGAACACGAGAGATGGTACAATTTCCGCAGGCCGTGTGGGATCGAGTCGCAAGAGCTATCGATGGCACAGAACCAATGACTATTGCGACAACACCTGAGGAGTCACAACCATACCAATATAGGCTTGCCCGTATCAGGAGGAAGCTCGAGAAACAGAAAATCGAGTTGGATAGAAGACAAGAAGCAGCCTCTGCATCAAGCAGGCGAAGAGCGGAGCTAAGTCGACATTCAGGAACTTCGGGAGATAGTCACAGGGAAGCTCGAAGGAGAGCAAGATATCGCCTGCAAAATATACCTGAAGCAGAGAGAGAAAACCTAGTTCAAAACCTCGACATGTCTTTTATGTCAATCGACACGAGGGGGAACATTATCCCTAAGACACCAGAAGCTGGGTACATGGCGACGCAAGCATTCATCCTTGCATCCAAGCCACCTCCTGGAGATCCACGAGAAGCATTGTACAATATGGCCATGGCAGGAGTCGGGGCCATGGGAACGACATTTATAACAATGCCCCCCGAAGGTTCAGCAAGGCAAAATAGTCCATGACCCGCTGCAGTAGCGCCAGGTCCCGAGAGAACAAGTGGAGCACGAGACACAGCAGCGCAAGCACGAGTGGACAGAGCACGACAAAAAATAGAAGGGAACATCGACACTCCCCAGAGTTAGATGACGAGGATATGTATGGGTTGCCGTGCTTTACAAGGAGGGTCCGAAAAACTCGAGTTCCTTCGGGGTTTAAACTACCCGATAACTTCAAAAAATTCGACGGCCTGCAAGATCCAGAGGATTGGCTAGTTGATTATGTCGAGACGGTGAAGTTGATAGGAGGAACCAGAGCAACAACCATGCAGAGCATCCAAGTACATCTGAGTGGAGCCGCAAGATCGTGGATAAAGAAGCTTCCCCCAGGCTCCATCGACAGCTGGGACAGTTTTGAGGACGTGTTTGTCAAGAACTTCCGATCAACCTGCAAAAAGCCTGCGACACTAGAGGAGTTGAGATTATGTCGACAAAAGCATGATGAATCAATGAGGAAGTACATCCAAAGGTGGAACATCATTAAAAAACTCGGCAGAAAATATATCTGACGAGAGAGCGATAGATGCGTTCATAGCAGGAGTTCGACGAGGAGATTTTGTGGAGGACTTGGGAAAAACCAACCCAAGGACAATATCAGCATTAATGGAAATAGCAAACAGATGGGCAGATGGTGAAGATGCTGTACATAATAAACGACACAGGTCACCAGAGGAGGACCGTAGTCGAAATTTTCAAAATAGACGACGATTTCCTCGACAATTTTCGAGCTATGATACCCCTGGCCAAATATCGGCTGGTTTTCGGGGAAACAATGGAGGAAACAATAGAGATGATTATCAAAGGAGTAATGAGCAGCAAGACGACAATAGAGATGACTCTCGGAATAACAGGCAAAATAGTGGATCAAGGTTTCAAAGACCTTTTGTATCTCCCGAAGATATGATGAACGGGCCATGTCAGATGCATTTTTATCTCGACAATAATGGGAAGATGCAATCAGGACATCTGCAGAAGGACTGTCGCAATTTCCAAGCAATGTTGAGGGTTGCAGGGTTCGCTAATGCTCAAGCAACAAATAGAAACCCCCAAGGGCCCAGGAGTGAGATCCATCTACCACCTCCTCCCGCGATTACGGACGAAAATCGACACCAAATCAGAATAGCGGCAGCACCACAGCCACCTCCATATGTTGACCCTAACTCCAATGGCGCGGTTTTGATGATTCAGAAAGCTAGGCCTTCTAACAGGCAGCAGAAAGTAATCTCACGACAAGTGTTCATGGCAGAGAAGATGCCTCCACCGACGAAAGAGTACCTAAATTGGTCGGGACAAGATATTGGTTTCACAATTGCGGATCACCCGCAGCAAGTTCCTCGACCAGGAAAGTCAGCACTTATTCTACCAGCGGTGATCGCGGGATTCGGTGTATCTCGAGTATTTATAGATGGAGGCAACAGTTTAAACCTTATGTATGCAGTTACATTAAGGAAGACGAACATATCCCTGGCAAATTTAAAACCCACGGACACACGTTTCCATGGGATTACACCAGAGAAGCCGAATTATCCATTGGGAAAGATCAATCTCGACGTTCAGTTTGGGACCCGAGAAAATTACAGGATAGAGAAGCTGGAGTTTGAAGTCGTGGATTTTCCGTCGCAATATCACGCCTTGTTGGGACGACCAGCATATGCCAAGTTTATGGCGGTACCACATTACACGTACCTGTTGTGGAGGTTACCTGGACCCAAAGGACCAATTACAGTCAAAGGCAGTTTCGCGTTAGCTGATAAATGCGACAAGGATTTTCACCAACTGTCAGAAACTTTCGGGATGCAAGCAGAATATATGGCGTCAAGGCTTACAACTGATTATGATGTATTGCCAGACGCAGGAAGGCCACTCAGGGAACCAACTTTCAACACTACTAAAGACTCCAAGGAGGTGCAGATTCACCCGACAGATCCGAATAAAACGACGTCCATCGCGACAGATATGGACCTCGCATAGGAAAGCGCGCTCGTTGAGTTCCTCCGTGAGCACTGGAAAATCTTCGCATGGTGTCCAGCTGACATGCCAGGAGTACCCAGGGAACTTGCCGAGCACCACCTAAACTTGGATCCAATAGCGAGACCAATCAAACAACCTTTGCGACGTTTTTCGGAACCTAGCCGCAAAGCTATGCTTTCAGAAATTGATCGACTCAGAGAAGCTGGTTTTATCAAAGAGCTACATACAGAGGCCACGTGGGTAGTTAACCCAGTGCTGGTCCCGAAGAAAAACACGAAAGTCCTTCGCATGTGTGTCGACTTTACGTGTCTCAATAAACACTGTCCAAAAGATCACTTTCCCCTCCCAAGGATCGATCAAATCATCGACTCTACGGCAGGATGTGAACGTCTTTCCTTCCTGGACGCCTATTCTGGTTATAACCAGATTAGATTAAAAGAAGAAGATGAAGTCAAGACAGCGTTCATAACACCTTATGGCGTGTTTTGTTACAAAACAATGCCTTTTGGTCTGAAAAACGCGGGAGCAACATATCAGCGGATGATGCAGAAGTGCTTGGCAACACAGATTGGTAAAAACGTACAAGTATACATCGACGATATCATCATAACATCAAAAAAGGGGGCAACATTAATCGAGGACTTGAAAGAAACTTTCGACAACCTCGACAAGTTTTGTCTCAAGCTGAATCCGACGAAGTGTTCTTTCGGCGTCCCTGCGGGAGAACTTCTTGGGTTCTTAGTCTCAACAAGAGGGATTGAAGCTAATCCCGAAAAAATCCAAGCTATCGTAACAATGAGGAAGCCAACGAAATTGAAAGAAATACAACAGCTAACTGGACGAGTCGCAGCTTTAAGCAGATTCGTCGCCAGATTGGGAGAAAAGGCGTTACCGTTCTACGCCCTAATCAAACAAGGAGAGAAGTTCCAGTGGAACGAAGAGGCAGATAGAGCTTTCGAGGATCTTAAACGCACAATTTCGACACCACCAATCTTGGTGGCACCAAAAGAGAAGGAACCCCTACTGTTATACATTGCGGCTACACCCCAGGTGGTCGAAAGAGAAGAAGAAGGAAAACTCCATGGAGTGCAGAGGCCAGTATATTTCATTAGTGAAGTATTACTGCCATCAAAACAGAGGTACCCACAGTACTAGAAGCTAGCATATGGAGTGTTTACGACAGCAAGAAAATTGCGGCACTATTTTTCGGCGCATCCGATAATAGTGGTCAATGAGGTGCCTTTATCCAATATACTAAACAATCCAGAAGCTACGGGTCGTGTCTCCCTTTGGGGAATAGAGATTTCCCCTCGGGACATCACGTATGAAAAAAGAAAAGCAATAAAGTTGCAAATTCTACCAGACTTCATCGCAGAGTGGATGGAGCTACAAAATACGGGACCACCGGATCTATCGAGAACCTGGACGATGAACTTCGATGGGTCCAAGAGATTAGAGGAAGCAGGAGCAGGCGTGATACTAATATCACCTGAAGGCGACAAGTTAAAATACGTCTTAAGGATGACGTTTCCAAACGCATCTAACAATGAAGCAGAGTACGAAGCCCTTATACACGGGATGAAGATGGCGAAAGCTTGCGGCGCAACTCGATTAAAAATCTTCGGCGACTCACAATTGGTGGCTCAGCAAGTCATGAATCAGTGCGATGCAGTCAACGATAGTATGATCGCGTACAAAGAAGTTTACAATGAGCTAGAGAAGCTGTTTGATGGCTGCGAAGTAAATCATATCAGCAGGCTGAGTAATGATGAAGCCGATGTTCTCTCGAATATCGGGTCGCAGTGTCTCGCAATTCCACCAGGCGTGTTCTGGGAAGAGATAACCGAGAGATCTACAAAGCCGAAGAAAACACAAAAGAAGCAGAAGGACGAAAAAACCTCGGCACCTCCTAAAGAAGCACTAGAGGAAGAAGAGGAACAGGAGCTGGTAATGATGGTGCAGGTTCCATGGATGCAAGCTTACGTATCATACATCTTAAGGAAGGAGATACCTGACGACCCAGTTGAAGCAAGGCGAGTTATTAGACGATCCAAAGCTTTTACGGTGGTCAAAGGGGAGCTGTACAAATGAAGTATTTCGGGTGTGTTACAAAGGTGTGTTACACCCGAAGAAGGAAGGATAATCTTGAAGGACGTTCACGAAGGAATATGTGGTCATCACGCGAGCAGTTGAGCTATTGCAGCCAAGGTTTTCCGAGCTGGATTTTACTGGTTGACAGCAATTGAGGACGCAAAGGAGATAGTACGAACTTGTGACGCGTGCCAGAGATTTGCCGCAAGACCTCATTTTCCGGCAGCAGAACTGACGCCAATACCGTTGTCATGGCCTTTCGCACAATGGGGCCTCGATATGGTGGGAAAACTACACAAAGCTTCGCCAGGAGGGTACGAGTATTTGCTCGTCGCTGTCGACAAATTTACAAAGTGGATAGAAGCAAAGCCGATAAATTCACCAGACGCAGCATCTGCAATCAAGTTCGTGAAAAGTATCGTCTTTAGGTTTGGAGTACCTCACAGCATCATCACGGACAATGGAAGTAATTTTACATCCAAGGAATTCAAGGCATACTGCGCGGAAGTAGGAATCAAACTACACTTTGCATCAGTTGCGCACCCGCAAACTAACGGCCAAGTCGAGAAAGCCAATGGCATCATCTGCAATGGCATCAAGAAGCGTTTGTTGGGGCCATTGGAAAAAGCTCGGCATACGTGGCCAGAAGAGTTGCCAAGTGTATTATGGAGTATTCGAACAACGCCAAATACAGCGACGCAGGAGACTCCGTTCTTTCTGGTCCATGGAGCAGAGGCAGTACTGCCAATAGAAATAGAGCATGATTCACCAAGAGTCACGGAGTACAATGAAGAAACTTCCAGAAGAGCATTAGAGGATGATGTCGATGCACTGGACAAAGCTCGAGATGAAGTACTATCACGGGTCACCAAGTACCAGCAAGATCTGAAAAATTACCACAGTCGACGTTTGCGACCAAGATCCTTTCAGGTTGGAGATCTAGTTCTACGACTCAATCAACAGAGTACTGAAAAACTTGAGTCACCATGGCTTGGCCCTTACATTGTCACGGAAGTCATCGAAGGAGGAGCATACAGGATCAAAGATAAGAAGACGGGGGTTCCCGAGAAAAACCCCTGGAACGTGGCGCAGCTAAGGCATTTCTACGCTTAGTGCCGAAATATAGTCCTCCTTGTAAAAATACAATGTACTGAAACGCCCGCGAGTTTTCAGACGCACTCTTTTCCTTTTTCGGGGCACCGAGTGAGGCCGGAAAAGGTTTTTAATGAGGCGGGCTCGCGGTGCTGCAATATAATAAAGATAGTGGAGATATATATCTTTTTCTTCGACATGCTCGGGGGCTTACGCCTCGAAGTTACAATATCTATACAATATAGATGAATCTAACTGGCAAAAATATTTCGCCTTGGTACCAAATACCTCGCCAAATAAAAAGAAGATACAAAATAGCAATCAAAAAAGAACAAAAGCTCGGGGGCTAATACCCACAAACATAGTATACTCATTACAATTTGTTTGCCTTGGTTTAACCTCGAAAAAACAATATAGCAGTTCACCGCCGAGACGCTCGGGGGCTTGAGGGAAGAAAAAAAAATATATACAACTTACAACATACATACAACAAAGTTATAGTTCTTATCGACAAAATACAAATTCAGTTGCGACCCACCAGGTCGTCAGTATTTACTCTAGCTTCTTCGGGAGCAGTACCCAGAAAATCGGCATAATGGCCATCTGCAAAAAAATCGGCGTCCATCCGAAGAAGGTCATCAATTATTTCCTCAGCTACTGGGGTAATACGT
Source organism: Lolium perenne (assembly GCF_019359855.2). Taxonomy (NCBI): domain Eukaryota; kingdom Viridiplantae; phylum Streptophyta; class Magnoliopsida; order Poales; family Poaceae; genus Lolium; species Lolium perenne. The sequence goes on along the minus strand of NC_067248.2, from coordinate 142,491,046 downwards.
GCATTGATTTTATCAACACCTCTTCGCCGTTGCCTCAGCTTAGCATGAACAGTTTCTACTACCTTTGTCGTATCAAGTTTGGGGTGGTAGATTTGAAGCATAATAAGGGTAACCTTAGCACCAGCTATCAGTTGAGCTTTTACAAAGCCATGGATCTTCTGCGTATCCTTAAATTTCTCCATTAGCTCGCGGAGAGATTTTGGTTGAACATTCCGAGGAAACATAGCATTGAAAATCTTGGATAAAGTGTTGGAGCAAAACTCAAGAAACTCCCGAACTTGGCACGAGCGGTCTTGGAATCTCACAATTTGTCGGGTACGTTCTGGGGTAGCCCAGAAAAGGACGCCATGATCAAGTCCCAAATTAATAAGGACATTTGATCTTGTGTTCACTCTTTGATCTTCGGCCTCAGCATCCAAAAAAGGACCTATTTGGCGACAGTATACCAGTTAAAGGCAGAAAACAAGCAAAGTAAAAAAAAAGAGAGAGAAGGATTGGCCTAAGGAATATACCCGCCATTTCCGAGCTTGCATCAATCATCAACTCGAGCAGGGTGTTTTCTCGAGAAGCAGCTTTCGTGGCTTCAGCCACAGCAGTTTCCTTGGCAGATATAGCTTCCTGAGCTTGTTGTAGCGCAATTTTTTCTTTCTCCAAAGATTTTCGAGACTGCTCCATTGCTAAAAGCATTTGCTTCTTCGTGGACTGAAGTTGTTGGCGAAGATCTTGCAAGTCTTGCGTGGAGCCTTTACCCGAAGAACCTTCGATAAGGTCGTCATTGACACATGTTTTCTTCGAGTAGGAGGAAGCAGCAAAAGTATCGGCAAGACGATGATTTGCGGAGTAGTTATCAAAGATCAACTGGAAAAGAAAATTTCAGTATCAATCATCAAGCAAAATAGATTTCCATTGATTTTTGGAATATTTACACAGCTATTACAAAAGGAGTCCTTAAAGAACTACTACGGCAGTTGCCGCCAAAGCTACTGTGGCGACAACATCAAAAGAGACAAAGTAAAAAAGGAAGACAGGGCACTCTACTAGACCTCCGGCTTCGACGAACTAGGAGCAGGAGTTGGCTTGCATCCAAGATAGGCGAGGATCTTCTTCGAGTTTGGCTTGGCAGCCTTGATCAACGATTGCCACTTCTTCGTCTCCATCTCCTGCGTGTCGCCAACCCTAGTCCAGTCGATATTTTGTTGGCTCTCAGCAACCAGGGCAAAAGTGTTACCTCAACGCCAACCTTCAAACCTTCTTGGCGAAGTTTGAGCCCAAGATCTTCTTGAGGATTGAAGCATTTGGCGAGAGCAAGAAAAGGCGCGGGTTCCTTTTTCTTCGGGAAGAAGTAAGGGTAAAGCCGCGACAGTCCCGCCCCAGCTTCAGCAAGGCCTTCGCGTGCTTCGTCTCCATGAATCTCAAGAAGAGAAAGCGCATCAAGAAGGGGATCATTGTCAGGATCTTCAAGTTCATATTCTTGACACGTTTTCCTTGCTGAGGCAAAATTTTATTGATCAATAAACAAGTAAAGAAAAGCAAGTTCAAGGAAATCAAAATAGTTTGGGCACTTACTGACAAAGCGACGGCTTTGCGACTCCAAGCGCCTGATAATTGCTTCTTCGCGAGCAGATTGTTCGGTTATATGCTCGCTCAAAGAAGTTTCCGCGGCATGAAGCCTTTTTCGAAGGTCTTCGACAGCGGCAGCATCAGCTTCAGCTTTCTTGCGAGCTGTTTCGCTTTGCTCTAACTTAACAGCAAGAGCGTCAGCGCGTCTGTTGACTTCGGCAAGAGTTTCTGGCAAAAATAAACGATGGTAAAACGTCACGACAAAACAATGAAGGAGTATATACAACAGAGAGGGCAAGGAAACATAGTACCTTCAAGTTTATTCGCATGATCGCGGTACCCGATGAATTGGGTACCGAGGCGAACAAACTCCTTCATCACAGGCTGAGGAGAAAACAAAAAGAAAAAGAAAAGTCAATATAGGAAGGAAAAGTTCGACAGGACTTACGCAAGAAACAAAGGGGAGTCAACAAATGCTGAAATGTTCGGAAAGAAGAACAGTGAAAAACTTACATCATCTAATGAAGGAGTCGTGGAACTACCAGCCAGCAGGAGAGGTTCCTTGGATGGTTCTACCCTAGCTCTCTTTGGTGAAGAGGCTCGGGGGCTTGCAACTGGAGTTGGATGTTCTGCATCTTGTTGAGGAGGCGAAGTTTCATCCCCATCAGGATGAGCTTCCGAAACAACTAAAGTACGGGACATACTCGTTTGAGCAGTCGCGTCAATAGGTTGAATTTCATCCTCGTCATCACTACAAAAAGGCGACAAGACAATAAACAATATAGTCAAAGCAATCAATGGCAAACAACAAACAACGGCAGGAACTTACGAGCTGACAAGAGCATCGGTGTAAGGGTCGAAAGTTGTCCTTTTTTCAGTAGGAACAACTTCTTCGACAGGAGGTGTGCCGGTCTTGGAGGGGCCGGAGTCGACAACTTCATCCCTTTTTCTCTTGTTCTTGGGAGAAACAGCTGGGGGAGGAGAGTGTGCTGATCCGGTAGCCTCGGATTCAACTTCCTTTTCAGAGGATACCGCAGATTTTCGAGAACCCGCGGCTTCACTCTCAGGGCGAGAAGTACCCTGGTTGTCGTTGGTGACAACGACCCGTTCTTCGAATTCTCCACCTTCAGGAAGGGGAGGAAGAGAAACAAGATCTGGATGGTTCTACAAAAAGAAGAATGTCGACAAAAAAGTTATGCAAAGGATGTCAACAAAAATACGTAGTCGAAAAAATAGTCCATACAAAAATTACCTTAGGGAGCGCGTTGGTGGCGCTATACGGCTTTACGCGACAAGACGAGGGGACAGGATCTTTCTTGTTGAGGGAGGAGATTTTTCGGACAAGTTTTTCTAAATCCTTGACCGGCAAATCCACCGACAGGCGATCCACATCTTTGTCGCCAGCATACTTCCAGAGGGGATTTTTACGAGCTTGCAGAGGCTGCACTCTAATCCTAAGGAAATACGCCGTGATTTGGATACCCGACAATTCTTGGCCGCGGGTACTTTGAAGCTCGTGGATGCGAGTCATCAGTGCCTCTGTTGCCGCTTTTTCTTCGTCGGTAGCCTCTGCATCCCAGGACCGGCGGCGACAGATTTTTTCGGCACCATCAAAAGGAGGAATGTTGTCTTCAACAGACCCATGTTTTCCTCGTGGATATACAACCATTTTTTGCGCCACCCTTGAACTGAATCAGGGAATTTGACATCGAAGTGCTCGACATCAGGGCGAACGCAGATAACAACGCCGCCTATGTTATAGGCGACATTGGCAGAACCATTGCAGCGACAGAGAAAAATACGTTTCCATAAAGCCCAGTTAGGCTGGACTCCAAGGAAGGATTCGCAAAGAGTGATGAAGATCGAAATATGGAGGATAGAGTTGGGAGTAAGATGGTGAAGTTGCAATCCATACACGAAAAGCAACCCCCGAAGAAAATTGTGAATGGGGGTAGAGAGGCCACGGATGAGGTGGTCAACAAAACTAACCCGATACTCCATTGGAGGGGTTGGGTAGCTTTCTTCGCTGGGGAAGCGCAGCGCACCCCGTTTCTTGCTGATCCCCAGTTTCTTCAGCAAGTTGATATCTTGAGGGGAGATTTTGGATCTCTCCCACTCAGCGCTCCCCAGATCTGCGGAAGCCATCTTGGATTCAGGTGTGTTGTGTCCGGTGAGTCTGCGCGGTGGCATCAACAATGGCGCAGGAGCACAGTGCGAGCGTGGTGGAGCTCAAAGAACTATGGGGCGCAAGGGAGGATTTTTGCAGAGGAGAGCAAAAGGAGCGGCGCGAGCGAAAGTGTTCAAGGAGGAAGACGATGACCTTAAATAGAGGTGCGGTGAATCGGCGCACCGTTGGATGGAGAAAATGTGAGATAGATGATGTACACGTGGAATAGGGGTAACAAAGTAATTTCAGTATAAAGGTGTTACAGCGCGTGCGCGAGGAAAAGCGGAGGACATGTGTCCCCCACTTGCACGATGTGTCAAATTGATGAGGTTTCTGGGCCCGCAAGGCAGAGAGAGTGCAGTTCTCGCATTTTCCCGATACATCGGTCGTGGCTATCGTCAGCAATGAGGTCATCTTGGTAAAAGAAAATCTCGGCTCTGAAGCTTCACAAGAACGGCGATAGTAGAAGATTATTGCTTATTTCGAGAGCCTTTGATCAAATATAAGTTTTTGCTCAAACGCTCGGGGGCTACTTTAGAAAAAAGAAAAATTCGAGTATGACAAAATAGAAATGGGGAGAGCCTATGACCAAACGCAAGCATTTGTTCATAGCCTCGGGGGCTACTCCCATCGGGAGCGCTGTTCGCGCACCCGATAGATATAAAAATTCGAGAAAGAATGACAATATAGCGACATGAGGCATTAGAGTGTTGAGCCTACAACCAAGCACTAGTCCTTGGCTGTAGCCTCGGGGGCTACTCCCATCGGGAACGCTGTTCGCGTGCCAGATGAAATTATAAAAAAAAAAGAAGAGAGAGAGGAAAAAGAAAGAAAGAAGAAGTGAGTATATTTCGAGTTATACAAATAACTCTACATATACTCCCATCGGGAAGGCAAAATAAGTCATCCGTTGACTCAATAAAATGTGCTATTCCAGCAGCCGAAAAAGCACTCGACAATATATTCTCAGAGCGCCAAAGTTGCGAATAATCTCTGAATGCCGCAAAATTTGCGAAGGTAAGACCCCAGATCCGTTCTGAGCGGCGTGGCGCCGTCTCTGACGTCGGTTTGCTACTTTTTTCCGTATCAACAGATACGAAGAAAAATCCTAACAGACGCGTTAGGTACCCGATAAAATATGACTGGAACTCGACAGAATGGAAAGACCTTAAGCGGCACCTGTCGAAGTTTACACCAGTATCCCGAGATCATGTCCAGGGACGTGATCTTGAAGTAGGTTTTTGCGGATTGCCACTAGAGCAGTTAACTAGTACCTGATCCGTCAGATGAACTAGCCCCAACTACCATTATCCCTGTACAATATATAATTTCATATCCAAAGATATGTGATAAAGTTCCGAGTTATTGAACGAATATAAAGTTGGAGATTTTCCCCGACTCTGCGATTCAAGCAAAATCTCGGGGGCTACTGACATAGGCATCCCCAATGGGCCTGCCGAAGATGGTACCCGGGGTTTACTGAAGGCCCACGACCCGAAGGATAAGGAGAGTCGGAAGCCCAAATTGTTATTAAGGAAAGCTAGAGTTGTAATAGGAAGCATTATTTGTAATCTTGCGGGACGGGTTAGAAACCCTCCCGGACTCTGTAAACTTGTTTATCAAGAATCCCTCAACTCCGCCTCCTATATAAGGGGGAGTCGAGGGACAAAGAAAGGATCGAATCATTGTCTCACAAACCCTAGTTTTCATATCGCCGAGTACTTTTCGGCTGAAACCTTCGAGATCTACTTGCCCTCTACTTCCGACTAAAACCCTAGTCTACAACTTGTAGGCATTGATAAGTTAATACCTTGTCAATCAGTGTCCACCATAACTACCTATTATGTGGTATTTCCCTGCCATTCCAAGTAAATACTTCATGTGCTACCTTTAAACAATTCAAAAGTTATTACCTCTTATTTGTGTCAATATTTTATAGCTCATGAGGAAGTATGTGGTGTTTTATCTTTCAATCTTGTTGGGCAGCTTTCACTAATGGACTAGTGGCTTCATCCACTTATCCTATAATTTTGCAAAAAGAGCTGGCAACGGGGTTCCCAGCCCCAATTAATCAACTTTCATTAATAACTCTCTTCACATGTTTTGCTCTGATTCATCAGTAAGCAACTTAATTTTGCAATAGACACTCCTCCATGGTATGTGAAATGTTGGAAGGCACCCGAGGATTCGGTTAGCCATGGCTTGAGAAAGCAAAGGTTGGGAGGAGTGTCATCCTTAAATAAACTAAAGTACATGTGTAAACAAAAGAGAAGGGGGATGATCTACCTTGCTGGTGGAGATAACGTCCTTCATGGGAGCCGCTCTTTGGAATTCTGTTTGGCAAGGGGGTTAGAGTGCCCACTACCATTCGTTGACAACAACAAACACCTCTCAAAACTTTACTTTTATGCTCTCTCTATATGATTTCAAAACTTAAAAAGCTCTAGCACATGGTTTAATCCCTGCTTCCCTCCGCGAAGGGCTTATCTTTTACTTTTATGTTGAGTCAGTAAACCTATTTCCCTCCATCTTAAGCAAGAAATTGAGTTGTTGTGATCCAACCATCTTTATTGTGATTTATTTAATCATGCCTTTTATTCTTCCTTGTTCAGTACAAGTTTTATCTGAATGAATATAGCTTTGAAAGTTATTGATGATTATGAGAGGATTATTATTATGATTGAGTATGCAAGTTGTGCCATATAAGCTTTAACATAAGAGCGCTGCTCGACAGATAAGTACAATCTGTTAATTGTTGTCTGACCAAGAACGAAGTTTGCCATCACCAATTATGATTTCCTATGCACCTTTATTTGTGATTTCCTTTTACTTGTTTCAAGTTGAATCATATGAGGAAGTTGTTCACTAGAATGTCTTGTGTGAATTAATATGATGCTTCTTGTCCGTATTTTATTTATCGACTCTTCACTCCATAAACATGTGGTCTTGTTTACCGAGTTCAGTTTCGCTTGGGGACAAGCGAAGTCTAAGCTTGGGGGGAGTTGATACGTCCATTTTGCATCACTATTTTATATCATAAGTTACTGTTATTCATTGATATATTTGATATTTAGAGATGATACTTATGTTATTTCATCTATTTTGCATGTTTCATGATTATTGGAGAATCGCGCACCGGAGTCAGGATTCTGCTGGAAAAAGCACCGTCAGAATGCAATATTTCGGAAGATCAGCAATTGATGGAAATTACACGAAAAATCTTATTTTTCCAGAAGACGGAGATAGCCAAAAGGAGGAGCCGAGGAGGGCCGCCATGGCCCCCCCATAGGCCGGCGCGGGCCCAGGCCTGGTCGCGCCGTCTTGTGGGGAGGGGGCCCACAACCCCCTCTGGCCTCCTCTCCTTCGCGTACTTTTTCGTCCCGAAAACCTAAGCTCCGGGGGATAGTCACGAAGAGTCACAGCCGCCTCTGCGGGGCGGAAAACACCAGAGAGAAAAGAGCTCTTCGGCAGGCTGAAATTCGCCGAGGAAATTCCCTCCCGGAGGGGGAAATCGACGCCATCGTATTCGTCATCGAGCTGGACATCATTGGGATCACAATCACCATCATCTCCATCATCATCACCGCCATCTCCACCGCTGCACCTCGTCACCGCTGTAACATCTAGGGTTGAATCTTGATTGTTTGGTAGGGGAAACTCTCCCGGTATTGATTACTCCTTGTTATTGATGCTATTGAGTGAAACCATTGAACCAAGGTTTATGTTCAGATTGTTATTCATCATCATATCACCTCTGATCATGTTCCATATGATGTCTCGTGAGTAGTTCGTTTAGTTCTTGAGGACATGGGTGAAGTCTAAATGTTAGTAGTGAATTATGTTGGGTAATATTCAATGTTATGATATTTAAGTTGTGGTGTTATTATTCTAGTGGTGTCATGTGAACGTCGACTACATGATACTTCACCTTTATGGGCCTAGGGGAATACATCTTGTATTTGTTTGCTAATTGTGGGGTTGCCGGAGTGACAGAAACCTAAACCCCCGTTGGTATATCGATGCAGGAGGGATAGCAGGATCTCAGAGTTTAAGGCTGTGGTTAGATTTATCTTAATTACTTTCTTGTATTTGCGGATGCTTGCAAGGGGTATAATCACAAGTATGTATTAGTCCTAGGAAGGGCGGTGCATTAGCATAGGTTCACCCACACAACACTTATCAAAACAATGAAGATTAATCAGCTATATGAAGCGAAAGCACTAGACTAAATTCTCGTGTGTCCTCAAGAACGTTTGGTCATTATAAGTAAACAAACCGGCTTGTCCTTTGTGCTAAAAAGGATTTGGCCACTCGCTGCAATTATTACTCTCGCATTTTACTTACTTGTACTTTATTCATCTGCTATATCAAAACCCCCTGAATACTTGTCTGTGAGCATTTACAGTGAATCCTTCATCGAAACTGCTTGTCAACACCTTCTGCTCCTCGTTGGGTTCGACACTCTTATTTATCGAAAGTACTATGATACACCCCCTATACTTGTGGGTCATCACTGAACTTTGCAATAGGTGATGTGCCTGGAATCAGATCGATTGTGAATTCTATCTCCCTGTCGGGTGGCATGCCCGGTAGTTCCTTGGGAAATACATCTGGAAATTCATTTACTATAGGGATATCTTCAATCCCTACCTCCTTCAACTATTAAGCTCCAATCCTATCTCCAACTCACTGTATTTGTCCCCTTGGAAAACTATTCGAACTCCAATAGAGTTGCGAAGTGATATTGTTTTGTCTCCACAGTTGATCACCGCTCCATTCTCCGTCAACCAGCCCATCCCTAAGATGACTGATATGTCCTTCATGGGAATGATGAATAGGTCCGCGAAATACACACAGTCACATATGGTTATGACCTGTGCTTCTTTCACGTGGGTTACTAAGATCGTTGATGACCCACAAGTATAGGGGGTGTATCGCAGTACTTTCGATAAATAAGAGTGTCGAACCCAACGAGGAGCAGAAGGTGTTGACAAGCAGTTTCGACGAAGGATTCACTGTAAATGCTCACAGACAAGTATTCAGGGGGTTTTAGTATAGCAGATGAATAAAGTACAAGTAAGTAAAATGCGAGAGTAATAATTGCAGTGAGTGGCCCAATCCTTTTTAGCACAAAGGACAAGTCGGTTTGTTTACTTATAATGACCAAACGTTCTTGAGGACATACGGGAATTTAGTCTAGTGCTTTCGCTTCATATAGCTGATTAATATTCATTGTTTTGATAAGTGTTGTGTGGGTGAACCTATGCTAATGCACCGCCCTTCCTAGGACTAATACATACTTGTGATTATACCCCTTGCAAGCATCCGCAAATACAAGAAAGTAATTAAGATAAATCTAACCACAGCCTTAAACTCTGAGATCCTGCTATCCCTCCTACATCGATATACCAACGGGGGTTTAGGTTTCTGTCACTCCGGCAACCCCGCAATTAGCAAACGAATACAAGATGTGTTCCCCTAGGCCCATAAATGGTGAAGTATCATGTAGTCGACGTTCACATGACACCACTAGAAGAATAACACCACAACTTAAATATCATAACATTGAATACTAGCCAACATAATTCACTACTAACATTTAGACTTCACCCATGTCCTCAAGAACTAAACGAACTACTCACGAGACATCATATGGAACATGATCAGAGGTGATATGATGATGAATAACAATCTGAACATAAACCTTGGTTCAATGGTTTCACTCAATAGCATCAATAACAAGTAGAAATCAATACCGGGAGAGTTTCCCCTATCAAACAATCAAGATCCAACCCTAATTGTTACGGCGGTGACGAGGTGCAGCGGTGGAGATGGCGGTGATGATGATGGAGATGATGGTGATGATGATGGAGATGATGTCCAGCTCGATGACGATGACGATGGCGTCGATTTCCCCCTCCGGGAGGGAATTTCCCCGGCGGATCTCAGCCTGCCGGAGAGCTCTTTTCTCTCTGGTGTTTCCCGCCCCGCAGAGGCGGCTGTGACTCTTCGCGACTATCCTCCGGAGCTTAGGTTATCGGGACGAAGAAGTACGCGAAGGAGAGGAGGCCAGAGGGGGCTGTGGGCCCCCTCCCCACATGGCGGCGCGGCCAGGGTAGGGCCCGCGCCGGCCTATGAGGGGGGCCCATGGCGGCCCTCCTCGGCTTCTCCTTTTGGCTACCTCCGTCTTCTAGAAAAATAGGATTTTCAGTATAATTCCCGTCAGTTGTTGATCTTCCGAAATATTGCATTCTGACGGTGCTTTTTCCAGCAGAATCCTGACTCCGGTGCGCGATTCTCCAATAATCATGAAACATGCAAAATAGATGAAATAACATAAGTATCATCTCTAAATATGAAAAGATATCAATGAATAACAGTAAATTATGATATAAAATAGTGATGCAAAATGGACGTATCAACTCCCCCCAAGCTTAGACTTCGCTTGTCCCCAAGCGAAACTGAACTCGGTAAACAAGACCACATGTTTATGGAGTGAAGAATCGATAAATAAAATACGGACAAGAAGCATCATATTAATTCACACAAGACATTCTAGTGAACAACTTCCTCATATAACTCAACTTGAAACAAGTAAAAGGAAATCACAAATAAAGGTGCATAGGAAATCATAATTGGTGATGGCAAACTTCATTCTTGGTCAGAGAACAGTTAACAGGTTGTACTTATCTATTGAGCAGCATTCTTATATTAAAGCTTATAACAAAACTTGCATACTCAATCATAATAATCTCCTCATAATCATTTATAACTTTCAAAGCTATATTCATTCAGATAAAACTTCTACTTAAACAAGGAAGAGTAAAAGGCATGATTAATTAGATCACAATATAGATGGTTGGATCACAACAACTCAATTGCTTGCTTAAGATGGAGGGGAAATAGGTTTACTGACTCAACATAGAATGAAAGACAGGCCCTTCGCAGAGGGAAGCAGGGATTAAATCATGTGCTAAAGCTTTTTAAGTTTTGAAATAATATAGAGAGCATAAAAGTAAAGTTTTGAGAGGTGTTTGTTGTTGTCAACAAATGTTAGTGGGTACTCTAACCCCCCTTGCCAAATAGACCTCCAAAGAGCGGCTCCCATGAAGGACGTTATCTCTACCAGCAAGGTAGATCATCCCCCTTCTCTTTTGTTTACACATGTACTTTAGTTTATTTAAGGATGACACTCCTCCCAACCTTTGCTTTCTCAAGCCATGGCTAACCGAATCCTCGGGTGCCTTCCAACATTTCACATACCATGGAGGAGTGTCTACTGCAAAATTAAGTTGCTTACTGATGAATCAGGGCAAAACATGTGAAGAGAGTTATTAATGAAAGTTGATTAATTGGGGCTGGGAACCCCGTTGCCAGCTCTTTTTGCAAAATTATAGGATAAGTGGATGAAGCCACTAGTCCATTAGTGGAAGCTGTCTAACAAGACTGAAAGATAAAACACCACATACTTCCTCATGAGCTATAAAACATTGACACAAATAAGAGGTAATAATTTTTGAATTGTTTAAAGGTAGCACATGAAGTATTTACTTGGAATGGCAGGGAAATACCACATAATAGGTAGTTATGGTGGACACTGATGGCATTTGTTTGGTTTAAGGGTTTGGATGCACGAGAAGTATTCCCTCTCGGTACAGGTCTTTGGCTAGCAAGGTTAATTAGCAAGCATAAGAGTTGAGGGAAACAAACAAATATACATGTGATAGAAACAATCATGCATCTTCCTTGTAAGCACAAACAAATTTAACTTCAGAATACTAAGCTAGGAACTAACAAGAAAGATAATAACATATCTACATGTATTTCCTCTTTTCTACTCAAACTCAAGGTGTTGTTGCTATTGACCAATGCTAAGTTTGCCAAAACCAAATAGATTTACTCAATGCTCCCAAAGTGATACCAATACGAACAACAAGATTAGTCATATAATAGAGATTGCAAACTAAAATAAGATGTGCAATATGTAAATGATAGAACTTCTCATTAATATTCCATAATGATAACTCACACCAAGGGATACATAGATAACCACTAAAAGAGAGATACTTCCATACCGCAACACATCTTATATGATAACTTCCCTACTCATGATATGACACTACTTGATAGTAAAAAGGTAAAAGATAGTGATGATGTGATACCGCGACACCCCCCCAAGCTTGGAACAAACCAAGGGGGTGCCAATACCAATGATAAATTACTCCTCCGGTGGTGGTGGTGATGAATTCCTGATAAGCTTCTCAACAAGCTCCTTTAGCTCGTCAATCCTGTACGTGAGGTTGCGGATCATCTCCGAATTGTGCTCGACGCGGTTAAGAAGTATGTCCGACGGCGAGTCCCAACTCTTAGAGTTGTTTCCCCACTCTTCAGCTTCAGGCTTCATCCTTCCTGCAGTGTTAGAAAGATCTATATCCCAGTTGCTGGGCAATACTGCCTTGGGAACCCTTTATGTTTGACTATTATGAATTAGAATGTGGAAGGGGTTGTAGGTACCTGGAGGAGATGTCTTTGGAGCTAGGTAGTGACGTGGAACCTTTCCTCCGGTGCGAATTCTTGCGCTCTTCTTGGTACTGAAAGAGTTTTCCACCACCTCGATGCTTGCGATGGTGGCAAGCGGGTATGCACGCGAGTCATCCTTGATGGCGTGTAACTCACACGTTCGTTGGGAACCCCAAGAGGAAGGTATGATGCGCACAGCAGCAAGTTTTCCCTCAGAAAGAAACCAAGGTTTATCGAACCAGGAGGAGCCAAGAAGCACGTTGAAGGTTGATGGCGGCGGGATGTAGTGCGGCGCAACACCAGGGATTCCGGCGCCAACGTGGAACCTGCACAACACAACCAAAGTACTTTGCCCCAACGAAACAGTGAGGTTGTCAATCTCACCGGCTTGCTGTAACAAAGGATTAACCGTATTGTGTGGAAGATGATTGTTTGCAGAAAACAAGAAAACAAGATTGCAAGAGATTGTATTTCAGTAAAGAGAATTGGACCGGGGTCCACAGTTCACTAGAGGTGTCTCTCCCATAAGACAAGCAGCATGTTGGGTGAACAAATTACAGTTGGGCAATTGACAAATAAAGAGAGCATGACCATGCACATACATATCATGATGAGTATAGTGAGATTTAATTGGGCATTACGACAAAGTACATAGACCGCCATCCAACTGCATCTATGCCTAAAAAGTCCACCTTCAGGTTATCATCCGAACCCCTTCCAGTATTAAGTTGCAAAGCAACAGACAATTGCATTAAGTATGGTGCGTAATGTAATCAACAACTACATCCTTAGACATAGCATCAATGTTTTATCCCTAGTGGCAACAGCACAACACAACCTTAGAACTTTCTCACACTGTCCTGTGTCAATGCAGGCATGAACCCACTATCGAGCATAAATACTCCCTCTTGGAGTTACAAGCATCTACTTGGCCAGAGCATCTACTAGTAACGGAAAGCATGCAAGATCATAAACAACACATAGATATAACTTTGATAATCAACATAACAAGTATTCTCTATTCATCGGATCCCAACAAACGCAACATATAGAATTACAGATAGATGATCTTGATCATGTTAGGCAGCTCACAAGATCCGACAATGATAGCACAATGGGGAGAAGACAACCATCTAGCTACTGCTATGGACCCATAGTCCAGGGGTAGACTACTCACTCATCACACCGGAGGCGACCATGGCGGCGTAGAGTCCTCCGGGAGATGATTCCCCTCTCCGGCAGGGTGCCGGAGGCGATCTCCTGGATCCCCCGAGATGGGATCGGCGGCGGCGGCGTCTCTGGAAGGTTTTCCGTATCGTGGCTCTCGGTACTGGGGGTTTCGTCACAGAGGCTATTTGTAGGCGGAAGGGCAGGTCAAGAGGCGGCACGGGGGTCCCACACCACAGGGCCGCGCGGCCAAGGGGGGGGCCGCGCCGCCCTAGGGTGTGGCCCCCTCGTCGCCCCTCTTCGTCTCTCCTTCGGACTTCTGGAAGCTTCGTGGAAAAATAGGCCCCTGGGCTTTGATTTCGTCCAATTCCGAGAATATTTCCTTACTAGGATTTCTGAAACCAAAAACAGCAGAAAACAGCAACTGGCACTTCGGCATCTTGTTAATAGGTTAGTTCCAGAAAATGCACGAATATGACATAAAGTGTGCATAAAACATGTAGATAACATCAATAATGTGGCATGGAACATAAGAAATTATCGATACGTCGGAGACGTATCAGCATCCCCAAGCTTAGTTCTGCTCGTCCCGAGCAGGTAAAACGATAACACAGATAATTTCTGGAGTGACATGCCATCATAATCTTGATCATACTATTTGTAAAGCATATGTAGTGAATGCAGCGATCAAAACAATGTATATGACATGAGTAAACAAGTGAATCATAAAGCAAAGACTTTTCATGAATAGCACTTCAAGACAAGCATTAATAAGTCTTGCATAAGAGTTAACTCATAAAGCAATAATTCAAAGTAAAGGCATTGAAGCAACACAAAAGAAGATTAAGTTTCAGCGGTTGCTTTCAACTTGTAACATGTATATCTCATGGATATTGTCAACATAGAGTAATATAATAAGTGCAATAAGCAAGTATGTAGGAATCAATGCACAGTTCACACAAGTGTTTGCTTCTTGAGGTGGAGAGAAATAGGTGAACTGACTCAACATTGAAAGTAAAAGAATGGTCCTCCATAGAGGAAAAGCATCGATTGCTATATTTGTGCTAAAGCTTTGATTTTGAAAACATGAAACAATTTTGTCAACGGTAGTAATAATGCATATGTATCATGTAAATTATATCTTATAAGTTGCAAGCCTCATGCATAGTGTACTAATAGTGCCCGCACCTTGTCCTAATTAGCTTGGACTACCGGATCATCACAATGCATTGTTTTTACCAAGTGTCACAAAGGGGTACCTCTATGCCGCCTGTACAAAGGTCTAAGGAGAAAGCTCGCATTGGATTTCTCGCTATTGATTATTCTTCAACTTAGACATCCATACCGGGACAACATAGACAACAGATAATGGACTCCTCTTTTATGCATAAGCATATAACAACAATTAATAATTTTCTCATTTGAGATTTGAGGATTGTTGTCCAAAACTGAAACTTCCACCATGGATCATGGCTTTAGTTAGCGGCCCAATGTTCTTCTCTAACATATGCATGCTTAACCATAAGGTGGTAGATCTCTCTTACTTCAGACAAGACGGACATGCATAGCAACTCACATGAAATTCAACAATGAATAGTTGATGGCGTCCCCAGTGAACATGGTTATCGCACAACAAGCAACTTAATAAGAGATAAAGTGCATAATTACAAATTCAGTACCACAATAGTTTTTAAGCTATTTGTCCCATGAGCTATATATTGCAAAGGTGAATGATGGAATTTTAAAGGTAGCACTCAAGCAATTTACTTTGGAATGGCGGAGAAATACCATGTAGTAGGTAGGTATGGTGGACACAAATGGCATAGTGGTTGGCTCAAGTATTTTGGATGCATGAGAAGTATTCCCTCTCGATACAAGGTTTAGGCTAGCAAGGCTTTTTTTTTTGAAACAAACACAAGGATGAACCGGTGCAGCAAAACTCACATAAAAGACATATTGAAAACATTATAAGACTCTACACCGCCTTCCTTGTTGTTCAAACTCAATACTAGAAATTATCTAGACCTTAGAGAAACCAAATATGCAAACCAAATTTTAGCATGCTCTATGTATTTCTTCATTAATGGGTGCAAAGCATATGATGCAAGAGCTTAATCATGAGCACAACAATTGCCAAGTATCACATTACCCAAGACATTTATAGCAATTACTACATGTATCATTTTCCAATTCCAACCATATAACAATTTAACTAAGGAGAAACTTCGCCATGAATACTATGAGTAGAAACCAAGGACATACTTGTCCATATGCTACAGCGGAGCGTGTCTCTCTCCCATAAAGTGAATGCTAGGATCCATTTTATTCAAACAAAACAAAAACAAAAACAAACCGACGCTCCAAGAAAAAGCACATAAGATGTGATGGAATAAAAATATAGTTTCAGGGGAGGAACCTGATAATGTTGTCGATGAAGAAGGGGATGCCTTGGGCATCCCCAAGCTTAGACGCTTGAGTCTTCTTGATATATGCAGGGGTGAACCACCGGGGCATCCCCAAGCTTAGAGCTTTCACTCTCCTTGATCATGTTGCATCATACTCCTCTCTTGATCCTTGAAAACTTCCTCCACACCAAACTCGAAACAACTCATTAGAGGGTTAGTGCACAATATAAATTGACATATTCAGAGGTGACACAATCATTCTTAACACTTCTGGACATTGCATAATGCTACTGGACATTAGTGGATCAAAGAAATTCATCCAACATAGCAAAAGAGGCAATGCGAAATAAAAGGCAGAATCTGTCAAAACAGAACAGTTCATATTGACGAATTTTAAAATGGCACCAGACTTGCTCAAATGAAAATGCTCAAATTGAATGAAAGTTGCGTACATATCTGAGGATCATGCACGTAAATTGGCTTAATTTTCTGAGCTACCTACAGGGAGGTGGACCCAGATTCGTGACAGCAAAGAAATCTGGAACTGTGCAGTAATCCAAATCTAGTACTTACTTTTCTATCAACGGCTTAACTTGGCACAACAAAACACAAAACTAAGATAAGGAGAGGTTGCTACAGTAGTAAACAACTTCCAAGACACAAAATAAAAACAAAGTACTGTAGGTAAAAACATGGGTTGTCTCCCATAAGCGCTTTTCTTTAACGCCTTTCAGCTAGGCGCAGAAAGTGTGTATCAAGTATTATCAAGAGACGAAGTGTCAACATCATAATTTGTTCTCATAATAGAATCAAAAGGTACCTTCATTCTCTTTCTAGGGAAGTGTTCCATACCTTTCTTGAGAGGAAATTGATATTTTATATTACCTTCCTTCATATCAATGATAGCACCAACAGTTCGAAGAAAAGGTCTTCCCAATATAATGGGACAAGATGCATTGCATTCAATATCCAAGACAACAAAATCAACGGGGACAAGGTTATTGTTAACGGTAATGCGAACATTATCAACCTTACCCAAAGGTTTCTTTGTAGAATGATCAGCAAGATTAACATCCAAATAACAATTTTTCAGCGGTGGCAAGTCAAGCATATTATAAATTTTCTTAGGCATAACAGAAACACTTGCACCAAGATCACATAAAGCATTACAATCAAAATCTTTAACCTTCATCTTAATGATGGGCTCCCAACCATCCTCTAGCTTTTTAGGAATAGAGGCTTCGCGCTCTAATTTCTCTTCTCTAGCTTTTATGAGAGCATTTGTAATATGATGTGTAAAAGCCAAATTTATAGCACTAGCATTAGGACTTTTAGCAAGTTTTTGCAAGAACTTTATAACTTCAGAGATGTGCCAATCATCAAAATTCAAACCATTATAATCTAAAGCAATAGGATCATCATCCCCAATGTTGGAAAAAAATTTCAGCAGCTTTATCACAGGCAGTTTCAGCAGTTTTAGCAGTTTCAGGCAGTTTTTCGCGCTTTGCATTAGAAGTGGAAACATTGCTAACACCAATTCTTTTATTAGTATTAGTAGGGGGTGCAGCAACATGTGTAGCATTAGCGTTACTAGTGGTGGTAATAGTCCAAACTTTAGCTACATTCTTCTCTTTAGCTAGTTTTTCATTTTCTTCTCTATCCCACCTAGCACGCAGTTCAGCCATTAATCTTATATTCTCATTAATTCTAACTTGAATGGCATTTGCTGTAGTAGCAATTTTATTATGATGATTCTCATTAGGCAAAACTTTTGATTTCAAAAGATCAACATCAGCAGCAAGACTATCGACTTTAGAAGCAAGTATATCAATTTTCCCAAGCTTTTCTTCAACAGATTTGTTAAAAGCAGTTTGTGTACTAATAAATTCTTTAAGCATGGCTTCAAGTCCAGGGGGTGAACTCCTATTATTATTGTAAGAATTTCCATAAGAATTACCATAGCCGTTGCCATTATTATAAGGATATGGCCTATAGTTGTTACTAGAATTGTTCCGGTAAGCATTGTTGTTGAAATTATTATTTTTAATGAAGTTCACATCAACATGTTCTTCTTGTGCAACCAATGAAGCTAATGGAAAATTATTAGGATCAATATTAGTCCTATCATTCACAAGCATAGACATAATAGCATCAATCTTATCACTCAAGGAAGAGGTTTCTTCGACAGAATTTACCTTCTTACCTTGTGGAGCTCTTTCCGTGTGCCATTCAGAGTAGTTGATCATCATATTATCAAGAAGCTTTGTTGCTTCACCAAGAGTGATGGACATAAAGGTACCTCCAGCAGCTGAATCCAATAAATTCCGTGAAGAAAAATTTAGTCCTGCATAGAAGGTTTGGATGATCATCCAAGTAGTCAGTCCATGGGTTGGGCAATTTTTAACCAGAGATTTCATTCTTTCCCAAGCTTGAGCAACATGTTCAGTATCTAATTGTTTAAAATTCATTATGCTACTCCTCAAAGATATAATTTTAGCAGGGGGATAATATCTACCAATAAAAGCATCCTTGCATTTAGTCCATGAATCAATACTATTCTTAGGCAGAGATAGCAACCAATCTTTAGCTCTTCCTCTTAATGAGAAAGGGAACAATTTTAGTTTAATAATATCACCATCTACATCTTTATATTTTTGCATTTCACATAATTCAACAAAATTATTAAGATGGGCAGCAGCATCATCAGAACTAACACCAGAAAATTGCTCTCGCATAACAAGATTCAGTAAAGCAGGTTTAATTTCAAAGAATTCTGCTGTAGTAGCAGGTGGAGCAATAGGTGTGCATAAGAAATCATTATTATTTGTGGTTGTGAAGTCACACAACTTAGTATTTTCAGCGGTGGCCATTTTAGCAACAAGAATAAAGCAAACTAGATAAAGTAAATGCAAGTAAACTAATTTTTTTGTGTTTTTGATATAGCAAACAAGATAGCAAGTAAAGTAAAACTAGCAACTAATTTTTTTGTATTTTGATTTAGTGTAGCAAACAAAGTAGTAAATAAAAATAAGCAAGACAAAAACAAAGTAAAGAGATTGAGAAGTGGAGACTCCCCTTGCAGCGTGTCTTGATCTCCCCGGCAACGGCGCCAGAAAATATGCTTGATGGCGTGTAACTCACACGTTCGTTGGGAACCCCAAGAGGAAGGTATGATGCGCACAGCAGCAAGTTTTCCCTCAGAAAGAAACCAAGGTTTATCGAACCAGGAGGAGCCAAGAAGCACGTTGAAGGTTGATGGCGGCGGGATGTAGTGCGGCGCAACACCAGGGATTCCGGCGCCAACGTGGAACCTGCACAACACAACCAAAGTACTTTGCCCCAACGAAACAGTGAGGTTGTCAATCTCACCGGCTTGCTGTAACAAAGGATTAACCGTATTGTGTGGAAGATGATTGTTTGCGAAAACAAGAAAACAAGATTGCAAGATGATTGTATTTCAGTAAAGAGAATTGGACCGGGGTCCACAGTTCACTAGAGGTGTCTCTCCCATAAGACAAGCAGCATGTTGGGTGAACAAATTACAGTTGGGCAATTGACAAATAAAGAGAGCATGACCATGCACATACATATCATGATGAGTATAGTGAGATTTAATTGGGCATTACGACAAAGTACATAGACCGCCATCCAACTGCATCTATGCCTAAAAAGTCCACCTTCAGGTTATCATCCGAACCCCTTCCAGTATTAAGTTGCAAAGCAATAGACAATTGCATTAAGTATGGTGCGTAATGTAATCAACAACTACATCCTTAGACATAGCATCAATGTTTTATCCCTAGTGGCAACAGCACAACACAACCTTAGAACTTTCTCACATTGTCCTGTGTCAATGCAGCATGAACCCACTATCGAGCATAAATACTCCCTCTTGGAGTTACAAGCATCTACTTGGCCAGAGCATCTACTAGTAACGGAAAGCATGCAAGATCATAAACAACACATAGATATAACTTTGATAATCAACATAACAAGTATTCTCTATTCATCGGATCCCAACAAACGCAACATATAGAATTACAGATAGATGATCTTGATCATGTTAGGCAGCTCACAAGATCCGACAATGATAGCACAATGGGGAGAAGACAACCATCTAGCTACTGCTATGGACCCATAGTCCAGGGGTAGACTACTCACTCATCACACCGGAGGCGACCATGGCGGCGTAGAGTCCTCCGGGAGATGATTCCCCTCTCCGGCAGGGTGCCGGAGGCGATCTCCTGGATCCCCCGAGATGGGATCGGCGGCGGCGGCGTCTCTGGAAGGTTTTCCGTATCGTGGCTCTCGGTACTGGGGGTTTCGTCACGGAGGCTATTTGTAGGCGGAAGGGCAGGTCAAGAGGCGGCACGGGGCCCCACACCACAGGGCCGCGCGGCCAAGGGGGGGGCCGCGCCGCCCTAGGGTGTGGCCCCCTCGTCGCCCCTCTTCGTCTCTCCTTCGGACTTCTGGAAGCTTCGTGGAAAAATAGGCCCCTGGGCTTTGATTTCGTCCAATTCCGAGAATATTTCCTTACTAGGATTTCTGAAACCAAAAACAGCAGACAACAGCAACTGGCACTTCGGCATCTTGTTAATAGGTTAGTTCCAGAAAATGCACGAATATGACATAAAGTGTGCATAAAACATGTAGATAACATCAATAATGTGGCATGGAACATAAGAAATTATCGATACGTCGGAGACGTATCAGTCCTCCACTTCTTCTTCATCTTCTTCCTTGACACTCTCATCCACCTCTTTCCACTCGGGATCTTGATTATCTTCATCCGAAAACCCCTTGCCCTTGTTGTTGGAGACCATGGTGCTTCTAGATCAAAGACAGATCCTGGCAGAAACAGCTCGAAACAAAACACGACGAGAAAACGATATACGGACCTCCAGGGGTCCGGGGGATTATATAGCAAAAAAATTCGCGACAGAAGGAAAGTACCAGGTCGAACCAGAGTCGGAGAGGGGCAACGAGGGGCCCTCCTCACAGGGCGGCGCGGCCAGGCTGGGGCCCACGCTGGCTTGTGGGGGCACGCCCTCATGCGTCTCCTCCACTCCGTTTCGATCTCGTAATTTTTCATATTTTCCAAAAGTTGCAAAAACATTGTTCGGAAAGTTAAACGCGGACTTTTTCTTACCAGAACTGTTACCTATTCAAAGTCGAACTCTGCAGGACTGTCAACTTGGCCTTTGATGAAGGCTTCCGGAGTTACCACTTGAATAACATCAACATATTCATTATAAGAATCACCAGAGATATAATGCTTGAGTCTTTGTCCATTCACCACTTGTGTGGCATTGCCTTGCAGAGAGCTAATTTTAATTTCCCCTGATCGATACACCTCATCAATGACATATGGTCCTTCCCATTTTGAGAGTAATTTCCCTGCAAAAAATCTGAGACGAGACCGATACAATAGGACTTTATCTCCAACATTAAATTCTCTTTTGATAATTCTTCTATCATGCCATTTCTTAACTTTCTCTTTAAAGAGTTTAGCATTTTCATAAGCTTCACTTCTCCATTCATCTAGAGAACTCAATTGTAGCAATCTTTTCTTACCGGCAAGTTTAGGATCTTTATTTAGTTCTCTCACAGCCCAATAAGCTTTGTGCTCTAGTTCTAAAGGTAAATGACAAGCTTTCCCATAAACCATTTTATAAGGTGACATACCCATGTGATTTTTATAACCAGTTCTATAAGCCCATAGTGTTTCCTTCAATTTAACTAGCTGGGTGACCCGCGCAATTGCGCGGCTAGCACTGGCATATTTTGTAACTTCATACGTAATGTAATATTCTCCTTCTTAACACCATTTTTAGATACAATTTACGGAAAATAATAAATTTAAAAATATGATACTTAAGGTGTAGAGATTTTCACGCTTCCATGTGTTAACTGATAAATCTTTTGCCTATTTATAAATGCAAACCCTGAGTAAGTTCATTGTGTATGAGTCCAAGTGGCTATACTCTACCATTATAGTTGAATTTTCCTCCACTCTAGCAAGTAACCATGGCTAATAGTTCGTGGAGTTATTTTTTCCATGTTTAGTAACACTTACAAAGATGGTTGATGTATCAACTTCATACTTTCCCGACGTATCCCGCCAAGTATGCTCATTCTTGTTTATTAGTCTAAATTAAATGATATCTCTTCTATAATTGTATAACTGAATTATTATAGAAAGGACGCAAACAAAATTTATGAGACGACTTCCATGCATATGTTATATTACGTAGGATTATAAATATAACATTATAGTGGATGGATCAGTTAAGAATTCCATTTAGTTTATGCATTTATGTTTGTGTTCTTGAAACCCCATCGTTATGATGTCTTCTATATTTTACTGATAATCGAGTTAGTATGCTCATACCCTTTATCCTCACATAATAAAGTTAACCATCAAATCTTAGCCTATCTATTCTTGTATTATATCACATGCAGTTATATGTACATCATAGGTTCCGAATAATGAACGGTGTGGTGCATCGATCTTGTTTACAAAGGGTCGTGAGAGTAATCTTATTTTCTAGATGAGAAGTGACACTTCCGACAGATACAATGTGGATTAATTATTATTATATATATATGCATGGTTATCAGATGTGTACTCACACGCTCCAACTTAGTTTAAGAGAATGTGAAGTGTTGTCGCCTATGTAAGGTCAAGGTTTTTCCTTGGCTGTTGTTAGCTGATAGGTTAATTATTCATTACATGATGACTCGCCTCCACTGGCATCTTGAACCTTACCATACAACTGAGTGCTTTGTGAGGAAAATTTCTTGAAGATGACTCCCACTTATTTTCTCCATGCTGTTTTTTCTTAACGATGTTGAAGAGGGGTTGGTCAAGAAAATCATCGGTTTTGAAAGTGTTCTCCAGTTATTTTTTTGTTTCTGACAGTAAATAATGAATAGCTATAGTGCCTCTATTTGAATTACTTCACCATGTAAAATGTGAGCATCCCTAGAGGATAAAACCGATGATGTTTAACATATATTTTGAATGAGCATGTACATTTTGTGAAATATTGTACCGTCTCTCACTTGCACCACACATTATTTTGAAAGGTGATAATTTTGGAATGCTCGCTTTTTTAAATATAGTGTACTCCTCATACCAATTATTTTGAGCAAAAAGGAAAAGATAAATGTTACCTGACACCATCCTAAAAGATTTTACGGAAATTCTATTTGCATGTCTTCGGGGCCCATTATCCGAAACGACCTAGCTCCTGCCAAAAATAAGAACCGATGAAATATATAAAGACTACCGTCTCTCACTTGCACCACACATTATTTTGAAAGATGATAATTTTAGAATGCTCACTTTATTAATATGGTGTACTCCTCATACCAATTGTTTTGAGCAAAAAGAAAAATATAAATGTTACCTGACACCATCCTAAAAGATTTTACGGAAATTCTATTTGCATGTCTTCGGGGCCCATTATCCGAAACGATCTAGCTCCTGCCAAAAATAAGAACCGACGAAATATATAAAGACAGGCTGATCTGAGGCTGTAAGCTTAGTTGTTTCTAGCATAGACGGCAAGCAGCAGCGGCAGCAATTTCATGATCCCTGCTTTTCTATATTTCCAGCATGGTTATCTCTTCTACCTACTTTGGCACTCGACGGCTTTTCTCGGTCAGTCCGCGAAGCCCAATCCGTTGGCCACAAAAGCGTGAAGTTGCCATTGAGTATTTAAGCGTACACCATCAGTAAAGACCAAAGCAAATTGATCGAACACCATGGCAAAAAAATACTTTGTGGCTCAGCTCATCGTGAACTCGCATGCAGTGCAGACGGCAGGTATCTCTTGGTCAGGCGGACAACAACTCACACCAGTTAACTCTACATCGACTTCGTATATGCATCTCGACCTGAAATAATCACCCGTTTGATTGAAGAAGATCCCAAATCCAACACACTATGTATCAATATATCGGTGGGTGTTGAATTGAAACTTGACAAATAGGCATCACGCATCGACCGGCCGATCCTGTACTTGGAGTCTTTGACTCTTGGAGTCGTCGAGCTCCAACTTCACCATCGCCAGATCGTCGTGGTAGCCTGGCGGCGAGCCAGCCTAGTGTGATCTAATTTGCCAAGGTAAACCTATTCCATGAATTTAGGAAGTTGAATCACCAGCTCCGTGGCTCCATTCTCTGGAAGTACAAATTCTGCCAGGGCGTGTACTCCGTCTATGTCGGCCAGGGGCCCAGGACACGCCCTGTTCCAGAGTTCGAACTTCAGAACCACACATAGGGATTGACCACGCGGAAGCGGCGCTGCCCAGGGATTGCCACACCGGCGCTTGGCGGTTGCCGATCTTCCTCGACTCATTGCGGCCAAGTTTCAATCGCACATGCACCAACGAAACCTCCCGGCGACACCGTCGTTAGAGCTTTCGCGCCGTCAACTGGTCCAGCGCACATGGAGTGCCACCGCCAATTTGATCCTTGAGTTGAAGGATCGAAAATACAAATCTAGGTGTGAATCTTCAATTCGAAGTAGCGATCCAAAAGAATAATTGATGCAACAGAGCACCAGCTTGAAGTATTGGGTATATATCCTTGAGTTGCCAGCACACCGTGGAGCCGTGCGGAGCGCTTCAATGGAAGCCGCAGGAGTGGCGGCGCTGATTAGGGATTGATCCTGGAACATGAGAACTGTTTTCGCGGAAAGACGACATGCTATATATACGCACGTACGTATCAAAACCCTATCAAAATCGCTACCGGCAGCGCGTTACCAAACTAATCTAGGCCATTATTCTTGATTTCCTTATTCTTATCTAATCTACACCGTTGGTTGTTTGTTGTTTTAATAATATAATAGATAGCCCAGTTCTTTCTAGATTTATTAATAGTCTTTTGCAAGATAGATTTAATTTCTCTATTTGATAATTCTACTTGCCCACTAGTTTGAGGATGATAAGCGGAAGCAATTCTATGATTAATACCATATTTAGCAAGAGTTTTTCTAAAACCACCATGAATAAAATGAGAACCTCCATCAGTCATAATATATCTAGGAACTCCAAATCTAGGAAAAATAATATCTAAAAGCATTCTTAAAGAGGTCTCACCATCAGCACTTTTTGTAGGTATGGCTTCCACCCATTTAGTAACATAATCAACAGCGACAAGTATGTGAGTGTTACCTTCTGAAGAAGGGAAAGGACCCATGAAGTCAAATCCCCAACAATCGAATGGTTCAATAACAAGAGTATAATTCATAGGCATTTCATTGCGTCTGGAGATATTACCAACCCTTTGACATTCATCACAAGATAAAATAAACTTCCTTGCATCTTTGAAGAGAGTTGGCCAATAAAAACCTGATTGTAGAAGCTTTTGCGCGGTTCTATCTCCGGCGTGATGTCCTCCATAAACAGTACCATGACACTTACTCAATATCTCTTGTTGTTCATATTCGGGAACACATCTTCGCAGAATACCATCCACTGCTTCTTTATATAAGTGTGGGTCATCCCAAAAATAATGCCTCAAGTCATAAAAGAATTTCCTCCTTTGCTGTGCTGAAAAGGTTGGAGGCAAGTACTTGGAAACAATAAAGTTAGCATAATCAGCGTACCAAGGACTATCTCGTGAGTTCACCTTTATTACAGCCAATTGTTCATTTGGAAAACTATCATTAACAGGAACAGGATCATAAGCAATATTTTCCAATCTAGACAAATTATCAGCAACAGGATTATCAGCACCTTTCCTATCTATAATATGTAAATCAAATTCTTGCAAAAGAAGTACCCATCTAATAAGCCTTGGCTTAGCATCTTTCTTTTCCATAAGGTATCTAATTGCAGCATGATCAGTATGAATTGTAACTTTCGAATCAACAATATAAGATCTAAACTTGTCACAAGCAAAGACTTCAGCTAACAATTCCTTTTCAGTTGTAGCATAATTTCTTTGAGCGGCATCAAGAGTTTTGCTAGCATAATGAATAACATTCAATTTCTTATCTACTCGTTGTCCAAGAACAGCACCTACAGCAAAATCACTAGCATCACACATAATTTCAAAAGGTAAATTCCAATCAGGAGGTTCAACTACAGTAGCAGTTGTTAAGGCTTTCTTTAGATTTTCAAAAGCTTCCTTACAATCATCATCAAAAACAAAAGGTACATCTTTTTGAAGAAGATTAGTAAGAGGCTTTGAAATTTTAGAAAAGTCTTTAATAGATCTCCTATAAAACCCAGCATGACCAAGAACACTACGAATACCTTTAATATCCCTAGGATAGGGCATCTTCTCAATTGCTTCAACTTTAGCTCTATCAACTTCAATACCTCTCTCGGAAATTTTATGTCCCAATACAATTCCTTCATTAACCATAAAATGGCATTTCTCCCAATTAAGAACAAGATTAGTTTCTTCACATCTCTGCAATACTTTATCAAGATTTCGCAAGCAATTATCAAAAGAATTCCCATAGACAAAAAAATCATCCATGAATATCTCTACAATATTCTCACAAAAGCCATGAAAAAAGCAGACATGCATCTTTGAAAAGTAGCAGGAGCATTACATAAACCAAAAGGCATACGCCTATAAGCATAAGTTCCATAGGGACAAGTGAAAGTGGTTTTCTCTTGATCTTTAGTTTTAACAGCAATTTGTGAAAACCCAGAATAACCATCAAGAAAGCAAAAATGAGTATTTTTAGACAACCTTTCTAACATTTGATCAATAAAAGGTAAAGGGTGATGATCTTTCTTAGTAACTTTATTAACTTTTCGATAATCAATGCACATTCTATACCCTACAACTACTCTTTGAGGGATGAGCTCATCATTATCTTTAGGCACAACAGTCATTCCTCCTTTCTTAGGAACACAATGCACAGGACTAACCCATCTACTATCAGCAATAGGATATATAATACCAGCTTCAAGAAGTTTTAATACCTCATTCCTTACCACATCCTTCATCTTAGGAATTAGACGGCGCTGATGTTCAACAACAGGCTTTGCATCATCTTCCATATTGATAGCATGTTGGAAAATAGAGGGAGAAATCCCCTTCAAGTCATCAAGAGTGTAGCCAATAGCTCCTCGGTGTTTCTTCAATATTACCAATAACCACTACAAGAAATCTGCCATAAGTTGACAAAATAGAGGTGTCACTGAAACGTCACTAATTGCTACTTGTGACGTTACTGTGACGCCTTTCGAAACGTCGAAAGCTGGGAGTCAGCAGTGAGTGCTTACGATGTTCCACTTGAAAACGTCGTAGAGCTTTGTGACATTTTAAAATGTCACTGCCGGCATGACGTTCCCAAAACATCATGGGCACCTGCCCCCGAGTCCAGCGTGGCAATCCGACGTGGCAAAATTGTGACGAATTAGAAACGTCGTTATCTGAATTCAGCCCGGTCCATTCAGCTCCTTATGTGGGCTGAGCCCATTAGTTCTGATTATTTTTTTCGGCTTTGTTGGGCCTTGGCCCGTAACTGGCCCAATTACCTCGGCCTTTTTAGCTTATTTTTTTTCAATGGCCTTTTTAGCTGCTGTACTTACTGGGCCTGGGCCAATTTTCATTAGGCCGTGGCCTTTTTAGGACCCATTACAGTTTTGGGCCGTGGCCTTTTTAGGACCCATTACAGTTTTGGGCCGTGGCCTTTTTAGGACCCATTACACTTTTGGGCCTTGGCCTTTTTAGGGTCCATTATGGTTTTGGGCCTTGACCTTTTAGGGTCCATTAAGATTTTGGGCCTAGGCCTTTATAGGGTCCACAAAGGTTTTGGGCCTCAGCCTTTTTGGGGTCCATAAAGATATTGGGCCTTGGCCTTTTTGGGTCCATCAAAGTTATGGGCCTTGGCCTTTTTACAGTCCTGCAAGTTTTTTGGGCTTCGGCCTTTTTTGTCCTTTTCAACTCCCATTTTTCGAAAATGCAATTAATTATTTCTTGGGCTGTAGCCTTTTAAGAGCCCATATATTTCTAGGCTACTTTGGGCCTTGGCCTTTTAAGAGCCCACAATAGCCCAACCGTGCATATATTAAATTAGTAAATTCAATAGCAAAATATAAAAGACAACATTTCAAATCTGCAAATTTCACAGCAGAGTGACAACAGCAAAATGACCAGGTTCACAGATTCACCAACATGTCAAGAAAGTTCACAGATTCACTGCAAGATCAACCACTTTGCAGTAAGAAGTTCACAGATATGACCAAGTTATTGTCACGCTGCCAGGATATGACCAAGTTCCATGGCGGGACACAAAAAAGGGATACGACCAGCAGCAGGAGCTAATTCGCAGATGCTCCGAAGATGGACATCATGTGAGCAAGCCTCCTATCACTTTCCTCAGTCCGCTTGAGGAGCTCCATGTAATCCTTGTCACGCTGAGCTTGTGCGGCTTCATTTGCCGCTTGCTTCTCCTTCTGGGCAGCTGCTTCTTCCATGATGGCAGCAAACTGCTGCTTCATCTGTTCAGCTTCCTCCTGGGACCTCTTCAGCTGTGCTTCCAGGTCATGAACATGTGCCGATACAGCAGCTGCGGTGGGCTTGTTGAGCTTGACAGTGGAACTGGGCTGAAGTCCAGCATTCTTCAGGAAAGTGCTGTGCTTGGCTTCCTTGCTAAGGACCTTTGCAACAACAGCGACTGCAGACCTTGGCGGTGCACCTTCTGGCACAGGAATAGCCATCTCAGCTTCCATATCAGCCTAGAGATCCGTTTGCAAAAGATTCATCAATTCAGGAAAATCACAGGTCCAAGAATGGTTCACAAAAGTGAAATGAACAAGTCACTTACTATTGCAGATAGAGCTTCCTCAGAGAAACCATCCTTCTTGCTGTGATGGGTCGCCTTAAAGATGTCGACTGCATCTAGCTCTTCACCTCTGCGCTCCTCCCTCTGGAAATGATGTTCACCAAGAATCAGAACATAAGCTTGTGGAGACAAGAGTAAGATGCAAAAGGAAATTCTGTAAGAGTGTTCTTACAGTTGCATACAGATGAGCAGCATAGCTACGAGAGCCAGTCTTTTGGCCAAATTTGACTGCAGCACGACTGTCCTTGTTCTTGGTACATGTGTTCTGCAGAAGGGCACAATCATGATATTCAGCAATGTGCACACTATAACGATGAGCATCATGTCTACCATGCAAGCACTAATGTCTGCAACTGAAGCAAAAAAACATACCCTGTGTCTTGGGGTTACCCACAGAGCAGTTAGAGCTTCCCATTCTTCATCTGAGACATCCTTAACATGGGACTTGATGCTGACTTCATTTGCTGGTACTTTGTCGAAGTAGTCCCTTTTCAGGATGTAGCGCCTGTTCTTCGACACTTTCCGCAGTATGTCATAGCAAGCCTTCTGGATGTCTTCCGACTCTGTGTCCATGTTGAAATTTGCCTACAAAGCAAACAAGGGCAAGGACGAGGTTAGTTATCATGAACTATGAACAATCAAGCAAGCACTCCTATCATCTAACAAATGAACTGGTGATGAAGAAGATTACCCCCATCTTTCCAACGAACTCGGCCAACAAATTCTCATCCCTCTTGTACAACTTGAAATGCGGAAGGAGTGGCATCTGGCCTCTTGCAAGCATTCCACCCTCCGATGCAAACTTGGCAGCAGGCAAAGGCTTCTCAGGACGTTTCAGCCCTGGAGGAATCTCAATGGTAAGCTTGACTCCCATCCCCTTGCAAATCTGCTCCAGCCCGGTGCCCTTCCTTTTACGGCCACCTGCAGCAGTGGTTCCACCTGAATAGCATACATACAAAGATCATGTCAGAAAGCAGCACCCACATGCAAAAGAGTTTATAAAGATAAACAAAAAAAGGCAGTAGATAGTGTGGACAGTTGTCCAACAAAAACTTGCCTTCATCATCCTCAGGATCAAGAAAACCATCAGAATCAAAGTGCTGATGGCCCATGACATCAGATGCAGTAGGACCTGTGTCCCTACGAACAGTGCTTGCTTCATCGATCCTTTCATCAATCTGCGGTGAGCTACTGCGATTGTTGCGGGGCGGAGTATCTTCATTGTTGGTTGCAGACGCTTCACTTGATGTCCTCCTGGTGAATCTTTTGGAAGGAGCCTCAGCAACAGGTTCCAGATGCCTCTTTCTCACTCCTGGAGCATCAGCAAACACTCTAATAGGAGGCATTGAACTTTGTTCCTTTTGCAACCTCTTACTCCTCCTCCCTGGGCTTGTCTTTCTAACAGATGCCTTTTTCTTTCTACTCTTGGGATTCTTCAATGCCTCGCAAAAATAGCAAAACAAAATGGGATTACATCACAGGTTATAGCAAGACAGAAATAAGAAAACAGATACAAGTAATGCCAGCCCTCCAAAGATGATAAGCAGAATGCACCTTCTCAATGTGTTCCCCTATACTCCCTTCAACCTCCCCATCCTCCTGGTCAACCAATTGGTCATTGCTCGGATGATAATCTGAGCTCTCGCCTTGTGTTATGGCAGATGACTCATCATTTGAAAGTGTGGAACGACCTCCACCTCGACCACCACGTGACTTCCTAAATATTGACACTACGGCAGGGATACCCAGGGACTGTAAGACACGGTTGTTCCGCATCATTGTCCTAGCCCTGTCCTTCTCTATCTCGGTGAGGGGCGCTTCTTTACATGTATGAGAAAAATATGTAACCATTAGATTGATGGTTGAAATGCATAGAAGCAAGCCAACTCGAACAACTAAGGTAAATTGTTTAATCATAGCAATTTTCAGCTTTTAGTTTCATTTAATCCTAGGGTACAGAAATATTCAGACAGAACCAAAAAAACCCAGCACCCGATTAAAAGCATCAATTAGACACAATGATGTTAGGATGAAGCCGCATACCAGCCAGCTGCTTCTTCCCAGTCTTTGCCATGCCTGATGTTGATGGGTTGGATATGTGCTGGCACGAAAAGAATAACAATTAGTGACAGCAGATACAACATATGGATGCAATTAAAGAACCAAGAAACATAGGTTCATGTTGATCAACAATCACCTGGTTCACCTTGCTCCTTGAAGTAGGTCAGACCTTGATAGTATTACCTAAGAAGATAACAGGTTATAATCATTAGACATATCCCTTCATACAACAATAGACATGTACACAGATAAAGCTGTAGGCATGTACAGATAAACAGGGAAACCAAACTTTGTTTGGGAGAAGTTTCATCAACACAGGGATAAAAGGGCAATATAAATGTTCATCGACGAAATATAAAAGGGCATGCCTTGGTAAAGATCTGTACCAAGCAAGATCCGCAGCAGGTAATCATATTATGTACTAGTTGCAGCAAGAAAGATCTGTAGCAGCTAATCATATATGGACTGCAGTAAACTAGATGTACAATCTACAGAGCCCAAGCCAAGTAAAATCCCCCAACAATCACGGACTGGTTGCAGCGAGACCCACGCCAGGCAAGATCCGCGTCACTAATTGACTGGTTGCATACAGAAGCAAGATCGGCAGCAGGTAATCATATAGGGACTGCAATAAACCAGATCTAAATTCTACACGGCCTGAGCCAAGCAAGATCCGCAGCAATCATCGACTGGTTGCAGCAAGACACATGCCAATCAAGATCCGAAGCAACCATGGACTGGTTGCATATAGCAACCAAGATCGGCAGCAGGTAATCATATAGGGACTGCAGAAAACCAAATCTAAAATCTACAGAGCCTGAGCCAGGCAAGATCCGCAGCAATCATCGACTGGTTGCAGCAAGAACATGCCAAGCAAGATCCAAAGCAACCATGGACTGGTTGCAGCAAGAACCATGACAGGCCGAGCAACCCTGACCCTGGACAAGCCAAGGAAACAAGCCATGCCATGAAATCCCTAACCCTAACCATGCCATGCCAAGCAAACGGTAACCCTAGCCATGGCCGATGAAACCCTAAGCAGGCCAAGAAAAGGCCATAGAAGAGGGGCGGGAGGGGTCGGGTTGAGGAGGGAACTTGCCTGCAGATCTTGTGGCGAGCGTCTACGCACGCGCGTCCGTCGTCGGCGGGTAGCTCTCCGCTCGTCCGCTCGTCGGAGCGCCGCTCATCGGTGGCTGTCGGCGGGTGGGGATGAGCGGAGTGGGAGGGGAATTGGGGTTCGTATCGCACCGGAGTGGGGGGGGGGAATTGGGGAATTGAGGGATTTGACTGAAATGTCCCTCCTTTCCAGCTTATGTTAGTGGCGTTTCGGACATTTGCCCTCCTTTCCAGCTTATGTTAGTGGCGGGCGGATTCAAAACATTTCGCTGGAGCTGGCGGGAGAAGCTGGGCGGGCGGGAGAGTTTTGGGGTTTTGGAGGGTTTTGGCTCTATCAATTTATTTAAGTAGGAGGGAATTTTGGGGGCTTTTTTGTGCAAAACAATAATAATTAAATGCGCAATAATGCATATAATTTAGTGTAGGTTAAAATATTTTTAAAAACAGAATATCATGTAATTAAACGTGTGTCACCTTCATTCCTTTAATGATAATAATATAGCGATATACGAAACTCCTAGAATCCTTAATAATTAAATTATATAAAAAAACAGAAAATGTTTGGTTAATTAGGTCAAATAGTATATGTCTCTTGCACACACTAATTATATGCTTATCATAAGGCATATGCAAGCTTTATCCCATTCTATATACATCAAGATTCCGAACGTGGCAGTTCGATCGTGAAGGATTCTCCTAGCTAGAATGTCGTCTCCGCTCGACTTTTTGGCTCCGTTTACTTTGCCAACTGTGCAAAACGGGGCCGCCGGGACATGCGGTATGGCCGTACCGGGCGCGCGCATGCACCCGTCCGCCAACGCTCGAAACAGAAAACATTTAGCAGATAAAATGACGCGTCCTAGACCTAAAAACATTTTTCCCTCCATTTATTGAGCCAAGGAAAGTGTGGCCCCAGTTCAAATCCTCCCGGTCAGTTTCCAGCGGATTCGGCGGGACACCGCACGAAGCGGGAGGGATTCCCAGATGGCTACCGTGCGCATATGGCATGTGATAGGTGGTGCGTAGGAGGTATCGTACCGCTGCGCGGAGGTCTCGCGCAATACTAAAATGCGCACCATGTAGCTCCTTCACACAAAAAAGCCCTTCCGGCACCCCGAAAATGGAAAAACTGTCGCCCGTGGTTCGGTTTGGAAATCCGCGACAGCAGCCTTGCTTCCCATCCTAAGGTCCACGCATGTGCCAGATATGGCCTCGTTCCGACAAACTATGTGGTGAAACGGGCCGTTTCCTACTCATTTCCCCTAAAAGCCATAGAACTCCGGACGTGATAGCCCTATTCGTGAAGGGTTTTTCAAGATAATTGCCGTATCCCAATTCCGTCTTTTGAAGTGGTTACTAGGACACATAAAATGATGCCACGCGGCTCCGCTCGATTTTTTGGCTCCGTTTACTTTGCCAACTGCGCAAAACGGGGCCGCCGGGACATGCGGTATGGCCGTACCGGGCGCGCGCATGCACCCTTCCGCCAACGCGCGAAACAGAAAACATTTAGCACATAAAATGACGCGTCCTAGATCTAAAAACATTTTTCCCTCCATTTATTGAGCCAAGGAAAGTGTGGCCCCAGTTCAAATCCGGTCAGTTTCCAACGGATTTGGCGTAACACCGCAGGAAGCGGGAGGGATTCCCAGATGGCTACCGCGCGCATATGGCATGTGATAGGTGGTGCGTAGGTGGTATCCTACCGCTGCGCAGAGGTCTCGCGCAATACTAAAATGCGCACCATGTAGCTCCTTCACAAAAAAAAGCCCTTCCAGCACCCCGAAAATGGAAAAACCGTCGCCCGTGGTTCGGATTGGAAATCCGCGACAGGGGCCTTGCTTCCCATCCTAAGGTCCACGCACGTGCCAAATATGGCCTCGTTCCGACAAACTATTTGGTGAAACGGGCCGTTTCCTACTCATTTCCCCTAAAAGCCACAGAACTCCGGACGTGATAGCCCTATTCGTGAAGGGTTTTTCAAGGTAATTGCCGTATCCCAATTCCGTCTTTTGATGTGGTTACTAGGACACATAAAATGACGCCACGCGGCTCCGCTCGATTTTTTGGCTCCGTTTACTTTGCCAACTGCGCAAAACGGGGCCGCCGGGACATGCGGTATGGCCGTACCGGGCGCGCGTGTGCACCTGTCCGCCAACGCGCGAAACGGAAAACATTTAGCACATAAAATGACGCGTCCTAGACCTAAAAACATTTTTCCCTCCATTTATTGAGCCAAGGAAAGTGTGGCCCCAGTTCAAATCCGGTCAGTTTCCAGCGGATTCGGCGGGACATCGCAGGAAGCGGGAGGGATTCCCAGATGACTACCGCGCGCATATGGCATGTGATAGGTGGTGCGTAGGAGGTATCCTACCGCTGCACGGAGGTCTCGCGCAATACTAAAATGTGCACCATGTAGCTCCTTCACAAAAAAAAGCCCTTCCGGCACCCCGAAAATGGAAAAACCGTCGCCTGTGGTTCGGATTGGAAATCCGCGACAGGGGCCTTGCTTCCCATCCTAAGGTCCACGCACGTGGCAAATATGGCCTCGTTCCGGCAAACTATGTGGTGAAACGGGCCGTTTCCTACTCATTTCCCCTAAAAGCCATAGAACTTCGGACGTGATAGCCCTATTCGTGAAGGGTTTTTCAAGGTAATTGCCGTATCCCAATTCCGTCTTTTGAAGTGGTTACTAGGACACATAAAATGACACCACGCGGCTCCGCTCGATTTTTTGGTTCCGTTTACTTTGCCAACTGCGCAAAACGGGGCCGCCGGGACATACGGTATGGCCGTACCGGGCGCGCGCGTGCACCCGTCCGCCAACGCGCGAAACGGAAAACATTTAGCACATAAAATGACGCGTCCTAGACCTAAAAACATTTTTCCCTCCATTTATTGAGCCAAGGAAAGTGTGGCCCCAGTTCAAGTCCGGTCAGTTTCCAGCGGATTCGGCGGGACACCGCAGGAAGCGGGAGGGATTCCCAGATGACTACCGCGCGCATATGGCATGTGATAGGTGGTGCGTAGGAGGTATCGTACCGCTGCGCGGAGGTCTCGCGCAATACTAAAATGTGCACCATGTAGCTCCTTCACAAAAAAAAGCCTTTCCGGCACCCCGAAAATGGAAAAACCGTCGCCCGTGGTTCGGATTGGAAATCCGCGACAGGGGCCTTGCTTCCCATCCTAAGGTCCACGCACGTGCCAAATATGGCCTCGTTCCGACAAACTATGTGGTGAAACGGGCCGTTTCCTACTCATTTCCCCTAAAAGCCATAGAACTCCGGACGTGATAGCCCTATTCGTGAAGGGTTTTTCAAGATAATTGCCGTATCCCAATTCCGTCTTTTGAAGTGGTTACTAGGACACATAAAATCACACCACGCGGCTCCGCTCGATTTTTTGGTTCCGTTTACTTTGCCAACTGCGCAAAACGGGGCCGCCGGGACATGCGGTATGGCCGTACCGGGCGCGCGCGTGCACCCGTCCCCCAACGCGCGAAACGGAAAACATTTAGCACATAAAATGACGCGTCCTAGACCTAAAAACATTTTTCCCTCCATTTATTGAGCCAAGGAAAGTGTGGCCCCAGTTCAAGTCCGGTCAGTTTCCAGCGGATTCGGCGGGACACCGCAGGAAGCGGGAGGGATTCCCAGATGACTACCGCGCGCATATGGCATGTGATAGGTGGTGCGTAGGAGGTATCGTACCGCTGCGCGGAGGTCTCGCGCAATACTAAAATGTGCACCATGTAGCTCCTTCACAAAAAAAAGCCCTTCCGGCACCCCGAAAATGGAAAAACCGTCGCCCGTGGTTCGGATTGGAAATCCGCGACAGGGGCCTTGCTTCCCATCCTAAGGTCCACGCACGTGCCAAATATGGCCTCGTTCCGACAAACTATGTGGTGAAACGGCCCGTTTCCTACTCATTTCCCCTAAAAGCCATAGAACTCCGGACGTGATAGCCCTATTCGTGAAGGGTTTTTCAAGATAATTGCCGTATCCCAATTCCGTCTTTTGAAGTGGTTACTAGGACATATAAAATGACGCCACGCGGCCCCGCTCGATTTTTTGGCTCTGTTTACTTTGCCAACTGCGCAAAACGGGGCCGCCGGGACATGCAGTATGGCCGTACCGGGCGCGCGCGTGCACCCGTCCGCCAACGCGCGAAACGGAAAACATTTAGCACATAAAATGACGCATCCTAGACCTAAAAACATTTTTCCCTCCATTTATTGAGCCAAGGAAAGTGTGGCCCCAGTTCAAATCCGGTCAGTTTCCAGCGGATTCGGCGGGACACCGCAGGAAGCGGGAGGGATTCCCAGATGGCTACCGCGCGCATATGGCATGTGATAGGTGGTGCGTAGAAGGTATCCTACCGCTGCGCGGAGGTCTCGCGCAATACTAAAATGCGCACCATGTAGCTCCTTCACAAAAAAAAGCCCTTCCGGCACCCCGAAAATGGAAAAACCGTCGCCCTTGGTTCGAATTGGAAATCCGCGACAGGGGCCTTGCTTCCCATCCTAAGGTCCACGCACGTGCCAAATATGGCCTCGTTCCGACAAACTATGTGGTGAAACGGGCCGTTTCCTACTCATTTCCCCTAAAAGCCATAGAACTCCGGACGTGATAGCCCTATTCGTGAAGGGTTTTTCAAGATAATTGCCGTATCCCAATTCCGTCTTTTGAAGTGGTTACTAGGACACATAAAATGACACCACGCGGCTCCGCTCGATTTTTTTTGGCTCCATTTACTTTGCCAACTGCGCAAAACGGGGCCGCCGGGACATGCGGTATGGCCGTACCGGGCGCGCGCGTGCACCCGTCCGCCAACGCGCGAAACGGAAAACATTTAGCATATAAAATGACGCGTCCTAGACCTAAAAACATTTTCCCCTCCATTTATTGAGCCAAGGAAAGTGTGGGCGTCCCAGTTCAAATCCGGCCAGTTTCCAGCGGATTCGATCGGCGGGACATCGCAAGAAGCGGGAGGGATTCCCACATGGCTACCGCGCGCATATGGCATGTGATAGGTGGTGCGTAGGAGGTATCCTACCGCTGCTTGGATGTCTCGCGCAATGCTAAAATGCGCACCATGTAGCTCCTTCACAAAAAAACGCGAATCTGTTGTCCCCGCAGTCTACCCCATTGACTCGATCCCAACGGGGGTGGACCATTCTACTTTTTGCTTCATTTGAGTTTGTTTATACCATAGGAACATGTAGTGGAAAGTTTTTGGCACATGCAACGTCAAGATTCTCACAGGGTGACACCACGTGGCAGTTCCCCCTCTATACCTTGCCAGAACCTACCGAAGTGTCGTCTGCGCATTTTCGGGAAGCACCCCATACCCCGGGGTGTCAAATGCTGGACCTTGCAACATACCACAACATTTTTATGCTTAGCATATATAGGTGCACAAACAAGTTTGGGGGGGGGGGGGATTTCAACACTCGGAGTAGCGGGATCACGACAAACGTGAATCTGTTGTCCCGCGCGGTCTAGCCCATTGACTCGATCCCAACGGGGGTGGATCTTTCTACTTTTTGCTTCATTTGAGTTTGTTTATACCATAGGAACATGTAGTGGAAAGTTTTTGGCACATGCAACGTCAAGATTATTCCCACAGGTGACGCCAGGCGGGCGGGAGTTCCCCCCTATACCTCGCCAGAACCTTTCCGAAGTGTCGTCTGTGCATTTCCGGGAAACACACGCCATACCGGAAGGAGGTTCTGGGGTTTCAACTAATTAAAAAGTACTTTTTACAAACCAGAAGTAATAGATGCTTCATAAAACAAATAACTAGGTACTTATTAATTACAATAAGGAGGTTCTGGTTTCAAACTAAAAAGTACTTTTTACAAACTAGAAGCAATAGATGCTTCATAAACAAAAGAGACGATAGAAGCAAAGTTTCTTGACAAGCAAATACAAATAATTAACTAGGCATGGATCTTAGAGAAGTCGTCAGTAATTGCCTGGCTTCGTTAGCCACGGATTATCACTCTTCGGGCTCTGCTGATCACTCATCTCCGTCGTCCACGGATCATCACTCTTCTGCTCATCACCAGTCCACGACTTCCTCAGGTTCTGCCAATAATCACTACTCTTCGGCGCATCACTACTCTCCAGTCACTGCTCATCATTCATCTTCCTCCGCTTGCCATGAGGGGGACTTGTCTACTGGGTGTTGTCGCTGGAAGCTGGTGCCTTCAAGCTTGCTAGTTCAGCCTGCACGCTTTCAAGTTCAGCATTTAACCTTGCTATTTCAGCTGCAGCATTTTTCTGTGCACGTTCAACTTCGATCTGTGCTTTATTGCATTTGTCACACAGATTTCCCCTCAGCGTGTCTTCCTTCTTGCAACCGGGGCAAAACACAAGGTAACGCAGGAAGAACCATATCTTAACGTAGAGCTGGTAGCTCACGTAAGCATCTTTAGCTGCATACTCCAGGTTTAAATCAGACAACGGCCGCTCTTCCCAGTAATCGTGCCTCTCTGGAGGGAATTTGTTCTTCATCTGGCTGTACGACTCATCGCTGATGCTAGCTGCAAGACTATCCATTCCATCCCTCATTAAATTTCCTCTCTCGTTGAGACCTTTGACGTTGACAAATTCCTGGATATCGATCCAGTTCTCCCTAGGAATTATAATCTTCTCGTAATATAACTTTATAAAATCTGCTCTCTTGTCAACGGTGCAGAACACAATTCCTTGATTTTGAAGGAATGAGCGCAGCGCCGGACATTCCCAGTTGGTCCTGAAAGCAAAAATTTAGTACTTGCGAGATCAACACTTGAATAAAATTTGGGACTACGAAGCTAGTCTATATGCAATCTCATAGCTTGAATAATATAAAATTTGAAACTACATAAGTTTAGTAAGTTCATGATCAACAGTCTGAAAATTATCGAGTCATAATTCATTTGGTACTAATAGAATGCATGAACAACACTTTTATGAAATGTGTAAGTGCAATTGTTTAGTCATTGAAATTTCATTTTGCATCATATAATTTTGAAACTAACAAAAGTCTATTAAATGCAAGATGAAGACTCCGGAAATTTGCTTGTGATAATTAATTTGGTATAATGAAATCCAGTACATGCTAGATGAGCATATGGATAGATTCAATTTGATGCAAAAATTTAGTACTTGCGAGATCAACACTTGAATAAAATTTGGGAATACGAATGTTTAGTCTATGCAATCTCATAACTTGAATAAAATTGACATAAGTTTAGTAAGTGCATGATCAAGAGTCTGAAAATTATCTAGTCATAATCCATTTGGTACTAAAAGAATGCATGACCAACACTTTTATGAAATGTGTAAGTGCAATTTTTTTGTCATTGAAATATCATTTTGCATCATATAATTTTGAAACTAACAAAAGTCTATTAAATGCAAGATCAGGACTCCGGAAATTTGCTTTGTGATAATTAATTTGGTATAATGAAATCCAATACATGCTAGATGAGCATATGGATAGATTCAATCTGCAAGATCAGGACACCATGCTTTGTGGCTTTTGTTACACAAAACACAGAAACAAAACTAGTTTTGCAGCTAGCACGGTTTGTAGTTTAATTAATTTGTTGCACCTAGCCCAAATGAACCAATTTGTAACTTGCTGTTGCATGAATTCCCAGTTAGAAAACACAGAAATATGACTCGGTCTGAAAATAAATTCACAATTCAACATCATATAGCTAAATACATGGTTCATTAACACAAGAATTATGGATAATCCCCTCTCCACAATTTCTTTCAATAAAATGCACAATCCCATATTCTTGAAACTACCTTGCGAATTATGGTGCATGTGAGTTGCAATTTTCTCTCAAACAGAGAAAACAGAGCACTCGAGATTAACTAAAACAGATCAAGATTAACTAAAACAGAGCACTCCAGGGTGACTTGGTTCATCATGCACTAGCGATTAACTAAAATCTGAGCAAGATTAACTAAATCAGAGCAAGATTAAGTAAATCAGAGCAAGATTAAGGTCTACAAACCAGGAATAGTGGTAGACGAGGACGTGGTTCCTCATGGACAGTTGAACGACGGCGAGGTAGTTGTCTTCTTCGTGGTTGGGGTCCTCCGGAGTGTACTCGAGATCCAATCCTACAAATTTGTTCTCTTCTTCTTCCACATACCACTGCGCGTACATCTTCAGGTACTTGCTCATCGTCTCCTCCTCGTTTGTGTAGACAACATCGATCTCCTTGCCGCCATGGACGGTGAAGGTCCTGATCTGAGTAAAGGCCTGCATGGCTGACGGCGGAGGAGGCAGAAGCGGTTGCGGAACAGAGGAAGAGGAAGAAGAAGCGTCCATGGCGCGGAGGAGGCCGAAGCGGCGAGAACCGGCAAGAAGCGGAGGAGGCCGGAGGGTTTTTCGTCTAGTGGGAGGAGGAGAGAAATGAGTGGGAGGAGGAGTGGAACCGTCAAGAAGCGGAGAGGCGGAGGAGGGTTTTTCGTCTGTGAATTTCGGATTTATTAAAATTAGTAAAAACAGAGAATGAGGGTTCCATTTTACCTGCTGGCCCCTAATCCACATAAAATTACCGAAAATGGCCCAACCCAGTGGTATCTACTGCTAGATGGCCCCACACGTCAGTGGGTGCCATTTTGCCCCACCCACCCCAAAATGTCCTATACCAAAAGCAACTTTCTCCCCTGTCTCACTCTCTCTCTCCCAACCCAGCTGCCACTGCCGCCTCTTCCTCTCCCAACTCCGTCGGCCACCGCCTCCGCCCCCGTCAAGCAGCATCGCCTCCGTCGGCCGAAGCTCCACTGCCTCCGTCGGCCGAAGCTCAGGTTAATTTTGGGGATGAGCGGGGGATTTTCTAGGGTTTGCCGTACTTAATCTCGGGGGATTTTGGGGTTTTTTTTTGTCCGAGCGGCGATTTTCCTAGGGTTTGATCGATTCAAAGTAGATGCTAGTGCTAGAGTAGATTTTCCTTGTTTAGATTGATTCAAAACATGTGCTAGTGCTGCTAGTGCGAATGTCAATCTGAACCTAAACATCCCAACTTAGTTTTAATTAATGTGCAATTAATAGTTTCATAGTTCTCAAATTGTTCACTGCTTGTTATTAGGTTAACACCATGGACCCCTATGACTATGAAGTTGCCATTTTGGTCCCATCCAAGAAGGCCGTTGAGACCATCGACATCAGCTCATCCTCCGAAGGTGACGATGGTGCTCTAGATAGGGTTCACGTTAAGCAAGAGGAAGCTGATGATGCTGCAGCAATGGATTGTGCAGCTGAGCATGAGGAAGTTGCTCCTCCTCCTCCTGCTGATGTCCATCTGACTCGTCGAGGTAAAAAATATATATAGTAGTTATAGATGCATGATATAGGTCAAATGCTTAATTAGTCTCGGTTTGGCATAATAGCTAGTCAATTTGTAGCATTCAAGGAATACTTCAGTTTCTATAAATACTGTTGGTTTGATATACTTCAATTTTAGGAAAACTTTAAACTAGGCCTTATTCCCTGGTTTCCTTATATATGTAGGTCCCAGGATAGAGGCAGGTGAGGAATGGGATGACTTTTGCATGTATTCCAATCTAGTGGAAATGAATCCTACACAAGTTGATACCCTGAGATATCTTGTTGACCAAAAGCGCCCCGCAATTCCTTTTTATGTGTGCACTATAAAGAGTGCAAGTACCGTGGAAGGCAGTTCCAGAATGGTAAATATAATTACTCCATCTCGATCAAGGATGTTTTTGCATCTTTATATGTTGACAATTACTTCATCTGAACGAAGTTTTGCATCTTATAATCTGCAGTACTTCAACCGGAAGTTTACCAAGAAGTACATCTCGACGAATATGCAGCTTCCAGATAATGACTTTCTTGTCTCTTACAGTGAGAGACATGGTGTGAAAGTGAGGATTTTCCAGGGCAAAGGGAAGTTTGATGGTGCAGTGATCACAACAAACTGAAGTGCTGTGGTGCAGAAGAGCAAGATGAAGGCAAATGATATCTTTGTGTTTTGGTTCCGCATTCGCGCCCGGGACGGTCTCAAGTTGTATGTCAGGAAGCTCGAGAAATGAGCTAGCTGGCTGAACCTCTCTAATTAAGCTAGTAGTAATATGAGCGTTGAACCTCTTAATTATTGATCTGGTACTATCTAATGGCCTGTTGGTCTATGTAATGTGCTCAAGTAAATGAGCGTTGAACCTCCTCGGTAGTATCTGTAATTAACGTGTCCTTTTGGTACTATGTTATTGAGCTCAAGGCTGGAACTATATATGTATAATATAATGTGCTTTTGGTGGTCTATATATGCTGGAGTATATATAGATATATATAGCTTGCTAGCCGTAATTAATTATTAGTCATATATTAGCCTGTTGCTTAGCTAATGCTCCTGTACAAATTAACTGTTGTCCTAAATCAGTATCCCCTCTGATAGATTATGTAACAAGATAATATCCATAACTTAAAAAAAAATAGAAGTTGCCTTAGTTCCACTATGTAAAAGATAAAGGATGGTAAGCTGACAAGATATCTCCAATAGCTCCACTGGTTAACTGGCACGTTGACATATCTAGAGGTGCTGGGTTCGACTCCCAGCCCTCACTCTTTTTGATTTTTTTTTTGGCGCCCAGGAGAAGCCAACTCCCTCCTATAACCTAGCAGAAATTCGAATCTCCGACGACGAGCGGCGGCGGCGGCGGTGGCGGTGGCGGCCCCGTCCCTCTCCAACGACGAGCCCCGTCCCTCTCCGACGACGAGCCCCGTCCCTCTCCGACGACGAGCCCCTCCGCATCTCCCGGTCTGCACCCCTCTCATCTCTCCCCTCTCGATCTGTTCTTCTTCGTCAGTTCACAATATCGAATCTCTGTGATCCAATATGTGCTGTTACTAGGACTAAAGTACCGAGTCCAAGGTGACGGCGGTGGTGGGTGTGCCGGCGGTGCGTCCGAGCAAGGGATCTGCTGTCCATCTGCCTCGCCGACGACGAGCCCCTCGCCCTCTCCAGGACGAGCCCCTCGCCCTCTCTAGGACGAGCCCCTCCGCATCTCCCGGTCTGCACCCCTCTCATCTCTCCCCTCTCGATCTGTTCTTCTTCATCAGGTCATAAAATCGAATTAAACTGCTGTGCATTGCTTGAAATTGGAACTGCTGTGCAGTTAGGTGTGTGCTAATTGCATCATTTTGTTCTTCCGCAGATGGACAGACGCTGGATTACAACAAGAATTAGAAGGCTTTCCCCTGAACACACAAAGGGAGTGGCAGAGTTTATGCAGTTTGTTCGCTTGAATGCTGCCAATGATGATCAGGTGTTGTTCCCATGTCGTAGCTGTCTCAACCGGTGCACAAAACCTCTAGATGTAGTAGAGTCTCATTTGCTTCTTTTTAGGATGGCAAGCACTTATGACCAATGGGTCTTCCATGGAGAACCATTACATCCTGTACCTGAAGCTGGACATGGAGGACAAGGAGGTGCACCTGAAGCCGGACATGGACATGGAGGTGAACCTGAGGCTGGACATGGAGGTGAACCTGAGGCTGGACATGGAGGTGATGCAGGGGCACACCATGTTGGTGGAGGTGATGCAGAGGCACACTATTTTGGTTTGCAAGAGGAAGATGGTTACGAAGATGATAGAATTCCTGATCTGCTTGCTGATTTGTACAAGTCAGAACCGCAAGGTGCTGGAAAGGACACTATATTTGCTGAGTTGATAGAGGAAGCCAAGCGCGCAGCCAGCGATGGGGGTACAATGTCAAGGTTTTCACTCACAGTCAAGTTACTTCAGGCCAAGTCGTACTACCGGATTAGCAACGTTGCATTCAACGCGATACTCCCGATTTTGGCCTTGCAATACCCTACTAGCTCAATACCAAAGTCATACGAGGAGGCACTTAGCATAGTCGGCAGGTTGGGACTTGGTTATGAGAGTATCCATGTGTGCCCGAATAACTGTGTATTGTTCCGGAAGGATTATGCCAAGGAGAATAATTTCCCCAAGTGCAAAGCCTCCAGATGTAAAGATGCTGATGGTAGGAGAAAGATCCCAGAGAAGGTGCTGAGGCACTTCCCATTGATTCCAAGGCTGCAAAGAATGTTTCTTTCAAAGGAGCAATCAAAGGAAGTACAGTGGCACAAACTGAAGCGGCAAGACGTGGAGAATGATCTCAGTCATCCAGCAGACGGGGATGCATGGAAGGATTTTGACAATATTCATAAAGACTTTGCCGCTGATGCCAGGAACATAAGGCTTGGACTTGCCACGGATGGTTTTAATCCCTACGAGAATATGAGCAACTCCTACAGCATGTCGCCTGTATTCGTGGTGCCATACAACCTTCCGCCGTGGGCATGTATGGATCAGTCCAACTTCATGCTTACATTGCTAATCCCTGGTCCATCCTCTCCAGGAAAAGATTTTGATGTCTTCATGGAGCCTTTGATGGAAGAGCTGCAGGAGCTCTGGAAAGGTGTAAAATCATATGATGCCAATAGTCCAGACAAGTTTGATCTCCGTGCTGCAATCTTATGGTGTATTCATGATTATCCGGCACTGCACACATTGTCAGGGAGGGCCACAGCTGGTTACCAGGCATGTGTGCGTTGTGACAAAGAGAATTGCTCCAAGAAATTAAGGAACAAAATCTGCTTTATTGGGCACCGCCGTTGGCTACCTCGGCACCATCCTTGGAGAAATAGCAAAGAATTCAATGGTGCTTCTGAAAGCCGTCAGAAGCCAGCGGAATTCACTCCAGAAGAGCTGAAGCAATAGCTTGATAGGGTTAGAGATGTGATACCAGGCAAGCTTCAGAAGAAAAGGAAACGTGAGGACGGT
Organism: Lolium perenne; assembly: GCF_019359855.2. Lineage (NCBI taxonomy): Eukaryota > Viridiplantae > Streptophyta > Magnoliopsida > Poales > Poaceae > Lolium > Lolium perenne. The sequence continues at coordinate 142,446,400 of NC_067248.2, read as the reverse complement.
CAGTGTTGGAGCCGTAGATCATGTTTGTGGGACTTGCCATACTGGGAAGATCTAAAGCTGAGGCATAATCTCGATGTAATGCACATCGAGAAAAACATCTGTGACAATTTGATTGGTACTTTCATGAACATACAAGGCAAGACAAAAGACACTGTGAATTCAAGGCTTGATTTGGAAGACATGGGCATAAGACGTGACTTGCATTTGCAGCCTGTTTCAGCTGACTCTTTTGAGATGCCACAGGCGTGGTATACAATGAGTAAACAAGAAAAAAATACTTTTTGTGAATTCATAAAAGCTGTGAGGTTTCCAGATGGGTACGCGTCTAACATATCCAAGTGTGTTGCTGCTGATAAGTGCAAGCTTCAAGGGCTGAAGACCCATGACTGTCATATATTGCTTCAAAGGATCTTACCAGCTGGCCTGCGAGGAACAATCCATGAAGACATATATGAAGCGGTTGCTGAGCTTGGAAATTTCTTCAGAGAGCTGTCTTTGCAAAACAACGAAGAGAGACGTTCTGGACAGACTTGAAAAGGAAATCGTAGTTATTCTTTGCAAACTTGAGAAGATCTTCCCCCCATCTTTCTTCGACGTGATGGTGCATTTGGCCATCCATTTACCAAAAGAGGCAAGGCTTAGAGGCCCAGTGCATTACGGTTGGATGTACCCAGTCGAAAGAAGGTTGCTAACATTGAAGCGTTATGTCCGGAACAATGCCAGGCCGGAGGGATCGATTGCCGAAGCATATATTGTTGATGATTGCCTGACATTTTGCTCGAGATACTTCGACGATGTTGAAACAAGATTCAACCGTCCAAGCAGAAATCTGGAGCGGGATGATTCACATATTGGTGATGTGTCTGTTTTCAAACACGGTGTGAAATTTATTGGAGCCTCTCAATATGTGTTTGCAGGTGAGGACTATGACAACATGGTGTGGTATGTGCTCCGAAGTTGCCCTGAGGTTGATCCATACATCGAGTACGTTTCTCTTCATCCCCATATATAGATAGGTTATTGCAGCCTCTCCAAATAATAATTAGGATCTATTTTCTGTTGCCATTCCAGCCTGTGCAAAAAAGAGTTGAACCAACAAGGTGGTCAGATCAATGTTGATAGATGGCTTGCCATGAACTTTGCTAGATGGTTTCAGACTCATGTGAGATCTTTAGCTGGTTTATTTCTGAAGATTGGAAAAGTTCATGATATAATTTTGCTGTGTGTGTTACTCACCCCCTGGTTGATTTTTTGCAGATTGGAAAAATGTGAAATGATGTCTATCCTGATCTCTATGCTTTGGCGTGCAAACCAGATTTTAGAGTGAGACTATATTCGGCATGTGTTGTTGACAGTGTTCGGTACCATACTATTGACCGCGAGAAGAACAGAAAGACACAAAATAGTGGAATCGTTTCTGAGGGAGATCATGATGGCAACAGCATTGACTTCTTTGGTCAGCTCAAATCCATCATCAGATTGCAATACAACTCCAGCGGTGGCGTCCATCGGTCAGTTGTCCTCTTCCGGTGTGACTGGTTTGACCTTGGTGGTAGGAAACCCGGGCTCGACGATGATGGACACTTCAAAAGTGTTAACACGGAAAAGTTTTGGTACAAAAATGATCCTTTCCTTCTGACATCAAAAGCAACCAAGGTCTTTTATGTGCCAGACACCAAGTTGAAAGGAAAATGGCAAGTTGTGCAGAAATTTCACCATAGACATCTATGGAGTGTAAAAGAAAATGAACAGGGACCCGGTGTTGCTGTACTATCATATCAAGATGAAGATTCCAGTCAAGTTCCTGTGCAAGAAAAAGAAGGCACTGCACGGTGTAGGACAAGAAGTGACCAGGAACGTGTGCTACTTGAAAAAGTCATTGTGGACAAACTGAAGAAACAGAGCAAAGAGGTTGTGCCCGAAGAAATCGAGGAGGTTGATCAGACAATGTACCAATATTGCAGCGATGATGATGATGATGATGATGATGATGATGATGATGATGATGGAGGAAATAGGACTAGGAATCGTCCATTTTCCGAAGAAGATGAATAGCAGTTTGAATCTGTAGTTTGTGTAATGGATGAATAGCAGTTTGAATCTGTAGTTTGTGTAATGTCAGTTTATTTCAGATTATGTGTCAGGTTGTTTGGCCCAGAATTTATGTTGAACATGCCAGCTTTGTTTTTCCCAGAATTTATGATGAATATGTCAGCCTTTTGTTCCCAGAATTTGTGCCCAATTTTTTGGGGACTCCATGCCCAATTTTTAGGGGAATCCATGCCCAATTTTTTCAATACATGGCTGACGCCGGCGACCATATATGGGCGGCGCCGCCGTGCATGGCTGACGCTGGCGACCATATATGGGCGGGGCCGCCGTGCAAAAGGAGTTGCTACACATTTTCAACAGAACTCATTTTCAACTGAACACATTTTCAACTGAACAGAATTGCACACATACATAGACATGGTTCAAATTCAGGAACTAAACATTGTGGCACGAACAGACAAATGGTTGGAATTGCAACACAATAACTCTAGCATATACTCTAGCTTCTTCTCCTCCTGACCAACAGATCACTGAATTCACCCTAATTTCAGTTCCTACACATCACCCAGGTACAACATATGACAAAAGCTACAGATAGCACCCAAACCATGAAGCCTCCCATTTTCTTTGGTTCAGGGTTGCTCTGTTTCCTTGCAGCAAGCATAAACTTTTCTTCCTGGAGCCTCTCAATTTCTTCATCTCGATCCCAAACAGCATCACGCAGATCACGAACTAACTCTTTGTGACGTGCATCCAGCGGATCATCAATCCACTTAAACACTTTACACCCTATTCCACCAGCAATCTGACAGATGAAGATCAAAAGAGGATAAGTAAGCCATAGTAGAAAAGAAAATTCAGAAGACGGCGGGCTCCAGGAAATTCAGAATAGGGGCGGGGGGCGTGCTCGAAGACTAACCGAGCGAATTTTGCAGTTCCGGTATCTTCTCCCAGGATTCGGATCACTCCAAGAAATCCATTGCGGCATCTTCTCGCCACAGTCACAGACGTTGGCGGGCTCATAATCGAATGGCCGCTGCCGATACGGGATGGGCGTGCCCGGCCACCGGCGGCGACGCGACGACGCTCCTGACCTAGAAGAACTGCCCGAGCAGGCTGGGAACTGCGCCGCCATGCAAGATGCACCTGGTCGGAGGGATTTTGGTCGGAGGAGGAACCCTAGCTAGATGCACCTGGTCGGAGGGATTTTGGTCGAGGTGGAGGGATTTTGAAGACAACTGATTAGTCTATCATGTCTATATACATGGACAACCATACTTGTGTCCAGAACACTATTGTAGCAAAGCGGTAGGGAGTTGTAGTGCGACAGCGCCAGGTCGAGGGTTCGAGTCCCCGCAAGCGCAATTTTTGCCAGTTATTTTTGAACTGGCAGTAGGAAAAATGCAGGACCAAATAGTCAATTATAAGCGGCAAAAAACTTAAAATATCGCTGAATATATACTGAGAAGAAAGAAATAGAGAGACCCTCCTCCTTTATTGCGACATATATAGTCAAACAAGCGGCCAAATGACATAAACACACAATGGACACACACAAATTGTAGACTAAAACAATTATATCATATGATAAAGATTATATCATATGATATCAACTGAAACTTCAATACCACCACGGCCGCCCTGGTTGAAAAGAAGGAGAACAACATTCCCAGATTCAAAGTTATACTCCTTAGCAAACTCTGACCAGCAGGAATCGAACTTCAGCCTTCCATCAGTAGTAGTGTAGTATGCACCCTTAGGGCTGTAGCCATAGTCATCAACAAAAAAACATGCCTCGCCGCTTTCAGAGATATTCAAGGACCTAACAACTTCCATCGGTATACGCTGAATAATAAAAATTAAATTATATATGGAAAGGATATATATAAAGGATAACTAAGATCACATAAAGAAAAGCAGAATTATACCAGTCCATTGCCCTTCAAATCAGTATTCGTCAAGGTGTGCACAAAAACAACACCAAGACCAAGACCACGCTCACGGAGAAGTTGTTCCTTCTTCAATTTTTGAGCAGTAGTAAGCATAACACCTTTAGTGTGGACAACTGCAGTTGGAATTTCTGCATACAAATTTAAAATTAATAAAAGAATCAAAAAAAGAGGAGATATAACATCAGTTGTATTACAAAAATGGGCAACACATGGTAAAGGAGAAAACAGAATTACCATCGACACGATGCTTTTCAGTGCCATCAGGACCTTCTGCAAAAATCCCAAACAGTTCAGGAGCACTATCAAACCCAAACATGATACAGTCGCCAACTTTCAGGTTGTAGTCACGAAGAAATTTTTGGTATCCACTTCCAAAAACACGTGTCTTCGAACTGCCTTTCTTAACATCAAACTTGTACTTCACTTCATCCGATGTAGCGACAAAAAAGATATTACCAACAAGGTTGTTGAACTGCCTCCTCACAAAACAAGGCACAGTCTGAACAAAAATGCCGAAAATAAGGATATAGTCTATAATTTGTCAACAAAAAAGATACAGACTAAAAAAGGATATATACCATGAACTCATCAAATCTGCTTCCAAGATAACAACGAAATGAACTGAGAGTCTCCCGCCTCTCCTGACAATGGTTGCCCATCGAACCACAAACAACACAGTTCATCCTGCGTATATTTAGCAATTACCAAAGCTAGAAAAAAATACAGGTAGGTAGGGCATATTCATAGAAATCTATCCATAGATCTGAAACCATACACATATATCCATAGATCTGAACAAACAAGATTATTCAGAAGACAAAAAGGATTTTGAACAAATAGAGAAAAAGGAGAGTAGTGACATGTAAAAACATATTTTCCTACCTCTTAAAACAAACAAGAATCTTCAGAGGGAAAAGAGTTTTTCAGCACAAAAGAGAGAGAAAGAAGATGAAGAAGACTTGTTTCACCGGAGGGCAGAAGGCAAAACCAACCAGGGGCATTATAAATACAATAAGTACTAGTAACTGCCTACAACCTATTTAATGAGGCCGTGGGTAGGTGGTGGTTGCTATCCTGTAAGTTCAAAATTCAAACACAAAGTATCTCATGCAAAAATGGAGCCCACTGCTATTATGTAATCTCTGTCAAGAAGTTCACACTGAATGGGCTAGAAAAATGAACCACTTTACATGGCTGACGCCGGCGACCATATATGGGCAGCGCTGCCGTGCATGGCTGACGCCGGCGACCATATATGTGCGGCGCCGCCGTGCAAAAGGAGTTGCTACACATTGTTCTATCATGTCTATCTTGTCAACAACACTATTGTAGCAAAGTGGTAAGGAGTGGTAGTGCGGCAGCGCCAGGTCGAGGGTTCGAGCCCCCGCAAGCGCAATTTTTGCCAGTTATTTCCATCGGTAGCCACTCCAACCCCGGATGGGCCGTCGGACCAGCAATTCAACCCCCGGATGGGCCGTCGGGCCAGCAATTCAACCACCGGATGGGCCGTCGTGGGTAGGCCAGTAGCCAGTAGCCTAGTAGAGGACAGCCCAAAAGAGGAGGATATCCCCAGCAGCCCATTAAAATGGTGGACGGCACAGAGAAAAAAAATAACAAGACGCCTTTGTCCCACAAGTATCAGTTGGTCCTACATGTCAGTTAGTTCAAGCCAGTTGCTTCTAGTGACACGTGTGAGGCGCGTGGGACCCGAAAAGGGACACATAGGCAAAATGGATGACATGGTAGCCGAACACATACCATTGTATTGAGCCAAATGCCAATGACGTTATTGATTTGTCGCAATCGGCATTGGAAAAACGTCGTAGGCCACTTAATTTTGCTAATGACGTTTTGACCTAAATTGCCAATGACGTTTTTGCCCAATAACGTCACGATTTTCTAGGGTTTTGCCCCCCCGGAGTGGCCAAGGACGGTCAAAGCTAGGAACGTCATAAAGCTATGACATTTTGATTTCCAGTCATAAAAAAAACGTCATATTATGGCAGATTTCTTGTAGTGAACCTTTCTTCCTCAATATCTGAAAGCTTAGAACTAATAATAACAGGATATATTTTCTTATCATCAATATGAGCATACTTAAGATTATCAGGCAATGGTTTTAAAGCAAAAATAGGATCTTCCTTTGGTGGTGGTGTTGTACCTAAATCTTCAACCGGCAAGTCATGTTTAAGAATAGGTTGACGAAGGAAAATTTCATCAAGCTCATTCCTTTCTTCCCTAAAGACTCCACTCTCACTATCCACCAAATGTTGCTGCAAAGGATTATTAGGAGCAAGAGCAATAGACGCAAACTGTTCAACTCTAAAATCATTATTAGGCAAATCAGCTTTATAAGGAGTTTTGGCAAATTTAGAGAAATTAAACTCATAAGATTCACGAGCAAATTTAGTCATAATTTTTTCCTTCTTGCAATCTATAACAGCTCCACAAGTATTTAGGAAAGGTCTACCAAAAATAATAGGACAATACTTACTAGCAGCAGAACCAAGTACCAAAAACTCAGCAGATATTTAATCTTACCACATAGAACTTCCACATCTCGAACAATACCAATAGGAGAGATAGTTTCTCTATTAGCTAGCCGAATAACCACATCAATATCTTCAAATTCACAAGAACCAATTTCATGCATGATCTCCGTATAAAGCTCATAAGGAATCTTTACTATTAAATGTCAATACGACCGTGGTACGTCCGCCTCGATCGATCGTCCGCTCGATCGTTGTATCCATGGGCCGGTCATCCGCGGCAACCGACTGTCTGCTCGATCGTTGCATCCATGGGCCGGTCACGCTCGCACATATGGGCCAGCCTCTCACATATGGGCCACGCCCTCGCTCCCACTCGCTCACGGAAAACATGTGCAACAAAGAAACGACGACGATACGTACTCTGCTACCCCGGGTTCGCCGTTAGGCAAGAGATCATCGGTGCTGCCCCTGTGCCTCCCGACCGCCGCTGCGGAACTCCTCCGCGCTGCTCTTTCTCCTCTACAGACCTGCAGCGCCAGTGAATACGGGTTACTAGCGATGCGCTGCCTTGTTTATGAGCTACCGCTCAAATCCAACAGCTGACGACCAACGGCCGCGTGAGTGGACTGGCTTGTTTCCTATACTGCTGAGATGTTGCCTACTTTATCTCTGAACTCTCTATTCTCTGCATTTATTGGAGCGAGCCCAGCCGGAAGATGGGCAAGCAGCAGACCACCGTAGCTGGCCACACAAAAGGCTGCTCAGCTGATTGGAGCTAAATCCTCGTCAAACGAAGCGAGCTCATCTGTCGAAACAAGAAGATCTAGCTAGAACATCCAAACTCGTGACAGGGAGAGTCAATGAGTGGTTTCAATCCCATTATACCATCTTCCTTGATATGGTACTTGCATGATCCCATTAAACCACTCTTCATGTACTTTGCCATCTTGATAGCTTTTCCTTCTTCTTAATATACACATGCAGCTCTCTTGCATGCTTCAAAAAAACAAAAAAATCGGCAGTCAGAAGAGATATTACAACTAGGCATAATTAAATAATTAACTGAAGTGCCGAACAGAACAATAGCTGCTGCTAAAACTGTGCTAAGTAACAAAAATGTTAAAACAATCTATGGCAAAGTGCTAAGATTTTTTTTTGATAATGAAGTGCTAAGATTTGTGAAAGCAGTAGCGGAGCTGAGAGATGAATCATATTTTTATTTGTTATTTGCGTGGTGGAGTTGAGAGCTGAGAGTTGAGACATGTCCTTGTGGCCTGGCTCCAATCTTGTAATTGACGCCTGGTTCTGAAAATATATCCATTATTGAAATTTGTAGAATAAATAGTTCATGATAAAATAAGGCACTCGAAAACATGTCACTAAACTAAGTTAGATATAAATACAACAAATATGATGTCGTTCCAGCGCATCTTCCTCCTCGAGATGAAGATGAGTCATGTTGATCATGGACCAAAGAAATCAAGATATTTGTACTGGTTGGATATTTATCAAATGATTTTTGTTTAAATTTGATTGATCAAAACACTAGAAAAGTGAAACCACATATAATTGTGATAAATGAAGGCACCAAAAGGGCATTGCTTCTGATTATTGATTGCTCACCCAATAAATGTTGCACAAGAACTTTGTGCTCCAATTGTTTGGTCTTATTATTTATAATTGACCAACAAAATTAAAGACTTGAGTGCACAAAGGGGGATGTAAGTTTACGTGACATCGCATGTACCCATTATAAAGGAAAAATAAAGCAAACTTTGAGTATTTAGGGTTTCAATTATATACGATAGAACTAAACTAAAACACTGCAAATGAATATTAAACGTGTGGTGGAGTGAATCTTAGTTAACAAAATATAATTAGTTGGTTTCTTGTTTTATATGCATACAACGTCGAACATCTCATGTGGAGGGAAATCTTAATAATGCTTTAAAATACAATGTGCTTACATCTTAATACATAATATGATTTCTCACGCAAGTTATATTTTCGGTAAGCAAAAAAAGTTAAGTTAAACGGCCGTAGCAACGCACGGGCACTCTGCTATTAGTAGATATTCCCAACAAATTTTCAGTATAATTTTTTTCTACATAATTTTTAAAAAGTAAAAAAATATTGTCACGTACTTTTTTTTCTATTCCGCAGCAACGCGCGGGCATTGGCCTAGTAGCACTAATACTTGCACCCATGTCACATAAACCATAATAACAATGATCACCAATTCTAACAGAGAGCATAGGAACACTGGCTCCCCTAGACTTATTAGGATGCGAAACAATATTAGAAGCATCTTCACAGAAAATAATATGACCATCTTCTACATTTTCAGTCACAAGATCTTTAACTATTGCAACAGCAGGTTCAACATTTATTTGTTCTTCAGGTTCTATAGGTTTCTTTGAACTTTTATTAACCGCACTAGATATAACAGAGTACTCCTTCATTTTAGCAGGGAAAGAAGTTTTTTCAATATAAGCTTCAGGAAGAATATGATCAACAGTTTCAATTATAGCACATTTATTTATAGATGAATCAATTTTATCTTTATACGGTTCATGATACTTATCAAAATTCTTCCTAGGAAATTCAAAGTGAGAGGCAAAAGCTTTATAAAAGTTTGCAACGACTTGAGAATCAAGACCATAAGTAGCACTCATATTACGAAATTTATCAGTATCCATAAAAACTTCAATGCATTTATAATCATAGTTTATACCTGACTCTCTATCTTTGTCGTTCTCCCATCCTTCAGTATTCTCCTGGATCCGATCAAGAAGGTCCTTTTTAAACTCTTCTTTGTTGCGTGTAAATGATCCAGAACAAGAAGTATCCAACAAAGTCTTATCTTGAAAAGACAATCTTGCATAGAAATGATCAATAATAATATTACCAGGAAGCTCATGAATGGGGCATTTGAGCATTAAAGACTTCAATCTCCCCCAAGCTTGGGCAATACTCTCTCCATCATGAGGCCAGAAATTATATATGCGGTTCCGATCTTTGTGAATTTCACTTGGAGGATAGAATTTGGAATAAAATAAAGGCACAATGTCCTCCCAATCAAGAGAATCCCTATTCTTCAGCAATTTATACCAATGCGCTGCTTTACCAGACAGCGATATAGAGAATAGTTTCTTCCTAACTTCATCCATAGCAATACCTGCACATTTGAATAACCCGCATAATTCATGTAAAAATAGTAAATGATCACCAGGATGGACAGTTCCATCCCCTTCATAGCGGTTATCCACAACACGTTCAATAATTTTCATAGGTATTTTGTATGGAACCTCTTTCTCACCTGGCGCCTCATCCACTACCTTTGCAGTAGTAGTAGATTTTCCAAAGAGGAATTCAAGAGAAGACCCCTCCATAATGAATTATAGCAGCAGGCAGAAATAAAATCAGCAAGTACAGTAAAGGTTTCCCTTACCAATTCCACTTACCAATAGCGCTTCACTCCCCGGCAACGGCGCCAGAAAATAGTCTTGATGACCCACAAGTATAGGGGGTGTATCACAGTACTTTCGATAAATAAGAGTGTCGAACCCAACGAGGAGCAGAAGGTGTTGACAAGCAGTTTCGACGAAGGATTCACTGTAAATGCTCACAGACAAGTATTCAGGGGGTTTTAGTATAGCAGATGAATAAAGTACAAGTAAGTAAAATGCGAGAGTAATAATTGTAGCGAGTGGCCCAATCCTTTTTAGCACAAAGGACAAGCCGGTTTGTTTACTTATAATGACCAAACGTTCTTGAGGACACACGGGAATTTAGTCTAGTGCTTTCGCTTCATATAGCTGATTAATCTTCATTGTTTTGATAAGTGTTGTGTGGGTGAACCTATGCTAATGCACCGCCCTTCCTAGGACTAATACATACTTGTGATTATACCCCTTGCAAGCATCCGCAAATACAAGAAAGTAATTAAGATAAATCTAACCACAGCCTTAAACTCTGAGATCCTGCTATCCCTCCTGCATCGATATACCAACGGGGGTTTAGGTTTCTGTCACTCCGGTAACCCCGCAATTAGCAAACGAATACAAGATGTGTTCCCCTAGGCCCATAAATGGTGAAGTATCATGTAGTCGACGTTCACATGACACCACTAGAAGAATAACACCACAACTTAAATATCATAACATTGAATACTAGCCAACGTAATTCACTACTATCATTTAGACTTCACCCATGTCCTCAAGAACTAAACGAACTACTCACGAGACATCATATGGAACATGATTAGAGGTGATATGATGATGAATAACAATCTGAACATAAACCTTGGTTCAATGGTTTCACTCAATAGCATCAATAACAAGTAGAAATCAATACCGGGAGAGTTTCCCCTATCAAACAATCAAGATCCAACCCTAATTGTTACAGCGGTGACGAGGTGCAGTGGTGGAGATGGCGGTGATGATGATGGAGATGATGGTGATGATGATGGAGATGATGTCCAGCTCGATGACGATGACGATGGCGTCGATTTCCCCCTCCGGGAGGGAATTTCCCCGGCGGATCTCAGCCTGCCGGAGAGCTCTTTTCTCTCTGGTGTTTTCCGCCCCGCAGAGGCGGCTGTGACTCTTCGCGACTATCCTCCGGAGCTTAGGTTTTTGGGACGAAGAAGTACACGAAGGAGAGGAGGCCAGAGGGGGCTGTGGGCCCCCTCCCCACATGGCGGCGCTGCCAGGGCAGGGGCCGCGCCGGCCTATGAGGGGGGCCCATGGCGGCCCTCCTCGGCTTCTCCTTTTGGCTACCTCCATCTTCTGGAAAAATAGGATTTTCAGTATAATTCCCGTCAATTGTTGATCTTCCGAAATATTGCATTCTGACGGTGCTTTTTCCAGCAGAATCCTGACTCCGGTGCGCGATTCTCCAATAATCATGAAACATGCAAAATGGATGAAATAACATAAGTATCATCTATAAATATGAAAAGATATCAATGAATAACAGTAAATTGTGATATAAAATAGTGATGCAAAATGGACATATCAATCGTTCACCCCGCGGATAGGAAAAAGTTATAGGGGTTTCTAACTTAGAACATCTAAGCCCGAATTTTTCCACAAATTCCAGTGCAAGAAATGATGTGGTTGTTCCAGTATCAAATAAGACTTTGCCAGGATGAGTAAGAATGCTGAGCGTACCTAAGACTGTTTGATCCGACTCTTCCGCTTGCTCCAAAGATGTGCAATTCAGCTTTCCATACGGCTTGCCCCTCTTGTTGTTGTTGTAGTTGCGGTTGTTGTTGTTGTTATTGTTGTTGCGTTTGTTGTTGTTGTTGTTGTTGCCACTTCCACCTCGTCCTCCTGAGCTTTGTCCGCTCCATGACGCCTTGTTTGGACAATCTGGCTTGATGTGTCCATCCTTCCCACAACCATAACATATGATCCTGGGTTTCTGACAATCCTTCTGCAAATGACCTCTATTGTGACAGGTGATTTGATTGATTGGGTTCTAACTCTGACCTCCCCGGTTGTATTGATTACCAGTAGTAGGTCGGTATCGGGGTTTGAAACTCCGATCAGGTGTTGGTTTGCTAATTGGGTACTTCCTTGGCTCGATACGAGCCCTCTTCCTCCTATCCTCTTGGACTTGCCTATAGTCATCCTCGAAAGTGATTGCCGAGTCAATCCGTTCCTGGAATTCAGCAGTCCGTGCCAACCTCAGTTGCATCTTCATGTATGGATTCATACCTTTCATGAACCACTTCTTTCTCTTCTCTTCCGTATCAACATCCTCAAGTGCATACCTTGACAACTTGTTGAAATCCCGAACATACTGCATAATGGGTGCAGTGTTCTGACGTAGTTCGTCAAACTCTCTCTTCTTCAGCTCCACCACGCTCTCCGGAACATGGGCATCCCGGAACTTCTTCTTGAACTCCTCCCAGGTGAACACCTTATCTGGAGGGTGTACTGCTACAAGATTCTCCCACCATGACGCTGCTGGTCCTGACAACAGATAAGTAGTATACCGAATCTTCTCCTCATCGTTGCATCCAACGGTCTTCAACTTCCGTTCCGTATCCAGGAGCTAATCTTCAGCGTCCATTGGTTCTGGAGTTGATGTAAAAGGTAGTGGTCTTGCATTTTGAAAGTCTGATAAGGTTACTCCCTTGCCTTCATTACCCTTATCATTGACGACTTGGGTAAAGAAGTCTTGCATGTTCTTGCTTTGACTTTCCTGGTACCTCCTCCTATCTTCTTCCATTGCTCTCATGTACTGTTGGAAATCTGGGTGCATCATTGGGTGGGGTGGTGGTGGTGCATTCTCCACTCTAGCTGCTGCATCTGCCTCCTCTTTTTCTCTCGCCTCCTGCTCTCTCCGAGCATCTTCGGTTTCAACTAACGCCATGTTCCCCCTAGTCCTGTAACAAAGAGCGATTACTCATAATTAGACCATGCAAATGTTTTCTGAGCTCAACTCATTGCCCAGAACTAGTCACACAATGAAATCAAGAAGCAAATACAAAACAAACATTTATTATGCATATACTTTGTATATTACATAACATACACACTTATATTACATGTGGTATATATCAAACCACTTATTTGGCTCAAAGCCCAAGCCAACGGAATTTAAAATACGTTCTATTACAATACCACCTATACTACTTTATTCTTCCTTGGAGCTCTACTCCTCATCATCATAACTCGCCTCCGCGTACATCCCCGGGGTCCATCCGGTACAGCGATTCGTCTTCCGAACACCGTCCGGAATGAAGGTCCTTCCAGTAGGTATGTAATCTGAATCGGACGAAGTGCCGAGACAGAGATCTGTCATGCCAAAGTAGCTGGATAATGACTTATATGTATCCCCAGTAGGATACAACTCACCTTCTTCTGCCATCCATGGAGGATTTCTACTCACTTGACCTCTCATCTTCTTCTTCTTCTTTTTCTTAGTTCCAGAACTCTCACCTACAACGTACTGGGATGTTTTGGATAGTCCCATCTCCAGATCTAAAGAAATGGAGTTGGTGTTTTTCTCTTCCTGCCCAAAGCTTTGGTTAACGTCTTGGTTAACCTCGCCTCCTTCATCCTTTGTATCACAAGTGATGGGTTCTCCTTGATCCCCAAATGGTTCCCCGAAACGCCAACCAGTCGAATTCTCGATTGGTGACTTCGAGCAGTTTAGGTTTCTGGAATCATCTCCCCCATATCCAGATTCATACGATGCTGACACATGTGGATAGTGTGGGACAAAGTTGGGTGTGAGTGGGTCTTTCTGGGGCAACTGGTCACTCAAATCTACATAGCTGTCTAGGCTAAAGAAAGGTGTAGTGTGTTGGGGTTGTGCCCTCAGATCACGCATCCGAGCTTGGACCTTATCAGGGTCCGTGAACTCAGCTAGCATGTGGTCAATCTCACCCCTCATCTTCATGTGTAAAAGGTACATCGTGGTCAATAAAGACTTACAGCTATCCATGTGCTGTGCTGCAGCTTCAGGATTTGTGTGTGCTAACACCAGATGATTCAGAGTGGGATCCTCATCTTCCTCGGCATGAGGTATATGAGAATACTCTGAACATAGCAGCTCTACTGACTTGTGTTGCCTTATCTCAAGGATTGCCTTGAATAGGGCCATGTGATAGGCTGTAGTGATGGTTTTGGCTTCTCCGTATGGCATTATACGACTCATCATCAGTTGCATCGGTAGTTGGACCGATACTCTGCACTTGGCTAGGATTTCCCCATCATAATAGGTATACTTGATAACAGGTATCCGTGGGTCACAATGGAGTTCCTTCAGCATCCCACGCAGGAGATCTGTGATTTGTCCATCATAATCACCGAGCCATCCCTCAACCTTCCTCAAAGTCTTCTTAGGAAACGTGTTCGCCATTATGGCTGTATACAAAAGCAGAATATTAGTAGTGATGATGCATCATAATAGCCATAATAAAGAATTATCGCACTAAAATATATGGTTTGGCTATTCTCATGTGAATAATCACCATATTTCTAGAGAATCCTTTACTATTTCTACTTGACTCCTACAGGTTTCTTCCCTATACTAGGTTTTTCCAACCTAAGGTCGCAACATTTGCTCTGATACCAGCTGCGGTGACCCAGCATACCACTGCATGTTGTAGTATACAAGTCGTTGATATGATCTTTGTGAAGGGACTTCCTCACAATTGCCATATCCCTCAGAATGGTACAACAGAAACATTGCAGGTCATAACACTCCATATATTATTACAAACATTGTCTTAACAAGTTGGTATTCTCACAGGTCCTATGAGAACACCCTAAGATCTTACTTAAGTACGATTACAACTCATAACTATAGATGAAAGAGAGCTCAACAACTTATTTAGGTAAGTTCTACGTTGCTCGGCTCTATGATGCTAGGGTATATCACTACTCCTCCACCTCCGTGTCATCGGGTCCGTAGACTATCTGTCGTCGTGGTGAACAGACAGATGCCATGGGATGGCTTAAGATGGGGCCGAGTTGGACGCTAGAGGATTCGGGGGAGGGTTTTGGATCAGGTAGGATGAACTTCCGGGTGCTTTCCTCAAGAACTTGGCCAAGGCCAGAGGTAGAAGAAGAGAGACACAAGGAGGAACTCCGTTCTAGATCTTTTCTATTCCATGAACAAGGTTACAGGAGGTTTTCATACACACATGCTCGTCTATTATCGTTATACACTCTCGTGCCCGTGAAGAGGGCTGCCCCCTCTCCTTATATAGGGGAGAGGGTGGCTTACAGGGGAAGAAACCCTAATGGCATCTTTGAACAGACAAACTACTTTACAAAGCTACTTTACAAAGCTACTTTAATCATAGATGACGCCGGTATCTTCTTTAATCAGGGAGGCTAATGTCCTCCGGAAGCTTTGGGCGTCACCCTTGTCTTTTACGTCACGGCTTCGTTTAAAGCTACTTTGATTTGGTCATCTTTGTCTTCTAGCTTCTGAGAGAATCTTTGACCAGCTTGCTTATACCGTTAGTCCGGTATCTTCTTAACTTATTCTGGCATGCCTCTCTTTGGGCATACCGGTATAGGCTTCCTTAGCCAAAAGCCTAAGTTCACAGTCTGGATTAAACTATAAACCGGTATCTTGATGGCTCAAACCATCCGGTTTGGCATGCCTTTGGCATACCGGGGGTCATCCCCCCCAACATTAGTCCCTGAAGCTGGTATAGCCCGGTGGATTTTACCCGACGGGCTATGCCAGGTTCCTATCTCACAAGGTACCGGTTTAATCTTTCCGGCTCCCTGTTCGAAGATGCCGGCCTCTTTGCCTTAACCTCTTTCTGTTATCTTCCGGACCTCCCTGGTATCTCACGCCATACTCACATTTTCTTTTCTTTGCGAAGTGTCTCCGGTGTGTTTTCTCCGGTATCATCGTCATTAACTCCCTCCTCGGTGAAGTCGAGCATTTATCGGGTACAGCGCCTGTCAGGGACATGCGCACTGTGCCTGACGCCCCAGTGTCAGTGGTCACTTCGCTTCGGCTTCTACGCCAGCATTTAATGTGCCACACCGGATCCTCCTGGCCATTCCGGATCCGTGCGGCGACCCTGTGGCCTCTTGATTTTTACGCGTGTATCTTCGTGCCACGTGGCGGCCCACGAGACGAACCGCCGCGGCCCGACGGTTTTCAGCCCACTAACTCCTTCTCCTATATAAGGGAAGAGCGGTTCCACTTCATCTTCTCCTTCGCATTTGCCCCCATTTCCAGAGCACTTCGAGCCCTTCGCCCCTTGCTTCCTCGCCGCCGCCGGTCGCCGCCAGAGCCTTGTTCCCGACAAACCTGCGCCGTTCTCCTCGACGCGGTGAAGCTTTCCACCGCGCCAAGTTTCTGCGGTGCTTCTTCTGCGGTGCTGCTTCAAGCTTTCTCTGGCGGACCTCGCTGCTCTCCGTCGCTGGCCCTCGTCGATGGTCAGGCCCTTGCCATTTCTCTAGCGAACCTTTCCTTCGTGTCTCCTGCAGCCTCAGGTGAGCCCCAATGCTTATTTGCTTTCTTTCTCTTGCTTTCCAGATCTTGGGTTGGTAGGATATTTATTCTTTCCTTTCTTTTGCTTTTTTCTCTTACTCGTAGATCTTCGCGCAAGGGTAGATCTTGGGAAATCTGTTTTTAAGTAGATCTCGGCATCCCGTAGGCCCGTATGTCTAGAGGGGACCATCTTTCTGAATCTTCCTCCAGCAGCCGCGAAAGTCAAGCTTCCGGCGAGCCTTCGGCTGAGCGCATCCGGATGGAAAGTGATTCCGGAACAAGTCAAGATGCCGGCAGTTCTAGCCAGGCTTCCGGAGCAGATCTTTCCGGCGTCACTCGTGGAGCCTGGAAGGGCTCCGAGGTGACTCAGCATGAAATTGACTGGTTGTACCGGTCTAGAAGGATACCGGAAGGAGTAACCTGCCGGATTCCGAAAGACGAGATCGAACCGGTTCTGGAAGATGGTGAATTCGTCGTTTTTCTTGCCCACTTCGAACGCGGCTTCGGCCTTCCTGCCTCAGATTTCTTCCGCCAATTCCTTAACTTCTACAAACTCCAACCTCACCATCTCCCTGGCAATGCCATCTTCTACCTCTCTTGCTATGCAACCTTTATGGAGGCCTACATGGGTCTACGCCCCACTCGCGAGACTTTCGCCCGTTTCTTTTCCCTTCGGATCAACTCCGTTCAGGGCAAGGAAATTCCCAAGCCCAAACCTCCCGTTCAATGCGGGTCCTGTATTATTGGGTCCCGCCAGGGGAGCCCCTTCTTTAAGTTTGCCGGTCTTGATTCATGCCGAGCATGGGAAAGGACCTTCTTTTATGTAAAGAACAGCGGCGCCCCCGACCTTATTAATCTGCCTGCTTTCAATCCGGCGGTGCCCACGAAGACCAACTGGAGCTACAACCCGAAAGAATCTCACATAGAAACCAACCGGATTGTACGCTTCATGAAGCAACTTATGAAGGACACCGCCATCTGTTTGGATGATATTGTTAGGACATTTATCTCGCGCCGGGTGCTTCCCCTTAAGCGCCGGGCTCACAAAATGAGCGAGATGTATGGCCCTGGCAATCCTACCAAGATCACCAGCTTCCCTCTCACCAAAGAGGACGTAGTCCTTAAGGCTAGGCACATCTGCCAAAGTGCCATGCCGCTGGATTGGGAGTGGGGCCTTCTGCCTCTTAGCTCCCTCAACCCTCCAACTGAAGAAGTAAGAGATAGGCGATCCGGGTTGTTTTCCGGTACCTTCTCGATATATTACTAACTGTCTTTCTTTTTCTTTCCAGGCCAAGCAACGCTTCCCTCGCATCGCGGCGGAGCAGCGAGGCCCTCCCCGGAACCGGACTCTAGACAAAGAGGACCCGGATCCTTACGTCCACTGGACCGACCTTAAGATGGGCCGGACTCACACTCCACGCCCCGGTAACTTTTCCAACAAAGAATCCGGTTCGGACGATGAAGTTGCTATACTCGAGGTACTTGGCCCTTTCGTTTCCTCACTGGTTATCTTTTTGTAGACGCTCCCTCAGCCAGCACCAACCCGCAGGTCCACGAACACGTGGTTCCGCTGCAGGCCGAGGTCGGCCATGAATTCCTGGAGAAGCTTACCTCCCAGGAGAAGAGAAAAGCTCCGGCACCGGAAGCTGGCTCTAGCGAGGTTCCTCCCGCCAAGCGCCCCAAGAAGAAGCCCTCTAAGAGGCATTATGTGAGGCGAGAGATGCCGACTTCTGCCGGGTAAGATTCTATCTTCCGCTTTGCTTCGTTTGTTCTTTTTCCGGATCATTTCCCGACCTTCTTTTTCCTGTCTTTCCAGCCCGGCGCTCAAGATTTCCAAGAGCGCTGCCAGCATGCCTCCGGAAAGCTCCGAAGATGCCGCAAGGCCTTCGCCTCCTCCTCAACAAAGTCCGGTGCCTTCTGGCGCCGGCAACTCTTCTGCCTCCCCTCTGGGGGGCACAGCAAGTGCAGGGCGCGCGGCCCCTACACCGCTAGATTACCGCGCGGAGGAAGACATCGTCTCCCCTCCTGAGAACCGAGACACCGGCGCCAGCAACACCGGCGCCGATACTGAAGATGCCGGGCGGGCGGAACCTCAGGTTCCTCTCGTCCCAAAAGAAAAGAAGAAGAAGAAGACTTCCGCTTCCTCCCCCTCTACGTCTGTGCCGGAAACTTCCGCGCCGGGCGCGCCTGATGCCTCCGCGCCGCCCAAGCCTACTACCATGCCTCCTCCAGCGAGTTCAGCCGGAGGTTCCAGCGCGGCCAAGCCTCCAACACCGCCGCCAAGCCAAGAGCCCGTTGTGGCCAAAACTAAGCCGACGCCGCCGTCAGAAGGCGCCAAACTGCGCGTGTCGGAACCTTTTAAGGCGAAGGCAACGGCTTCCAGCCCGCAGTCGCTGGTGCTACACTCCGGCCCCGCCGTTGTCGTGGCTGGAGAGAGAGCTACCGGCCTCCTTGGCCGGATTACAGAGCTGAAGCGCGAGGGCAAGGAGCTGGGGCACTTGCTTGATTACGCTGAGAAGTGGAATCAGGCCGACGTGTCCGCGGCTACGCGCGGTGTGGGGAAGGACCGGCTTCCTATCATAGACCCGGCCGGCCCCCGATGCACTGAAGAGCATTTCATCCGGCTGAAGCGCGCCGTGAAGGAATTCGACAACGCGTGGCATGATGTCACCAGCAATGCGGTGGTAAGTTTCACCAATCTTTTTGCAAATTTTCTGTTGATGCCGGTTTTGTTCTTTCCGGATTCATATATATCCTCCCAGTCCCCGAGTTTCGGGTTGAGAGCGCAGCTTTTAGCGCGAAACTCTCTCTAAAATATTCGAAACCGGCGCCTCTCTCATACTCATTTTCCTTTGAATAGAGCACGGCGGATGCCCGGAAGCAGCTCTTCGAGGAGCTTCTTTGGGAGCACCGGGACCTTGCCGAGGCCCACAACCACTGCCAAGGTTTGTTTCCTTTGTGTATCCGGCTTCTTTCTTACGCAAAGATTTTGCTTCTTTGTACTTATGAATTTTTGCATAACAGCCATTCCGGAAGCCTCCCTTGAGGCCCTCAAGACTCAGATTGTCAACCTCCAAGGTACTGTTTTTTCTCCGGTTACATTATCTTTCCGTGCTTTACCGGTTTTGTTCAAACTTCTTCCTCCGTGTTTCAGTTGAAAAGGAGCAGCTCCTCCGGGACCACCAGACGGCCTTGGATGCCCAGAAAACTATTTCCAGGGAGCTCAAGGAGCAAGCCATGCAAGCCGCTGTCCAGCACAGCCAAGAGCTGAAGGATGCCAAGGCAGCAGCCGAGGCCAGGCTGGCGGAGGTCGTGGATGATTCCGCGAACTCCACTGCAGTGCTGAGGGCAGAGCTGGAGGAAATGGGCAAGTTCCGGAAGGCTGCCGAGGACCAGGTCGCCCGCTTAACCGCGGAACAGAAGGAGTATGATGAGTTGGTCATGTGAACCGACGCGCTTGCCCTCAGTGAGTGTTTCTTCTTTCTTTTCCGGCCCTTGCTTATAAGCTTATATGTTCCGGTAGCATTTTCCTTATGCCTTTCCTTTATTTTTGCAGGACTCTTTCCGGACTCGCAGGTGCACGCGGAAAAGAAAGTGTCGGATCGCCGGATTGCACAGCAATTCCGGGATCTTGCCACGCCTTGGGATCCTTATGATCACTTGGTTGCCCTTTCTGCCCGCGTCCAGCATATGCGCGCTGTGGACCGGCATCTTGCCGACCTGCCTGACATAGCGATCCAGCTCTATAAGGTCTTGTGGCCTGAAGAAGCGCTGCCGGCAAACCTGACACTCACCTTCGAGCGGCTGAAAGATGCCGGGCGGAGAATCCGCGAGTGGCAGTGCTCTTCGGCTCGTGCCGGAGCGGATGCGGCGTTACGCGTCGCCTGCTCCTGGTACGAGGATCTGGACTTGGACGCGCTCCATACCTTGCGCCAGGATGCTCCCACCGACACGGATCCGGTCCTCACCGCGAAGCGGAAGGACCGTGCCTACCGGATCGTGGAGTACGCTTCGGTTCGCACCTTTATTCCCCCACCTCCTGGAGTCGAAGATTGGCTCAACAACGAAGGAGAAGAGGAGGAGGAGGAAGAAGAGGATGCCGGAGATGCGCCCCCGGAAGCTCCAAGGGCCAGTGATGCTCCCCCTGAAGCCCCCGTTGCTTGAAGACTCTCTGCTGTGTCTGTTAACTCAAAACAATGCTTATTAAATTCTACCCCGGTATGCCGGGGTGATACGTCTCCGACGTATCGATAATTTCTTATGTTCCATGCCACATTATTGATGTTATCTACATGTTTTATGCACACTTTATGTCATATTCGTGCATTTTCTGGAACTAACCTATTAACAAGATGCCGAAGTGCCAGTTCCTGTTTTCTGCTGTTTTTGGTTTCAGAAATCCTAGTAACGAAATATTCTCGGAATCGGACGAAATCAACGCCAAAGATCTTAGAATCCCCGGAAGCATCCAGAACACACCAGAGAGGTCGAGGGGGCCACAGCCCACCAAACTACAGGCTGGCGCGGCCAGAGGGGGGGCCGCGCCGCCCTATAGTTTGGCCCCCCTGTCAGCCCTCCTGCGCCGCCTCTTCGCCTATATAAAGCCCCTGGATCAGAAACCCTGAGGCGTTCGACGAAAACCACAGAAACCTTCCAGAGCCGCCGCCATCGCGAGGCCAAGATCTGGGGGACAGGAATCTCTGTTCCGGCACGCTGCCGGAGCGGGGAAGTGCCCCCGGAAGGCTTCTCCATCGACACCGCTGCCATCTCCACCGCCATCTTCATCACCGCTGCTACTCCCATGAGGAGGGAGTAGTTCTCCATCGAGGCTCGGGGCTGTACCGGTAGCTATGTGGTTAATCTCTCTCCATGTACTTCAATACAATGATCTCATGAGCTGCTTTACATGATTGAGATTCATATGAGTTTTGTATCACAATTCATCTATGTGCTACTCTAGTGATGTTATTAAAGTATTCTATTCCTCCTGCATGGTGTAAAGTGGACAGGGTGTGCATCATGTAGTTCTTGGCTTAGTTTATGATCGTGATCTCTTATGGATTGTGAAGTTAACTATTACTATGATGGTATTGATGTGATCTATTTGGTTATGTTGATCTATCTTACACTATAAGGTTACTTAAATATGAACAAATTGTGGAGCTTGTTAACTCCGGCATTGAGGGTTCGTGTAATCCTACGCAATGCGTTCATCATCCAACAAGAGTGTAGAGTATGCATTTATCTATTCTGTTATGAGATCAATGTTGAGAGTGTCCACTAGTGAAAGTATAATCCCTAGGCCTTGTTCCTAAATACTGCTGAGTTACTACTGCTTGTTTACTGTTTTACTGCGTTACTACTGCTGCAATACTACCACCATCAACTACACGCCAGCAAGCTATTTTCTGGCACCGTTGCTACTGCTCATATATATTCATACCACCTGTATTTCACTATCTCTTCGCCGAACTAGTGCACCTATTAGGTGTGTTGGGGACACAAGAGACTTCTTGCTTTGTGGTTGCAGGGTTGCATGAGAGGGATATCTTTGACCTCTTCCTCCCTGAGTTCGATAAACCTTGGGTATCCACTTAAGGGAAAACTTGCTGCTGTTCTACAAACCTCTGCTCTTGGAGGCCCAACACTGTCTACAGGAAAGGAGGGGGAACGTAGACATCAAGCACTTTTGTCTCCGACGTATCGATAATTTCTTATGTTCCATGCCACATTATTGATGTTATCTACATGTTTTATGCACACTTTATGTCATATTCGTGCATTTTCTGGAACTAACCTATTAACAAGATGCCGAAGTGCCAGTTCCTGTTTTCTGCTGTTTTTGGTTTCAGAAATCCTAGTAACGAAATATTCTCGGAATCGGACGAAATCAACGCCAAAGATCTTAGAATCCCCGGAAGCATCCAGAACACACCAGAGAGGTCGAGGGGGCCACAGCCCACCAAACTACAGGCTGGCGCGGCCGAGGGGGCCGCGCCGCCCTATAGTTTGGCCCCCCTGTCAGCCCTCCTGCGCCGCCTCTTCGCCTATATAAAGCCCCTGGATCAGAAACCCTGAGGCGTTCGACGAAAACCACAGAAACCTTCCAGAGCCGCCGCCATCGCGAGGCCAAGATCTGGGGGACAGGAATCTCTGTTCTGGCACACTGCCGGAGCGGGGAAGTGCCCCCGGAAGGCTTCTCCATCGACACCGCTGCCATCTCCACCGCCATCTTCATCACCGCTGCTACTCCCATGAGGAGGGAGTAGTTCTCCATCGAGGCTCGGGGCTGTACCGGTAGCTATGTGGTTAATCTCTCTCCATGTACTTCAATACAATGATCTCATGAGCTGCTTTACATGATTGAGATTCATATGAGTTTTGTATCACAATTCATCTATGTGCTACTCTAGTGATGTTATTAAAGTATTCTATTCCTCCTGCATGGTGTAAAGTGGACAGGGTGTGCATCATGTAGTTCTTGGCTTAGTTTATGATCGTGATCTCTTATGGATTGTGAAGTTAACTATTACTATGATGGTATTGATGTGATCTATTTGGTTATGTTGATCTATCTTACACTATAAGGTTACTTAAATATGAACAAATTGTGGAGCTTGTTAACTCCGGCATTGAGGGTTCGTGTAATCCTACGCAATGCGTTCATCATCCAACAAGAGTGTAGAGTATGCATTTATCTATTCTGTTATGTGATCAATGTTGAGAGTGTCCACTAGTGAAAGTATAATCCCTAGGCCTTGTTCCTAAATACTGCTGAGTTACTACTGCTTGTTTACTGTTTTACTTTAAGTTACTATCGCTGCAATACTACCACCATCAACTACACGCCAAAGCAAGCTATTTTTACGGCACCGTTGCTACGGCTCATATATATTCATACCACCTGTATTTCACTATCTCTTCGCCGAACTAGTGCACCTATTAGGTGTGTTGGGGACACAAGAGACTTCTTGCTTTGTGGTTGCAGGGTTGCATGAGAGGGATATCTTTGACCTCTTCCTCCCTGAGTTCGATAAACCTTGGGTATCCACTTAAGGGAAAACTTGCTGCTGCTCTACAAACCTCTGCTCTTGGAGGCCCAACACTGTCTACAGGAAAGGAGGGGGAACGTAGACATCAAGCACTTTTCTGGCGCCGTTGCCGGGGAGGAAAGGTAAAAGGCACTCATACTTCGGTTCCAGGTAAAGTACTTTTCTGGCGCCATTGTGTTTGTGCTCGAAGCTATTTCCTTTAGATCCTGCAATTGCATCTTTTTGTTTCTTGTTTACACTAGTTAGGCATAATGGAAAACATCTGTGAGCTCTTTGTACTATTTCCTGAGTCAAGACATGAATGGTTTAATGCGAAAATTAAAAAACCCATGGAACATGTTAGCATGAATACTTTGAACACCATTGTTGCTAATGATATGGAAAATTCTAAGCTTGGGGAAGCTGGCTTTGATGAGCATGATATTTTTAGTCCACCAAGCATTGAGGAGAAAATTTTCTTTGATGATACTTTGCCTCCTATTTATGATGATTATAATGATAGTAGTCTTTTGGTACCACCTACTATGGAGAGTAAATTTTGTTGTGATTATACTATGCCTCCTACACTTGATGAGAATAATAATGATAGCTACTTTGTTGAATTTGCTCCCACTACAACTAATAAAATTGATTATGCTTATGTGGGTAGTAATAATTTTATGCATGAGACTCATGATAAGAATGCTTTATGTGATAGTTATATTGTTGAGTTTGTTCATGTTGCTACTGAAAGTTATTATGAGAGAGGAAAATATGGTTGTAGAAATTTTCATGTTACTAAAATGCCTCTCTATGTGCTGAAATTTTTCAAGCTATACTTGTTTTATCTTCCTATGCTTGTTACTTTGCTCTTCATGAACTTGTTTATTTACAAGATTCCTTTGCATAGGAAGCATGTTAGACTTAAATGTGTTTTGAATTTGCCTCTTGATGCTCTCTTTTGCTTCAAATACTATTTCTTATGAGTGCATCATTAAAACTGCTGAGCCCATCTTAATGGCTATAAAGAAAGAACTTCTTGGGAGATAACCCATGTGTTATTTTGCTACAGTAATTTGTTTTATATTTGTGTCTTGGAAGTTGTTTACTACTGTAACAACCTCTCCTTATCTTAGTTTTGTGTTTTGTTGTGCCAAGTAAAGCCGTTGATAGAAAAGTAAGTACTAGATTTGGATTACTGCACAGTTCCAGATTTCTTTGCTGTCACGAATCTGGGTCCACCTCCCTGTAGGTAGCTCAGAAAATTAAGCCAATTTACGTGCATGATCCTCAGATATGTACGCAACTTTCATTCAATTTGAGCATTTTCATTTGAGCAAGTCTGGTGCCATTTTAAAATTCGTCAATACGAACTGTTCTGTTTTGACAGATTCTGCCTTTTATTTCGCATTGCCTCTTTCGCTATGTTGGATAAATTTCTTTGATCCATTAATGTCCAGTAGCATTATGCAATGTCCAGAAGTGTTAAGAATGATTGTGTCACCTCTGAATATGTCAATTTATATTGTGCACTAACCCTCTAATGAGTTGTTTCGAGTTTGGTGTGGAGGAAGTTTTCAAGGATCAAGAGAGGAGTATGATGCAACATGATCAAGGAGAGTGAAAGCTCTAAGCTTGGGGATGCACCCGGTGGTTCACCCCTGCATATATCAAGAAGACTCAAGCGTCTAAGCTTGGGGATGCCCAAGGCATCCCCTTCTTCATCGACAACATTATCAGGTTCCTCCCCTGAAACTATATTTTTATTCCGTCACATCTTATGCACTTTACTTGGAGCGTCTGTATGTTTCTTGTTTTTGTTTTTGTTTGAATAAATGCTTGTGTGGGAGAGAGACACGCTCCGCTGGTTCGTATGAACACATGTGTTCTTAGCTCATAATATTCATGGCGAAGTTCTTCGTTAAATTGTTATATGGTTGGAATTGGAAAATGATACATGTAGTAATTGCTATAAATGTCTTGGGTAATGTGATACTTGGCAATTGTTGTGCTCATGTTTAAGCTCTTGCATCATATGCTTTGCACCCATTAATGAAGAAATACATAGAGCATGCTAAAATTTGGTTTGCATATTTGGTTTCTCTAAGGTCTAGATAATTTCTAGTATTGAGTTTGAACAACAAGGAAGACGGTGTAGAGTCTTATAATGTTTTCAATATGTCTTTTATGTGAGTTTTGCTGCACCGGTTCATCCTTGTGTTTGTTTCAAATAAGCCTTGCTAGCCTAAACCTTGTATCGAGAGGGAATACTTCTCGTGCATCCAAATCCTTGAGCCAAACAACACTATGCCATTTGTGTCCACCATACCTACCTACTACATGGTATTTTCCGCCATTCCAAAGTAAATTGCTTGAGTGCTACCTTTAAAATTCCATTCTTCACCTTTGCAATATATAGCTCATGGGACAAATAGCTTAAAAAACTATTGTGGTATTGAATATGTAATTATGCACTTTATCTCTTATTAAGTTGCTTGTTGTGCGATAACCATGTTCACTGGGGACGCCATCAACTATTCATTGTTGAATTTCATGTGAGTTGCTATGCATGTCCGTCTTGTCTGAAGTAAGAGAGACCTACCACCTTATGGTTAAGCATGCATATGTTAGAGAAGAACATTGGGCCGCTAACTAAAGCCATGATCCATGGTGGAAGTTTCAGTTTTGGACATATATCCTCAATCTCAAATGAGAAAATTATAAATTGTTGTTACATGCTCATGCATAAAAGAGGAGTCCATTATCTGCTGTCTATGTTGTCCCGGTATGGATGTCTAAGTTGAAGAATAATCAATAGCGAGAAATCCAATGCGAGCTTTCTCCTTAGACCTTTGTACAGGCGGCATAGAGGTACCCCTTTGTGACACTTGGTAAAAACAGTGCATTGTGATGATCCGGTAGTCCAAGCTAATTAGGACAAGGTGCGGGCACTATTAGTACACTATGCATAAGGCTTGCAACTTATAAGATATAATTTACATGATGCATATGCTTTATTACTACCGTTGACAAAATTGTTTCATGTTTTCAAAATCAAAGCTCTAGCACAAATATAGCAATCGATGCTTTTCCTCTATGAGGACCATTCTTTTACTTTCAATGTTGAGTCAGTTCACCTATTTCTCTCCACCTCAAGAAGCAAACACTTGTGTGAACTATGCATTGATTCCTACATACTTGCTTATTGCACTTATTATATTACTCTATGTTGACAATATCCATGAGATATACATGTTACAAGTTGAAAGCAACCGCTGAAACTTAATCTTCTTTTGTGTTGCTTCAATACCTTTACTTTGAATTATTGCTTTATGAGTTAACTCTTATGCAAGACTTATTGATGCTTGTCTTGAAGTGCTATTCATGAAAAGTCTTTGCTTTATGATTCAGTTGTTTACTCATGTCATTACCATTGTTTTGATCGCTGCATTCACTACATATGCTTTACAAATAGTATGATCAAGTTTATGATGGCATGTCACTCCAGAAATTATCTGTGTTATCGTTTTACCTGCTCGGGACGAGCAGAACTAAGCTTGGGGATGCTGATACGTCTCCGACGTATCGATAATTTCTTATGTTCCATGCCACATTATTGATGTTATCTACATGTTTTATGCACACTTTATGTCATATTCGTGCATTTTCTGGAACTAACCTATTAACAAGATGCCGAAGTGCCGGTTCTGTTTTCTGCTGTTTTTGGTTTCAGAAATCCTAGTAACGAAATATTCTCGGAATCGGACGAAATCAACGCCAAAGATCTTAGAATCCCCGGAAGCATCCAGAACACACCAGAGAGGTCAGAGGGGGGCCACAGGCCCACCAAACTACAGGCTGGCGCGGCCAGAGGGGGGGCCGCGCCGCCCTATAGTTTGGCCCCCCTGTCAGCCCTCCTGCGCCGCCTCTTCGCCTATATAAAGCCCCTGGATCAGAAACCCTGAGGCGTTCGACGAAAACCACAGAAACCTTCCAGAGCCGCCGCCATCGCGAGGCCAAGATCTGGGGGACAGGAATCTCTGTTCCGGCACGCTGCCGGAGCGGGGAAGTGCCCCCGGAAGGCTTCTCCATCGACACCGCTGCCATCTCCACCGCCATCTTCATCACCGCTGCTACTCCCATGAGGAGGGAGTAGTTCTCCATCGAGGCTCGGGGCTGTACCGGTAGCTATGTGGTTAATCTCTCTCCATGTACTTCAATACAATGATCTCATGAGCTGCTTTACATGATTGAGATTCATATGAGTTTTGTATCACAATTCATCTATGTGCTACTCTAGTGATGTTATTAAAGTATTCTATTCCTCCTGCATGGTGTAAAGTGGACAGGGTGTGCATCATGTAGTTCTTGGCTTAGTTTATGATCGTGATCTCTTATGGATTGTGAAGTTAACTATTACTATGATGGTTGATGTGATCTATTTGGTTATGTTGATCTATCTTACACTATAAGGTTACTTAAATATGAACAAATTGTGGAGCTTGTTAACTCCGGCATTGAGGGTTCGTGTAATCCTACGCAATGCGTTCATCATCCAACAAGAGTGTAGAGTATGCATTTATCTATTCTGTTATGTGATCAATGTTGAGAGTGTCCACTAGTGAAAGTATAATCCCTAGGCCTTGTTCCTAAATACTGCTGAGTTACTACTGCTTGTTTACTTGTTTCTTTGCGTTACTACTGCTGCAATACTACCACCATCAACTACACGCCAGCAAGCTATTTTCTGGCACCGTTGCTACTGCTCATATATATTCATACCACCTGTATTTCACTATCTCTTCGCCGAACTAGTGCACCTATTAGGTGTGTTGGGGACACAAGAGACTTCTTGCTTTGTGGTTGCAGGGTTGCATGAGAGGGATATCTTTGACCTCTTCCTCCCTGAGTTCGATAAACCTTGGGTATCCACTTAAGGGAAAACTTGCTGCTGTTCTACAAACCTCTGCTCTTGGAGGCCCAACACTGTCTACAGGAAAGGAGGGGGAACGTAGACATCACGGGGTCTATGATGTAAGATAAAACTTATCCTTTTGGTTGTGGTACAGGCCGGTATCTTGCATACCGGTAACTTATTAAGTCATGTTGGTTGATTAACTTAGCATGTTGCCTTTGTTATTTGCTTTCATCTTGTACTGTGAAGATTCCGGAATCATCTCCGCATCCAATTTGATGCATACTTGGTTCTTTCCCTTTGCCTCTACCTACCTCTTCTGGGTGTTTTGGCGTATGAGTTACAAAGTTCTTTTGCCAAGCGAACACTTCCTTGAACTTAGGTAAGATTCGAAATTTTTCACAAAAAACCGGTTAAGCCGGGGTTAGTTAAACTTTTCCGGATCGCTCGTTCCCACTTCCCTTTTTTGTAGTTCACGTGCTTAATTCCTACCGGTTTATCTTGCTTGCCATGAAGCCGGTTCGCGGATAGCAGCAGAGTCGAAGACTCCGGTAGGTTTAGCACGTTACTAAACCGAAAAGAAAAATGTTCACAAGCAACCGGTAATTAGAAAAAATAAACAGATTACATGCAAGTTCGATAGAGGCAGTCCCCGGGAAACATTCGAGGTGCCGGATTCTTTTATTCATAGCATAAGGTACAAAAAGGAACTTCTTACAGTACAACTTCATGAGTAGAAAGGGCGCAACAATGCTATGTTCCAAGGACGCTTGGTCTCATCTCCGGATTTGTCCGCCTTTCCTTCTTTCCATTCCTGTGCGTCAATCAAGTAGTATGCATCATTGTGCAGAGCTTTGCTTACAATGAATGGCCCCTCCCAAGGAGGTGAGAGCTTGTGCCGGCCTTCGGTGCGTTGCACTAAGCGTAACACCAAGTCTCCTTCCCGGAAAACTCTTGGGTTAACCTTCCGGCTGTGATAGCGTCTGAGGTTTTGCTGGTAAATGGCTGTTCTTGCCAGTGCCAGTTCTCTTGCTTCTTCCAGCAAATCCACATCGTTTTCTCGGGCCTCTTTTACCTCTTTTTCGGTATAGAGTTGCACCCTTGGTGAGTCATACCTTCGATCCGGGAAATCTTCCCTTCTTTTGTTATGCCGGTTGTCCCGATGTCGATCTTGCCGGGGTTGGTTTGACTGCGCCGGTTCAGCTTGCACAGCCGGTTGCAGTGGGTCTCCCAATGCATAGTTTTCCGCCACTCGCATCATTTCAGCCAATGTGCTTGGCATGTTCCTCTGCAGCCTCTGCCACAGTGGTGATCCTCTCCGGCATCCCTGACAGAACCAAGCAATTGCTTGTGCTTCAATCACTCCTTCACACGTGTTTCTCATTGAGTTCCACCGGGTGAGATAGTCCCGGTCTGTTTCACTTGCACGCTGCTGGCACAAAGCGAGCTGCTGGGGCCGGTTTGGCCTCTTGTAAGTGCTGCTGAAGTTGCTCACAAAGGCTTCTTCAAAATCCAACCATCCATTTATGCTTCCTACCGGCAAGTTGTTAAGCCAAATGCGCGCAGGTCCTACCAAGTAGGACGGTATGATTCTTACCGCCCAACGCCGGTTCACTCCGCCACCAGCTACATAGACAGCTGTGACATAGTCCGCCAGCCAATCTTCCGGCTTGGTCGTACCATCATACGTTTTTGTGTCTCGGGGCAACTGGAAGTTGCGTACCGGTGGCTCTTCTCCCATGATTCGTGGGCCAAAGCGCCTTGGTCCAGGGGGACCCTCAGATTCTATCATCTCGGAAAGATGCACTCTGTCCAGCCTGTGCCTCGCATCCCGGCTTGGCAAGCATCTTTCCCCCACGTGTTCCCCCAAGGGGTTCCGGTAGGCTCTGATTCGTTCCACCTCGGAATCTCCTTCTTCATATCTTTCCGGTTCCGCGGCTCTTGCCTGCCGGTACCTTGGCGGTCGCATTTCTTCCTCAGCATATGCTGCCCTTGCAGCTCGATAATTTGCCCGGTTTCGTGTCTACCGGCATGATTGTTTCCGGCATAGCCATAGCCATTTCCGGCATAGCCACGACCTGCTCCGTAGCTTTTTTCTCCGGCATTATGTGGCCCGGCTTTTTGTTTTCCGACAAGAACCGGATCATACACGGTCATCTGCCGCGCATTCATTTCTTTTTCTCTTCTTTTATCTGGATGAGGGGACGAAGCCTGCCCCTAGGACTTGCTTCCGGCAACTTTTGTCGACCGGATCGATTTTGACTCTAGCGCTGCTTTGTTCATCCTAGCAAGCTCATCATTTTGTGCCTGTATGGTATCAAGCAGCTCTCTAACTCTATCATGCTGCTTTGCCAGAGCCTCACCGGATAACGAATCACACATTTCCATGGCGGCCTTAGCAGCTTTCATAGTTTTATCCGGACTACTGTACTTTGGTTTCTCTACGATGCTCACAGATGCAGAGGTACTCTTGCCGGCATGAATTTCCTTACGCAAATCCTGATCTAGATTGCGAGCCTTAAGCCGGTTTTCCGGCATCCTAGCAGCATGAGCGCTAACTGAAGCAAAGCCATGGGCAGCGTTATACTCACGTAGGGTCAGGTTCAGTTCGCGCTGCGCCTGGAGGATGTTCGCGCCGCCGGAAAGCAGCGCCTTGCGTGTCTCCTCCAGCTGCGCTTGGGCCGCAGCCGGATCGATGTTCTGCACGATGGGCGTCGCCAGCATGTTCATCGCCGCTTGGAGTGGCGTTTTCGGTGGTGCTGAAGATGCTCCCGCGGCTCCTGCGTTGCGCTCCAGTGGAGGCTTGGCCGCACGGGTCGATGCCGCTCGCCCAGCACCTTCTTCCACAGCGTCCTTGCCGGCGCCGGCCACGCCAGCCATCATGACCTCCACGCTGCCGGCGGCGCGGCCAGCACATAGCCACCTTGGTGGATCCGGTGCCACCAGCACCGGCGAGAGGCACTGGCGCACAGGGACGGTGCCGAAGTAGATGCGGTGGCTGCCGAACTCGATGATGCGGCCGTTCTTGGGGAACTTACCGTCGTTTGCGAAGCAGCCTGCGTTGTCGTTGATGAAGTCCATGGCGTAGATGTTCTGTACGAGCGCGGACACCGTTCGCTCGCCGTCGACGTCGAGGAGGCCCGCCCGAATATGGACTCCAGCATGCTCGCGGAGTTCGCCACGGTGGGTGCCAACTGTCATCGTGGTGAACAGACAGATGCCATGGGATGGCTTAAGATGGGGCCGAGTTGGACGCTAGAGGATTCGGGGGAGGGTTTTGGATCAGGTAGGATGAACTTCCGGGTGCTTTCTTCAAGAACTTGGCCAAGGCCAGAGGTAGAAGAAGAGAGACACAAGGAGGAACTCTGTTCTAGATCTTTTCTATTCCATGAACAAGGTTACAGGAGGTTTTCATACACACATGCTCGTCTATTATCGTTATACACTCTCGTGCCCGTGAAGAGGGCTGCCCCCTCTCCTTATATAGGGGAGAGGGTGGCTTACAGGGGAAGAAACCCTAATGGCATCTTTGAATAGACAAACTACTTTACAAAGCTACTTTACAAAGCTACTTTAATCATAGATGACGCCGGTATCTTCTTTAATCAGGTAGGCTGATGTCCTCCGGAAGCTTTGGGCGTCACCCTTGTCTTTTACGTCACGGCTTCGTTTAAAGCTACTTTGCTTTGTCATCTTTGTCTTCTAGCTTCTGAGAGAATCTTTGACCAGCTTGCTTATACTGGTAGTCCGGTATCTTCTTAACTTATTCCGGCATGCCTCTCTTTGGGCATACCGGTATAGGCTTCCTTAGCCAAAAGCCTAAGTTCACAGTCCGGATTAAACTATAAACTGGTATCTTGATGGCTCAAACCATCCGGTTTGGCATGCCTTTGGCATACCGGGGGTCATCCCCCCAACTCTATCCCATAGTCTACTCCTTCAACTCCTCCGGTAAGATCAGGTTCCTCGTAGATCAGCTCGTAGCTTCCTTCCGGTGCTCCATCGGCGATTGCCTCCACTTCCGAATCACAGTCTTGCAAGGGTGTCGAAAGAAAGTGAGTACAGGGCTACTCAGCAAGTTCCAAAAGAGTAAAAGGTGTTTGATGCACTAGCTACGACCATTGATCAGGAAATCGCAGGTCAATGCATGTTTTGAAAGCATTTCTTCAAAAGGTTGCTTTTATTATGAAAACTATGCCCGTCAGTCTTCACAGGTTGACCAGAACTTCGTGGAGTTCATTTCCTGCCGCGTTCGCAGTTCCCTTCCCGGAACAAGGAGGGACAGCCACAATTTGATACACTCTGCAGAGGTGCGTTACTTTTCCCATAAGAGATCCCACCCTTTTTGCCATACGCTGGGACTTGCCCCCGTTCACACTTCCTTTAGTGTGAGGCCATGTATGAAAATCCAAGCCCACACTGCCTTCTCCGCGACCCTGCAAACCCACCCTTTTGTCCAACCGTACACCCCCAGTAGACATTCTCCGATAATACGTCTTTACTCACGGTGCACTTAGGACAATCCATCATAGACCGTAGAGCTCGTCATCACACACGGATGGAGATTTAAAAGGCTATCTCAACCTATGGCAGTGCCTCCAACACCCTGCAACTCTACCAGTCCGTTGGCGTGCAGGAGGGAAAAGATACGGCTAGCTTCCCTAGAGTCATTATAGATCTCATGGTTAACGCGGTATGTACGGCGCTAGAATCACTGGACGGCATTGGTAATTACTCCTAGGTTAATATAACCCATGCAATGGAACCTCCACCATATCAACACATACCATGGTTCCATTGCCAGCCACATAGTCATATTCATAGTTGAAAAAGTAACATTTTATTTGCCATGCAGGAATGATAAGTATATAGCTTTGCATTAAAGTAATAGAAAATACTCAAGTTGGGATGAGCAAGGGTGAACTTGCATGTGGACTGCGAGATAGTGCAGTTCAATGTAGTGGATGGAACCTGGACCTCGGGTTCTGTAATAAGCATCATTGTCCGATAAGGCCAATGTTATAAAATCCAAATAATGCAGTCATGAATGTATTATTTTATGTGGAATCCCTTTACTCCAATGAGTTATTACAATGTAAGGTTGAATTAAGATTTATGCCTTTGGCAATAATTTGCAATTGTTTTTATGTGTAAAACACTTTAATTCTCATAAAGTAAAATGGTTCAAAGTAATACTACTCTACCTTTGTGATTCATTATCCATTCCAAAATGATTTTGAAATAATAGAGTTGCCTCTATATTTTTGGAATAAAAGAATGGAGTATTTTCCTTTGGAAAATATCTTTCTTTAATACAAATGACTTGGAATAATAGAATTTCATTTTGAAATGTTTGAAAATAAGTATTTGAACTTATTTGAGATTTTTCCTTGATTTTTAAATGCAAGGAAATAATAGTTTGAAATTCCAAGTTTTATCTTATATTCATTAAATTCACAAATTTGAATTTGCTCCCCTAATTCTATTTCTTATTTTATTCTTGTTAAGAATAATTTTTCATTCACAAATCCAATTTTTAATGGATTTTTAGAGGTGTATTTTATTTACTAAAAATTGGTGAAATTCTAGCTATTTTCTAAAATGTGAAAAGACTAGAATACCCTCTGGCCTCTATTGGGCCAGCCCACTAACTAAGGCCCATTGGGACAGCCCACTAAGGCTTGTCCCATAACGGGTCGGTGGCGCCACTTCGGCCCACCTCACTCACTCACTCGTCTCTCTCACTCGACCTAACCCTAACCCTTCTAGCGACGCGCGTGGCGATGGCGTCGCCGCCATGGCCGCCGCCGTGCTCCGGCCGCCTCCGTGCTCCCCTGACCTCGCCACCTACCTGATCGGAACCGCCGCGCGATGATCTATCGATCTGTCCGCGTGGTTCCTTCGATTGCTTCCTCCTCTAGCGGATCGCCTCCTCTCTGGATCTCGTGGTGAATCGCTTCTGGTGATTGACTAGCTCCGGCGAGCTCGCGTCCTCGTCGTCGACGTGTGCGCGTCTCCGAGACCGACCTGGCGCGGGTGCTGCGCTCGCAGCGCCTGTGTCATCGTCTCCGGTGCTGTGCTGCTGGTGGTGTTCGTCGACGTAACGCCGACGTCTTCCCTGGCTTTGCAGCTGCTATGGCCGCGCGAGCACTGCCTCGCCATGCCATAGCCTCTGCCACCAGGCGCGGGTAAGGTCCTCTGCTCCCTCTCCTTCTCATCGCCATGCCTGTGCGCCTCCCCATGCTTCTGTGCTTCTTCTACCTCTTGCTCTACGGCCTCCTGATGATCTTATGATCATGCAGAGCCTTGCTGCTGCTGCCTATGCTTCCTATGCTTCTCTTCTCTGCAAGCTTTGGCCAATTCACCAAGTCTTGGTTACTGGCCAGTGTTTTGCTTGCTGTGCATGCCATGTGTTGCTTGCTTACTGCTCCTATCATGCTATGATCTTGCTATACCATGCTGTACATGCTTATGAGCTTGCTTGTGCTTACTGGCATCTTATGCTTGCTTGTCTAGGTGTACTGCTATGCATCTGTGACACTTGTGAATGCCAGTGATGCCTGTGAGGTGCTTCTGTGCCTCCCGTGTAATCCAATGATCCATTGGATCAATTATTTCTGTTGGCTAGCCTATCTGTGTGGCTTGACTTGATTCAATTGATCCATTTGATCAATTACATGTCAGTGGCTTGGTTGCTGATGAATTCTGTGGCTAAGTGAATTATTTGCTTACTGATGCTGCTGCTCAAGCATGCTATTGCTTCTGTGTATGTGTGCTGCTGCACTCCCTAGCTTCCTGGACTTGATCCAGGAGCTAGGATGTAGTGACATGTGCTTGTGTTGCCTCACAGTGTGCTGCTGTCAATATATAGCATGGATTTGCTATGTATTCATGCTTGGAGAAATTAATTAATGATGAACTGCTTATGCAGTGATGATTAATTGACTTGTTGTGTATGAATTTGCTTTTCATGATTATTTGACAAGCAAATGAAGTCTGAATCCCTTTCTGGATAATGATGCTTTGTTATTTGGCTTTGCTTTGGATGGTTCTATGTGTGATGTGATCTCAGTAGCCTTGCTACTGACTGGTTGCTCACATGGTTGGCTAGATCTTGTTGGCTACTCATCTTTGCTTGCATATTTGGGGATCATAATCAATATGAATGCCAATATGCTTGCCTGTGAAGAATTCTAGGGTTTCCTGATGGTTGCATGCTTAGGATCCTCTGTGTAGTCTTTGGTAGCTGCTAATATCATGCTATACATCTACTGGTGCTGTCTGTGCATAAATTCTAGCTAGTGTGTGCATCTGTGCATGATTTCTAGCTTCTGTGCACAAGATGTGTATCTAGATGATTCTGTTTTAGTGGCTTTCTAGACTGACAGTGATCTTTGGTGAAAACCAAGTGATGAATTACCCATTGAGCATCTGCTCAATCCCATGACATATGTCATGCATGATTTATGGATTAGATCCATTGGATCTTCTCCAGGAACTAGGTATACCTTGTTCCAGCTCCTAGAGTGAAATATTGTGTTGATGCAGACTTGTGGTTTGTGTGTCACAGCCCTTCACCTCCAGGTCTTGGTTGATCTTCTCTGGTCACCATGATTTCTGGTGGTTGATTGGTTGTGTGTTGGTTGGTGCTATTCTTGAGCAAGAACTGGATGAACTGTGCCTGTTCTATTTTCACCTTACCTTGTGAATCCTTATCTGGTCGACTGTGTACTGTTTCTAGGGTTTGTGCCCCTTTTATATGAACTCTTCTTCTGTTCTAGCAATGCCACATAGGCCTGGCTTGCTTTGGTGACTAGGCCTGTGCATGGCCTTGCTGTGGCTTGCTCAGCACACATGAGCTGTGTGCTCTCATATGCTGAAACTTGAGCCCCTGGTGGTGCTCAGGTTTGGTCTGCTGTTGCCCTTATCTTG
The DNA here is from genome assembly GCF_019359855.2 of Lolium perenne. Taxonomy (NCBI): domain Eukaryota; kingdom Viridiplantae; phylum Streptophyta; class Magnoliopsida; order Poales; family Poaceae; genus Lolium; species Lolium perenne. The sequence goes on along the minus strand of NC_067248.2, from coordinate 142,410,045 downwards.
TGCTGTCCAGGGTTTTGGACATGCACAAGTGTGCAGGACACTTGTTTCTGTCCAAACTGAATTCTGTCTAACACTTAACCCCTGGCTAGTGCATATTGTGCTGTTTTGCAGGTTTTGAAGATGAATATGACCATGAAGATATACTTCAAGTCATTTAGTCTAGGTTTTTAGTTTAGGATCAATATTGTAATCTTCATTTTCATTTCTGTTTATTGTTCTTTAATTCTTGTGTCAAGAATGTTGTAAAGACAATGTAATCTGTGTTGTGATATCAATAAAGCTCAAATTTTACTTATGAGCTTTTGATTTGTGTATTTTTTATATTCTTGAATAAATGTTGTATTTATTATTTACTTTGAAATTCAAAGTCATTTAAATTCATAAGTTGTATTTAAATTGTGAATTCAATTTCTATATTCATTAGTGCTTATTGTTTGATGTTATTCTTGTATAATAACTTGTCAAATGAATTCAACTCCCAAATCAACAAGATACAAAAGAGATCATGTCGAAATTTCACTAACTCATCTTGCCTAACCCTAATTGCAAAATGAGAGAGAACCTCGATCCCTCTTAGGTTTAGTTGCAATAAGGTGCGAAAATTTCCCTCGTTTTGCGATGAAATGCACATCCCATTTCTAAATCTACCCTTCGGTGTTCCTATGTTCTAGGTTATTACAATGAGTTATACGATAAAACTCTTAACCATCAACCTAATACCTAAAGAGAGGCACAAAACAAGAACTTGTGCCTGAAATAAATTGAAGCTACACAAAGGAATAGATACAGTGCCTTAGTTTAAAATAAGAGAAAACATAGCACCTTCTGGTTCCTTTCAACAGTGAGAAAAAAACATCAATTTGATGGACTTTTCTATAAGTACATCTATCTCGCTGGCTCAAATTTACCAGCCAAATGGAGATGACTACACACTGCTCAAAATGTCATCATCTTTTTTACTTCTACCAGTAGTCGTTGCAAGAGCAACAGCCATCCCTAAAACAATTAAATCGGTTGTAATCTCGAATAATTATCTCCCTGTGAGCAATCCTCGATCTAAGTTTAATAGTGGTATGACAGTCAGTGCAAACTCTGAGGTTCTTGGTGACCCTAATGGCCTCCCCAGGTGGGGTGCTGAGAAGGCAGAATGCAATGGCAAGTTTCTCGCTGTGATGAACTAGAGTCTGCTCCTTCTCCTCATCTTCAACATCGAACATCACCACATCGGTAGTTGGTTTGTAATCCATGTTCTTCATTTCCATGACTAATTCATCGAGCTTTTGGTAAATTTAATCCATGAGGGCATGTGACTTGTGTGGACAGAGGTGAGGGCCTAACCTGAGGTAGAAGGAGGCTGCAGGGAGGAACTCTCTCAGCTTAGGGTTACAGAGATAGAAGCACCTTATATAGGTCAGGACTGGGCTGGGCCAGATGGGCCACAACAGAGAACAAGAAGACAGCCCAACAGATACACCAACAGTTATCCAACACTCCCCCTCAAGATGGGTGATAAATGTCAATCATCCCCATCTTGTCACAGGCAAGATTACACTCCTTCAATCCTAGCCCTTTTGTTAAACAATCTGCCACTTGTTGTCCTGATCTCACATAAGCCAATGAGATAATCCCTGCATCAATCTTTTCTTTAATAAAGAATCTGTATATCTCCACATGTTTAGTTCGCTCATGCTGGACATGGTTGTGTGCTATGTTTATGGCATACATATTATCACACCACACTTTCAAGCTTCCTTGCCTTAAAATTTTCAGCTCTCTTAGAAGGTTTCGTACCCACAACATTTCACCTAGGCCCTATGACATAGCTCTATACTCTGCTTCGGCTGTTGATTTCGAGACAACAGATTGTTTCTTACTTCTCCATGACACCAAATTTCCTCCAACAAAAACATAATACCCCGAGGTGGATCTTCGATCATCTAAGCAGCTAGCCCAATCTGCATCACAATATCCATCTACATTTAGGTGTCCATTACTTTTAAACCACAATCCTTTTCCCGGAGTGCCCTTCAAGTATCTCAAGATTCTTTGAGCTGCTTCCAAGTGTCCATCCCGCGGATCATGCATATAGTGACTCACTACACTCACTGCAAATGATATATCAGGTCTCGTGTGGCATAAGTATTTCAGTCTTCCAACAAGTCTTTGATATTTCTCCTTGTCTATGGGTTCTCCCGACTCTGCTGTGATTTTATTATTTTGGTCAATAGGTGTTGAGGCCACTCTGCACCCCAGCATGCCCATATCATCTAAGAGATCCAATGTATACTTTCTTTGAGATAGAGATATCCCTTTTGACGATCTTGCAACTTCTATTCCAAGGAAGTATTTAAGTTTTCCCAAATCTTTCACCTCAAAGGCTTGACTGAAGCATCCTTTCAGTTTTGCGATTTCTGCATCATCATCTCCCGTGATAATAATATCATCAACATACACAGCAAGGATAGTGATTTTCTGCTTAGAATGTCTGTAAAATACGGTATGGTCTCCATTGCATTGACCATATCCCATGCCACACACCACTTGTCTAAACCTATCAAACCAGGCCCGTGGAGATTGTTTGAGACCATATAGAGATTTCTTCAGTCTACATACCTTCCCTTTAGTTTCAGGTCTGACAAATCCTGGTGGCATCTCCATATACACCTCCTCTTGAAGATCACCATGCAGAAATGCATTTTTGACATCGAGTTGATGCAAGGGCCATCCGAAATTTGCTGCACAAGAGATCAATATTATGACAGTGCTCATTTTTGCCACTGGTGCAAACGTCTCATCATAGTCAATGCCATAAGTCTGACTATATCCTCTTGCCACAAGTCTTGCCTTATATCTCTCCACTTTTCCTTCAGCATTTTGTTTTACAGAATAGATCCACTTACAGCCTACTGTATTCTTTCCTTTAGGGAGATCTGTCAACTCCCATGTTTTATTCTTCTTCAAGGCCTCTAATTCTTCCATCATAGCATTGCACCATCTCGGGTCCAACCTGGCTGCCTTCCAATCCTTAGGAACAGATACAGTTTGTAGTGAAACAACAAAAGCCCGAAAAGAGGGTGACAATGCCTCGTAAGAAATATAATTTCCTACGTCATAGTCATCATAACTCAGTCGCTTTGGGGGGGCAACTTTCCTTATCCATTTCCTTATTGCAATTGGCAAGTCTAGGCTATTATTGGACTCAGTCTGAGATTGATTCTCCTCAGCAGAATCTACACTTGTACTTCCTTGATTTTCATGTCCAATGGGTTGCTCCCCCTGCCCCTAGTCTTGTTGCTCCTCCAGTGCATCTACTTGTTCCCTTTGTACTTGTCTTCTAGAGTATAAAAGTGGATTCTGCAGCCATCTTTGTGTTGGTATGGGTCTAGGTGGTGTAGGTGTACCAGGAATTGCAGGAATCTCCACAACAATAGGAATTTGTTGATGTTGCTTTTGGTCACCATCTTGCTGCTCCTGATCACCACCTTGTTGTTGCTCCCCCTCTTGAGCATCACCAAGATGGTCAAGCCCCTGGAACAAGCCACTAAGATCACTCTCACCGTCATAAAATGGTTCTGACTCGCGAAACGTAACATCCATGCTTACAAATGTCCTCCTGTCAGTGGGACTCCAACACTTGTAACCCTTCTGTTTGGAGGAATAGCCAATAAAGATACATTTGATAGCCCGATGATCTAGCTTGCCAACAGATGGTCTCTGATCCCTTACAAAACATGTACAACCAAAGAGTTTGGGTGGTACAACAAAGTCATTGTTATTTAGAAGGAGTTGGCAAGGAGACTGCATACCTAGAATCTTTGAAGGCATTTTGTTGATCAAATACGTAGCAGTCATAACTGCCTCACTCCATAAGAATTTGGGAACATTCATGGTAAACATAAGAGATCGAGCCACTTCAAGGATGTGCCTATTCTTCCGCTCGGCAACTCCATTCTGGGGAGGAGTGTCAGGACATGAAGTGTGGTGCAGTATACCTTGCAAAGATAAGAAAGCAGCAAAAGGTTTGTTGATATATTCAGTACCATTATCAGTTCTGATCACTTGCACCTGAACATTGAATTGGTTTTTCACATAGGCACAAAAACTCTGAAAACAAGTGAACACTTCATCTTTGTGACGCATAAGATAAATCCAAGTCATTCTGGAATAGCAATCAATAAAAGTCACAAAGTACTTCATGCCACTTACTGACACAACAGGACACGTCCATACATCAGAGTGCACTAACACAAATGGGGATACACTTCTGATCCCTCTACTAACATAAGAGGTTCGCGTATGCTTAGCATATTCGCAGGCATCACAACATAATTTGGTTTTGTCCACTCCATTCATTACATCAGGAAAAACTCGAAACATTTTATCAAACGCCATGTGACCCATTCGACCATGATGAACTAGTGCCATACTCTCCTTTCCTCCAACAATCGCAGCAAGCACAGAACTAGCATCATGCCCCATCTTGTCACGATCTATGTGCCAAAGACCTCTATGCCTGGTTGCAGTCCCAATCTTCTTGCTACTCTCCCTTTCATGAATTAAACACATATATCTATCAACTATTATACGGTAGTCCTGCTGATCAATCAGGGCACTTAGAGATAGGAGATTTACTGGAAAAGCAGGAACATGTAGAACTGATGACAATTTTATGTTGGGTGTACATTGCACCGACCCCTCCCCTTTTATAGATTGTGCTGTGCCATGTGCTGTTTGGATAGTGCCTCTATGTGTGGAAGGATACTGAGTATAAGAGTCAAACTCACTAATATTCCCAGTAACATGTTTGGATGCTCCAGAATCAAGAATCCAATCTGAATTAGCATTATGAGTGGCTATAGAAACTCGATCAATATTACCTTCATCTTTGTAGACATAGTGAGCAAAGTTCCCAAAGGTTGCTTCATTTTGTCCTTCTTCCTTTGATTGTCCCTGAGAGGTATTGGTAGTTGTCTCTAAAGCTGCTGCCATATGTGCCTTGGGTGATATAGCGTGCTGCTGTCCACCACCCCTGCCATACTGTTGTCCATATGGTTGTCCACCACCTCTTCCATACTGATGTCCATATGGCTGTCCACCACCTCTGTCATACTGCTGTCCACCAGCTCTTCCATACTGCTGTCCATATGGCTGTCCACCACCTCTGCCATCACCCCTTCCTCTGTAGCTTCCTCTGCCATGTGTGTATCCTCCTCTCCCCCTACTGGGTGTAGCGAAGGAGGTACACTGATGCTTCAAGTGTCCCTTTTGTCCACAAGTATAGCAGTCTCTCATCTCTTGTCTCTCGGTAGTGTAGAAGGTCGGATGAGGGACAGAATCGCTTCCCTTTGTCATATTCAGACGCACTTCCTCTCTGGACATAGATGCAATGGCTTCTTTGAGAGAAGGAGTAGTGGTTTGATGCAGTAAAGCGGCCCTTCTCCCCTCAAAATCTTGATTAAGACCTTTCAAGAACTTCATGACTCGCCGACGTTCAATCCAGCTTGCAGCAGCACTCACACATTCCCCATGGGCAAGTTCCAGAGGATCAACATGATCTAAATCTCCCCAAAGATGCTACAACTCAGCCACATATGCCATCACAGTTTTGTTTCCTTGTTGCAAGTCATGCACTTTATCCTCAATCTCAGCAATCAACATAATGTTCCCCTTTCCAGAATAGAGATTTGATAGGGTGTCCCATACCTCTGAAGCTTTTGTGAGTGCCTCTACAGAAGCAGCAATGTTAGGAACCAAAGAGTTAAGCAACCATGCCACAATAAGAGAATTTATGGCATTCCACTGTTTCCATTCCGGACTGGCCTTGTCTGCTGGTTCTGCAGCTTCACCACTCACACGTTCATCCAGCCCTTTCGAGTTCAAAATCAACAGCGCCCTCCTTGACCACCGGAGATAGTTGGCCGCTCCTTCCAGCTTGATTTCATTCGCCGGCAGCTCAAGTTTCTGACCGATGTTGGTATGGGGAACGATTGCTCCCCCTCCAGCATATCCTCCTCCTCCATCTCCTTTGGTAGTGATAAGTTCTGCCAGCTTCTCCAGAGCCTTGGCCAAATCCCAGTTGTCCCTCATGCTTGACACCAAACTAACCTCTCTGAAACACCAAAGGGCTTACCCGCAGGATGCCCTTTTCGTCTCCTTACTCGTCACTGCCTTCCCCTCCTTGCCGCCGCAGCAGCCTGCTCCCTTCCTCTTCCTCCCAGCCACCACAACAGCCTACTCCCTTCTTCTTCCTCTTCCTCCTAGCTGCCACAGCAGACTAGGCTTCCAGATCGGCAGTCTTTCCCGTCGTTGCCCTCACTACCCCTTGCTCTGATACCATGTGGACAGAGGTGAGGGCCTAACCTGAGGTAGAAGGAGGTTGTAGGGAGGAACTCTCTCAGCTTAGGGTTACAGAGATAGAAGCACCTTATATAGGTCAAGACTGGGCTGGGCCAGATGGGCCACAACAAAGAACAAGAAGACAGCCCAACAGATACACCAATAGTTATCCAACAACTTGTCTCCAACACAGAACTCGTGAACCTTACCACTAAGCTCAACCCAGCTATATGCAGGGACCTTCTCGACCCCTTGCAGCATCCTCCCATCTGCTGCTCTTAGAGTAGATGTTAGAGAGGATGACATAAGTCCCCGAATTCTGGGGCTATAGCAGGATGAGCTGCTTCAAGACATGCTCTGCAAGCTCCGTGTCGGACTGAGATCCAGTACCTTGCCTCTATCAAGGCACCAATGAGCAGTATGATGCCTTGCTTCCCTTTTCTGGATGTTGGATCAACAATCTATGGTTGGATGAAAATGAACAGTTAACCGCTACATGCGTCTGTCTACAGTACCTTTGCTACAGGGATCCGTCCACAGTACATTCGCTACAGTGTACTGGATCTCAGTCCCTCGGTGGATCTCAGTCCCTCGGTGGATCTTGCAATCACCAAGAAGTACACCCCACGCGACAGCATTTCCCTGCATTGGCATGTCATTAATAAGCTGATGCTCCTGATGCTGATGTGCTTCCTGGAGCAACCCAGAATGTCTGAGCATGTCAACCATGCAACCGCAGTGCTCAACCCGAGGGATGATGTCGCATAACTGAATCAAGTTACGGAAGTACCGCCGTCCATCTTTTACAATGCCAGTATGAGCACAGCTGCAGAGAATGCCGATGCAGGTATTGTCATTCAGTTTCACGCCGACTTTTCCATCTGGCCAACAAGGGCAGACGCACTCGTACCATTTCCAGTGATGCCTAGCCCCAAGACCATCGTGTTCCAAACAAGAACGTCCTTCTTCCTCATCTGCTGGAACACAACCCATGTCTCGCCTGTGCTCCCACACTTGGCATACATATTTATCAGTGCAGTCCCGAAAACTGGATTGAAGAAACTCATCCCCGTCCACCACCCCGACTGCCTGCCGTCCCAGATCAAGGGCACCCAACCCAACCGCGTGCAAGCTACGGTGTACAAATCTGGCCTCATTCCTTGAGCCTGCATTGCACAGAGGGAATCTGCGGAGCCGAAATCAAAGAGTACAAAACCCTTGGATCTGACGATCCCTCGCCGTTGACGGCCTTGGATGACGCGCCGGTAGCTTGACGGACTCCAAATTTCTCCCAGGTCGATGTAGCAGCAAGGACACCTCTAAGCTTATGTCAAAAAAAAAGGAGGACTCCTCTAAGCGCATCTCGACTTGGCGCCGGCCTTGACGCCTGCGCCGTAGATCACAGTCGCCGACGCCGGACGTGCCTGCACTCGAGCCGCTGCACTGCTCATCCTTTCCTCCATCAGCTCTGAGCAGCAGCATTAATCTCCGAGCTGCAAAGGATCTGAGCCTCGGCAGGTGCAACAACGATTGTCGTTAAGATGCGCTAGATGGAGATGAGGAGGCGCTCGCAGGTGGAGGCGAGGCTGCTTGGAGCGGGTGGGGTTGGGAGATCGCCATGGATGGTGGATTTCGAGGTGGTCTCGAAACAAATAGCCATGGACGAGGTGGGCGAGGCACGCGCAGTCCTTCCGTATGGCGGATTTCTAGCAGCCTGTTTCCGTCTGCTCGCGTAGCTCTTGGCAGAACTTTTAATTTGGGCCTAATGACAACCACGGACCAATACTAACTGGCCCATTTCATTCTATGCGATTTCTCCCAACAGAATGGCGTGCACTAATTATTGTGGTAAAAATAAGCTCATATAAAATTAGGAAATTATCCTAATTAATTAGGCAACCATGCCCAAATTAATCCGATAATTGTTAAATAGGGTAATTGGACTAAATTAATTCTGAAATTACTACTCCCTCCGTCCTAGAGTGTAAAATTAGTCCAATTACCCTATTTGTACAAACGAATCTAGCAGTTCCAGCTAATTAATTGGGTATTTAGTGCTAATTAACCTGGCATTTATTTCTAATTAATGTGGAAACTGGTAAAACATGGAAAGTAGACCTAATTAATCAAGTAATTATCACTAATCAATCTGACAAAATCACCTACCATCTCTGTCCATAAATAGATGTCTTAGATTTATCAAATTTTAGATGTATATAGACACTGTTTAGTGTATAGATTCATCTAAATTTAAACAAATATAAGACATCTATTTATGGCCAAGTCCCCCGATGCCCCCTTACGTGAAGATGGTGGCCACGCCCATCAACCCTTCGGGTATCCCTAGATTAAACGCCGGAAACCTCTCGGAAGCAGTCCCCTCCTGCGCGGCGACGCCCTCCCCACCGTGCTCAGCCGTGGCGCCCTCCCCGTCGTGCTCGGCCACGGCGCCCTCCCCACCATGAATGACCGTGGCGGCGCCCTCCCCACTGCTTCGAGCTTGGCCGCGGCGGTGCCCTCCCCCGTCGTGCAGGGCAGTGATACGTCCCAAACGTATCTATAATTTCTTATGTTCCATGCTACTTTTATGATGATACTCACATGTTTTATACACACTTTATGTTCTGTTGTTTTTGGTTTCAGAAATCCTACAAAGGAAATATTCTCGGAATTGGACGAAATCAACGCCCAGGGTCTTATTTTTCCACGAAGCATCCAGAAGACCGAAAGGATTACGAAGTGGGGCGACGAGGCGCCGACACCACAGGGCCGCGCGGCCAAGGGTGGGGCCGCGCCGCCCTATGGTGTGGGGCCCTCGTGCCTCCACCAACCCTACCCTTCCGCCTACTTAAATCCTTCGTCGCGAAAACCCCAGTACCGAGAGCCACGATACGGAAAACCTTCCAGAGACGCTGCCGCTGCCAATCCCATCTCGGGGGATTCAGGAGATCGCCTCCGGCACCCTGCCGGAGAGGGGAATCATCTCCCGGAGGACTGTTCATCACCATGATCGCCTCCGGATTGATGTGTGAGTAGTTCACCCCTGGACTATGGGTCCATAGCAGTAGCTAGATGGTTGTCTTCTCCTCATTGTGCTATCATGTTAGATCTTGTGAGCTGCCTATCATGATCAAGATCATCTATTTGTAATGCTACATGTTGTATTTGTTGGGATCCGATGAATATGGAATACTATGTCAAGTTGATTATCAATCTATCATATATGTTGTTTATGTTCTTGCATGCTCTCCGTTGCTAGTAGAGGCTCTGGCCAAGTTGATACTTGTAACTCCAAGAGGGAGTATTTATGCTCGATAGTGGGTTCATGCCTCCATTGAATCTGGGACAGTGACAGAAAGTTCTAAGGTTGTGGATGTGCTGTTGCCACTAGGGACAAAACATCAATGCTTTGTCTAAGGATATTTGTGTTGATTACATTACGCACCATACTTAATGCAATTGTCTGTTGTTTGCAACTTAATACTGGAAGGGGTTCAGATGATAACCTGAAGGTGGACTTTTTAGGCATAGATGCATGCTGGATAGCGGTCTATGTACTTTGTCGTAATGCCCTGATTAAATCTCATAGTACTCATCGTGATATATGTATGTGCATTGTTAAGCCTTCTTTATTTGTCAATTGCCCAACTGTAATTTGTTCACCCAACATGTTATTTATCTTATGGGAGAGACACCACTAGTGAACTGTGGACCCCGGTCCATTCTTTACATCTGAAATACAATCTACTTCAATACTTGTTCTTTACTGTTCTTCGCAAAGAAACATCATCTTCCACACTATACATCTAATTCTTTGTTTACAGCAAGCCGGTGAGATTGACAACCTCACTGTTACGTTGGGGCAAAGTACTTTGATTGTGTTGTGTAGGTTCCACGTTGGCGCCGGAATCCCTGGTGTTGCGCCGCACAACACTCCGCCACCAACAACCTTCACGTGTTCCTTGACTCCTACTGGTTCGATAACCTTGGTTTCTTACTGAGGGAAAACTTGTCGTTGTACGCATCACACCTTCCTCTTGGGGTTCCCAACGGACGTGTGCCTTACACGCCATCAAGACAGTTTTCTGGCGCCGTTGCCGGGGAGATTAAGACACGCTGCAAGGGGAGTCTCCCACATCCAATCTCTTTACTTTGTTTTTGTCTTGCTTTACTTTACTTTATTTACTGCTTTTTTTGCTCTTTATATCAAAAATACAAAAAAAATTAGTTGCTAGCTTTACTTTATTTACTGTCTTGTTCTCCATATCAAAAACACAAAAAAATTAGTTACTTGCATTTACTTTATTTAGTTTGCTTTGTTTACTACTGCTAAAATGAATACTCCTGAAAATACTAAGTTGTGTGACTTCACTAGCACAAATAATAATGATTTCCTATGCACACCTATTGCTCCACCTGCTACTACAGCAGAATTTTTTGAAATTAAACCTGCTTTACTAAATCTTGTTATGAGAGAGCAATTTTCTGGTATTAGTTCTGATGCTGCTGCTGCCCATCTTAATAATTTTGTTGAACTTTGTGAAATGCAAAAGTATAAGGATGTAGATGGTGATATTATAAAACTGAAACTGTTTCCATTCTCCTTAAGAGGAAGAGCTAAAGATTGGTTGCTATCTTTGCCTAAAAATAGTATTGATTCATGGACTAAATGTAAGGATGCTTTCATTGGTAGATATTATCCTCCAGCTAAAATTATATCTTTGAGAAGTAGCATAATGAATTTTAAACAATTGGATAATGAACATGTTGCTCAAGCATGGGAGAGAATGAAATCTTTGGTGAAGAATTGCCCTACCCATGGACTAACTACTTGGATGATCATCCAAACCTTTTATGCAGGATTGAATTTTTCTTCGCGGAACCTATTGGATTCAGCTGCTGGAGGTACTTTTATGTCCATCACCTTAGGCACGGCAACAAAGCTTCTTGATAATATGATGATCAATTACTCTGAATGGCACACTGAAAGGGCTCCACAAGGTAAGAATGTAAATTCTGTTGAAGAAACCTCCTCCTTGAGTGATAAGATTGATGTGATTATGTCTATGCTTGTGAATGGTAGATCTAATGTTGATCCTAATAATGTTCCTTTAGCTTCATTGGTTGCCCAAGAAGAACATGTTGATGTGAATTTCATTAAAAATAATAATTTCAACAACAATGCTTATAGGAATAATTCTGGTAACAACTATAAGTCATACCCTTCTAATAATGGTAATGGTTATGGTAATTCTTACAACAATAATAGGAGTGTACCCCCTGGTCTTGAAGCCATGCTTAAAGAATTTATTAGTACACAAACTGCTTTTAACAAATCTGTTGAGGAAAAGCTTGGTAAAATTAATATTCTTGCTTCTAAGGTTGATAGTCTTGCCTTTGATGTTGATCTTTTAAAATTGAAAGTTATGCCTAATGAAGATAAAGATAATAAAATTGTAACTACAGCAAATGCCATCCAAGTTCGAATTAATGAAAATATTAGATTGATGGTTGAATTGGATGCTAGGTGGGAAAGAGAAGAAAACGAAAAACTTGCTAAAGAGAATAATGTAGCTAAAGTATGGACTATTACCACCACTAGTAATGCTGATGCTTCACATGTTGCTAAACCCCCTACTATCAATGGTAAAATAATTGGTGTTAGCAATGTTTCTACTCCTAGTGCAAAGCGTGCAAAATTGCCTGAAACTGCTGAAATTGCTAAAACTGCTGAAACTGATAAAACTGCTGAAATTTTTCAAAATATTGGGGACGATGATCCCATTGCTGTAGATCATAATGGTTTAGATTTTGATGATTGTCATATCTCTGAAGTTATAAAGTTCTTACAAAAACTTGCTAAAAGTCCCAATGCTAGTGCTATAAATTTGGCCTTTACAAAACATATTACAAATGCTCTCATAAAAGCTAGAGAAGATAAACTAAAACTTGAAACTTCTATTCCTAGGAAGTTAGAAGATGGTTGGGAGCCCATCATTAAGATGAAGGTCAATGATTTTGATTGTAATGCTTTATGTGATCTTGGTGCAAGTATTTCTGTTATGCCTAAGAAAATCTATGATATGCTTGACTTGCCACCATTGAAAAATTGTTATTTGGATGTTAATCTTGCTGATCATGCTATAAAGAAACCTTTGGGGAGGATTGATAATGTTCGCATTACGGTTAACAATAATCTTGTCCCCGTTGATTTTGTTGTCTTGGATATTGAATGCAATGCATCTTGTCCCATTATATTGGGAAGACCTTTTCTTCGAACTGTTGGTGCTACTATTGATATGAAGGAAGGTAATATTAAGTATCAATTTCCTCTCAAGAAAGGTATGGAACACTTCCCTAGAAAGAGAATGAAGTTACCTTATGATTCTATTATTAGAACAAATTATGATGTTGATGCTTCATCTCTCGATAATACTTGATTCACACTTTCTGCGCCTAGCTGAAAGGCGTTAAAGAAAAGCACTTATGGGAGACAACCCATTATTTTACTTCTGCACTTTTGTTTTATATTTGAGTCTTGGAAGTTGTTACTACTGTAGCAACCTCTCCTTATCTTTATTTTATTGCGTTGTTATGTGATACGTCCAAAACGTATCTACTTTCCCGAACACTTTTGCTATTGTTTTGCCTCTAATTTGTATATTTTGGATGCAACTAACACGGACTAACGCTGTTTTCAGCAGAACTGTTCTGGTGTCTCGTTTTTGTGCAGAAATCCAACTTTTCGGGAAAATCCTCGGAATTTATGCAGAAGGCCCTATTTTCCAAGAATACTGACGGAGCCAGAAGGACAATTAAGGTGGAGGCCCGAGGGCCCCACACCATAAGGCGGCGCGGCCTAGGGGGGGCCCGCGCGGCCCTATGGTGTGGCCCCCTCGGCCGGCCTCCGACGCCCTCCTTCGGACTACTTATTGGCCTCGACCTAAAAACGCACGGGGAGAAGTCGAAGTCGCCAGAAACCCTCCAGAACGCCGCCACATCGCGAAACTCCGTCGCGGGAGCCAGAAGTCTCCGTTCTGGCACTCCGCCGGGACGGGGAATTGGAGGAGATCACCGCCATCATCACCGCCAACGCCTCTACATCAACCAGCCATGTTTCCCCCATCCATGAGTGAGTAATTCCCCCGCTGTAGGCCGAAGGGGATGGTAGGGATTGGATGAGATTGGTCATGTAATAGCATAAGATTGTTAGGGCATAGTGCCTAGTGTCCGTAATTGGTACTTTGATGATATTGTTGCAACTTGTTATGCTTAATGCTTGTCACTAGGGCCCGAGTGCCATGATCTCAGATCTGAACATGTTATTGCTTCATCAAGATATTCATTGTTTATGGTCTTACCTATAAGTTGTATACACATGTCGCTGTCCGGAACCAATGGCCCCGAAGTGACAAGAATTGGGACAACCGGAGGGGATGGTAGTGATGTGAGGATCACATGTGTTCACAGAGTGTTAATGCTTTGCTCCGGTACTCTATTAAAATGTGTACCTTAATATCCAGTAGTTTCCCTTGAGGCCCGGCTGCCACCGGCTGGTAGGACAAAATATGTTGTGCAAGTTTCTCATTGCGAGCACGCACGACTATATATGGAACACATGCCTATTGATTGCTTTGTACTTGGACACCGTTTTATTATTATCTGCAAATGCCCTGCTATGATTGTTACATGAGTTTCTCTCATCCATGCAACGCCCGTCATCCGTCCCCGTGCCTACAGTATTTTAATCCTGCTGTTTACTAAAATCACTACTGCTGTCTTTGTTACTCTGCTGCTGTTATTTCACTACTGCTCCTGCTATAAAACTGTTACTACTGATAAACTCTTGCGAGCACGTCTGTGTCCAGTGCAGCTGAATTGACAACTCCGCTGTTAAGGCTTCCAAGTGTTCTTTGTCTCCCCTTGTGTCGAATCAATAAATTGGGTTTTACTTCCCTCGAAGACTGTTGCGATCCCCTATACTTGTGGGTCATCAAGACTATTTTCTGGCGCCGTTGCCGGGGAGCATAGCTTTATTTGGAAGTTCACTTGGATTAATATTGTTCGCTGCAAATTCTCCATCATGGTAAACCTCGCGATACTAAGGTCACCATATTACCATCCACTACAAGAAAAGGTACAATTCTGAATACCTCCGCTACACTTGATTCACCATCTGTGATTGATAAACTTGTTTCACCGCCACATGCTTCATATGCGGGTACTTCTGCTGAATCTGAAAACTCTCATAATATTGATAATATTTCTGCTGTGCTTGATGATAGTGGTTCATTGGGATCTTTTCTAGATGCTACGATTGCTAGGTCTAGACAAATTGAAAATACTGAAACTCCTAATGCTACTGCACCTGTTAATTCACCTGAACTTGATTATTTTAGTGATGATCCTGATGAAGATTATGTGGAACTTAATGATGATTTTATTGAAAAATGCAATGCTACTACTGATGCAAGAAAAATTAAAAAGTTGCTTGCAGAACATGCTGTTAGATATAAGCTGTCTCCTGATCCTAAGTTTGCCACATCTCCTATAAACATTAAGGATAAAGATTATGATTTTTCTCTTGATCTATCTCATATAGCTATTGTTGAGAAAACACCCTTTTGTGGTACTGAAAAAGAAAGTGTTGTTGAACACATGATTGAGTTATCTACTCTAAGTAGCTTGTTTTCTGATGATGTCAAGATGCGTACTTACTTTGTTGCTAAAATCTTTCCGTTCTCATTAAAGGATGACGCTAAAACTTGGTATAATAGTTTGCCACCTAATTCTATTAAAAATCCAAAAGAATTGCTTGATGTTTTCTTCCGTAAATACTTTCCTGCTAGTGCTCAACATATTGCTTTGCAGAGAATTTATAATTTTAACCAGGAAGATGGAGAGAAATTGCCTGAGGCTTGGGCGAGATTTTGCTCTCTTATTAGAGCTCGGCCTGATCATGATTTGGAAAAGCATGATTTACTTGATATATTTTATAGTGGACTAACCATTGAGTCTAGGGCATACCTGGATAGTTGTGCTGGTTGTGTTTTCAGGAAAAGAACTCCAGACGACGCTGAAGAATTATTGGCTAAAATAGGCCGGAATCATGATGATTGGACTACGCCTGAACCAACTCCAACGCCAATATTAAAGAAGAGGGGTTTGATTAAATTAAATGATGAAGATATGAGGGAAGCCAAGAAGTCTCTCAAGGAGAAAGGTATTAAATCTGAAGATGTGAAGAATCTTCCTCCCATAGAAGATATATGTGAGATAATTTCCCCTTCATCCATGATTGAGGTAAACTCCCTTCAACGCTTTACTAGGGAAGATATTCCGTATTCGAAACCTCCTGCACAATGCTTAGATGAGTTTGATAATTATATTGTTAAGCAAGAAAATTTTAATATGAGAGTAGAGAATTATTTAATGGAAAATTCTCGAGCTATTAGTGAATTGCATGATATTGTAGAGAGAACCTCCAATGATGTTAAGATGCTTGTTAAACATTTTCATATGATTCAAACTCAAATTGATCAACTCACTAAAGTGCAAAATGACTTGTTGGGGAATAATTCTAAAGAGAAACATGCTTATGAAGTAACAACTAGAGGTGGTGTTTCTACCCAGGATCCTCTATATCCTGAAGGGCATCCCAAAAGAATTGAACAAGATTCTCAACGCATTGAACCTAGTGCTCCTTCTAAGAAGAAAAAGAAGAAGAAACATAAAAATGTTGTAGAATCCTCTGAACCTGCTAATGATCCTAATAGTATTTCTATTTCTGATGCTGAAACTGAAAGTGGTAATGAACATGATAAAGATAATGATAAGAATGATGCTTCTGATAAAGAAGAGGTAGAAGATGAACCTGAAAAGCATGCTAAAAATAAAAAGTACACTAAAGAAGATTTTATTGCTGAGAAACATGGTAATGAAAGAGAACCTTGGGTGCAAAAGCAAATGCCTTTTCCTGCTAAGAAACTAAAATCAAAGGAAGAAGAACACTATAATAAATTTTGCGATTGGATGAAACCTTTATTCTTGCAAATCCCTTTGACTGATGCTATTAAATTGCCTCCTTATTCAAAGTATATGAAAGATATTGTGTCTAACAAAAGGAAAATCCCCAATGAGGAAATTTCCACTATGCTTGCTAATTACTCTTTCAATGGCAAAGTTCCAAAGAAGTTGGGCGACCCAGGTATACCTACTATTCCTTGTTCTATTAAGAATAATTATGTTAAAACTGCTCTATGTGACTTGGGAGCCGGTGTTAGTGTTATGCCTTTTTCTCTTTATAAGAGACTTTACTTAGATAAGTTGATACCTATTGATATATCTTTGCAAATGGCTGATAAATCTACTGCTATTCCTGTTGGTATATGTGAGGATGTTCCTGTTCAAGTTACTACTAACTGCTTGATATTAACTGATTTTGTTGTGTTGGAAATGCCTGAAGATGATAATATGTCTATTATTCTTGGGAGACCTTTTCTTAACACCGCAGGGGCTATTATTGATTGCAATAAAGGAAAGGTTACTTTCAATGTTGATGATAGGGAGCATACCGTTTATTTCCCCAAGAAGATTGATAAAGTATGTGGAGTCAATACTATTTTTAATGTGAGAACTATCAAAGTGGGAACTATTGATTGTCCTATATATGAGCCTAAGGAAGAATATCAAACTCTCGTGATTGGATCCATATCAATACAATTCAAGGTAACATGATTGATTTGAGGTTTATTTCTTCTTATGCTATGTAAAATTTATTTGGTGGCAAGACTTGATCAACCTTGTTAACAAATACTTTTTATATGCATAGAGGAGGTAAACAACATCTCTTTCTTCCTCCACTTGCTCTAGTTGCTGTAGCACTTTTAATTTGCAAAGTTCCTTAGTTAATTGGAGATTCCAAAATTTTCCTGGCCAGTAATAATAAACTTAATACCCAGAAATGTGCATTTTTCAAAGTTTTCAAAAATTCACAAAAATTATACCGTTGGTCCTATTTTTCGACGAGGCACCTGGGAGCACCAGAGGATGACCTGTGGGGCACCACAGGGTGCCACACCACAGGCCGGCGTGGCCAAGGAGGGGGGCGCGCCACCCTGTGGTGTGGGTCCCTCCTTGCCCCACTACCTCATCTCTTTCTCCCAGCATCTTCTCTCTCCCGAAAAAACTCGCACCAGGTTCCTCTCACTCGCGTTTTTGCTCAAGAGCTCCAGATTTCTCGATCTCTTTGCTCAGCCCAGATTTCTGTCTGAAATTTGGCACATTTGCTCTTCGGTATGTGACTCCTCCGCCTATCCAAGTAGAATTTTGTTTGGTTGAGTATATCTTGAATATTTTGCTACTGTAGGTAACATGTTTAGTGAGATTGCATGCTTGTTCTAAGTTGTATAAACTAGTTTTGATGCATGATTAGTACTCTAGCAAGTTCCTATGGTAGTTTCCCTCAATTATACGTCACCAAATCAAATTTTATATTGTTTGTTGAAAATTTCAGAAAATGGAGTGGAGTAGATATCAACTTAACCAACAAGAATTGGAGGTCCAACAAGTTATGAGAGTGAATCGTGAAGAGGGAGTATACCCCTCTTACTACCCGTGCGCGGATTTCATGAGAAGCGCGGGAATATTGGAAGATGTTCGGAGTCTAATTTCTTGAGCAGGGCTGAGTGATTTTGTTGAAGGAGAGCCAAGACAATATGCAAAATTAACTATGTCTTTTGTGCAGGACTTTAAGTTCAATTGGTCGCGATCTAACCCCACGGTTCAGTATAAAATTTACAATAAAGCTGTCAACTTGCCATTCAGTGATTTTTGTGCAGCAATTAAAGTACCGCAATGGGGATCATGCGAGAAGATAAGGGGATCGCCGCAAGAACTCTTAAACCTCTTCAAGATGATTTGCTATGGAAGGAGTTTCTCAGAGGATAGTGGTAAAATCACTAGCATTCAGCTCCCGGCTATCCGCTACTTTGCCTATTTCATTACTAAATGTGTTCTTGCTAGAAAGATCGGTGGTAAAATTTCTATCCCGGATTTAGCTTTTCTAGCTGCGGCACTTCAAGGTAGTAGGACTTATAATTTGGGGGCATTGATAGCTTATAGACTTGCTACTAACCGTGAGAAAGGTGGAATTTGTGGAGGTCTCATCGCCTCTCGTTTACTAGCTTTTCATAATGTAGAACCTCATCATTTTGATATTCCATTCCCCATAGAAAAACTTGACATAGCCTCTATGATTAAACATAAATTTGTTTCTGATTCCTCCAACTTGGGTAACCTGTTTTACAAGATGACATTTTATAAGAAAGTCTGGAGAATAACTAAGAAAACTGAGAAATTAGTAAGATTGCATGCGCCTGTTCTGTCTAACCTTGATTCCAGGGGAGATTGGTCGGTCACAGAAGGTGCACTGGATGCACACATAGAGGGAGGAGGCCAACATGCAAGAGACGACACGGAGGTCAAGGAGCACCTCGACTCATCATCCGATGCAGCAAGTTCCTCGCATCAACATGTTGGACATGTGGAGCCTCCACGCTTTTCTTCTGCACAGGAACTTTACTATGACTACTCCATGAATTATCCACCGGCGAGAAACAGCGACCCTCGTTGGGGTTGAACTCCACTTAGGCCAAAAGCCTAAGCTTGGGGGGAGGTATACCAGCATCACTCATTCTTTGCATATTATGATTGCTGGATACTTGTACATACTTGTTTAGTCTCTTTGAGTGGTTTTCTAATAAGAGGAAGATGATATTTGGGGAAGTGCTGCCTGAAAACAGATTCTGGACTGTTACTAGAAAAATTCGTGCGCACAGCCAGAACGTTATTTTGAGCTGCCAATTTTTGTGCAGGTTCCCCAGGTTGTTATCTAACTTTCATTAGTTGAACACTTTTCGAGCTGAGCAACGTAAGATTTTTGTAAAAATCGATTTCTGTACTGCTGTCAGGTTTTGGCAGATTTCTGCCATCTCGCTTTTCTGTGTTTCTTTTAGTTTGCTATTTCTTGTTCTTGCTTTGTTTCTTTCCCAAAACATAAAAAGACCAAAAATATTTCTGTTGTTTCTCTTCACCATTTGTTTGCTTTGGTTTCTTGCATTTGTTTCGCTTTATTTGCTATTGCTAGTTTGCTATAAGAAAACCCAAAAAGATTTTGCTTTGTTTGTTTGTTTCCTTTTGATCTTGTTTCTAATTCGAAAACACCAAAAATATTTGCTGTTCTTCTTTGATTCTGTAAAGTTCTTTATGAGTTCAATGGTCTTCGGTGGCTGGAGCGTGGTTTTCATTTCATATTATCCAAGCTGCACAAGTGAAAAGGCAATAATGACGATCTACGACAATTGGATTGTGGTGAGAGGCTGGTATGAACTCTATTTGTTTTCATTTTTGTACATATACTCATCCATGTGAGCATGCTTAGTTGGTTCATGTGAGGTATATGTTATTTGAGAAAGTCTAGTAGTTTATGATCTCTCATGTTTAGCTCCAATTTATTAATATGAGTAGCATGTCATGGATGCTTGCTCGCATTGTTTTATTCATAAGTAAATATGGCATTGTGGTATCCTCCTCTGAATAATTCATTTATATCGACTTGGCACATGCTCACGCATGCATATGACTGAACAAAAAGTCAATTAAGCCTCGATGATCTATATTGCTTCAGAGTTCTTGTATCACTTTTATGCCTCCGTTAATTTATTTTGCCGCAAGCATGATTATGACAGTTACTGCTCTCTTGATTTGTCGCTCCCTAGTCTATTGCTAGCCTTCACTTGTACTGAGCGGGAACGCTGCTCGTGCTTCCAAACACATGAAAACCAAGTTATCCCAGAGTGTCCACCATAAATACCTATGCATGGCATTTCAAACCATTCCAAGTAAATTCTCATGCGCTACCTTTAAAACCTTCAAAATGCTTCTCAATTTGTGTTTATGTTTCATAGCTCATGAGGAAGTATGTGGTGTTTAGCTTTCAACCTTGTCATTTACTTCTGACGGACTCTCATATGGACTAGTGGCACATCCGCTTATCCAATAATTTTGCAAAAAGAGCTGGCAATGGGATTCCCAGTCCCGAATTAATTAACTTAAATAGACACTCCTCCATGGTTTGTGATTGGTGGACGGCACCCGAAGATTCGGTTAGCCATGGCTTGTGTAAGCAAAGGTTGGGGGGAGTGTCATCATCATAAAACTAAAATAAAAAGGCACTCCTTCATGGTATGAGATTGTTGGCAGGCACCCGAGGATTCGGTTAGCCATGGTTTGTGTAAGAAAGGTTGGAAGGAGTGCCAAATAAATATGCAATAATTCATGGGAGCCGCTCTTGGGAGTCCGGTTGGCGAGGTAGTTGGTGTACCCATTACCATTCGTTGACAACAACAAACACCTCTCAAAATAATTTTACTCCTGATTTCAAAAATGAAAAGCTCTAGCGCATGTTAATCCCTGCTTCCCTCTGCGAAGGGTCGATCTTTTACTTCTATGTTGTGTCTCCATTATTTCTTTGAGCACTATCTTGAGAGCACAACTGTCATTCTTAGTATAATATGCTTGTCTCAAAATATGATTGATTGTGGTATAATTTTGATGCTTTTATCTTCGACAATCACTACTTCTAGTCTTTCTATGAACTCCAGAGGTGCCCGGGCATTTATGTTTTGCCAATCAAATACAGGCAAGCGAGATACCACTTTATCATACTCTCTTATGAACATTGCAATCTTGCTTATATACATGATTCATGATGCTTATTATTAATTGTTGGTACCTCTCCATGATTGACATAGCTGTTAGATGATCTTATTTGCATGTACCTCATTATGAACTGCTTAAGTATTAGCCATAGCATGAGAATATATACATCATATGAGCAAATGTGTTCGTGAAAGTTCTTTTATCGCTCAGTTGTTAACTGAATTGCTTGAGGACAAGCAATAAGCTAAGCTTGGGGGGAGTTGATACGTCCAAAACGTATCTACTTTCCCGAACACTTTTGCTATTGTTTTGCCTCTAATTTGTGTATTTTGGATGCAACTAACACGGACTAACGCTGTTTTCAGAACTGTTACAGTGTCTCGTTTTTGTGCAGAAATCCAACTTTCGGGAAAATCCTCGGAATTTATGCAGAAGGCCCTATTTTCCAAGAATACTGACGGAGCCAGAAGGACAATTAAGGTGGAGGCCCGAGGGCCCCACACCATAAGGCGGCGCGGCCTAGGGAGGGCCCGCGCGGCCCTATGGTGTGGCCCCCTCGGCCGGCCTCCGACGCCCTCCTTCGGACTACTTATTGGCCTCGACCTAAAAACGCACGGGGAGAAGTCGAAGTCGCCAGAAACCCTCCAGAACGCCGCCACATCGCGAAACTCCGTCGCGGGAGCCAGAAGTCTCCGTTCTGGCACTCCGCCGGGACGGGGAATTGGAGGAGATCACCGCCATCATCACCGCCAACGCCTCTACATCAACCAGCCATGTTTCCCCCATCCATGAGTGAGTAATTCCCCCGCTGTAGGCCGAAGGGGATGGTAGGGATTGGATGAGATTGGTCATGTAATAGCATAAGATTGTTAGGGCATAGTGCCTAGTGTCCGTAATTGGTACTTTGATGATATTGTTGCAACTTGTTATGCTTAATGCTTGTCACTAGGGCCCGAGTGCCATGATCTCAGATCTGAACATGTTATTGCTTCATCAAGATATTCATTGTTTATGGTCTTACCTATAAGTTGTATACACATGTCGCTGTCCGGAACCAATGGCCCCGAAGTGACAAGAATTGGGACAACCGGAGCGGATGGTACTGATGTGAGGATCACATGTGTTCACGGAGTGTTAATGCTTTGCTCCGGTACTCTATTAAAAGGAGTACCTTAATATCCAGTAGTTTCCCTTGAGGCCCGGCTGCCACCGGCTGGTAGGACAAAAGATGTTGTGCAAGTTTCTCATTGCGAGCACGCACGACTATATATGGAACACATGCCTATTGATTGCTTTGTACTTGGACACCGTTTTATTATTATCTGCAAATGCCCTGCTATGATTGTTACATGAGTTTCTCTCATCCGTGCAACGCCCGTCATCCGTCCCCGTGCCTACAGTATTTTAATCCTGCTGTTTACTAAAATCACTACTGCTGTCTTTGTTACTCTGCTGCTGTTATTTCACTATCTCTTGCTATAAAGCTGACCTCTTGATAAACTCTTGCGAGCAAGTCTGTTTCCAGGTGCAGCTGAATTGACAACTCCGCTGTTAAGGCTTCCAAGTGTTCTTTATCTGCCCTTGTGTCGAATCAATAAATTGGGTTTTACTTCCCTCGAAGACTGTTGCGATCCCCTATACTTGTGGGTCATCATTATGCCAAGTAAAGTCTTTGATAGTAAAGTCAATACTAGATTTGGATTACTGCGCAGAAACAGATTTCTTGCTGTCACGAAATTTAGCAGCCCCTTCTGTAGGTAACTCAGAAAAATCTTCCAATTTACGTGCGTGATCCTCAGATATGTACGCAACTTTCATTCAATTTGAGCATTTTCATCTGAGCAAGTTAAGTGCCCCAGAAAAATTCGTCTTTACGGACTGTTCTGTTTTGACAGATTCTACCTTTTATTTCGCATTGCCTGTTTTGCTATGTTTGATGGATTTCTTTGTTCCATTAACTTTCAGTAGCTTTGTGCAATGTCCAGAAGTGTTAAGAATGATTATGTCACCTCTGAATATATGAATTTTCAATTATGCACTAACCCTCTAATGAGTTTGTTTTGAGTTTGGTGTGGAGGAAGTTTTCAAGGGTCAAGAGAGGAGGATGATACAATATGATCAAGAAGAGTGAAAAGTCTAAGCTTGGGGATGCCCCCGTGGTTCATCCCTGCATATTTTAAGAAGACTCAAGCATCTAAGCTTGGGGATGCCCAAGGCATCCCTTCTTAATCGACAACTTATCAGGTCACCTCTAGTGAAACTATATTTTTATTCCATCACATCTTATGTGCTTTACTTGGAGCGTCTGTTTGTTTTTGTTTTTGTTTTTGTTTGAATAAAATGGATCCTAGCATTCTTTATGTGGGAGAGAGACACGCTCCGCTGTTGCATATGAACACATGTGTTCTTAGCTTTACTGTTAATGTTCATGGCGAAGGTTGAAACTGCTTCGTTCATTGTTATATGGTTGGAAACAGAAAATGCTTCATGTGGTAATTGGTATAATGTCTTGAATAATTTGATACTTGGCCATTGTTGTGCTCATATAGATCATGTTTAAGCTCTTGCATCATGTACTTTGTACCCATTAATGAAGAACTACATTGAGCTTGTTAAAATTTGGTTTGCATGATTGATCTCTCTAGAGTCTAGATATTTTCTGGTTAAGGTGTTTGAACAACAAGGAGACAGAGTAGAGTCTTATAATGCTTGCAATATGTTGATATGTAAGTTTTTCTGTACCGTTTTATACTTGAGTTTGCTTCAAACAACCTTGCTAGCCTAGCCTTGTATTGAGAGGAATTCTTCTCGTGCATCCAAATCCTTGAGCCAAAAACTATGCCATTTATGTCCACCATACCTACCTACTACATGGTATTTCTCTGCCATTCCATAGTACATTACTTGAGTGCTACCTTTAAAATTCTATTCTTTGCCTTTACCATATATAGCTCATGGGAAAATAGCCTTAAAAACTATTGTGGTGAAGAATATGTAGCTATGTATCTTATTTCTTAATAAGTTGCTTGTTGAGCGGTAACCATGTTTCTGGGGACGCCATCAACTTTTACACCTTTGTTGAATATCATGTGAGTTGCTATGCATGTTCGTCTTGTCTGAAGTAAGGGCGATTTTCATGATCAAATGGTTTGAGTATGCATATTGTTAGAGAAGAACATTGGGCCGCTAACTAAAGCCATGAATCATGGTGGAAGTTTCAGTTTGGACAACTAATCCTCAATCTCTTATGAGAATATTATCTGTTGTTGAATGCTTATGCATTAAAGAGGAGTCCATTATCTGTTGTCTATGTTGTCCCGGTATGGATGTCTAAGTTGAGAATAATCAAAAAGCGAGAAATCCAATGCGAACTTTCTCCTTAGACCTTTGTACAGGCGGCATAGAGGTACCCCTTTGTGACACTTGGTTGAAACATATGTTATGCAATGATAATCCATGTTAATCCAAGCTAATTAGGACAAGGTGCGAGCACTATTGGTAATCTATGCATGAGGCTTGCAACATATAAGATGTCTTATACATAACACATATGATTTATTACTACCGTTGACAAAATTGTTTCTATGTTTTCAAAATGAAAAGCTCTAGCACAAAAATAGTAATCCATGCTTCCCTCTGTGAAGGGCCTATCTTCTACTTTATTGTTGAGTCAGTTTACCTACTTCTTTCTATCTTAGAAGCAAACACTTGTGTGAACTGCGTGCATTGATTCTTACATGTTCACCTATTGTACTTGTTATATTACTTTGTGTTGACAATTATCCATGAGATAAACATGTTGAAGTTGAAAGCAACTGCTGAAACTTATATCTTCCTTTGTGTTGCTTCAAAGCTTTCTACTAAGAATTCATTGCTTTATGAGTTGACTCTTATGCAAGTCTTATTGATGCTTGTCTTGAAAGTACTATTCATGAAAAGTCTTTGCTACATGATTCAATTGTTTACTCATTGTCTTTACCATTGCTTCGAATCGCTGCATTCATCTCATACGCTTTACAATAGTATTGATCAAGATTATGATAGCATGTCACTTCAGAAATTATCCTTGTTATCGTTTACCTACTCGAGGGCGAGTAGGAACTAAGCTTGGGGATGCTTGATACGTCCCAAACGTATCTATAATTTCTTATGTTCCATGCTACTTTTATGATGATACTCACATGTTTTATACACACTTTATGTCATTATTATGCATTTTCCGGCACTAACCTATTGACGAGATGCCGAAGAGCCAGTTGCTATTTTCTGCTGTTTTTGGTTTCAGAAATCCTACAAAGGAAATATTCTCGGAATTGGACGAAATCAACGCCCAGGGTCTTATTTTTCCACGAAGCTTCCAGAAGATCGAAAGGATTACAAAGTGGGGCGACGAGGCGCCGACACCACAGGGCCACGCGGCCAAGGGTGGGGCCGCGCCGCCCTATGGTGTGGGGCCCTCGTGCCTCCACCAACCCTACCCTTCCGCCTACTTAAAGCCTTCGTCGCGAAAACCCCAGTACCGAGAGCCACGATACGAAAAACCTTCCAGAGACGCCGCCGCCGCCAATCCCATCTCGGGGGATTCAGGAGATCGCCTCCGGCACCCTGCCGGAGAGGGGAATCATCTCCCGGAGGACTCTTCATCACCATGATCGCCTCCAGATTGATGTGTGAGTAGTTCACCCCTGGACTATGAGTCCATAGCAGTAGCTAGATGGTTGTCTTCTCCTCATTGTGCTATCATGTTAGATCTTGTGAGCTGCCTATCATGATCAAGATCATCTATTTGTAATGCTACATGTTGTATTTGTTGGGATCCGATGAATATGGAATATTATGTCAAGTTGATTATCAATCTATCATATATGTTGTTTATGTTCTTGCATGCTCTCCATTGCTAGTAGAGGCTCTGGCCAAGTTGATACTTGTAACTCCAAGAGGGAGTATTTATGCTCGATAGTGGGTTCATGCCTCCATTGAATGCAGGACGATGTGAGAAAGTTCTAAGGTTGTGGATGTGCTGTTGCCACTAGGGATAAAACATCAACGCTTTGTCTAAGGATATTTATGTTGATTACATTACGCACCATACTTAATGCAATTGTCTGTTGTTTGCAACTTAATACTGGAAGGGGTTCGGATGATAACCTGAAGGTGGACTTTTTAGGCATAGATGCATGCTGGATAGCGGTCTATGTACTTTGTCGTAATGCCCTGATTAAATCTCATAGTACTCATCGTGATATATGTATGTGCATTGTTATGCCTTATTTATTTGTCAATTGCCCAACTGTAATTTGTTCACCCAACATGCTATTTATCTTATGGGAGAGACACCACTAGTGAACTGTGGACCCCGGTCCATTCTTTACATCTGAAATACAATCTACTGCAATACTTGTTCTTTACTGTTCTTCGCAAACATACATCATCTTCCACACTATACATCTAATCCTTTGTTTACAGCAAGCCGGTGAGATTGACAACCTCACTGTTACGTTGGGGCAAAGTACTTTGATTGTGTTGTGCAGGTTCCACGTTGGCGCCGGAATCCCTGGTGTTGCGCCGCACTACACTCCGCCACCAACAACCTTCACGTGTTCCTTGACTCCTACTGGTTCGATAACCTTGGTTTCTTACTGAGGGAAAACTTGTCGCTGTACGCATCACACCTTCCTCTTGGGGTTCCCAACGGACGTGTGCCTTACACGCCATCAGGCAGCGGCCGCTCTCTCCCCCGACGTGCATGGCCACGGCGGCCTCCTCCATCGTGCATGGCCGCGGAAGCCTCCCCTGTTGTGCTCCGTGGTGTAGGCGGAGCTAGACCCTGGCTGTGGAGCGGTAGCACGCCTCTGCGCGAGCGCTGAATCGTGCACTTGCGTGCCAAGGCCCTTCCCCTCAGCCACCTCTTGCAGCTCGGAGGTCTTCACGACAAGTTTGAATGCCTCCTCTTTGTCCAACCTGGGTGGCATGCGGGGGAGTTGGTCCTCCATGCCCTCTTCATTGGACTGCTTATAGCGAGGTAGCCTAGATAGTTGTCCATGTTGTCCCATACCTCCTCTCTCGGGACATGCTCGTCGA
This sequence comes from Lolium perenne, assembly GCF_019359855.2. Lineage (NCBI taxonomy): Eukaryota > Viridiplantae > Streptophyta > Magnoliopsida > Poales > Poaceae > Lolium > Lolium perenne. The sequence continues at coordinate 142,382,907 of NC_067248.2, read as the reverse complement.
AGAAGAGTTCCTCCCCTCCTCCCCATCTTGACATCTACGGGCAGGCTAACGCTGTTGTCGTATTCATCATCGTCAAGAAACCCGACGCGGCGCTGCGGATCCGACTCTACGTTGTGGCATGTGTCCCACATCACCGAGTCGAGGCTGTAGGTGACGTCCGCGAGTAGATCAGGAGGCAGGAGGGCCCAGCACAAGATCTCCACTCGCCGAATCCTAGTGCGACAACGGCAGCACTGCCACCTTACATGCGTTGAGGTGCCAGCCACCGAGAAAGTGCACATCGTCCCACCCGGCAGATATGTTGTGTTGGTATAGTGCCCGCGCCACCTCGACGGTGATGTTGACGCGGACACGCATTGGCTTGGGCCGTGAGGACCTGGCTTCATCGCCGTGCTTCATCTTCTTCCATGGCCAACCCTTGCCCATGGTCCTCTCGCCCCTTTCGTTGCCGGCGTTCTGGAGACAAGAGGGGATGTAAATAGAAGTGGTTTGGACCGCTGTGGGCGAAGGTTGTCACGGTCGCATACCTTTAAAAGGACACTGACGTGGCTGCCATTGATGGTGGTGCAAAGGCCCGGAGGTGGCCGCTAGTCCTAGCACACACGGAAGGCGAAGCGAGGCCATTGATGATGGCATAGAAGGTCCAACGCATGGAAGATGAAATGAGGCCATTGATGGCAGTTCAGAAGGGCCAACATTGAAGACGGAGCGGCCCACTGCTAGGTGGGCTTGGGCCGAAGAGGGAAGACATGCACGGTCCGCGTTGCGTCTACGACAACACATTTGCAACCCAAATTTGGGCTTGGAATGGGTCATCGCTGACACGTTGGTCTATCTCCATCGAGCCGCTGGGTTGGGTTTTGATGTGTGCATGTCCGCGCAGACCAAAACGGACCGCGGCGGTCCGTTTGGGTCGGGCTGCTAGAAATACCCTCAGATCCACCTTGAGTTTGACAGCATTTTATGATTATTAATGAAAGTTCAGGTGTACATCTTGTACCACCTCTGTTTCGAAATATAAGTCTTTTTAGAAGGATAATTTATAGCTTTCTAAAAAGTCTTGCATTACTAAAGAAATTAATATGTGTAGAGTGAAAGCACATTAAGCCCTTGTAGTTGCTCTCTCTATGAAATTGAGAAAATCGATTTTACGAGTTGACACTAGTCAGGGTTAACATAATAACATTACAACAGCGGCACATAAAAAAAACATTACAACATTAGAGTAAGGGGCTGTCTTCTTGCAGAAGCTCAGACCTTAGTTCACCGGTGGTTGAAGCTTATAATGAACGTGCGGATCTCCATGGGCCCGAGCTGGACGATGAGCTTGGAAGGATCCACAGGCCCTCCACGGACCACATTTTGGTCGGGGAGAGGCCCTTCCACCTTCCATTTCAGCCTCTTCTTCTCCATGGCAGCGCGCTCTTGGTTTGCTGATAGGTTTGTTTCGATGATCTTGCCAATCTAGATCATTGGAATTGGAAAAGGATTGAGAATATTGATGAAGATTGAAATGGTGTAAATTTAAACAAGTTTAACAAACAAAACCTTTCTATCTCGGAATACTCTTCTGAGGTCGACGCTCGATAGAGCAGAAAGATCCTTATGTTCTCCAGCCTATATGCACCGGACACGAATTACAATCGAAAATTATGATCTTAGCTGGAGGGAGGGAAAGAAAGGGAACAAGAATGAAACCTCATATAGGTGAGCCAACCGAAGCAGAACACTTGCATCTTCAAGCTCCTGTAAAATGGTCAAATTATTATTAACCGAAGCAGAAATACATTTTCTTCAATTTTTCAGGAAAAATGAATTACCTAGACTAATGCAGAAATATCCAAATAAATGTAAAATACTACACTACGGTCATCAATCTCTTGGTCAGTCCATAGTTTTTTTTTTTTTTTTTTTGCTAAGTCATGGTTCACAAACTGTACATTGTAGCCATGTACTATATTAAATCATTTTCTAGAATGAGCAGCATCTTCAGTTCTCCTAGGAAGGACATACCTCAAGGGTAATCAATGCAACATTATCAGGTAAGCTGTAAGTCGGATCCATTGCCGAGAATTTGGGAACATGCGAGCTCACCCAATCGCCTCTATCCTGAATAAACGAGTAGGGGAATGTTCAAAACAAGAATAACCTACTGCAGAATGTGAGAGTGACTGCTAGATCAACCATGAGTAATACAAACTCCATACTGTACCTGCTCTGAGAAAGCAACGAGAAGAGGGGAGTATATTTCCTGGCCGAATGTACGACGCCACCTAGCTCCTTCTCCCCGTGGGTCAAATTTCATATAGTATTTTCCTTGAATCTGTCAATATCATAATAAGTTGCTTTAAATGCTACTTATGCACAACACTGTGTGCTTGTAAATGTAATACTATACCAAATTGATCTGTAATGCCACACGAAATATATCTCAATATATGTGCCAACATGATTCGGTAAGATGTAAATTGCATCCTCTATGAAGATAAGTTGATCAGGCCAATTGTTTAGATAATGGTTGACCAAGGCAATAGGTTATAACTAGTGGTATTTGTTTCATGCCATAAATTCGTCCGAGTAGAGAAAAAATTGTTTTGACTTCTCAGGAAACGTATCTCCTTTTACTTACAACTAGTCCTTCGCATTGATCATTGACACAGACAGGTTCATCTAATGCTTCGGCAACACCACGGCCGTCATCATAGACTAGCCTCCTACAGTGAGTAAGAAGGATTTTAAAAAGAATATGTAGAAAAGGGGAAATACTAAATTATGAAAGAAGTAGCAAAATACTGGACAGAGATTTTTGGCTCTTGGACACTCCTGCTATTTAAAAAAAAATTAAAAATCACATTTATGTGTTTCAAAAAAATTATAAAAAAATTATGGTGTAGCAATGAATTATTTCATAAACATGCAAAATTTCAATTTCAAATACAAAATATTCTAGGCTGCACAAAAATGATAAACGTGTGGATATGAGTATGCATATTTCAAATCTCTAAATTTCAACAGATTTTGTCTTTTTTGTGTATCCTACAATATAAAGAATTTCATATTAAAATTTTACATGCTTGTAGGTTACGTCATTTCTATGCCTAGATTTATTTTTAGATTTTTTTGAAACAAATATGTATGATTTTCGATTTTTTTAAATAGCAAGAGCATTGGTGCCCAAGAGCCAAATCACTTTTCGCAAAATACTGCACAACTGTGCTCCTTGACGATGTACCTGTGCAGCATTAGCTCTATCTGCCCATCCTTTATGCTGGAACCTCCAACAGACCTGTCTACAAGTATGGACAACTCCTTGCCACCATCTTCCACATAAATGCCAAGATTAACCTGAAATGAATACAGTATCATCAATCTGCGCATAAATCAGTGCAACACAATCTTCAAATAAAATGCAGAATAATCTACAGATATAAAAATATTGGAAAAACTATGAAATAACTTGGCTCTATACATTGTAAATTCTCGGTCATTTATAATCACCAATAACCCCTTGTCCCCTTACCTACCAATGTACTCCAAAGACCACTAAATGTTACTCCCTCCATTCACTAATACAAGACGTTTCAGTTAACTGATTTAGTTTGCCAAAATGTCTTATATTAGTAAAAAGAGAAAGTACTTTATTATGCCATGGAGATTTCAACTGGTACCTTAGTAAAGGACTAGTCCTAACGAAAGACAGTTTGGCTAAGTTTAATTGGTAGGGTAGCAAGAAGTATCTGTTCTGTGATTGCAACCAAACGATCAACCACCTTTTTTTATCCTACTATATCCTTTTGAGGTGTTATTATGGAAAACCGTGCAGTTCACTTTCAATATACCACCACCTATCACTATCAGTATCTGAAATGCCCTACGCCTTGCTCGGACCAGACCCTCCCCTCCCCGAAACCCTACCCTCCCCTGCCGCCACCCTCCCGGGCGGCAGCGGAGGCCCCTAGGCTCCAGCCCCCAGCGGACCCTCATCCCCCACCCCTCAGGCCACCGCTGCTGCCGTCTCCAATGGCGGTGGCGGCGCCCCTCCCACCGAAGGACGATAGGGTGGAGAGGGCTTCCGCGGCGGCGTATCATGGGAAGCGATGAGGCGCAGGCTGAGGACACCGGGCATCATGGGAGGCAATGAGGCGCATCATGGGAGGCAATGAGGCACAACCTGATGCACTTCGCCGGTCGCCATGGAGGAGTGGGTGGAGCGTGGCGGCTTTCGCCCCCGGCGGCGGATCAGCAGTGGCGGCGATCTACGCATGATTTGGGTCCTCTTGGACCCAATCAACGCATGATCCATGGCTTTTGCCAAGCCATCGTCGGTGCTCCGTGCCGCCTTTTTCTTCTCTGGTGATTCGGCAGGAGTGACTGGCGGCGTGGGGGCTGCTGGTCTAGCTTTGATGGTGGTGGTCCTCGGGTTTCTCTCATGCGAAGATGAAGACCTGCCGGAGGCCAGTCTACCTTGATCTGTCTGGAGTGATGAGTTCCGGAAATCTCTGCGGGCGAATGGAACAGTGCATCTTTTGCCTGGAGTTTGCTGGATCGGGTGGTATTCGGTCGCGCGCACCCATGCTTTTATTCCGACCGTTTGGTTCTGCAGGGAGCGGCGCGAAGCTCTATTATGTGCTGACATCAAGTGACTTTTTGGTCCATGGTGAAGTCAGAAGAAGGAATATCATGAAGGCTGGATTGGAGGACTAGCTAAGGGAGGTTCAAGTCTCCGCGATGTTGAGGGACTTGCTTGGCGTTCCAGGCTCCGCAGCAGTGGTATGAAAGTGGGGGCGACAACACAGGTGAAGTTCCGAGTCCTACCTTTCAGGGTGAAAACCCAAGGTCTGGCCTTAACTGGTTGTTCATGGCAACGACTTTGTTGGAGGCATTATTTTGAGAGTGGGGACTATCTTCAGGGCGACGACGGCGCTTGTGCACCGTTTCCTTCTTGGAGGCGTCGCTTTTGGAGATTCTGTATTTTAGGTGTTGTCTTGGTGGTGGATGTATTGAAGCTTGCTAGGTCTGGGAACTGGGATGCTGTAGCGGGACTTTTGTTTCTTAGTTTTCTTTTCTCTTTCTTGGCTGTGTGCATCCGTACTGCTCTTAGGGTGTTGTGTTGTTGCAGAGCCTAGGTGTAATTGGTATCTTTTAATATTAATATATTCCCTTTATCGAAAAATCAGTATCTGAAATATGTCAGGGAACTGGTTGAGAGGAGTTAGCAAGTCAATAAAGTCACATATCCACGTTGGGACGTGGGGTGGGTCCTTTAGCTTATTCTATTTGGAACCACCGTAGCGATATTGTCTTCAACAATGAAAAATCTTGTAATTTTTTGCAGTTTGTCCAAAATATCACCTATCGGATCTTTACGTGGTCCTCACTTCACCGTAAACTCTGGGTGAACCTACGGAGATGGTCGAATGGGCTTTGTTCAACCAATTTGGTTGGCGGTTTAGGAATAAGATTAGCTATGCACGAGTGCTTTTTATAATACTGTTTCTGGGATGACGTGGGCTTAGCCCAGTGGTTGGGGTCGCAGTGGCGTACCCTAACGACCGGAGTTCGATTCCTGTCATGGACGAATTTCGGAATTATCACGCCAAGTCCCGCTTCTACTATATCAAAAAGTGTCTAGTTCCTGCTAGACACGGTTTCATTTGTTTTTATAATACTGTTTCTGGGAGAAGGATCCCGTGTGTATCTTTTTACTTTACAACTTTGAACCTCCATAAACTTTGTTATAAATGGGTTGTGTGCATCAACCAATGCAGAAGTTGGGGTTTTTGCCTCCTTTAAAAAAATTAAAGTACAAAAACAAAAAGGAAATACTAATGCCACCAGTTGAAGAGAGCTGATTTAGCTGGCATCAAATGTTTGCTACCATCTTCAAGTAGAACCAATAAAAAACATAATGACTTTAAGATAACCCAAACATCCTCTAAGAAAAATGACCAAAAAAACCAAATCAAGTAAAAAGTCCATAAACTGAGTAAAAAATGCCAAGTGAACTACCGCTTTCAATAATTGACTCAATGATAAAAAAAATATGAAATAAACCAATTTATAATGCTGCTAAACTTCCTTACTGAAAACATGACACATGACACATCACACAGTAGCTTACAGGATGTTATATCAGAGGAATAGCTTACAGGATAATAGTTTCCAGCAACAGGTTGGTGCACTTCGAGCTTCCAGTCCGAGCGATAATCTCGTACCTGGAGGAAAAAGGCAACATATATCTTAATATAAGTATGACATAATTGTGAACCATTACAATACTTATTTTCACTCCATCATCCTTTCGGACATGTTTTCAGTAAAGGAGCACTGTAATCGTTAACATTTTTACATGTCAACTATTTTTACGTTCACAGTATATTTATAAGAAAATACAATAAATATGTGTTGTCTAGAGATCAGATAAACTTCCGATTCATCATACCCTTTTGATGAAGTCACGACCACTGGAATCGGTATAAAATGTTCTGTTTGTTGCCATGTTTGTAACTATTTCAGTTGCTAGTTCCTTTCCATTTCCATCGTCTACTGGTATTGGTCCAATCTATGAATAAGAACATTTAGTCATAATATGATTAAAACTGCAATTGGAAAAAAATTGAGGAGCAAATTATGATGGAAAATATGAAGCCCTTGAATAGGAAACCAACGGTGAATTTTATTGACAGAGCACTCACTATGAATTCGGTTTCCACATAGTCCTTTCCCTTGTAAACTCTAGTGATCTGTGCAAAGGAGAGAAACCCATAAATTTCTGAGTCCAAGTTGTACAATATTCATAATGAATACCATCACAAGCAAAGGGCTATTTTCACTTGAAACCTTAAGATGTGGATTGTGGAACAAAACGAAGCAACTAAAAGCTATGGAGTGGGCATTAAGAGACAATAAAGTTTCATATTAACAACCTGATATATCCATGAATTGATCTGCTGATGAACTTCATCCAGTATGGGCCCACGCAGAATTGTGAGAGGAACCTTTCAGTGGGAAACATAGAACTGAAGTAAGATGACTGTTGATACATCCTTAAGATTCTTAACATATGCTGGTGATGTATAATGTTATTCTAGAGATATTTTGATCCCTTCATCATACCTGGACACCAGTCTTGATAGGAACGGTATCTTTAGGGCGAAATATGTATGCTCCAGAATTCTACAATACAGGAAAAATGTAAGAAAACACCGGTAAAGTAATTGCTACTTTTGGGATAAAAATGGAAATACTTGTAAAACATCTAGTGCACCTGTGTGTCACCTCCACTTCCATCATCTCCTATGTAATACTTGTACTTCTGCTCGAAATTTGCTTCAACCTTGAAATATGTTAGTGGTGTATGAGTACGATTGATTTTAGATCACAAGTATTAGTAAAACTTGATATGTCCATATGAAAATTTATATAACTTGGGGTAATCTTGTGAGTTAAAAGAAAGGAAGACATAAGTTGTTCTCGATTGAGAATAATACTGGACTTTGGCAAATTACCCTAGTCTTGCTATCTGAATACACAGATAATGCCCCAGCTGCATTGTATTGAAGTTTCAAATGCCCTTGCCCAACTTGACAATTGCTACTTTTATTTCCCTGGGAGTAAAGAGTGGACGTCGAAGAGACAGATTCTGCAAAGTATTCACAAAAGAAAAAGTGTCAAGCTTTTGAGTAATTCTTCCTGGTATCGGTACATATCAGGATGAAAGACAGGAATTCACCTGATCTCTTCCCACTCGAAACAAAATAAGTGTTGAAACCAAGTGGTGGTACAGAAGCAGGGAAAGCAAGCCAAAATTTTGGTTTTGCAGCAGGTGATGTACCCAAGTAAGCCTTTGTATATTTGTCCCGTATGTTCAATGAGGAATTAGCTATGGGCAGAAGTTGCGATTCAATTACTCTTCCCTCAGAATCATGAACAACAACTGAGTCACTCATAACCTGTTAATTCCATAAATTGCCGCATTCAGTTTCATCCTAAAGGGGATCAGACTCATGGTAGTGGTCTTATTCATTAACTGAACACATATTATGTAAATCCAAAATAGATGGATGTATGTCTTTGCAATATGGACGGATCTGTGAATGGGAAAACGTAAACCAACAAAAAAAATTGTGTTCCAGGAAACAAAAAGTGCATACTGGTATGCGAAGGACATCCTCTCGCTTCCATCCAAGAGAGTTGTATACAAGAACAACCTGCAGGAGAGATTTGTATCACGAGTGAATTGAAAACATAATACAAATGTCATCCTAAAAAGAGTCATGCATGAGTTGAAAACAGAACTCACGAGGCTTCTACCCTGAGAGAAGTTCATCTCAGAAGGGGGGCAGTATGTAATGTTTAGGAGAGGACACTGGAAAAAGGTGATATCAGTCCATAGTAAATACTGTAACTCATTTGAAGTAACACGGTAGTTTCGTATCAAGAGAAAAAAAAACCTGCAAACCGACCTGTCCAAAGTTCTTTGTTTTGGACGAACAAAGAGATTTTGAGCCGGACTCACTCAAACAAGCAAGAGAACTCGAGACAAGCTCCTCGGCCTGGAAAAGAAATCAAACCAAATGGATCCATCATATCCTAAACATCTAATATAGGTTTCAACAATTCCCCTGTGAAGCTTACTTTCTGATATCCAATTGATAATCTCTTTGCATAATCATTTGCAACATGTTGCTTCTCTGTTCCTGTAACAGCATCGTGATGCTGAGCAAGAGCTAGAGCATCAGCTAAACTATCGGTTGTGACACCTGAGTTGCTTCTCCCTTTGAAAAATTCCAGCTGCCTAGCTGCCTGAAAAGTGAAAATATATTGACCTTTATGTAAGCATATGATATGAACTCTACAAAGTGCGCAAGAAGGTAGGTATGTTACATCTGGAGGCAAACATAGTGAAAGAGGGAGTAAAGACTACCAAGTAATATCCGCTCATCAAGCGGACATATTGTTTTAAGGCAGGTCTGCTTGTGAAGTAACCTGTCCAGTATGAATTGGGTTTATCTGCATATCTGGTGGATCAAATATACTCACATGAATGCCAAAGAAGAAAAGCAAAGTCAACCGTACCAATTATGAATACAGAATAGAACATACGGGAAAAAATCATCTGTCTTGAGTGGCCATGCCACATTTGCAGCAAATTTTGCATCAGTGTAAATGGAAGGTGTGGAATACAAAGCATTGACACGGCCATCCTGAGGTATTGGTCAAACAGAAAAAGTATCGTGAGTTCTATAATAATGCTTTTAGTTATTATAGATAAATATTTTGCGTACTCCCTCCGGCCAAAGTTAACTGGCGCAGCTATATACTATGTCCAGTACAAGTTTACTCCGGAGTTGCATCAATTAATTTGCGCCAGAGGGAGTATTTTCCACTTTAAAATGTTCAAAATATATGAAGTTGCATCAATAGCAAGAAACATAAAGCATGGAACCCTTTCTTAAACATTTATGTTCTTATCAAATTAAATGACACAAGGGAAAAAAAATCTAATGCATCCCACGACTAGTACATATATATTACTGTGAGAAGTTTAGCATATTTCAAATATATTGTATGATCCATAACCGAAACAATTATCATGGTATCTCGAAAGATATGATTATGTAGTGCAGTGAAATTTTATTTATGTTTTATGCTTTATGTGTTAGGATTGAAACTTCACAATAAAATGGATGTCTGCGTGTCAATGGATCCATCAATTCTGAGGCCGGGGATATAGCCTTTTCAGGAAAAAAAAATCACGATGGAACAAAAAACTAAATACAGAAATATTCCAACTTCAGACCCATCCTTTACCTTATTCACATAGTGAATTAATTTGTCCATCTGTCTGAACCAACTTTCAGCATATTGATATTTGAAGTCTGTACCCATTGTAAACATGATATGGTTTGTCCTTGTGATGTTTGCCTACAAAATAGATAGAAACAAGTTTAGTAAGGATGATCAGCTGTATAGCTGAATGGAACAACTTTAAGTATGAAATGGTACAGTCCAGATAATAATTTTTCAGCACTAATGCAAATAGGTCTCAGTAACATAGAACAACCTTTTCGAAAAAGTAGCATAGAACAAAGCTGCACTCTCAATTTCAGATAACAACTTATGATCAAAGTTTTAAATAGCCGGCTATAGCCTTCCGGGAGACCTGCCGCTGCGGCTATGCCATTTGTAGGCTAAATGAGAAAAAAACCGCTAATAGCTGACTATTGCTCTATTTAGCCCCTATTTAGCATCTAATTTAGCCACTAAACCTCCTGTGTTCAAAATTTCTCTTCTATTTTTTTCAATATAATTAGATAAAACTTGTGAGTTGAATAATTGAATGCGTGTTGCCTTGAAAATTTAAATAAGTTGTATCACTAATCATGTTTGAGTCATAGTTTTCCTCTTCTTTTGGTAAGATGTGATTGAAATATTCCAATTTTTTTAAAAAAGGCTAAATGGAATAGCCCTCTATAACCCGGCTATAGGCTTTTATAACCTCCAAAAAAAATTGCGGCTAAATGAGATAGCCGGCTATTTTAAACTATGCTTATGAATGCAACACCTGGCTGGCCATTCTAATTAAATAAGAAGTTTGTAGTACACATAGGCAGCATAAAACTTCTTGTAATGTATATAACTGGGAAAGATATATATCATCGTAACAGTATGAGCATATGAAACCCTAATGTACCTGTGCCAAAGCTGCAGCAACAAAATCATTCACCCTTCGTTCAACATTGTAATCAAAGAGCTGGGGGTCATCCTGCATTGACAAAAGTGATGAAGTTCGCCTCTGGTGTTGAATATAATGTAATAACTGAAGTTCTCATTCATTTACCTGGACAAGGGGGGATTCATCATCAACTTCAAAATAGAACTCACCAGGTGGTGGTTCATAGTTTATTGGGAAAATACCAGAAAAGATCTGAAAGAAAATGATCAGATTTCCAACATTCAAATAAAATATGGTTTACCAAAATTTGTAGAACAACAATTTTATTTTATGACATTTACAATAGAAAGAAAATGTTACTTACATCATCGGACGACCCGAAGGTCTTGGAACTCCTCCAGACAACTTCCAGTTTTTTTGTTCCCTTCCGTACCTCACGATCTTGGTAATCAATCCGGGAAAAATACAAAGCATCGAACCCGACCTGAAAGATAGTAAAAGATTTGGAACAAGATAATCTTGTGAGATACAATATTGTGAGATATGGACCAAGGTTGTTCTGTATCAAGAGAATCTTGTAAAAAGAACAAAACTAGCACAGGCGAAACAACCAAGACGGGGTAAAAGAATCTTGTGCTCCTAATTGCTTTTATCTAGCTTTGGATGAGATCTTGGCTCCTCAGCATACCTGAACTCTTAAGATAAAGCACTATAATTACATGTACTAACACTCTAACAGTACCTTATCTCAAAAGTTTAGGTATTACTGTATTGCAGAAGTTCAGAACAGCTACGATGAGTGATGCCTAGTTACTATATCATAATGGTACACCGTTGTCATCTTGAGTGTGAAATTCATCTTGTTATGCAAATGGGGAATTCACTATATAAGGAACTTCAGTTTAGTATTTTTCTGTGGAAGCGTCAAAATTGCACGAAAAAATTATGACACAAATGGATAGAATAAGCTACTTGTGCACCGAGGAGATAAGCCTGGACCGCAGAGTGACCAAATGGATCGATCTGCCAGCCAATCCTTGGAATCTGGCCGAACTCCTCCTTGATGAACCTGTGGCCCAGTGTAGTCTGATCTATCATGTCGACGTAGTGTACAGTGGCCTCATCATGCATGCACATGCCCCCATTTCTTCAACATGACAAGCAACAAATATGTCAGCCAATACATAACAGAAACACAACCTAAAAAAGGAAAACTTTGGAGCAAGAAGGAGCATACATGAATTCCAGCCTTCCAGAGCTGACTAGCCCCTTCACGGTATCCTTGGTACTGTTGCTCTGCTGCCTCCACCATCTCTGGAAAAACGCCTACAGATCACAGTACAGAAACTGTTACTGAATAAAAACTCACACCATCGAAACCCAAAAAAGTACACATACTTGCAAATCAACACCGTCCATTTAGATGTAGAATTTCTGATTTACATCTACATATCTTTTTTTTTTTGCTGATTTAGCTACGATTCTTGAAACAAACAGCAAGGAGCAGGATTTTAAATTCTTATAGAAGCAACAAAAAGAAGCTAATTGCTTCCGACCTCAGATTCCTTCTTTTTTACCTTGCTTCCATGTAAATTTATTTACCTGCTCGACGTAGATGAATTTGCGGTTCTTGTCCTTGAGTAGCGCCGGCACCAACGAATCCAGCACGTTCTGCACGCACGCAGCCTGCGACCAGATGTATCCAAATCATGTCCTGCAGTTTTTCATTCCCAAGGTTGTCCGAATGAACTACAGACAGAAATGTAAATGTGGAAGTTCACTGTTCACTGTAAAAATAACGAAAACCTAGCAAGATTTACATGACATGAAAGTATGACACAATTCCAAAGATGCCAGAACAAGGGTAAACAGGCTAATTAAAAACACAAATGGTTAAAAGAAAAACCTCAGGAAACACCAAGTTCTGATTCAACAGACGAACAAGAAACGGTAGAATAAGAAAACACCCAAATCATTTGACAGAAATCCCATAACAACGGTAAGTACTAGTATAAGATACGGAAAAAAAAATGATGGAAAACCTGGATGGAGTTATTGGATCCGACGTAGTACTGGTCCACGGTCTTGAGCCAGCCAACGTCGTCGTGCGTGTGGGGAACCACGTGCACGTTCAGCTTCCCCTTCACCACTCCCACCGATGTGTTGTAGGGGATGTACACCCCATGGGCGGCGCCGCCGGGGCCGAGCAAGACGACGGCGGCGAGGAGAAGGGCGGCTAGCCGCCGGAACGGATACATGGCGTGGCGGGAGCTGCCACACGCCAGGAAAAGATCCTAGAAGAGCGCGAGCGGGGAAGCGGGCGGTTGGTGGCGACCTGTCCGACCGGCGATCGAAGTCGAGTTTCTGAGAGCAGTGTGGGAGCGACGCCCACCTGGCGGCGTGCGAGCTTGCGGAGCCGCGTGGGCGGTTGCGAGCTCCCTAGCCTGTGCCACCTTGGTTTCTGCGGGTATGCAGGATGCCGTTACTTGCTTTTATCCTGTTGAGTGTTGACGAGTATACTATAGCCATTGAGGTCCTCAAATATTTTCCTATTCGTAAACAGGTGAGCTCTATGTTTGAATCTCCTGTCATTCATTCATTGTGCGTATCCAATGATTCTTCTCTCCTCGCTACTATAATTCAATCACATCCTTTTACTAAAATCTCACAAATATTTAGTAAATATATTAGACTAGTCACGGTGCATAGTATCATATAGTAATACCATGCTTATGATACTAGAGTATGATATTATAGTATCATATAGTCACAATGCATACTACCATATGGTAGTATCATGCATAAAGCGCATCTGTTATTAAAAAAACATACAATAGTATCATGCATATGATATTATTGTGTGATATTAGCTCTATAATGTACAATATCATGTACAGTACTAGTATCATAGTTTTATTATATATATTGATTTGTAAAATCTCAACTCAAAATTATATATGTACAAGATCTGTTTGACATTTATTTTTTAAATTTTATATTTATGATACGGTATCTATCTATCATACCACTATGATCTCTCATTAATTATAGCGGCACGTCGCGTGAAATGCATGAATCTACCTACCTCATGGTGGGAACTATTATTGAGACCCTTCCAAAACTTTAATTAAAATCCGCTGGAAGTACAATTAATGAGAGAGACCTGATATGATATTAGCTTTAAAGGGAATGTATAATGGTAGCAAAGATGTGCATTTTCTTACTCCCCCATATCATCTAGAGAATGCAATAGATATAACGCATACGATATATTATTATATCCATCCCTAGCAATAATGACAATTAATTAAATTTTGGTAGAAAATTATCTGGCTAAGGGAAGACATGTGTGGTACAATGAAAAAAATAGTCTTCCTTTATTTTCTAAGAGATAATCCCTCAGCTAAGGGAAGACAATCCTCTCTTTTTTCATTCTCTCTCCTTCAACTAAGCAAAAGTGCGGCGTGGCACCTCTAAGGGAAAGCTCACGTCCATATTGTACGTGCCCTAATGTATGCTATCATGTAGTAGTATCATAGTTTGCTTATATTTATTGGTTTGTAGAATTTTAATGCAAAATTATATACAAGATCTATTTAACATTTATATTTTAGATTTATATGTAATGATACGGTATCTACCTATGATAGCACTGTGATCTCTCTCACTAATTATAGTGACACATCAGCTTTTTATGTACGCAGAATACATAATACAGTCTACGATAGTACTAGTGCTAGGTAGTTTTATGGAAATCTCACAAAGATTTCTAATTTTTTTTGCTACAATCCGCTGGAAATGGTAAGAGCATCACTAGCAGTGACCTCATACTTGCAACCCTCAAAACCAGTTTGAGGGCCGAGAAATTGTGATTTTGAAGGCCCAAAACAGCCGGCGCAGATCAATGCCCTCAAACCAAATATTCTATTTTGAGGGTTGGTTTGAGGGCACTGATCTACACCCCAACCTTCAAACCCTCAAAACAGGATCCGACGGGAGGCAGCGCGGAGGCGGGGCAAGCACAGCGACGTGCGGGGCCGGCCACCGGCGGCGGCCTGTTGTGGGCCGTGGGCGGGCTGCCGCGAGCGGTGGAGGCGGTGGCGGATCCGTGTGTGTGGGAGGCGGCCGATGGCGCGAAAGAGGAGGAGGCGGGGCGAGCTCCGCGGAGGCGGGGCGAGGACAGCCGACGGGCGGGGCCGGCCACCGGCGGTGGGCTGCCGCGAGCGGAGGAAAGCGCGGTGGTGGCTCATCCGTGCGTGGGGAAAGGCGGCCGGCGCGGAAGAGTAGGGGAGGCGGGCGAGCACATCAACAGGCGGGGCTAGCCACCGGCGGCGACCTGTGGGCCGTGGGCGGGCTGCCGCGAGCAGAGGAGGCGGCGGCGGTGGCGGATCCGTGCGTGGGGGAGGCGGCCAGCGGCGCGGAAGAGGAGGGGGTGGGGCGAGCTCCGGGCGGCCGAAATGGGCAGCGGCACGTGGCCATGAGGACGAGGAAGCGAGGAAGATGGCGGTTGCTGAAAATTCACTCCTGCGAGCGAGCGTTGACCAAAAATGAAGGACCCTTCAATTTTGCCTCCCAACCTTGAATAGTGCAGGTCGAGTGGGGATTTGATGGTTCGGCTTTCAAAAAAATTTAAGGGTTCAAGGGTCTGAGGGTTCTATTCTGCGTCTCATTTCGGCGTCAACCCTCAAAAAAAAGTTAATTTAAGGATTTGATCAGTTTAGGATACTGCTAGTGATGCTCTAAGCATCTCAATGGTGTGTAACACCAGATATGTCCTCGTAGAGACGGCATGTCCAAGAATACACCCGCATATAAATGAATGAAAACGAATGCAGATGGGACCGTGGACACTATGAGTCTATGATTCGGGCGCTCAATGTAAGGTAATGCACGTGTGAGAGTCCGCCAAAACAAGATCGGACTCTTCCTAAAGAAAATACAAGATCGGGATAAGGAGATTGATTATTTTAGAGCTTTTATAAGTTGTTGCAAGGTTCCAGCGAATAATAATTGAGATTGTCCTTGTCCACTTGAGAAGTCTTAAAATACTCCTTTGTTGGCAGACCCCAAGTAAATAAAAAGGACTGTAGAAAAAAAAAAACGAGATTGGCTCGTTCTTTTAGAGCTTGAGAAAATAGTAGCAGATCGAGAAATAATCGCTGGCAGATCTACCAGCTGGTTACTTCGTCCCAATCATCGTCTCGAGTCGAGGACCACGCATTTGTTTCCGCACTAGAGGCTGGGGCTGGATCTGAATGATAAGGAACAGTATTCGTTATTCGATCTGGCTGCGCTGCATCAACACCAAAATGGTTGGAAAATATCTCGTTGATCGAGACCTTATCCTCTTATCCATCATGAAGAGAAACTGTTACACATTTGATGTGCTGCACTGCACATTTACTGAATCTAATAGTACAAGATGGATTGAAAACTATAAAGTCTGATGG
The DNA here is from genome assembly GCF_019359855.2 of Lolium perenne. Taxonomy (NCBI): domain Eukaryota; kingdom Viridiplantae; phylum Streptophyta; class Magnoliopsida; order Poales; family Poaceae; genus Lolium; species Lolium perenne. The sequence goes on along the minus strand of NC_067248.2, from coordinate 142,366,779 downwards.
GACAATATTAGAGAGTGTGAAATTCATTAGAAATTCTCAGTCTAGAAAGAGAAGTTGTTCGTTTCAGTTCTCGGTGAAACTCTGCGCAGCGCAGGTCGACATGGAGGTTGCCGGCGATCCTGGCGGCGGGTTCCCAGAGTTGAACGACAACCAGATCGTTCCCAGAGGTCCGCCGCAGCCCGTGTCTATGACCGATGCCGTATCGGGAAGACGTTGCGTAGGCACTAGATTTTGATGTGCGCCTTGGCGCACGGACCTGTGAAGATTGTGTCAAGATTCATTTTATACATTCAGAAACATCAGGAAGTATTAAATAAAATTTGAATAATTATCCGTTTCAAAAATTATTAGTCGGCGAAGAGGAGCAAAAGAACACAACATATCATATGTCTTGTATGAGTCAGTGGCTTTCCTGCAGTCCCTACACGTCTACTGTCTCCTGATCCCTAATCTCGCGCCATGGGACGCCATAGCGTCCACCACTTGATTACAGGCCTAAAGGCAATAGAAATACTGAGAACAGAGAAGTTCAATGAAATCTGAAATTTAATCTCCCTAAAAATAGCACCGTTCCGAGCCAAGTCTTGCTCACTTCCCTTATCACTTGCACCACAAGTTGTGAGTCAATTTGGAACGCGAGAAATACCACCAGATTTGAGCCTGAAATAGTGATTGTAGGCAGGCCTCTGCTTCAGTATGGAGAGCGACCTGCACATGCTCCATATGGCCAGCACCTGAAGAGGCCACAAACCCCAGCTCACCTCTAAACACCCAGACCGAGCCACCAGACGCACTGGCCTGGTCCATATGCTCCCATCAATATTAATCTTCAGAACATTGTGCACCGGTGGCTTCCACTTGATCTCCATAGCAGGTTGCTCTTTCTTCCTTTGTTTGCTGCAGTGTTGTTCAAACTCAGCAGTCAGAGACAGAACTTAATGACAGACTGAATCCAAGGAGGACGTGGATTCACCGGCAGTGCATTTGTTCCTCACTTGCCACCAGACCGTAAGCAGGGCAACACATCTCATCTTCTCCTATTCATTGGCAGAAAGAATCTGTGCAATAACATATTTGGCATCAAGACAAGACGGCAGCTTAGCTCTGATGGGTTCAGATTCTTCCATAATGCACACACAGGCTTGCACTCGAGAAAGAGATGGCCACCGTCTTCATTAAATCTGGAGCACATGGGGCATAAAGGATTAATCTCAATGCCTCTCCTAAGAATATTCTAGCAATGGGGGAGGCGCTGTTATGAGCAAGGTGCCACATGAATTGTTTCGATTGCAGACTGCCTTCCAGATAATGTTCCGGTTGAAAAAAATAAAAGACTCTGAATTTTCGCCAGAGTTACTCGGTTTCTCCCAATCCTCCCTAAACTCAGTATTCATGTTGTATCGGCATGGAAAATGAGCACAAGTGAATATTGTTGAACTTCAACATCCTACCATTAAAAAGGGAAAGCCAGTAAGGAAAAAGTATACAGGGGCACTACCGAGAAAACTTGTAGATATCATAACGGAATTAAAAACATAACACCTAAATATACAACCTTACAAAATGCAACAAAATGGATTATATATTTATTCAGTCCTTAGCAGTGCCCTGTTTATTTCTTAGTAGGACCCCCAATATATGCAGGTAAACTTTGTTCGATATAATTTGAACCACGCGGACTATATAACTCAATATATATATATTAAAACAGAGGTAAGCACGATGTAACAGTACAAATGCATCATAATACCTCAAATGGTGCTGCTACGAAGAAAAGACATGAAACTCGTAAAGAACTACAATATCATTCAGAAAATGGAGTACAAAAGAAAAGCCTCATTTGGAAAGAAAAAGTTAAACTGGTATAGATGTACGGCATGTAACTTTCTTTCTCTGGATTCTGTGATTTTTTGTAGAAAGTAGTAGAACAACTGCAGTAGCCAAAAAAATAAATATTTAAGCTTGCATACTTTTTTTTAGGGAAGAGGCATGCTTTACAGAAGATGGTCATAGCAGTCTCCTTTTTCAAATTTAGACTTTGTGCTGCTTTCCTAACTGCCTCTCATATCCATCAACGGATACAATCGCTTCATTGACAACCTGCGATGTCCTAAACAGGGTAAGAACGCCACATACACAGAATAGGCCATCAACTTTTCTGAACTAATGCATATCTGGAATAGAACCTAAATTATGCAGAGTATGTTCAATAAAGGCACCATAAAATGTATCACCTTTGCAAACAACTGGCTTCATATGTCAGCATGAGCAGCATCACAACTACTTGATGAATGCAGAGACACACTTGGAATGCCACAAAAGCTTTTGTTTCATCCTTTCTCGATTGTCCGACAGCTGCTGAAGCTTCTGACTGTAAATGTCTAAAGTATGAAGTGGCATTAATACTCACTATAGCTAATATAGACCTATGTTGTAGATATAATGGCACAATAAAAAAACAAGTGTCTACTTCATTCCTCTGGATAGCAAGTTCAGACTCCCTCTACACACTGCTCTAATATCCACTCCTAACATAGCAGAAGTAATAGTCATAACTCATAACAACAGGACACAGTACAGGCCAAAAGAAAGGATACATCAAGAATGCCTAATAATTCAAGTATTATTGTCTAATCGTAAAAGGAGGAGCATATATTATGGAAAGTCAAAGTAGGCAATCTAATGATTTTTTTAAAGGAAATGGCCTGGAGTGGGATCTGTTAATCTTTTTAAAGGCAATAGCCTGAACTAATTTTTAAAGTATAGTGACCTGAACTAACTGCTCACAACAGATGTACACCTGAACAAACAAACATCACATGAATAGTTCGTTGACCAATATCAAGACAAATGTATGCAGAACAAACAAGAACTGAGGGGGCATTTACACACATAAAACATATATAAGAAATAGGCCTAGTTTTTACTACTCCTTCCGACTCATATTTTTACACACATAAAACATATATAAGAAATAGGCCTAGCTTTTACTACCCCCTCTGATTCATATTACTTGCCACTAAAATGGATGTACCTACGATTAAAATGTGTCTAGATACATCTATATTAGTGCCAAGTAATATGAATCGGAGGGAGTAATATAGTTCTGGTCATGGACATCAACTTGAAGTGACAAAATATCATAAAGATCTCAATGCCCAGTTACACGAGCAACATCAGGATGTCAATTTCTAATGATAATAAGTATAACGTGTATTACTTGAAACCTTACCATCATTATCTGAATTTCCGATGATATCATTTGATAAAACAAAATAAAAATCTAAAATCTAGCATACCAACAAAAGCGGCATCATTTCTGGCAAAAAAGTTTTCAAAGATCACAAAGCAAGTAAGTGCCAACTATTAACATAAACAACTTATTATATTTCTAGTAATTCATCATCACCAGGAACAAAATCATGAGATATCAAAAAGTGCCTACAGGAATCATATATATAGTTATTCTTATAAATAAAATGAACCAACACCAAGCAGGGAATACTATACTTCTTTGTTAGCTCCGTCCGATGACCAATAACAAGTCCACTGAGGAAAATATCAAGTTGAAACACCAACGCATATCAAATTAGTTGCAATCCCACATACTGTCTTTTAGATGTAAAAGATATAGGAAGAAGTGAATGATGATACAAGATTATACGGTAAAGGAATTTGCAGTGAAGCAAAAAATGGCAAAAGTAAAGAGAAAAATAGAAGGGTTAATTTAGTTATGACATATCAAGAAATCCCTTCATAGGCAGATGGTTAGAATCTCATGTCCTTGGTTTACCCCGATAGCTCCTACTTAGGCTAATACACATAATCTACCGCACAAGACCAAAAAAACATCTACATAAACTCACTACGGTTTGGTTTTAAAGATTTGTTTTCTGATAATTTCGGAATGCAATCCCGTATGGACCACTATTAGAATAACATGAGATTTAAGTACATTTCATGAAAACTTACTGCTAAATGTATTCAAAGTCTAAAAAGAACAAATATGCAAGATTTCTTTTAATCTATTCGTCGGCGAACACGGCAACCGTCTTTTTCCTGTCGGATCTCCTCATGTGCAACTGTTGTTGCCCTGGCCGAGCTCTTGGCATCTGCATACTTCAAAAACACCTGCAATGCAGAAACAAAATCAGAATGATGGATACATTCCAGGGAAAATTCCTTACCAATTCTAAATCGCGCAAAAAACAGGGCTGACCTTGCCAATTCCAGGAACAGGGTCACCGCGGGGATGGGTCATGGAATCACAGCTTGCACCAGGTTACCTGTTCCAAGTTTATCAGTTAGAACATGCATACGAAAAAAAAAGAAAACATTAGATTTGTCCAATCAAATCCAATTGGAAAAAATGATAGTGTCTTCTGTAGGTTAGGCCGGATTGCGAGTTCTGCATGTGGTCAGTTTATAAATGGCTGAGAAATAGTACAATGCGGCACTATAAAACAGACATACAGAAAGAAAACACAAGAGAAAAGCCGTTAAGTAGCTGAGCAAAAGGAAAATCACGTAGGTAAATCAGAGTATACATAGAGCTCAGAAAAGAAGGGCTTTCTGATGTTCACCTTATTTGTGTGCTTGTAGCGTCATGTCTTCCAGTATGTTATTAAGCTCTCGTCTCTGAGGTCATCTGGTGAGAGTTGTACCACCTTTGTCGGTAGGGCACCGACTTCGTACACGAGTCTCTGCTAAGAATTCAAACAGAGTCAGAAATTGGTAGGCTATAAACTGATTGTTTGCTTTATAAGAGCATGTATTTTGAGGACTAAAATCATTCACGCTGTATTCAGCTAAAACCAAGAGGTTAACAGTATAATTTTCCTGTTGCAGTAATAAATATGCTCTCTACATTTATATAGCAAATAGCTTTAATTGTTAAGATTTACAACAACGCTCTACAATCTTCTTTCTACAGGGAATACTGGAAGGGAACAGCGGGTTCGCGAGAGCGCCTGAATATATTAATCATTGAAATGCACATATGGAAAAACTATTGTGCAGGTATTTGATTGTTGTCATTACGGCCTAGAAAGGAGCATCCGACTGAACTTATATACTATACAAATAATGTAGTAGAAATGTACTACTGTACTGAGTCTTATCCGCCACATAAGATGCTCATCAGAGCAATTCATATCAATAGGATGGTTGTGTCTGCTGATGTTTACGTGTACAGAGTTCTTGCAGAATAACAGACACTATATGATAGATGTGAGAAACGCCATTTAATACGAACTTAAGATTAAAAAAATAGGAACTTAAAAAGTAGGAATCCGAATGGCACCACGACCAATCCTCCCGAGAGCTTCCTTGGTAGGGAACAGTGGGTTAGCGAGAGCACCTGAATAAGACCACACGGTTCACTGAAATCTTAATTTTCATAGGATAACAATTATGAGAAAAGCTAGCCGCGAGGGAAAATGGACACGAAATCAGGAACCATAATAATTGAATTCAGAAGAATCTATATAGATAATATGTGATGTAAACTTCCTTGTAAAATTAATTTGTTCCCAATATAAATTTTAGAACTGAGATCAATATTTATATCATCTCGTTTGGTGAAGCTAGGAATTCAATTGTTGGGATCCATGTACCAACTACTGGATGCATAGAAATAGCCTGTCCTAATTACCATACACTGTAGCAGCACCAATTGTGTGCTACATTTCAACCAAGCCCAACCCCATCGTTCTAAGATTAGGTAGCAGTTGGACGGCTGAGGAGAATATAGAGTAACACCATAGGACTTCTCACCTTCTCTGTAGAAGGCCAGGGGTGAGGGGATCGAATGAATCAATTCTCCACTATAGCTAGCTGCTGGGCACATCTTCTCATCACTGTATCATCTCTCCACCGAAACCTGAGCTCCTGCACCGTAGCTCTGACCTAGGAGACCTAGCATGAGAGAACAAGGAGAGGAAATGGAGAGATTACCTTAAATAAAAAGAACAAACAATAGAAGCAAAAAACTATAAACTATGCTATCAATTTCTTATATATATAACCACACCCCCCATATGCTTTGACAACTATGAGAGAACCAAACACAGTTTGAGTGCATGAGATGAAAATTAAAGCTTATGCTTTAAAATCACCACTTTTTGAAGGGATTTAAAATCACCACTTTTTGAAGCCATCCGAGAAATGCTCCAAGCTTGGCCCCGTTTACTTGTCTCTCTTCAATAAATATATATGAAATTAGACCACTGACTTTAAATCTTACAAATGATTTCAGAAATAGGAAGACCTTATGAAATAAACACATTCAGATATAACATCGGACAAAAGTCTGAATGTTCACAAAATTAACAGAAACATGAGCTTTAAAACAGTCAAACACAAACATATTTTCCCTAGAGTTTACTCATATATTTCATCGATGATACCATGCACGGACAGGTCACAAAACAGAGCTAAATTTCAGAAATAAACGAATTAGCATGTAGACAACAAAGCTATGTAGACAACAAAGCACACAAATAAATTCATTTCCCATGCATCCTACTTGGATTTTTTTCTCATCACCTCGGCTATACATAACAAATAATCTGGCATGCACAATACAATAGAACCGTCTGATAAAAATAACAAAAGAGAATATCTGGCATGCACAATGGAGGATGACAGAAGATACAAAAGCAACAGTTATTAAGTTTTGAGCTGCATACTTATTAAATTGGTTGACTTGTACTGTAAAATCTGGCATTTGGTCCCATATTATTTGCTATAAAAAACTGTCCCAGTTCATTTACTTAACATCTGCTTTTCCAACTGGAAGAGTTTCTTAAAACTATGAAAGGCTACTAAAAGAATTGAAATAGTGATTTCATCAGGTTCTTTACTTCCACAGGATGTGGTTTTTCTTGCAACGGGAATCTTCAGGCCACCACAAATATCCGCATCGGATCTTGGCTTCGAGTACTCTGTGACCGAAATCGCTTAAAGATGCGTGGCATGGATAAAATGACGGTCTAAGATCACTAATCCTACAACAGAATATGGTGACTTGCTGTTAATTGTTACTTACAGAAACACACTGAAACTTGATAGCCAGGTTAAGAAAAACTCTACAGCAAAAGCAGTGCTAAATTTGGCAATGCCTTATTACTACAGATTACAGAGCAAGCTTCAGGTCCAAAAGCAACACTGATAACATCTTGCTGGTTCAGAAGCATGGACATATTGCTTGGACATATTGCTTGCAGGTTCAGATACACTCTGAATTCAAAAATATGCAATAAACTGCTTGTTTGTTCGAAAGCAAGACGAATTCAAAGAATGTCATAGAGCCCCAACTGATTAGTCTATAAATTTATTTCATCACCTGTTGAGAAGATTCTTTACCTCTTGTCATTCTGCTTGTGGCGCTGGGATGGCTTTGCCATGGATTTATCCATCTCAAGCTGCATATAAAGTAAACACTCGTGAGCAACTTGAGTTAACCATTTCTTTTCTTCTTTTGTTGATCATCTAAACCAAGACATAACTCAGAACGCCCCAGAGGCGGAGGACGATGGCGAGCAGGGTGCGGACAACTTGTTGTGGTCCTCTGACCACATGTCTTGGCGGCAGCATCATCCTTTTCTTATGTCACCATTCACAACATTCACTTAATAATAAAAATACATGTCCTGCATGATTTTTGTTGTCAACATAGCCATCTCCATGCTCCTCCATGCTCAACTGACTGCCGTGCATCATTTCCAAAATATAGAAAGATACATTAGTATTACATGATGCTGCCAACTAAATCTTTGATATCAAAAGAAATTGCCTCCACGCGCAGATGTCAGCTATGCAATTCTGTGGATACTGGAGAGAGGGGATAGTGGTGAAAACACATAACCTATAGAAAGAAGGAGACCGAGAGAGGATGGCAATGAATTTCCTCATTCAGCCCAACGTTAGCTGCTAACTCCAAATTTCTGTAAAAAAAAAGAAGAAGAAGAGGGTTATGATACACAATCATGACCAAATGGAATACTAACATTTTTGTGCGAGGGTGGGGGATCAGGCCATACCTGTAGTCAAGAAGGACAAAATCGACCCCTCAAGCGAGTGGTGAGGTCCGAGGAGGCAGAACTTGTATGGCTTCCGTGCGCGACGAAGTTGAGCCGGAGCTGGAGGCGGCGGAGCTCCAACCACCATCGTCGCACGATGAAGAGGGGTGTCGATCTAAGACACCCACACAGCGACCTGCCATTTCCCCGCATCTGCTCCTCCTTTCCACCGTCAGCGTTGGCTCTCTGTGCCCTCGTGCGGCGACCGTTACGCCATGAAGAGGGCGGCGTCGATCTCAGCGACTCACACGGCGGCGCGGAGTTTCCTGCACGCGATCCTCCTTCCCACCATCGAGCGTGAGAAGCGGCGTGAGGCGGCGACGGGGATGAGGTGCAGCTCGACTGGGAGGAGGCGGAGCTCGACGGCCGGACGGCTGGGTGGAGGAGGCGACCCACGGAGAGAGCAGGGACAGGGACGGCGGCTGAGAGGATAGGGTTTGGTCGCTAGCTGCCTTAAACGTGGCCCAATCGATCCCTTTTCTCCTTTTCTCCTCGAGCCAATACCTGCTTGAAACGTGGTCCAATCGCTGGTTGGAAACCAAGCGAGGCAACCGGCCAGCCCTTGCGTGCCTAGTGGCGTGCGTGGTGGCCTGAGAAGGCCCCTATGGGGGGCATCTAACGTTGTATATGATGCCCCCATAGGGGGCCTCACAGCGTTTTGAGCCTGTGGGCCATCGGATCTTACCAGCAGGTGAATCTTAGCCGTCCATTTTTCATGGTGGAGTAGTCAGGAAACGAGGCCCTCGCGCGACCCGCTTTTTATCCATGGGTCATGTGAAGCCCTCCCGGCCCAGCCTCTCGCGTCGCTCGTTACCCTCCTCTCCCCTCGCGTGCCGCCGCCTCGCGCTCGCCGTCTCCTCCCCTCCCGTTCCCGTGCGCGTGCGGCGGCCGCCGCCGCCATCCCCGCCGCCGCCCCAGCCCCGCTCTCCCCAATCACCTCGCACGCTGCTCCTCCCCTCACGTTCTTCTCCTACCACATCGGCGGCACCGCTACGCCTCCCTGGCGCGGCCCGCCCTTCTCCTTCTCCCTGCCCGTCTCCAACCCCCGGCGTCCGCGCCGCTCCGCCTCCTGGACGACCGGCGGCGGCGGGAAGCGAGCGCCGCCGTCGCAAGCGGGGAGGGGCCTGCTGGGCTCGCCCTCGACGGAGATGGTGGACGGGACACACCTGGAGGTGGTGCGGCCCGAGAAGACGCACGGGGGCGCCGACAGTGCCTCGATCTCCACCTCGGTCTACCGCCTCGCGCCCCGAGCTCCACCTCAACCTACCGCCTCCGCCTCGCGCAGCGTTGTTGTCCCCAGCTCAGTGGACCGCTGGTCTCCGCCAAGCTTCACCAGAGGGAGACGTTTAGCTGCGGCCACAGAGGCGGACGGGGAGAGGGCGCCGATGTGAGTTTTTCCTTTCCCAATTGATCATTTTAGGCACCATTTCCCCATGATATTGGGTTCTAATCACTCTTAGATGAACGCCTAATTTTATTACGTTCGGGTTTAGATGTAGCTTCAAATGAGGAGTAAACACAATTATCAGAAGAGAAATTCCCATCTTAAAGTTAGGCAGGAAAAGAAGAAAATGAACTTGACCACCAGAAAAAGGCTTCTCAACATTCACACAACGGTGATTCAATTTTTCTTCTATATGATTCGATTAATCCTAATTGTATATCCTAGAATCAGAGAAGATGATAAAAATATTGATGCATATGCTCACACTTCCGCACATTTTCTGTCAAGCCTGTAGTAGTTAAGTTCACTTGTTATTTTGTATCCTTAATTCTAATGATTTTGTTAGTGCAGCACTTGAGATCAAATTATGATCGGCGCAGTGTTATTCGCAAAAAAAACGTACGAGAGATTCATGTTGTTTCACTTGATATTGTTGGAAATGTAGTACTGCCTTTGAGATTGACTGCAGAGCTGGATGTCAGAGTGTGCAAGGCATTCGCAGGTACCCCAGTTTTTTCTTTGTTTCTTCCTCTCTTCCACTCCCATATATACCGTGAACGTGAGCAGCTGCAGCTCATGCAGATATCTCAAACTGATGTACTTGACGTTCACTTTCTTCTTTCTTTTGATTTATTCGGCAACTGCATGATCTGGCACAACATATTGGTCTGCTGTAATTTGCCATATTGATTCCCCAGATCTCGCTATTTCTGTTTGTGCAGATTTTAGTGTGGAAGAAGCACATGCCTGTGCCAGCTTCGCGCGTGCTATTTTTATATGGTGCGTCCCTTTGTTGAACACCTGAATTTCTTTCTTCTTTCTACCTTGCGTTGTTACGACAGGAAGATGTATGATTGATAAACATTTTGTCATTCTTATATGATTGTTCACATTAGGAGGCTGAATCCAGTTATGCTTTAATCTTTATATTTTGAGAAGGCAATTTTACTTAACTTACGGTGTTATCTTGTGGTCTCTCTTCTAAAAATTAGGATCCTGTCTGAGATGGGGACTATGTAATATGCATTGGAGGGGAAACAGTTTCACCATGTGGAGCTACATCCAGGTGGAACTTAAGTTTTATTTTCTTTACCTTTTCCCTCTGTTTTCACCTGCATTATGCAAGACATAGGCACATCCAGTTGCCACTTGGTTTCCAAGGTAAAAGTGAGAGGCTTTTTATGCTATTGTTTGCATGGCCAAGTTGGTCAAACTTATGTGTCTGGGTGGATGCTAAATAATATTTGTGTTTTCTCTTGGCCATATGGAGAACCTGTACTGTCCATAGTAAACTTGGTATTTCAATTAGCACAAGCTCTATTTTGTGGGTACTGTTCAGCCTTGTTTCTCTGTTTTCCTTAATTTCCGTTCACTAACGCATGCTAGATATTATATTTGGAGTCCAAAGAAGCAGTGAGCAGTTATAATTGATGTTACAACTTTAACTCTGATTTGCTTACCATTCAAGTGAGGTTTTTTTGTTGATAGTAAACTGATTGCTTTATCAGTCTGCTGAAATCTATTTACTCCGAGTTTGTCTTTCTGGGTTGTGAATGGAATGGTAAAGTTCGGGGCAACTACACCAGTTCATCTTTTTGGGCTGTGAACACCAACTTGGATACAAACAACAGCTGCCCTCTTCCTTACTACTCTTTTTGCTCCTTCCACAACCTTGTTTGTCATTGTATTGTTATTTAGTTAATTGATCTTGTCCTTCTTTTTGCTCCTTCCACAAGCTTGCGTGCTAAATTCTGTAATATGGTGCATAATATTTATGTTAAATTATTAAATGTGGTGTATTGACAGTGAACCACATGTTACTTAGGTCTATTTGTAGTAACATTTCCATATATGTGGTGTATTACAAATTGGTACTGAGTAGCAGCACCACATGATTACTTACACAAGAAGAAATTACTGATATCTTCACTACTGTCTATGCTTGGACAAACCGTATGTGCTACTGTTTTCTCATCTTTGAATGAAATTACTCAAGAAGAAATTTTAAATGTTAAAAGTAGGGATTGCTAGCAGATTATTCTTATGGATTGCATGAATGTTTGGTGAACAAATTGGGTCATCTTCCTATTGATCTGAACAACATCTACCACTAAAAACTAATGTAATAGTAACTTAACTTGATGTGGTCATATAAGTAGAAATCTTCGGTACTTCGAATGCCCCGTTGTTAACAAATCCTCTAGCCCCCTGCAACTTAACATGAGTTAAAAAGAAGATGTTCAAATTCCTTTTCAATGGTCTGTGCTATTAGAATAAACACAGTAATGGTTTACATAGACTACATATTTGCTTTGTATGATATGTTCCCTTTCTAATGAAATTTTGGTCATTATATCTTTCTTAATATAGGAGATAAACTTTCTTCATCTTATCTTCTACCACTTACACCCATATTTACTGTTGTAGGATACTACAAATGTAGTTAGGGTTTGTCGTTATCACCTGCATAATCAAGTAGTGCTATTTTAAGTTTTAACTAAAACTCAGTACTTGGATAAAACATTTGGTCAGCAGTATTTAATTAGAATCTTACATTTGTCAAGCTGTAGATTTGAAGAGATACTATTCAAGTGCTTAACCTTGGAGAAGATTGTTTGCCCATGTAAGTTTGCAAACTGAACATCAGCTTCTCTTGCAGTATAGACATACGATGAAATGATAGCATCTATGTTCAAACCAAAAACACACTGGTGCCCTTATTTATCTTCAACCTTGAACATCCCAGGGGGCAGAATTCAGGAGTACTGTATTCTCAATGCAATAGGACACAAATGAAAAATCAAGGTGTAGTTAGGCTTCACATTCAAGTGCCAAACATTAATACCTTGAGGTATCTCTGTAATTTGCAATATATCAGCAAACTAAAGGAATAAAAACTAACCCTTAAAAATAAGGAAGTACATTTTTTTATAATGAGGTATAGTATCACGTACCTAAAGGTATGGATGTTTCCATGTCTGGCTATATGTTCATCCAACAGTAAGCATGCCCCCAGTTCCAATCAAAAAATTTTTTAGCAAGCACGCCCTCTAGGGAAACAGCACCACGGTAATCCTGAATTGTAGATAGAATGCAAGTCATTTCATATTTCCGTAGATTTAAGTAAGTATATGATTATTTGTGAAATGGTAGAACCCTACAGTAGAAGAACAACAAATAGCAGTCATTCAATTGTATCAGTCTCATGTATTAGATCAACCCCATGGTATTCAGAGTCGAATGATACTGTCAAGCGAATGACATACTTGAAATTAAACAAGAATATCCCCCGTTTCTACAAAACAATCATAGGAAGTAATAGAAAATTACCAATAAATTCATATACTAAACTAACATGAGCTTGAAAGAGAGATCCAGGGTTGTAGTTTGACGATTCATCTGGTCAAATGTATGACGATTCATCTGGTCAAGGGTATGTTCAGAGGTATTTAAGTCTATTAAGCTACTGGATAGTATTTTAGTATGATCTTTGGGTGCTTCTTTTCTCTTATTAGATAGATCACTTCAGTTTCGCAATTTCTCTTGACATTCCAATAATTGCCCTACTAATATTTCCAGTCTGTTGCACTCTATATGCATAGTGACTTGATTTTTCCACATTTGTGCCTGCAAAATCTGGTGCAAATCATTCAAAATGAGATTTGACGAGGATAGGCTTCCTCCGCTATTTTAGATACAACATTTATAAATGATGCTACATGTTCTGCTACTAATAATATAGCATATGAAAATAAATGTTGCACTTTGAAAGCTACACAGGCAGAGCACTACTACTTGTGTAGACTAATCTTTTTTTCCTTATCGATAGCTACCACTTGCTTACATGAAGCTATAACTGTGTGTTTGCTCCCAAGACTGAGACAAGAGAAACTAGCTCTTGAGATTTTATACTGCTTGTATTCTCCATGAATTTTGATTACAAACCAGAGAGGAGGTAGAAGGGAACAAGCATTTTGTTAACTCTTTGCTAGCAACTATATTGTTTTCAGATCTGTTTGCCCATAGGATGTTCTTAAGATGAATACTCTGTATCGACTGAACCATGTAATTTTTTCAAGTAGGTTTACAATAATAATGTTAGACTAATTTTGGTTTGTTCTAGGTTTATGTGGCAGGATGGTCCTGATGAACACGCTGAAGAAACACGCTTGCCTCTCCACCAGGAAAACACTTTGTAGGTATGTAGCTTCTCCAAAGTGATATATCGCTTTCATCGATCATTCTTGTCTGGTTAAACGCGAGGATGACGTTATTGGGCCCATCACATCCTCCATTTCGAAAACAACTTTGGGACCATCATAGCTTATAAGAATGAAAATCCCAGGATGTATGTTTATAATAGTTCTATAGCAAATGTTGCTACGAAATGGTTGTCTAAAAAAAGTAGGCATCCAACAACCTGTGCAGTATTTTTTTTGTCATTGTCTCATTGTTCTGAACCAGAAATAATCTTCCCTTCTTTTCACCTGAAGTTTTACCTCAAACTTGAATACCAGTTTCATGCCTATCAAATATGTTTCGGTGGATGCATATGCCTTCGAAATTTTGTAACTGGTCCATGTATGAATGCAAATGGTTGACCAATTAAGCATGTCGCTGCCTTTGGTGCTTCTGGGCTTTGTGTACATCTGTCAAGTTGCTAAATCAGTTGAGATTGTTCAAAGATATGGTTGTCCAATACATGTATTTAGGTAACTGCATATAGAAAGTTCGCTATTGTTTTCCCTGAGAAGATATTCAGCCAACTAGCCAAACTCCACTATTCTATGAACTCTTCGTTTCCAGTTTGTATCTTCCCATTCAATAGTCCACTGTATGTGCAAGTCTAGATATGAGATTACCAGACCGAAGAGCCCTCTGTTGCTACTTGAGTGTTGGACCATCCACAGTAGATCTGGTGTAGTACCCAAGTTATGGCTTCAAATCAGATCTAGATAGTACCAGGAGGAAAACTAAGTGAATTTATATAAGTTCAATACTGGCAAATAATAAGATATTATTCAGGCATATTTTTTTGGGGAAGTAGGAGTACTATTGAATGGGTTGGTATCTTATTAACTTCGATCCGACGCATAGCAATCTTGCCTATTTGGATAACTTGTATATATCCTACATGTGCTTACACCAATATTCCAATATCTTCTGTGTTTATTGGCCAATTCTTCTTAGGCTTCTTACGAGAATGGTGGCTCTGGATTTATAACTTATTAGTTTTTTGCCTTTCTTTTCCCATTTTGGTATTATTAATCATGTTATAATGAACTGAATGCCATCTATGTGTGTAAATTTGAACTTAATTCTTTAACAAGATAAGTTGGCTGGAATCATTTTCACAGAGATAGTGGAGGCCTGGAAACAATGGAAAATACGAAACAAGTCCTACTTACATGATCTAGGTTGACAGAGTGATCGTAGACCTCAAACAGTTTGAGTGCAGAATTCGTCCTGAGCACACAAAGGCGTCCTCATTGTTATTCACTGCTACTTGCACTTGTAATATCTGTTTTCGTACCTTTTTGTGCTCGGCCAAAATGGCATAAGCCTCTGTACATATGCCATGCAAATAATTCTGCTGCTGTAATTCCAATTTTTTTTTGCCTGTCATGGTAGTGCCCAACTCATATATGTATATGTGTTGCTGAAAATGTATCCCTTGGTTAAGTCAGTTCACAGTTTGGTGCGAGCTAAACCAAGAACCCAGAACGCACCATCAAAACAATTTGTCTCAGTCGATGCTTAGCGCAAAATTAAAAAGTTTGTTTCTCTGGTTATAATTTATGGTGATTTGCTATGTTTCGTGAAACCTAAAAAGATTTATTATCACTTTCCTACCTATGAATCTGTTTTACGGGGTCGTGCGCCAAGGCGCACATTTAAATCTAGTCTAAAGGTATAAACGGTGCACCCTCATGGAGCCTTTTGGGACTATCCACGATAGGCATGTGTCACGCGAGGGCAGGGCGCTTGCCTCGTTTCTCCTACAGCGATTGGTCCACATGGCGCTGTGTGCTTGGCCGCTGCTTGATCGTGCGTGAGACAAAAACCCAAGCCAAGCCCTAGCACAATATTCCCCAATCCCCGCAGCCGCCGTCCGCCGTGCTTCTTCCGCTCGACGAGCTCGCCCTCCTCCTCCATCCCGCAGCGCCCCCTTCTGTCTCGTCGCCGCTGGCCCAGCCGCCACACGCCGCTCCATCTTCTCCCCCATGCCACTCGTCGGAGGTGGAGCAGAAGCCGCCTTCGTCCACGCCCTTATCGTGTAGACGCGCAGCGCCCGCGCGGGAAGGAGGCAGGGCCATGGGCCATGGCGGGGAGGGACGAAGAGATGCAGGAATCGGCTGCCGGAGCTCCGCCACGTCCCTCACTCTCCCCGAGCTCACGCTGCCACGTCCGCCATGGAGGATTACGCGGAGAAGTGGAGGAATAATCAGGGGGAACGATGCGGGGGATCGGACAGGAGGTTGGTCTGCCGGTTGCGCTGCTGCTACTGCTGCTCTTCAACCTGGTGTTCCCTCACCAATATCCAGGTTCCCTCATGTAAGGGTACATTGCCCCTATGTGTGGTTTTGGTAATTAATGACAACCCCTATGGACTAATGTTTTCATTAAGTTTATATGAAGGAATATTCCATAGGTACTACTTGCTCTCCATGTGTTGGATTCAAGTATGGATGCCATGAAGATAAAGGACTCAATATTAGCCATGCTCTATCCTATGTGAGTATGTGAAGATACAAGGTTGAGTTGGGCAAGTTCAAGATGAGCGTCTCAAGTGAATCACATACTTGAAGCTTGCCGTCCATTTGATGATAATGGACTTGTGAAGATGTGCATCAATGGAGCTTTCCCATCATAATGTATGGGGGAGCATTTGTGAGTCGTCACGAAGCAACATTGGTCAAGAGAGGCATTCCGGCTTGAGTGAAGCTTGAAGAGTTATCATCAAGATCAAGCGGGATGCGCAAGGAAAAGGTATGGCCTTGCTAGGTTTTCCTTTTACCGGTCTCAAGGTGGATGTTGGGAGACCGGATTATAGGATAGATAGCCGCACTATTAAGAGGGGCTTTCGGTTGGTTAACTTGATCACATCGTCTTAGGGAGCTCAATCCTTGCATGCGTTGCATATTCTTATTGCTTCTTGGTATTTCTCGGTGTGAGGTTCTTGAGCTTGTTGCTAGCTTTACAACAAGCCCAAGTTCATCGAAAACGGAGTTCACATGCATCTTCTATTGCGTTTTCGAGGTTGGGTGATTTTACCGGTTATTCATGATATAAGGTTCTACCTTTTATATTCATGATAAAATCCCCTCCTACAGATTCTTGGTTTTTCACTTTCCATAAGATAGCATTTGTTGTTATCTTCCAAACAAAATTGGTTTCATGCGATTCGGAGTTCGGGAGCATTAGTTATTAAAGAAAAGGAAAAAGGAGAAAAGAAAAGAATAAAAGAAAAAAAAGGGGAATGGGGCAGCCGGCCGGACCGGCCCAGCCGCCGGCCCACCCGGTCGAAGACCGGCCCTGGCACCGGTGCCATCCGGCCGGGATCCAGGGGCATTTTGGCCTGTGTCCGGCCTCAGGCCCGGTTCGCAACCGGCCTACCCGGCGCTGTCCCCGGCCCAACCGGGCGCGCGGCCGCTCGCCTATGCGCCGCCCACGCGCTGCAGGCGTGGCCTGCTCGCCCGGCGAGGCCCGCTCCGCCCGCGCGGCCCACTCGCGTGGCCTGCTCCCCGCGCGGCCCGGCTCCGTGCCGCCCGTCCGCCGTTGGGCCGCCGCCGGCCCACGCGGCACAGCTGCCCCGCGCGGCTGAAGGAATTCGGCCGCCTAGCGCGTCTGCCGCAGCGCCGGTCGGTGGGCCGGTCCGACCAGGGCAGGCCACCGGCCTCTCCGGCCCAGCTCCGGTCGGCCGGCCTGTGGCCATTGGGCTCTTTTTTAGCTCGTTTTTTATCCGTTTTTCACCTGGTTTTTTCCCCAACGGTTATTTTTCTCCCTAGACTATAAATAGCCCTTCTTCCACCTTGAGCAACTAGTTCTTCCTATTCTCTCACCTCCATTGTTGCTATTTGAAGAACTTGCTCTCCCCCTTGATTCCTCCAACCATTCTTGCTCATATTTGAGGATTTGAGAGAGGAGATCTAGATCTACACTTCCACCAAACCGTTTCTTCTCTAAGTGAGGGAATCTCTTGGGATCTAGATCTTGGAGTCTTTGGTTGACTTTCCCCCTTGTTCTTCCTCTCCAATCTCATCCTAGCATTCGTTGCTTTGGTGGGATTTGAGTGTGAAGGACTTGAACACCTCCGGTGTTCTTGCTTTGCATCATTGCATAGTGTTGAGCTCTCCACCACGATTTGTTCGAGTGAGAGACCGTGAGCTTGTTACTCTTGGAGGGTGACCTCCTAGTTGGCTTGGTGATTGGTGCTCCGATGATCTCTTCAAGAAGATTGTGAAGAGGCCGGGCTTCTCCTTCGTGGAGCTTGTGAAGTGGTTGTGGAGCTTGCCATCTCCGGAGCGGAGGAAAAGCTAACCATAAGGAAAGGGCCATTATCCTTCGTGGGTGTGGTTCGGAGAATAGGGTGAGCCTTCGTGGCGCGGGGAATCCTTCGTGGGACCTCCACTCCTCCAAACGTGACGTACCTTGTTGCAAAGCAAGGGAACACGGGAATACATCCTCGTCTCCGCGTGCCTCGGTTATTTCTATACCCGAGCTCTCTTTCCTTGTGATAGCCATCGTGCTTGAAGTACATATATCTTGCTATCACTTGTGCTACATATATCTTGTGCCTATCTTGCTTAGCTCTAGTTGCTATTGTTACACTTAGTTGAGCTTAGCATATTTAGGGTTTGTGCTTGTAACTAAACGATAGTTTAATTCCGCATTCATACAAGACAAATCCGCAAGAGTTTGTAATTGCCTATTCACCCCCCCCCTCTAGGCGACATCTCGATCTTTCAATTGGTATCAGAGCAAGGTCTCTCCTTGTTTAAGGCTTCACCGCCTTGAGAGTAAAGATGTCGGCTAGTATAGTGCACAATGACACAATTGTCTTTAATGGCACAAATTATCTTTTGTGGAGAAATTGCTTGCTTTGTAAGCTTCGGACCTTGTGTCCACATATAGAGCAATTTCTAGATGTCGGTTTTTCTCCTCCGATGGATTCTCAAAATCTATCTTTAGAGGATGAGAAAAACTTACATCTTGAAGCTCAAGTATCTAATGAGCTTTTATTCTCTTTGAGACCCGATTTTCGTAGGTTCTTGATATATATAAAGCGAAAATCGTCTCATGAGATGTGGATCAAGCTTAAGGAAATGTTTGGTGGATCCACTTCTCAATTGGTCGGTGGTGACTCCGAGGAGCTCTCTTCCCCTTCACATCATGAAGAGCTCCAAGTTGCTTCCACCTCCGGTCGTGATGAGTTATCATCTTCTTTCACTTCACCAACGTGTAGCAAGACACGAGGTAATGATATGGTGAGTGGTGAGGAAAATTGCAATGTTGATATTGTGCTCAATAGTGATGATTCTTCATCTCTATCCCATTGTAATGCTTCCTCTTTGGACTTAAACACATCTAGCATTGAAAATGACCTACATGCTCGTGTTGATAGTTCTTGCATATCATGTGTAAATTGCTTACATAGATCTCATGAGGATATGCTTGCCTTGTCTTGCTCCCATAATCAAAATGCTTCTATTTCCTCTAGTTGCTTGTTGACTAACAATGTAGAGGAAACCGAACACTCTATGGATCAAGACATGATTTCAAATGAGGATTCAAGAATACCTTCATCTTCATCCTCCGGTATGCACATGTGCCTTATGGCAAATGGATCAAAGGTATCTCCTACTTTGACTCCTAACACATCCTCTAATGATGAGAGTGATGATGATGATAATGATGAAGAACATAATACCTTGGTGCATGATATGGCAATGGTATATGCTTCTCTTCGTGGTAATAAAGAAGCTCGTGCTTATCTCGAACACTCTATGGATACCTTGAATAAATATAGGGAAACCATAGTGGAGTTGGAGTCCCATGTTGAAAATGGGGAAATGAGATTCACTCTCCTCAAGCATGAGCTAAAAGATGAGAAGCATGCTAATTTCATGCTTACACAAAAAATTGAATCCTATATGCATGAAAATGAGAAAACTATTGTTGATGCTTGTGCTACTAACTCTAATTCTTGTGAAGCATCTACCTTAGAGGAGAATGTTGAGCTAAGGGCTCAACTTGAGTTGCTAACTAGCAATTATAGGGAATTGGAAGAAAGTCATAAAAAGCTCTCAAGCTCTCATGATGAACTTCTAATTTCCTATGATGGGCTAAAGTTAGCTCATGAGGCAAGTATCACTAAGGTAACATCTTGTGAGCCTCATATGGATGTTAGCACAATCTCTACTACAAATGTTATATTGCCATGTGCTAGTCCTTGTAATCCATCTAGTCAAACTAGTGATACACCTTGTGTTGGATTACTCACTTTGCCTTGTTGCTCTAACAATGAAGCTTCTACTTCCTCTAGTACTTGTATTTCTACTAACCATGTAGAGGAAATAAAAGAGCTCGAGGCTCAAGTCCTTTCTTTGAAGAAAGACTTGGAAAAGCGTCATGAAGGGAAATCCGCACTTGACAAGATGCTAAGTGTGCAACAATCCCCCAATGACAAAAGTGGACTTGGATTCAACTCCAATAACAAGAACAAGTCCAAGAGCAAGAGCAACAAGAAGAAGGGCCAAGACAAAGTCAATGATTCGGCCAAGTTGGTTTGCTTCAAGTGCAAGGTTGAAGGGCATCATGTTAGATCATGCCCATTGAAGAAAAAGAAGCACTTGAGTGAGAAACAACAAGGGAAACGGCCACAAGGTCAAGGTCAAGCTCATGCTCGACCTCAAGTTGAAGATAGGCCACTTCCCAAGAAGAATCAAGACATTGTTCCCCAAGAGAAGAAATCAATAAAGAAGAGAAAGGGGAACACTTGCTACTTATGCCGTGAGAAGGGGCACTTTGCTTCTTCATGTTTAGGTAGTACCTTATCTAACCCTATAATTGTTGATGATGATTATTCTCTAGGGAAGGATAAGGATGGCAATGTGTTTGCCAAGTTTGTTGGAACTCAAAGTGGTCTCAAGAAAAGGACCATTTGGGTTGCCAAGCCTATTGTGACTAACCTCTTAGGACCCAACTTGGTTGGGGACCAACAAGCTCAAACGTGATCAATAGGTGCAAGTGGAGGTCATTGGAGACTTGGTTAATTCATGAAGAATTAAGGGATCTTCATATATTATATTTTGACCAAGCCAAGTCGTATGGATCATCATCTATATCTTATATCCAATGTCCCTCCTTGCGGTAACTTATACTTCAACTCTTCATATTCATTGTAAGTTACTTGCCCCTTTGCATGTTTGGTTTTGTATCAAATATGTGTTTGTATGTGTTGAGTCTTACTTGCCTATCTTGTGTATTCAAGTATGTTTGTTTGACTCATCATATACTTGTGTATTGTTTTGAGCCTAATGCATCTTGATGATATCTTATTTGGCTCTCTTTGAGTGATTAATGGAACATCCCATTTTGGGGGAGTGATATGCTTTGTGCATCTCTCTTTCTTTAAAAATGTGTACATGGGTACCACCGCTTAGTATTGATATTGCAAGATTATCTAGTCACTATGTGGTGTGTCATACCCATGAGAAATTCAAATTCTAAAATATCCATTAATCATCTCTAGTTAAATTTTAGTTGCCTCTTGTTTGGGAAGAAATGACTTATCACATTATGGCGGAGTAATATGTTTTGTACATATCACAAGCCTAGAAAATGTGAACATATGAGGTTATGCCACTTAGAGTTGATACTCTTAATTATCTTGTTTCTAGGTGGCATGTTTGCTCAAACAAGCTCCACTTGTAGTAAAAAGATTTTATTGCTCATCTTTTGGTTCTTGTTTGAATAAGAAATTCTTGGTGCGGTTTTTCCTCAAGTACATATCTCTATATCTTATTTGGGACACCGTTTGCTTCAAGTTATTCTAATCATTGCCGTGCGTGATTGTTTGACTAGTTGAAGCTATCAAGAATCTTCATCCTTGCATAGTGCTTAATTCTATATACTTATCATATGCTTTTTATTGTGAAATTGATCCTTACTATCCTTGTTAATATACCACCGGAAGTTAATTCCAATATTCTCATTGTCTTTGATAATTGACAATCTTGTATGTGGTTGAATCTATGGATCACCTTCACCTTGGATTGCTTCTTATTTCCTTATATTATTTCCAAGAAATCTTTGTTGCTCCCACGTGTCTTCCGTGTCCCTTTGAAAAATCTTTTGATAAATTCTCTTGATTCACATCAAGTGTTTGTTTTGGAAGACAAACCTTTTCCTTACGGTACATTGTGCCATTGTGAAAAGTGTATAGGGTTTAGTTTATTTTGTTTGAACCTTGCTCTTTTGGGGAGTTTGCTATCTCATTCCTTCTTACATATTCTATTTGCTTGAATGAGATATATCCTTGAGCATGTTTGCTTTATTTCATCCTTTATGCTCAATGGTTTCTTCTTAGTTCATTTGTTGAACTTTGTTGAACAAATCTTTTGTGATTTGCGTCTTTGATATAATTTGGACAACAAATTTGTTTGGTTACACCTTTATGCCTTATTTGATTCATTTGGTGTTTTGTCCAAAGTATATCTTTCTTGGATCTTTAAAAGTTTGGTGCATGCTTATATGTAATTTGTTTATATTTGTAGCATGCTTGCTTTGTTTGATCCATTATATAGGGTATACTCCATCAAATCCTAAATGGCAAGATGTGCATAAAATTCAAATTTCATCTAAATATGCACATATTTATATGGAGTGTGTCCTATATATTGTGGTTTGTCTAACCATGTTGGACCCAATAAGTTTGGAGGCCAAGATGTACTTGAATGATGTTTTAGGTACATTGGAGATGCAATGGAGGCTTGTCTCATCTATAAGGAAGGTGTTATCACCATATGAGAATTGGAGTCAAGCTAGGATGATCGATGAACTCTTATCTACTACATCAAGCCATTGCTATCTCGGTAACAAGTATTTTATTCATGCATACTCATATATCATCCAACCTCTTGTAGGTTGCATCTTGGCATGAAATTCCTTATTTCGAAAATATTGAGGTTCTTGAAAAATCCTTTTAAAGAAAACTTCTTATTGTACACTTGAGTAATTTGAGAAGATGCATATGATAGGTTATATATATATATCATATTTTATGATTCACCTATCACAAATATGCCCTCTAGCAATTTATTGCATATCAATTCCTCAAAGAGCTCTTGTGTGCAATATTGATGAATTTGTGAAATAAATCCATTTTTGTGATACTTGTTGCCTTTCTCAAAACACTCCAACTAGCTCTACTTCCCTTATTGTTAGTTGTAATGTTTTTGAGGTTTAACTTGGTTGATGTTCATTCATATACCATAAGTGAAAATTGGAGCCATAGGCTATATATGCTTCTTAAGCAAACATCCTTTGGTATATTTTATGACTTCATCTTGGATATCTTGTCTTATATATTTTGTTAACCTCTTGTGTGTGCATGTTTCTTTATGGATCACTTTGTCCACTTTAGAAACTCATATACATAAGAGCGTTAATCCATCATCTTGATATCCTTGCTCTTTGTCGACCATCTTTTACCCCTTTTGTTTTTAGTAGGTTGGTAAAGAAAATTTATGAGTGCTTGGTTTATTTATTTTCTTCATGCACTCATATCTCGTAATTGTTGGACTAAAGTTGTTCTTGATAAGCATACTCTCTTTATCTTAGTTGTGTTCTAAATGATATATAGGGAGTGAGGATTCCATGTTTGTGCATATTGTATTCAAATGCAAACATTATAAATTGTGCACGAACCTTGGGGAGCTTTCTTATTTCTAGAAGCACTATATCTCTCTTATCATGATATCTTTGTTTGTCCAATTGGATCTTTGATTGCTTGCTTTATTTGTTGAAGCTCACTTCACCATGTTATCTTTATGCAATCTTTGATCCTCAATATAGTTTGATTTCCTTCAAGTATTCATCATTGGATATGTGCACTTGATTCCGCTCAAATTATGAGAAGTGCACACTTTGGGGAGGAACTCACATTATATTGGCCTTCTAAATTTTTCACCCATTTTGACAATCGATGCCAATGGGGGAGAAGTTTAGAGGGTTTAAGGGAATGGTTTTATGCTTAAGTGTTTTGCCTCTCATGCATTCCACATTTATATGTCTTGCATGGTTGTATATATATAGTGGAAACTATCCCAAAGGTTAATCTTGACAATGTATGCAATGAATTCATGTTCATCACACGTGCATACATTGTGGGGGAGTTTTCTCTATATATATTGGTTCTACTCACATCCATTGCATTTGTTGTAGTTGTGTGAGTAGAGCCGGTTTTGATATGGGCTAGTAGCTTTGTGTTACTTGACCATATCAAATACAACCTCTTGTATACAACTTATTCTTGGATAAGTTGCGTACTTGTCACTAATATTCATTATATAAACCCTCTTATTGTGGTTGTCATCAATTACCAAAATGGGGGAGATTGTAAGGGTACATTACCCCTATGTGTGGTTTTGGTAATTAATGACAACCCCTATGGACTAATGTTTTCATTAAGTTTATATGAAGGAATATTCCATAGGTACTACTTGCTCTCCATGTGTTGGATTCAAGTATGGATGCCATGAAGATAAAGGACTCAATATTAGCCATGCTCTATCCTATGTGAGTATGTGAAGATACAAGGTTGAGTTGGGCAAGTTCAAGATGAGCGTCTCAAGTGAATCACATACTTGAAGCTTGCCGTCCATTTGATGATAATGGACTTGTGAAGATGTGCATCAATGGAGCTTTCCCATCATAATGTATGGGGGAGCATTTGTGAGTCGTCACGAAGCAACATTGGTCAAGAGAGGCATTCCGGCTTGAGTGAAGCTTGAAGAGTTATCATCAAGATCAAGTGGGATGCGCAAGGCAAAGGTATGGCCTTGCTAGGTTTTCCTTTTACCGGTCTCAAGGTGGATGTTGGGAGACCGGATTATAGGATAGATAGCCGCACTATTAAGAGGGGCTTTCGGTTGGTTAACTTGATCACATCGTCTTAGGGAGCTCAATCCTTGCATGCGTTGCATATTCTTATTGCTTCTTGGTATTTCTCGGTGTGAGGTTCTTGAGCTTGTTGCTAGCTTTACAACAAGCCCAAGTTCATCGAAAACGGAGTTCACATGCATCTTCTATTGCGTTTTCGAGGTTGGGTGATTTTACCGGTTATTCATGATATAAGGTTCTACCTTTTATATTCATGATAAAATCCCCTCCTACAGATTCTTGGTTTTTCACTTTCCATAAGATAGCATTTGTTGTTATCTTCCAAACAAAATTGGTTTCATGCGATTCGGAGTTCGGGAGCATTAGTTATTAAAGAAAAGGAAAAAGGAGAAAAGAAAAGAATAAAAGAAAAAAAAAGGGGAATGGGGCAGCCGGCCGGACCGGCCCAGCCGCCGGCCCACCCGGTCGAAGACCGGCCCTGGCACCGGTGCCATCCGGCCGGGATCCAGGGGCATTTTGGCCTGTGTCCGGCCTCAGGCCCGGTTCGCAACCGGCCTACCCGGCCCCTCGCCCCAACCGGCGCGCGGCCCGCTCGCTTATGCGCCGCCCACGCGGCAGCGTGGCTGCTCGCCCGGCGAGGCCCGCTCCGCCCGCGCGGCCCACTCGCGTGGCCTGCTCCCCCGCGCGGCTGGCTCCGCGCCGCCCGTCCGCCGTTGGGCCGCCGCCGCCCACGCGCCCGGCTGCCCCTCGCGCGCCCGAAGTGAATTCGCCGCCTGGGCCGCGCGCTGTCTGCGCCTCGGTGGGCCGGTCCGACCGGGCAGGCCACCGGCCTCTCCGGCCCAGCTCGGTCGGCGAGCTGCTGACCGGCTGGGCTCTTTTTTAGCTCGTTTTTTATCCGTTTTTCACCTGGTTTTTTCCCCAACGGTTATTTTTCTCCCTAGACTATAAATAGCCCTTCTTCCACCTTGAGCAACTAGTTCTTCCTATTCTCTCACCTCCATTGTTGCTATTTGAAGAACTTGCTCTCCCCCTTGATTCCTCCAACCATTCTTGCTCATATTTGAGGATTTGAGAGAGGAGATCTAGATCTACACTTCCACCAAACCGTTTCTTCTCTAAGTGAGGGAATCTCTTGGGATCTAGATCTTGGAGTCTTTGGTTGACTTTCCCCCTTGTTCTTCCTCTCCAATCTCATCCTAGCATTCGTTGCTTTGGTGGGATTTGAGTGTGAAGGACTTGAACACCTCCGGTGTTCTTGCTTTGCATCATTGCATAGTGTTGAGCTCTCCACCACGATTTGTTCGAGTGAGAGACCGTGAGCTTGTTACTCTTGGAGGGTGACCTCCTAGTTGGCTTGGTGATTGGTGCTCCGGTGATCTCTTCAAGAAGATTGTGAAGAGGCCCGGGCTTCTCCTTCGTGGAGCTTGTGAAGTGGTTGTGGAGCTTGCCATCTCCGGAGCGGAGGAAAAGCTAACCATAAGGAAAGGGCCATTATCCTTCGTGGGTGTGGTTCGGAGAATAGGGTGAGCCTTCGTGGCGCGGGGAATCCTTCGTGGGACCTCCACTCCTCCAAACGTGACGTACCTTGTTGCAAAGCAAGGGAACACGGGAATACATCCTCGTCTCCGCGTGCCTCGGTTATTTCTATACCCGAGCTCTCTTTCCTTGTGATAGCCATCGTGCTTGAAGTACATATATCTTGCTATCACTTGTGCTACATATATCTTGTGCCTATCTTGCTTAGCTCTAGTTGCTATTGTTACACTTAGTTGAGCTTAGCATATTTAGGGTTTGTGCTTGTAACTAAACGATAGTTTAATTCCGCATTCATACAAGACAAATCCGCAAGAGTTTGTAATTGCCTATTCACCCCCCCCCCCTCTAGGCGACATCTCGATCTTTCACCTCACCCTCTCTCTCTGGATCCCCTTCTTTGTGCAGCAGATTTTCAAGGTATCAAGGCTTCCCTCATTTTTGTTTTTGCTTACTTTGCAGGATGATGTGATGTTTCTCATGAACCAATTTGTTGTACTGATTAACAACAGGTATGGGCTTCATCCCCCGCCTGGACCTTGGTTTGTTTCATTTTCCATGATGGATGCCAGATTGGTGTGCTGGTATGAAAGCTTGTAGTGTTAGATCGAGTCACGTATATATGAGATAATAGCAGGACACATGGAGCGACCGGTTGACGCGAGAGAGAAACCGAGAGAAGCTGCAGAGATGGTGGTGGGCGGGGTGCTTGAACCCCGCCAACACGTCCTCGACTCCATGACGAGCGGCGCCCGCGACATCTGGTCGCCGGCGCGACTCAGACCACCTGTTGAAGTAAGCCCAGTTGGATGCAGTTCTTCTTTTTATTCTCCTCGTTCTCCCTTCTGTGTGACTCCTCTATTTCTCTCCTTTTGTGCAGTCCCACCAGGAGGAGAACGAAAAATGAACCAGAGAAGTAGGTGATTCCCAAACTCATCTCATCTCCTAGAACAATCTGTTTGGTTCAATTTATTGTTTGTGAGCATTCTCCAGCGAAACAGAGTCTTATGTAGCTATTGACTGATGTTACATTGAAAATGTGGTTGATGTTTTACCTTGCTTGCTGCTAATTTTTGCATATTGTACATGGATCTAAGTGAGAAAAGTCACAACAAGGAGATTTGTAGGAGGAAGGCGACCACGGTGAAAAGGATGATCTTGATGCACGCTGCATATTTGTTGAAATGCAGGTACATGGCTTCACTTTTTTGTCCATATATCTTTATATGCATGTAGTTTAAAATATGGGTATGTGTGAAGGGGAGCTGTCACGTTTTACTATTAGTCACAATTCTGATATACTATTGTTTTGTTTCCAGCAATGAAGGTGACTGTTGCCTGGATCAAATGAGGTCTCAAACCAAGCACCATGGCAAGTGTTTTCCTCAAGCAGCAAGAACACATCCAGTAGAGGTTGACATCCTGATCTGTGGTGAGTACCGCTGCGGCGTGCCACACCCCTGCAGACATGCCTGGCAGCAGCAGCAGCAGTCGGCAGCTGCAAGGATGGGAAGCCCTTGGAGAGGATGAACTAAGAAGTTACAAATTCAACCATATTTTTTTATTTCAGAAGGTTAGCTTTCTGCTGTTTAATTTTGTATACAAATGCAGGTATCACACAAAAATCAATATGTGGTGAATTTGATTTTTTTCATGTTTCTTTCTGTACATATCGAGCAAATTTCATGAGTATTTGCAGCTATGAATATATTCAGGTGATGGTTTTCTCATTCTCCCGTCAGTGGAGATGTCCCCCAGAAAACTTTTAGTATGCGTTTTTCATCAGTTCAGAGTGGCATAGGCTGGACATTCATTTCAGTGAAGTGCATTTCAGGTGAGGACATGCAATCTATGCATTATGGCCGGATGAGATTGTTTTTCAGCTTATATCACTATACAATACTTGGCCACATTAGATATTTTTTCAGCTTATATGCGACTGTACAATACTTTGCATTTTGATGTTGGCCTCCATGCCTTTCCTTGCAGGGGAATATGTGGAACGGTGTGGTGAGGAGCCCCCGGTTGTGGAGCATTGACAGTGAGGCCACATAGTTCTACAACAGAATTAAGGGTTTGCACTGTTTATAGTTCATGCCGTTTCAATATGTCTAAATGCTGCTGACCTAGATATAAGCATCATGTGTTACAACATGGTTGACCTCTATATTTGTTTTCTTTTAAGTGCACACATTCGTTGTCCTGTTATCCTGTACGAAAGTGAGATGTATTCACAGTTTCCCGTCATGAAAAAACTATACATACATTCCTTGAATAAATATACGATGATAATTGCCAGGGACGAAACCTGCTTGGAAGCTTACTTACTTAGAGACTAGCTAACTGGCATTTCAAATATCATTCATTCTTTAAATTTTCGAATATTTTCCAGGTACATTTTCGTTACAACTTTTAACACTATTTACCTCAGTACATAAGTATAGTATTTCTTACAGGTATTGATCCGATTTTGTTCTTGGTTTCCTGCCATATGATTCTATATTTTTTTACTCATGTGTTGGTTGAATGATTCAATTTATAATGGCCATTACACACGGTCTGGTTAAGATGATTTTGCTAGAGTGGATATGACTAGAAGTAGTTAAGGGTAAATTGAAACCCAAAAGATACACAATGGGTTGGTATCTTATTAACTTTGATCAGATCAAGTTCTTCTATATTTCTATTTCGATGAGAAAAAATTGTCACCAAATAAAATACGATCCTCCTGTTCATTTCCTTACAATTTTTACTGTGTTGTTCCTTTTCTTATTGCTTTCTTTAGATAGTTTTTTTCAGATGGAAAAAAATTGAGAGTTCTTCTCCTTTTGAGCGCAATGCCTATTTGGCTTCCTGATGCGCATATCAATCTTGCCTCTCTGGATAACTTTGATGTATCCAATATGTGGTTACAACAATACTCCTATATTTTCGGGCTTATTGGCCAATTATAAGAGGTACATACTGACCGCTGCAATGTCTATTCAGCGAATAGTATCTTCTGCACTGTAAAAAATAGTGAATGCCTCACTTCACAAACTTTGGAATGCCTTTTGGTTTGTTTGGCCAGCTCAATTGATGGAGAAACACAAAACTTACCTAAGCTTCTAGAAAAGCATATGAAGAAATTGAGGAAGAACTACTTCTCTTAGATTGAGAACCAAGGTACATTATCACGATTTTATTTTACCAAACATGAGTTAATCTTCTACTCTCACCGTTTTAGTTTATTTGCCTTATATTTATTTTTTGATTGAACCCATGTTCATTTACCGAGGTCCTTTTGTCACTTGGAATTACGGCTACTGGTTTTCTCCTTCATCGCCCTCTTGATAGAGTATGTCATTTTGCCAGGTATATGCCATTTACTCAACCAGCTTCTTCTTGCTTTATCTCCATATGTTGTTCGGTGAAAAGCCTGGGTTTGCATATGTTCGGTTGGAGGGGAACACAAAATGTTCGGGGAATTTAATTTGAATGATAGATGATAGCCCTGTCAAAGTTATGCATATGGTTTTTGCAGACCAATAGGTACGATGTGGTCTTATTTATTGTGCTCATATAGCTTACTTCAGATGTATGTGCTCACGGCTATAGGATATTGTACCTCACAATGGGGAAATTGTATTCATGCAGTGGTGCCAGGCAAGTCTATGAGTGCATTCATAGCTGAATTACATGAGACCAATGTGCACTGTAATCAGATAGTTCCATTTGATAAAAAAAAATAGCAGTTCTAAGAGTGTTCAAAGGGCCCTTTGCAATCTGTCTTCACAAACCAGACAACTATAAAGTACAACAACACTTAGGGTGCTATTGTGTAAATGGTTAAGAAGACCTCCAATTTGGACAACTATTTAAATGAGCATCCGCTGACCGCTACTTTTGTTTCCGTACTGCGATGTCTGGAAGATAACCATTATGCCAACTTTATATGCGACTTTATCACGCGAACAGGACTGTGTTTATGTGATCTAAGACACTCTGTATCAGCCTGGAGTGCATGCCATGTGATGAGGAGTTTACATCAGGAAGAACGGGTGGTTCAATATGCAGTAGTGTTTTCAGTTAGTCATTAATGCGGTGTGCTACAAACTAAACCTGAGATTTCTACATCCATAATCTCGCCTTAGTGTCCAAATAGAAGTTGTAGATAATCTTTTACGCTTTCTGTAGCGTATTTGTTTGCACACTTTTGTTGGGCGGTTTGTGAGATGCAGTCAGTAATTAAGTATTGATTTAGTGTCCAGAAAACGATATTTTTGTGAGAATTTGAGCTTGTGAGCTACTTCAAGTCCTTTTAGCCTCCAAACAAAATTTATAGATTTAACACAAAAGTTGTGGGGTAGGTTACTTGCTAAAGCATGTATTGTTTGGTAGATTACATGTTAAATTTTAATTCATGTTGGACAGAACTGAAAGCATGCTCTCTTAAATAATTTTATGTTATGTTTTGTAGGAGTGAGTTTGAATATTTGGCTGGGCTGTTGTGATCCAGAACTGTTGGATACAATACATTGCAGGCAGAAGTATGCAATATAAATCAAACACAGTCCCACAAGAACGAAAATGGATCCAGACGCTTACCTGTTGATTGTTTTCCGTTAGATCATACAGTGTTGCTGTGAGTATGTAATTCATACTGTCATTCTTCTCTTAAATATTCAGGCTGACTTTTGTGCTGTTAACTAATATTGTATAATGTTAGACAACTGTTGGTGTATCTGTTGGGCTGTCTTCTTGTTCTCTGTTGTGGCCCATTTGGCCCAGCCCAGTCCTGACCTATATAAGGTGCTTCTATCTCTGTAACCCTAAGAAGAGATAGTTCCTCCCTGCAGCCTCCTACCTCAGGTTAGGCCCTCGCCTCTGTCCACATGGTATCAGAGCAAGGGGCAGTGAGGGCAACGACGGGAAGGACTGCCGATCTGGAAGCCTAGTCTGCTGTGGCTGCTAGGAGGAAGAGGAAGAGGAAGGGAGTAGGCTGCTGCGGTGGCTGGGAGGAAGAGGAAGGGAGCAGGCTGCTGCGGCGGCAAGGAGGGGAAGGCAGTGACAAGTAAGGAGACGAAGAGGCATCCTGCGGGTAAGTCCTTTGGTGGTTCTGAGAGGTTAGTTTGGTGTCAAGCATGGGGGACAACAGGGATTTGGCCAAGGCTCTGGAGAAGCTGGCAGAACTTATCACTACCAAAGGAGATGGAGGAGGATCTGCTGGAGGGGGAGCAATTGTTCCCCATACCATCATCGGTCAGAAACTTGAGCTGCCGGCGAATGAAATCAAGTTGGAAGGAGTGGCCAACTATCTCCGGTGGTCAAGGAGGGCGCTGTTGATTTTGAACTCGAAAGGGCTGGATGAACGTGTGAGTGGTGAAGCTGCAGAACCAGCAGACAAGACCAGTCCGGAATGGAAACAGTGGAATGCCATAAATTCTCTGATTGTGGCATGGTTGCTTAACTCTTTGGTTCCTAACATTGTTGCTTCTGTAGAGGCACTCACAAAAGCTTCAGAGGTATGGGACACCCTATCAAATCTTTATTCTGGAAAGGGGAACATTATGTTGATTGCTGAGATTGAGGATAAAGTGCATGACTTGCAACAAGGAAACAAAACTGTGATGGCATATGTGGCTGAGTTGCAGCATCTTTGGGGAGATTTAGATCATGTTGATCCTCTGGAACTTGCCCATGGGGAATGTGTGAGTGCTGCTGCAAGCTGGATTGAACGTCGGCGAGTCATGAAGTTCTTGAAGGGTCTTAATCAAGATTTTGAGGGGAGAAGGGCTGCTTTACTGCATCAAACCACTACCCCTTCTCTCAAAGAAGCCATTGCAGCTATGTCCAGAGAGGAAGTGCGTCTGAATATGACAAAGGGAAGCGATTCTGTCCCTCATCCAACCTTCTACACTAACGAGAGACTAGAGATGAGAGACTGCTATACTTGTGGGCAGAAGGGACACTTGAAGCATCAGTGTACCTCCTTTGCTACATCCAGTAGGGGGAGAGGAGGATACACACATGGCAGAGGAAACTACAGAGGAAGAGGTGATGGCAGAGGTAGTGGACAGCCATATGGACAGCACCATGGAAGAGGTGGTGGACAGCACTATGGCAGAGGTAGTGGACAGCCATATGGATATCAGTATGGCAGGGGTGGAGGACAGCAGCACGCTATATCACCCAAGGCACATATGGCAGCAGCTTCAGAGTCAACTACCAGTACCTCTCAGGGACAATCAAAGGAAGAAGGACAAAATGAAGCAACCTTTGGGAACTTTGCTCACTATGTCTACAAAGATGAAGGTAATATTGATAGAGTTTCTATAGCCACTCATAATGCTAATTCAGATTGGATTCTTGATTCTGGAGCATCCAAACATGTTACTGGAAATATTAGTGAGTTTGACTCTTATACTCACTATCCTTCCACACATAGAGGCACTATCCAAACAGCTGATGGCACAGCACAATCTATAAAAGGGGAGGGGTCGGTGCAATGTACACCCAACATAAAATTGTCATCAGTTCTACATGTTCCTGCTTTTCCAGTAAATCTGCTATCTCTAAGTGCCTTGATTGATCAGCAGGACTACCGTATAATAGTTGATAGATATATGTGTTTAATTCAGGAAAGGGAGAGCAGCAAGAAGACTGGGACTGCAACCAGGCATAGAGGTCTTTGGCACATAGATCGTGACAAGATGGGGCATGATGCTAGTTCTGTGCTTGCTGCGATTGTTGGAGGAAAGGAGAGCATGGCACTAGTTCATCATTGTCGAATGGGTCACATGGCGTTTGATAAAATGTTTCGAGTTTTTCCTGATGTAATGAATGGAGTGGACAAAACCAAATTATGTTGTGATGCCTGCGAATATGCTAAGCATACGAGAACCTCTTATGTTAGTAGAGGGATCAGAAGTGTATCCCCATTTGTGTTAGTGCACTCTGATGTATGGACGTGTCCTGTTGTGTCAGTAAGTGGCATGAAGTACTTTGTGACTTTTATTGACTGCTATTCCAGAATGACTTGGATCTATCTTATGCGTCACAAAGATGAAGTGTTCACTTGTTTCCAGAGTTTTTGTGCCTATGTGAAAAACAATTCAATGTTCAGGTGCAAGTGATCAGAACTGATAATGGTACTGAATATATCAACAAACCATTTGCTGCTTTCTTATCTTCGCAAGGTATCGCACCGTACTTCATGTCCTCGACACTCCTCCCGAATGGAGTTGCCGAGCGGAAGAATAGGCACATTCTTGAAGTGGCTCGATCTCTTATGTTTACCATGAATGTTCCAAAATTCTTATGGAGTGAGGCAGTTATGACTGCTACATATTTGATCAACGTAATGCCTTCAAAGATTCTAGGTATGCGGTCTCCTTGCCAACTCCTTCTAAATAACAATGACTTTGTTGTACCACCCAAACTCTTTGGTCAGTACATGTTTTGTAAGGGATCACAAAGCCATCTGTTGGCAAGCTAGATCATCGGGCTATCAAATGTATCTTTATTGGCTATTCCTCCAGCATGTAAGGGTTACAAGTGTTGGAGTCCCACCGACAGAGGACATTTGTAAGCATGGATGTTACGTTTCGCGAGTCAGAACCATTTTATGATGGTGAGAGTGATCTTAGTGGCTTGTTCTAGGGGCTTGACCATCTTGGTGATGCTCAAGAGGGGGAGCAACAGCAAGGTGTTGATCAAGAGCAGCAAGATGGTGACCAACAACAACATCAACAGTTTCCTATTGTTGCGGAGATTCCTGCAATTCCTGGTACACCTACACCACCTAGACCTGTACCACCACAAAGATGGCTGCAGAATCCACTTGTGTACTCTAGAAGACAAGTACAAAGGGAACAAGTAGATGCACCAGAGGAGCAACAAGACCAGGGGCAGGGGGAGCAACCCATTGGACCAGAAAATCAAGGAAGTACAAGTGTAGATTCTGCAGAGGAGAATCAATCTCGATCGAGTCCAATAATAGCCTAGACTTGCCAATTGCAATAAGGAAAGGGATAAGAAATGTTGGGCCCCCAAAGCGACGAGTTATGATGACTATGACATAGGAAATTATATTTCCTACGAGGCATTGTCACCCACTTTTCGGGCTTTTGTTGCTTCACCGCAACCGTATCCTGTTCCTAAGGATTGGAAGGCAGCTGTGTTGGACCCGAGATGGTGCAATGCTATGATGGAAGAGTTAGAGGCCTTGAAGAAAAATAAAACATGGGAGTTAACAGATCTCCCTAAAGGAAAGAATACAAGATTTGTAAGTGGATCTATTCTCAGAAACAAAATGCGTAAGGAAAAGTGGAGAGATATAAGGCAAGACTTGTGGCAAGAGGATATAGTCAGACTTATGGCATTGACTATGATGAGACATTTGCACCAGTGGCAAAAATGAGCACTGTCAGAATTTTGATCTCTTGTGCAGCAAATTTCGGATGGCCCTTGCATCAACTTGATGTCAAAAATGCATTTCTGCATGGTGATCTTCAAGAGGAGGTGTATATGGAGATGCCACCAGGATTTGTCGGACACTGAAACTAAAGGGAAGGTATGTAGACCGAAGAAATCTCTATATGGTCTCAAACAATCTCCACGGGCCTGGTTTGACAGTTCGGACAAGTGGTGTGTGGCATGGGTTATGGTCAATGCAATGGAGACCATACCTTATTTCTGAGACATTCGGAGCGTAAAATCACTATCCTTGCCGTGTATGTTGATGATATTATCATCACGGGAGATGATGTTGTGGAAATCGCAAACCGAAAGGATGCTTGAGTCGTGCCTTTGAGGTGAAAGATTTGGAAAAACTTAGATACTTCCTTGGAATAGAAGTTGCAAGATCGTCAAAAGGGATATCACTATCTCAAAGAAAGTATACATTGGATCTCTTAGATGATATGGGCATGATGGGGTGCCGAGTGGCTTCAACACCTATTGACCAGAACACTAAAATCACAACAGAGTCTGGAGAACCCATAAACAAGGAGAAATATCAAAGACTTGTTGGGAGACTAATATACTTATGCCACACGAGACCAGATATATCATTTGCAGTAAGTGTAGTGAGTCGCTATATGCATGATCCGAGGGATGGACACCTGGAAGCAGCTCAAAGAATCTTGAGATACTTGAAGGGCACTCCGGGAAAAGGAGTGTTGTTTAAAAGTAATGGACACCTAAATGTAGATGGATATTGTGATGCGGATTGGGCTAGCTGCTTAGATGATCGAAGATCCACCTCAGGGTATTGTGTTTTTGTTGGAGGAAATTTGGTGTCGTGGAGAAGTAAGAAACAATCTGTTGTCTCGAAATCAACAGCCGAAGCTGAGTACAGAGCTATGTCACAGGGCCTGGGTGAAATGTTGTGGGTACGAAACCTTCTAAGAGAGCTGAAAATTTTAAGGCAAGGAAGCTTGAAAGTGTGGTGTGATAATATGTCTGCCATAAACATAGCAAATAACCCTGTCCAGCATGAGCGAACTAAACATGTGGAGATAGACAGATTCTTTATTAAAGAAAAGATTGATGCAGGGATTATCTCATTGGCTTATGTGAGATCAGGACAACAAGTGGCAGACTGTTTAACAAAGGGACTGGGCTCAAAGGAGTGTAATCTTGCCTGTGCCAAGATGGGGATGATTGACATTTATCACCCATCTTGAGGGGGAGTGTTAGACAACTGTTGGTGTATCTGTTGGGCTGTCTTCTTGTTCTCTGTTGTGGCCCATTTGGCCCAGCCCAGTCCTGACCTATATAAGGTGCTTCTATCTCTGTAACCCTAAGGAGAGATAGTTCCTCCCCGCAGGCTGCAGCCTCCTACCTCAGGTTAGGCCCTCACCTCTGTCCACATATAATTTCAAATTGCTTCAAACTATGAAACTACTATTATAAATTGTTACTTAGAACTCAAGAGCACCATATTATGTATTTGGAATTAACCAATGGATATCTCAAATTGTATCCTATTGTTGACTGACATTTTTATTTATGATTATATTTCTCTTTACGACCATTCTTATCTGGTGTCTTTTTTAGACCGACTCCTTATTGGCTAAAATAATGATTCCTTCTAAACTTAATAATTGTTTATGGTCATATTTCATGCTCACCAATTTTTGTTGCATACAATTTTTTCCTCTTTGGTGTGTTGTCCATTTAGGTATCAACTTTGTGAGATTATCTATAGGAATACTGCAAGATCATCTATATGAGTTCTGTCTCATGCTCTGAGCAATCGTGAGATTAGTCCGTCCAGCTGGAATTACTTCTGCTCTGTACTCTCTGTAAGGCCCATGCCTTCTTTCAAGTCCTGCAATAAAATGTTGGGTAAACAATAGATATCTTAGGTTATATAGGTTGACATTTTCGGTGTGCTGTTTTATAAATTGTTTGTCTATGAAAACCACCGATTTGGACAATATTTAGATAACCACCAGTACTTTCGTTTATGTCTTATAATGTGTGGAGGATAAATCTGTTATGCCAGACTATATATACACTGTTGATTGCACTAGAACTCAATGCTATGCTACTTTTTTTTTGTCATGGCAACATCACTATTTGAGACAA
This sequence comes from Lolium perenne, assembly GCF_019359855.2. NCBI lineage: Eukaryota > Viridiplantae > Streptophyta > Magnoliopsida > Poales > Poaceae > Lolium > Lolium perenne. The sequence goes on along the minus strand of NC_067248.2, from coordinate 142,330,020 downwards.
TAGCTGACTAACTGGGTGCTCAACCTTAGTGGTTAACTTTTCAAAAACCATGTGGTTTTATTTTCTGAATATCTCTACTATAGATGTTGTTTGATCACCTTCCAACATATCCCAAGAATAAGTTTTGTTCAGTAAATTCCATTGTCTTCATTATTTCGAGCATCTCTTCTTGGAGGCTATTCAAATTAATGACATTGCCATGTTTTCTAGGATTCTTGAACTTAGGTATGATAATCTAGGTGCTGGATGTCTATCTGAATTGTATTTTCATTTAAATTATCTTAATTAGGCCAACAACAATTTATCCTATACATGCTTTGGATGACCAACAAGCACCTGGGTTGGCTGGCAATGCAGCCGAGCGACCAACCAAGTGCTATTTTATCTACTCATTACATAGGTGACTTCCACAACAGTGACAACTGGTGCTGCCACCACCTTCGGCGTCATGTCACGATAGTAATCATTGATCATGTTCTTCGGTTCAGTGTACCCATCAAGGTTCTACTCTTTAGAATCTGGCTTCAGAAAGGATGATTGATCCCTCACGTACTATAGTCAAGAACCTGACCAAATATCAGGGAAGTGTGTTGGATGATGAATTCATGTATATGTTACAGATGGTTTGCCTTTCAATCTATGATCTTGGGCTGAAAATGAGAATCATCGCGTCAAGCGTTTTTCCTCCACCAATAGTTGCTATAATATATTCTCTCTAGCTTCCCTGGTTGTATATAAATGTTTGTTACTCCATTTATAATTTCTTATGAGTCACTACGTTTTGTAAGACCTAACAAAAGTATAATCGCTTTTCCCATCTATAGACGAGTCCAGACGAGTCCCACGGGATCGTGCGCCAAGGCGCACTTTAAAATCTAGTCTATTATATCTCTCAATGCGCGTACTGACGTCTCGGCTTGCCACACGGCGCGGTTGGCGGTGGTTCCATCAGCACACTCGACCCGGCCGGCATGGTATCACCGAGTGATATCTATGGTATCACCAAACAGAAATTAGGCATCTTGATTTGTTGCTGATTTACTTTCTGATAATAATAATAATGACTGAATTCTCATCTCTCAGGAGCATATGCTGAACAAGGGCCATGCATGGCACTGCAAGAATTACGTCAAACGCGCATAATTTGCAGAGGTCAGAAATTAGAGTAAATTCCGATTTTTACCCCCTAATTTTATATTTTTGACAGTAATTACCCCATTTAACAATTATTCATCTGCATTACCCCATTTAGCAGAAGTTTTGCCAGCTTTTACCCCTTTTAAAAATCTGAGAGCTATTTGCTAAGTCAGTCCGTTTGTCAGGTACACGTGGTAGGTGACGTCGCTCTTTTTCCCCCGATGGATGTTTCCACTCCCAAATCAGTCTGATCACCGAGCCGCTCTCTACTTTTTTATAGTCATAGTGTGTACACAATATTTTAATGTAGCAATCAAATGATGGTAGGGGACAAATCGATGTGATCACTAGCAATTTCAGAGGCAAGGCAACGACACTAGACCAAGTAAATTTCTTTCTAAATGCTAAAGCGCAGCGTTATGCTAATAGCAACAACACATACTAAGCTGATGGCTCATCAGTCACATACACGTACACATGATTATATACGTACACCGGAAGACCACGCCACATACAAGGTTGTAGTTATAGGCAAAACTTTAGGTTCAACGTTTTCTTCGGATGCAGAAAGAAACCGGAGAAAAACTGTGATGCACTCACATGAAAAATCTTGTGTAAATTTTTTTGGAGGGTAAAAATTGGCAATAGTTTCACTAAATGGGGTAATACGGATAAGAAATTGTTAAATGGGGTAATTAATGTCAAAAATATTGAACTAAGGGGTAAAAACTGGAATTTACTCCAGAAATTATAGTGCACCTAAATGTCTTTTTGTGTAGGGCAACTTGTATTATCAGAGAGACATTTCATATAAACTTGAGCTTGGCACGCTTGCAATTTAACAATGAATACCTAAGGAGCCATATCCACCAGCTAGAGTAAACCAACAATTAAGTGCATACATGAAAATCACATAGGTTTTAGTACAAAATGACAATATAAACTATGAAAAAATGCTTTAGTATTTCTGAATTTAGTACATCATCATTTAAAGTTGTAAAATCATTCTATGGTAGTTGTAAATCCTTACGAAGTAAAGTACATAAAAAGGAACTGCAGTTTCTTACATAATGTCTCACTGTTTGGCGTTGTAATGTATAAGTTTAAACTTGAATGTTAAAATGTGGTTAAACACTGAAGACAGAATGTCTCATTTCTTTAGATACATTTTGTGTTGATTTGGCACTTATGCAAAGTGGATTTGATGATGGTTTCTACTAGTCACTAGATATGTCATACGTCCCACCATCTACATATGCTACATGCTAGGATCTATTGCTTGTATATACCACTAATTTAGAAGATACATCTGCTACAGTTACCGAATTCAAGAGATATGAATTTGTTTGTGATATGAATATTACCGTTTTATGCTTTGATTGTGAAATGGGAGATGGAAGCATGGCATGCACGCCAGGGGCTTTGGGGATCTGATAACCCTCAAAACCATGGGATTTGGTCCATGGGGATACTGATCCCTTTCGGCGGCTCACTGCTAAGTTGAAACTCACGGCGCGTCGTCTCATGAGCTGGAGCGACAAAAAGGTTGGTTGCATCAAACTGCAGCTTATGATAGCGCGGGAGGTGGTGCTGAGGTTGGACATTGCCATGGAATCCCGACTGCTCACCCCCGATGAGCGACGACTCCGGGCGCACCTCAAGCAAACCTACTTGGGGCTGGCCTCGCTTGAGCGGACGATGGCTCGCCAGCGGGCAAAGTTAGCATGGCTAAGGGAGGGGGACGCCAACACGGCCTTCTTCCACCACCATGCGGCCTACAGGCGCCAGAAGAATGTGATCCATAGCTTAAGGGTGGATAATGCCGTTGTCTCCGACCACGCGGCCATGGCTGAAGCTACCTTTGCGCACTTCGAGGGTCTGCTGGGCACTTCGGTGGCAAGGGCGCACTCGCTGGATTTGGACTTCCTGGGTACCACACCAGAGGACCTCTCCAAGCTCGAGATACCGTTCACTGAGGAGGATGTTTGGGATGTGATCAGACACTTGCCGCCGGGCAAGGCTCCTGGCCCCGACGGGTTCACAGCGGAGTTCCTTCAGAAATGTTGGGGGGTGGTCAAAGCTGACTTCATGGCGGCCTTTGACAAGCTTTACACGATGTGTGGGCGCGGACTCCAAGGCCTTAACCAGGCCCTTTTGGTCCTGCTGCCCAAGCGCCCGGATGCCATGGCGATAGGTGATTACAGGCCGATAAGTCTAATTCACATCTTTGCCAAGCTGGTGGCGAAAATTTTGGCTACTAGGCTGGCACCACGGATGGAGTCGCTGGTGGATCGCAACCAATGCGCCTTCATTCGCAAAAGGTGCATCCATGACAACTTCATGTTGGTTCAGCAGACAGCTCGTTTCCTGCATAGAGGGAAAGAGCCGAGGGTGATGTTGAAGTTGGACATTGCTCGGGCCTTCGACTCAGTATCCTGGGGTTTCCTCATGGAGGTTCTCCAGAAGTTGGGGTTTGGGCCGAGGTTCCGAGAGATTGTCTCTCTGCTACTAGCCACGGCCAGTACCCGGGTGATGCTCAATGGCGAGCCAGGCCCCCCGATATGGCATCGGAGGGGACTGAGACAGGGGGACCCCATGTCGCCATCGTTGTTTGTCCTAGTGATGAACTCGCTCAACAAGGTGCTCGCCAAGGCAGCCGAGCTGGGTATGCTACGACGGTTGGCGCGGCGGGAACTGGTGACCTCCGTGTCGCTATACGCGGATGATGTGGTGATCTTCTGTCACCCGGACGAGGCAGAGCTGAGTACGGTCCGCGGTATCCTGGAGCTTTTCGGACAGGCTTCTGGCTTACGCACCAACTTCGCTAAGTGTCCGGTGTCCCCTATTGCATGTTCGGATGAGGTAGCTGTGGCTGCTGCAGAGCACATGGAGTGCCAGCTAGCGCCCTTCCCGGTGAAGTACTTGGGTATTCCCCTGTCGGTTAGGCGTCTGTCGGCCGAGACCTTCCAGCCGCTGTTGGATAGGCTGGCTGACAAATTGCTGACATGGCGGGCATCCATGATGCCGCAAGCCGGACGTTTGGCGCTGATCCGAGCTGTGCTCGCGGCAATCCCGCTGCACCAGCTAATGGTTCTGGCCTTGAATAAAAAGACCCTCAAGCAGATCAACAAGATCATGCGAGGGTTCCTCTGGGTGGGCTGGGTAGAGGCAAATGGAGGTCATTGCCACGTGAATTGGGCAAGGGTGTGCCGACCGCTTAACCTAGGGGGGTTGGGGATCCCCGACCTTGCACGGATGGCCATAAGCCTTAGGTTACGTTGGCTGTGGAGGATGCACACGGACCCCCGGCGACCATGGCGCGGGCTCGACATGCAGTTCTCGAAGGCGGAGCTGGACATCTTTGCGACCTCCACCTCGATGGTGGTGGGAAACGGAGAGTCCGCCCTCTTCTGGGAGGACCGTTGGCTAGACGGCAAGTCCATCAAGGAGATGGCGCCAGAGGTGTTCGCGCTGGTTCCTAAACGGCGCAGAAGGGTGCGTACGGTGCGTCAAGCACTGGTTGACCGCACTTGGATTCCCGACATAGCTGGAGCACCGAGTCCCCTTGCACTATGGCAATATGTGCAACTTTGGGTCAGACTGAGGGAGGTCCAGCTTTCGGGGGAGCATGTAACATCCCAAGAATGTCAAAACAAAACAAATGAATTTCCCTAGTTCCAAATTTTTGGAACCAACAAAAACTTTTATTAAAATGAGATTGATACATATAGATCTTGTTCAAATCTTGTGTTTTGCCATGATGAGTGTTATTATGCTTATGTGCTAAACCCTAAAACCCCAAGGTGATCAAGTGAAGATCACCAACCCAATAAAACAAAAGAGAAAGAAATCAAATAAGAAAAACCTTAAACCCTAACCTTCTCCAAAAATCCTTTGGATCCTTTTTGAGAAACCAAAATAAAATAAAAGACATATGGGGGCATATAACCCTAATAGGTAAATCTTGAACCCCACCTTTATTAATTTTGCTAAATGGTGGTGAACCATTGTGAACCCCACTAAACCCTAGACCTCACCCCTCTTTTCACCACTACTAGTTAAAATGAAATAAAAAGGGAATTGAATAAGAAAAGGTATATGTGCCTATGGCTATTTTTATAAAACTTTACCCTAAGCCTTTCTACTTTGCTTAGAGGTTTGGAAAACCTTCTTACACCCTACCTAGTACCTATCAAACCAAATCCAAGTGGTTTCCAAAGAAAATTAAAAGAAACTAAAAATGCCATAGAGGCATAGGTGAGAAAAGTGCAAATTTGTGAATTTGAGAAGATTGACCCTAGGACTTGTTGTGAATGGATGGATCACTTCCATATACCATTTCAACACTCAACAACATCAAATGGGCCAAGAACACTCAAATCAAAAATCAAATTAAACATATGCATAGAAGCATATGTGCCACATAGCCATTTCCCCAAATCTTGACCTATGCCCTTCTACCTTGACCACATGGTGTGAAACCATCTCTCAACCTAATATAACCCTAAATTGACCCTAACCCATGCCCAAGTGAAGCAAGGTGAACCCTTTTCAAAAATAATAAAATTTAACCCATCACCTCTTATGTGTTATGGCCAATTTTGCAAATCTTTGATCAAGACCTTTTGAAATGGATTCAATGGTTTGAAAATGTTTCTAAACTAATAAGAATCACATTAGAGTCAGCAAAAGTCAAATCAAATGGAGAGAAATCAAATAGGGAGAAAATCCCCAAAATTCACTCACATACACTTAGCCAAAATTGCAAATCTTCAACCAAGGCCACCATGGCTTGATCTATTGGTTGTAAAACTCTTATATATGATAAACAAACACAATTGCATCAAAGAAACAAGAATCAAATCAAAGGAAATCTCAAATCCAATTCACATATGATAATGGTCATATGTCACATTTATATTTTCCTCCCCACTTTGCCCCCTCCTATCTTTTGTTTCTGCAACCAAACTTGACCATCTACCTCCATGTCATCCAAGACAATGTCAAGGTGAACAACTTCCATGTTGACCACCATACCTCATGTTGACTAGGTTGACCAGAATAGAGGAGACAAGTGATGACTTTGAAACAAAGAGAAGATTCCTCCACTTTTTGAAAACTTGCAAACCTACACCAAATTGACCACCACCACCACCATTCCATCTCTATGAATATATGTTTGAGATCCACCAAAGGAATTTTCAAAATTCGAAAACTTTTCTCTTTCGGCCATATCAACAAACACCTTGTGGGCAGCACCTCTAATTGTGCCCATGCTGCAATTTTTGGTTGGACTTGGTCCAACTCTGGCCACCCCTGCACTTCTGGAGACCCTCCCTACCCTGCAGCACCAGAGCCACCACTTGCCAGCCCTTGCTTTGGACCAACATGACCAATGCCAAGCCATGCCGGCCCTCTTGTCACCTCACCATGCCATCCCCTCTCCTCTCCCATCCAGGCCACTCCACCATGTGAACTGACCTCCCCTGACCCTCCTGATGCTGACCCTGCAAGCCCTTGACCGAGACGGTGACCACACTGCCTAGCAGCCGCGCGCCCAGACCACGCCCAGAGACGCCCACGCGCGCCAGGACGCGCACGATGGCAACCCTGGACGCGACGGAACGCCGCTGTGCCCCATCGCCTCACGCCTCCCCTCACTCCGCCCATGCACCCGTCGCCTCGCCACGGTACCCTCTACCTCCCAGACAACCCCATTGGCTCGCCGTAGCCTGTCACCGTCGCCAAGGACGACGACCATCCGCCACGGACGCCCAGTGGTGCGAAGACGATGACGAGCGCCATCGGCCCTCGTTTTCACCACCATCACGCTCTGCAGCTCCGCCATGACGTCGCCCGCACGAGAGCATCAGCGCCGCACTCCCCTGCGACCCCCTACCGTCGTCACCATGATCGACCGAACCATGCCGCGCTGCCCTCCCTCGCCCGATATAAAAGCAGACCTTCCCGTGCTCAACTCTCCACATCAATCTTGCTCCCCTCCCTCTTCTCAAGCTCCTCGTCTACTCGCCTTGCTCGATTAACCACCGCCGCCGTCCAATTTGACCACCGGAGCCCGTGGAGGTGCTGAGAAGGGCGCCGTCGTTGCAGCGCACCCCCGGCGACGAAACTGCTACAGGCTGCCTCCCCTTCCTCGACAACGTCTTCTCCGCGCCTCGCCGACCCTCGCCGCGCCGCCGGTAAGCCGCCGACCCCCTGCCAGCGCCGCCCGTGCCCTCCATTCTCGTCGGAGACGACGACGCACGCCGTGCGTCCGATCGGCATCTAATCCTACGGTCCACAACACAGCATACCGCTTCGGCGTTTTAAACGCCCTGACAGTGGACCCCACTGTCAGGCGGCCCGCCCGCATCGCCAGCAAAGCTGGGCCGGCCCATTTAGTTTCCCGCCCCCGTTTAAATTCAAAATGGTTTAAATCTTTTTCATTTATTTTACCATCTGATGCTAGATTCAAAATTTAATAGATCTAAATCTACTGAGCCAAATTCAACAAATTTTATATTTTTGGAAAGCTCATCAAAAACTCTATCCAATGCCACTGGATTCAAATCAAAATATGTTGTAGAATTACAGTGAGAAAATAAACAAGGCAGGTACTTTTCTGCCTAAGAATAATTATTAAAAATCAACCCTTTTGAATTTTGAAGTGTTTCCACCTCTCAAAATTCACATCTCAAATACTCTATTTGATTTTGTAAAAATATGATATGGGTACTGTATATGATCATGGGTTAGAATCAAATAATGGCTATGTAGCCATTACTAGCCCATTTAAATTTTTCCAAATTTAAGATTTTAAATCTATGAGGTGTAGCACCTCATTTAATTCCTCTTTTCAAGTGGTATGCAGTAATGTGATGCCCCTGGTTGCTTGGTCTCATAATTGCTCACTTAAGAATATTAAATGTTTGCCTGAGTAGCTTTTTAAATTGTTCCAACAAATTATTAAATCTTAAGGGAGTGTTTACCTCATTTAAATCCTGTCATGAACAATTCAAAATGAGGTAGAGACTCTGGTCCTTTAGATCTCATGTGAATTGTTGATGATATTAAATCTTTACCATGTTAGGATAAAAAGGTATGAGGTGTTCACCTCATTTAAATCATTTTCTCAAATGATAAGTATGAAGAGGTTGACTTTGGTCAACCTAGGTCATATATTGTTCATGAGAGAAATTAAATCTTAATAAGATAATGAGAGGAATTTATTTCTCTAAGTAATTAAAAGCAACACCTTATTTAGTATGAGAGGAAATTATTTCCCTAAATAAGAAAAAACCACACACTTACCCACTTAATAGTAATGAGTGATGCTAGTTTACTTATGTAAATTTTATGAGGTGTTTCACTTCATTTAAATCTTGTCCCAAGTATTTTCATATGAAGTTTGAACCCCTGGTCAAATACTCTCACATGAAATACTTGGAGATTTAAATCATAATAGGCACTATTAAATGGTATGAGGTACCCCTACCTCATTTAAATCATTTTCTCAAATGATGATGATGAATGGTTGACTTAGGTCAACCTAAATTCATGTGTGATGGTTTGAGAAATTAAATCTTAAAGAAGATTCAATGAGAGGAAATTATTCCTCAAGAACTATATGGAAACTATCATTTACATATAAAATGAGAGGAAATTATTTTTTTTTCCTCAAAGCAAGACCACCAATGCACCAAATTTTATTAATTGTGTGAATAGAATAGTTTGTGTGAATATATGTGATGTTTGGAATAGCCAATGAATTGTTTGGTGATTGTATCCTCGTATTCGTATTTTAGACGCTAGTACCGAGGAGTATCAAGAGGAGGAGGAAGTCTACTTCCAGGAAGAGGAAGACCACTTTGATCAGTACACCACTCAAGGCAAGCTATATTATTGCCAGCTATTACCAATGCAAGCTAACACTCTAGCAAGCTTATATTCTTGCGAGATAAAACTCTTGCCAGAATGCACAGCTCACTATTGAGCAAGGCATTACCCCATTTACTTTATGCTTATGATCCTATTTCCCAGTTTTACTTTACAAGCTTTATTTACTTTTGTTTCATCAAAGTACTTTCTGATTTATGATTTCACTTGGTTAGTATTGGATTAGTACAAGAGTATCAAACCTAGCCTAGAAAGCTATAAGCTAAGTTAGCACCCCTCATGACTAGTTGCTAGTGCTAACCAATAAAATTGACTACTCTAGATGGGAACTTGTGAAATGACTTTGAAAAACTTTGGAATGAGGAGTCATTCTATTGAAAGATTTTTGAAGGTGAATATGACTGGTGAATGACTTGGTGAATTTTACGAAAACTGATGGTTGGGTTCGGATGCGATACCATTCCAATTTTGCAAGTACCCCCACAATACCTGATATGGGTAGGGCTTAACTAGAAGTTTATGTATCTTAGTATGGGTTCCCTCTAAACAAGCGTCATCGGGGTTATGCTGGAGGCTGCCTCTACAAAAGTGAAGTGATATGAAATGACGTGAAATGAGGTGAATGTCCGGCCCAAGCTGTGCATCCCTCGGGTTAACAGTTGGTTTTCACCGGGAGGCCAAGCTCATGGGGAGAGATGCCTATACTAGGATATGTAAGTGAAAGGTTATGGTTGGTAGTCCGCACACGGAGTGTGGTAAATCAGGGCCAGTTAACCCTGACGGATTATTGCAAATGTTGTGGCACAAGTGTACGACCTCTGCAGAGTGTAGATCTATTCGAATAGCCGCGTCCACGGTTATGGACGGTTGGAAAGGCCAAAAAGTTCCAACATCAGACCATTTTCAAAATGTGACATGTGAAGGGGACTTGGATTTTTGAACTTGAAAAGGTGAATGGTGACTTGTGATTTGAATTGAAAGGTGACTTTGACTTTGAATCACAACTGAGTTGTGGGAATGACACTAATGTTCCCACTCGAGTTAGTTAGCAAATGAAGAGGTTTTGTTTATGAAAGGGTTTATGAAATAAAACTGGCTTTATGCAAATGAACTAGAGCTTAGAACCCCCTTATTATAGTTGATACTACTTACATTAGTATTAGTTTGCGAGTACTTTAAAGTACTCATGGCTTTGTCCCTGGCTATTCAAATGGCCAGACTATGAAGAGGATTACCAGACCCCGGAAGAAGGACAGCAGGACGTCTACGACAACTAGGATCACTCCTGACGTCAACAGTTGCCTGTGGAATAGATGGACTACTACTACGCTACTTCGCTTCCGCTATGTGTTTTGTAATTGATCAATAGATCATCTACTTTTGTAATGAGACTGGATCATGTGATCCTTTGTTGTAAGACAATTATGCGTTGTAATGAATGATGTGTTGTGATATCAATCTATTATGTCTCGCAAAAACAATATTCCTGGGATTGCGAGGAATGGCATAATAGGCATCTGGACTTAAAAATCCGGGTGTTGACAGAGCAGGACACGTTGACCTGGTTGTGGATGACGGACGGCCAGTATACTTCTCAGGCCCTCTTCCAGGGGGGGGGGGGGGATCACCTCAGCATCATGGGAGTTGAACTGGAGGTCCTGGGCGCCTCCTAGGGTGAAATTCTTTATATGGCTGGCCTGTCTGGACAGGTGTTGGACGGGTGAGAGGCTAGCGCGTCGTGGTCTACCACATGCGCCCAGATGCCCGCTGTGTGACCAATCCGAGGAGACTATGACGCATCTACTCACTGGATGCTCATTCTCCAGGACGATCTGGTTCGAGGTCCTCTCGTGGATCCGATCCACCTCGGGGCCTCCGGCTTCGGAAGGGGACTTCGTGGAGTGGTGGTCGCAGGCGGTACAGACCGCTCCCCGCCAGTTGTGCAAGGGTACTTCGTCGATAATCATGCTCACGGCGTGGTGGATCTGGAAGCACCGGAATGTTGCGATCTTTGACAACGCGCAACCTTCGGTGCCTTCTTTGCTCAACGACATCAAGACCGAGGCGCAACAGTGGGCGAGCGCAGGAGCCCGGGGTGTCCGCCAGATCCTCCCCTAGACTAGGTCTCCTTTTTTGGGTCGAGTTGTAGTGCGGGGTGTTGGTTCCTTTGTGGACATATACATATAACCTTTTTTCTATCTATCAATGCATCGAAACGCAAGTCTTTTGCGTTTTCGCGAAGAAAAAAAAACCATGGGATTTGAAAAGGAAGCACAATGTGCGACATGAAAAGACGTCTGATAGCCCTGATAAGACAATGGAATGGAGAAGCAAGATTGCACAATGTGGGATACAAGAGCACCCTATTTCAGTTATACTTACGGACCTGAAACTAAAGTGGTGAGCTCTTGAATGATTTGAAGTCAAACAGCCTGCTGCAGATGGAAATTTAGCGAAATGAGGCAAAAGCCAAGTTATCCATTCCCTTATTCGGTACTAACCTTATTCTTAAGTAAAATATGTAGTTTATGACGGGAGTGGTGTTTTGGAACATGGGAGCATATGCTCCCTCTATTTTGAAATGCATCTTACACATATTTTAAATTTCAAAAAAATTGAAACCAAAAATTCGCATGTAAATCTTCTCGTGCTACACGCTTACAAAGTTGTTTCATAAAAAATCGATTTATCATGTGACCATAAAAAATCGATTTATCATGTAAAAAAGACAAAACTCAGTGCTAAAAATAATGCTTTTCACAAGATAAGTTTTCTCTTTTTTATATAGACCACAAAAAATATTGGTTTTTCGTGAAACTTGACGAACGAACATATATTATGAAGATGTACATGTAAAAATTTTTGTTAAAATTTTTTGACTTTTCGAAATATGATTTTGTGGTAGAGGGTGCATACGCACCCGGGAGCCGGATTGCATTTCCGGTTTATGACTTTATATATAGATGAACTGTGGTGAGCACTGCATGTATACTACATATTTTGTGCCAGTTCAGGCAACACAAACGCAATCACCAAATCTGAAAGTACACATAATTTTCTGGGAGAAAGGCCATGCCGAAGACTGAAACTGGTTGACAATGACATGAGTAGTGCTCTAAAACTCATAACCATCAACCGAACACCTAAAGAGAGGCAAACAACTTCAGCAATATTTAGATTTTTTTATGTAATAAACTGAACCTACACATAAGAAGAAGGCCAAATTTGCTACAATTGTAATGATGCCTAGCAAAGATATAATCGGATGGTATGTTTTGGCAAACGCCACAAAATAACGGTGTACAAATTTACCAATTTATAAAGACTTTGATTCCACAGAATTTTAAACCCGGATTTGGGAAGTATAGAGGAACAGTTCAGAGGTTTTCTTTAGATTCTCCCGAGGAGAAGGGCTCTCTCCTACTTCGTGCCTGTTTGACTCTCCACATCCATGATTCATCAGCCTGGCGCTTTTGTGTCCGCCGCCGCCGCCGCCGCCGAGTCAACCCGCCGAGTCCTCCTCAGCGGCCTCAGCCCCAGCAACCCCCTCCCGCCCCTCACCGTCCGACTGCTCCACGGCCGCCTCCTCCGGCTGGACATCCTCGCCGACCTCTCCCAGTTCCTTCTCCGGGCGCTCTCCTCCTCCGGCCTCCACCTCCACGCCCTCGCCCTACACTTCCTCTTCCCCGACCCTCCGCACCTAACCTTGCCGTTTGCCCTCAAGTCCGCCTCCCGCCTCCCCAACCCTCTCCCCGTCGGCGAGCAGCTCCACGCCCGTTCCCTCAAGCTCCCCTCCCACTCCAACCCCCACGTCCTCACTTCCCTCCTAAGCCTCTACGCAAAATGCGGCCTCCTAGACCACGCGCGTCAAGTGTTCGACGAAATGCGCTGCCCCAGCACAGTTTCTTGGACCGCGCTCATCGCAGCCTACATGAACGCGGGGCGCGACAGAGAAGCTGTCGCTGCTGCGAGGGACGCGTTCACGAGTGGGATGCGCCCGGACAGCTTCACGGCCGTGCGGGTCCTGACGGCGTGCGCCCGGGTCGTGGACCTGGACACTGGGGAGGCGGTGTGGAGGGCGGCGGAGCAGGAGGGGATTGCGACCAGTGTGTTTGTGGCCACTGCGGCGGTCGATTTGTATGTCAAGTGCGGTGAGATGGCCAAGGCAAGGGAGGTGTTTGACAAGATGCCGGAGAAGGATGCGGTGGCTTGGGGTGCTATGGTCGGGGGATACGCTTCCAACGGTCACCCCCGAGAGGCTCTGGAGCTCTTCTTTGCAATGCAGGCTCAGGGAGTGAGGCCAGATTGCTACACGGTAGCTGGGGCGCTCTCGGCTTGCACACGGTTGGGTGCGCTTGATCTGGGACGGCAGGCAGTCGGGGCGGTGAATGGGGATGAGTTTCTTGACAACCCAATCCTAGGGACTGCGCTGATCAATATGTACACCAAGTGTGGGAGCACAGGAGAGGCATGGGTTGTGTTCCAGCGGATGAGGAAGAAGGACGTTATTGTTTGGAACACGATGGTCTTGGGGCTTGGCATGACTGGACATGGCAAGACTGCGTTCGCCCTTGTTGGCCAGATGGAGAAGTCAGCTGTGAAACTGAATGACAATACTTTCATCGGCATTCTCTGCAGCTGTGCTCATACTGGCCTTGTACAAGATGGACGGCGCTACTTCCGTAACATGATTCAGTTATACCACATCATCCCTCGGATTGAGCACTACGGTTGCATGGTTGACATGCTCAGCCGTGCTGGGTTGCTCCAGGAAGCTCATCAGCTTATTAATGACATGCCAATGCAGGCAAATGCTGTCGTGTGGGGTGCGCTTCTTGGTGGCTGCAAGATCCACCGGGACACGAAGCTTGCAGAGTGTGTCTTGAAGCAGCTCATCCTGCTAGAGCCCCGAAATTCAGGAAATTATGTCATGCTCTCGAACATCTACTCTAAGAGCAACAGATGGGAGGATGCTGCAAAGCTTAGATTGGATATGAAGGCGCACGGGGTTGAGAAGGTCCGTGCATATAGCTGGGTTGAGCTTAGTGGTAAGGTTCACGAGTTCTGTGTTGGAGACAAGTCACATCCCCTCATGGATCAAATTTACAAAAAGCTAGATGAATTAGGCATGGAAATGAAGAACATGGGTTACAAACCAACTACTGATGTGGTGATGTTCGATGTTGAAGATGAGGAGAAGGAGCAGACTCTAGTTCATCACAGCGAGAAACTTGCCATTGCATTCTGCCTTCTCAGCACCCCACCTGGGGAGGTCATTAGGGTCACCAAGAACCTTCGAGTTTGCACTGACTGTCACACTGCTATTAAACTTATATCAAGGATAGCTGACCGGGAGATAATTATTCGAGATAACAACCGTTTTCATTGTTTCAGAGACGGCTCTTGCTCTTGCAATGATTACTGGTAGAAGTAAACGAAAGTGATGTGTAGTTGCAAATTTTAGCAGCATGGAGCCATCTCCATTTGACTGGTAAATTTGAGCCAGCGAGATAGATATACTTAAAGAAAACTCTAGCAAATTGATGATTTTTTCTCGCTGGGTTGTTTCTGCTGGAAGGAATCAGAAGGTGCTCTTTACTCTCTCTTATTTGAAACTAAAGGCACTGGTTTCTTTGTTCTTTTGAGTAGCTTCAATTTATTTCAGGTATAAGCTCTTGTTTAGTGCCTCTGTTTGGGGTGTTAGGTTGATAGTTAAGAGTGTTAACGCATAACCCATGTCATTTCTCAACCCTGTAGACTATCAGTTCAAGTCTTCTGCATGGAATCATCTCCGTTAGACTGCTAAATTTGTAGTAAAAATCTAACAAATTGATGATTTTTCTATCACTCGAAGGAATGAGAAGTGTTGTTCCTCTTCTTGAAACTTAAAGTGCTGGTTTGTTTGGCAAAACTTTCCGTTTTAATGAGGTCCTGTAGCAAATTTGCCCTTACAAAGACCCAATCGAGCGGTATGTTTTGGCAAACGCCACAAAATAATAAGGTTCTGTAGCAAATTTGCCCTTATAAATTTGATAATATTTATAGAAAAAGGTATCAACATCACAATACCAAACGGATACCATTCGATCTATCATAACATCATGTGGACAAAAAAAAAGAAGACCCAAGGAAGATACTACTATATAAATTTGGGTTTGGTAATTAATTGATATTTTCTCATATAAATGGGTTAATTGGTTCCATGCCACTCCTTAATTCCTTAATTCACATGTTATATTTATGCCATTACAAAAGTCGAAGTTGTATCTATGCCACTCTTAATTCTCAATACCTCTTCTATACCATTTTCATCAATACAACATGAAAACGGTTCAGTAAATAGTCGTATTTCAGTTTATACCTTCGTATTGACCAAAGTAATCCTGTGTTCAGATTTGGAACACCCTTTTGGGTGTTTCGTGCGCCAAAAAAATCAAAATTTTCAAATTTCAGCAAAAAGTTGAACTTCTCTGAAAAATCTGAAAAAATTACAGAAAATCAGAAACACTAATTTGAGTCTGCTGTTCTAATATAAACCATTTCTGGTCACATATGGTCCATTAAACAAAGGTGCAAAGTACGGTCTAGATTGTTTGAACAGTACTGCAAAAAAATTCGGCAGCATATCCCCACAATTTGGCACAGATTTCCAATCAGAATTTGAACATTTTAGATAGTATAGTAAGCACAATTTAAAAAGTTCACAAGTACAATATTTCATGGAATTAGTACCAAAAGCAACAAGATAACAAGTAGAATTTGAACATGTTCATTAACAAGATAGCAAACACTAGAATCAGCCACCAAGTCAATAGAGAAGGATTCTTTTCGCACCAGTTGCAGGCTGCACAGCTGGAGGTGAAGGTGGCGGAGGTATGTTTGTATAACATACGCAAACGGAACATTCTTGCTTTTTTTCTTCCCTGCGGATGTATACTTCTTCACCGGGTCTTTTTCTTGGCCTTTTCTTTTGCTGCAGTGTTCTTCACATGGGTCTTCTTCTTGGCCTTAATAGGCGTCTTTTTCTTGGCATTCACATGTGTCTTCTTCTTAACCTTAACAGGCGTTTTTCACTACTAATCTGTCTTCTAAGACAAAATTTCTCTGTGAGGCGTAGGCGGCGGCCGCGCGGGGCGAGGCGGAGGCGGCGGCCACGCGGGGTGAGGCGGAGGCGGCGCCTGTCGTCGAGCGGGGGCGGCGCCCATCACTGGCGGCATCCACAGGGCGAGCAGGGGCGGGAGTGCGTAGTGGCTAGGGGGTTAGCCTTCGTATCGACAGAGCGAACCAACGAGTTGACGAGGCCTCATTCTGCTTCTTTCCTTACCTGATAGTATGTACGTATAAAATATTGTATTTCTTGTATTGTGATCCAAATTCATATACTAAAATATGGTACGGTACGGATCGTTGGCACCGCCTATATATACATCTTGTAAGCCGCCGGCTAGGGTTTATCAGATTATAAGATAACCCACGGCGTTTGTAAACACTCCCTGATATAGTGAAGTTTTGTTGGCTGGCGCCCGTGGTTTTTTCCCCTTCTGTGTTGTAAGGGGTTTTACACGTTAAATCTCGTGTCTTCGCTACGTTTACCTTTATCGTTCTTCATTATTTGCTTCTCGCTTTTATAACAAGTGGTATCAGAGCCCGTATTTCAATCTAGGGTTTGCGACATGTCTTCCTTGAAGTTCGATCTACCACAGCTGGATTATACCACGAGATTTTCTTTATGGCAAGTGAAGATGAGGGCGATCCTTACCCAATCTTCTGATCTGGATGAAGCTCTTGATGGATTTGGCAAAAAGATGCCAAGACATGGACAGACGAAGAAAAGAGGAAAGACCGTAAGACTTTTTCATTAATTCAGTTTCATCTATCCAACAATATCTTGCAGGAAGTGCTGGCTGAGAAATCCGCAGCGGCGCTGTGGTTGAAACTGGAATCGATCTGCATGTCCAAAGATCTAACCAGTAAGATGCACGTGAAGATGAAGTTGTTCTCGCACAAGCTGCAGGAAGGTGCGTCAATGATGAATCACATATCGATCTTTAAAGAGATCGTTTCTGATTTGCTGTTCATGGAGGTAAAGTATGATGATGAGGATCTCGCTCTTATACTGTTAGTCTCGTTGCCTAATTCTTTTGTGAATTTTCGAGACACCTTGTTATACAGCCGTGATGAACTAACCCTTGCCGAAGTTTATGAGGCCCTCCAGCAGAGGGAAAAGATGAAATCTATGGTGCAGGCAGAGGGTTCGTCATCTAAAGCAGAAGCACTACAGGTCCGAGGCAGGACCGAGAACAGAAACAACAATTACAACAACTACAACAGAGATAAGAGCAAGACCGACAGAGGTCGCTCAAAGTCCAAGGGACGAGATGGTAAGTTCTGCAAGTATTGGAAGAAAACTAGCCACAATATTGATGATTGCTGGAAGTTGCAGAACAAAGAGAAAAGAAACGGTACTTACCAACCGAAAAACAAATCTGAGGGTGATGGTAAGGCTGTTGTTGTTTCCAGTGATAATTCCGATGGCGATTGCCTAGTTGTTTTTGCTGGTTGTGTTTCTGGTAATGATGAGTGGATCCTTGATTCTGCATGTTTGTTTCATATTTGCTGTAACAAAGACTGGTTCAGTTCTTATGAGTTTGTGCAGAGTGGAGATGTTGTGCGTATGGGAGATAACAACCCACGTGAGATCGTGGGCATTGGCTCCGTTCAGATCAAGATGCATGATGGCATGTCACGCACTCTGACAGATGTGAGACACATACCTGGCATGGCCAGAAATCTGATCTCTCTCAGTACCCTTGATGTTGATGGGTACAAACACTCCGGTTCTCGCGGAGTTCTGAAGGTATCAAAAGGTTCTCTCGTTCACATGATAGGTGATATGAATTCTGCAAAGTTATATGTTCTTATAGGTAGCACTTTGTTTGGTATTGCTGCTGCTGTTATTCTTGATGAACTTGGTAAAACTAATCAGTGGCATATGCGTCTTGGACATATGAGTGAACATGGCATGGCAGAATTGCACAGGAGAGACCTGCTAGATGGCTGCAAGTTGAGTAAGTTTGAGTTCTGTGAGCACTGCATTTTTGGTAAGCATAAAAGAATTAAATTCAATGCTTCCGTTCATACCACTAAAGGGATTTTAGATTATGTACATGCTGATGTGTGGGGACCTTCCCGCAAGATTTCTCTTGGTGGTGCAAATTACATGCTTACTATCATAGATGATTACTCCAGAAAAGTGTGGCATTTCTTTCTGAAACATAAATCCGATGTGTTTGATGCTTTTAGAAAGTGGAAAGTTATGGTAGAGAAGCAAACAGAAAAGAAAGTTAAATTGCTTCGTACTGACAATGGCATGGAGTTTTGTTCTACTATTTTCAATGATTATTGCAGCGACGAAGGCATTGTCAGGCACCACACTATCCCATATACTCCTCAGCAGAATGGTGTGGCAGAGAGGATGAACAGAACCATCATCTCCAAGGCTCGCTGCATGTTGTCTAATGCTGGTATGCATAGATGTTTCTGGGCTGAAGCAGCCTCCACCGCCTGTTACTTGATAAACAGGCCACCTTGTATTTCGCTTGATAAGAAAACTCCTATTGAGGTATGATCTGGTTCACATACTGATTATTCACAGTTAAGAGTTTTCGGTTGCACTTCTTATGCTCATGTTGATAATGGAAAGCTAGAGCCTAGGGCTGTTAAGTGCGTGTTTCTTGGTTATGGTTCAGGAGTTAAGGCATACAAGTTGTGGAATCCTGAAACTAAGTAAGTGTTGCATAGCAGGAATGTAGTCTTTAATGAGGTTGTCATGTTTTATAAGAGTTCATCTACAGATGTTACTGATGTTGTTGATTTTTCTGATAATTCTGATGATGAACAACAGAGGATTAGCGTGCAGGTGGAGCACGCGGAGGTGAAAGAAAATTATGTTGCTGAAAATGATAACACTGTTGTTCAGCACTCACCACCTGTTTTGCAGCAAACAAATAGTTCCATTGCTGCTGATAGACCGAGGCGTAACAAAGGTCCACGTCCTCGTTTAATTGAAGAATGTAATCTTGTTCATCATGCTTTGAGTTGTGCTGAACAGGTGGAGCATGATAGTGAACCTGCTACATATACTGAGGCCGTTGCACCCGTTGACCGCGTGAAGTGGATTTCTGCTATGCAAGAGGAGATGCAATCGCTTGGCAAGAATGGCACATGGGATATTGTGCCCTTGCCTAAACAAAAGAAGGCTGTCCGCTGTAAGTGGATATTTAAAAGAAAGGAAGGTTTGTCTCCTAATGAGCCTTCGAGGTTTAAGGCAAGGTTAGTAGCAAAAGGTTTCAGCCAAATTTCAGGTATTGATTATAATGATGTATTATCTCCGGTTGTGAAGCATAGTTCCATTCGTGCATTCTTTGGTATTGTGGCTATGCATGATCTTGAGCTTGAGCAGCTAGATGTAAAGACTGCTTTTCTGCATGGTGGGCTTGAGGAGGAGATATACATGGACCAACCTGAAGGTTTTGTTGTGCCTGGTAAGGATGATCTTGTTTGCAAGCTAAAGAGATCTCTTTATGGTCTGAAACAGTCTCCAAGACAATGGTATAAAAGGTTTGATTCATTTATGCTTGCACATGAGTTTAAGAGATCTCAGTATGATAGCTGTGTTTATATCAAGTTTGTTAATGGATCACCTATATACTTGCTGTTATATATTGATGATATGTTGATTGCTGCCAAGAGCAAGAAAGAGATCACTACTTTAAAATCACAATTAAATAGTGAATTTGAGATGAAGGATCTTGGTGCTGCTAAGAAAATACTAGGTCTGGAAATTACAAGAGATAGAAAATCTAGTGTGTTATTTCTTAGTCAGTGATAGCGTGTATACACACGTCCGTTGGGAACCCCAAGAGGAAGGTGTGATGCGTATAGAAGCAAGTTTTCCCTCAGTAAGAAACCAAGGTTATCGAACCAGTAGGAGTCAAGAAGCACGTTGAAGGTTGATGGCGGCGGAGTGTAGTGCGGCGCAACACCAGGGATTCCGGCGCCAACGTGGAACCTGCACAACACAACCAAATTACTTTGCCCCAACGTAACAGTGAGGTTGTCAATCTCACTGGCTTGCTGTAACAAAGGATTAGATGTATAGTGTGGAAGATGATGTTTGCAGAAAACAGTAAAGCGAGTATTGCAGTAGATTGTATTTGATGTAAAAGAATGGACCGGGGTCCACAGTTCACTAGTGGTGTCTCTCCCATAAGAAATAGCATATTGGGTCAACAAATTACAGTTGGGCAATTGACAAATAAAGAGAGCATAACAATGCACATACATGTTATGATGAGTAGTGTGAGATTTAATTGGGCATTACGACAAAGTACATAGACCGCTATCCAGCATGCATCTATGCCTAAAAAGTCCACCTTCAGGTAAAAAATCCGAACCCCCTCCAGTATTAAGTTGCAAACAACAGACAATTGCATTAAGTATGGTGCGTAATGTAATCAACAAATACATCCTTAGATATAGAATTGATGTTTTATCCCTAGTGGCAACAGCACATCCACAACCTTAGAGGTTCTTGTCACTACTCCCCAGATTCAATGGAGGCATGAACCCACTATCGAGCATAAATACTCCCTCTTGGAGTTACAAGCAATGACTTGGCCAGAGCCTCTACTAGCAACGGAGAGCATGCAAGATCATAAACAACACATAGATAGATTGATAATCAACATAGCATAGTATTCATTATTCATCGGATCCCAACAAACGCACATGTAGCTTTACAGATAGATGATCTTGATCATGATAGGCAGCTCACAAGATCTAACAATGATAGCAAAATGAGGAAAAGACGACCATCTAGCTACTGCTATGGACCCATAGTCCAGGGGTGAACTACTCACACATCAATCCGGAGGCGACCATGGCGGTGTAGAGTCCTCCGGGAGATGATTCCCCTCTCCGGCAGGGTGCCGGAGGCGATCTCCTGAATCCCCCGAGATGGGATTGGCGGCGGCGGCGTCTCTGGAAGGTTTTCCGTATCGTGGCTCTCGGTACTGAGGCTATTATCGACGAAGGCTTAAGTAGGCGAAGAGGTAGGTCAGGGGGTGTCACGAGGGGCCCAGACGACAGGCCGGCGCGGCCAGGGCATGGGCCGCGCCACCCTGGTGTCTGGCCACCTCGTGGCCCCACTTCGTTTCTCCCTCGGTCTTCTGGAAGCTTCGTGGAAAAATAGGACCCTGGGCGTTGATTTCGTCCAATTCCGAGAATATTTCCTTACTAGGATTTCTTAAACCAAAAACAGCAGAAAACAGCAACTGGCTCTTCGGCATCTCGTTAATAGGTTAGTACCGGAAAATGCATAATAATGACATATAATGTGTATAAAACATGTGAGTATCATCATAAAAGTAGCATGGAACATAAGAAATTATAGATACGTTTGAGACGTATCAAGCATCCCCAAGCTTAGTTCCTACTCGTCCCGAGTAGGTAAACGATAACAAAGATAATTTCTTAAGTGACATGCTATCATAATCTTGATCAATACTATTGTAAGCACATGTAATAAATGCAGCGATTCGAAGCAATGGTAAATGTAATGAGTAAACAACTGAATCATATAGCAAAGACTTTTCATGAATAGTACTTTCAAGACAAGCATCAATAAGTCTTGCATAAGAGTTAACTCATAAAGCAATAGTTTCATAGTAAAGGCATTGAAGCAACACAAAGGAAGATTAAGTTTCAGCGGTTGCTTTCAACTTATAACATGTATATTTCATGGATATTGTCAACATAAAGTAATATAACAAGTGCAATATGCAAGTATGTTGGAATCAATGCACAGTTAACACAAGTGTTTGCTTCTTGAGATAGAAGGAAATGGGTAAACTGACTCAACAATAAAAGTAGAAGAAAGGCCCTTCGCAGAGGGAAGCATGGATTGCTATGTTTGTGCTAGAGCTTTTATTTTGAAAACAAGAAACAATTTTGTCAACGGTAGTAATAAAGCATATGTATCATGTAAATTATATCCTACAAGTTGCAAGCCTCATGCATAGTATACCAATAGTGCCCGCACCTTGTCCTAATTAGCTCGGATTACCTGGATTATCATCGCAATACATATGTTTTAACCAAGTGTCACAATGGGGTACCTCTATGCCGCCTGTACAAAGGTCTAAGGAGAAAGTTCGCATTGGATTTCTCGCTTTTGATTATTCTCAACTTAGACATCCATACCGGGACAACATAGACAACAGATAATGGAATCCTCTTTAATGCATAAGCATTTAGCAACAAATAATATTCTCATAAGAGATTGAGGTTTGTTGTCCAAACTGAAACTTCCACCATGAATCATGGCTTTAGTTAGCGGCCCAATGTTCTTCTCTAACAATATGCATACTCAAACCATTCAACTCATGGTAAATCGCCCTTACTTCAGACAAGACGAACATGCATAGCAACTCACATGATATTCAACAAAGAAATAGTTGATGGCGTCCCCAGGAACATGGTTATCGCACAACAAGCAACTTATAAGAAATAAGATACATAAGTACATATTCAATACCACAATAGTTTTTAGGCTATTTGTCCCATGAGCTATATATTGCAAAGATAAAGAATGGAAATTTTCAAAGGTAGCACTCAAGCAATTTACTTTGGAATGGCGGAGAAATACCATGTAGTAGGTAGGTATGGTGGACACAAGTGGCATAGTGTTTGGCTCAAGGATTTTGGATGCATGAGAAGTATTCCCTCTCGATACAAGGTTTAGGCTAGCAAGGTTGTTTAAAGCAAACACAAGTATGAACCGGTACAACAAAACTCACATAAACGACATATTGTAAGCATTATAAGACTCTATACCGTCTTCCTTGTTGTTCGACCTTTACTAGAAAATATCTAGACCTTAGAGAGACCAATTATGCAAACCAAATTTTAGCATGCTCTATGTATTTCTTCATTAATAGGTGCAAAGTATATGATGCAAGAGCTTAAACATGAGCATAACAATTGCCAAGTATCACATTATTCAAGATATTCTACCAATTACCACATGTAGCATTTCCCGTTTCCAACCATATAACAATCTAACGAAGCAGTTCAACCTTCGCCATGAATATTATGAGTAAAGCCTAAGGACATATGTGTCCATATGCAACAGCGGAGCGTGTCTCTCTCCCACAAAATGAATGCTAGGACCCAACTTTATTCAAACAAAACAAAAACAAAAACAAACAGACGCTCCAAGTAAAGCACATAAGATGTGATGGAATAAAAATATAGTTTCACTAGAGGAACCTGATAATTTTGTCGATGAAGAAGGGGATGCCTTGGGCATCCCCAAGCTTAGACGCTTGAGTCTTCTTGAAATATGCAGGGATGAACCACCGGGGCATCCCCAATCTTAGAGCTTTCACTCTCCTTGATCATATTGTATCATCCTCCTCTCTTGATCCTTGAAAACTTCCTCCACACCAAACTCGAAACAAACTCATTAGAGGGTTAGTGCATAACCAAAAATTTCACATGTTCAGAGGTGACACAATCATCCTTAACACTTCTGGACATTGCACAAAGCTACTGAAAGTTAATGGAACAAAAAAATCCATCTAACATAGCAAAACAGGCAATGCGAAATAAAAGGCAGAATCTGTCAAAACAGAACAGTCCGTAAAGACGTATTTTTCTGGGGCACCAGACTTGCTCAAATGAGAAAACTCAAAACTAATGAAAGTTGCGTACATATCTGAGGATCACGCACGTAAATTGGCATAATTTTATGAGTTACCTACAGAGAATTAAACCCAAATTCGTGACAGCAAGAAATCTGTTTCTACGCAGTAATCCAAATCTAGTATCATCCTTCGATTAGAGACTTTACTTGGCACAACAATGCAATAAAACTAAGATAAGGAGAGGTTGCTACAGTAGTAACAACTTCCAAGACTCAAATATAAAACAAAAGTACTGTAGTAAAATAATGGGTTGTCTCCCATAAGCGCTTTTCTTTAACGCCTTTCAGCTAGGCGCAGAAAGTGGGTATCAAGTATTATCAAGAGATGATGCATCCACAGCGGGGTTTAGAGTTTTCTCAACCATGCATTGTATTTTGTATACATAAGTTTCAGAGGCTCCCTTTTTATTAGTCTTGGGCTTGCTACTCTCATCAAACAAATTTTCAGGAACAAGCCAAGCATAATTATCATCTAGAGCTTCATGCATTCCTAGGAGCTTACAAGGTATTGGTGCTTTAATATCCCCACCATCATTAACATTATTAGTGTACTTAATTCTATCCATATCCATCTTTTCAAGTGTTCTTTTAATATCCCCACCATCATTAACATTATTAGAGTTTCGAGTACTTTTTCGGGGCACCGGGTGGGGCCGGGAAAGGTTTTTAATGAGGCGGGCTCGCGGTGCTGCAATATAATAAAGATAGTTGAGATATACATTTCTTCGGCAGGCTCGGGGGCTTACGCCTCAGACTTGCAAAATATACTCCCGACAATATTTCGCCATGGTGCACAAACACCTCGCAAAATAAGACCAAGATACAAGATCGCAATTAACAAAAATAAGGCACGGGGGCTCGTACCCGCAAATATAGTATGCTCAATACAATTTACACGCTTTGGTTTAAAAACCTCGCGCATATAATAAATAAAGTCGACACCAAGACACTTGAGGTCTCAACGAGGAAAAAATAGTTTATCGACTGAACAATATAGAACATGACTACAATATACAAGAGACAATTCAAAGAAAAAGAGAAGTCAGTGAGGGCCTAGTATATTATCTATGGTCATCCGATTTGAAGAACGAGTGCTATGCTCAGCGTAGCTGCCTCTCACGAAAAACTCAGAATCAATCCGAAGAAGTTCGTTCATCATAGCTTCGGCTACAGGGGTTACATAATCGTCAATTTTGCTAACATCCCTTTTCTTTTTCGCCACCTTCGCCAAGCACTTGGGGACAATTTGGCTCATATCAAACTTAGGATGGCAGATTTTGATCATGATCATAGCAAACCTGGCACCAGCAGAGAGCTGTGCCCGAATAAAGTCATGGATCTTCGGGGCATCTCTAAATTTCTCCATCAAGCCAAGAAGAGTATCGGGTGTTTCGTTCCGAGGAAACATTGTTTTATAAACCAACGACAAGGTTCTGGTACAGGAATCCAGGAAATCGCGAACCTGACAGGCGCGGTCTTGAAATCTGACAATCTGTCGGGTCCTTTCTGGAGTAGCCCAGAACAAACAGCCATGGTCAAGGGAGAGATTGACGAGCAAGTTGGTCCTCGTGTTTACCCTATCATCTTCAGCAGCAGCATCGAGAAAGGAACCTATTTAACGACAACATGAAGATCTCAAAAAAGGATACAGCAAACAGATAGAAGGAGCTTTGGTTCGAAGTGAAATACCAGATATATCGGCAGCGGCCTCATTCATCAACTCAAGCATGGAATTCTCTCGAGAAGTTGCTTTTTCAGCTTCAGAAACGGCAGCGTCCTTGGCAGCTATGGCTTCTTTGGCTTGTTGGAGAGCAATTTTCTCTCTTTCAGACGATTTTCGAGATTGTTCCATCATTGCCAAAGTTTGTTTTTTCATGGATTGAAGTTGTTGGCGAAGTTCTTGCAAATCTTGCGACAAATGTTTGCTTGAAGAACCTTCGATGAGGTTATCATTGACTAGTGCTTTCTTCGAGAATGAAGAAGCAGGCGAAGTTTCGGCAGAACAAGGATTGGTGGAGTAGTTGTCAAATATTAACTGGAAAAGAAAGTCTCAGGATCAATGATGGTGCAAGGTAGAATTTCATTGATCTTCAAGAAATTTACATGGATATTACAGAAAGAGTTCTCCAAAAGGACTACTAAGGTAATTGTCGCCAAAGCTAACATGGCGACAATAGCAAAAGAAACAGAAAAAACAAAGAAAGAAAAAGAAGAGGCATTCAACTAGACCTCCGGCCTTGATGAGCTAGGAGTTGAAGATGGCTTGATCCCGAGATAGGCCAGGATTTTCTTCGTATTGGGCTTCGCTGCCTTGATCAAAGATCGCCATTTTGCTTGCTCTATCTGTTCGGTGTCGCCAACTTTCATCCAGTCAACAGTTTGTTGGCTGTCCGCGACCAAGGCAACAGTGCTCTCGACAGCAATCTTCATGTTCTCCTGGCGCATCTTCAGTCCAAGATCTTCTGGTGGATTGAAGTCCTTGGCAAGAGCAAGGAAAGTCTTAGGCTCCTCTTTCTTCGGGAAGAAGTATGGGAACAGCCTTGATAATCCTGCGTCAGCATGCTCCATGCCTTCGCGAACTTCGGTTCCATGAAACTCCAGGAAAGAGAGTGCGTCAAGGAGAGGATCATTGTCGGGATCTTCAAGCTCAAAGTCTTGGTTTGTTTTACCTGCTGCAGAAAATATATGTTGGTTGACAGCAAGCAAGGAAAATCAAGTCTAAGAAAGATAGAAGGGATCGACAAAATTACCGAGGAAGCGCCGATTTTGCGTGTTCAAGCGCTTGATGATCGCCTTTTCACGAGTAGCCTGGGCGGCCTTATGCTCATTCAAAGCAGTTTCGGCGTCATCAAGTCTTTTTTGCAGACCTTCGACACCAGCAGCTTTTGCCTTGGCCTTCTCAGCCTCTGCTTTAGCTTGGCTAGCGTCAAGTTCAGCTTTCTTGCGAGCCGTTTCACTTTGCTCCAGTTTCTGAGCAAGAGTGTCGACAAGCTTGTTGGCTTCTGCAAGTTTCTCTGCCAAAAATAGTAAAGAATCGTCAAAATTGCGACAAAACAAGAGCAAGAAGTTATAAACAAGGGTCGTTTAAAAGTTATTACCTTCAGTCTTGCTGGCATATTCACGGTACCCAACGAATTGGGCACCGATACGAACAAGTTCTTTGATCATAGGCTGTCAAAGAAGGACAAAGAAAGAAAACATCGGTATGGGAAAAATATGAAGGCATAAAGAAGCAAACAGAGGAAATATAGATAGTAACAAGCAAATTAAGAACTTACATCATCCAAGAGAGGATTGGAGGAGCTACCCAATTGGAGGGTAGGCTCCACGATCGTTTCCACCCTTGTCCTTTTCGGTGAAGGGACAAGAGGGCTTGAAGGAGGAGTGGGAGCGCCAACGTTTAGTTGAGGAGGCGAGGATTCCTCTCCTTCAACTGGCATCTCCGAAACAATTAAAGTATGTGACGTACTCGTTCGAGCAGCCACATCGAGAGTTGGTACTTCTCCCTCATCATCACTGCGATTAAAGGACGACAGCATAAAAAGCAAGATAGACAAAAATCTTCGAGTACAAAAATACGGGGAAATAAAGGTGACTTACGAGCTGATGAGGGATTCAAGATATGGATCATAAGTTGCCTTCTGACGTGAAGGACCAACTTCTTCGGCTTTGGAGGTGCCGGAATCTTCGGCATCATTCCTCTTCCTTTTGTTCCTTGGAGAAACAGCAGGAGGAGGAGATTGTGCCGATATAGTGCCTTCGGAGGCAGCTTCCTTTTCAGAAGATCCCGCAGATTTTAGAGAATCCACGGGTTCATTCACAAAAGAGGGGGCATCTTGGTTGTCGTCGGTGACAATAGCCCTTTCATCGACTTCTCCACCTTCAGGAAGGGGAGGAAGCGAGACAAGATTTGGATGATTCTATACAAAAAGCAGGGGAAGATGTCAAAAAGCAGGGAAATAAATTAAAAAAAAAGACAGCAAAGCAATAGCAAATCAAGCGACAAAGTTTACCTTGGGAAGTGGATTGGTGGCGCTGAATGGTTTTACACGACAAGAAGAAGGGACAGGATCCTTTTTGCTGAGAGACGAGATTTTTCGGACAAGTTTTTTTAAATCCTTGACCTCTAAATCCGCTGACAACCGATCTGCGTCCTTGTCGCCAGCATATTCCCAGAGAGGGTGTTTTGCGAGCCTGAAGCGGCTGCACTCTGGTTCTAAGAAAGTATGCCGTGATTTGGATACCTGATAACTCTTTGCCGCGAGTATTTTGCAACTCATGGATGCGAGTCATCAGGGCTTCTGTCGCTATTTTTTCTTCTTCGGTAGCCTCTGCGTCCTAGGAGCGGCGGCGAAGAATTTTCTCGGCACCATCAAAAGGAGGGATGTTGTCTTCAGCACATCCATGGTTCTCCTCCTGAATGTACAACCACTTCTTGCGCCACCCTTGAACTGAGTCAGGGAGTTTGACGTCGAAGTAATCGACGGTGGGGTGAACGGAAATTACAACGCCGCCTATATTATAGGCGACATTTGGAGAGCCATTGCGGCGATAGAAGAAAATGCGCTTCCATAGCGCCCAGTTAGGCTGGACGCCAAGGAAGGCTTCGCAGAGAGTGATGAAAATAGAAATATGGAGGATGGAATTGGGCGTCAGGTGGTGAAGTTGCAGACCGTAAATAAAGAGCAGTCCGCGGAGAAAAGGATGAATGGGGGCGGAAAGACCGCGGATGAGGTGGTCGACAAAACTTACCCGATACCCCATTGGAGGGGTTGGGTAGCTTTCTTCACTAGGGAAGCACAGCACTTTGGGCTTCTTGCTGATCCCCAGCTTCTTCAGGAGATTGATGTCCTGAGTGGAAATCTTGGACTTTTCCCACTCCGCGGTTCCCAGATCCACGGCAGCCATTGAGGATTCCGGCGTGCTGTGCCTGATAAAACGACGCGGTGGCATCAACAATGGCGCAGGAATGCAGCTTGGAGAAGATGAGTTTAGGGAATTGTGGAGCGCAGGAGGTTTTGCAGAGGAGAGCACAAGAACGGCGCGAGCGGAAGTGCTCGAGGAAGAAGAAGGAGATCTTATATAGAGGTGTGGCGAAACGACGGACCGTTGGATGGAAAAAGTGTGCGGCAGATGATAACCACGTGGAAACAAGGGTAAAAAAGTATTTTTACATTGGAGGAGTTACGGTACGTGTGCCAGGAAAAGCGGAGGACGTGTGTCCCCCACCTGCACGACGTGTCAAGATAATGGATAAATTGGGCCCACAATCGTGGCTATCGTCAGCAATAACGTCACCTTGGCAGAAGAAAAAATTCGCCTCAATAGCTTCATAAAAGGCGACATAAAAAATATTGGTGAGCCTTTGATCAAATACAAGTTTTTGCCCAAATGCTCGGGGGCTACTTTGAAAGAAGTAAATTTCGAGTATGACAATATAGAATTTGTGGGAGCCTATGATCAAACGCAAGCGTTTGTTCATAGCCTCGGGGGCTACTCCCATCGGGAGCGCTGTTCGCGCACCCGATATATATAAAAAGAGAAGAAGAAGAAGGAAAATTCGAGAAGAAATGACAATATAGCGACACGATGCAATAAAGTGTTGAGCCTACAACCAAGCACCAGTCCTTGGCTGTAGCCTCGGGGGCT
Organism: Lolium perenne; assembly: GCF_019359855.2. Taxonomy (NCBI): domain Eukaryota; kingdom Viridiplantae; phylum Streptophyta; class Magnoliopsida; order Poales; family Poaceae; genus Lolium; species Lolium perenne. Next base: position 142,300,571 of record NC_067248.2, on the reverse strand, counting down.
ACTCCCATCGGGAGCGCTGTTCGCGCACCCGAGAAATTATGAAAACTTCGGGAGACAAAAGAAAATATAGCGGCATAAGGCGTGGAGCCTACAACCAAGTACAAGTCCTTGGCTGTAGCCTCGGGGGCTACTCCCATCGGGAACGCTGCTCGCGTACCCGATGAAATCATAAAAAAGAAAGAAAGAAAGAGAAAAAGAAAGATAGTAGAGCAAAAGAGTATATTTCGAGTTATAAATAACTCTGCATATACTCCCATCGGGAGAGCAATATAAGTCATCTTTGACTCAATAAAATGTGCCATTCCAACAGCCGAATAAGCACTCGACAATATATTCTCAGAACGCCAAAGTCGCGATCAATTTCTGAATGCCGCAAAATTGCGAAGGTAAGACCCCAGATCCGTTCTGTGTGGCGTGGCGCCGTCTCTGACGTCGGTTTGCTACTTTTTATCCGTATCAACAGATACGAAGAAAAATCCTAACGGACGCGTTAGGTACCTGATAAATTTGACTGGGACTCGACAGAATGGTAAGACCTTAAGCGGCACCTGTCGAAGTTTACACCAGTATCCCGAGATCATGTCCAGGGACGTGATCTTGAAGTAGGTTTTTGCGGATTGCCACTAGAGCAGTTAATTAGTACCTGATCCGTCAGATGAACTAGCCCCAACTACCATTATCCCTGTACAATATAGAAATTTATGTGAAGAAATATAGAAAAGTTAAAGTTGTCGAATAAAAATAAAACAGTGGAGATTTTCCCTGACTCTATGATTCAAGCAAAATCTCGGGGGCTACTGACATAGGCATCCCCAATGGGCCTGCCAAAGATAGTACCCGGGGTTTACTGAAGGCCCACTACCCGAAGAATAAGAAGATTCGGAAGTTCAAGATATTATTAAGGAAAGCTAGAGTTGTAATAGGAAGTGTTATTTGTAATCTTGCGGGATGAGTTAGAAACCTTCCCGGACTCTGTAACTTGTACAAACACGAATCCCTCGGCTCCGCCTCCTATATAAGGGGGAGTCGAGGGACGAAGATCGAATCGAATCATTGTTTTAGCAAACCCTAGTTTTTACTTCGTCGAGTACTTTTCGGCTGAAACCTTCGAGATCTACTTGCCCTCTACATCCAACGAAACCCTAGTCTACTACTTGTAGGCATTGACAAGTTAATACCTTGTCAATACCAAGCCTCTTATGCCTAATAAAAACTTTTCTAGCTTCTTTGGCTATATCCTCAAATTCTCGCACAAGGACTTTTAAAACAAAATCTCTCTTCTCTCCCCTCTCCATATTAGAAAGTGTAAGAAACATGTGTTGTATCATGGGGTTGAGACTAATAAATCTAGTTTCCATCATGCGTACCAAACAGACAGAGGCATCTTCATAAGTAGGGACAGCTTTTGCCAGGGGTATATCTTCAAGATCTTCATGCATACTAACATGGGTGAAAAATTCTTCTATATTATCTCTTCCAATTATAGACCCTTGCCCCACATGTATATCTTTTAAAGTAAAATTAGGAGGAAACATAATGAAATAAGTAAAGTAAATGCAAGTAACTAATTTTTTTTGTGTTTTTCATATGGCAAACAAGATAGTAAATAAAGTAAAACTAGCAACTAATTTTTTTGTGTTTTGTTTTAGTGCAGCAAACAAAGTAGTAAATAAAAATAAAGCAAGACAAAAACAAAGTAAAGAGATTGGAAGTGGCGACTCCCCTTGCAGCGTGTCTTGATCTCCCCGGCAACGGCGCCAGAAAAAGTTGCTGGCGCAAAGTTGACGTGAGAGTTAGAGATCTCTGTGGTGTAACTTTTCTTCAGGTCCCCGGCAACGGCGCCAGAAAAAGTTGCTTGATAGCGTGTATACACACGTCCGTTGGGAACCCCAAGAGGAAGGTGTGATGCGTATAGAAGCAAGTTTTCCCTCAGTAAGAAACCAAGGTTATCGAACCAGTAGGAGCCAAGAAGCACGTTGAAGGTTGATGGCGGCGGAGTGTAGTGCGGCGCAACACCAGGGATTCCGGCGCCAACGTGGAACCTGCACAACACAACCAAATTACTTTGCCCCAACGTAACAGTGAGGTTGTCAATCTCACTGGCTTGCTGTAACAAAGGATTAGATGTATAGTGTGGAAGATGATGTTTGCAGAAAACAGTAAAGCGAGTATTGCAGTAGATTGTATTCGATGTAAAAGAATGGACCGGGGTCCATAGTTCACTAGTGGTGTCTCTCCCATAAGAAATAGCATATTGGGTAAACAAATTACAGTTGGGCAATTGACAAATAAAGAGAGCATAACAATGCACATACATGTTATGATGAGTAGTGTGAGATTTAATTGGGCATTACGACAAAGTACATAGACCGCTATCCAGCATGCATCTATGCCTAAAAAGTCCACCTTCAGGTTATCATCCGAACCCCCTCCAGTATTAAGTTGCAAACAACAGACAATTGCATTAAGTATGGTGCGTAATGTAATCAACAAATACATCCTTAGATATAGAATTGATGTTGTATCCCTAGTGGCAACATCACATCCACAACCTTAGAAGTTGCTGTCACTCCCCCAGATTCAATGGAGGCATGAACCCACTATCGAGCATAAATACTCCCTCTTGGAGTTACAAGCAATGAATTGGCCAGAGCCTCTACTAGCAACGGGGAGCATGCAAGATCATAAACAACACATAGATAGATTGATAATCAACATAGCATAGTATTCATTATTCATCGGATCCCAACAAACGCACATGTAGCTTTACATATAGATGATCTTGATCATGATAGGCAGCTCACAAGATCTAACAATGATAGCGCAATGAGGAGAAGATGACCATCTAGCTACTGCTATGGACCCATAGTCCAGGGGTGAACTACTCACACATCAATCCGGAGGCGACCATGGCGGTGTAGAGTCCTCCGGGAGATGATTCCCCTCTCCGGCAGGGTGCCGGAGGCGATCTCCTGAATCCCCCGAGATGGGATTGGCGGCGGAGGCGTCTCTGGAAGGTTTTACGTATCATGGCTCTCGGTACTGGGGCTATTATCGACGAAGGCTTAAGTAGGCGAAGAGGTAGGTCAGGGGGCGTCACGAGGGGCCCACACGACAGGCCGGCGCGGCCAGGGCATGGGCCGCGCCGCCCTGGTGTCTGGCCACCTCGTGGCCCCACTTCGTTTCTCCCTCGGTCTTCTGGAAGCTTCATGAAAAAATAGGACCCTGGGCGTTGATTTCGTCCAATTCCGAGAATATTTCCTTACTAGGATTTCTGAAACCAAAAACAACAGAAAACAACAACTGGCTCTTCGGCATCTCGTTAATAGGTTAGTGCCGGAAAATACATAATAATGACATATAATGTGTATAAAACATGTGAGTATCATCATAAAAGTAGCATGGAACATAATAAATTATAGATACGTTTGAGACGTATCAGTCAGCAGAATTACATTCAGAAAGTTCTTCATCGTTTTAATATGGATGATGCAAAGTCTGTTAGTACACCTATGGCTCCTCACTTTAAATTGTCAGCATTGCAATATCCTAGTACCGAGGAAGATATTGAGTACATGTCACGAGTTCCATATTCTAGTGATGTTGGTTCCTTGATGTATGCCATGGTTTGTTCTCGCCCTGATTTATCATATGCTATGAGTTTGGTCAGTCGATACATGGTTGATCCTGGTAAAGAACTTTGGAAAGCTGTTCAGTGGATTTTCAGGTACCTTCGTGGCACATCCAAAGCTTGCTTGAAGTTTGGCAAGACCAGTGAGGGACTTGTAGGCTATGTGGATTCAGATTTTGCTGCCGATTTGGATAAGAGAAGATCCCTCACAGGTTATGTGTTCACTGTTGGTGGATGTGCTGTGAGTTGGAAGGCAACGTTACAATCTGTTGTTGCCCAATCTACAACCGAAGCAGAATATATAGCAATTAATGAAGCTTGCAAAGAGTCTGTTTGGTTGAAAGGTTTGTATGATGAGCTTTGTGGAGATGATTCTTGCATTAACTTGTTTTCTGACAGTCAAAGTGCAATATACCTTACTAAAGATCAAATGTTCCATGAGAGGACAAAGCACATTGATATCAAGTACTATTATGTTCGTGACATTGTTGCTCAAGGTAAACTGAAGGTATGCAAGATAAGTACTCATGATAATCCTGCTGATATGATGACAAAGCCAGTTCCTGTTTCCAAGTTTGAGCTTTGCTCTAGCTTGGTTGGTATAACTGTTTAGCCCAAGTGGCTGTTGGCGGCAGCAAGTGTTTTTTCTTTGTTGTTCAGGAGATTGTTGAAGTTCATGCTACATGATGGAATTTGTCTCAAGGTGGAGTTTGTTGTATTGTGATCCAAATTCATATACTAAAGGGAGGCTAACTTCTGACGCGCGGAGTGAGGCCCGTCGCCGGAGGCTTGGGACGAAGCGTAGCATAGTCAGAAGTTAGCCCATACGTCGTGCCCTATATATACATCTTGTAAGCCGCCGGCTAGGGTTTATCAGATTATAAGATAACTCACGGCGTTTGTAAACACTCCCCGATATAGTGAAGTTTTGTTGGCTGGTGCCCGTGGTTTTTTCCCCTTCTGTGTTGGAAGGGGTTTTCCACGTTAAATCTCGTGTCTCCGCTGCGTTTACCTTTATCGTTCTTCATTATTTGCGTGTCGCTTTTATAACAGTATAGAGTACAAATACTGGATACATAGGTAGTATTTGATGTTGTATTGCTGCAAATGGCATAAAAGGGTATTAAGAATTGAGAGTGAATGGCATAAACACAACATGTGAATTGATGAGTGACACAGAACCAATTAACCCCATATAAATTTGGTCATAGTTAGACCATATGACTTGGCAAAAAAATTGAACCGGGTAAGGCCCCAATGGGCCTAGGTACCTTAATTATAAGCGGCGAGGATACATATTAAAAAAGGGACCTCAGGAAATAAAATAGCAACATAATGACCAATTACTTTTACAAGAAAAACCCGCAAGATCAAGAGAAAGCAATCAGGTCCTCATCGCCGATGGTACACTGAGAACTCTAGCTAAGACCTTCTTCGTAGGCATTGGGGACGAAGCCACTTGGCTCTTAGAAGAAGATGGGTTCCATCGTGGGTCCATTTAAGGGACTCCTCCCGGAGGTTGAACAAGTATCAGGAAACTTTATTGGCGTAAAAACATGTCACAAGTTGGCCATCGGAGTCGGCAGCTGGACATCGGCCACCGAGAGTGTTCTCCATCTGGCAGCATTACCGTTTCCCTCACTACCTAGCTATACCACCGAAAGCTCCAATCCATGCCTTCTCCTTGTGGCCACGATGAAGGAGCATACCGACATAACCTAAGCCCCATATGTTAGAGCCCATCGAGCTTATTGATCAATTCTCTAGTCTCCCAGCTCCCCATCAACTTTGGCTCCGACCACCGGAGCACCGTGAATAGGAGGAAGAAGACCAAACGGTCCTGGGCGCCGCTCATAAACGCTAGAGCTCAGCTTGCTAACGGCAAAGAGCCATACTCCATATAGGACTCAAACCCTAGACCTAGTTGCTACATTCCCTCACCTAGCTCAATGCCGGCAACCGTCAGAGATGAGGGGGGAGGGGCCTAGCGGCCTAGATCCCAGGGGAGATATGTTTCGAGAGGAACCAGAGTAGAGGACGTGAAACTTTGGTGAAAAATATGCTTTCATGTTAGTATTGGGAGCACCGGGCGATGTTGTTGATAAACATTATCTGAAAAGATTATACATCTGAGTCCTTTGGACAGAAAAAATTGTACATTCAAAAGATTGGGAGCGTCTTAAAAGTGGAAACTACTCACATAAGAGCATCTCCAACAGGCGCGCTATAATTCGGCGCGCTATACGATGCTGCCGCCGCGCTGTAAACCGTTGGCGCGCGACGGAGCGATTTTTCCCCGTCGGATGCTCCATTTTGCAGCGCGCGTTGGCGCGCAAAAAAACACCTCCACCGGAGGTTCTATTTTGCAGCGCGCGGCGCGGCGCAAACGGCAAACAAACACAACTATGCATCGAACAAGATCAAACAACCATATAAAATTCACGAATAAAATGTACCATCCAAATACAATACATTGTTCAAACCAAATACAACACGTCCAACATACAACAATACAACATAGTTTTAAGACAATACAACACATAGTTTTCAAACAAATACAACAAGTATGCAACTACTGTTGTCCATTCCAATTCCACCATTCTTCCTTGAGATCTTTTTGAAGCTCATCATGTGTGTCATTGCACCGAATGGCATGGTATGAGGCAATGAACCGAGCAATCCTATGTGCGGACCTCCTCACTTGCACGGGAACCTGATGTCTACTCACGCTTCTTTTCCTGTAGACAGTGTTGGGCCTCCAAGAGCAGAGGTTTGTAGAACAGCAGCAAGTTTCCCTTAAGTGGATCACCCAAGGTTTATCGAACTCAGGGAGAAAGAGGTCAAAGATATCCCTCTCAAGCAACCCCTCAACCACAATACAAGAAGTCTCTTGTGTCCCCAACACACCCAATACACTTGTCAGATGTATAGGTGCACTAGTTCGGCGAAGAGATAGTGAAATACAGGTGGTATGAATGTATATGAGCAGTAGTAACGGCACCAGAAAAATGCTTGCTGGCGTGCAGTTGATGTGGGAGATATTGCAGGAAGTAGAGATGCAATAAAACAGTAAACAAGCGATGATTGCAGTATTTGGAAACAAGGCCTAGGGATCATACTTTCACTAGTGGACACTCTCAACATTGATCACATAATAAAACCACTCTACACTCTCTTGTTGGATGATGAACACCACTAATTGTGTAGGGCTACAAGAGCACCTCAATGCCGGAGTTAACAAGCTCCACAACATTCGATATTCATATTTAAATAACCTTAGAGTGCATGATAAATCGTTGCAATTATACCAAGTACTAACATAGCATGCACACTGTCACCATCATACTATGAAAGGAGGAATAGATCACATCAATACTATCATAGTAATAGTTAACTTTATAATCTACAAGAGATCACAATCATAAACTACGCCAAGTACTACATGATGCACACACTGTCACCATTACATCATGGAGGAGGAATAGAGTACTTTAATAACATCACTAGAGTAGCACATAGATTAATAGTGATACAAAGCTCATCATATGAATCTCAATCATGTAAGGCAGCTCATGAGATCATTGTATTGAAGTACATGGGAGAGAGATTAACCACATAGCTACCGGTACAGCCCTTAGCCTCGATGGAGAATTACTCCTTCCTCATGGGAGACAACAACGGTGATGAAAATGGCGGTGGTGTCGATGGAGATGCCTTCCGGGGGCACTTCCCCGTCCCGGCGGCGTGCCGGAACAGAGACTTCTGTCCCCCAGATCTTGGCTTCGCGATGGCGGCGGCTCTGGAAGGTTTCTCGTACCGTGGCTTATTCATATCGAAGATTTAGGTCAGGGACCTTTAAATAGGCGAAGAGGCGGAGTCGGAAGGTTGACGAGGCGGTGACACAATAGGGGGGCGCGCCCCCCTGGGCCGCGCCGGCCTACCATCTGGTGGCCCTGTGGCTCCCCTCTGGTGCCTCCCGGGTGTTCTGGAAGCTTCGTGGAATTATAAAATGCTGAGCTTTGATTTCGTCCAATTCCGAGAATATTTCCTTACTAGGATTTCTGAAACCAAAAACAGCAGAAAACAGGAACTGGCACTTCGGCATCTTGTCAATAGGTTAGTTCCGGAAAATGCAGAATAATGACATAAAGTGTGAACAAAACATGTAAGTAATGTCATAAAACAAGCATGGAACATAAGAAATTATCGATACGTTGGAGACGTATCAGTATCCCCAAGCTTAGTTCCTACTCGTCCCGAGTAGGTAAACGATAACAAAGATAATTTCTGAAGTGACATGCTACCAACATGATCTTAATCATACTATTGTAAAGCATATGAGATGAATGCAGCGATTCAAAGCAATGGTAAAGACAATGATTAAACAACTGAATCATATAGCAAAGACTTTTCATGAATAGTACTTTCAAGACAAGCATCAATAAGTCTTGCATAAGAGTTAACTCATAAAACAATAGATTCAAAGTAAAGGCATTGAAGCAACACAAAGGACGATTAAGTTTCAGCGGTTGCTTTCAACTTGTAACATGTATATCTCATGGATAGTTGTCAATGCAAAGTAATATAATAAGTGCAATATGCAAGTATGTAGGAATCAATGCACAATTAACACAAGTGTTTGTTTCTAAGACAGAAGGAAGTATGTAAACTGACTCAACATAAAAGTAAAAGAATGGCCCTTCGCAGAAGGAAGCATGGATTGCTATATTTGTGCTAGAGCTTTTATTTTGAAAACAAGAAACAATTTTGTCAACGGTAGTAATAAAGCATATGTGTTATGTATATTATATCCTACAAGTTGCAAGTCTCATGCATAGTATACCAATAGTGCCCGCACCTTGTCCTAATTAGCTCGGATTTACATGGATTATCATAGCATAGCATATGTTTCAACCAAGTGTCACAAAGGGGTACCTCTATACCGCCTGTACAAAGGTCTAAGGAGAAAGCTCGCATCGGATTTCTCGCTTTTGATTATTCTCAACTTAGACATCCATACCGGGACAACATAGACAACAGATAATGGACTCCTCTTTAACGCATAAGCATTCAACAACAGATAATATTCTCATAAGAGATTGAGGATTAATGTCCAAACTGAAACTTCCACCATGGATCATGGCTTTAGTTAGCGGCCCAATGTTCTTCTCTAACAATATGCATACTCAAACCATTTGATCATGATAAATCACCCTTACTTCAGACAAGACGAACATGCATAGCAACTCACATGATATTCAAGAAAGAAATAGTTGATGGCGTCCCCAGGAACATGGTTATCACTCAACAAGCAACTTATAAGAAATAAGATACATAAGCGACATATTCAATACCACAATAGTTTTTAAGCTATTTTTCCCATGAGCTATATATTGCAAAGACAAAGAATGGAATTTTAAAGGTAGCACTCAAGCAATTTACTTTGGAATGGCAGAAAAATACCATGTAGTAGGTAGGTATGGTGGACACAAATGGCATAGTTTTTGGCTCAAGGATTTGGATGCACGAGAAGTATTCCCTCTCAATACAAGGCTTAGGCTAGCAAGGTTATTTGAAGCAAACACAAGTATGAACCGGTACAGCAAGACTTACATAAGAACATATTGCAAGCATTATAAGACTCTACTCTGTCTTCCTTGTTGCTCAAACCCTTACCAGAAAATATCTAGACTCTAGAGAAACCAATCATGCAAACCAAATTTTAGCAAGCTCTATGTAGTTCTTCATTAATGGGTGCAAAGTACATGATGCAAGAGCTTAAACATGATCTATATGAGCACAACAATTGCCAAGTATCAAATTATTCAAGGCATTATACCATTTATCACATGCAGCATTTTCTGTTTCCAACCATATAACAATGAACGAAGCAGTTTCAACCTTCGCCATGAATATTAAAAGCTAAGAACACATGTGTTCATATGAACCAGCGGAGCGTGTCTCTCTCCCACACAAGCATGAACTTATTCAAACAAAACAATAATAGAAACAAACAAACGCTCCAAGTAAAGTACATAAGATGTGACCGAATAAAAATATAGTTTCAAGAGAAGTGACCTGATAAGTTGTTGATGAAGAAGGGGATGCCTTGGGCATCCCCAAGCTTAGATGCTTGAGTCTTCTTGAAATATGCAGGGATGACCACGGGAGCATCCCCAAGCTTAGACTTTTCACTCTTCTTGATCATATTGTATCATCCTCCTCTCTTGACCCTTGAAAACTTCCTCCACACCAAACTCGAAAAAAACTCATTAGAGGGTTAGTGCATAATAAAAAATTCACATGTTCAGAGGTGACACAATCATTCTTAACACTTCTGAACATTGCACAAAGCTACTGGAAGTTAATGGAACAAATAAATCCATCCAACATAGCAAAAGAGGCAATGCGAAATAAAAGGCAGAATCTATCAAAACAGAACAGTCCGTAAAGACGAATTTTTCTGGGGCACTAAACTTGCTCAGATGAAAATGCTCAAATTGAATGAAAGTTGCGTACATATCTGAGGATCACGCACGTAAATTGGCATATTTTTTTGAGTTACCTACAGACGGGGCGACTCAAATTCGTGACAGTAAGAAATCTGTTACTGCGCATCAATCCAAATCTAGTATCAACTCTACTATCAAAGACTTTACTTGGCACAGCAATGCAATAAAATAAAGATAAGGAGAGGTTGCTACAGTAGTAACAACTTCCAAGACTCAAATATAAAACAAAGGTACTGTAGTAAAATAAACACATGGGTTATCTCCCAAGAAGTGCTTTCTTTATAGTCATTAAGATGGGCTCAGCAGTTTTAATGATGCACTCGCAAGAAATAGTATTTGAAGCAAAAGAGAGCATCAAGAGGAAAATTCGAAAAACATTTAAGTCTAACCCATTTCCTATGAAAAGGAATCTTGTAAATAAACAAATTCATGAAGCATAATGCAACAAGCATAGAAAGATAAAACAAGTGTAACTTCAAAATTTTAAGCATTTAGAGAGGTATTTTAGTAACATGAAAACTTCTACAACCATATTTTCCTCTCTCATAATGATTTTCAGTAGCATCATGAGCAAACTCAACAATATAACTATCAAATGAAACATTCTTATCATGAGTCTCATGCATAAAATTATTACTACTCCCAACATAAGCATAGTCATTCTTATTAATTGTAGTGGGAGCAAATTCAACAAAGTAGCTATCATCAAATATAGGAGGCATATTGTAATCATAATCAAATTTATCCTCCATAGTAGGCGGTACCAAAAGACCACTATCATCATAATCATCATAAATAGGAGGCAAAGTATCATCAAAGAAAATTTTCTCCTCAATGCTTGGGGGACTAAAAATATCATGCTCATCAAAGCCAGCTGCCCCAAGCTTAGAATTTTCCATAGCATTAGCAACAGTGGTGTTCAAAGTATTCATACTAATAACATTGTCATTAGCATGCAAATAAGGTTCCATAGGTTTTTCAATTTTTGCAACACACCATTTATGTCTTAACTCAGGAAATAGATTAAAAAGCTCACAGTTGTTTTCCATTATGCCTTACTAGTGTTTAACAAGAAACAAAAAGATGAATTTGCATGATCTAAAGGAAATAGCTTCGAGCACTCACCCAGAAAATAGCTTAGTTGCCGAGATCCGGAGTGTGAGTACCTTTTACCTTTCCTCCCCGGCAACGGCGCCAGAAAAGTGCTTGATGTCTACTCACGCTTCTTTTCCTGTAGACAGTGTTGGGCCTCCAAGAGCAGATGTTTGTAGAACAGCAGCAAATTTCCCTTAAGTGGATCACCCAAGGTTTATCGAACTCAGGGAGGAAGAGGTCAACGATATCCCTCTCAGGCAACCCTGCAACCACAATACAAGAAGTCTCTTGTGTCCCCAACACACCCAATACACTTGTCAGATGTATAGGTGCACTAGTTCGGCGAAGAGATAGTGAAATACAGGTGGTATGAATGTATATGAGCAGTAGTAACGGCACCAGAAAAGTGCTTGCTGGCGTGCAGTTGATGTGGGAGATATTGCAGGAAGTAGAGATGCAATAAAACAGTAAACAAGGGATGATTGCAGTATTTGGAAACAAGGCCTAGGGATCATACTTTCACTAGTGGACACTCTCAACATTGATCACATAATAAAACCACTCTACACTCTCTTGTTGGATGATGAACACCACTAATTGTGTAGGGCTACAAGAGCACCTCAATGCCAGAGTTAACAAGCTCCACAACATTCGATATTCATATTTAAATAACCTTAGAGTGCATGATAGATCATTGCAATTATACCAAGTACTAACATAGCATGCACACTGTCACCATCATACTATAAAAGGAGGAATAGATCACATCAATACTATCATAGTAATAGTTAACTTCATAATCTACAAGAGATCACAATCATAAACTACGCCAAGTACTACATGATGCACACACTGTCACCATTACATCATGGAGGAGGAATAGAGTACTTTAATAACATCACTAGAGTAGCACATAGATTAATAGTGATACAAAGCTCATCATATGAATCTCAATCATGTAAGGCAGCTCATGAGATCATTGTATTGAAGTACATGGGAGAGAGATTAACCACATAGCTACCGGTACAGCCCTTAGCCTCGATGGAGAACTACTCCCTCCTCATGGGAGACAGCAGCGGTGATGAAGATGCCGGTGGTGTCGATGGAGATGCCTTCCGGGGGCACTTCCCCGTCCCGGCGGCGTGCCGAAACAGATACTTCTGTCCCCCAGATCTTGGCTTCGCGATGGTGGCGGCTCTGGAAGGTTTCTCGTACCGTGGCTTATTCGTCTCGAAGATTTAGGTCAGGGACCTTTAAATAGGCGAAGAGGCGGAGTCGGAAGGCTGACGAGGCGGTGACACAATAGGGGGGCGCCCCCCCCCCCCTGGGCCGCGCCGGCCTACCATCTGGTGGCCCTGTGGCTCCCCTCTGGTGCCTCCCGGGTGTTCTGGAAGCTTCGTGGAATTATAAGATGCTGGGCGTTGATTTCGTCCAATTCCGAGAATATTACCTTACTAGGATTTCTGAAACCAAAAACAGCAGAAAACAGGAACTGGCACTTCGGCATCTTGTCAATAGGTTAATTCCGGAAAATGCATAATAATGACATAAAGTGTGAACAAAACATGTAAGTAATGTCATAAAACAAGCATGAAACATAAGAAATTATCGATACGTTGGAGGCGTATCAGAACCCCCATCAAGTCGTAGTGGGTATGATCGACATCTTTCCCGCGATCATCCTCTATAATCATGTTATGCATGATGACACACGCGGTCATGATATACCAAAGGCATTCTTGGTCCCAAAATCTAGCTTGTCATTAGTGGTGACCATTGAAGAACATTGATGTCATTGCAAGACCCGGGCATTCAAAAAAAGCATGTCATATCCAAGTCTCTTGGTCGGCCACCGCTTCAAGGACTATGGTGGCATCCTTCTTGTACCCTTTGAATTTTCCATGCCATGCCGCCGGATAATTCTTCCAACTCCAATGCATACAATCAATGGAACTAAGCATACCGGGAAACCCCCGGTTGGCGTTGACCTCCAAAAGCCTTGACGTGTCTTGAGCATTGGGGGCTCTCAAGTATGTGGAGCCAAAGACATTGACAATTGCAACGACAAAGCGCTTCACACACAAGATAGAAGTGCTCTCTCTCATGGCCAAATGATCATCAATAAGATCCGCCGGTATACCATATGCCAACATACGCAAGGCGGCGGTCACCTTTTGATATGTGCTATGACCAAGTTCTTCGGCGACATTCCTCCTTTGCTCAAAGAAGCAATCATACTTGGTCACCTCCGTTGCGATGTGCTTGAACAAGTTGAGACTCATCCGGAAACGCCGCCGAAAATAGCTTTCGGGGAATATCTGATTCTCATTGAAATACGAGCGCATCAACTTCTCATGCCCTTCAATCCTTTCTCTCCACAACTTCTGTCTACCGAACACCGATCCATCAAATTTTGGCTTCTTAACGGCGCGGTATGCTAATAGTAGCGATATGTTCTCCTCTTCCTCTTGGTCATACTCGTCATCCGATGAATCGTATGATAAACTCTACAAACATACATATGAAATTACTTAACTACAACTAACTATTGTAGCTAATTGGTGAGTAAAAATCATATGCTAATAGAGACTGGCCGGCGGAGGTGCATACCTTGCGAGCAAATCGGCGAGCACCATGGTCGCGCCATGTTGTTAGCAAGCTCGAAGACGACAACGACGACATGGCGACGGTGGCGCGGAGGAGAACGCGACGGCGCCGGAAAGGAGGAGGCGGAGGAGGATCGCCGACTACTGCCCGTCGCTGGCGGTGGCACGGGCGTCATAGTGCGGCGGAGCGGACGCCGCTGCCGGGAGGGGGCGCGGGCGAGGCGGATCTACGCCACGGCGGCGCGGAGAAGCGGGGCCGGCGGCGGAATCGACTGGCGCCGGCTGGATTTCGCGGCAGCGGGCGGTGGGGAAATGAGGGCGCGGCCGCGGGCGCGGGGGGGGGGGGGGGGGGGATTTCCTGCCATAGCCGACGCGTCACATATGGCGCTCCGGATTGTGCAAAACGCCGCGCGCCCAAAAGAAAATTGCAGCACCGCGCCGTTTACCGCGCCTGCTGGAGCGCTTCTTTTCCTCCCGCGCGTTGCATACCGGCCGTTTTTTAGCAGCGCGGCTTATATAGCGCGCCTGTTGGAGATGCTCTAACAAAAAGAAAGTGAGATTGTATTTGGATGCACTACAAATTGTGGGATGTGGCAAAACAATCAAACCAATACCAGAATTGTGCAACGGGTAAGCTTTATATGCCCCATTTGACAAAAAAAATGCATCCAGTGCCCTTCCCAACATCCTAGGCACACTTTACATATACTAGATTTAGATGTGCGCCTTGGCGCACGACCCCGTAAAAATCGCACAAATTTACATTTTAAATAACAACGATATAAATAAGGTGTAACAAGATAATATATTTCTCAAGTTTTACACAACAAAATCAGTGGAATGAAATTAGGATAAAGCACACAAAATCACAAACAGTGTAGCAAACGCTTATATAAAAATGCTGGACCAGAATGTTTAAACTTCACAAGGATCAGGCTTTCTTATATTTCTCCTTCAGAAACATGCACACATAAGAGACTAACTTTTGAAGGAGCGGGACTTAGTTCTTTATAGCATTTTGACTAACTTTTAACTTATCCATGCTTACGAAAGATAACATATTTAACTATTTTTTTGCAATAAAGGTACTAAACTCTGCTTCTTCTGAACTTAGGAACCAACTTATACCGTCCTTATCATCATTAGATTGTTGTTCACCTTTTTTTCTCCTGTGCAAACCTGATATGCATCAACACAATACTTTGCATCAGTGTGTAATCAGGAGGAACTAAGACAATACCTAACTGATACAACTATGGAACTCCTTTTACACAAGTGTTAACAAAGACCCCTGAATCAGAGCACTTTTGTAGGTTCCATCAAAGTAAATGGGATACCCAGGTTTTAGTTGAATTCAAGTATTAATCTAATCTCAACCATTCTCAACAAAATTTTGCTTTATTTGCAACAACTGAAGATGATATTTAGAGGATCTTTACTAATTAAGAATATTTAATTCTAAAATGTACTACTGAAAATCTGTGGCAGAACATATAAGCGTTTCGTGTCCATGGGGAATTGGCAATAAATTTCAATAGACAGATAATTACCATATAAATAGCTACTCATGTACATACAATCACCAGCTCCAGAGACATTTATTATTCAAACAACACAAAGAACATATATTGCATCAGAGAGGTTAAGATTTACCATTTTCCTGATGTAAATACCAATGCAGTAGTTTTTTGCTTCTCTTATACGCATGATGACTGCAGCAAAACGCTGTTTAAAATAAACATCTAGCAAAAGCAAGCATAAAGTATATGCTGTTGAAGAAAAGCATGAGACGCTGTTTAATCTATTTAGTGAGCAACAGTTCTACAATTTATCAGTCTATAAGCATGAATTCAGAAGAGTCTTCAGTTTGTTGGTTCCACGAAATAACACATGCACAAATTTACCAACTCTTATACCAGGTCATTCACAAAGCATGAGACAGAAAGACAAACACTCGGGTAAAAACTAGGGAAATAGGGGAAAGCCAGTTCTGGTGCTTTTCAAGATAGGGGTCGGGAAAAGGAGGTAGTTGATTCTGGTTGGTAATGGTAAGTTGGCTCTCGTCGGTTTGGGAAGCACAATATTCACGGAAATTGAAAATATAGCATCAAAAGGCCAATAGGAGGAAAACAAAGATCGTGAAGGTATTAGGATAATGATTTCACCTTGAGGTTATATCCTGCAGTGCGCGCCTCTAGAGCTATTTGTTTCAGGTCCAAATGATAGTCCATGTTGACCGTGGACACAATATTCCTGTCATCAGAGAAAACACCACTAGAAAGCAGAATCCACTCAGAACGTCAGTAGTAAAAAACACATTAAGGAACTCTATTTGGTGCTGAAACTCAATATATCATAAACAAAATAAAACTAATAGCGAATTTGAACACGCTGCATTGACATGGTTTGTGCATAATTATAGCCTTGTTTTAAAACTGATGATGAACATAACAAATTACTTTTTATCCCAAATTCAAGTATGTGTATCTTAGCAATGCTTCCTTTTCCCCAAACTATGGGTAGCATAGCATTATAGGTTTCTTTCATGAATTTTAGAGCATTCAGGTCATGTTGTGGCATGAATATTAACCCAACCTTGGACCTCGTTATGTGAGGGCCAGGAATCTTACCTCGGTTATTTAGATTAATCCTCACATGGCAATATGTCTGCATTTTCATGGAACACATTGTATGCCTAGATAAAAAGATGTGCACAAAAAATGAGGAGGGAGAAGCGGAGGGCAGGGAAGTAGCGGGAGCAAGGTGCAACATATAGTGGAATGGGAAGGGGTTGGTGAAAACTCAATTCGGCTCCGTGCTCGCCCTCTAGGACGTTTTTATTTTGTAGTGGCTTGCGGTCGTTAGGGTGGGCGTCATGGAAGACATAGTGATGGAGAGCTGGGTTACACTGTATGCATTCTGTAAATATATAAACTGGAATTAGAAAAATCTTTACATAAAAGACAATGCATTGTTATTGAACAACCATTAGCATTGTCTATCACCCCATTTTTGTATCCTAATAGGAATAATTAAGAAAACTTTGTAAGTATTATTATGATAACAATCATAGAGGCCTAAATATTGAAGACGCATATCACTGATATATACTCGTATGAGATTTTAAAATCTGGCGCCACCAGCTATCATGTTCAATACCACTCAGCTAGAAAACATTAATTAGGTTATTTCCGGGAAGATGATAATAAATAAACAAACATGAGGAAGTGGTTAATTGTCCAATTCTCGGTTCTGTACATGCACCAACATCTTTCTTATGTTGCATATAAAGAAACATGAAGGTACAACCAAGAATAAACCAACCATCACACAAACAGAGAAAACAAAGGGAAGGGATATCTTTAGGGAAAAGGAATATGTTCATCTACCGACAATAAAAAGAGGGCAATTGCTCCACAGGAGCATATGTTGACATGACATTAATGTACACCCAGATACAAAAGTAAACATTGTAATTTTAGCTTAAAGCAGAATTAAACATGAGACAACATGCATCTAAATAACGCAGATAAACTGGAAAACTTTATCACATAGGAGAGTATACCTGAACTTACATCTAAATGATGTGGAAAACCTTATGCATGTTGATCTATATTCCTCCAGGGGTAGCATTAATCCTAACCGTAAAACACGCAACAGATATAGCCTTTAGTTTTGAACTTTGGGATCAAACCGTCAAGCTTACTTGCTTCCTGAGACTAAGAAAAAGGTATGCAAATGAATGGTTCTGGAAAGAGAATACAACCATGAATGGTAATGTGTTATCTAAAATAAAAAAACATGGATAAATCTAACATAATCAAAGTCCCTAAACTTGAAAGAAAAGAATGGCAAAAGTGAATACCTCTTTAATCGGCTGTTGGCTGGATTTATCTTAAATGGCAGATCTTTTCTTTTGACCTACAAACTAACAAGCAACAAGGAGAAGACCTGTAACAATGCAAACTCAAATAAAATACAGAGGTCCATCAAGTAGTAACTCGGAATGCTAACAGCTATGAAAGTAAAATGACATAGACATAATGTCATAATCACATAACACAATGTAAATTAAATGCTAAAAAGAGCACTCTCATGAATTTATTTCTTCTTTAGCAAAAATTCGCTAATAAATATGATTTAAGAAGATCAATTATCTATTAGGAACTATCACATGGGAGAAGATGAAGTAAACATAACTAAGCTATTTAGAAAAAGAGAATACCGGGTAGGGCTGCTTAGAAATATACCCTGATCTAAAAGACATTATTTTTCCTACATATTCATACATCCTTCCGTGAACCAAGATAGTAGACAATCATCTCGAGCAAACGAATAACACCAAACAGAATATGAATTCAAAATCATATAGCAGATAGCATGATACAATCTTCCAATATTATTCACATCAGCAGCTCACTGAAGGTCTTATGTGTTACATAGATAATGGCCCATTAGAAATTAGATAATGGTATCGACTACCAAACTGGCCTGCATGTATGATCTTTGGTGCTTGTCATTGATGAGCCAAAGAGCACCTTCCATTGCTGGAAAATGTTTCCTCGGAAGCAACAATATTTACCAACTTCAGATCACAATTGCAAAAACCGTAAGAACCGTAGACAGAAACCTGCAATTGGCCATCATGAACAAATATAGACCAGAGACCCACTATAAAATCATGAAGGAGAAATTAGCTATCTAATTACTGAGTTTCACCTTGATTTTTTTCCACTTCAAATCAATCAGCACCATTCAATTCCTCAATATGTATATACAACTGCTCCCAGATTTCCTCTTAGTAATGGAGGCTGAATGTGATGGGGGCAAGAGACGTAACAGTTATAGCCAATTTACCTCGCTTCAAGCACTTGGACATCCAAACGCTCCGAGATTCTCAGCTAACACTCAGCTACTTTACTGATCTGGACTTTCTAGCACACACGGACTGCAAATCGTAATCAGACACCTAGCTACAATTAAATCGAAACAAGTAAACACGATCAGATTGATTCATTTTATGGATGAGATAGAGGGGAGAGGAGAGGCACCTCACCGGACGGGCAGGGCCAGACGTATTCTCGGCGAGGTCATCGGAGGAGCCCGCCAGGACGGAGTGTGTCGAAGTACTATCGTGGCAGACCAGCCTCGTGGAGGACGCCGGGAAGTAGGGTTCCCCTGGATGGATGACGATAGCAGCCATAGCCCCCCATGGACTGCATCACCGCCGACGCATCCTGGGGGTCGGCTTGGCGGAGTGCAGCGGCAGCTGACCTCGGCCAAGAGCGCGACGCAGGTATGCAAGATTGACAGAGCCGCGCGCGATGTGCGCGCACGCGTGCGCCGACGAACAAGCCTGTCGCTCCGCCGTGAATCATGTGCTACCGGCGCCATCTCCGCCGTCGCGGGAGCATCGGATGGAACAGAGGAGCTTGAGATGGTGGTGGTGTGCAAGAAAGGGGATGGGGAAGGGCGCTCGCGAGCGGATTCGGAGGAGGGTTGGCGGCGGGTCGAGGCGGCGGCCGGCGCTGATGCTGTCCGGCGGCTCGAGGCGGTGACCTGGGGAACAAGGGAGCAGGGCTGGAGGCTGCTCGAGGCGGCGGTCGGCGACGAGAACGGGGCAGGAGCGAGGGCGGGGCCGCGAGGCGGCGGCGAGCGACGAGGGTTTTTTGCCCTGGGGGCTCGCTTTTATACCATGCCAGGCTGAAATACCAAAAATACCCCTGCGGGGTGGAGATCCACTGCCCGATGACAATGTGCACCGACAGAGATCCTACTCGCAGTGGCTGACGTGCGGGGCCGGCAAAGGTGGGGCCCACATGCAGCCGGAGACGGGTAACAATCTGCCATTGCATGGGGTTAGCTAGTGAGAGGAGAGTACCCAAAACGAACGGACAAGATGCACCGATGAGGAGATCCGACGGCTCACGTGCGCTGATCGCTGTGAAGCCCCCTATGGGGGGGGGGGGGGCAGCTATTATACCTTTAGATATTTTGAACTGTCCAAAATGTACTTCGTGTTTTTACAAGCATGTCAGTAAGCGAGACAAAAAATGTTGGGTCACAAATTATCCAATGGACTAGATGTATACAACTTAGAAGAGTTCAATCTAAGAGTAATTTAATCAAAAAAATGAAATATAGAGCACATATTCTTCATCTTAATTGTAGTAGTTCTTCCAACGGGGGACGCTGCTGGTAAGACTATAACATGGTGCTTCTAAGATGACGAAGTTGTTGTTCTGCACGGGAGTGCATCAACATAGGAAGGACGGTAGGGAAAAGCAGCGTGAATGTCTCTAGGTTGTTGATTGGGGTCATGAGGATATATGTTACCTAGATACTGCATTCTGAAAGTGTGGAGATGATACGCGACAACTGTGTTACTGAATTTGAGGAGGAGCACGTCCTTGTACGGATGGAATCCGACAATACTGCAACCCCACCCCCAAAATTGTTGTTCTGGAATTGCACTGCTATCAAAGTCAATGAAGTTGTGTTGGTCCGAGTTAAATGAATTGTCGGAACCATCGCTGCTCCCTAGTTCTTCGATCTCGTCATCATGACAGCTAGATTGGTCTTCCTCCTCTTCGCCTTGTTCTTCCTCCTCTTCGCCTCTTGTCTCATCAGCATAATCTTGTTCTTCCTGCTCTTGCTCCTCAACGTCAACATAGTTATCATCTTTCTCTTCCTCGCTCTCTCCTTCCTCATAGTCACCATCTGGAGTCTCATCATCACAATCATCATCGCTTTCGTCATCACTATTATGTTTGAATAGGCTGATTAAGTTTTTGCTTCCTTCGACCACTGCCCATTGCATTCTTGGTTGCATACTCGTTTCTTTCCTCAGATAATGCATCGTGCGATCATACTCTTTCAAGTCGGCCTCATGTGCGAGTGTCCATTCTATCTGGTCATGGGCTGACTCCATGAGCTCCCATACTTCAAGTTTGAACTCTCTTACCTCCGCATAGCAGATCCCTCTCTCGTTGCTTGCTAAGGACCTCATCGGCAGCGCCCCTTGATACAATCTCTCTCTGTGGGAAGGTTGCCGCGGGAGCTTAATCATGTCGTACGTCCTCTGTGAGCAACGGAGGATCACGAGGACGCCACTGTGGCAGTGCACGTAGAGTGAGCCTCTCCAGTACTCGGCCGACCACCACGTCCTGTCATCCTTAGCGCGTGGTGTGGACGTGTGGTTACCAAATCGTAGAGGTCTCCCGTGGCGTTGTGCCCCGGCTTAAACTCCTGGCTCTCCCACTGGGATGTCTGTGAAGAGAAAACCAGCACGCGGAATACCTTCTCCTGTCCCTCGGGGGGAAATTAAGTTGGGGTTGGACTGGCAAGCTGAATCGGCTGGCTCTTCTTGGGAGTGTGACTCATGCTGCTGCTCTTCTTCAGATTCAGATGGTTCCTCTTCTCCAAACAAGTTCGGCAGAGACGTGCACTGCCACTCAGTTTCAGTCCAGCATGGTGCTTTGGCGGACCACTTATCGTCATCATCTTCTTCGCGAAGTAGCTTTACCGTGGGAAAGAAGAACACCTCGTGATGCCGCGATACGGCTGGATCGAAGGCGAGGAACATGCCCTCGGTGCTGCACGGCCATGGCGTCGGCGGAAGCGGCAGGCGGGCATACCGCGACGTGGCCAGATTGCACACGTAGGGATTCATGGACCGGTTGCTGAACCTGTGATGCCCCGTGATGAGCAACAAGCCATTGCAATGATGCTGCAGGTAGCAATCCCAGTAGTCCCCAGAGAGACGGCGGTAGCGGGGCTCCTCGTCGGCGGCGTCACGCGGCAGCGGCGGGCCGAATAGGGCGAAATTGGTGTCGTAACCGTGGTACCTGGCGAAGACGCCGGGGAAGTCGCGCGGGAAGACGTGCGGAAGGAGGAGGTCGTGGGCGTTGACGATGTCGCACCACGCGCGGCAGACGCACCGGGACACGGCGAGGCCACGGCCAGGGAGACGTCGGAGGATGTCGAGGAGGAGGTCGTAGGGGAGGCAGATGCCGTCGCTGGCGTGCTCTGGGTGTCGGCGCTAGCACTGGCTAGCTCGCTCTCTCACAGGCACGGACAGAGGTAGAAGAAAGGGAGGCTACACAGAAACTTTTCCGCGCACGAACGCCGCCGCACGAACGGCCTTTTTCTTCTTCCCGAGCTCAACCTCATGGTATTTGGAGATTACGGAGGAGTGGGTTATATAGGCGCTCTGGCTCGCACACACGACGCCACGCCCGCGCACACGATGCGCACACACGCACTCACGCACCCATGACCAGCATGCCCCAGCTCGCACACGCGCGATCGCTGCGGCCGGCCGGCTGCTGCACTAAGTCCTCCCATCTTCTAGCTAGCTACTAACAGAAACGCAACTAACGGAGGCACTACACATACGCCACCTGCGCGCACCATGCCGTGCACGGAGCCGACCTTGGCGCGCTCACGCCGGTCCACCGTGCACGCCATGAACGCCATGGCTTATTGCTAACATTTACCCCCCTAAGCCATGACCTAGAGCAGGCATGGGTGTTCATCGATGTTGTAGAGCAGCGCCACCTCCTGGTTCTCCTCTTCCTGCTTCTTCTTCGGCTTCCTGCAGTCACGAGCGAAGTGCCCACGGATGCCGCAGTTGTGGCACTTGCCGCGCCTGCCGTTGTTGTCGCCGCCGCTGTCGTCGTAGCCGCCGCCGCGTGTACGACGTCTCTGCTCCCATTGCGCCGCCGTGAGCAGCAGCTGGTCCCCATGACGCTCTCCGCCAACGGCTGCCTTGCGTCGCTCCGTCCGCTCCTGGAACGCCTTGAGACGCCCGAGCACCTCGTCGAAGCAGATGGTCTCGACGTCGCAGAACTGCTCGATGCCGGCCACCGCCGCGAACAGCGATTCCGGGACGGTGTCGAGCAGCTTCTTCACCATCTCGGCGTCGCTCAGCGTCCCGCCGAGGCTTGCAAACTTGGCGGCCATGCAGCCGATCTTGCCGGCGTAGACGTCCAGCTCCTCGCCGTCCGCCATGATCAGCCGGTCGAACTCGTCGTGGAGCGTTGACAACCGAGCTGCTTTGACGCGGTCCGCGCCGAAGAACCGCGCCTTGAGGCACTCCCAGATCGCCGCCGCCGTCTTCTTCGACGACACCTGCAGAAGAATGTCCTCCGAGAGCGCGCCGAG
The DNA here is from genome assembly GCF_019359855.2 of Lolium perenne. Lineage (NCBI taxonomy): Eukaryota > Viridiplantae > Streptophyta > Magnoliopsida > Poales > Poaceae > Lolium > Lolium perenne. The sequence goes on along the minus strand of NC_067248.2, from coordinate 142,277,562 downwards.
AAGGTACGCCCTCGCCCTCTTGTTCTTCTCCGGATCGACCGCCGCCGCCGGGTCCGCCGGAACCACCGCCTCCCAGACGCCCTGCACGTCGAGGTTGGCCTCGACCTTGATCGCCCAGACGGGGTAGTTGTCGCGGGTGAGCATCGGACAGAAGAGCGGCATCGCGCTCCCCCCGGCGCCACCACCGTGCGGAACCAGCGCCATCACCTCGCTCTGATACCAAATGTCGGCGCTAGCACTGGCTAGCTCGCTCTCTCACAGGCACGGACAGAGGTAGAAGAAAGGGAGGCTACACAGAAACTTTTCCGCGCACGAACGCCGCCGCACGAACGGCCTTTTTCTTCTTCCCGAGCTCAACCTCGTGGTATTTGGAGATTACGGAGGAGTGGGTTATATAGGCGCTCTGGCTCGCACACACGACGCCACGCCCGCGCACACGATGCGCACACACGCACTCACGCACCCATGACCAGCATGCCCCAGCTCGCACACGCGCGATCGCTGCGGCCGGCCGGCTGCTGCACTAAGTCCTCCGATCTTCTAGCTAGCTACTAACAGAAACGCAACTAACGGACGCACTACACACACGCCACCTGCGCGCACCATGCCGTGCACGGAGCCGACCTTGGCGCGCTCACGCCGGTCCACCGTGCACGCCATGAACGCCATGGCTTATTGCTAACACTGGGTCCATCGGCGCCGGTGCGCACGGACAAATTAACTTGCAATCTCGCCGGCGCGAGGTAGGCGGATCTGGTCTGGCGATTATGTATTGTAGATTTGCAGTCGGTATCGATTTGCAGTAGTGGCAGGGTATGCTTCAAAATTGGAAATAGCTTCCGAGCATCCTGCGATCTAAATGGATGGGTTTGACAGTTCGTTTTGAGTCATTTGGGTCGCTGCGCGGACACGCGGATACTTGTCTGTTTGGGTCGCACGTTGTGACCGACGCGGTCATATATGGGTCGTGGCCATAGAAGTTGGCATTTGCCTATAAATTCAATATAAATGCATATAAAAAAATAAGTTTAAATGCTCAAGATTTATTACATAAGATTATTGTCCACCTATTCAATGACAAAGTACTTGTTCAAATAAAAATGTAAAATGATACAAATGGCCTAGGTATTGTTTTCTTCGGGATTTTCTTCATTATTGTTGTTTGCAGCATTGTTACCAACATGCGCTCACATGTGCTCAACCATATCAGCCTGGAGCTGGTAGTGAACCACTTGATCCGGAATTTCGTGGTGCACATGGAGGATATCCTGAAATGATGCCGGACCACCTTGAGGAGCAACCAACTCTCTCTGACCTTCCCAATCATTATCAAACAACGAATCATCCCGCTCTATCTCAACAATCATGTTGTGCATGATTACACAAGCGTTCATCACCTCCCACAGAGTTTGCACACTCCATGCTCTAGCAGAGTGCCTGACGATAGCCCAACGAGCTTGGAGGATACCAAGCGCCCGCTCGACATCTTTTTGGGCTGCCTCTTGCTTTCTGGCAAACCTTTACCTCCTGCTCTGAGTTGGAACGACGGATTGTCTTCACGAGTGTTGCCCAAGGTGGATAGATACCATCAGCAAGGTAGTACCCCTTGTTGTTGTGGTGGCCATTGATCTCAGAATTCACATCAGGGACTAACCGTGTGCTAGCCTATCAAACACCGGAGAGTTCTGTAGCACATTGATGTCATTGTGCGAGCCGGCCATTCCGAAGAATGAGTGCCAAATCCATGTGTCATATCAAGCAATAGCTTCAAGAATCACTGTGCACCCCTCAGAATGGCCTTTGTACACCCCTGCCAACCAAAGGGGTAGTTCTTCCACTCCTAGTGCATGCAGTCTATGTTGCCAAGCATCCCAGGAAACCCTCTGGAAGCATTGATTGACAACAGACGGGCTGTGTCCTCTGCATTAGGTTGCCGCGGATATTGTTCACCGAACACAGCGATCACTGCTTTGCCGAACATGTACATCGTTTGTACATCGTTTCTAAGCAGCTGGACTCGCTCATTCGGATGTACTCATCTACATAATCACCAGCAACACCATATGCGAGCATCCTAATCGATGTCGTGCATTTCTGATACGAAGAGAGGCCTACCTTGCCAATTGCATCCTCTTTGACGATGAAGTAGTCGTCGTAGACCTTGACGCCATCCATTATCCGGTTGAACGATGGTCTGGACATCCGAAAACGACGGCGAACAAGGCCGGCGTGAACAATGCCTTGCGGTAGAAGTAGTCGTGGAAGAATATGTCGTGGCCGCGTTCTCTTTTGCGGTCCAAGGCCCGCGCGCGGTTGTAGGAGGAAACGAGTGGGCTTATTTTTAACATGTTAAAGCAGCTGGTGTCATTCTACTGACATCTAACTTAATTTTTAGTAGACTGAGCTCTAAAGAGACCCTTTTTCTAATGCATAAGGATAGGGTAGAGTTATTTCTAGACAAAGCTAGCAACAATTCAATTCTTTTCTGTAATAACATAGCTTCACCACAATGGAAGAGGAAACACATTTTCTCATATAGACTATCCTGACAAAGGCACAAGTAACGCTAGAATAGACCAATTTTGCAGTTTGCAGGCAAGGGGAATTGGGATTTAAGAAAAAAGTAGAATGAGGAAGCAGCAAAGAATGCAAGACAGAATGTTTCAAACCAGAGGCACTGCAGGGCAAGAGCTGGGGCGGTGATGACGCGTGAAGCACACGTTCGTTGGGAACCCCAAGTGGAAGGTGTGATGCGTACAGCAGCAAGTTTCCCTCAGTAAGAAACCAAGGTTATCGAACCAGTAGGAGATGAAGGCCACGTGAAGGTTGTTGGTGAAGGATGTTGGAGATATGCCCAAGAGGCAATAATAAAGTGGTTATTATATATCTTTGTGTTTATGATAAATGTTTATATACCATGCTATAATTGTATTAACCGAAACATTGATACATGTGTGTTATGTAAACAACAAGGAGTCCCTAGTAAGCCTCTTGTATAACTAGCTTGTTGATTAATAGATGATCATAGTTTCATGATCATGAATATTGGATGTTATTAATAACAAGGTTATGTCATTATGAGAATGATGTAATGGACACACCCAATTAAGCGTAGCATAAGATCACGTCATTAAGTTATTTGCTATAAGCTTTCGACACATAGCTACCTAGTCCTTCGACCATGAGATCATGTAAATCACTTATACTGGAAAGGTACTTTGATTACATCAAATGCCACTGCGTAAATGGGTGGTTATAAAGGTGGGATTAAGTATCCGGAAAGCATGAGTTGAGGCATATGGATCAACAGTGGGATTTGTCCATCCCGATGACGGATAGATATACTCTGGGCCCTCTCGGTGGAATGTCGTCTAATTAGCTTGCAAGCATATGAATGGTTCATAAGAGACTACATACCACGGTACGAGTAAAGAGTACTTGTCAGGAGACGAGGTTGAACAAGGTATAGAGATACCGATGATCAAACCTCGGACAAGTAAAATATCACGTGACAAAGGGAATCGGTATCGTATGTGAATGGTTCATTCGATCACTAAGTCATCGTTGAATATGTGGGAGCCATTATGGATCTCCAGATCCCGCTATTGGTTATTGGTCGGAGAGAGGTCTCGAATATGTCTACATAGTTCGCGAACCGTAGGGTGACACACTTAAGGTTTGATGTCGTATTAGTAGATATGGAATATGGAATGGAGTTCGAAGTTTTGTTTGGAGTCTCGGATGGGATCCATGACATCACGAGGAGTTCCGGAATGGTCCGGAGAATAAGATTCATATATAGGAAGTCATTTTATAAGTTTGAAAATGATCCAGTGCATTTATGGAAGGTTCTAGAAGGTTCTAGAAAAGTCCGGAAGAAATCACTATGGAAGGCGGAGTCCCGGAGGGACTCCACCTAGCATGGCCGGCCAACCCTAAGGGGGTGGAGTCCCAGGTGGACTCCACCAAGGTGGCCGGCCACCCCCCTCCAAGGAAAGGTGGGAATCCCACCTTGAGTGGGAATCCCACCTTGGGTAGGTTTCCCTACACATTGAAGGTTTTAGGTTGGGGTCTTATTCGAAGACTTGTAGACCAACTCTTGGGGGTTCCACCTATATAATGAGGAGCAAGTGGAGGGGGGCGGCCACACCAAGCCCTAGTTGGCCGCACCCCTATAGTGGCCGGCGCCCCCCTCTCCCAAACCCTAGCCGCCCCTCCTCCACCACCTCTCCCGCATACGCTTAGCGAAGCTCCGCCGGAGATCTCCATCGACACCGCCACCACGCCGTCGTGCTGCCGGGATTCCAAGGAGGATCTACTACTTCCGCTGCCTGATGTCTACGGGAGCTTCTATTCTTGTAGACAGTGTTGGGCCTCCAAGAGCAGAGGTTTGTAGAACAGCAGCAAGTTTCCCTTAAGTGGATCACCCAAGGTTTATCGAACTCAGGGAGGAAGAGGTCAAAGATATCCCTCTCATGCAACCCTGCAACCACAAAGCAAGAAGTCTCTTGTGTCCCCAACACACCTAATAGGTGCACTAGTTCGGCGAAGAGATAGTGAAATACAGGTGGTATGAATAAGTATATGAGCAGTAGTAACGGCGCCAGAAAAGTGCTTGCTGGTGTGCAGTAAGTAAACATGCAGTAAAACAGTAAACAAGCAGCGATAGCAGTATTGGAAACAAGGCCTAGGGATCGTACTTTCACTAGTGGACACTCTCAACATTGATCACATAATAAAACCACTCTACACTCTATTGTTGGATGATGAACACCAATTGCGTAGGGCTACAAGAGCACCTCAATGCCGGAGTTAACAAGCTCCACAATATTCGATATTCATGTTTAAATAACCTTAGAGTGCATGATAGATCAACACAACTATACCAAGTACTAACATAGCATGCACACTGTCACCTTCATACTATGAGAGGAGGAATAGATCACATTAATACCATCATAGTAATAGTTAACTTCATAATCTACAAGAGATCATAATCATAGCTTACGCCAAGTACTAACACGGATGCACACACTGTCACCATTACACCGTGCAGGAGGAATAAAACTACTTTAATAACATCACTAGAGTAGCATGCAGATAAATTGTGATACAAAACACATTGCAATCATAAAGAGATATAAATAAGCACTTCACTATGCCATTCATAACAGTGAATAAGTATTCTGTGAAATATAGCCTAAGAGACCCACACGGTGCACACACTATCACCTTTACACACGTGGGACAAGGAGTCTCCGGAGATCACATAAGTAAAATTCACTTGACTAGCATAACGACATCTAGATTACAATCATCATCATATGGATCTCAATCATGTAAGGCAGCTCATGAGATCATTGTATTGAAGTACATAGAGAGAGATGAACCACATAGCTACCGGTACAGCCCTTAGCCTCGATGGAGAAATACTCCCTCCTCATGGGAGACAGCAGCGTTGATGGAGATGGCGGTGGTGTCGATGGAGAAGCCTTCCGGGGGCACTTCCCCGTCCCGGCAGCGTGCCGGAACAGAGACTCCTGTCCCCCAGATCTTGGCTTCGCGATGGCGGCAGCTCTGGAAGGTTTTTGCGGGTTTCGTCGATCGTCATAGGGTTTTCGCGACGGAGGCTTTAAATAGGCGGAAGGGCAAGGTCGGTGGAGTCCTGGTGGGGCCACACACCAAGGCGGCGCGCCCTACCCCCTAGCCGCGCCGGCCACAAGTGTGGGCCCACCAGGGCTCCCCTCTGGCGGCTCCCGGGTGTTCTGGAAGCTTCGTGTGAAAATAGGATGCTGGGCGTTGATTTCATCCGATTCCGAGAATATTTCCTTACTAGGATTTCTGAAACCAAAAACAGCAGAAAACGAGAAGCGCGCTGCGGCATCTCGTCAATAGGTTAGTTCCAGAAAATGCATAAATATGACATAAAGTATGTATAAAACATGTAGATATCATCAATAATGTGGCATGGAACATAAGAAATTATCGATACGTCGGAGACGTATCAGCTTCCCCAAGCTTAGTTCCTGCTCGTCCCGAGCAGGTAAACGATAACAAAGATAATTTCTGAAGTGACATGCCATCATAACCTTGATCATAATATTGTAAGCATATGTAATGAATGCAGCGATCAAAACAATGGTAATGACATGAGTAAACAAATGAATCATAAAGCAAAGACTTTTCATGAATAGTACTTCAAGACAAGCATCAATAAGTCTTGCATAAGAGTTAACTCATAAAGCAATAATTCAAAGTAAAGGTATTGAAGCAACATAAAGGAAGATGAAGTTTCAGCGGTTGCTTTCAACTTGTAACATGTATATCTCATGGATAGTTGTCAATGCAAAGCAATATAACAAGTGCAATATGCAAGTATGTAGGAATCAATGCACAGTTCACACAAGTGTTTGCTTCTTAAGGTGGAGAGAGATAGGTGAACTGACTCAACAATAAAAGTAAAAGAATGGCCCTTCGCAGAGGGAAGCAGGGATTAAATCATGTGCTAGAGCTTTTCAAGTTTTGAAATCATATAGAGAGCATAAAAGTAAAATTTTGAGAGGTGTTTGTTGTTGTCAACGAATGGTAATGGGTACTCTAACTACCTCGCCAACCAGACTTTCAAGAGCGGCTCCCATGAAGGACGTTATCTCTACCAGCAAGGTAGATCATCCCTCTTCTCTTTTGTTTACACATGTATTTTAGTTTTTATTATGGGTGACACTCCCCCCAACCTTTGCTTACACAAGCCATGGCTAACCGAATCCTCGGGTGCCTACCATCAATCTCATACCATGGAGGAGTGTCTATTTGCAAAATTAAGTTGCTTACTGATGAATCAGAGCAAAACATGTGAAGAGAATTATTAATGAAGTTTGATTAATCGGGGCTGGGAACCCCATTGCCAGCTCTTTTTGCAAAATTATTGGATAAGCGGATGTGCCACTTGTCCATTATGAAAGTCTGTCAAAAGTAAATGACAAGGTTGAAAGATAAACACCACATACTTCCTCATGAGCTATAAAACATTAACACAAATTGAGAAGCATTTTGAAGGTTTAAAGGTAGCACATGAAGCAATTTACTTGGAATGGCAGGAAATACCATGTAGTAGGTAGGTATGGTGGACACAAATGGCATAATGGTTGGCTCAAGGATTTTGGATGCATGAGAAGTATTCCCTCTCGATACAAGGTTTAGGCTAGCAAGGTTATTTGAAACAAACAAAAGGATGAACCGGTGCAGCAAAACTCACATAAAAGACATATTGTAAACATTATAAGACTCTACACCATCTTCCTTGTTGTTCAAACTCAATACTAGAAATTATCTAGACCTTAGAGAGACCAATTATGCAAACCAAATTTTAGCATGCTCTATGTATTTCTTCATTAATAGGTGCAAAGTATATGATGCAAGAGCTTAAACATGAGCACAACAATTTCCAAGTATCAAATTATTCAAGACATTTTACCAATTACTACATGTAGCATTTTCCGTTTCCAACCATATAACAATTAACGAAGCAGTTTCAACCTTCGCCATGAAAATTAAAAGCTAAGAACACATGTGTTCATACGAACCAACGGAGCGTGTCTCTCTCCCACACAAGCATTTATTCAAATAAAAACAAAAACAAACACAAACAGACGCTCCAAATAAAGCACATAAGATGTGACCGAATAAAAATATAGTTTCAGGGGAGGAACCTGATAATTTGTCGATGAAGAAGGGGATGCCTTGGGCATCCCCAAGCTTAGATGCTTGAGTCTTCTTGAAATATGCAGGGATGAACCACCGGGGCATCCCCAAGCTTAGAGCTTTCACTCTTCTTGATCATAGTATATCCTCCTCCTCTCTTGACCCTTGAAAACTTCCTTCACACCAAACTCGAAACAACTCATTAGAGGGTTAGTGCACAATCAAAATTTACATATTCAGAGGTGACACAATCATTCTTTATACTTCTGGACATTGCACAAAGCTACTGAAAGTTAATGGAACAAAGAAATCCATCCAACATAGCAAAAGAGGCAATGCGAAATAAAAGGCAGAATCTGTCAAAATAGAACAGTTCGTAAATACGGATTTTAAAATGGCACCATACTTGCTCAAATGAAAATGCCCAAATTGAATGAAAGTTGCGTACATATCTGAGGATCACTCACGTAAATTGGCATAATTTTCTGAGTTACCTACAGAGAATTTTGCCCAGATTCGTGACAGCAAAGAAATCTGTTTCTGCGCAGTAATCCAAATCTAGTATGAACCTTACTATCAACGACTTTACTTGGCACAACAAAACACAAAACTAAGATAAGGAGAGGTTGCTACAGTAGTAAACAACTTCCAAGACACAAATATAAAACAAAGTACTGTAGCAAAATAACACATAGGTTATCTCCCAAGGAGTTCTTTCTTTATAGCCATTAAGATGGGCTCAGCAGTTTTAATGATGCACTCATAAGAAATAGTAGTTGAAGCGAAAGAGAGCATCCAGAGGCAAATTCAAAACACATTTAAGTCTAACATGCTTCCTATGCATAGGAATCTTGTAAATAAACAAGTTCATGAAGAGCAAAGTAACAAGCATAAGAAGATAGAACAAGTGTAGCTTCAAAAATTTCAGCACATAGAGAGGTGTTTTAGTAACATGAAAATTTCTACAACCATATTTTCCTCTCTCATAATAACTTTCAGTAGTGTCATGAGCAAACTCAACAATATAACTATCACATAAAGCATTCTTATCATGATTCTCATGCATAAAATTATTACTCTCCACATAAGCATAATCAATTTTATTAGTAATAGTGGGAGCAAATTCAACAAAGTAGCTATCATTATTATTCTCTTCATCAAATATAGGAGGTATATTGTAATCATAATCAAATTTATCCTTCATAACAGGTGGCACCAAAAGACTAATATCATTATAATCATCATAAATAGGAGGCAAAGTATCATCAAAGTAAATTTTCTCCTCCATGCTTGCGGGACTAAAAAGATCATGCTCATCAAAACCAGCTTCCCCAAGCTTAGAATTTTCCATATCATTAGCAACAATGGTGTTCAAAGTATTCATGCTAACATGTTCCATGGGTTTTTTAATTTTCGGATCAAACCATCCATGTTTTAAATCAGGAAATAGAATAAGAAGCTCATTGTTGTCCATTATGCCAAACTAGTGTAAACAAGAAACAAAAAGATGCAATTGCAGGATCTAAAGGAAATAGCTTCGAGCACAAACACAATGGCGCCAGAAAAAGCATCATTACAGAACCGAGTATGAGTGCCTTTTACCTTTCCTCCTCGCAACGGCGCCAGAAAAGTGCTTGATGTCTACGGGAGCTTCTATTCTTGTAGACAGTGTTGGGCCTCCAAGAGCAGAGGTTTGTAGAACAGCAGCAAGTTTCCCTTAAGTGGATCACCCAAGGTTTATCGAACTCAGGGAGGAAGAGGTCAAAGATATCCCTCTCATGCAACCCTGCAACCACAAAGCAAGAAGTCTCTTGTGTCCCCAACACACCTAATAGGTGCACTAGTTCGGCGAAGAGATAGTGAAATACAGGTGGTATGAATAAGTATATGAGTAGTAGTAACGGCGCCAGAAAAGTGCTTGCTGGCGTGCAGTAAGTAAACATGCAGTAAAACAGTAAACAAGCAGCGATAGCAGTATTGGAAACAAGGCCTAGGGATCGTACTTTCACTAGTGGACACTCTCAACATTGATCACATAATAAAACCACTCTACACTCTATTGTTGGATGATGAACACCAATTGCGTAGGGCTACAAGAGCACCTCAATGCCGGAGTTAACAAGCTCCACAATATTCGATATTCATGTTTAAATAACCTTAGAGTGAATGATAGATCAACACAACTATACCAAGTACTAACATAGCATGCACACTGTCACCTTCATACTATGAGAGGAGGAATAGATCACATTAATACCATCATAGTAATAGTTAACTTCATAATCTACAAGAGATCATAATCATAGCTTACGCCAAGTACTAACACGGATGCACACACTGTCACCATTACACCGTGCAGGAGGAATAAAACTACTTTAATAACATCACTAGAGTAGCATGCAGATAAATTGTGATACAAAACACATTGCAATCATAAAGAGATATAAATAAGCACTTCACTATGCCATTCATAACAGTGAATAAGTATTCTGTGAAATATAGCCTAAGAGACCCACATGGTGCACACACTGTCACCTTTACACACGTGGGACAAGGAGTCTCCGGAGATCACATAAGTAAAATTCACTTGACTAGCATAACGACATCTAGATTACAATCATCATCATATGGATCTCAATCATGTAAGGCAGCTCATGAGATCATTGTATTGAAGTACATAGAGAGAGAGATGAACCACATAGCTACCGGTACAGCCCTTAGCCTCGATGGAGAACTACTCCCTCCTCATGGGAGACAGCAGCGTTGATGGAGATGGCGGTGGTGTCGATGGAGAAGCCTTCCGGGGGCACTTCCCCGTCCCGGCAGCGTGCCGGAACAGAGACTCCTGTCCCCCAGATCTTGGCTTCGCGATGGCGGCGGCTCTGGAAGGTTTTTGCGGGTTTCGTCGATCGTCATAGGGTTTTCGCGACGGAGGCTTTAAATAGGCGGAAGGGCAAGGTCGGTGGAGTCCTGGTGGGGCCACACACCAAGGCGGCGCGCCCTATCCCCTGGCCGCACCGGCCACAAGTGTGGGCCCACCAGGGCTCCCCTCTGGCGGCTCCCGGGTGTTCTGGAAGCTTCGTGTGAAAATAGGATGCTGGGCGTTGATTTCGTCCGATTCCGAGAATATTTCCTTACTAGGATTTCTGAAACCAAAAACAGCAGAAAACAGGAACTGGCACTGCGGCATCTCGTCAATAGGTTAGTTCCAGAAAATGCATAAATATGACATAAAGTATGTATAAAACATGTAGATATCATCAATAATGTGGCATGGAACATAAGAAATTATCGATACGTCGGAGACGTATCACTGCCCGCTGGAACGGGGAGAAGGACGTCGTCTTCATCAACACCGAACGTGTGACCGAGTACGGAGGTGCTGCCCGATTGTGGCACCGTCAAGATCTTCTACGCGCTTTTGAAAGCGACAAGTGATCATCTTCTGCAACAACGAGATCTAATCTCGTAGGCTTTGGAAATCTTCAAGGGTTAGTCTTGTTCATCCCCTCGTTGCTACCATCTTCTAGATAGCATCTTGGCTTGGATTGCGTTCTCGCGGTAGGAAATTTTTTGTTTTCTATGCTACGAATCCCTTTAGTGGTATCAGAGCCGTGTCTATGCATAGATTGGTTGTACGAGTAGAACACAATTGTTTTGTGGGCGTTGATAATTTGTTGTCTTTAGTTTGAGTACTTTGCATCTTTGTGGCATAGTGGGATGAAGCGGCTCGGGCTAACTTTACATGACCGCGTTCATGAGATTTGCTCCACGCTCGACATGCAACTTGTATTGCATAAGTGGCTTTGCGGGTGTCTGTCTCTCCTACTATAGTGAAGATCCAATTTACTCTTCTATTGACAACACTAGTATCACCGTTGTGGTTCATGTTCGTAGGTAGATTGGATCTTACTCGAAAACCCTAAACCACGTAAAATATGCAAACCAAATTAGAGACGTCTAACTTGTTTTTGCAGGGTTTGGTGATGTGATATGGCCATAATGTGATGATGAATATGTATGAGATGATCATTATTGTATTGTGGCAACCGGCAGGAGCTGCTACATGGGAGAACAATCATGAAGACGGCGCCATTGACCTTGACGCTACGCCGACGATGATGGAGATCATGCCCTTTGATGATGGAGATCATGTCCGTGCTTTGGAGATGAAGATCAAAGGCGCAAAGACAAAGAGGCCATATCATATCACATATGAATTGCATGTGATGTTAATCCTTTTATGCATCTTATTTTGCTTAGATCGCGACGGTAGCATTATAAGATGATCTCTCTCACTAAAATATCAAGATAATAAAGTGTTCATCCTTAGTAGCACCGTTGCCAAGACTTGTCGTTTCGAAGCATCTCGTGATGATCAGGCGTGATAGATTCAACATGTGCATACAACGGGTGCAAGCCAGTTTTGCAAACGCGGATACTAAGGTTGCCTTGACGAGACTAGCATGTACAGACATGGTCTCGGAACACGGGATACCGAAAGGTAGAGCATGAATCATATGATTGATATGATGAATACTTTGAGTGTTCGCCATTGAAGTTACATCTTGTCTCGTGATGATCGGGCTTGGTGTAGTGGATTTGGTTCGTGTGATCACTAAGACAATCCGAGGGATATTGTTTTGAGTGGGAGTTCACCTAGATTTTTTATTTTGTTAAATTAAAATTTGAACTCAATTTGTCATAAACTTAGTCTAAACTATTGCAAATATATGTTGTAGATCATGGCGTCCCCATCAATCAATTTTAACCAATTCCTAGAGAAAGAAAAGCTTAAGAGCAACTGTAGCAACTTCACCGACCGGTTCCGTCATGTGAGGATTTTCCTCGCTGGTGGAAACCTGCAATATGTGCTTGATGCACCGCTAGGTGACCCACCTGCAGAAACTGAAACCGATGAAGTAAAGAATGTTTACGCGACTCGGAAAACTCGGTACTCTCAAGTTCAGTGTGCCATCCTATGCAGTCTGGAAGCCGATCTTCAAAAACGTTTTGAGCACCACGATCCACATGAGTTGGTCAATGAGTTGAAAACCATCTTTGAAACTCATGCGGCCGTGGAATGCTATGAAGCATCGAAACACTTCTTCAGTTGCATGATGGAAGAGGGCAGCTCCGTTAGTGAGCACATGCTCGCCATGACCGGGCATGCGAAGAAACTCAGTGACTTGGGAATAGTGATTCCTAACAGACTGGGGATTAATCGTGTCCTTCAATCATTGCCACCTAGTTACAAGAACTTTGTGATGAACTACAATATGCAGAACATGAACAAAGAGTTACCTGAACTCTTCTCCATGCTGAAATTGAGATAAAGAAAGAGCACCAAGTGTTGATGTTCAACAAGACCACCAGTTTCAAGAAACAGGGCAAGTCTAAGGGTAACTTTAGGAAGGGCGGCAAGAAAGCTGCCGCGCCTCCTGTGAAGCCTAAGGCTGGCCCTAAGCCTGATGCTGAGTGCTATTACTGCAAGGAGAAGGGACACTGGAAGCGCAATTGCCCCAAGTACTTGGCTGATCTGAAGAGCGGCCTTGTCAAGAAGAAGAAAGGTATATCTGATATACATGTTATAGATGTCTATCTTACTAGTTCTCGTACTAGTGCCTGGGTATTTGATACTAGTTCAGTTGCTCACATTTGTAACTCGAAACGGGAACTACGGAATAAACGAAGCCTATCGAGGGATGAAGTGACGATGCGCGTTGGAAATGGATCCAATGTCGATGTGATCGTTGTCGGCACGCTCCCTCTACATCTACCTTCGGGATTAGTTTTAAACCTCAATAATTTTTATTTAGTGCCTGCGTTGAGCATGAACATTATATCTGGATCTTGTTTAATGCAAGACGGTTATTCATTCAAGTCTGAGAATAATGGTTGTTCTATTTTTATGAATAATATCTTTTATGGTCACGCGCCTGAGAAGAATGGTTTATTTCTATTAAGTCTCGATAGTAGTGATACACATGTTCATAACATTGATGCTAAGCGGATTAAATTGAATGATAATTCTACTTATATGTGGCACTGTCTTCTTGGTCATATTGGAGTGAAACGCATGAAGAAACTCCATTCCGATGGATTACTTGAGTCACTTGACTTTGAGTCACTTGATAGATGCGAAGCATGTCTAATGGGAAAAATGACCAAGACTCCATTTTTTGGTATTATGGAGCGAGCTACAGACTTATTGGAAATCATACATACCGATGTGTGCGGACCAATGAGTGTAGCCTCGCGCGGTGGTTTTCGTTATGTTCTAACCTTCACAGATGATCTGAGTAGATATGGGTATATCTATTTCATGAAACATAAGTCCGAAACTTTCGAGAAGTTTAAGGAATTCCAAAGTGAAGTATAAAATCAACGTAACAAGAAGATTAAATTTCTGGGATCTGATCGCGGAGGCGAATATCTGAGTTATGAGTTTAGCATGCATTTAAAGAAATGTGGAATACTTTCACAGTTGACACCGCCGGGAACACCACAACGAAATGGTGTGTCTGAACGTCGTAATCAAACTCTCTTAGATATGGTTCGTTCTATGATGTCTCTTACTGATTTGCCGTTATCGTTTTGGGGTTATGCATTAGAGACAGCTGCATTCACTTTAAATAGGGCACCATCTAAATCCGTTGAAATGACACCGTATGAATTATGGTTTAATAAGAAACCTAAGCTGTCGTTCCTTAAAGTTTGGGGTTGCGAAGCCTATGTAAAAAAGTTACAACCGGACAAGCTAGAACCCAAAGCGGAGAAATGCGTCTTCATAGGATACCCTAAGGAAACTATAGGGTATGCTTTCTATCACAGATCCGTAGGCAAAATTTTTGTTGCTAAGAACGGAACCTTTCTTGAGAAAGAATTTCTCACTAAAGAAGTGACTGGAAGAAAAGTATAACTCGACGAGATTACTGAATCTTCTCTCATTGATCAGAGTAGCGCTTGATCTTGGGAAGTTGTTCCCTGTGCCGCTGCACCAGAATCGAGGATGCTAATGATAATGATCATGAAACTTCGAGCGAGATAGCTACTGAACCTCGCAGATCGACAAGGGAACGTGCCACTCCTGACTGGTATGATCCTTGTCTAAATGTCATGATTGTGGACAACAATGATGAAGACCCTGCGACGTATGAAGAAGCGATGGTGATCCCAGATTCCAACAAATGGCAAGAAGCCATGAAATCCGAAATGGGATCCATGTATGATAACAAAGTATGGACTTTGGTAGACTTACCTGATAGCCGCAAGGCTGTCGAGAATAAATGGATCTTCAAGAGAAAAACAGATGATGCTGGTAATATTACTGTCTATAAAGCTCGACTTGTCGCAAAGGGTTTCCGACAAATTCAAGGAGTTGACTACGATGAGACTTTCTCACCTGTAGCGAAGCTAAAGTCTGTGAGGATTTTGTTAGCAATAGCTGCATTTTTCGATTATGAGATTTGGCAGATGGATGTCAAAACGGCGTTCCTTAATGGAGACATTGAGGAAGAGTTGTATATGGTACAACCCAAAGGTTTTGTCGATCCTAAAAATGCTGACAAGGTGTGCAAATTTCAGCGTTCAATTTATGGACTGAAGCAAGCATCCAGAAGTTGGAACCGACGTTTTGATAAGGTGATCAAAGACTTCGGGTTTATACAGTGCCATGGAGAGGCCTGTATTTACAAGAAAGTGAGTGAGAGCTCTGTAGCATTCCTGGTATTATATGTAGATGACATATTATTAATTGGGAATGATATAGAACTATTAAGCAGTGTAAAAGGTTATTTGAATAAATGTTTTTCAATGAAGGACCTTGGTGAAGCAGCATACATATTAGGCATCAAGATTTATAGAGATAGATCAAGACGCCTATTAGCGCTCTCGCAGAGTACATACCTGGACAAGATTCTAAAGAAGTTTAGAATGGATGAAAGTAAGAAAGGATTCTTACCGATGTTACCAGGTAAGGTCTTGAGTAAGACTCAAGGTCCGGCTACGGCACAAGAAAGAGAGAGGATGAATCAGATCCCCTATGCCTCGGCAGTAGGTTCTATCATGTATGCCATGCTATGTACTAGACCAGATATAGCACATGCAGTTAGTTTGACTAGCAGATATCAAAGTGATCCAGGAATGGAACACTGGACAGCGGTCAAGAATATCCTGAAGTACTTGAAAAGAACTAAGGATATGTTTCTTTGTTATGGAGGTGACCAAGAGCTCGCTGTAACCAGTTACACCGATGCAAGTTGGAACACTGATCCTAATGACTCTAAGTCTCAGTCTGGGTACGTGTTTATATTGAATGGTGCTGCAGTAAGCTGGTGCATCTCGAAGCAGTGCACGTTGGCGAAGTCTTCAACAGAATCGGAGTACATAGCAGCTTCAGAGGCTTCATCGGAAGCGGTATGGATGAAGAGGTTCATTGTAGAGCTTGGTGTGGTTCCTAGTGCATTGGACCCACTAGTCATCTATTGTGACAACATGGGTGCCATCGCCAATGCACAAGAACCAAGATCACACAAGAAGCTGAAGCATATCAAGCTGCGTTTTCATTCGATTCGCGAGTACATCGAAGATGGAGAAGTAAAGATTTGCAAAGTACACACTGATCTGAATGTAGCAGATTCGTTGACTAAAGCTCTCCCTAGGGCAAAGCATGACCAACACCAGAATGCCATGGGTGTTAGGTACCTTACAATGTAATCTAGATTATTGACTCTAGTGCAAGTGGGAGACTGTTGGAGATATGCCCAAGAGGCAATAATAAAGTGGTTATTATATATCTTTGTGTTTATGATAAATGTTTATATACCATGCTATAATTGTATTAACCGAAACATTGATACATGTGTGTTATGTAAACAACAAGGAGTCCCTAGTAAGCCTCTTGTATAACTAGCTTGTTGATTAATAGATGATCATAGTTTCATGATCATGAACATTGGATGTTATTAATAACAAGGTTATGTCATTATGAGAATGATGTAATGGACACACCCAATTAAGCGTAGCATAAGATCACGTCATTAAGTTATTTGCTATAAGCTTTCGATACATAGCTACCTAGTCCTTCGACCATGAGATCATGTAAATCACTTATACCGGAAAGGTACTTTGATTACATCAAACGCCACTTCGTAAATGGGTGGTTATAAAGGTGGGATTAAGTATCCGCAAAGTATGAGTTGAGGCATATGGATCAACAGTGGGATTTGTCCATCCCGATGACGGATAGATATACTTTGGGCCCTCTCGGTGGAATGTCGTCTAATTAGCTTGCAAGCATATGAATGGTTCATAAGAGACTACATACCACGGTATGAGTAAAGAGTACTTGTCAGGAGACGAGGTTGAACAAGGTATAGAGATACCGATGATCAAACCTCGGACAAGTAAAATATCACGTGACAAAGGGAATCGGTATCGTATGTGAATGGTTCATTCGATCACTAAGTCGTCGTTGAATATGTGGGAGCCATTATGGATCTCCAGATCCCGCTATTGGTTATTGGTCGGAGAGAGGTCTCGACTATGTCTACATAGTTCGCGAACCGTAGGGTGACACACTTAAGGTTTGATGTCGTATTAGTAGATATGGAATATGGAATGGAGTTCGAAGTTTTGTTCGGAGTCTCGGATGGGATCCAGGACATCACGAGGAGTTCCGGAATGGTCCGGAGAATAAGATTCATATATAGGAAGTCATTTATAAGTTTGAAAATAATCCGGTGCATTTATGGAAGGTTCTAGAAAAGTCCGGAAGAAATCACTATGGAAGGCGGAGTCCCGTAGGGACTCCACCTAGCATGGCCGGCCAACCCTAAGGGGGTGTGATACGTCCAAAACGTATCTGCTTTCCCGAACACTTTTGCTATTGTTTTGCCTATAATTTGTGTATTTTGGATGCAACTAACGCGGACTAACGCTGTTTTCAGCAGAATTGCCCTTGTTTTGCATCTAATGCTCCAGTTTATTAATATGAGTAGCATGTCATAGTGTTATCACCAGATTTTGGACAAATCCAGAGGTGGGCCGTAAGAGAGATGGGCTTAGGAGACTACACGTGGAAGATCTCTGAAGCGGCCTTGCGCGGAGAATTTGGGCTAGATTGCCCGTGTATCTTTAATTATAGTAGATTATATCTTAGATCAAAAGTTAGAGTTTGTATCGTACACGGTGGGATATTCCCACGTTAGAAAGTCCGCTGGACTATAAATATGTATCTAGGGTTTATGGAATAAACAACAACTCACGTTCAACCCAAAACAAACCAATCTCGGCGCATCGCCAACTCCTTCGTCTCGAGGGTTTCTATCAGGTAAGCGACATGCTGCCTAGATCGCATCTTGCGATCTAGGCAGCACAAGCTCCACGTTGTTCATGCGTTGCCCGTACTGAAGCGTCTTTGATGGCGGGCAACGTAGTTATCATAGATGTGTTAGGGTTAGCATAGTTCTTCGTATAACATGCTTACGTAGTGCAACCCTTGCATGTCTAGCCGCCCTCACACCTATCTCAGGTGTGGGGGCGGCACCCTGCTTGTTCATCATTTAGTAGATCTGATCCGTTACGATTGCTCCTTGTTCTACAAGGATTAGTTTAATATCTGCAATAGTTAGGCCTTACAAAGGGGGGGAGGATCCAGCGGCACGTAGGGTGGCGTTCGCAAGTCCTAAACAGGATGTTCCGAGGATCAACTTCATTGTTGGTTTTTAGGCCTTGTTTAGGATCGGCTTACGAGCACCGTGCGTGGCCGCGAGGCCCAACCTGGAGTAGGATGATCCGATTATGCGGTGAAAACCCTAAATCGTCGTAGATCTCATTAGCTTTATCTTGATCAAGCAGGATCACCAAGTATTCGTGCACCCCGTACGAATCATGGGTGAATCGGCTCTTTGAGCCGATTCACAGGATAACCTGAGAGCCGATCGAGGCTCGTATTTAATGTTTACGTGTATGCCATGCAGGAAACTAAGCGAGGCATCCCCATCACCTTCCTGACCAGGTATAGGTCAGGTGGCACGCCCTTGCACTTCGCATCGCCGCGTGTGACCAGAAGAGCATTGCGGGCCGTCGCTCGGAGGGGTCTCAGCCAGCCGCAGCTCTAGGCTCTTCCCGGCTCTACTAGTGTTGACAGGCCGCTGCCCGCCGGTGGGTTTTGGCAGTCAACACATAGATATTTGCTCGCATTGTTTTATTCATAAATAGGTATGACATTTTGGTATCCTCCTCTGAATAATTCACTTGAATCGACTTGGCACATGCTCACGCATGCATATGACTGAACAAAAGTCAATTAAGCCTCGATGATTTACTTCGCCTCAGAGTTCTTGTATCACTTTTATGCCTCCGTTAATTTATTTTGCCGCAAGCATGATTATGACAATTACTCCTCTCTTGATTGTCGCTCCCCAGTCTATTGCTAGCCTTCACTTGTACTGAGCGGGAACGCTGCTCGTGCTTCCAAACCCCTGAAAACCAAGTTATTCCAGAGTGTCCCCCATAAATACCTATGCATGGCATTTCAAACCACTCCAAGTAAATTCTCATGCGCTACCTTTAAACCTTCAAAATGCTTCTCAATTTGTGTCGATGTTTTATAGCTCATGAGGAAGTATGTGGTGTTTATCTTTCAACCTTGTCATTTACTTTTGACAGACTTTTATAATGGACTAGTGGCACATCCGCTTATCCAATAATTTTGCAAAAAGAGCTGGCAACGGGGTTCCCAGCCCCAATTAAATAACTTTCATTAATAATTCTCTTCACATGTTTTGCCATGATTCATCAGTAAGCAACTTAATTTTGCAAATAGACACTCCTCCATGGTATGAGAATGTTGGAAGGCACCCGAGGATTCGGTTAGCCATGGCTTGTGTAAGCAAAGGTTGGGGGAGTGTCACCCATAATAAAACTAAACTGTGTGTGTAAACAAAAGAGAAGAGGGATGATACGTCCAAAACGTATCTACTTTCCCGAACACTTTTGCTATTGTTTTGCCTCTAATTTGTGTATTTTGGATACAACTAACACGGACTAACGCTGTTTTCAGTAGAATTGCTCTAGTGTCTCGTTTTTGTGCAGAAATTCAACTTTCAGGAAAATCCCCGGAATTAATGTCAAAGGGCCTATTTTCCCAGAAGATTCACGGAGCTAGAAGGGCGGGCCTGGGGGAGGCCCAGGGCCTCCACACAATAGGCCGGCGCGGCCTGAGGGGGGGGCGCCGCCCTATGGTGAGGCCGCCTCGGCCAGCCTCTGACGCCCCCCTCTGGACTATTTAAGGGTTTCGATCTAAAAACGCGAGACGGGAAGTCGAAATCGCCAGAAGCCATCCAGAACACCGCCGCCATCGCGAAACTCCGTCTCGGGACTAGAAACTCCATTCTGGCACTCCGCCGGGACGGGGAATTGGAGGAGATCATCGCCATCATCACCACCGACGCCTCTCCATCGACCAGCCATGTTTCCCCCATCCATGTGTGAGTAATTCCCCCGCTGTAGGCTGAAGGGGATGGTAGGGATTGGATGAGATTGGTCATGTAATAGCATAAGATTGTTTGGGCATAGTGCCTAGTGTCCGTAATTGGTACTTTGATGATATTGTTGCAACTTGTTATGCTTAATGCTTGTCACTAGGGCCCGAGTGCCAAGATCTCAGAACTGAACATGTTATTGTTTCATGATGATATTCATTGTTTTATGATCTTACCTGCAAGTTGTATACACATGTCGCTGTCCGGAACCCGAGGCCCCAAAGTGACAGAAATTGGGACAACCGGAGGGGAAGGCGGTGATGTGAGGATCACATGTGTTCACGGAGTGTTAATCCTTTGCTCCGGTGCTCTATTAAAAGGAGTACCTTAATTTCCAGTAGATTCCCTAGAGGCCCGGCTGCCAACGGCTGGTAGGACAAAAGATGTTGTGCAAGTTTCTCATTGCGAGCACGTACGACTAAATATGGAACACATGCCTATGGATTGTTTAGTACTTGGATACTGTTTTATCACTATCTGCAAATGCCCTACTTTGATTGTTACATGAGTTTCTCTCATCCATGCAACACCCGTTCATCCATCCCTGTGCCTACAGTATTTTAATCCTGCTGTTTACTATAATCACTACTGCTGTCTTTGTTACACTTCTGCTGATATTTCACTACTGCTACTGCTGTAAAACTGTTACTACTGATAAACTCTTGCGAGCAAGTCTGTTTCTAGGTGCAGCTGAATTGACAACTCCGCTGTTAAGGCTTTCAAGTATTCTTTGTCTCCCCTTGTGTCGAATCAATAAATTGGGTTTTACTTCCCGCGAAGACTGTTGCGATCCCCTATACTTGTGGGTCATCAAGGGATGATTTACCTTGATGGTAAAGATAACGTCCTTCATGGGAGCCGCTCTTGAAAGTCTGGTTGACGAGGTAGTTGGAGTGCCCATTACCATTCGTTGACAACAACAAACACCCCTCAAAATAATTTTACTCCTGATTTAAAAATGAAAAGCTCTAGCGCATGTTAATCCCTGCTTCCCTCTGCGAAGGGTCAATCTTTTTCTTTTATGTTGAGTCGCCATCCTTTCTTTGAGCATTTTCTTGAGAGCACAACTGTCATTCTTAGTATAATATGCTTGTCCCAAAATGTGATTAACTGTGGTATAACTTTGATGCTTTTATCTTTGATAATCTCTACTTCTAGTCTTTCCATGAACCTCAAAGGTGCCCGAGCATTTATGTTTTGCTGTACAAATACGGGCAAGCGAGATACCACCTTATCATATCCTTTTATGAACATTGCAATCTTGCTGATAGACATGATTCATGATGCTTATTATTAATTTGTTGGTACCTTTTCCATGATTGACATAGATATTAGATGATTTTATTTGCATGTATCTTATTATGAATTGCTTAAGTACTTGTCCATATCATGAGAATATTTACATCATATGAGCAAATGTGTTCGTGAAAGTTCTTTTATCGCACTCAGTTGTTAACTGAATTGCTTGAGGACAAGCAATAAGCTAAGCTTGGGGGGAGTTGATACGTCCAAAACGTATCTACTTTCCCGAACACTTTTGCTATTGTTTTGCCTCTAATTTGTGTATTTTGGATGCAACTAACGCGGACTAACTCTATTTTCAGCAGAATTGCCCTGGTGTCTCGTTTTTGTGCAGAAACTCAACTTTCAGGAAAATCCCCGAGGTTTATTCCAATGGGCCTATTTTCATAGAAGAGGGACAGAGCCAGAAGACCAGAAGGCGGGGGGCCACGAGGCGGCCACCCCACCAGGCGGCGCGGCATGCCCCTGGGCCGCGCCGGCCTGTGGTGGCGGCGCCTCGGGCAGCCCCAGGTGCCCCCCTCTGGACTATTTAAGGTCTTCGACCTAAAAACGCACGGGGGTTAGACGAAATCGCCAGAAGCCATCCAGAACACCGCCGCCATCGCGAAACTCTGTCTCGGGACCAGAAACTCCGTTCTGGCACTCCACCGGGACGGGAAATTGGAGGAGATCATCGCCATCATCACCACCGACGCCTCTCCATCGACCAGCCATGTTTCCCCCATCCATGTGTGAGTAATTCCCCCGCTGTAGGCTGAAGGGGATGGTAGGGATTGGATGAGATTGCTCATGTAATAGCATCAGATTGTTAGGGCATAGTGCCTAGTGTCCGTAATTGGTACTTTGATGATATTGTTGCAACTTGTTATGCTTAATGCTTGTCACTAGGGCCCGAGTGCCATGATCTCAGATCTGGACATGTTATTGTTTCATGATGATATTCATTGTTTTATGATCTTACCTGCAAGTTGTATACACATGTCGCTGTCCGGAACCCGAGGCCCCAAAGTGACAGAAATTGGGACAACCGGAGGGGAAGGCGGTGATGTGAGGATCACATGTGTTCACGGAGTGTTAATCCTTTGCTCCGGTGCTCTATTAAAAGGAGTACCTTAATTTCCAGTAGATTCCCTAGAGGCCCGGCTGTCACCGGCTGGTAGGACAAAAGATGTTGTGCAAGTTTCTCATTGCGAGAACGTACGACTATATATGGAACACATGCCTATGGATTGTTTAGTACTTGGATACTGTTTTATCACTATCTACGAATGCCCTACTTTGATTGTTACATGAGTTTCTCTCATCCACGCAACGCCCGTTCATCCATCCCTGTGCCTACAGTATTTTAATCCTGCTGTTTACTATAATCACTACTACTGTCTTTGTTACACTGCTGCTGATATTTCACTACTGCTACTGCTATAAAACTGTTGCTACTGATAAACTCTTGCGAGCAAGTCTGTTTCCAGGTGGAGCTGAATTGACAACTCCGCTGTTAAGGCTTACAAATATTCTTGGGCTCCCCTTGTGTCGAATCAATAAATTGGGTTTTACTTCCCGCGAAGACTGTTGCGATCCCCTATACTTGTGGGTCATCAAGACTATTTTATGGCGCCGTTACCGGGGACCATAGCTTTATTTGCAAGTTCACTTGGATTGATATTGTTCGCTTCAAATTCTCCATTATGGGTAAACCTCGCGATCCTAAAGTCGCCATATTACCATCCACTACAAGAAAAGGTACAACTCTGAGTACCTCTGCTGCTCTTGATTCACCATATGTGATAAGTCAACTTGTTTCACCACCACAAGCTTGATACGTCCAATTTGCATCACTATTTTATATCATAATTTGCTGTTATTCATTGATATATTTCATATTGGGACATAATACTTATGTTATTTCATCTATTTTGCATGTTTCATCATTATTGGAGGATCAAGCACCGGAGCCAGGATTCTGCTGGAAAAAGCACCGTCAGAACGCAATATTTCGGAAGATCAACTGTGGGAGGAAATTATACCAAAAATCCTATTTTTCAAGATGACGAAGGAAGCCAGAAGGAGGGGCCAGGAGGACCCAGGGTGGGCCCACACCCTAGGGCGGCGCGGCCCATGCCCTGGCCGCGCCGCCATGTGGTCTGGGGGGCCCACGACCCCTTTCGCCTCCTTTTCTTCGCGAAATCCTTCGTCCCGAAAACCTAAGCCACAGAGGGTACCTCGCGAAGAGTTACAGCCGCCTCTGCGGGGCGGAGAACACCAGAGAGAAAAGAGCTCTCCGGCGGGCAGGAATCCGCCGGGGTAATTCCCGCCGGGAGGGGGAATGCGACGCCATCGTCACCGTCATCGAGCTGGACATCATCGCCATCACCATCATCATCATCTCCACCATCATCACCGCCGTCATCACCGCTGGACACCGTCACCGCCGTAGCAATTTGGGTTTGATCTTGATTGTTTGATAGGGGAAACTCTCCCGGTATCGATCTCTACTTGTTGTTGATGCTATTGAGTGAAACCATTGAACCAAGTTTATGTTCAGATTGTTATTCATCATCATATCACCTCTGATCATGTTCCATATGATGTCTCGTGAGTAGTTCGTTTAGTTCTTGAGGACATGGGTGAAGTCTAAATGTTAGTAGTGAACTATGGTTGAGTAATATTCAATGGTGTGATATTTAAGTTGTGGTGTTATTCTTCTAGTGGTGTCATGTGAACGTCGACTACATGACACTTCACCATTTATGGGCCTAGGGGAATGCATCTTGTACTCGTTTGCTAATTGCGGGGTTGCCGGAGTGACAGAAACCTAAACCCCCGTTGGTATATCGATGCAGGAGGGATCGCAGGATCTCAGAGTTTAAGGCTGTGGTTAGATTTATTCTTAATTACTTTCTTGTAGTTGCGGATGCTTGCAAGGGGTATAATCACAAGTATGTATTAGTCCTAGGAAGGGCGGTACATTAGCATAGGTTCACCCACACAACACTTATCATAACAATGAAGATTATTTAGCCGTATGTAGCGAAAGCACTAGACTAAAATCCCGTGTGTCCTCGAGAACGTTTGGTCATTATAAGTAAACAAACTGGCTTGTCCTTTGTGCTAAAAAGGATTGGGCCACTCGCTGCAATTATTACTCTCGCACTTTACTTACTCGTACTTTATTCAACTGTTACATCAAAACCCCCTGAATACTTGTCTGTGAGCATTTACAGTGAATTCTTCATCAAAACTGCTTGTCAACACCTTCTGCTCCTCGTTGGGATCGACATTCTTACTTATCGAAGATACTACGATACACCCCCTATACTTGTGGGTCATCAAGACTATTTTCTGGCGCCGTTGCCGGGGAGTGAAGCGCTATTGGTAAGTGGAATTGGTAAGGAAAACCTTCTTGTTGTGCTGATTTTATTTCTGCCTGCTGCTATAAGTCATTATGGAGAGATCTTCTCTTCAATTTTTATTTGGGAAATCTACTACTACTGCAACGGTAGTGGATGAGGCGCCAGGTGAGGAAGTGATACCATATAAAATACCTATGAAAATTATTGAACGTGTTATGGATAACCGCTATGAAGGGGATGGAACTGTCCATCCCGGTGATCATTTACTGTTTTTTGCATGAATTATGCGGGTTATTCAAATGTGCAGGTATTGCTATGGATGAAGTGAGGAAGAAACTATTCTCTTTATCGCTGTCTGGTAAAGCGGCGCATTGGTATAAATTACTGGATAATGGGGATTCTCTTGAATGGAATGATATTGTGCCCCGGTTTTATTCTAAGTTCTATCCTCCAAGTGAGATTCACAAGGATCGGAATCGCATATATAATTTTTGGCCTCATGATGGAGAGAGTATTGCCCAAGCTTGGGGGAGATTGAAGTCTTTAATGCTCAAATGCCCCATTCATGAGCTTCCTGGTAATGTTATTATTGATAATTTCTATGCAAGACTTTCTTTTCAAGACAAGACCTTGCTGGATACTTCTTGTTCTGGATCATTTACACACAACAAAGAAGAGTTTAAAAGGGACCTTCTTGATCGAATCCAAGAAAATACTGAAGGTTGGGAGAACGACAAGGATAGAGAATCAGGTATAATTTATGATTATAAATGCATTGAAGCTTTTATGGATACCGATAAATTTCGTAATATGAGTGCTACATATGGTCTTGATTCTCAAGTTGCTGTAAATCTTTATAAAGCTTTTGCCTCTCATTATGAATTGCCAAAGAAGAATTTTGATAAGTATCATGAACCGTATAAAGATAAAATTGATTCATCTATTAATAAATGTGTTGTAGTTGAAACTGCTGATCATATTATTCCTGAAGCTTACATTGAAAAAACTCCTTTCCCTGCTAAAATGAAGGAGTACTCTGTTATAAATAGTGCGGTTCATAAAAGTGAAAAGAAACCTGTAGAACCTGAAGAACAAATAAAAGTTGAACCTGCTGTTGCAATAGTTAAAGATCTTGTGACTGAAAATGTGGAGGATGGTCATATTATTTTCTGTGAAGATGCTTCTAATATTGTTTCACATCCTAATAAACCCAAACAAGCTAGTGTTCCTATGCTATCTGTTAGAATTGGTGATCATTGCTATTATGGATTATGTGATATTGGTGCAAGTGTTAGTGCTATTCCGTATGAGCTTTACACGGAGATTATGCACGAAATTGATTCTTGTGAACTTGAAGATATTGATGTGGTTATTCAGCTGGCTAATAGAGAAACTATTTCTCCAATTGGTATTGTTCGAGATGTGGAAGTTTTATGCGGTAAGATTAAATATCCTGCTAACTTTTTGGTACTTGGTTCTGCTGCTAGTGATTATTGTCCTATTATTTTTGGTAGACCTTTTCTAAATACTTGTGGAGCTATTATAGATTGTAAGAAAGAGAAAATTTTGACTAAATTTGCTGGTGAATCTTATGAGTTTAACTTCTCTAAATTTACTAAAACTCCTTATAAAGCTGATTTGCCTAGTAATGATTTTAAAATGGAGCAGTGTGCATCTATTGTTCTTGTTCCTAATAATCCTTTGCAGCAACATTTGGAGGATAGCGAGAGTGAAGTTTTTAGGAAAGAAAGAGATGAGCTTGAGGAAATTTTTCTTCGCTAACCCATTCTCAAGCATGATTTACCGGTGGAAGATTTGGGTACAACACCGCCACCAAAGGAAGATCCTGTTTTTGATTTAAAGCCTTTACCTGATAATCTTAAATATGCTCATATTGATGATAAGAAAATATATCCTGTTATTATTAGTTCTAAGCTTTCAGGGATTGAGGAAGAAAGGTTATTGGAAATATTGAAGAAGCATCGAGGAGCTATTGGCTACACTCTTGATGATTTGAAAGGGATTTCTCCTTCTATTTGCCAACATGCTATTAATATGGAAGATGATGCAAAGCCTGTTGTTGAACATCAGCGTCGTCTAATTCCGAAGATGAAGGAAGTGGTAAGGAATGAGGTATTACGACTTCTTGAAGCTGGTATTATATATCCTATTGCTGATAGTAGATGGGTTAGTCCTGTGCATTGCGTTCCCAAGAAAGGAGGAATGACTGTTGTGCCTAATGATAATGATGAGCTCATCCCTCAAAGAGTAGTTGTAGGGTATAGAATGTGCATTGATTTTCGAAAAGTTAATAAAGTTACTAAGAAAGATCATTACCCTTTACCATTTATTGATCAAATGCTAGAAAGATTGTCTAAAAATACTCATTTTTGCTTTCTTGATGGTTATTCTGGGTTTTCACAAATTGTTGTTAAAGCTAAAGATCAAGAGAAAACCACTTTTACTTGTCCTTATGGAACTTATGCTTATAGACGCATGCCTTTTGGTTTATGTAATGCTCCTGCTACTTTTCAAAGATGCATGTCTGCTATTTTTCATGGTTTTTGTGAAAGTATTGTAGAGGTATTCATGGATGATTTTTCCGTCTATGGGAATTCTTTTGATAGTTGCTTGCGAAACCTTGATAAAGTTTTGCAGAGATGTGAAGAAACTAACCTTGTTCTTAATTGGGAGAAATGCCACTTTATGGTTAATGAAGGAATTGTATTGGGACATAAAATTTCTGAGAGAGGTATTGAAGTTGATAGAGCTAAAGTTGAAGCAATTGAGAAGATGCCCTATCCGAGGGACGTTAAAGGTATTCGTAGTGTTCTTGGTCATGCTGGGTTTTATAGGAGATTTATTAAAGATTTCTCCAAGATTTCAAAGCCTCTTACTAATCTTCTTCAAAAGGATGTGCCATTTGTTTTTGATGATGATTGTAAGGAAGCTTTTGAAACTCTTAAGAAAGCCTTAACAACTGCTCCTATAGTTGAACCTCCTGATTGGAACTTACCCTTTGAAATTATGTGTGATGCTAGTGATTTTTGTAGAGGTATTTGTTCTTGGACAGCGAGTAGATAAAAAGCTGAATGTTATTCATTATGCTAGTAAAACTCTTGATGCTGCTCAAAGAAATTATGCTACA
The DNA here is from genome assembly GCF_019359855.2 of Lolium perenne. Classification (NCBI taxonomy): domain Eukaryota; kingdom Viridiplantae; phylum Streptophyta; class Magnoliopsida; order Poales; family Poaceae; genus Lolium; species Lolium perenne. The sequence continues at coordinate 142,249,513 of NC_067248.2, read as the reverse complement.
ACTGAAAAAGAATTATTAGCTGTAGTTTTTGCTTGTGATAAATTTAGATCTTATATTGTTGATTCAAAAGTTACTATTTATACTGATCATGCTGCAATTAGATACCTAATGACAAAGAAAGATGCTAAGCCGAGGCTTATTAGATGGGTACTTCTTTTGCAAGAATTTGATTTACATATTGTAGATAGGAAAGGTGCTGATAATCCCTGTTCTTGATAATTTGTCTAGATTGGAAAATATTGCTTATGATCCTGTTCCTGTTAATGATAGTTTTCCAAATGAACAATTAGCTGTAATAAAGGTGAGCTCGCGAGACAGTCCTTGGTATGCTGATTATGCTAACTTTATTGTTTCCAAGTACTTGCCTCCGACCTTTTCAGCGCAGCAAAGGAGGAAATTCTTTTATGATTTGGGGCATTATTTCTGGGATGACCCACACTTATATAAAGAAGGAGTGGATGGTATTATGCGAAGATGTGTTCCCGAATATGAACAACAGGAGATATTGAGTAAATGTCATGGTAGTGCTTATGGAGGACATCACGCCGGAGAAAGAACCGCGCAAAAGGTTCTACAATCAGGTTTTTATTGGCCAACTCTCTTCAAGGATGCGAGAAAGTTTATTTTATCTTGTGATGAATGCCAAAGGGTTGGTAATATCTCCAGACGCAATGAAATGCCAATGAATTATACTCTTGTTATTGAACCGTTTGATTGTTGGGGATTTGACTTCATGGAACCTTTTCCATCTTCGGAAGGTAACACTCACATACTTGTTGCTGTTGATTATGTTACTAAATGGGTGGAAGCTATACCTACAAAAAGTGCTGATGGTGAGACCTCTTTAAGAATGCTTTTAGATATTATTTTTCCTAGATTTGGAGTGCCTAGATATATTATGACTGATGGAGGTTCTCATTTTATTCATGGAGGTTTTAGAAAAACTCTTGCTAAGTATGGTATTAATCATAGAATTGCTTCCGCTTATCATCCTCAAACTAGTGGTCAAGTAGAATTATCAAATAGAGAGATTAAATCTATTTTGGGAAAGACTGTTAATAAAACTAGAAAGAATTGGGCTAGTAAATTGAAGGATGCACTTTGGGCTTATAGAACTGCTTATAAAAATCCCATGGGAATGTCACCTTATAAAATGGTTTATGGGAAAGCTTGTCATTTACCTTTAGAACTAGAGCACAAAGCTTATTGGGCTGTTAGAGAATTAAATAAAGATCCTAAACTTGCTTAGGTGATAAGAGGGTGTTGCAATTGAGTTCTCTAGATGAATGGAGAAGTGAAGCTTATGAAAATGCTAAACTCTTTAAAGAGAAAGTTAAAAAATGGCATGATAGGAGGATTATCAAAAGAGAATTTAATATTGGGGATAAAGTCCTATTGTATCGGTCTCGTCTCGCATTCTTTGCAGGGAAATTACTCTCGAAATGGGAAGGACCGTATGTTGTCGAGGAGGTGTATCGTTCAGAGCAATTAAAATTAGCTCTCTCCAAGGCAATGCTACGCAAGTGGTGAATGGACAAAGACTCAAGCATTATATCTCGGTGATTCCTATAATGTTGATGTTGATATTATTCAAGTGGAAACACCGGAAGCTTTCATCAAAGGGCAAATTGACACCCGCGTAACTCGACTTTGAATAGGTAACAGTACTGGTAATGAAAAGCACGCAATTTACTTTCCGAACAATATATTCGCTGTTTTTGGAAAATATGAAAAATTACGAGTTCGAAACGGAGTGGAAAGGACGCACGAGGGCGTGGCACCATAGGCCGGCGCGGCCTGACCAGGGCCCGCGCCGCCCTATGGTTTGGCCGCCCCGTCGCCCCTTTCCGACTCTGGTTCGATCTGGTACTTTCCGTTTGTCGTGAAAAATTTTGCTATATAATCCCCCGGACCCCTGGAGGTCCGTATATCGTTTTCTCGACGTGTTTTGTTTCGAGCTGTTTCTGCCAGGATCTGTTTTCAGTTTAGAAGCACCATGGTTTCCAAGAACAAGGGCAAGGAGTTTCCGGATGAAGATGATCGAGATCTTGGGTGGAAAGAGGAAGACAAGGACATCAAGGAAGAGGATGAAGAAGAGGTGGAGGAAGATTCGCGCGCACACCCGCGTGCTACTATCGCAAGCATCAAGGTGGTGGACAACCCTTTTAGTGCAAACAAGAGCGCAAGAATTCGCACTGGAGGAGGGGTTCCACGTCATTACCTAGCTCCGAAAACATCTCCATCAGGCACTCATCACCCCTTCCACAATCTAATTTTCAATAATCAAATTGAAGGGACTCCCAAGGCAGCATTGCCTAGCCAGTAGGATATAGATCGCTCTAACATTGCAGGAGAGAAGGAGCCTGAGGCTGAAGAGTGGGGAAATAACTCCAAGAGCTGGGACTCGCCATCAGACAGACTCTTTAACCGCGTCGAGCACAACTCAGAGATGATTCGCAATCTCATATACAGGATTGACGAGCTTCAGGAGCTTATTGAGAAGCTTGTCAGGAATTCATCACCACCATCGCCGAAAGAGTAATTCATCATCGGTATTGGCATCCCCTTGGTTTGTTCCAAGCTTGGGGGAGTGCCGCGGTATCACATTATCACTACCTTTTACTTTTAATTGTCAAGTAGTGTCATATCATGAGTAGGGAAGTTATCATATAAGATGGGTTGCAGTTGGAAGTATCTTCTTTAGTTGGTTATCTATGTATCCCTTGGTGTGAGTTATCGTTATGGAATATTAATGAGAAGTCTTATCATTTACATATTGCACATCTTATTTTAGTTTGCAATCTCTACTATATGATTTACCTTGTTGTTAGTATTGGTATCACTTTGGGAGCATTGAATAAATCTATTTGGTTTTGGCAAACTTAGCATTGGTCAATAGCAACAACACTTTGAGGTTTAAATAGAAAAGAGAAATACATGTAGTTGTTTCATTGTCTTTCTTGTTAGCTCATAGCTTATTATTCTGAAGTTAAAATTGTTTGTGCTTACAAGGAAGATGCATGATTGTTTCTATCACATGTATATTTGTTTGTTTCCCTCGACTCTTATGCTTGCTAATTAACCTTGCTAGCCAAAGACCTGTACTGAGAGGGAATACTTCTCGTGCATCCAAACCTTAACCCAAACCTATGCCATTTGTGTCCACCATACCTACCTACTACATGGTATTTTCTGCCATTCCAAGTAAATACTTCATGTGCTACCTTTAAACAATTCAAAACTTAGTATCTCTTATTTGTGTTAATATTTCATAGCTCATGAGGAAGTATGTGGTGTTTTATCTTTCAATCTTGTTGGGCAACTTCCACCAATGGACTAGTGGCTTCATCCGCTTATCCAATAATTTTGCAAAAAGAGCTGGCAATGGGATTCCCAGTCCCAAATTAATCAAACTAAATAGACACTCCTCCATGGTATGTGATTGATGGACGGCACCCGAAGGATTCGGTTAGCCATGGCTTGTGTAAGCAAAGGTTGGGGGGAGTGTCATCATCATAATAAAGCTAAAATAAAAAGGCACTCCTTCATGGTATGAGATTGTTGGCAGGCACCCGAGGATTCGGTTAGCCATGGTTTGTGAAAGAAAGGTTGGAAGGAGTGCCACACAAAATGAAAATAATATGGGAGCCGCTCTTAGGAGGTTGTCTGGCAAGGGGGTTAGAGTACCCGCTACCAGTCGTTGACAACAACAAACACCTCTCAAAATGTTACTTTTATTCTCTTTATATGATTTCAAAACTGGAAAAGCTCTAGCACATGATTTAATCCCTGCTTCCCTCTGCGAAGGGCATGTCTTTTACTTTATGTTTAGTCAGTAAACCTATTTCCCTCCATCTCAAGCAAGCATTTGAGTAGTTGTGATCAAACCAGTATATTGTGATTTGCTACATCATGTCTTTTATTCTTCCTTGTTTAGTACAAGTTTTATCTGAATGAATATAGCTTTGCAAGTTATCAATGATCATGAGAAGACCATTATGATTGAGTATGCAAGTTGTGCCTTATAAACTTTAACATGAGAGCGCTGCTCAATGAGATAAATATAATCTGTTAATTGTTCTCTGACCAAGAACGAAGTTTGCCGTCACCAATTATGATTTCTTATGCACCTTTACTTGTGATTACCTTATACTTGTTTCAAGATGAGTTATAAGAGGTTGTTTACTATAATGTCTTGTGTGAATGAATATGATGCTTCTTGTCCGTATTTTATTTATCGACTCTTCACTCCATAAACATGTGGTCCTGTCTATCGAGCTCAGTTTCGCTTGGGGACAAGCGAAGTCTAAGCTTGGGGGGAGTTGATACGTCCAATTTGCATCACTATTTTATATCATAATTTGCTGTTATTCATTGATATATTTCATATTGGGACACAATACTTATGTTATTTCATCTATTTTGCATGTTTCATCATTATTGGAGGATCAAGCACCGGAGCCAGGATTCTGCTGGAAAAAGCACCGTCAGAACGCAATATTTCGGAAGATCAACTGTGGGAGGAAATTATACCAAAAATCCTATTTTTCAAGATGACGAAGGAAGCCCGCAGGAGGGGCCAGGAGGACCCAGGGTGGGCCCACACCCTAGGCGGCGGCGCGGCCCATGCCCTGGCCGCGCCGCCATGTGGTGCAGGGGCCCACGACCCCTTTCGCCTCCTTTTCTTCGCGAAATCCTTCGTCCCGAAAACCTAAGCCACAGAGGGTACCTCGCAAAGAGTTACAGCCGCCTCTGCGGGGCGGAGAACACCAGAGAGAAAAGAGCTCTCCGGCGGGCAGGAATCCGCCGGGGAAATTCCCTCCGGGAAGGGGAAATCGATGCCATCGTCACCGTCATCGAGCTGGACATCATCGCCATCACCATCATCATCATCTCCACCATCATCACCGCCGTCATCACCGCTGGACACCGTCACCGCCGTAGCAATTTGGGTTTGATCTTGATTGATTGAAAGGGGAAACTCTCCCGGTATCGATCTCTACTTGTTGTTGATGCTATTGAGTGAAACCATTGAACCAAGTTTATGTTCAGATTGTTATTCATCATCATATCACCTCTGATCATGTTCCATATGATGTCTCGTGAGTAGTTCGTTTAGTTCTTGAGGACATGGGTGAAGTCTAAATGTTAGTAGTGAACTATGGTTGAGTAATATTCAATGGTGTGATATTTAAGTTGTGGTGTTATTCTTCTAGTGGTGTCATGTGAACGTCGACTACATGACACTTCACCATTTATGGGCCTAGGGGAATGCATCTTGTACTCGTTTGCTAATTGCGGGGTTGCCGGAGTGACAGAAACCTAAACCCCGGTTGGTATATCGATGCAGGAGGGATCGCAGGATCTCAGAGTTTAAGGCTGTGGTTAGATTTATTCTTAATTACTTTCTTGTAGTTGCGGATGCTTGCAAGGGGTATAATCACAAGTATGTATTAGTCCTAGGAAGGGCGGTACATTAGCATAGGTTCACCCACACAACACTTATCATAACAATGAAGATTATTTAGCCGTATGTAGCGAAAGCACTAGACTAAAATCCCGTGTGTCCTCGAGAACGTTTGGTCATTATAAGTAAACAAACCGGCTTGTCCTTTGTGCTAAAAAGGATTGGGCCACTCGCTGCAATTATTACTCTCGCACTTTACTTACTCGTACTTTATTCAACTGTTACATCAAAACCCCCTGAATACTTGTCTGTGAGCATTTACAGTGAATCCTTCATCAAAACTGCTTGTCAACACCTTCTGCTCCTCGTTGGGATCGACATTCTTACTTATCGAAGATACTACGATACACCCCCTATACTTGTGGGTCATCAAAGCTTCACATGCTGGTACTTCTGCTGAATCTGAAAATTCTTATAATTTTGATGATGCTTCTGTTGTGCTTGATGATAGTGGTTCGTTACGATCTTTTCTAGATGCTACAATTGCTAGGTCTAGACAAATTGAAAATACTGAAACTCCTAATGAAAATATTGTTACACCTGTTAATTCACCTGAGTCTGTTGAATACTCTAGTGATGATCTTGATGAAGATTATGTGGAACTTGATGATGATTTTATTGTTAAATGCAATGCTACTATTGGTACAAGTAATATTAAAAAGCTTCCTGCACAACATACTGTTAGATATAAACTGTCTCCTGATCCTAAGTTTGCCACATCTCCTATAAACATTAAGGATAAGGATTATGATTTTTCTCTTGATCTATCTCATATATCTATTGTTGAGAAAACACATTTTTGTGGTACTGAAAAATAAAGTGTTGTAGAACACATGAATGAGCTTTCTACTTTGAGTAGTTTGTTTTCTGATGATATAAAGAAGCGTACTTATTTGGTTGCTAAAATTTTTCCTTTCTCATTAAAGGATGATGCTAAAACTTGGTATAATAGTTTGCCTCCTGATTCTATTGACAGTCCAAGTGGTTTGCTTGATGTTTTCTTTCGGAAATATTTTCCTGCTAGTGCTCAACATATTGCTTTGCAGAAAATTTATAGTTTTGACCAGGAAGATGGAGAGAAATTGCCTGAAGCTTGGGCAAGATTTTGCTCTCTTATCAGAGCTCGACCTGGACATGATCTGGAAAAGCATGATTTACTTGATATATTTTATAGTGGACTAACCATTGAGTCTAGGGCATATTTGGATAGTTGTGCTGGTTGTGTTTTCAGGAAAAGAACTCCAGACGAAGCTGAAGAATTATTGGCTAGAATAGGCCGAAATCATGATGATTGGACTACACCTGAACCAACCCCGACGCCAATATTGAAGAAGGGGGGTATGATTAAATTAAATGATGAAGATATGAGGGAAGCCAAGAAATCTCTTAAGGAGAAAGGTATTAAATCTGAAGATGTGAAGAATTTAGCTCCCATAGAAGATTTATGCAAGATAACTCCCCCTTCATCCATGATTGAGGTAAATTCTCTTCAACGCTTTACTAGGGAAGATATTCCGTATTCAAAACCTCCTGCTCAATGCTTAGATGAGTTTGATAATTATATTGTTAAGCAAGAAAATGTTAATATGAGAGTAGAGAATCATTTAATGGAAAATTCTCAAGCTATTAGTAATTTGCATGATATTGTGGAGAGAACCTCCAATGATGTTAAGATGCTTGTTAAACATTTTCATATGATTCAAACTCAAATTGATCAACTCACTAAAGTGCAAAATGACTTATTAAAAAATAGTTCTAAAGAAAAACATGCTTATGAAGTAACAACTAGAGGCGGTGTTTCTACTCAGGATCCTCTATATCCTGAGGGGCATCCCAAAAGAGTTGAACAAGATTCTCAACGAGTTGAACCTAGTGCTCCTTCTAAGAAAAAGAAAAAGAAACATAAAAATGTTGTAGAATCCTCTGAGCCTGTTAATGATCCTAATAGTATTTCTATTTCTGATGCTGAAACTGAAAGTGGTAATGAACATGATAAAGATAATGATAAGAATGATGCTTCTGATAAAGAAGAGGTTGAAGACGAACCTGAAAAGCATGCTAAAAATAAAAAGTATACTAAAGAAGATTTTATTGCTAAGAAACATGGTAATGAAAGAGAACCTTGGGTTCAAAAGCAAATGCCTTTTCCTGCTAAGAAACTAAAATCAAAGGAAGAAGAACACTATAATAAATTTTGTGATTGGATGAAACCTTTATTCTTGCAAATCCCTTTGACTGATGCTATTAAATTGCCTCCTTATTCAAAGTATATGAAAGCTATTGTCTCTGACAATAGGAAAATTCCTAATGAGGAGATTTCCACTATGCTTGCTAATTACTCTTTCAATGGTAAAGTTCCAAAGAAGCTGGGCGACCCAGGTATACCAACTATTCCTTGTTCTATTAAGAATAATTATGTCAGAATTGCTCTATGTGATTCGGGAGCAGGTGTTAGTGTTATGCCTTTTTCTCTTTACAAGAGACTTTATTTAGATAAGTTGATACCGACTGATATATCTTTGCAAATGGCTGATAAATCCACTGCTATTCCTGTTGGTATATGTGAGGATGTTCCTGTTCAAGTTACTAATAACTGCTTGATATTAACTGATTTTGTTGTGTTGGAAATGCCTGAAGATGATAATATGTCAATTATTCTTGGGAGACCTTTTCTTAACACCGCAGGGGCTATTATTGATTGCAATAAAGGAAAAGTTACTTTCAATGTCGATGACAAGGAACATACCGTTTATTTTCCCAAGAGGATTGATAAAGTATGTGGAGTTAATACAATTTCTAATGTGAGAACTATCAAAGTGGGAGTTATTGATTGTCCTATATATGAGCCTAAAGAAGGATATCAAAATATTATGATTAGATCCATATCAATTCAATACAAGGTAACATGATTGATTTGAGGTTTATTTCATCTCATGCTATGTAAAATTTATTTGGTGGCAAGATGATACGTCCAAAACGTATCTACTTTCTCGAACACTTTTGCTATTGTTTTGCCTCTAATTTGTGTGTTTTGGATACAACTAATATGGACTAACGCTGTTTTCAGCAGAATTGCTCTGGTGTCTCGTTTTTGTGCAGAAATTCAACTTTCAGGAAAATCCCCGGAATTTATGTCGAAGGTCTTATTTTTCCAGAAGAATCACGGAGCCAGAAGGGCAGACCTGGGGGAGGCCCAGGCCCCCCAGACACTAGGCCGGCGCGCCGCCCTAGCGTGTGGCCTCCTCGGCTGGCCTCCGACGCCCTCCTCTGGACTACTTAAGGGTTTCGATCTAAAAACGCGAGACGAGAAGTCGAAGTCGCCAGAAACCTCCCAGTACGCCGCCACCGTCGCGAAACTCCATCTCGGGACCAGAAACTCCGTTCTGGCACTCCGCCGGGACGGGGAATTGGAGGAGATCATCGCCATCATCACCACCGATGCCTCTCCATCGACCAGCAATGTTTCCCCCATCCATGTGTGAGTAATTCCCCCACTGTAGGCTGAAGGGGATGGTAGGGATTGGATGAGATTGGTCATGTAATAGCATAAGATTGTTAGGGCATAGTGCCTAGTGTCCGTAATTGGTACTTTGATGATATTGTTGCAACTTGTTATGCTTAATGCTTGTCACTAGGGCCCGAGTGCCATGATCTCAGATCTGAACATGTTATTGTTTCATCATGATATGCATTGTTTTATGATCTTACCTGCAAGTTGTATACACATGTCGCTGTCCGGAACCCGAGGCCTAGAAGTGACAGAAATCGGGACAACCGGAGGGGATGGCAGTGATGTGAGGATCACATGTGTTCACGGAGTGTTAATGCTTTGCTCTGGTACTTTATTAAAAGGAGTACCTTAATATCCAGTAGATTCCCTAGAGGCCCGGCTGCCATCGGCTGGTAGGACAAAAGATGTTGTGCAAGTTTCTCATTGCGAGCACGTACGACTATATACGGAACACATGTCTATGGATTGCTTTGTACTTGGACACCGTTTTATTATTATCTGCAAATGCCCTGCTTTGATTGTTACATGAGTTTCTCTCATCCATGCAACGCCCGTCATCCATCCCTGTGCCTACAGTATTTTAATCCTGCTGTTTACTAAAATCACTACTGCTGTCTCTGTTACGCTGCTGCTGTTATTTCACTACTGCTACTGCTACAAACTGTTACTACTGATAAACTCTTGCGAGCAAGTCTGTTTCCAGGTGCAGCTGAATTGACAACTCCGCTGTTAAGGCTTTCGAGTATTCTTTGTCTCCCCTTGTGTCGAATCAATAAATTGGGTTTTACTTCCCGCGAAGACTGTTGCGATCCCCTATACTTGTGGGTCATCAAGACTATTTTCTAGCGCCGTTGCCGGGGAACATAGCTTTATTTGGAAGTTCACTTGGATTGATATTGTTCGCTACAAATTCTCCATCATGGGTAAATCTCGCGATCCTAAAGTTGCCATATTACCATCCACTACAAGAAAAGGTACAACTCTGAGTACCTTTGCTGCTCTTGATTCACCATCTGTGATGAGTCAACTTGTTTCACCGCCGCAAGCTTCACTTGCTGGTACTTCTGCTGAATCTGAAAACTCTTATAATATTGATAATGTTTCTGCTGTGCTTGTTGATAGTGGTTCATTGGGATCTTTTCTAGATGCTACAATTGCTAGGTCTAGACAAATTGAAAATACTGAAACTCCTAATGCCGCTACACCTGTTAATTCACCTGAGTCTGTTGATTATTCTAGTGATGATCCTGATGAGGATTATGTGGAGCTTAATGATGATTTTATTGATAAATGCAATGCTATTACTGATGCAAGAAAAATTAAAAAGTTTCTCGCACAACATACTGTTAGATATAAGCTATCTCCTCATCCTAAATTTGCCACATCTCCTATAAACATTAAGGATAAAGATTATGATTTTTCTCTTGATCTATCTCATATAGCTATTGTAGAGAAAGCACCCTTTTGTGGCACTGAAAAAGAAAGTGCTGTAGAACATATGAATGAACTTTCTTCTATGAGTAGCTTGTTTTCTGATGATGTCAAGATGCGTACTTATTTTGTTGCTAAAAATTTTCCTTTCTCATTAAAGGATGATGCTAAAACTTGGTATAATAATTTGCCTCCTGGTTCTATTAAAAGTCCAGGTGATTTGCTTAATGTTTTCTTTCGGAAATACTTTCCTGCTAGTGCTCAACATGCTGCTTTACAGAAAATTTATAGCTTTGACCAGGAAGATGGAGAGAAATTGCCTGAAGCTTGGGCAAGATTTTGTTCTCTTATCAGAGCTCGACCTGGACATGATTTGGAAAAGCATGATTTACTTGATATATTCTATAGTGGACTAACCGTTGAGTCTAGAGCATATCTAGATAGTTGTGCTGGTTGTGTTTTCAGGAAAAGAACTCCAGACGAAGCTGAAGAATTATTGGCTAAAATAGCCGGAATCATGATGATTGGACTACACCTGAACCAACTCCGACACCAATATTGAAGAAGAGGGGTTTGATTAAATTAAATGATGAAGATATGAGGGAAGCCAAGAAGTCTCTTAAGGAGAAAGGTATTAAATCTAAAGATGTGAACAACTTACCTCCCATAGAAGATCTATGTAAGATAATTCCCCCTTCATCCATGATTGAGGTAAACTCCCTTCAACGCTTTACTAGGGAAGATATTCCGTATTCAAAACCTCCTGCTCAATGCTTAGATGAGTTTGATAATTATATTGTTAAGCAAGAAAATTTTAATATGAGAGTAGAGAATCATCTAATGGAAAATTCTCAAGCTATTAGCAATTTGCATGATATTGTGGAGAGAACCTCCAATGATGTTAAGATGCTTGTTAAACATTTTCATATGGTTCAAACTCAAATTGATCAACTCACTAAAGTGCAAAATGACTTATTAAAAAATAATTCTAAAGAGAAACATGCTTATGAAGTAACAACTAGAGGCGGTGTTTCTACCCAGGATCCTCTATATCCTGAAGGGCATCCCAAAAGAGTTGAACAAGATTCTCAACGAATTGAAACTAGTACTCCTTCTAAGAAAAAGAAGAAGAAACATAAAAATATTGTAGAGTCCTCTGAACCTGTTAATGATCCTAATGGTATTTCTATTTCTGATGCTGAAACTGAAAGTGGTAATGAACATGATAATGATAATGATAAGAATGATGCTTCTGATAAAGAAGAAGTTGAAGATGAACCTGAAAAGCATGCTAAAAATAAAAAGTATACTAAAGAAGATTTTACTGCTAAGAAACATGGTAATGAAAGGGAACCTTGGGTACAAAAGCAAATGCCTTTTCCTGCTAAGAAACTAAAATCAAAGGAAGAAGAACACTATAATAAATTTTGCGATTGGATGAAACCTTTATTCTTGCAAATCCCTTTGACTGATGCTATTAAATTGCCTCCTTATTCAAAGTATATGAAAGATATTGTCTCTAACAAAAGGAAAATTCCTAATGAGGAGATTTCCACTATGCTTGCTAACTACTCTTTCAATGGCAAAGTTCCAAAGAAGTTGGGCGATCCAGGTATACCAACCATTCCTTGTTCTATTAAGAATAATTATGTTAGAACTGCTCTATGTGATTTGGGAGCCGGTGTTAGTGTTATGCCTTTTTCTCTTTATAAGAGACTTTATTTAGATAAGTTGATACCTACTGATATATCTTTGCAAATGGCTATTAAATCTACTGCTATTCCTGTTGGTTCATGTGAGGTATATGTCATTTAAGAAAGTCTAGTAGTTCATGATCTCTCATGATTAGCTCCAATTTATTAATATGAGTAGCATGTCATGGATGTTTGCTTGCATTGTTTTATTCATAAATAGGTATGACATTGTGGTATCCTCCTCTGAATAATTCAGTTGAATCGACTTGGCACATGCTCACGCATGCATATGACTGAACAAAAGTCAATTAAGCCTCGATGATTTACCTTGCTTCAGAGTTCTTGTATCACTTTTATGCCTCCGTTAATTTATTTTGCCGCAAGCATGATTATGACAGTGACTGCTCTCTTGATTGTCGCTCCCCAGTCTATTGCTAGCCTTCACTTGTACTGAGCGGGAACACTGCTCGTGCTTCCAAACCCCTGAAAACCAAGTTGTTCCAAAGTGTCCACCATAAATACCTATGCATGGCATTTCAAACCATTCCAAGTAAATTCTCATGCGCTACCTTTAAACCTTCAAAATTCTTCTCAATTTGTGTTAATGTTTTATAGCTCATGAGGAAGTATGTGGTGTTTATCTTTCAACCTTGTCATTTACTCTTGACGGACTTTCATAATGGACTAGTGGCACATCCGCTTATCCAATAATTTTGCAAAAAGAGCTGGCAACGGGGTTCCCAGCCCCGATTAATCAAACTTCATTAATAGTTCTCTTCACATGTTTTGCTCTGATTCATCAGTAAGCAACTTAATTTTGCAAATAGACACTCCTCCATGGTATGAGATTGATGGAAGGCACCCGAGGATTCGGTTAGCCATGGCTTGTGTAAGCAAAGGTTGGGGGGAGTGTCACCCATAATAAAACTAAAATACGTGTGTAAACAAAAGAGAAGAGGGATGATCTACCTTGCTGGTAGAAATAACGTCCTTCATGGGAGCCGCTCTTGAAAGTCTGGTTGGCGAGGTAGTTGGTGTACCCATTACCATTCGTTGACAACAACAAACACCTCTCAAAATAATTTTACTCCTGTTTTAAAAATGAAAAGCTCTAGCGCATGTTAATCCCTGCTTCCCTCAGCGAAGGGTCAATCTTTTACTTTTTATGTTGTGTCTCCATCCTTTCTTTGAGCACTTTCTTGAGAGCACAACTATCATTCTTAGTATAATATGCTTGTCTCAAAATATGATTGATTGTGGTATAACTTTGATGCTTTTATCTTTGACAATCTCTATTTCTAGTCTTTCTATGAACTTCAGAGGTGCATGAGCATTTATGTTTTGCTATTCAAATACAGGCAAGCGAGATACCACTTTATCATATCCTTTTATGAACATTGCAATCCTGCTGATAGACATGATTCATGATGCTTATTATTAATTTGTTGGTACCTTTTCCATGATTGACATAGCTGTTGGATGATCTTATTTGCATGTATCTTATTATGAATTGCCTAAGCACTTTTCCATGTCATGAGAATATTTACATCATATGAGCAAATGTGTTCATGAAAGTTCTTTTATCGCACTTAGTTGTTAACTGAATTGCTTGAGGACAAGCAATAAGCTAAGCTTGGGGGGAGTTGATACGTCCAAAACGTATCTACTTTCCCGAACACTTTTGCTATTGTTTTGCCTCTAATTTGTGTGTTTTGGATACAACTAACACGGACTAACGCTGTTTTCAGCAGAATTGCTCTGGTGTCTCGTTTTTGTGCAGAAATTCAACTTTCAGGAAAATCCCCGGAATTTATGTCGAAGGTCTTATTTTTCTAGAAGAATCACGGAGCCAGAAGGGCAGACCTGGGGGAGGCCCAGGCCCCCCAGACACTAGGCCGGCGTGCCGCCCTAGCGTGTGGCCTCCTCGGCTGGCCTCCGACGCCCTCCTCTGGACTACTTAAGGGTTTCGATCTAAAAACGCGAGACGAGAAGTCGAAGTCGCCAGAAACCTCCCAGTACGCCCCCACCGTCGCGAAACTCCATCTCGGGACCAGAAACTCCGTTCTGGCACTCCGCCGGGACGGGGAATTGGAGGAGATCATCGCCATCATCACCACTGACGCCTCTCCATCGACCAGCAATGTTTCCCCCATCCATGTGTGAGTAATTCCCCCGCTGTAGGCTGAAGGGGATGGTAGGGATTGGATGAGATTGGTCATGTAATTGTTGGAGATATGCCCAAGAGGCAATAATAAATTAGTTATTGTTATATCTTGGTGTTCATGATAAATGTTTACATCCCATGCTATAATAGTATTAACCGAAACATTGATACATGTGTGTTATGTAAACAACAAGGAGTCCCTAGTAAGCCTCTTGTATAACTAGCTTGTTGATTAACATATGATCATGGTTTCGTGATCATGAACATTGGATGTTGTTAATAACAAGGTTATGTCATTGGGGGAATGATATAATGGACATACACCCAAATAAGCGTAGCATGTGATCAAGTCATTAAGTTCAACTTGCTATAAGCTTTCGATACATAGTTACCTAGTCCTTCGACCATGAGATCATGTAAATCACTTACACCAGAAGGGTACTTTGATTACATCAAACGCCATTGCGTAAATGGGTGGTTATAAAGATGGGATTAAGTATTCGGAAAGTATGAGTTGAGGCATATGGATCAATAGTGGGATTTGTCCATCCTGATGACGGATAGATATACTCTGGGCCCTCTCGGTGGAATATCGTCTGATTAGCTTGCAAGCATATGATTGGATTATAAAAGATGACATACCACGGTACGAGTAAAGAGTACTTGTCGGTAACGAGGTTGAACAAGGTATGGAGATACCGATGATCGAACCTCGGACAAGTAAAATATCGTGTGACAAAGGGAATCGGCATCGTATGTAAATGGTTCAATCGATCACTAAGTCATTGTTGAATATGTGGGAGCCATTATGGATCTCTAGATCCCGCTATTGGTTATTGGCTCGGAGAGGAGTCTCGACCATGTCTGCAAAGTTCGCGAACCGTAGGGTGACGCGCTTAAGGTTCGATGTTGCATAAGTAGATTCGGAATATGAGATGGTGACCGAAGTTTGTTCGGAGTCTCGGATGGGATCCGGGGCATCACGAGGAGGTCCGGAATGGTCCAGAGAATAAGATTCATATATGGGAAGTCATTTTCAGGGTTACCGGAAAAGTTCGGGATTTTTCGGTATTGTACCAGAGGTTCTAGAAGGTTCCGGAGGGTACCATAGTGGGGCCCACCTATCCCGGACGACCAACATGGACCGGAGGGGTCGCATAGGCCCACATGGGCCATGCATACCAGCCCCCCAAGGCCCATGTGGCTGTACCAAGTGGATAAGATCAAATCCCATGAAAATAGGGACTTAACTTGGGGGGGAAGTTCCCCCCTTGTTTTGGCCGACCCAAAGGCTTGGAGGAGGGGCCAAGGCAGCCCCCCACGCCTATATAAGAGGAAGGGGAGGGCTGGGGCGCAACACATCATCCCCCCAAGCCCTAGCCGCCCCTCTCTCCCTCCTCCTTCTTCCTGCGCAGGCTTGGCGAAGCCCTGCAGGAATTTCTCCGCCACCTCCACCACCACGCCGTCGTGCTGCTGGGATTCCGAGGGGATCTACCACACCTCCACTGCCCGCTGGAACGGGGAGAGGATGGGCTTCATCGACACCGTACGCGCGACCGAGTACGGAAGTGCTGCCGGATTGCAGCACCGGGGACGATCGTCTACACCAACAACGAGATCTAATCTCGTAGGCTTTGGAAATCTTCGAGGGTTAGTCTCATATCAATCTCGTTGCTTCGATCTTGTAGATTAGATCTTGGGTGTTCCATAGATTAGATCTTGGATTTATTCGTCTTGCGGTAGGAAAATTTTTGTTTTCTATGCTACGAACCCCATCAGTGGTATCAGAGCCATGTCTACGCATAGATCTGTTGCACGAGTAGAACACAATGGTTTTGTGGGCGTTGATGCTTTTGTTGCTTTAGTTTGTGTACTTTGCATCTTGCGGGATGGTGGGATGAAGCGGCTCGGGCTAACTTTACATGACCGCGTCTCATGTGACTTGCTCCACGCTTGACATGCAACTTGTATTGCATAAGTGGCTTTGCGGGTGTCTGTCTCTCCCACCATAGTGAAGATTCCAATTTGCACTTTCTATTGTCAACACTAGTATCACCGTTGTGGTTCATGTTCGTAGGTAGATTGGATCTTACTCGAAAACCCTAAACCATGTAAAAAATGCAAACCAAATTAGAGGCGTCTAACTTGTTTTTGCAGGGTTTGGTGATGTGATATGGCCATGATGTGATGATGATTATATTTGATGTATGAGATGTTCATTGTTGTATTATGGCAACCGGCAGGAGCCTAATGGTTGTCTTTAATTTTTGTTAAAGACCTGCGTGTCTATTCATCATGTAATAGCTTTATTTCAAGTAGTTGTCATAGTAGCTATAAGTGATGGACAACCATGAAGCGGCGCCATGGACCTTGGTGCAATGCTGGTGATGATGGAGATCATGATCGTGTGCTTTGTAGATGGAGATCAAAAGCACAAGAAGAAAGGCCATATCATATCACATATTATGAATTGCATGTGATGTTAATCCTTTATGCATCTTATCTTGCTTAGATCGCGACGGTAGCATTATAAGATGATCCCTCACATTAATATCAAGATAATAAAGTGTTCTCCCCTCGTATGCACCGTTGCTACAGTTCGTCGTTTTGAAGCATCTAGTGATGATCGGATGTGATAGATTCTACGTTCACATACAACGGGTGTAAGCCATGTTTGCACACGCGGAATACTTGGGTTTGCTTGGCGAGCCTAGCATGTACAGACATGGCCTCGGGACACTGGAAACCGAAAGGTTGAACACGAGTCATATGGATGATATGATCAACATGTTGATGTTCACCATTGAAGCTACATCATCTCACGTGATGATCGGTTTTGGTGTAGTGGATTTGGATCGTGTACCACTTAACAACCATGAGGGATGTTGTATTAAGTGGGAGTTCATTAGTAATTAGATTAAAACATGAACTAATTATCATGAGCATAGTCTGAATAGTATTTTGGATTAAATTTGTAGAATTGGCATCCGTTATCTACCATGCGCTAGTCTTGTAATTGAGATAGAAATACTGTTAAGTCTGACAAGTAACTTTACGGACTGGTACCGTATTGTTAAAGAATCAAGATATGATTAAGTCCTAATGCAAACTTCTAGTAAACCTCACATTGATGATTCAAAGATCAATGGTTTCAATTAGTACCTTAAATCATCTTGTCTCCGTGAAACTTGAAGTTCAAATCCGTTTGAAAAGTAAGGAGCTGGAAATTTTGTTTTCAGAAATAAGCAAGGTATCAGATATGTGTGATATCTAAGACCCTATTGCAAGATGATAGAATATAATCTAGTGAGACTACATAAACTCATAAGTTTTATGGGAATGTACGAAGGTTGAAGACGCTAGGCGTCTCGATCCTCCAACTAGTTGGGCACTAATGATATTCGCATATCCATGATGTGATCGTCCTTAGTATGCACCGTTGCTAAGACTCGTCGTTTCGAAGCATCACGTGAAGATCGGGTGTTATAGATTCTACGTGTGCATACAACGGGTGCAAGCCAGATTTGCACATGCGAATACTGAGGTTAAACTTTACGAGCCTAGCATGTACAGACATGGTCTCGTAAAGTCGTCATGATTTGATGGATAAAATTGTGAGTGAAATTGTCCATCACATTAAAAGTTACTAATAGTGAAATCTGGAATACTTGTCATGTGATGATCAACTTCAAGGTAAGATCCTCAAGGTTATTGGTCTTTGACCAACAAACCTAGAAGTTATTGAAGGTAAGGTGTTTTCTGAGAATGAGGAAAGCTAAAAGAGAAACTACAAAAGATATTTTGGCAGAAAGAAAGAAAAGACTAGAAAGTCTAGCTCAGGTGTATATAGATGATATAGATGTTATGGATGTATTCCTTGTTTGGTCACATAATGAAATTCTTGGGTATTTGTACCAGATTGGTTGGTATGAGATGTCATACAATACAACGCAATACAAGAATACGATGGCCTAAGTGACTGATAAGGAATATGGTAATAATGCACGTCTAGAACATAATAAGGTGTTATTATGTTTGTCGTTGGCATTCTACCTAGCCCTTAGAATTTATAATAAAGAACTTAATAAATTGTTATTTTGCTTTGGTCAAATGAAAACAATGAGTTGTTCAAATTATGACATTACTCCATGAACGATGGATAAATTTATTATAAATCTTAATGGTGAAGCACACATACATAACACTGACGCTAAAATGCCATAAGGCAAATGATATGAATTCCACTCATTAGTGGAACCGCCATTTAGGTTATGTTACAAAGGAACGCATGAAGGAACTCCATTTGAATGGATTTTTGGAGTCATATGATGTTTGAATCATTTGGCGCTTGCAAATCTCTTCTAAAGAGAATGACTTAAATACCATTCATAGGCCAAGAGTTGAATGGGCAACTAACTTAGTGAAAACATACATGATGATATATGTGGTTCACTGGGCATAGTTGTGTGCGGGAGATTCTTCTACTTCATGAAAACTTCCAACAATGAATTGAGTATATATATGTGGATATATTCGATAAGGAAGAAGTTTGAAACATTTGAATGGATTCAAATAAATTTCAGCATGAAGAGGAAATCATCGTAATAGAAAAGTCAAATATCTATGATTGGATCATGGTGGAAATATTTGAATTACGAGTTTTAGCGAACATCTAAGAGAGTTATGAAATCGTTCTACAACCTCACGTTTCTTGGAGTATCATAGTGATGATAGAGTATCCGAGAGATGTATCCAAACCTTGTTGGGTCAATGATGAGATAAAATATTGATGCCATTATATTTTTGTGGATTATGCTTTAGTGACTACCACTTTTACACTAAATAGAGCATCATCATAATCCGTTGAAATGACACCATACGAGTTATGGCATGGGTATAAACCCTAATAGTCCTTTCTTAAATTTTGGTATGCATAGCATAAGTAAATAAGTTTACAACCAAAATCGGATGAATGTCTTTGTTGGTTATCCCAGAGAAATGATTGGGAATTCTTTCCACTATGGAGACAAAGATAAAAGTGTTTGTCGATGTTTCTTACTTATTTCAAAGAAATTGTTTCTAGCGAACTATTTGAGTGGGAGGACAATGGAACTTGATAAGGTTCATGAACCTGAGCATGATGATCAGAGTAGCGCAGCATCGGAATTGGTTCCGGAAGCAGCTACGAAGATCATGGCTCCCATGTCTACAAAGTGTTATAGTCATTGATATCAAAGTACTAATTGAACCTTGTATATGTGGTTTATTTTGTGATCAAATAAATGATTTGTGGACAAATGATTGTTTTTGAACAATGATAAACCAACTACATACAAAGAAGTTATGATGGGCCCTGACTCCGTTAAAATGGCTATGCGCCATGAAATCCAAGATAGATGAATGCTTATTGAGAGTAAATGGATCTATGAAATAGATGGACTTGGATGAAATATCCTTAAAGAAGCTTGACTTATCGAAAAGTTGTTTACGACAAAGTTCAAAGAGTTGACTGCGATAAGATTAGATCTTCCGTGGCAATGCTTATAGTCTATGTGGATTATTCTAGTAATCGCTACATATTTCTTTTATGAGATATGATAGTAGGATGGCAGAAATACATTCCTTACCAGAAGCGTGTATGAAAGATGTATACTAGATACAACCAAGAGTTTTTGCTAGTCCGTGGAATACTAGATAGGTATACGAACTTCAATTGGATGAAGTGAGTATCGCGGAGTTGGAATCTTCACCAGATGAAATAATCAAAGAGTTTTGATTTCATCAGAAACGATGAAGATGCTTGCATTTGCAAGAAATTAAGTGGGAGCGCTGAGACATATTTGTAATACTTTATGTAGATGACATATCGTTGATTATAAATAATGTAATTATATAATTTATTAAAAAGGTTTCATTGAGAATTAACTTCAATGAAAGGATATGGACTAAAACATATTTAGTGTCAAGATCTATGAAGATAGATTGAAACACATAATAAGTTTAAGTCAAAGTACATAGAATGAATATTGAAGTAGTTCAATATAAAAATATTAAGAAGGTGTTCTTTTCCATATGAAGGTTTAACAAGACTTGCGTGTATCTGACACTCAATGAGTAAAAACACATGAGTGATTTTAGATCACGATTAATATGTACAAAATCAGATATCCTGTGCTCTAAAGTGTTATGAGCATGTACCAGAATGATTCATGTGATGATCATTGGACGACAGTAAAGAATATCCTTGAGTACTTTAGAAGAACCAAGGATATATATATATAGTTTTATATGGGGTAATGACAAACAAATCGCTGTAAGGTGTTGCACCGATATTTGTTTGGTCACATATAAAAATTAATTTCAAATCTCAATTAGGCTAAGTGTTGTTTAAAAAGGTAGCACAATGCTAGTTTTAGAAGAGTTCTAAATATTGTGACGGATTCTACAAAAGAAGGCAGAGTATGTCATTGTTTTGACAATGATTGAGGATGTTAAGTCAAGAAGTTCTTTGAGAACTTGGTGTAGTTCCGATAGTGTCAGAACTTTGAAGCTATATTGTGTGTGACAATATTAGTGACATATTTCAGACCGAGGAATTAAGGTTCCACCAGAAGACCAAACATATTTAATGCCGACTCATTTGGAAAATGAGTGATGCGTTGAGACGCAAATGAATTGCAAAATACATAAGTTTTTGAGCATGTCAGATCCGTTGACTAAAACCTCTCCCGTGAGCAAAACATGATAAGCACCAGAAGGCCAAGGTGTTATATCTTTATAAATGTAAACTAGATTATTGACTCTAGTGCAAGTGGGAGACTGTTGGAGATATGCCCAAGAGGCAATAATAAATTAGTTATTGTTATATCTTGGTGTTCATGATAAATGTTTACATCCCATGCTATAATTGTATTAACCGAAACATTGATACATGTGTGTTATGTAAACAACAAGGAGTCCCTAGTAAGCCTCTTATATAACTAGTTTGTTGATTAACATATGATCATGGTTTCGTGATCATGAACATTGGATGTTGTTAATAACAAGGTTATGTCATTGGGGGAATGATATAATGGACATTCACCCAAATAAGCGTAGCATGTGATCAAGTCATTAAGTTCAACTTGCTATAAGCTTTCGATACATAGTTACCTAGTCCTTCGACCATGAGATCATGTAAATCACTTACACCGGAAGGGTACTTTGATTACATCAAACGCCATTGCGTAAATGGGTGGTTATAAAGATGGGATTAAGTATTCGGAAAGTATGAGTTGAGGCATATGGATCAATAGTGGGATTTGTCCATCCTGATGACGGATAGATATACTCTGGGCCCTCTCGGTGGAATATCATCTGATTAGCTTGCAAGCATATGATTGGATCATAAGAGATGACATACCACGGTACGAGTAAAGAGTACTTGTCGGTAACGAGGTTGAACAAGGTATGGAGATACCGATGACCGAACCTCGGACAAGTAAAATATTGCGTGACAAAGGGAATCGGCATCGTATGTAAATGGTTCAATCGATCACTAAGTCATCGTTGAATATGTGGGAGCCATTATGGATCTCCAGATCCCGCTATTGGTTATTGGCTCGGAGAGGAGTCTCGACCATGTCTGCATAGTTCGCGAACCGTAGGGTGACGCGTGATACGTCTCCGACGCATCGATAATTTCTTATGTTCCATGCCACATTATTGATGTTATCTACATGTTTTATGCACACTTTATGTCATATTCGTGCATTTTCTGGAACTAACCTATTAACAAGATGCCGAAGTGCCGATTCTTTGTTTTCTGCTGTTTTTGGTTTCAGAAATCCTAGTAACGAAATATTCTCGGAATTGGACGAAATCAACGCCCAGGGTCCTATTTTGCCACGAAGCTTCCAGAAGTCCGAAGAGGAGACGAAGTGGGGCCACGAGGTGGCCACACCCTAGGGCGGCGCGCCCCCCCCCTTGGCCGCGCGGCCCTGTGGTGTGGGGCCCTCGTGCCGCCTCCTGACCTGCCCTTCCGCCTACTTAAAGCCTCCGTTGCGAAACCCCCAGTACCGAGAGCCACGATACGGAAAACCTTCCAGAGACGCCGCCGCCGCCGATCCCATCTCGGGGGATCCAGGAGATCGCCTCCGGCACCCTGCCGGAGAGGGGAATCATCTCCCGGAGGACTCTACGCCGCCATGGTCGCCTCCGGAGTGATGTGTGAGTAGTCTACCCCTGGACTATGGGTCCATAGCAGTAGCTAGATGGTTGTCTTCTCCCCATTGTGCTTCATTGTCGGATCTTGTGAGCTGCCTAACATGATCAAGATCATCTATCTGTAATTCTATATGTTGCGTTTGTTGGGATCCGATGAATAGAGAATACTTGTTATGTTGATTATCAAAGTTATGTCTATGTGTTGTTTATGATCTTGCATGCTCTCTGTTACTAGTAGATGCTCTGGCCAAGTAGATGCTTGTAACTCCAAGAGGGAGTATTTATGCTCGATAGTGGGTTCATGCCTCCATTGATATCTGGGACAGTGACAGAAAGTTCTAAGGTTGTGGATGTGCTGTTGCCACTAGGGATAAAACATTAGTGCTATGTTCAAGGATGTAGTTACTAGTTACATTACGCGCAATACTTAATGCAATTGTCTGTTGTTAGCAACTTAATACTGGAGGGGGTTCGGATGATAACCTGAAGGTGGACTTTTTAGGCATAGATGCATGCTGGATGGCGGTCTATGTACTTTGTCGTAATGCCCAATTAAATCTCACTATACTCATCATAATATGTATGTGCATGGTCATGCCCTCTTTATTTGTCAATTGCCCAACTGTAATTTGTTCACCCAACATGCTGTTTATCTTATGGGAGAGACACCTCTAGTGAACTGTGGACCCCGGTCCAATTCTCTATACTGAAATACAATCTACTGCAATACTTGTTCTACTGTTTTCTGCAAACAATCATCTTCCACACAATACGGTTAATCCTTTGTTACAGCAAGCCGGTGAGATTGACAACCTCACTGTTTCGTTGTGGCAAAGTACTTTGGTTGTGTTGTGCAGGTTCCACGTTGGCGCCGGAATCTCTGGTGTTGCGCCGCACTACATCCCGCCGCCATCAACCTTCAACGTGCTTCTTGACTCCTACTGGTTCAATTAAACCTTGGTTTCTTACTGAGGGAAACTTGCCGCTGTGCGCATCACACCTTCCTCTTGGGGTTCCCAACGGACGTGTCAACCACACGCATCAAGCAAATTTCTGGCGCCGTTGCCGGGGAGATCAAGACACGCTGCAAGGGGAGTCTCCACTTCCCAATCTCTTTACTTTGTTTTTGTCTTGCTTAGTTTTATTTACTACTTTGTTTGCTGCACTAAATCAAAATACAAAAAAATTAGTTGCTAGTTTTACTTTATTTGCTATCTTGTTTGCTATATCAAAAACACAAAAAAAAATTAATTACTTGCATTTACCTTACTTGATTCATCATGTTTCCTTTTAATTTTACCACGAAAGATATACCGGTAGGACGTGGGTCTATAATTGGGAGAAATAATATAGAGGAATTTTTCAACCATGTCAGTACCGTTGACGATTTTGAGGATAGACACTTGGTAGACCTTGCCCCTACCTATGAAATTGCTGCTGCTGCTTTAGTTCGCATGTTAGAAACTAAATTTGTTAATCTCAATCCTATAATCCAACACATGTTTCTCACACTTGGTGATATGGAAGAAGGGGAAAAGAAAGATTTTGTTTTAGAAACCCTTCTTAGAGAATTTGGTGGTATAGCGAGAGAGGCTAGAAAGGTCTTTGCTAAATTTAATATGCTTGGTTCTTACACCAATTTTGTTAGTCTCCTTGAAAAGATGGATATGGATAGAATAAAGTACACTAATAATATTAATGATGGAGGGGAGATCAAAGCACCAATACCATGTAAACTCTTAGCTATGAATGATGCACTAGAAAATAACTATGCTTGGCTTGTTCCTGAAAATTTGTTTGATGAGAGTAGCACGCCTAAGACTAATGAAAAGGGAGATGCTAAAACTTATGTATCTAATATACTATGCCTGGTTGAGAAAACTCCACACCCCGCTGAGAATGCACCACCCTCCGATAATACTTGATACACACTTTCTGCGCCTAGTTGAAAGGCGTTAAAGAAAAGCGCTTATGGGAGACAACCCATGTTTTTACCTACAGTACTTTGTTTTTATTTTGTGTCTTGGAAGTTGTTTACTACTGTAGCAACCTCTCCTTATCTTAGTTTAGTGTTTTGTTGTGCCAAGTAAAGTCGTTGATAGAAAAGTTCATACTAGATTTGGATTACTGCGCAGAAACAGATTTCTTTGCTGTCACGAATCTGGGCTGTTTTCCCTGTAGGTAACTCAGAAAATTATGCCAATTTACGTGAGTGATCCCCAGATATGTACGCAACTTTAATTCAATTTGAGCATTTTCATTTGAGCAAGTCTGGTGCCTCGATAAAATTCGTCAATACGAACTGTTCTGTTTTGACAGATTCTGCCTTTTATTTCGCATTGCCTCTTTTGCTATGTTGGATGAATTTCTTTGATCCATTAATGTCCAGTAGCTTTATGCAATGTCCAGAAGTGTTAAGAATGATTGTGTCACCTCTGAACATGTTAATTTTTATTGTCGCTAACCCTCTAATGAGTTGTTCTAAGTTTGGTGTGGAGGAAGTTTTCAAGGATCAAGAGAGGAGTATGATGCAACATGATCAAGGAGAGTGAAAGCTCTAAGCTTGGGGATGCCCCGGTGGTTCACCCCTGCATATTCTAAGAAGACTCAAGCGTCTAAGCTTGGGGATGCCCAAGGCATCCCCTTCTTCATCGACAACATTATCAGGTTCCTCCCCACAAACTATATTTTTATTCCATCACATCTTATGTGCTTTGCTTGGAGCGTCGGTTTGTTTTTGTTTTTTGTTTTGTTTGAATAAAATGGATCCTAGCATTCACTTTATGGGAGAGAGACACGCTCCGCTGTAGCATATGGACAAGTATGTCCTTAGTTTCTACTCATAGTATTCATGGCGAAGTTTCTTCTTCGTTAAATTGTTATATGGTTGGAATTGGAAAATGATACATGTAGTAATTGCTATTAATGTCTTGGGTAATATGATACTTGGCAATTGTTGTGCTCATGTTTAAGCTCTTGCATCATATGCTTTGCACCCATTAATGAAGAAATACATAGAGCATGCTAAAATTTGGTTTGCATATTTGGTTTCTCTAAGGTCTAGATAATTTCTAGTATTGAGTTTGAACAACAAGGAAGACGGTGTAGAGTCTTATAATGTTTACAATATGTCTTTTATGTGAGTTTTGCTGCACCGGTTCATCCTTGTGTTTGTTTCAAATAAGCCTTGCTAGCCTAAACCTTGTATCGAGAGGGAATACTTCTCATGCATCCAAAATACTTGAGCCAACCACTATGCCATTTGTGTCCACCATACCTACCTACTACATGGTATTTTCCGCCATTCCAAAGTAAATTGCTTGAGTGCTACCTTTAAAATTCCATCATTCACCTTTGCAATATATAGCTCATGGGACAAATAGCTTAAAAACTATTGTGGTATTGAATATGTAATTATGCACTTTATCTCTTATTAAGTTGCTTGTTGTGCGATAACCATGTTCACTGGGGACGCCATCAACTACTCTTTGTTGAATTTCATGTGAGTTGCTATGCATGTTCATCTTGTCTGAAGTAAGAGCGATCTACCACCTTATGGTTAAGCATGCATATTGTTAGAGAAGAACATTGGGCCGCTAACTAAAGCCATGATCCATGGTGGAAGTTTCAGTTTTGGACATATATCCTCAATCTCATATGAGAAAATATTTAATTGTTGTTACATGCTTATGCATAAAAGATGAGTCCATTATCTGTTGTCTATGTTGTCCCGGTATGGATGTCTAAGTTGAGAATAATCAATAGCGAGAAATCCAATGCGAGCTTTCTCCTTAGACCTTTGTACAGGCGGCATAGAGGTACCCCTTTGTGACACTTGGTTAAAACATGTGCATTGTGATGATCCGGTAGTCCAAGCTAATTAGGACAAGGTGCGGGCACTATTAGTACACTATGCATGAGGCTTGCAACTTGTAAGATATAATTTACATGATACATATGCTTTATTACTACCGTTGACAAAATTGTTTCATGTTTTCAAAATCAAAGCTCTAGCACAAATATAGCAATCGATGCTTTTCCTCTATGGAGGACCATTCTTTTACTTTCAATGTTGAGTCAGTTCACCTATTTCTCTCCACCTCAAGAAGCAAACACTTGTGTGAACTGTGCATTGATTCCTACATATTTGCTTATTGCACTTATTATATTACTCTATGTTGACAATATCCATGAGATATACATGTTACAAGTTGAAAGCAACCGCTGAAACTTAATCTTCCTTTGTGTTGCTTCAATGCTTTTACTATGAATTATTGCTTTATGAGTTAACTCTTATGCAAGACTTATTGATGCTTGTCTTGAAGTGCTATTCATGAAAAGTCTTTGCTATATGATTCACTTGTTTACTCATGTCATATACATTGTTTTGATCGCTGCATTCACTACATATGCTTTGCAAGTAGTAGGTTCGAGGTTATGATGGGATGTCACTCCGTAAATTATCGTGTTATCGTTTTACCTGCTTCGGGACGAGCAGAACTAAGCTTGGGGATGCTGATACGTCTCCGACGCATCGATAATTTCTTATGTTCCATGCCACATTATTGATGTTATCTACATGTTTTATGCACACTTTATGTCATATTCGTGCATTTTCCGGAACTAACCTATTAACAAGATGCCGAAGTGCCGATTCTTTGTTTTCTGCTGTTTTTGGTTTCAGAAATCCTAGTAACGAAATATTCTCGGAATTGGACGAAATCAACGCCCAGGGTCCTATTTTGCCACGAAGCTTCCAGAAGTCCGAAGAGGAGACGAAGTGGGGTCACGAGGTGGCCACACCCTAGGGCGGCGCGGCCCCCCCCCGTGGCCGCGCGGCCCTGTGGTGTGGGGCCCTCGTGCCGCCGCCTGACCTGCCCTTCCGCCTACTTAAAGCCTCCGTTGCGAAACCCCCACTACCGAGAGCCACGATACGGAAAACCTTCCAGAGACGCCGCCGCCGCCGATCCCATCTCGGGGATCCAGAGATCGCCTCCGCACCCTGCCGGAGAGGGGAATCATCTCCCGGAGGACTCTACGCCGCCATGGTCGCCTCCGGAGTGATGTGTGAGTAGTCTACCCCTGGACTATGGGTCCATAGCAGTAGCTAGATGGTTGTCTTCTCCCCATTGTGCTTCATTGTCGGATCTTGTGAGCTGCCTAACATGATCAAGATCATCTATCTGTAATTCTATATGTTGCGTTTGTTGGGATCCGATGAATAGAGAATACTTGTTATGTTGATTATCAAAGTTATGTCTATGTGTTGTTTATGATCTTGCATGCTCTCCGTTACTAGTAGATGCTCTGGCCAAGTAGATGCTTGTAACTCCAAGAGGGAGTATTTATGCTCGATAGTGGGTTCATGCCTTCATTGATATCTGGGACAGTGACAGAAAGTTCTAAGGTTGTGGATGTGCTGTTGCCACTAGGGATAAAACATTAGTGCTATGTTCAAGGATGTAGTTACTAGTTACATTACGCGCAATACTTAATGCAATTGTCTGTTGTTAGCAACTTAATACTGGAGGGGGTTCGGATGATAACCTGAAGGTGGACTTTTTAGGCATAGATGCATGCTGGATGGCGGTCTATGTACTTTGTCGTAATGCCCAATTAAATCTCACTATACTCATCATAATATGTATGTGCATGGTCATGCCCTCTTTATTTGTCAATTGCCCAACTGTAATTTGTTCACCCAACATGCTGTTTATCTTATGGGAGAGACACCTCTAGTGAACTGTGGACCCCGGTCCAATTCTCTATACTGAAATACAATCTACTGCAATACTTGTTCTACTGTTTTCTGCAAACAATCATCTTCCACACAATACGGTTAATCCTTTGTTACAGCAAGCCGGTGAGATTGACAACCTCACTGTTTCGTTGGGGCAAAGTACTTTGGTTGTGTTGTGCAGGTTCCACGTTGGCGCCGGAATCTCTGGTGTTGCGCCGCACTACATCCCGCCGCCATCAACCTTCAACGTGCTTCTTGACTCCTACTGGTTCGATTAAACCTTGGTTTCTTACTGAGGGAAACATGCCGCTGTGCGCATCACACCTTCCTCTTGGGGTTCCCAACGGACGTGTCAACCACACGCATCAACGCGCTTAAGGTTCGATGTCGCATAAGTAGATTCGGAATATGAGATGGAGACCGAAGTTTGTTCGGAGTCTCGGATGGGATCCGGGGCATCACGAGGAGGTCCGGAATGGTTCGGAGAATAAGATTCATATATGGGAAGTCATTTTCAGGGTTACCGGAAAAGTTCAGGATTTTTCGGTATTGTACCAGAGGTTCTAGAAGGTTCCGAAGGGTACCATAGTGGGGCCCACCTATCCCGGACGACCAACATGGACCGGAGGGGTCGCATAGGCCCACATGGGCCATGCATACCAGCCCCCCAAGGCCCATGTGGCTGTACCAAGTGGATAAGATCAAATCCCATGAAAATAGGGACTTAACTTGGGGGGAAGTTCCCCCCTTGTTTTGGCCGACCCAAAGGCTTGGAGGAGGGGCCAAGGCAGCCCCCCCACGCCTATATAAGAGGCAGGGGAGGGCTGGGGCGCAACACATCATCCCCCCAAGACCTAGCCGCCCCTCTCTCCCTCCTCCTTCTTCCTGCGCAGGCTTGGCGAAGCCCTGCAGGAATTTCTCCTCCACCTCCACCACCACGCCGTCGTGCTGCTGGGATTCTGAGGGGATCTACGACACCTCCGCTGCCCGCTGGAACGGGGAGAGGGTGGGCTTCATCGACACCATACGCGCGACCGAGTACGGAAGTGCTACCGGATTGCAGCACCGGGGACGATCGTCTACACCAACAACGAGATCTAATCTCGTAGGCTTTGGAAATCTTCGAGGGTTAGTCTCATATCAATCTCGTTGCTTCGATCTTGTAGATTAGATCTTGGGTGTTCCATAGATTAGATCTTGGATTTATTCGTCTTGCGGTAGGAAATTTTTTGCTTTCTATGCTACGAACCCCATCAGTAATAGCATAAGATTGTTAGGGCATAGTGCCTAGTGTCCGTAATTGGTACTTTGATGATATTGTTGCAACCTGTTATGCTTAATGCTTGTCACTAGGACCCGAGTGCCATGATCTCAGATCTGAACATGTTATTGTTTCATCATGATATGCATTGTTTTATGATCTTACCTGCAAGTTGTATACACATGTCGCTGTCCGGAACCCGAGGCCCCGAAGTGACAGAAATCGGGACAACCGGAGGGGATGGCAGTGATGTGAGGATCACATGTGTTCACAGAGTGTTAATGCTTTGCTCTGGTACTTTATTAAAAGGAGTACCTTAATATCCAGTAGATTCCCTAGAGGCCCGGCTGCCACCGGCTGGTAGGACAAAAGATGTTGTGCAAGTTTCTCATTGCGAGCATGTACGACTATATACGGAACACATGCCTATGGATTGCTTTGTACTTGGACACCATTTTATTATTATCTGCAAATGCCCTGCTTTGATTGATACATGAGTTTCTCTCATCCATGCAACGCCCGTCATCCATCCCTGTGCCTACAGTATTTTAATCCTGCTATTTACTAAAATCACTACTGCTGTCTCTGTTACTCTGCTGCTGTTATTTCACTACTGCTACTGCTATAAACTGTTACTACTGATAAACTCTTGCGAGCAAGTCTGTTTCCAGGTGCAGCTGAATTGACAACTTCGCTGTTAAGGCTTTCGAGTATTCTTTGTCTGCCCTTGTGTCGAATCAATAAATTGGGTTTTACTTCCCGCGAAGACTGTTGCGATCCCCTATACTTGTGGGTCATCACAAGACTTGATCAACCTTGTTAACAAATACATTTTATATGCATAGAGGAACTAAACAACATTTCTTTCTCCCTCCACTTGTTCTATTTGCTGTAGCACTATTTGTTTTCAAAGTTCTTTAGTTATTTAGAGATTTGAAAATCTTTTTCTGCCCAGTAATAATAATTTTAACACCCAGAAATGTTCATTTTTCAAAGTTTTCAAAAATTCACAAAAATTATACCGTTGGTCTTATTTTTCGAAGAGCCATCTGGGAGCACCTGGGGATGACCAGTGGGGCACCCCAGGGCTGCACCCCACCAGCCGACGCGGCCAAGGAGGGGGGGGCGCCACCCTGTGGTGTGGGCCCCTCCTTGCCCCACTTATTCATCTCTTCCTCCCATTCCACTCTCTCTCCCGAAAAAACTCGTACCAACTTTCTCTCACTCGCGTTTTTGCTCAAGAGCTTAGGATTTCTCGATCTCGTTGCTCAGCCCAGATTTCTGTCTGAAATTTGGCACATTTGCTCTCCGGTATGTGACTCCTCCGATTATCCAAATAGAATTTTGTTTGGTTGAGTATATCTTGAGTATTTTGCTGCTGTAGGTAACATGTTAAGTGAGCTTGCATGTTTGTTCTAAGTTGTAAAAATTAGTTTTGATGCATGTTTAGTACTCTACCAAGTTCCTATAGTAGTTTCCCTCAATTATATGTCTCCAAATCAACTTTTATAATGTTTGTTGAAAAATTTCAGAAAAGGAGGATGGATAACTATAACTTTGGAGAAGTGTTCGAAAGAGAGACGACAAGCACAGGGAGGCCCTCAAGGGCAGCCACTCGATTTAGACGATCCTATAATGAGGATGTCATCGCACCGAGCTTCAAAGTTGAAGATGATAATGGAGTCCCTAACGCTTCATCCTTTTCCATGTTATAACTTTTTGAGTAATGCAGGGCTGCTCGATGATTTCTTGGTCCTCATCAATAATGTGGGCTTAACCACCTATATGGAAGATGAGAGGGATCAATACTACACGCTAACTAAAATCTTTGTTGAGAGCTTTCAGTTCAACAACAAGCACTATCAACCATCAGTTACATTCAGGATTTATGATAATCCTATTACTATGAAGTTGAAGGATTTTTGTACTGCATTGGATATTGCCCCTGTAGGTACAACAAAGAAGATCGAGAATAATCCCAAGGCTTTGCTGGAGCTCTATCGAGAAGTTACCAATGATGACAACCGCACCATTCAGCGCGGCAAGATAAGAAACATTCAACTCCCTGCCATTAGATATTTCACTTACTATCTTGCTACTAGCATTATTGGTAGGGAGAACACTAGCAACATTTCTAGCTACCATCTTGCTTTCTTAGTTGCTGCACTTACTGGAAAAACACCTTATCATCTTGGTGCTCTTGTTGCCCGTCGTTTGTCCACTAGGGGGGCCCATTTTTGGAGGAATTATTGCCTCACGTATTTTGGCATATCTAGATCTTCCTCTTGACCCTACTGATGTGAAATTAACTCTTATAAGGCTTGATATTGCTGTTATGAAGAGTCATCAATTTGTTACAACTGACTCTAGTTTAGATAATATTGTCTATAAAATGTTGTTTATTGACGGGGATGAGAGGGAAATCCCTTTGCCGCAAACAGTTTTGTTCGATATTCATAGGAAACCGTGGTCGCGCTCTAAGGAGGAGGTGGATGAGCAGCTGAGGATACATGGCTTCCACCAGCAGCATGACTCCGAGGACGCCGAGCCCTCCTATGGGTACACGGTCACGTATCCTGGTGCATCTTCCAGCACATACCCAGAACAGGATCCTTCTTCGTCATACTACGGAGGTGCCACTTCATGGGCACCATGGGATTGATCTCCACTTAGGCCAA
This sequence comes from Lolium perenne, assembly GCF_019359855.2. Classification (NCBI taxonomy): domain Eukaryota; kingdom Viridiplantae; phylum Streptophyta; class Magnoliopsida; order Poales; family Poaceae; genus Lolium; species Lolium perenne. The sequence continues at coordinate 142,217,362 of NC_067248.2, read as the reverse complement.
AAGCCTAAACTTGGGGGGAGTGCTGACGTGGGAGTTGATGTGGGATCAACGTCGCCAGAAAGTAGCTTCCTTGTGACGGTAAAGCACTCGTCCGTTGGGAACCCCAAGAGGAAGGTATGATGAGTACAGCAGCAAGTTTTCCCTCAGTAAGAAACCAAGGTTTATCGAACCAGTAGGAGTCAAGAAGCACGTTGAAGGTTGTTGGTGACGGAGTGTAGTGCGACGCAACACCAGGGATTCCGGTGCCAACATGGAACCTGCACAACACAATCCAAATACTTTGCCCCAACTTAACAGCGAGGTTGTCAATCTCACCGGCTTGCTGTAACAAAGGATTAGATGTATAGTGTGGAAGATGATTGTTTGCAGAAAACAGTAAAATGAGTATTGCAGTAGATTGTATTCGATGTAAAAGAATGGACCGGGGTCCACAGTTCACTAGAGGTGTCTCTCCCATAAGAAATAGCATATTGGGTAAACAAATTACAGTTGGGCAATTGACAAATAAAGAGAGCATAACAATGCACATACATGATATGATGAGTAGTGTGAGATTTAATTGGGCATTACGACAAAGTACATAGACCACTATCCAGCATGCATCTATGCCTAAAAAGTCCACCTTCAGGTTATCATCCGAACCCCCTCCAGTATTAAGTTGCAAACAACAGACAATTGCATTAAGTATGGTGCGTAATGTAATCAACAAATACATCCTTAGATATAGAATTGATGTTTTATCCCTAGTGGCAACAGCACATCCACAACCTTAGAGGTTGCTGTCACTCCCCCAGATTCAATGGAGGCATGAACAGGGACGGAGCCAGGAATTGAATACGAGGGGGGCCAAATGAATAACATTTTTTCTTGGAGGGGGCCATATGGGTGAATTTGGACCTTTTTCTGCATTTTTTTACATAATACAAGGGGGTGTCAGATATTTTTCCATCATTAGGGGGGGCCATGGCCCTGGCCAGCACCCCCCTGGCTCCGTCCCTGGGCATGAACCCACTATCGAGCATAAATACTCCCTCTTGGAGTTACAAGCAATGACTTGGCCAGAGCCTCTACTAGCAACGGAGAGCATGCAAGATCATAAACAACACATAGATAGATTTATAATCAACATAGCATAGTATTCATTATTCATCGGATCCCAACAAACGCACATGTAGCATTACAGATAGATGATCTTGATCATGTTAGGCAGCTCACAAGATCTAACAATGATAGCACAATGAGGAGAAGACAACCATCTAGCTACTGCTATGGACCCATAGTCCAGGGGTGAACTAGTCACACATCAATCTGGAGGCGACCATGGCGGTGTAGAGTCCTCCGGGAGATGATTCCCCTCTCCGGCAGGGTGCCGGAGGCGATCTCCTGAATCCCCCGAGATGGGATTGGCGGCGGTGTCTCTGGAAGGTTTTCCGTTCGTGGCTCTCGGTACAGAGGCTATTACCGACGAAGGCTTAAGTAGGCGGAAGGGTAGGTCAAGGGGCGTCACGAGGGGCCCAGATGCCAGGGCCGCGCGGCCAGGGTCCAGGCCGCGCCGCCCTGTTGTCTGGCCACCTCGTGGCCCCACTTCGTTTCTCCCTCGGTCTTCTGGAAGCTTCGTGGAAAAATAGGACCCTGGGCGTTGATTTCGTCCAATTCCGAGAATATTTCCTTACTAGGATTTCTGAAACCAAAAACAGCAGAAAACAACAACTGGCTCTTCGGCATCTCGTTAATAGGTTAGTGCCGGAAAATGCATAATAATGACATATAATGGAGTACAAGTAAGTGCGACCCCCTTTGCCCCATCTTACAGCGCTCCACGATGGTGGGCGAGCAGAGAACTATTCCGAACCGTTTGATCAGCGAACAGAGTCCCGCCTCGATCTCGACCGTCGATTGTCACAGAGTGTGATAGCATCCCGCCCGACGGAAGCCCTAGCCGCCACACCCTGCTCTTCCACGCTCGCAACCTCGCACCCTCTCGCTCCCGCCCCTTCCTCTCCTCTCCGCCGCCGCCTCCCTCGCACCGGTGGTCCACAGCCCCAACTCGACCGGCGCGCTGCTGCACCGCGCGGGATCCGGTGAGTTCTCCGTTGAGGTAATCTCTCTTAGATTGAAGCCTGCCGGGGTTGCTCGTCGCCCAGCATCTCCTCCATCTAGGTTTGCCGCAAACAACCTCGTCCAAGGTCGAGCCAACCGCACCAGTGCTTGACGAACATGCATCGGGAGCTCGACTACAGGTAGCCGGCCAGCCGTGCCCCTTTCCTCTCTCTTCCCCTGCAAACCGGTCCTTGATTGGGAGGAAATGGACATGCGAGGAGGCAACGAGGACTTGCAGATCAAGTCCCCGGGACTTCAGTTTGATGTCTCAGATAAGGCAAATGCGGCAGGGAATAACTGAAACATGCTTCCTGAGGCCTAGGCCCTCCTCATAGTTGTTCAGGTACTGGTGGTGGCCAAATGGATTGATCAGGTCACGCAAGATCTTACCAATGGCTTGAGCAGGGTCTGAATCGATGGAGAACATATATCTTTACTTGTTAAACGACCAGAATATGGAAAATATGTGTGAATAGGAAGCAATCTCTGGTACGGTGCTATATCCCGGCGAGAGAGAAACAACCATCGTAGATGGATGTATCTGTCTACTGTATCTGAGTGCTAGGATTCTCAATTGGGCAACAAGTTACCAAGCTACTATATCTATACATGTAAGAGTGGGCCAATTCTCTGCAAAATGATCTACCGCCCATGTAGTTTACTTCTTGTATTTGTTTGTGTATAGTAAGGACAGGCTCAGTGAGTTTTCTTCCATACACTGTTTTTTCAGATGTATGAGATGAACGAAATTTTATACTATTGCGGCAGCGCTAGGTAAACAGTGCCATTGATGGAGTAAATCGTGCTTATGCTCTTAAATTATCTCTACAGATGGATACTGGATCGAGTGTACCCGGTGTACTGAAGTACGGCAGGTTAAATAAGGCTCTATTACAGTCTCTCTTTAGTTTCTCAAATTGATCAATATTCATTTCTTTTCAGTATGTTTGCTTTTATTAACTTTTTCTACTTGTATTTTCAGTGAGAAGCAATCCCTCCGATATCTGCCTTTGGACTAGCTATTCTATTTGAACCAACAGGGTATTGCAAGTATTTCTAGCGTCTATTACAGCCTTATTAGCTATTAGGTAATAACTAACTTATCTCTGCCGTCAGTTTAAGAAAACCCATATGGGAGAAGTTTTTTTTGCTGTGAAAACCCATCTGTTATACTTAGCTGTGACGGGAGGGCATAGCTGTTTTTAGGTCTAAATCAATGATGGTGTTATGGTGTTATGATTATTCATTTGCAGCTGCATCATTTATTTCTGGAGCAATGGAAACTTTATATAGATGCAAGGTTCTTACACTTGTGTTTTCTCACATGTAGTCTTGGCATGAATTTTTATGAAAACCATTTCTCTTGCAGAATAGATTGGCATGAAGCAGTCTGCCCTTATCTGGTCTTTTTTCTTTCTTTTGCTGCAAATTTATATAGATATTTCTGTTACAAGTTTTCTTTTACACCATGTAAAACATTCATTAAGGGACTACCATGAGAAACTCTGCTCTTGTGGCCGTGAAGGTATCGAGCATGTTTATAGGAACTATCGATATTTTTGCTCATGGATTTTCTTTTACACCATCTGTCTTATTTATTGGCGTTTAGTGTTTACCTTTTATGACATTGTAAATTGAGTACATGGTTTTTCCTTTGGCAGTTTGGCAGAACATGTAGATTCAGAACATGCTTTTTCCTTTATCCTTTTATGCTAAAAAAATATGAGGAGATGGGTATGCTGTGATATCAGCAGCTACCAAGGCCTATGAAGCTATAGCCTAAAAAGAGAACATTGTATGTCTGGCTTTGTCTCATGATAAACGTAAAATTGTTCTTTCTCCATGCTTATGTGAATCGATTTATTTTACTTTTCGATAATGTAAATGTAATGTATTACATGGCCATCAACTGGATGCCATATTTAGTCATTAATTATGTTTCTATCATACTTAGTGTACTTTGGCATCCCAGATATCTTGATATTTGTCTTAATATTGGACTCTTTCATGAACAAATATTAGGAGAGAATAAGACTGGAGGTGTGGCAGGAGGTGCTCTAGGCGATCAAAGTGGGAGTTTTTTCTTTTACAAAATTATTCTCGTATCACCTGGAGAGTGCTCTCTGGTTGCAAGATGTAAAATTGACACATTCTTTTGCAATACGATCTGGCTGTCTTGCGCTCCCATAGTTTCAATGTATGTCTCTGTTCCAGAGTCTATTTTATGGTTTCTGTGATAAGTAAACAAAGGAAGGGTTCAAAATTCACCACCCAAGCTGTCAATCAATTTCTTTTCAACGTGCTAAGCTATAACATAAATACAAACTGAGCAAGCTGATCACCACAAGACCCATGTGACATGTATTTGGGTGTTAGGATTGGTACGCAGAGCACCAGTGAGGAGGCGCCCCAAGGGGCGCCCCAACCACTAGTGTGTATAAAACATGTGAGTATCATCATAAAAGTAGCATGGAACATAAGAAATTATAGATACGTTTGAGACGTATCAAGCATCCCCAAGCTTAGTTCCTACTCGTCCCGAGTAGGTAAACGATAACAAAGATAATTTCTTAAGTGACATGCTATCATAATCTTGATCAATACTATTGTAAGCACATGTAATGAATGCAGCAATCCAAAACAATGGTTAATGTAATGAGTAAACAACTGAATCATATAGCAAAGACTTTTCATGAATAGTACTTTCAAGACAAGCATCAATAAGTCTTGCATAAGAGTTAACTCATAAAGCAATAGTTTCATAGTAAAAGCATTGAAGCAACACAAAGGAAGATTAAGTTTCAGCAGTTGCTTTCAACTTGTAACATGTATATCTAATGGATATTGTCAACATAAAGTAATATAACAAGTGCAATATGCAAGTATGTAGGAATCAATGCACAGTTAACACAAGTGTTTGCTTCTTGAGATAGAAGGAAATGGGTAAACTGACTCAACAATAAAAGTAGAAGAAAGGCCCTTCGCAGAGGGAAGCATAGATTGCTATATTTGTGCTAGAGCTTTTATTTTGAAAACAAGAAACAATTTTGCCAACGGTAGTAATAAAGCATATGTGTTATGTAAATTATATCCTACAAGTTGCAAGCCTCATGCATAGTATACCAATAGTGCCCGCACCTTGTCCTAATTAGCTCGGATTACCTGGATTATCATCGCAATACATATGTTTTAACCAAGTGTCACAATGGGGTACCTCTATGCCGCCTGTACAAAGGTCTAAGGAGAAAGCACGCATTGGATTTTTCGCTTTTGATTATTCTCAACTTAGACATCCATACCGGGACAACATAGACAACAGATAATGGACTCCTCTTTAATGCATAAGCATTTAGCAACAAATAATATTCTCATAAGCGATTGAGGTTTGTTGTCCAAACTGAAACTTCCACCATGAATCATGGCTTTAGTTAGCGGCCCAATGTTCTTCTCTAACAATATGCATACTCAAACCATTCAACTCATGGTAAATCGCCCTTACTTCAGACAAGACGAACATGCATAGCAACTCACATGATATTCAACAAAGAAATAGTTGATGGCGTCCCCAGAAACATGGTTATCGCACAACAAGCAACTTATAAGAAATAAGACACATAAGTACATATTCAATACCACGATAGTTTTTAAGCTATTTGTCCCATGAGCTATATATTGCAAAGATAAAGAATGGAAATTTTAAAGGTAGCACTCAAGCAATTTACTTTGGAATGGCGAAGAAATACCATGTAGTAGGTAGGTATGGTGGACACAAGTGGCATAGTGTTTGGCTCAATGATTTTGGATGCATGAGAAGTATTCCCTCTCGATACAAGGTTTAGGCTAGCAAGGTTGTTTAAAGAAAACACAAGTATGAACCGGTACAGCAAAACTCACATAAAAGACATATTGTAAGCATTATAAGACTCTATACCGTCTTCCTTGTTGTTCGACCTTTACTAGAAAATATCTAGACCTTAGAGAGACCAATTATGCAAACCAAATTTTAGCAAGCTCTATGTATTTCTTCATTAATAGGTGCAAAGTATATGATGCAAGAGCTTAAACATGAGCACAACAATTGCCAAGTATCACATTATTCAAGATATTATACCAATTACCACATGTAGCATTTTCCGTTTCCAACCATATAACAATTTAACGAAGCAGTTCAACCTTCGCCATGAATATTATGAGTAAAGCCTAAGGACATATGTGTCCATATGCAACAGCGGAGCGTGTCTCTCTCCCACACAATGAATGCTAGGATCCAACTTTATTCAAACAAAACGAAAACAAAAACATAAAGACGCTCCAAGTAAAGCATATAAGATGTGATGGAATAAAAATATAGTTTCACTAGAGGAACCTGATAATGTTGTCGATGAAGAAGGGGATGCCTTGGGCATCCCCAAGCTTAGACGCTTGAGTCTTCTTGAAATTTGCAGGGGTGAACTACCGGGGCATCCCCAAGCTTAGAGCTTTCACTCTCCTTGATCATATTGTATCATCCTCCTCTCTTGACCCTTGAAAACTTCCTCCACACCAAACTCGAAACAAACTCATTAGAGGGTTAGTGCATAACCAAAAATTTCACATGTTCAGAGGTGACAAAATCATTCTTAACACTTCTGTACATTGCACAAAGCTACTGAAAGTTAATGAAACAAAGAAATCCATCTAACATAGCAAAACAGGCAATGCGAAATAAAAGGCAGAATCTGTCAAAACAGAACATTCCGTAAAGACGTATTTTTCTGAAGCACCAGACTTGCTCAAATGAGAAAACTCAAAACTAATGAAAGTTGCGTACATATCTGAGGATCACGCACGTAAATTGGCATAATTTTTTGAGTTACCTACAGAGACTACTGTACAAATTCGTGACAGTAAGAAATCTGTTTCTGCGCAGTAATCCAAATCTAGTATCAACTTTATCATTAAAGACTTTACTTGGCACAACAATGCAATAAAACTAAGATAAGGAGAGGTTGCTACAGTAGTAACAACTTCCAAGACTCAAATATAAAATAAAAAGTACTGTAGTAAAATGATGGGTTGTCTCCCATAAGCGCTTTTTTTAACGCCTTTCAGCTAGGCGCAGAAAGTGTATATCAAGTGTTATCAAGAGATGAAGCATTGGATGCTCCATTATATATAGTGGTATTAAGAGCTTTGTCAATTTTAGGCCTATAATAATTTTTTGGTTTAGGCACCTTAGAGACATACATGAACTTTTGCTCCTTACCCACATAAGCTTTCTCCCTATAATTAAGAGAAGAAAATGTTGAACCCAAAATTCCCATAGCTTCTTCAAGTTTACTAATCCTATGGGTTTGATTATCATGAGTAGCACAGGTTTCTAAGACAGAAATTCTCTCATTAATTCCTCTTAGAGATTCATCAAGTTTATCAGTGCTATTAAATAGTATTCCCAATTTAGTCTCAATGCTCGGAAGATTTTGCTCTATGATCTCCATCTTTTTCATGACATCTTCAAGAGAGATTTCAATTTTAACTTCATTAACAGGTGGTTTTCCAAATAGACTCTCAATAATGCAACTAGCTTCTAAAGCAGGAGTGCCTAGGAAATTACCTCCCGCGAGACAATCAAGAACATACCTATTCCAACTAGAGATGCCAACATAAAAATTTCTGAGTAGGATAGTGGTGGAGTGTTTCTTAGTGCACCTATTATGGGCATCACTAATTCTGTACCAAGCATCTTTGAAACATTCTCCCCCTTGTTGCTTAAACGAACGAACTTCAACTTTAGGATTACTCATTTAGCAGTAGTAAATAAAGTAAACTAGATAAAGTTAATGCAAGTAACTAATTTTTTTGTGTTTTTAATAGAGAATGCAAACAAGATAGTAAGTAAAGTAAAACTAGCAACTAATTTTTTTGTGTTTTGTTTTAGTGCAGCAAACAAAGTAGTAAATAAAAGTAAAGCAAGAAAAAAACAAAGTAAAGAGATTGGAGGTGGAGACTCCCCTTGCAGCGTGTCTTGATCTCCCCGGCAACGGCGCCAGAAAAAGAGCTGCTGACGTGGGAGTTGACGTGGGATCAACGTCGCCAGAAAGTAGCTTCCTTGTGACGGTATAGCACTCGTCCGTTGGGAACCCCAAGAGGAAGGTATGATGAGTACAACAGCAAGTTTTCCCTCAGTAAGAAACCAAGGTTTATCGAACCAGTAGGAGTCAAGAAGCACGTTGAAGGTTGTTGGTGACGGAGTGTAGTGCGGCGCAACACCAGGGATTCCGGCGCCAACGTGGAACCTGCACAACACAATCCAAGTACTTTGCCCCAACTTAACAGCGAGGTTGTCAATCTCACAGGCTTGTTGTAACAAAGGATTAGATGTATAGTGTGGAAGATGATTGTTTGCAGAAAACAGTAAAACGAGTATTGCAGTAGATTGTATTCGATGTAAAAGAATGGACCGGGGTCCACAGCTCACTAGAGGTGTCTCTCCCATAAGAAATAGCATATTGGGTAAACAAATTACAGTTGGGCAATTGACAAATAAAGAGAGCATAACAATGCACATACATGATATGATGAGTAGTGTGAGATTTAATTGGGCATTACGACAAAGTACATAGACCGCTATCCAGCATGCATCTATGCCTAAAAAGTCCACCTTCAGGTTATCATCCGAACCCCCTCCAGTATTAAGTTGCAAACAACAGACAAATGCATTAAGTATGGTGCGTAATGTAATCAACAAATACATCCTTAGATATAGAATTGATGTTTTATCCCTAGTGGCAACAGCACATCCACAACCTTAGAGGTTGCTGTCACTCCCCCAGATTCAATGGAGGCATGAACCCAATATCGAGCATAAATACTCCCTCTTGGAGTTACAAGCAATGACTTGGCCAGAGCCTCTACTAGCAACGGAGAGCATGCAAGATCATAAACAACACATAGATAGATTGATAATCAACATAGCATAGTATTCATTATTCATCGGATCCCAACAAATGCACATGTAGCATTACAGATAGATGATCTTGATCATGTTAGGCAGCTCACAAGATCTAACAATGATAGCACAATGAGGAGAAGACAACCATCTAGCTACTGCTATGGACCCATAGTCCAGGGGTGAACTACTCACACATCAATCCGGAGGCGACCATGGCGGTGTAGAGTCCTCCGGGAGATGATTCCCCTCTCCGGCAGGGTGCCGGAGGCGATCTCCTGAATCCCCCGAGATGGGATTTGTCAACACCCGGATTTTTAAGTCCAGATGCCTATTATGCCATTCATCGCAATCCCAGGAATATTGTTTTTGCGAGACATAATAGATTAATATCACAACACATCATTCATTACAACGCATAATTGTCTTACAGCAAGGGATCACATGATCCTGTCTCATTACAATACTAGTTGATCTATTGATCCATTACAAAACACATAGCGGAAGCGAAGTAGCGTAGTAGTAGTCCATCTATTCCACAGGCAACTGTTGACGTCAGGAGTGATCCTAGTTGTCGTAGACGTCCTGCTGTCCTTCTTCCGGGTTCCGGTACTCTTCTTCATAGTCTGGCCATTTGAATAGCCAGGGACACAGCCGTGAGTACTTTAAAGTACTCGCAAACTAATACTAATGTAAGTAGTATCAACTATAATAAGGGGGTTCTAAGCTCTAGTTTTATTTGCATAAAGCCAGTTTTATTTCATAAGCACTTTAGTAAACAAAACCTCTTCATTTGCCTAACTTACTCAAGTGGGAACATTAGTGTCATTCCCACAACTCTGTTGTGATTCAAGTCAAGTCACCTTTCAATTCAAATCACAAGTCACCATTCATATTTTTAGAAAAATTCTGATGACGGAACAGTATGGCCTTTCCAACTGTCCATAACCGCGGACGCGGCTATTCGAATAGGTTTAACTCTGCAGAGGTTGTACACTTGTGCCACAACAATTGCAATAGTTCGTCAGGGGTAACTGGCCCTGATTTATCGTACGCAGTACGCGAACTACCAATCCTAACCTTTCATTTACATACTCTAGTATAGGCACCTCTCCCCATGAGCTTGGCCTCCCAGTGAAGACAGACAGTCAGCCTGGGAACTGCACAGGGCTTGGGCCGGACATTCACCTCATTTCACGTCATTTCACATCATTCCTTTTGTTGTAGAGGCAGCCTCCGGCATAACCCCGATGACGCTTGTTTTAGAGGGAACCCATACTAAGACACATAAATTTCCAGCTAAGCCTTACCCAGATTCAGGTATTGTGGGGGTACTTGTAAAATTGGAATGGTATCGCATCCGAACCCAACCATCAGTTTTGTAAAATTCACCAAGTCCTTCACAAGTCATATTCACCTTCAAAATCTTTCAATAGAATGACTCATCATTCCAAGGTTTTCAAAGTCATTTCATTTCATAGTTCCCAACTAGAGTAGTCACTTTTAGGGTTTAGCACTAGCATCTAAGTATGAGGGGTGCTAAGTAATTTGCTTTGCTTCTACGCTAACCTTGATACTCTTGTACTAATCCAAGACTAATCAAGTGAATCATAAATCAAAAAGTACTTTGATAAAACAAAAGTAAATAAAGCTGGTAAAGTAAAACTGGGAAATAGGATCATAAGCATAAAGTAAATGGGGTAATGCCTTGCTCATGGTGAGCTTTGCACTTTGCAAGAGTATTATCTTGCAAGAATATTAGCTTGCCTTGGTTGAGGAAATGATCAAAGTGATCTTCTTCTCCTTCTTCTTGGTAGAATACCTCCTCCTCTTGATAGTCTCCGGTACTAGCGTCTAAAATCGAATACGAGGTATACAATCACCACACTAATCTTAAATACTACACTAAGCACAACATAAATCACACAAGCTAGGCTAGCATCACATACTACTCTTAAGTTGGTGGATTGGTTTTCTTAATTAAGAAACAATAATTTCCTCTCATACTAAATTTAGGTGTTTCTTCTCCTTCTTTAGAGAAATAGATTCCTCTCATTAACTTATTAAGATTTAATTTATCTCATGAAAAAGGATATGACCTAGGTTGACCAAAGTCAACCTCTTCCTACTTATCATTTAAGAAAATGATTTAAATGAGGTGGGGCACCTCATACTCTTTAATCCTAACATGGTGATGATTTAATATCATCAAACAAATCATATGAGAACTAAATGACCATAGTCCCTATCTCATAATGAAATGTTTGTGACAAGATTTAAGTGAGAGAAAATCTCCCATAAGATTTATAAATAGTTTTGGACAATATCTTTGACTAGAAATAGCCAAATAGTCCTCTAATTAAACTAGGCCATGATCATCCAAAGTAAGCATGGCATATTTTCGCAGAAACAATTAGTGCAAGTGAAATGTGGTTTATAGGAGTTGGAATCAACTCAAAAGCATTTATGGTTGATTTTTAATAATTTTTGGAAGTCACAAAAGTCCCTGCTTTGATTATTTTTCTACTTTAATTCTACTCAGGATCTAGGGTTCAAACCAGTGCCATTGCATAGATAAAACTCTAAGCTTTCCATCAATACAAAATTTGTAAAATTTGGCTCAGTGGATTTGGAGATATTTGATTTTTAAACAAGCATCTGTAAGGAAATTTACTGAAAAGATTTGAATTAAAATCAAACGCTGGGCCTAGGCGGGAAAGGGTTTGGGCCAGCGTGAGAGGAAAAGGTCTGGGCCAGCCCAACTACGCGCAGATGCGCCGTGGGCTGTCTGACAGTGCGGGCCCCAGCTGTCAGCCTGTTTTAAACGACGAACCGGTAAGGAGCGAGGATGGCCGTAGGATTAAAGACGATCGGACAGCTATCGTTCATCCTCGTCGGCGACGAGCTCCGGCGAGGTCCGAACCCTACTGGCGGCCATGGGGGTCTAGAGAGGGGTCTTACCGTGGTCCAACGGGGTCAGCGAGGCGGGCGATCGACGGTGGAGACGACGGCGAGGCAGACGGTGGTCGCATCAGCTCTTGAGGTGGACGAATTCAACGGCTCCGTATTCCGCATCTCCGGCGAGCTCTGGTGGTGAAATTGGGGCGGCGTGGTGGCTAATGTGAAGGGGGTGAGGTTCCAGGAGAGCAAGAAAAGGTAGGGTAGTGAGGTGGGGTGGAGATTTGAGGCCGGGGCGCCCTCCATTTATAGCTGGCGGTCGAGGCCGAGGGTGCGGGGCAGGTCGACCATGGACACGACGCTACGGTGGCTGAAGGGGTAGGGCGACGTCAGGGAGGTGTTGGCGACGTCGAGGCGGTCACGACGCGCGTCATGGCGAGGACAGGGGTGGACGAGAGCAGGTGGGCGGTCATCGTGTACTGGCGGACAGTGGCGGCGGACATCGACCGTGTCGTCGTCTACAGGGCGCGGGAGAGCCAGTGAGCGTGTCTGGGAGGTAGGTGGTGACATGGTGGTGGCGTAGGAGAGAGGGAGAGGGCGAGGCGTGGTCAGCGTTGACGGGAACGGGCGACGGTCTGGCGCGCTCTGGGACGTCACCATGCGCGTCCCGGCGTGTTCTGGGTGTCCTGGGCGCGGTGCGTTCCGGCCAATGCCAGCGTCTCCTGTGCCCAGGGCGTGCACGATCGTGTTCAGTGGAGTGAGGGTGAACTGAAGGACATGCTTAGGTCGGCCAGAAGTGAGAGGAAAAGAAATGAGCATGGTGAGTACATGAGGTCACGGCATGATGATCATTGGGCCAAATTGGTACCTGGCACAATGGTGGAGAGGTCTTGGCTTGGTCCAGGGGATTGAGGAGAGTGTGTGTGCTGACTTTTGCATGGTGGTTCAGGCTAAAACCCAGCAGATAATTGCATGTATTGAGTTGGCAAAAAGTTGCACACAAGGTGTTTGTGTTAATGGCCGAAAGAACTTTACTTTGGAATTTTTGAGTGAATTTTGGTGGGTTTGAATCATATATTATTTGCAGTAGAATGGTGGTGGTGGTGGTCAAATTGGAAGTGATTTGCAAAAATCCAAATTGCATATGATCTTACATATGCTTCAATGTCTCTACTTTGCTTGATCACCATTTGAATTTGAGAGAGAATTCGCAGGGGTTGTTTTGGGCAAAGTTGTTCACCTTAATGTTGTCTTGGATGAGATGCAAAGAGTTGACAAAGTTTAGTTTGAAAAACTTCCAAACCAGGGGCTCAAAGATGGCATGATGATGAAAAAGTCACAAGTGACCATTAGTGTATGTGAGTTGGAAAATCCTTTTATTTTCATTTTGATTTGGTTTTTCTTGATTCTACTGATGTGGTTGAGTGTTGAAATGGTATAAGAAAGTAATCCAAGCAATGAAACCAAGTTTGGTGGCCTTTTGCTCAAATTTGCATTTTTGGCCATTTCTTCTCATATGCCTCTATGGAATTTTTGAAAATTTCTTTATTTTGTTTTGTTTCAACTTGGATTGGCTTTGTTGAGTACTAGTTAGGGTTTCTTAATATTTTCAAACCATCTAGCAAAGGTAGATCATGTCCTAGACCTAATTTTCAAATATAGCCTTAGGCTCATATGTGTATTTCTATTTTTATTTCCTTTTCTTTTGATTTGATCAAAGGGCATGGTGTGGGGTTCATTTAGGGTTAGATGAGGTTTAGTGTTGGTTTCAAACCATTTGGGCAAGGTAGAGGTGCTTAGGTCAAGTTTTGGTAATATGGCTATGTGCCACATATACCTATATGCATATGTTTATTTTATTTTTGCTTCTCCCTTGATTTGGTTTGTAGGCACTAGGTTAGGTTTGTTGATGTTTTCAAAACATCTAGACAAGGTAGAAAAGCCTAGGTAAAAGTCTTACCAAAAAATAGTATAGGCACATAGGCCCTTTTCTTTTTAATTTGATTTTTTTCTTATTGGGTTTTATTTTGAAGGGTAAAGTGTAAGAGTAGGGTTTTGGGTTTTAGATCATCTCAAACTATTTCAACAATCAAACATGGCAATTACACAACCAATAAGCAGATCACTATGCATCAAACTAAATTTAATAAAAGTTTTTGTTGGTTCCAAAATTTGGAAATAGGGAAATTCATTTTCTTCTTTGTTTGAAATTTTGGGATGTTACAAACCCTTCCCCCTTAAAGAAATCTCGTCCCGAGATTTTAAGAAAAGTTAGGTTCCTAAGAGAGATTGAGCACTTGATTAACAGGAAAACATACTTGGCATGGCCTGAGGTGCTTCCTGGGCTTCTGTGGCAGTCATGTTGTAGAGGCGGCCGTTGTTGTTGGGGTGGTTGTTGGTGTTGTTGCCTCCGGGCTTCGGGGGTCCTCCGTTGTTGTTGGTGTAGTTGGGGCGATAATTCTGAGTGGTTGGCTTGTTGTATCTTGGGGTGAATCCTCCAGAGGAGTTGTTGCGGTACTTCTGGGCTTTGTTGGGCCCATTCTGGTTCATCATTCTTCTCTTGCGGTTCTCGTTGGCTTGATGCAGCTTCCCTTCCATCTGAATGGCTGAGTCTACTAGGGCTTCGAGGTCAGCGAACGGAATGTTCACTAACACAGTTTGCATCTCGTCATGCAGTCCGTTCAGAAATCTTTCCTTTCTCTTCGCGTTGGTGTCGGTCTCATCCGGGGCGTACCTCGACAGAGTAAGAAACCTGTCGCGGTATTCCACCACGGACATCCTTCCTTGCTTGAGTTCCCGGAACTCGTCTCTCATTTTCTTGATCAGTCCTTGGGGCACATGGTACTTGCTGAATTTCAGCTTGAAGTCTTCCCATGTCATCATCTGTCCCGCATTCATTGCACGGGCACTTGTCCACCAGGCTCGTGCAGGTCCTGACAGGTAGTGGGTGGCGAACAGTACTTTCTCTGCGGCTTCTACTCCCGCAACTTCTAGGTTGTTCTCCATTGTCTGGAGCCAGTCATCAGTATCTAGGGGCTCTTCAGTCTTGTTGAACATGGGTGGGTTGGTGTTCTGAAAGTTCTTCAACTTTGACCCCGGGTGGTCGTGGTTTCCATGGCCGTTGTTGTTCTGAGCAAGCTGCTGCAGTGCAGCAATGTTGGCTTGGCGTTCAACTCTCTCGGCTTCCCGGTCAGCCATCATCATCTGTAGCATCTGCATCATGGCGTCTTGGGTGGCGTTGCGGGTTGGTGGGGCCATCTAAATCATTGAGGTAGATGATAAGATAAGAGGGAAATTTCTAGGGTTTGTTTGGTTTAAAGTTGTTTTTAAAAAAAGTTCATAACTTGAAAATTTGAGTAGTGTTGCGGAGGTAAAAACCAACAACACTTTTTCATTCATACCAAGCATCATACATTACAAAGCTAACACACCGTTGGTTTGAAGAACCATTCATTCGTTCTACGATACAAGGGGATCCTGATACAACTCACACCTACTTAAGTGCTGGGGTGATACTACTATTCAGGGTGGATTCTTCGTCTTCACGGGTGATGTGCTTGGCGAGAGGCGAGGGCGTTGTCCAAATCCCTGCGGGTTTTGTACAGCCTGAAGTCCTAGTGTGCTACATAGTGGTTCATCTCCGTGTGTGGTGGCATGGTCATCGATCTTCCCATGGAGTCATGTCTTGGGTAGTAGATGAAGCGAGTGTTCTTGATCTTGTTCTCATTTTGTCCACACAGACGGGAAATTGCTTCTTGCATAGCTCTGACTAGTCCTTCCTTCCAAGTGTTTCCCGTTACAGAAAACCAGATGGTTTCCCATACCGGGGCTCCAAGCTTTCTTCGTAGATCAGTTGAAACTTCCCACCGAGGGGGTTCTCCGGAGTGGTTGTTGAGGGTTATTCCGAAGAACTCGGGATACGGGTGTCCTAGATATTCCACTAGTTGCTTCAAATCCTTTTCGAACCTCAGTGCTCCTCCGTGACCAAGCTGATAGCACTCCCATTTGTATTCCATCTATGAACAAAGAGGAGGAGTAAATTAGAGAAGTATTCCAGTGTGCAACATTTTAGATATTGCTATAAAGAAAAAGTAGAGCATGAATTTCTTATTTTTAAAAAGATCTCAAGGATAAGAGTGAGAATAAGTTTTTTTCACAAATATTCACTTCTTTGGTTTTGAAACTAAATTTTACAGACGTCCATTCTAACTAGGGTCTCCTAAGGTCAAACAATGGCTCTGATACCAACTTGTCAACACCCGGATTTTTAAGTCCAGATGCCTATTATGCCATTCATCGTAATCCCAGGAATATTGTTTTTGCGAGACATAATAGATTAATATTACAACACATCATTCATTACAATGCATAATTGTCTTACAGCAAGGGATCACATGATCCAGTCTCATTACAATACTAGTTGATCTATTGATCCATTACAAAACACATAGCGGAAGCGAAGTAGCGTAGTAGTAGTCCATCTATTCCACAGGCAACTGTTGACGTCAGGAGTGATCCTAGTTGTCGTAGACGTCCTGCTGTCCTTCTTCCGGGTTCCGGTACTCTTCTTCATAGTCTGGCCATTTGAATAGCCAGGGACACAGCCGTGAGTACTTTAAAGTACTCGCAAACTAATACTAATGTAAGTAGTATCAACTATAATAAGGGGGTTCTAAGCTCTAGTTTCATTTGCATAAAGCCAGTTTTATTTCATAAGCACTTTAGTAAACAAAACCTCTTCATTTGCCTAACTTACTCAAGTGGGAACATTAGTGTCATTCCCACAACTCTGTTGTGATTCAAGTCAAGTCACCTTTCAATTCAAATCACAAGTCACCATTCATATTTTTAGAAAAATTCTGATGATGGAATAGTATGGCCTTTCCAACTGTCCATAACCGCGGACGCGGCTATTCGAATAGGTTTAACTCTGCAGAGGTTGTACACTTGTGCCACAACAATTGCAATAGTTCGTCAGGGGTAACTGGCCCTGATTTATCGTACGCAGTACGCGAACTACCAATCCTAACCTTTCATTTACATACTCTAGTATAGGCACCTCTCCCCATGAGCTTGGCCTCCCAGTGAAGACAAACAGTCAGCCTGGGAACTGCACAGGGCTTGGGCCGGACATTCACCTCATTTCACGTCATTTCACATCATTCCTTTTGTTGTAGAGGCAGCCTCCGGCATAACCCCGATGACGCTTGTTTTAGAGGGAACCCATACTAAGACACATAAATTTCCAGCTAAGCCTTACCCAGATTCAGGTATTGTGGGGGTACTTGTAAAATTGGAATGGTATCGCATCCGAACCCAACCATCAGTTTTGTAAAATTCACCAAGTCCTTCACAAGTCATATTCACCTTCAAAATCTTTCAATAGAATGACTCATCATTCCAAGGTTTTCAAAGTCATTTCATTTCACAGTTCCCAACTAGAGTAGTCACTTTTAGGGTTTAGCACTAGCATCTAAGTATGAGGGGTGCTAAGTAATTTGCTTTGCTTCTAGGCTAACCTTGATACTCTTGTACTAATCCAAGACTAATCAAGTGAATCATAAATCAAAAAGTACTTTGATAAAACAAAAGTAAATAAAGCTGGTAAAGTAAAACTGGGAAATAGGATCATAAGCATAAACTAAATGGGGTAATGCCTTGCTCATGGTGAGCTTTGCACTTTGCAAGAGTATTATCTTGCAAGAATATTAGCTTGCCTTGGTTGAGGAAATGATCAAAGTGATCTTCTTCTCCTTCTTCTTGGTAGAATACATCCTCCTCCTGATAGTCTCCGGTACTAGCGTCTAAAATCGAATACGAGGTATACAATCACCACACTAATCTTAAATACTACACTAAGCACAACATAAATCACACAAGCTAGGCTAGCATCACATACTACTCTTAAGTTGGTGGATTGGTTTTCTTAATTAAGAAACAATAATTTCCTCTGATACTAAATTTAGGTGTTTCTTCTCCTTCTTTAGAGAAATAGATTCCTCTCATTAACTTATTAAGATTTAATTTCTCTCATGAAAAAGTATATGACCTAGGTTGACCAAAGTCAACCTCTTCCTACTTATCATTTAAGAAAATGATTTAAATGAGGTGGGGCACCTCATACTCTTTAATCCTAACATGGTGATGATTTAATATCATCAAACAAATCATATGAGAACTAAATGACCATAGTCCCTATCTCATAATGAAATGTTTGTGACAAGATTTAAGTGAGAGAAAATCTCCCATAAGATTTATAAATAGTTTTGGACAATATCTTTGACTAGAAATAGCCAAATAGTCCTCTAATTAAACTAGGCCATGATCATCCAAAGTAAGCATGGCATATTTTCGCAGAAACAATTAGTGCAAGTGAAATGTGGTTTATAGGAGTTGGAATCAACTCAAAAGCATTTATGGTTGATTTTTAATAATTTTTGGAAGTCACAAAAGTCCCTGCTTTGATTATTTTTCTACTTTAATTCTACTCAGGATCTAGGGTTCAAACCAGTGCCATTGCATAGATAAAACTCTAAGCTTTCCATCAATACAAAATTTGTAAAATTTGGCTCAGTGGATTTGGAGATATTTGATTTTTAAACAAGCATCTGTAAGGAAATTTACTGAAAAGATTTGAATTAAAATCAAACGCTGGGCCTAGGCGGGAAAGGGTTTGGGCCAGCGTGAGAGGAAAAGGTCTGGGCCAGCCCAACTACGCGCAGATGCGCCGTGGGCTGTCTGACAGTGCGGGCCCCAGCTGTCAGCCTGTTTTAAATGATGAACCGGTAAGGAGCGAGGATGGCCGTAGGATTAAAGACGATCGGACGGCTATCGTTCATCCTCGTCGGCGATGAGCTCCGGCGAGGTCCGAACCCTACTGGCGGCCATGGGGGTCTAGAGAGGGGTCTTACCGTGGTCCAACGGGGTCAGCGAGGCGGGCGATCGACGGTGGAGACGACGGCGAGGCAGACGGTGGTCGCATCAGCTCTTGAGGTGGACGAATTCGACGGCTCCGTCTTTCGCTTCTCCGGCGAGCTCTGGTGGTGAAATTGGGGCGGCGTGGTGGCTAATGTGAAGCGGGTGAGGTTCGAGGAGAGCAATAAAAGGTAGGGTAGTGAGGTGGGGTGGAGATTTGAGGCCGGGGCGCCCTCCTTTTATAGCTATCGGTCGAGGCCGAGGGTGCGGGGCAGGTCGACCATGGACACGACGCTACGGTGGCTGAAGGGGTAGGGCGACGTCAGGGAGGTGTTGGCGACGTCGAGGCGGTCACGACGCGCGTCATGGCGAGGACAGGGGTGGACGAGAGCAGGTGGGCGGTCATCGTGTACTGGCGGACAGTGGCGGCGGACGTCGACCGTGTCGTCGTCTACAGGGCGCGGGAGAGCCAGTGAGCGTGTCTGGGAGGTAGGTGGTGACATGGTGGTGGCGTAGGAGAGAGGGAGAGGGCGAGGCGTGGTCAGCGTTGACGGGAACGGGCGACGGTCTGGCGCGCTCTGGGACGTCACCATGCGCGTCCCGGCGTGTTCTGGGTGTCCTGGGTGCGGTGCGTTCCGGCCAGTGCCAGCGTCTCCTGTGCCCAGGGCATGCACGATCGTGTTCAGTGGAGTGAGGGTGAACTGAAGGACATGCTTAGGTCGGCCAGAAGTGAGAGGAAAAGAAATGAGCATGGTGAGTACATGAGGTCACGGCATGATGATCATTGGGTCAAATTGGTACCTGGCACAGTGGTGGAGAGGTCTTGGCTTGGTCCAGGGGATTGAGGAGAGTGTGTGTGCTGACTTTTGCATGGTGGTTCAGGCTAAAACCCAGCAGATAATTGCATGTATTGAGTTGGCAAAAAGTTGCACACAAGGTGTTTGTGTTAATGGCCGAAAGAACTTTACTTTGGAATTTTTGAGTGAATTTTGGTGGGTTTGAATCATATATTATTTGCAGTAGAATGGTGGTGGTGGTGGTCAAATTGGAAGTGATTTGCAAAAATCCAAATTGCATATGATCTTACATATGCTTCAATGTCTCTACTTTGCTTGATCACCATTTGAATTTGAGAGAGAATTCGCAGGGGTTGTTTTGGGCAAAGTTGTTCACCTTAATGTTGTCTTGGATGAGATGCAAAGAGTTGACAAAGTTTAGTTTGAAAAACTTCCAAACCAGGGGCTCAAAGATGGCATGATGATGAAAAAGTCACAAGTGACCATTAGTGTATGTGAGTTGGAAAATCCTTTTATTTTCATTTTGATTTGGTTTTTCTTGATTCTACTGATGTGGTTGAGTGTTGAAATGGTATAAGAAAGTAATCCAAGCAATGAAACCAAGTTTGGTGGCCTTTTGCTCAAATTTGCATTTTTGGCCATTTCTTCTCATATGCCTCTATGGAATTTTTGAAAATTTCTTTATTTTGTTTTGTTTCAACTTGGATTGGCTTTGTTGAGTACTAGTTAGGGTTTCTTAATATTTTCAAACCATCTAGCAAAGGTAGATCATGTCCTAGACCTAATTTTCAAATATAGCCTTAGGCTCATATGTGTATTTCTATTTTTATTTCCTTTTCTTTTGATTTGATCAAAGGGCATGGTGTGGGGCTCATTTAGGGTTAGATGAGGTTTAGTGTTGGTTTCAAACCATTTGGGCAAGGTAGAGGTGCTTAGGTCAAGTTTTGGTAATATGGCTATGTGCCACATATACCTATATGCATATGTTTATTTTATTTTTGCTTCTCCCTTGATTTGGTTTGTAGGCACTAGGTTAGGTTTGTTGATGTTTTCAAAACATCTAGACAAGGTAGAAAAGCCTAGGTAAAAGTCTTACCAAAAATAGTATAGGCACATAGGCCCTTTTCTTTTTAATTTGATTTTTTTCTTATTGGGTTTATTTTGAAGGGTAAAGTGTAAGAGTAGGGTTTTGGGTTTTAGATCATCTCAAACTATTTCAACAATCAAACATGGCAATTACACAACCAATAAGCAGATCACTATGCATCAAACTAAATTTAATAAAAGTTTTTGTTGGTTCCAAAATTTGGAAATAGGGAAATTCATTTTCTTCTTTGTTTGAAATTTTGGGATGTTACAGGATTGGCGGCGGCGGTGTCTCTGGAAGGTTTTCCGTATCGTGGCTCTCGGTACTGGGGCTATTATCGACGAAGGCTTAAGTAGGCGGAAGGGTAGGTCAAGGGGCGTCACGAGGGGCCCAGACGCCAGGGCCGCGCGGCCAGGGTCCAGGCCGCGCCGCCCTGTTGTCTGGCCACCTCGTGGCCCCACTTCGTTTCTCCCTCGGTCTTCTGGAAGCTTCGTGGAAAAATAGGACCCTGGGCGTTGATTTCGTCCAATTCCGAGAATATTTCCTTACTAGGATTTCTGAAACCAAAAACAGCAGAAAACAGCAACTGGCTCTTCGGCATCTCGTTAATAGGTTAGTACCGGAAAATGCATAATAATGACATATAATGTGTATAAAACATGTGAGTATCATCATAAAAGTAGCATGGAACATAAGAAATTATAGATACGTTTGAGACGTATCAGGGAGGTATACCGGCATCACTCATTCATTGCATATTATAGTTGCTGGATACTTGTACATACTTGTTTAGTTTCTTTAAGTGGTTTTCTAATAAGAGGGAGATGATATTTGGGGAAGTGCTGCCTGAAAACAGATTCTGGACTGATACCAAACAAATTCTCAAAAACAGCCAGAACATTATTTTGCAAAGCCAATTTTTATGCATGTTACCCAGGTTATTATCTAACTTTCATTAGTTGAACACTTTCCGAGTTGAGCAGTGGAAGAATTTCTTAAAAATCGATTACTTTACTGCTGTTAAGTTTGACGAATTTCTGCTGTTTTGTGTTTATGCGACTCTTTTAGTTTTCATTTTCTTGTTTTTCTTTGTTTCTTTCCTAAAACACAAAAAGACCAAAAATATTTCTGTTGTTTCTCTTTACCATTTGTTTATTTTGGTTTCTTGCTTCTATTTTGCTTTATTTGCTATCGTTGGTTTGCTATAAGAAAATCCAAAAAGATTTTGCTTTGTTTGCTTGTTTCCTTTTGTTCTTGTTTCCAATTCGAAAAAACCAAAAATATTTGCTGTTCTTCTTTGGTTTTGTAAAGTTTATTATGGAGTTCAGCGGTCTTCAGTGGCTGGAGCTTGATTTTTATTCCATATTATTCAAGCTACACAAGTGAAAGGCAATAATGACGATCTACGACAACTCGACTGTGGTGAGAGGATGGTATGAACTCTATTTGTTTTCATTTTTGTACATATACTCATCCATGTGAGCATGCTTAGTTGGTTCATGTGAGGTATATGTCATTTAAGAAAGTCTAGTAGTTCATGATCTCTCACGTTTAGCTCCAATTTATTAATATGAGTAGCATGTCATAGATATTTGCTTGCATTGTTTTATTCATAAATAGGTATGACATTGTGGTATCCTCCTCTAAATAATTTACTTGAATCGACTTGGCACATGCTCACGCATGCATATGACTTAACAAAAGTCAATTAAGCCTCGATGATTTACTTCGCCTCAGAGTTCTTGTATCACTTTTATGTCTACGTTAATTTATTTTGCCGCAAGCATGATTATGACAGTTACTCCTCTCTTGATTGTCGCTCCCCAGTCTATTGCTAGCCTTCACTTGTAATGAGCGGGAACGCTGCTCGTGCTTCCAAACCCCTGAAAACCAAGTTATTCCAGAGTGTCCACCATAAATACCTATGCATGGCATTTCAAACCACTCCAAGTAAATTCTCATGCGCTACCTTTAAACCTTCAAAATGCTTCTCAATTTGTGTCGTTGTTTTATAGCTCATGACGAAGTCGGTGGTGTTTATCTTTCAACCTTGTCATTTACTTTTGATAGACTTTCATAATGGACTAGTGGCACATCCGCTTATTCAATAATTTTGCAAAAAGAGCTGGCAACGGGGTTTCCAGCCCCAATTAATTAACTTTCATTAATAATTCTCTTCACATGTTTTGCCCTGATTCATCAGTAAGCAACTTAATTTTGCAAATAGACACTCCTCCATGGTATGAGAATGTTGGAAGGCACCCTAGGATTCAGTTAGCCATGGCTTGTGTAAGCAAGGGTTGGGGGGAGTGTCACCCATAATAAAACTAAAGTGTGTGTGTAAACAAAAGAGAAGAGGGATGATTTACCTTGATGGTAAAGATAACGTCCTTCATGGGAGCCGCTCTTGAAAGTCTGGTTGACGAGGTAGTTGGAGTGCCCATTACCATTCGTTGACAACAACAAACACCCCTCAAAATAATTTTACTCCTGATTTAAAAATGAAAAGCTCTAGCGCATGTTAATCCCTGCTTCCCTCTGCGAAGGGTCAATCTTTTACTTTTATGTTGAGTCGCCATCCTTTCTTTGAGCATTTTCTTGAGAGCACAACTTTCGTTCTTATTATAATATGCTTGTCCCAAAATGTGATTAACTGTGGTATAACTTTGATGCTTTTATCTTTGATAATCTCTACTTCTAGTCTTTCCATGAACCTCAAAGGTGCCCGAGCATTTATGTTTTGCTGTACAAATACGGGCAAGCGAGATACCACCTTATCATATCCTTTTATGAACATTGCAATCTTGCTGATAGACATGATTCATGATGCTTATTATTAATTTGTTGGTACCTTTTCCATGATTGACATAGCTATTAGATGATTTTATTTGCATGTATCTTATTATGAATTGCTTAAGTACTTGTCCATATCATGAGAATATTCACATCATATGAGAAAATGTGTTCGTGAAAGTTCTTTTATCGCACTCAGTTGTTAACTGAATTGCTTGAGGACAAGCAATAAGCTAAGCTTAGGGGGAGTTGATACGTCCAAAACGTATCTACTTTCCCGGACACTTTTGCTATTGTTTTGCCTCTAATTTGTGTATTTTGGATGCAACTAACGCGGACTAACGCTGTTTTCAGCAGAATTGCCCTGGTGTCTCGTTTTTGTGCAGAAACTCAACTTTCAGGAAAATCCCCGGGGTTTATTCCAATGGGCCTATTTTCATAGAAGAGGGACGGAGCCAGAAGACCAGAAGGAGGGGGGCCACGAGGCGGCCACCCCACCAGGCGGCGCGGTAGGCCCCTGGGCCGCGCCGGCCTGTGGTGGCGGCGCCTCGGGCAGCCCCAGGTGCCCCCTCTGGACTACTTAAGGTCTTCGACCTAAAAACGCACGAGGGTTAGACGAAATCGCCAGAAGCCATCCAGAACACCGCCGCCATCGCGAAACTCCGTCTCGGGACGAGAAACTCCGTTCTGGCACTCCACCGGGACGGGGAATTGGAGGAGATCATCGCCATCATCACCACCGACGCCTCTCCATCGACCAGCCATGTTTCCCCCATCCATGTGTGAGTAATTCCCCCGCTGTAGGCTGAAGGGGATGGTAGGGATTGGATGAGATTGGTCATGTAATAGCATAAGATTGTTAGGGCATAGTGCCTAGTGTCCGTAATTGGTACTTTGATGATATTGTTGCAACTTGTTATGCTTAATGCTTGTCACTAGGGCCCGAGTGCCATGATCTCAGATCTGAACATGTTATTGTTTCATGATGATATTCATTGTTTTATGATCTTACATGCAAGTTGTATACACATGTCGCTGTCCGGAACCCGAGGCCCCAAAGTGACAGAAATTGGGACAACCGGAGGGGAAGGCGGTGATGTGAGGATCACATGTGTTCACGGAGTGTTAATGCTTTGCTCCGGTGCTCTATTAAAAGGAGTACCTTAATTTCCAGTAGATTCCCTAGAGGCCCGGCTGCCACCGGCTGGTAGGACAAAAGATGTTGTGCAAGTTTCTCATTGCGAGCACGTACGACTATATATGGGACATGCCTATGGATTGTTTAGTACTTGGATACTGTTTTATCACTATCTGTGAATGCCCTACTTTGATTGTTACATGGGTTTCTCTCATCCATGCAACGCCCGTTCATCCATCCCTGTGCCTACAGTATTTTAATCCTGCTGTTTACTATAATCACTACTACTGTCTTTGTTACACTGCTGCTGATATTTCACTACTGCTACTGCTATAAAACTATTGCTACTGATAAACTCTTGCGAGCAAGTCTGTTTCCAGGTGCAGCTGAATTGACAACTCCGCTGTTAAGGCTTACAAATATTCTTTGGCTCCCCTTGTGTCGAATCAATAAATTGGGTTTTACTTCCCGCGAAGACTGTTGCGATCCCCTATACTTGTGGGTCATCAGGGTGGAGTTCCAGGTGGACTCCACCAAGGTGGCCGGCCACCCCCCTCCAAGGAAAGGTGGGAATCCCACCTTGAGTGGGAGTCCCACCTTGGGTAGGTTTCCCTACACATGGATGGTTTTAGGTTGGGGTCTTATTCGAAGACTTGTAGACCAACTCTTGGGGGTTCCACCTATATAATGAGGAGCAAGGGGAGGGGGCCGGCCACACCAAGCCCTAGTTGGCTGCACCCCTATAGTGGTCGGCGCCCCCCCTCTCCCAAACCCTAGCCGCCCCTCCTCCACCACCTCTCCCGCATACGCTTCGCGAAGCTCCGCCGGAGATCTCCATCGACACCGCCACCACGCTGTCGTGCTGCCGGGATTCCAAGGAGGATCTACTACTTCCGCTGCCCGCTGGAACGGGGAGAAGGACGTCGTCTTCATCAACACCGAACGTGTGACCGAGTACGGAGGTGCTGCCCGATTGTGGCACCGTCAAGATCTTCTACGCGCTTTTGAAAGCGGCAAGTGATCATCTTCTGCAACAACAAGATCTAATCTCATAGGCTTTGGAAATCTTCAAGGGTTAGTCTTGTTCATCCCCTCGTTGCTACCATCTTCTAGATAGCATCTTGGCTTGGATTGCGTTCTCGCGGTAGGAATTTTTTTGTTTTCTATGCTACGAATCCCTTCAAAGGAGTGTAGTGCGGCGCAACACCAGGGATTCCGGTGCCAACGTGGAACCTGCACAACACAATCAAAATACTTTGCCCCAACTTAACAGTGAGGTTGTCAATCTCACCGGCTTGCTGTAAACAAAGGATTAAACGTATGGTGTGGAGAATGATGTTTGTTTGCAAAGAACAGCAGAGAACAATGATTGCAGTAGATTGTATTCAGATGTAAAAGAATGGACCGGGGTCGACAGTTCACTAGTGGTGTCTCTCCAATAAGAAATAGCATGTTGGGTGAACAAATTATAGTTGGGCAATTGACAAATAGAGAGAGCATAACAATGCACATACATATCATGATGACTAATATGAGATTTACTTAGGGCATTACGACAAAGAACATAGACCGCTATCCAGCATGCATCTATGCCTAAAAAGTCCACCTTCGGGTTAGCATCTGCACCCCTTCCAGTATTAAGTTGCAAACAACAGACAATTGCATTAAGTATTGTGCGTAATGTAAACAATACAAATATCCTTAGACAAAGCATTGTTGTTTTATCCCTAGTGGCAACAACACATCCATAACCTTAGAACTTTCTGTCACTATCCCAGATTCAATGGAGGCATGAACCCACTATCGAGCATAAATACTCTCTCTTGGAGTCACAAGTATCAACTTGGCCAGAGCCTCTACTATCAACGGAGAGCATGTAAGATCATAAACAACACATATATGATAGATCAATAATCAACTTGACATAGTATTCCATATTCATCGGATCCCAACAAACACAACATGTAGCATTACAAATAGATGATCCTGATCATGATAGTCAGCACACAAGATCTAAACATGATAGCACAAGAGGAGAAGACAACCATCTAGCTACTGCTATGGACCCATAGTCCAAGGATGAACTACTCACGCATCAGTCCGGAGGCGATCATGGTGATGTAGAGTCCTCCGGGTGATGATTCCCCTCTCCGGCAGGGTGCCGGAGGCGATCTCCTGAATCCCCCGAGATTGGATTGGCGGCAGCGGCACAGTAACTTTTCTCGTATCGTGGCTCTCGGTCATAGGGTTTTCGTGAAGGAGAGAATATATAGGCGAAGAGGCAGAGTCGGGGGAGTCCCGAGGGGCCCACCCCCTAGGGCGGCGCGCCCCCTCCTTGGCCGCGCCGCCAGGTGGTGTGGGGCCCCCTCGGCTCCCCTTCCTTTCCTCTTCGGACTTCTGGAAGGCTCCGTGGAAAATAAGACCCTGTGCTTTTGTTTAGTCCAATTCCGAGAATATTTCCTGTGTAGGATTTTCTGAAACCAAAAACAGCAGAAAACAGGAACTGGCGCTTCGGCATCTTGTTAATAGGTTAGTGCCGAAAAATGCATAATAATGATACAAAGTGTATATAAAACATGTGAGTATTGTCATAAAACTAGCATGGAACATAAGAAATTATAGATACGTTTGAGACGTATCAGGCGGCGGCGTGTCAGCCAACAAACCCTGGGAAGAGGGCGTAGTAGACCATATGGACCATATGGCGTTGTGGGCCCGATGGGCGCAACCGTTAGCAACTCAGCGAGGGGGTCGGGCCGCGATTCTCCCCAGCGGTGAGGACGGGAGCGCAGGGGATCCAGTCAGGGAAGGTGGCGGGTCTGCGCGCACAGGTCAGTCAGCGCTGGTGGACGGGAAGCGAAGAGAAGCCAGACGACGTCGGGGCCAGAAGAGCACGAAGCCTGCAAGTGGTGGTTCCTTATTGCAGACATATTTTTCTTTTTATTTTGGCTATTCCTCAGTTCCTACTTCGAAGGAACCTAACTACAAGATCATCAATTGTCGAGGTTGGATCGGGACTGGATAATGTTTGGCGGTTTACTGGCTTATATGGTGAACCAAAGTGGCAAGATAAACAGTTAACCTGGCAGTATCTTAGGGATTTATATGCTCAAGCTGATTTGCCATGGCTGGTTATGGGAGACCTCAACGAGATTCTTTATCAGTTTGAGAAGGAAGGAGGCAACCCAACACCCCAACACTTTATGCTGGCGTTTAAGGATGCTTTAGATGATTGTGACTTGGCAGACTTTGGTTACATTGGACATAAATTCACCTGGCACAAAAGGAAAATAAGAGAAAGGCTTGATCGGGCTCTCACCAATGAAGCTTGGAATCTGAAATTTGGGGATGCGATATTAGAGAATATGGAGTACAGCCACTCCGATCATCATCCCATTTTAATGGAATTTAATAAAGAGGATATAGAGGAAAGAAATGGACCAACTGTTCTTAGATTTGAGGCCAAATGGTTGAAAGAAGCACACTTCAGACAAGTAGTGGAGGAATCCTGGGAGCAAGCGGGTTTGGGTTCCCAACCAATATCGTTGGCGGGGAAACTAGCTTTTGTGCATGACCAATTGCATAAGTGGGACAAAACTATTCTACAAAAATCTAAGAAGGCGATTAGGAAGGCCCAACGCAACTCGGAAAAGATTTCAAGAGCGCCCTTAACGGATGAAAATATTGAGGAACAGAGAATGATAGCGAAAGAAATTAAAGATATGTTGGAAAAGGAGGAGATTCATTGGGCCCAAAGAAGTAAAATCAATTGGCTGCAGCATGGGGATAAAAAAAACTTCCTACTTTCATCATTTCGCTAATGAAAGGAAAAAAAGAAATAGGATTAAGAAATTGAAGGATGATAGTGGTGCATGGGTAGAAGGAGTGGCTGATCTGAATCCCTTGGTGTCGGACTACTTTGTAGGTTTGTTCACTTCTGAGATTGAGGAACCTGATCCGGACATTATAAATAAAGTTAACCCCAAGGTGGATGATCGTATGAATGAACAATTACTAAAACCCTTCATGGCATATGATGTCAAAAAAGCATTGTTCTCTATTGGCGATATGAAGGCTCCAGGGGCGGATGGCCTTCATGCTATTTTCTTCAAAGAAATCCTGGAACATATTGGGAGAGGTCTTAACAGCGGAGGTTTTATGTGCCATCAACAATTAAATTATCCCTGAAGGTTGGAATGATACGGTAATCATTTTAATACCCAAAGTGGACAATCCTGAATCTGTCATGCAATATAGGCCTATTAGTTTATGCAGTGTCCTTTATAAGGTGATCTCTAAAATGTTTGCTCTTTGACTAAAGTTTGTGCTTGATGAGGTTATTCCCCCGGTGCAAAGTGCTTTTGTTCTGGGAGATTAATTACAAATAATGTGCTGATTGCTTATGAATGCCTACATAAAATCAGGAACAAGAAAGCTGGTAAATGGGGGTATTGTGCTGTTAAATTGGATATGCACAAAGCCTATGACCGTGTTGAATGAAATTTTCTTGAAAGTATGATGAGACAACTGGGATTTCAGGAGGATTTTGTGAATCTTTTGATGATGTGTGTTAGGTCGGTGAAGTACAAGATCAGATTTAATAATCAAGAAACGAGCTCTTTTACCCCGTCTAGAGGGCTTCGCCAAGGGTATCCTCTGTCCCCTTATATGTTTCTTATTTGTGCAGAAGGTTTATCGAGTTTACTGGCTCATAGAGAGGAGGTTCGTGGCATGGAAGGTGTTAGGGTTAACATAAATGCTCCATCAGTGTCTCATTTACTGTTTGTTGATGACTCCCTCATCCTCATGAAGGCAAATTTGACTAATGCAACCTCATTGAGACAAGTACTTGATCAATATTGCGCAAGTTTGGGACAGATTGTTAGCCAGGCGAAATGCAGCGTGTTCTTTAGTCCTAATGTGGATACTTGAATAAAGGCTGAAGTTTGTACTGAATTGAATATTATGACAGAGGCATTATCAGACAAATACTTGGGTCTGCCAGCTATGGTAGGGGTAGACATGAGTGAGAGCTTCATGTATCTGCTTGAGATGATTATTAAAATGTTAGAGGGATGGAAGGAAAAATTCCTATCGATGGGAGGTAAATTTTTTTTGCTAAAAGCAGTAATCCAATCTCTCTCGGTTTATGCTATGTCAGTCTTCAATATTCCGAAAAACCTATGCAAACAGATGACAGATGCCATGGCTAGTTTTTGTTGGGGAGATACAGGGGAGAAGAATAAACTTCACTGGCTGGCCTGGTGGAAAATGTGCATACCTAAGAAATATGGAGGCATGGGTTTTCGGGATCTACACGCTTTTAACCATGATATGTTGGCAAAACAGTGTTGGGGCCTTATTACCAAGCCATATTCTCTCTATGCTCAGATTTTGAAGGCAAAGTATTATCCAAATAGTGATCTATTGAAAGCTGGCGCCAAGAAAGGCTCTTCTTTTACCTGAGAGAGTATCATCGCGGGACTGAATGTGTTTAAAAGAGGCTATATTTGGAGAGTTGGTACGGGAGAAAAAAAGTTAATATTTGGGAAGATTGTTGGATTCCTGATAGTCCAGATCGCAAAATTCAAACTCCATAAGGTCAAGTGTTAATTAAGTTCGTTATTGACCTGATCGATCCGGTCTCCTTACTGTGGGATTCAGATTTGATCCGGGATATTTTTAACCCAATTGATGCTGCAAGAATTCTACGGATACCCTTGAGTGAAAATTTAAATGAAAATTTCATAGCATGGCATATGACAAAGTCTCACTGTTTCTCAGTCCAGTCTGCTTATTATACCCAATGGAATCATCTTCATGGACACAAACTAGACAGGGCAGTAGATCAAAGTACACCATCTCATAATCTGGTTTGGGAACAGGTTTGGAAACTGAAAGTGCCAAGTAAAATTCAAATTTTCGTTTGGCGGGCTTTACATGGGATTGTTCCCGGTATGTCAATTCTTGCTGATAGACATATCCCAGTTTCAGGAGAATGCCCGGTATGTCACCAAGGAGCGGAAGATATTCTACAACTTATGTTCACATGCGAACATGCTAGAGAGGTGTGGCGGGCACTTGGCTTAAGGAATGTGATTGAGCCGTCTCTTATTGACCGCTCTGGTTCAGTGGCGCTTGAGGGCGTGTTGTGCGGAGACCTGCAGGTGCCATCACCGATTGGTTCTGTGGGGATCAAAGAACTCATTGCATGTGCAGCCTGGTATATGGTGGCAAAGACGAGAAATTAAGAAGGGAGAGTCAGTAGCTACTCCGGGAAGAACAACTTTTGCTATTGCGGGGTTGGCACAGAATTACTATGGTGCCGAAACGTCATCAGAGCCAAGGGTCCTATCCTGGACAAGGCCGGATTCTCACACATATAAGATCAATGTTGACGCTGCTTTTTCCCCAAATGGTTCAGGTGCTATTGGTGTTATTCTTCGCAATCATAAGGGAGTGGCTTTGGCAAGAAGAAGCAGATTGTTTAATAATGTTCTAAATGCATCAACTGCTGAAGCTTTGGCACTAAAGGATGTGCTCCAACTGGCTGAAGGTCTGGATTGTATACCTGTTGTTTTGGAATCTGATGCTTGGAGATAGTCAATTCGTTTAATGATAATGATGATGTTTGGAGTCCATATGCGGTAATATTAGCAGACTGTCTCTATCAAGCACAAACTATCACCAGAGTTACTGTGAGGCATTGCTCCAGGGAAGCTAATGAAGCGGCTCACTCTTTAGCTAAGCATTGCTATTTTAATAATTTGTGCTGTAATTGGGACGATGATCCCCCTAGTTCTGTGTTGGATAGGCTTTTGCATGATGTAAGGATTGTTTGATGTCCACGGCGACAAGTTTCTTACACACTCTTTTCCTCACCAGGGTGCCTACGGGGACTGGGAGGTTTTTAATGAGGCGGCTTGCTGACCTAATATATGGTGATTACAAAAAAAAACTACAAGATCATCAATGGTGTCTAAAAAATGACGTAAATGACGTGTAGTTCTGACCTCTATTTTAAAGTTCTGCAATTTGGAAGCTCGTACTGCATAAAGTGTGTGCATTGTTGAGAGTGGTGTTTTAGAAGCTCGTAGTACATAAAGAAGCTCGTGGTACATAAAATTTCGTTATAAAATTTTTATAGTTACAAATTAATAATATATATAAGTATACAAAAGAAGCCCGGTGATCAGGGGGATACGTGAGCACCCCCTGACTAGCCGACACGTGTCAACATTAGATCTACATGGTTATCCCATATCCCGGTTAGCCATGCACATCATTACTTAACCCCCAGCCCAAATCAGGCAGACCCCACATTTTGAATTCAAAAAGTGGACCCGCACACGCACTGTTCACGCAGGCCCAACTTTTGAATTCAAATATAGGGACCCACAAAAATGGACCCACATTTTTGAATGTAAACTATGGGACCCCTATGCTGACCCCCATACTCCTTTTATTAAATTGTAAACATTGGTTTATATTAAACACTCTCAGTTCTCCAGTCTCAAACCTTCGGTTTCTTCAGGTTGCTACCCTGTTCCATAGACGACTTCAAAAGCAAGCATGTTTCTTCAAAAGCAAGCATGTTTTTACCATGTTCCATAGACGCATTCTCTCTCTCTCCATCTCATCACACATAGATAAAAGAAAACTCATTTTATCGATCTAGCACAGCCGATTTACTCATTTTTATGAACAGTACCGAAGGTTGGAGAAGATGAACAACACCTCCAGCTCGCTTAAGAAGAGGGGTAGGTGAAGATGAGCAGTATACATCTCTCTTTTTCTACACACAGCCGCGTGCCTAGATAGGTATGAGAAGTTGAGCAGTCAACCTGCTAAAGTTTCTGCAGCATATTCGTCCAAATCAAACACTGTTCCAGATTCCTCGCTCACGGACGGCACAGTTGCTCATCTCACATATTCGTCCTTATCATATCATCTCATGCACTAGTCTCACACAATCATTAACCCGCGTACACTCATACCAGGTGTTTTATCTCGTCCTCTTAGAACTGAAGCTGCACACCTAGCTTTATATAGCGCCCTCACCGCAACTACTCATTCACCATCGACCATGTCCTCCCAGCCAGACGAAGGCAACCAGAGAACCCCATGCTTCCGCGCGCTAATCAGACGGGCTTCACCGGCGTGCGCTTCCGCTCAAGCGGAAGGTTCTATGCGGAGATCCGTGCCGCCGGCGAGCACATCGTCAGGTTTGCATTAGCATCACATAAACCCACGACCAGTCAACACTCACACTGACAGTAATCGAATCTCAACACACATTGAACGGTAGCCAGGGGGTGCTCACATATCCCCCTGGTCACCAAATCCTCTCTATATACGGATTGAGAATTAAAGAGTAAAACATATATTGATAAAAACACACAACAATTTTGAAAAAAAATATACCTACGAATCCAGTACTATGTTCAAGGAGATAAAGTGAAAAGGCAAAAGTATCAGAAAAAATTAAATTACACATATGATTATATTACCAAAACTTGGGCAAGTAATAAAAATGTTCAGAAGAGAAGAGGGGCGACGCGTAATTGAGGCCATGCCAGGTCATGGCCCACCTAATATGTCACCTTTT
This sequence comes from Lolium perenne, assembly GCF_019359855.2. Classification (NCBI taxonomy): domain Eukaryota; kingdom Viridiplantae; phylum Streptophyta; class Magnoliopsida; order Poales; family Poaceae; genus Lolium; species Lolium perenne. The sequence goes on along the minus strand of NC_067248.2, from coordinate 142,184,098 downwards.
GCCTTTAGATTAAGTAAAATTCGGCCCACTAACATCAATTGGTCCAATCTTGAGCCGGTCCATCCTTCATTCAGTATCACGCTACGCCAATCAGAAGTCAAATCCAAATATTCAATTTTAAATAACCCGATCCTTGTGAATCGACGGCACCGAGGAACACTCAGCCCACCACTGTCACTACTCGCTAGAGTTCAGACTAATCTTTTTTGTTTTTCTTCTTTTGCCTATTCCTCAGTTGCTACTTCGAATAAACCATGGTAAAATTGACGTTAATAACATGTGCTCCCTCCGTTCCACCATAAGTGTCTTAACTTTGTCAAAATTTAAATGTATCTACCTACTAGATAGTGCCTAGACACATCGAAATTTTAATAAAGTTGATACATCCAAATTTTGATAAAGTTGAGACACGTTTGATGAAACGGAGGGAGTATTTCGAATTTCTATTTTAAAATTCTGGAATTTGGAAGATCATAGTACGTCAACAAATTATACCCCACCTGTTTTTTTATATGTAAAGGCCATTTCATATTTCAAACCAAAACTTTGGTTAATAAAATAAAAGTTATATGACACTAAAAGTATATTGTTGGAAACATCTTTTAAGAATGAATCTAATTAATGAATTGGATCATGGCCTGTGTTTGCTCCGTACGTTTTTCAGTCAGAATTAATGGCCACACTCTCGAGCCGTTCACCCTCACTTGTGGCCTACGCCAAGGAGACCCCTTAAGCCCTTACCTCTTCCTCTTCGTGGGAGAGGCCCTAACCAGTATCCTCAAGAAGAACTGCAGAGACGGATGCATCACTCCCATCAAGGTGGCTCGTGATGCACCCGTAGTATCCAACATGTTATTCGCCGACGACATCCTTCTCTTCTTCAAAGCTACTGCTGAGGTGGCTAGGGCCGTTGACAGCTGCCTGAAACTATTTCAGCGTGGCACGGGTCAACGCCTGAGCCCTAACAAGTGTTCCATCTTGTTCACTGATGTTTGTCCAGAAGCAACTCAAGCTGAGATAAAAGGAATTCTCTGTGTGTCGACCGCCACTTTTGAGGAAAAGTACTTAGGTTTCCCAACCCCGGAAGGGAGAATGAAGGATGGAAGTTTTCAACCCATCATGGCGAGATTTGGTAAGAGGCTCACAAGCTGGGATGAGAGACTTATGTCCCATGCTGCGAAAGATACTTTGATCAAATCCGTACCTCAAGCCCTCCCCTCCCACATTATGAGTATCTTTAAGCTTTCCATTGGATTCTGTGAGCAATATGAGAGATTGATTAGGGAGTTTTGGTGGGGCGACGACAAGAACCAGAGAAGGGTGCATTGGACAACCTGGGATAACCTGACAAAACCCAAACATAATGGTGGAATGGGCTTTATAGATATGCACCTGTTCAATCAAGCCATTCTGGCTAGATTTGCCTGGAGACTGTTACAGAAACCAGACTGCCTCTGTGCCAGGGTGCTTAAGGCCAAATACTTCCCCCATGGGAGCCTGCTTGATACGGTTTTTGCCACTGATCCTTCACCAGTCTGGAGAGGCATTGAGTTTGGCATAGAACTGCTCAAACATGGCATCATCAAACGGATCGGAGACGGCAGATCCACCCAATTCGTGCGTGATCAATGGCTTCCCAGAGAAAGCGGGATGAAAATCTTTGCACTGAAAAAAGAACACAAGGAAAAGATGGGCGAACCAGCTTATTCATGAAGGAACTAACACCTGGAACACTGATATTCTTCAGGAGCTGTTCTATGATCATGATGTACAAACGATCACGAGCATCGAGCTCCCAAACTCTCCGCAACCAGACAGATTCGCGTGGCATCTCGAAAAGAATGGCATGTTCACGGTCCGTAGTGCCTATAGGTTGGCGTTTAACCTGAAGCACCAGCATAGAGACAATGCCACCAGCAGCTCTAGCACTGTCGGCAACAGACCCATTTGGAAGGCCATCTGGTCAGCCAAAGTCCAACCTAAAGTCAGGGTGTTCGGATGGCGAGTGGCTACAGACACTCTTCCAACAAAAAACAACAAATGTAGAAGGACTTTGGAAATCAATGACCGATGTTCAATCTGTGGCAGCGGTACTGAGAATGCTCACCATGCATCTGTCATCTGCACTAAAGTTGTTGCTCTTAGGCATGAAATGAGAAAGAAGTGGAAGATCCCAAGCGAGAAGATGTTCAGGTTCACAGGCGAGGATTGGCTCCAACTTCTGCTCGGCCAACTCGACGACGTCACTGCTGCTAGGGTCCTTCTAATCCTTTGGCGCTCCTGGCATCTTAGGAACAACATCATCCACCATAAGGGCAAAGAAACGATTGAAAGATCTGTCGCCTTTCTGATGGCCTACGACCTTTCTGATGCCCAAAGCCGGCACGAAGCGGAGAACACTGATAGAAACTCTACTACCGTTTATCCTACACCCACGGTCGCGGATGCTCTCCACGCCGTAAGGTCTGATAACCATATCTGGTCCTCTCCCCCGTCCAGTTGGGTTAAGCTAAATACGGACGCCTCCTTCATTGGTTGCACAAAACCTGGAGGTGCGGGAGCGGTGGTGAGAGACAGTAATGGAAGGGTTTTGTTGGCTGCATGTACTCCGCTACCTAGATGTGCCGATACGGAAGACGCTGAAGCTAAAGCGGCTCTTGTGGGAATCAGACTGATCCAAGGAATGGGCTATGAGAGGGTTATCCTGGAACTGGACTGTGTGGCGGTTTCCAAAGCCCTCCGAAGCGCTGGGACTGACAGATCTCGCCAATGGACGATCTACGACGAAGCAAAGAGGCTACTGACGAACCTGCAAGAATACAATATCCAGTATGTCAAAAGAGAATGCAATGGGGTTGCAGACGCCCTTGCGAGCCTTGCAAGGTCCGCGGGGAGTTGTATCTGGACGGGTCTTTTACCTGACCCTGTAGAAGATATTGTAACCAAGGAAACCCCTGTAAACCCATCCACCTCAATTATATAACAGGCCTCTTTCTCTCAAAAAAAAAAATTTAATGGTATACTTCTAATGACATATAACGCATATTTTATTGTTCAAATTGTTAGTCAATACCTCGGAGTACGTGGTGACCTTATAATTTGAGAGAGAAGAAGTATGATATTTTTGTTATATCAATAATATATACTCCTTCCATTGTACAGAGTGAGAATTGTGGAATACACCATATTGATAAAATAACACACATTTATTAAGAGAATTATATAAGAGAAGTCACAACTACAATCATATTTGGAGGAGAAAATAAAAGGCAAAAAAATTGGGATAATTTAAGTGCGCAAAATATTCAGGCGGTAAAATCAAAATATTAAACTTTAGATAACCCGTAGCAACGCACACACATTTATACTTGTATAAAGAAAATTTTAAAATTATCGAGTGGTCGCCGAGAGAAGAAATGGAGCGCTAGGGAGAGGAAGGGCGGTCTCGCGAGGCCACCGCTCGAGAGTTGTCTCCTACTTCGTGCCTCTTCTTTGACTCGATAATCGATATCCATGATCCATCGCAAAAATGGAAGTGCTCAGAGATTTTGCGCACAGTGAGCCTCTCCATCCTCCCACAAGGCCTTCAACCCTCGCGCCGGCCACTTCTCTGCCGGCCGCCGCCGCCGCGTCAACCCACCGAGCCCTCCTCCGCGGCCTCAGCCCCAGCAAGCCCCTCCCGCCCCTCGCCGTCAAACTGCTCCACGGCCGCCTCCTCCGGCTCGACCTCCTCGCCGACCTCTCCCATCTCCTCCTCCGCGCGCTCTCCTCCTCCGGCCTCCACCTCCACGCCCTCTCCCTGCACTCCCTCTTCCCCGACCCCTCCCACCTAACCTTGCCCTTCGCCCTCAACTCCGCCTCCCGCCTCCCCAACCCTCTCCCCGTCGGCCAGCAGCTCCACGCCCGCTCCCTCAAGCTCCCCTCCCACTCCAACCCCCACGTCCTCACTTCCCTCCTCAACCTCTACGCCAAATGCGGCTACTTGGACCGCGCGCGGGAGGTGTTCGACGAAATGCGCTGCCCCAGCACAGTCTCTTGGACCGCGCTCATCGCCGCGTACATGAACGCCGGACGCGACAAGGAAGCCGTCGCCGCTGCCCGGGAAGCGCTCGCGACTGGAATGCGTCCGGACAGCATCACAGCCGTGCGGGTCCTGACGGCGTGCGCCCGGGCTGCAGACCTGGACGCCGGGGAGGTAGCGTGGAGGGCGGCCGTGCGGGAGGGGATCGCCACCCGTTTGTTCGTGGCTACTGCGGCGGTGAATCTGTACGTCAAGTGTGGTCAGATAGCCAGGGCAAGGGAGGTGTTCGATAAGATGCCGGAGAAGGACGCGGTGGCTTGGGGTGCAATGGTCGGGGGATACGCTTCCAGCGGGCATCCCCGAGAGGCTCTGGACCTCTTCTTCATGATGCAGACTCAGGGAGTGAGGCCAGATCGCTACACTGTAGCTGATGCGCTCTCGGCATGCACGCGGCTGGGTAAACTCGATCTGGGACGGCGAGCTGCCGGGGCCGTGGACTGGGATGAGTTCCTTGAGGACGACCCAGTTCTGGGGGCTGCTCTGCTCGATCTGTACGTCAAGTGTGGGAGCACAGCTGATGCGTGGTCCGTATTCCAGCAGATGAGGAAGAGGGACATTGCTGTTTGGAACAAAATGATTTTGGAGCTCGGCACGACCGGGCATGGCAAGACTGCGTTTGCCCTTGTCGGCCAGATGGAGAAGTCAGGCATGAAACTGAATGACACTACTTTCATCGGCATTCTCTGCAGCTGCGCTCATACTGGCCTTGTCAAAGATGGATGGCGCTACTTCCATTACATGGTTGAGTTATACCACATCACCCCTCGGATTGGCCACTACGGCTGCATGGTTGACCTGCTCAGCTGTGTTGGGTTGCTCCAGGAAGCTCATCGGCTTATCAATGACATGCCAATGAAGGCAAATGCTGCCGTGTGGGGTGCGCTTCTTGGTGGCTGCAAGATCCACCGAGACCCGGACCTTGCAGAGCATGTATTGAAGCAGCTCATCCTTCTAGAGCCCCGGAATTATGGAAATTACCTCGTGCTCTCAAACTTCTACTCTAACATCGACAGATGGAAGGATGCTAAGAAGGTCAGATTGGACGTGAAGGACAAAGGGGTCAAGAAGGTCTGTGCATATAGCTGGGTTGTGTTTAGTGGTAAGGTGCACGAGTTCCGTGTTGGAGACAAATCACATCACCTCACGGGTCAAATTTACAAAAAGCTGGATGAATTAGGCATGGAACTGAAGAACATGGGTTACAGCCCAACAACTGATGTGGTGCTGTTCGATCTTGAAGACCAGGAGAAGGAGCACACTCTAGTTCCTTACAGCGAGAAACTTGCCATTGCATTTGGCCTTCTCAGTACCCGGCCAGGGGAGCCCATTAGGATCACTAATAACCTCAGGGTTTGCACTGACTCTCACACTGCTATTAAACTTATATCCAGGATAGCTCATCGGGAGATACTTGTTCAGGATAACAGCCGACTTCATTGTTTCAGAGATGGCTGTTGCTCTTGCAACGACTGGTAGAAGTACAATAGTAGATGTGTAGTTGCAATTTTGAGCAGTTTTTGAGTCATCTCTATTTGGCTGGTAAATGTGATCTACCTAGATAGATTTACTTACAGAAAAATCTAGCAAATTGATGTTTTTCTTTCTTCTCACTAGAATGTTTCTGCTGGAAGGAACCAGAGGGCGCTTTTTTTCTTTCTTTTTCTTTTCTGCAGCTCCGGTTTATTTCAGACATAAGTTCCAATGTTGCTGAATATTTGTGCCTCTCTTTAGGATCTAACACCTAAATTCTTGACCATCAACCTAACACCTAAATTCTTGACAATATTCTTGACCATCAACCTAACACCTAAATTCTTGCTTCGAAAGATCCATGCTTCCCAGTATAGTATATGTTTTTCTTCTGTCTACATAATTTGTGGGGCATTTAACAATTACCTACTTCTTCCTATTCGATTTTTGTTATTATCTACCATTGTAATTTAAATACGGTCCTCCTGCTACTAGTATGTTTCATGCTTCGAAGGTTGTACATGGTACGGAAGCAAATTATTATATTCCAAGAAGCAATAGCTGTTTTATTTGGAAGCAAAATCTATCTTCTGCCCGAAGCAACAATGATAGAAACAAATATTTGTTTCATTTGAAGTAGATACAGTTTGCCTCACACGCGAGCACAGTTCGTCACGGGTGGCAGAATAATAAGGCTTGCAGCAAGAATAATTCTCTAGTACGAACTAATGGCACGTTTGGCCCATTCATGTTCAGTTCATAAAAATCCGTCCATACATTCCGTGGGATACACGCATGGAAAAGCCGAGTTGGTTTATAAACCACAGGATACACCACATAAGCTGAAACCTGATCACTGCTTCCAAAAGAACTGTTTCAAAAGGTTTGGGTAATGTTTTAGAAGGTTTTGCGGAAAAGGAAATCCTGCTTCATTCATTTCCAACTTCCCATGCTAATTTTTCGACGTATCAGGTATCTTTGCAAGTTCAGACTTGTCACATAAACAGTCTTACTATTCAGAGGAGCATCATACGAACTAATGGGACATTCGACACTTCCTACTTGTTCATAAGACAATCCATCCATATACTTGTCGACCATGGAACCGAAGCAGAATTAGTCTCTACTAAATCACATGATACCTTGCTTAATTTCCAAACTGCGATTCTAGCAAATTACATAATTATTTGCAGTTCATTTTGAATATATCTTGGTGATCTATACATCTGTAATACTAAATCCTAACACTATTATTTGCTTTTTTCAAAACCACAATGCATCTCTATGGAATGAATCCTCTTGTGTACAAGAGGAAAAGCAAAGACACCATGGTGACCACATTGATCATCCTCTTGAGCTTCTCCACCCTCCACCTTCCACCAGACAATCTCTGGTCCACCGGTTCTTCTTGATTGGACGCCAACGAAGACGATCCGTTCTCCTCTTCCACGTCGACCGCCGATGTCGGGAACGGAGGTTCGATCTTCTCCTGGACATGAACGACATTGCATTCCAAGCATGTGTCATTGTCTGCCACCACCACAACCTGAACCACCGGTGGTGGAACCATCTCATCACGAAGAAGAACCACGACCAAGTGCTCATCCGACTCTGCAGACGCGCTTGTGCCGGGCGTTAGCAACGGCTCGTGGTCGCCGGCGGCAGCAGCAGGTATCCGGTGGAAGAAGCTCTCGCCATGGACGTGGTAGAGGCTCGCCGTGCGCACCTCCTGCGCCAGCGCGCACGGCCAGCAGAAGAGCCAGCTCGCGTAGTCCGTGGCCGACTTGGAGCCGCAGCACGCGGCGCTCCCGGGGAGCCCGAACTTTCTCCGCATCTGGACCCTCCAGTAGCCGCCGTAGAGGAGGCCGCCCACGCAGAGCAGCACGCCGGCGCCGCCAACCACGTCGCCCACGGCCGCGTCGTGGACGCGGAGCGCCGTGACGCCGAATACCCACAGCGGCGCGAAGCAGAGGAGCGCGAACGTGGCGGCGTGCACGCACGCGTTGCCGAAGCCGAGCCTCTCGGCGTTCCACCCGAAGACGCAGAATGTGCAGGAGAGGGAGAGGCAGCACCCCGCAGCCGCGGCCTCGCTTCCATCGCAGTCGAACATGCCGCCGGCCCACTCCGGCTCCACTACCACCACGGCGTCAGCGTGCGCCAACGTGCTGGGGCATTGCGCGGTCACCGACGGGGCGTCGAGGTCGCCGGATGTGTCACTTCCCAGCGGGCTACACATGGTGTACACGACGGCAAAGATTGGCGCTGCGACGCCGAGCGCGGTGAAGCCGTCCTCCACGAGGTCGGGGCGGGTGTTCCGGGTGAAGCACCAGTAGAGCCAGCAGAGCGCGTACTGGCAGACGACGGTGAGGTGGAGCAGCGCGACGACGACAGCCACGTGCGCGCGCTCGCCCGCGCGTGCCTGGCCGCCGCCGCCGCCACTGCAGTACGCGGCGCGCAGCTCGGCGGCGTCGGCGGGCAGGCGCCAGCGGCAGAGGAGGAAGAGGTGGTGGAGGAGGGCCGGGTGCTGGTACAGGCTCATGAGCGTGAAGAGCGCGTTGAGCACCTGGTTGTTCACCTCGGCCCAGTGGCTCCTTGCCGCGGGCGCCGGGAACGCGCCGTCGAGGAGGCCCAGGAGGAGCAGCGCGAGCATCCCGCCCGAGGCGCCCACGCAGAGGAGCCAGAGAAGCAGCGCGGCGTTCATGGGGTGCGTGATCCATTCCCTGCACGTCGAGCGCACGGACGCCCAGTCCACGGCGACCCAGCCAGCTGACGACGACGTCGGCGGGCCGCCGCGCAAGAGACCGAGCCAGTCCTGCCGGCGAGGCCTGTCGAGCAGGGGCTCGGCGAGCGGGGCGCAGTTGCTGGCGTCGTCGCCATCGCTGTCACGAGGAAGATGCATTGCCCTTTGCGGTGGGCCGGCTGCATCTTCGATCGGGCAACACGATTTCAGCGGTGAAGTAGAAGCACAACTGCTAGTAGTAATTTGTAGGTGATGGAATGTGGGAAAAAGGTTTGTACTGCCGCTATGGAGTAAAATCGTCGGCTTTGGCGATCGGAATCCGTCATCAATCCGGGGCGGGGGCTTGCCGGCTGACGGTCAGCCTTGGGGGCTGCTTGTTCTGCTCCAGCTTCCTTGGAAGGAACGAACACCAGGTTAATTTTGAGCTTCCTGTCAATTTGGGAGGAATGCCATGGCGTGGTTTCAGCTGCCGTTCGTCCATGACTTGATGCAAAATCTCTTCTTTTCTTTCGGCCCCGCGGGAGAGGTCCGTCCGTGAAAGCTATGGCTGTCTACTGTGATGGTTGTTGGACGTAGCTAGTGGACTTGGGGTCCATCAAGCCAACGCAAGCCAACCTGCCCATCGACAAGCAACAGCACTACTGCTGTGTATGGGTTCTGCTACTGCACGGAGTTCGTTCGGAAGGCCAATCAATGGAACGAATGGCCCGCGCCCCTGCTCTACCTTCTTCTTCCTCTGGCCGTCTCGCGTGACTTGTTCTCTTCATTCTCGCTGTGGTCACCGCATCTGATCTTTTCCTCGTCTGACTACGATTATTTTTCTCGACTTGCTGCCTCACCGTCACCGTTTCCCAAATTTATCGGGTCATCCAAGGTAGGCACGATAACTTATTCTCTGTGGTCGCCGGCACGCAAGGTTTTTCCCGGCTCCCCACAGCAGGTCGCCGGCGTCGACATCAGACTGTGTGAGCTGAGAGAGAGCTATTGAATTGATGCATGTTTAGCGCCATGGCAGCGTCGATGGTAGGGCAAGGGTTATACAGATCTTTGTCGTTGCCGTGAAGATGGACGAGAGGTGGACGAGAGGTTGATGGAGGTGACGGATCCCGTAGCATGTGCATGAGGTGCTCGTTAAATACTCTACTAGACATGATGAGCGCTCCAGTTTCGATTAGAGAGTCCGGTTTCTAGTTGATGAGAGTTTTTCTTTGCTCTCCAGAAAGTAAAGCCAGGTTAACATGATTTTCGCTCATTATGGGATGTGTAGATGTTAAGTGGTGGCTTCGGGTATTTTGATGTATGTTTTTATTAGAACTCTTTTGAATAAATTAATAAAAATGCCGCATGCTTCTCTTCGATGCAGCAGGAGGCATTCCCTCCATTTCGAGAAAAAAAAATTATGTTCATGAAGGCGTCTAATGTTAGTCAAAAGTCAACGTCTTCTAACTTTGATCAAGTTTTTGCAAAAAAATATAAACATCTATAATATTAAATCAATATCAATAGATTCACTATAAAATATATTTTCTCAAAGTATCCATTTCATATTGTAGATACGGATATTTTTTCCTAATATTTTTGTCAAAGTTAGCAAGATTTAACTTTTGAGTAATCTTAGGCGTCTTATATTTTGATATTTTGAGATGGAAGGAGTAGTGCCATGGAAACCGGATCGAAAGCTAGGTTGTTGGAGACTTGGAGTTAGCTCTCTCAGTGCTAGGTTGTTGGATCATGCGCATCGTGTGAGAGGAATTGGTGAGTTGTATACCCACGCCTTCTCCATCCTCCTTCCTCTTCCTTCACCGTCATTTCCACCAATTTCCTCATTCTCCTGCCCCTCCTCCCCTGCCCGGCTGCTCTTCATGCACAGTTGTTTTTTCGACCACAATCTGAAGTGCATTTATTGTTCTGAATATTTCTTACGAAAATGCCAATCTGGTCTGATTAAGGAGCCCCACTAAAAATCTTGACAACCAATCTATCCCTCTGGCAGCATGTGACCAAAATAATAAATTAATAAAACCTTTTGTGCACACTGCACACACACACACTTTCAATATCTTAGCAAAATATACATGTTTAAGTTTCATAAATTTTGAAAATAAATCACCCACACATGTATTGAATTGAGGCGTATGCATGTATTTTTTCATCAAACAATGATGGCTTGGTAAGTTTTTTAAACGATAAAATGTGAATACTACAAGTCAAATTCCAAAACACGATCATTTATATAAGTTTAGAGGTAAGTTCTAGATTGGGGTTCCAGCGTGACGAAATCTGGAATAAGTTTCGTGTATGTTACAAGACTTTCCTCCCCAACTCACGAATTAGCCCAACACTAAGATCCCTTTTTTACAATATTTAAAATATAAATTATAACATAGTAGAGATACCCAACCCGTATTCACGATTAGAAAATAAAGTCTATAAGAAACCAGCAAATCTTCAAGATTTTCAAATTCGAGGCTTTCAAATTCTTTCTTCTTCCATCACACAATCTTGTATATTTCTGAAGACAGTCGAAGATAGATACCAATCCACAAGCACGTAAATACCAACGAAGGTTCTCCTACAGTTTTAATTTGAACAGCCATGTGAAGGCTAGGTGCATGTGCACAACCATTAAAATCGTCAACCATTATCGACAAGAGTACCAACATCAATATGTTAGGAAAAAACAACCAAATATCCTTGTTGGCATCGTTGGGGAGTCAAGATGACGAATCACCATTGTCGACTAGGTAGCAACCGGGAAAATATTGCAAGGATAATCATCCTCGTGGCAACCATGACAAAATATCCAAAATCGATCCGATGAACCAGGATCGGAAGAAACTACCATTTAACCACTAAAATTCGAATGGCTTATGATTACAACAATGGCTATAATTCTAACAACAATTTTCTCAACGGCGATATTTCAAACACCTACCTTTTCAGTGGCTACTTCACCAACGACTATATTCCAGTTATGTAATACCATTCACTCCCACCTCCACCCCCACCCCCAACATTTCTTGTTGTGGATTCTCCCATCTCTCTCTCTTACAGTAGAGTGAGTGGATACACATTTTTTTTATCAATACGCTCATGAATTCCTTGTCATCTTCATGTTGTGATGACGAACTAACTCTTGCATCATTCATAGAGTGCAAGGAGAGAAAGGGAAGGTGAACACGCGACTCCATGCCGGTTCCAATCATTGACGTCTGAATAATTGTGGTACCAAATGGAAGAGGTACTCCAAGACTACTTTCAACATGGGAGCAAAGAGGCCTCACCGGTATGTTAGGAAGTATAGATTGCATGCACTAGGTTGGAAAACTGCCCTAAAAATGGCATGGCATGTTTAGAGGCTTGCACTACCACCCTCTTCTCCTTCCCCACCACCGGCATAGCCCAACCCTTCCTATCCTCTCCTTCTCCCCTTCTTCTCCACTAGACGACCCGAGCAAGAGTCGCCTATTCTCGAAATCCTTCTCTTCCCGACCTCCTTGTCCCAATTCCCCAATGACACTCTGTGCTCTTTCTACAATCGTGGCCACCAAATATATTACCTCCACCTGACAGCAGGCACTGACCTAGAGAGGCATCGTTAATAGTAGGTCCACCCCAGCTTGACGCGCCAGCGTCCACTTCTCTAGCTCCCTTCTCTAGGTGACACGTCAAACCCTCCGCCCCCCCCCCCCCATTCCCACTCTTATGGCCATATTTATGGCATGCGATGGCGCTTGGGTTGAGGACTCTGTCACCCATCCTGACCATCTCTCTATCTAAGATAAATAAAGGGAAAATTTCCTAGAGGATGTCGTTAGTTTCTGGCGTTTTCCAAAATACACCGCCCGGTTGTGTCTTTGTCAGGTACCATTACAACTTTGTGGCATATTGGCTAGAAGAAAAAACATAGACAGAAATGGAAATCTTGGCACATATATTGTCTTCCAAACTAGTCATAGCATGGTCATCCAAGACAAAAGTGTCGATCTTTCTGTTTTTTGACGTGTGGGTTGTGTTCTAGCAAATATGCCACAAAATTGTAATGCTACCTGGCAAAGTCACAATCGAGCCGTGTGTTTCGAAAATGTCAGAAAATAACGGTATCCTATAGAAAATGTTTCCATAAATAAACCTACCTCGAGTGGGAGGGTGGGTGTGCGAGTGCGACTTCACTAGAAAGGTGACGCATATGGGTCTCCAACCTCTCCGGATCAAGGCAGGAATGATGAGTCGGAAGGGAGGTTTCGATTTAGAAGGGCGTCCGGCGAGAGTTTTACGGATGGTCTATATTTTGTTTACAGGACATTATACGGAGTACATAAGATGCTATAGATGCTCTTATGCCTTCTAGACATACATCAGCAATTTGGAAATATGTGGTATTTACGGATTTTAGCCGTATGTTATGCTCGGAACACTCTCTAGCTCAAAAGATTTCTTGAATGTGAGCGAGTTGATGGTTTCACTAGTGTACTAACATGAACCAAATGTCCTTTTAGAAGAAAAAAAAATCAGCCTTTTAGAACTGTTGAGGTAGAGGATATACATATGCTGGGCTGGGAAACTATTATTCGTTGGAGCGTGGCCCAGCCCATTTTGTCATATCGTGCTGTCATTTTGGGAAACTATTATTCGTGCTGTTTGAGAAAAAGGAGTGTTGGATCCATCCTTCTCCGTGGCCACGATCCGCTGTTGTGATTGAGATGGAGGCGGAGCCGCCAAATCTGGCGCCGGTAATGCTGTATCCGCGCTGGAGCTACGACGATATCAGACTCAAGTACGCGGTGGCGAGGCTGAACAAAGAGAACCCTGACGCGGAACCGATCGTGCTGGACAAGCTCACGGAGCAGGAGCGGGCTACGCTGGTGCATGATGAGAAGGTGAGGATGAGAAAGATCGAGCAGGAGATCGCGAAACAGCAACTCGCGGAATTCCTAGCGAAGGAAGACGAGAGGGCCCTGGCGCCGCCTCCGCCTGAGCCGGAGGAGGAGGAGGATCTCGGCAAAGAACACTGGCAGGAGCGCTATGACAGTATCCGCAACTCCTTGGTAAAAACGAAACAGCACAGGCACAAAAACTTCTGTTTTGATGGCACCAGTAAGTATCCATCTATGATCTACTCGATTCATTGATATCTTTTTTTTTGTGTGCTTAAAAAAGACTCACCATTATTAATCTATCTAGACTAGATACATAGATCTAGGATTCCTACTGTACAACAGTTGGACATTGGATTCATATGCATTTCTTGTAGGATCATCTAGTATATAATCTGCTGACTAAATTGAAATTCCTTCAGCCCAAACGCAAACGCAAACGCGCCCCAGCCCAAACGCAAACGCAAACGCGCCCCAGCCTCCCGTAACTCCCCAGCCGCCGCCGCCGGGGAAAAGACCCTCGGGGCGTGGCGGCGGCGGGGGCCTTTCCTCGTTGACGCCTGGTGGACGGCGGCCGGATCCCCTTCCTCGACGCATGGTGGGCGCGCAGATGGGTTGGGCGGCGGTGGCCTACGCTGCGCCCCCTTCTCCCGTCGGCTCTCCCTCGGCCGGCGCGGTTGGGATGGGCGGCGGCGGCCAGCGTTGTGGCCTCGCTCCTCCCGTCGGCTCTCCGCAGCACTCCGACAGGGGCTGGTGGTGGGCGGCGGCCAGGCTCATGGCCTGCGCCAATTTCCCCCCGCCTCTCGCCGGTGAGTGGAGGCGATCTCGGGCTTCACCCGCGACACGAGGTCGCCCGGGGCAGCAGTCTTGGGTAAGACGGTGGAGGTGGCCCTCTTCTTTGCCGGAGAGGGTTGGCCTGCGGTTGGTGGTGGTGGATCTATCGATCTATCACCGCGTTCCGGCGGCAAGATGGGATGCTTGGAAGCCGGCGACGGAGTCGCCAGTGGAGGGTTGGAGTGGCCAGCCCGGGATGGTCGCCGACGTGGGGGTCCGACCTGAATAAAGGCGGTGGTCCTAGGGTCTCTCTTGCGTGAAGAGGAAGACCTACCAGAGGCCTGGACTCGTGATCTAGCCGGAGTGTTGAGTTCCGGAAGGCTCCGCCGGCGAATGTAACAGTGCTTTTTGCCTGGAGTTTGCTGGAGCGGTGGTATTCGGTCGTGCGCACCCATGCTTTTATTCCGACCGATTGGTTCTGGAGGGAGCGGCGCGAAGCTCTTTTTCTGTGCTGACATCAAGTGACTATGGATCCATGATGAAAGTCGGAAGAAGAGAAGTTCATGAAGGCCGGAGGGGAGGACTAGCTAAGGGAGGTTCAAGTCTCCGCGTTGTTGAGGGACTTGCTTGTTGTTCCGGGCTTCACAGCAGCGGTATGAAAGTGGGGGCGACAACACAGGTGAAGTTCAGAGTCCTACCTTTCAGGGTGAAAACCCAAGGTCTGGCCTTAACTGGTTGTGCCTGGCAATGACCTTGTTGGAGGCATTGTTTTGAGAGCGGGGACTATCTTCAGGGTGAAAACCTAAGATCGTTGATCGGGCGACGATGGTGTTCGCGCACTGTTTCCCTTCTTGGAGGCATCGTTTTTGGAGATTCTGTATTTCAGGTGTTGTCTTGGCGGTGGATGTATTGCTGTTGTTAGGCCCGAGATACTGTAGCGGGACTTTTGTTTCTTAGTTTTCTTTTCTTTTTTTTGGCTGTGTGCATCCGTAGTGCAATTATGGTGGTGCGTTGTTGCAGAGGCTGGGTGTAATTGGTATCGTTTTGATATTAATATATTCCCTTTATCGAAAAAAAATGCAGCGCGTATCCCTGCCATGTGTTTCACGGACAACCCTATGCCTGATTACACCGGACACGGAACTACAGTGCAGTTCTTCAGTGTGAAGGTTGGGGGAGTAGATGGGGGTTTAGCATGGCCGCTGGATGTGTTTGGTCTGATTGCCGTGCATGATAAATTGGATTACAGTCGGAATGTTATCTTCAGCCGCACCAGGGAAAACCCCCAGACCCTTACTGAACAGGTTATATTGTTTGTTTCTTGCCGTGCAATCTGAAGTAATATCTTTTTTATTAATTATATATGAGCAGCACATCTTCTTTTGCCATATAGAGATATCATGTTGTACCTGCAGGGAAATTGGCAAATCTGACCCTCTTAATCCATTGAATCACCTCTGCTAATGTGCTTTGTGAAGATGGCATGTTCCACACCAAGTTTATTGCTTCTTACTTCCAAAGTATAATTCTTTTAGGCGTTCCATTCTGTTATCTCTGTTGCTTATAATCTTGAATGATAATAGACAACCCAAACAAACCAATTTGCAGGTATTATCTTTAATACTTGATCATATGTGGGCCTTTGACCAATAGAACACCAGAACACACATAAACATTGCGAAGGAAAGGGTATGAAAGTATAGAAGTTCGTTGCGTACACTAAGTTTTTTGCTTATGAAAACCCAGAAAACATAATTATTGTAACTATGATTGGATAGCATATAAATCCAACAGAAGCAAAGCGTATGAAAATAGAGAAGTTCGTCGTAAACAGTAAGTTTTTTGCTTATGAAAATCCAACAGACATAAATTTGCTCACTATGATTGCATAGCAAATAAGCAACAATTGTAGAGATCACATCACATACAAGCATGGATTTTGAGTCAACGGGTCGTTCTGGGGCAGCGACAGCGACTCAGAGACTAGTCTCGACTCAGCAAGACTCATGTTTAATACTGAATTACTAACATGTATAGTGTAGGATATAATATAAAGCTGGGGACAGGGAAGTGGATCTTTGTAGGATATAATATGTATAATGTAGGATATGTATAATGTAGTATATAATATGCATAATGTATAATGCAAGGCTCAAGTTTAAGACTAGAATGCATATTTCCATGCTCGATCTTTGAATCTCCTTAGGATCTTTGAATGGATCATAGTCCTCGTCAGCTTTAGCTGAACGAATGACTTGGGATATCTCTTGCTGGGACATGGTGCTTCCTGTGAATGGCATGGTGAATGGATCATATAAGTTGTTTTTCTAATTGATCCCTAAACCCCAAGCACAAGCACTGGAGCAGATCAGAGGAAAAGGGAAGTAGAGAGTTTGTTACCAGCAGCAGCTGTGGACATGCAGACCAACAGCAGCAGCCGTGGAGGAGCAGACCAGCAGCAACAGCCGGTAGAGGAGCAAAAGACCACCACCAGCAGCCGGCGGACGAGGAGCTCGTGGCGGACGAGGAGCTTCTGGCGGAGGCGGCAGCGGCACTGGCCGGCAGGTTCTTGCAGAGGCGGTGACCAAGGGAGAGAACGCCAAGATGTGTTTTGGGGTCGAGCAGGGGAAACTGACTCTTGATCTAGGTTTAACGGGGAACACGGTGGGAAAATGGGAAGGGGAGGGAAGAATGGAAAAACTTTAAGTCGACTGATAGAACACCAGAACACAATAGAACACCAGAACACACATGTGGGGTCATTTTTTAAGTTGGCTGACTCACAAACCTGGATTAGTCGAGACTACTCAAGACTAGTCGATCGACTCATCAAATGAGTCGAGTTGACTAGCCGGAGAGACCTTGCAGATGCGACTTGTCGATCCATGCATACAAGCATGTATGATAGACTGCCTTATTTTTCCGTGTTTGGACCAAATAACATTTGTTTGTCGTATTTTGCTTGTCAGTTGAAAAGTTTGAATTGGAAAATAAAATCTCTGTACTAGTTTAGATTCAATGTAACCAATTGTTTTGTATGCAGGATCCCTATTTTACGTTGACAGGTCCAAGCCGTGCTGTTGTGTATGAAAACCGTGTGTACTTCGAGACTGTGCTGAAAGTGAAGGGAGCTACTGAACCTGAGGACAAAGATTTAAGCCTTCTACTTAAATGCTTCGTCTGCTGCCAAAAGGTCAATCTATGTAAGAGTGAAGGACAGGGCATATTCGATTCATGTGTGAGCAGCCGCCTCTACACCAGCATGCTCAGCACGCTGGAGCTCACTTGTGGCCTTGTCATGCGCTCCGTGGAGGCCACTATCACTCTGCAGATTGTGAAGGGGTCATGGCCAGATGGTTCTCGAGGCCTCTTTACAGCCTACATTGGTAGTCTGGGTCACATGGAAATCGTGCTACTCGATTCTGGAAAAGAGATGGTGCCTGTGGTGTCTGCCACCGACGGCATGGTTAAGCTGTCTCGTCGTGTTATTTCTGTCGAGAGGTTCGGGCAGCTGGTAGTCCATGCCGTGGCATGTCGAGGTGGCAATAAGGACCAGGTTTTGGCAGAGAACAAGGTGTCATTTGCACCTCTGGATTCAGATAGAAGCCGCGATAAACTTGATCTTGGTGTCTGTAAGTTTGACGTCACCGTCGCCTGGTCTCGTATTCTGGAGGAACATGCGGTTGGCCATTTACCTCTAACCAATGGATCAGTAGACAGTTTCACCTGACACTGCCTGACAGTTTCTGTTACGGACGTAGTAGTCTCAAGAGTTGTTATTGTTGCTTTCTTCTGTAATGTTGTTTCTGCTGTCCACTGCTTAATGATTACACTCTCATCACTAAATGATGATCCCGAATATGTACTCCTAGCAAGCAAAGGCGCGGTGGGCACACCGTGCCTATCGAGGCTGATGAAGTGAGAATTCAGGAGGCATGGCATTGTAACATGCAATGCAGGGTCGCGCATGCCTCATCGCCGATCGGAAACACGATACGCCACCGTGCGAAGGCCAGTTGATTTCGGCTCGCCTCCGTACATCTTGTTGGTCGGTGGGATCTTTTCGGTGCATGATGGCATGTGGTATTCCTGCAGATCTTTTCGGTGATCAATTGGCAGTGAGTAAGAGCTAGAGCATCAACTGTGAAGTGGCAATGGTTGAGGCATTCGGGCCTAAATCTTGAGAGTGCCCAATGATCAAGACATGGCTCGACTGTTGGAGAAGAACACAACACGTGGGTTCCTAGGTATGCTCAGCTCCACTAATTGCATGCATTGAAGGTGGAAGAACTATCCGCATTATGGCATGGACAATAAGGGGGCACAAGAAGGATCCCACCATCATTCTTGAGGCTGTGGCCGATCAAGAGACATGGATATTGCATTTTTCGGATGTCCAGTTCTTGCAATGGCATAAATGTTCTCCAATCGTCACCTCTTCTTGCAAAACTAGTCAATGGTGAGTCACCACCGGTGGAGTTTCAAGGAAACGGGTGGACTTACAAAATGGTGTACTACCTTGCGGATGGCATCTATCCGAAGTGGGCAACATTTGTGAAGCTACTCCCCCCCCCCCCCCCCCCCCATCCCACCCACACACACACTCTCACACACTCGGTAAGAAAGAACTCCAATTCGATAATGCTCAAGCGGTGAAACGAAAAGATGCAGAGCGAGCATTTGAGATTTTGCAAGACTAATTTGCTATTTATAAGAGGATCGGCTAGGTTTTGGGATCAAGAGATCCTTTGGTACATCATGAATTCTTTGGTTATCATACATAACACGATCATTGAGAAAGGTCGTGGTAGGAATGAGGTCTATGGCATCTACGACTTGATGGTCAACGTGTGCAACCACATAGAGGTAGAAATCGAGACGCGCGCTTTCTTGATGCATACGATAAAAACAAAGATTTATATGTGCAAGAATATATTCAAAAGGATCTCATCGAAAAGTGGTGGAGGTGGAATGGGCAACAAAACCACTAGGTTTATCTCTATGTCATGTTGTTGTATATGATGAACTCAATGTTGTTTGTGTGTTGATTCATGTGCTACTTGATGAACCATTTGATGAACTATTTGTATTGTAATGTAATAATTAAGTACCATTTGCTCGTGCAATATTTAACTTCACCTTATGTGACGGGGCATGTCCTATTTATATCATCTTGTAAACAAATAACTAGAAACTGTGATGTATATCCCATTTTTTGTGATGTTATAAATTTTACATCACCAATTTTTTGACCTATTATGCATTACTTGTTAAACATGCTCTTACTCATGCTCCCCACTTCATTCATATAGTTGGAGGAATCCACAAGAGGGCACCTAATTCATAATTGTACAAAAGAACTCTTTTTTTTTTTGGAAACTCTTGTTCTGGCCCCACCTCAGGTCGAATGAATACGAAGAGGGGTCAATCAAATTAATAAGCCATGAAAGAAAAAAGTAGTTGGCCTTGTTCCTTATTTCGTTTAACTAGTCAGGGGCGAATGTACATATAGGCTTCGATAGGCTCGAGCCTATCCGGCCTCCATTCCGGCCTCCATTTTTCAGCAAGAAGCCATGAAATAGGTATGTCTCAACTATAGTTGATGATGTAAGGTCAAAAATTTGTTAGTGAATGAAGAAATAACTGCTAAAATGAAGCTAAACTAAATTCCTTAACAACCTAAGACTTATGTCAAGCGTGTGTACAACCAATTGTGCAGCAAAGTTTCAAAGATCCATTGTTGACAGTGTGTGTTTGTTAGATCAAGGCAACAAACAATACATGCCTCGTGAAACCATGTTCTTAGTTCACTGAGCTTACCCTACATTTTTATTCTGTATTCTCCACTGTAACTAGTGGAGCTGAGAAATCTACTTCGATGAGAGGAAAAGAGTGCTAGCCCCAAAGAGCAAACAAGGGATGTAGGTGCTGTGCCTTTTATGTTAAAAAAAGGTGTTGTGCCTTTTACCATGTGATAAATAAAACATAAAAC
The DNA here is from genome assembly GCF_019359855.2 of Lolium perenne. Lineage (NCBI taxonomy): Eukaryota > Viridiplantae > Streptophyta > Magnoliopsida > Poales > Poaceae > Lolium > Lolium perenne. The sequence continues at coordinate 142,164,164 of NC_067248.2, read as the reverse complement.
GTAAAAATTAATAGGGCGCTTCAGGTATTTGGACACGAGAGAACCTGACAGAGTTGGATGAGCAGAACAACAAGAAAGGCCAACAATATCTATAATATCTATAAAGTTCATCCCCACTAAAATGTATTTAATGTTTGCAAGCTGAAATCTGGTGTAGCCACATCATCCTAATTATTTATATCCGTTAGATTTAAAATCTATGGTATTCCTACCAAGCACTGGAAGAGTATGTCATGCGCCATGCCACATTAACATTAACATGTGTCTACAACAGCAGGTCATGCATATTTGCATAGTACGGAGTATCATTTAAGCCCAGTACTACTACATCGTTTAAGATCTCCTCCATGATCTCTACATGTCCTTTCCTGTTCTAATAATCTCTTAATCTTCTCTACGATCTCTTAAAAGAAATAAAGTATGCAGGAAATTAATTGGTGAAGGTATACGAGGAGACGTTTGTGCCTATAATTACCTCGCCTCCCCACCATTTGTTTTCGCACCAGCTTCATGCCTTTTGGCAGAGATTTGTTTTCGAAGCAGCTTCATGCCATTGGCAGTGATTTCTCGGTGGTGACAATGGCGAGGTGCGGAGTGATGGTGTCATACTGTCGATATACGCCGACGGGTCAAGCCAAGGTGTGCAAGGACACTCCTCTGCCCCTGTCTGCTTGGTCGTCAGCACGTACCTTGAGGCTCCGTTGATGTCTGATGATGGAGTGAGACGGTGTGGAGAAGCATCTTCTCGCAGCCAGTGTGAAGGGCGGCCGGCATGTTGCGGCGTAGCGGCATGGTCCACATCCAGCCTTAGTTCGTGTGTGATACGCGTGAAGCACACGTCCGTTGGGAACCCCAAGAGGAAGGTGTGATGCGTACAGCAGCAAGTTTTCCCTCAGTAAGAAACCAAGATTATCGAACCAGTAGGAGTCAAGGATCACGTGAAGGTTGTTGGTGGCGGAGTGTAGTGCGGCGCAACACCAGGGATTCCGGCGCCAACGTGGAACCTGCACAACACAATCAAAGTACTTTGCCCCAACTTAACAGTGAGGTTGTCAATCTCACCGGATTGCTGTAAACAAAGGATTAAATGTATAGTGTGGAAGATGATGTTTGTTTGCGAAGAACAGTAAAGAACAAGTATTGCAGTAGATTGTATTCAGATGTAAAAGAATGGACCGGGGTCCACAGTTCACTAGTGGTGTCTCTCCAATAAGAAATAGCATGTTGGGTGAACAAATTACAGTTGGGCAATTGACAATAGAGAGGGCATAACAATGCACATACATATCATGATGACTACTATGAGATTTAATCAGGGCATTACGACAAAGTACATAGACCGCTATCCAGCATGCATCTATGCCTAAAAAGTCCACCTTCGGGTTAGCATCCGCACCCCTTCCAGTATTAAGTTGCAAACAACAGACAATTGCATTAAGTATGGTGCGTAATGTAATCAACACAAATATCCTTAGACAAAGCATCGATGTTTTATCCCTAGTGGCAACAACACATCCACAACCTTAGAACTTTCTGTCACTGTCCCAGATTCAATGGAGGCATGCCCACTATCGAGCATAAATACTCCCTCTTGGAGTTACAAGTATCAACTTGGCCAGAGCCTCTACTAGCAACGGAGAGCATGCAAGAACATAAACAACACATATATGATAGATTGATAATCAACTTGACATAGTATTCCATATTCATCGGATCCCAACAAACACAACATGTAGCATTACAAATAGATGATCTTGATCATGATAGGCAGCTCACAAGATCTAACATGATAGCACAATGAGGAGAAGACAACCATCTAGCTACTGCTATGGACCCATAGTCCAAGGATGAACTACTCACACATCAATCCGGAGGCGATCATGGTGATAAAGAGTCCTCCGGGAGATGATTCCCCTCTCCGGCAAGGTGCCGGAGGCGATCTCCTGAATCCCCCGAGATGGGATTGGCGGCGGCTGCGTCTCTGGAAGGTTTTCCGTATCGTGGCTCTCGGTAATAGGGTTTTCGCAACTGAGAGTATATGTAGGCGGAAGGGCAGAGTCGGAGGGCTGACGAGGGCCCCACACCATAGGGCGGGGTAGGCCCCACCCAGGCCGCGCGGCCCTGTGGTGTCGGTGCCTCGTCGCCCCACCTCGTATACTCTTCGGTCTCACTACAAGAAATCTGCCATAATATGACGTTTTTTTTATGACTGGAAATCAAAATGTCATAGCTTTATGACGTTCCTAGCTTTGACCGTCCTTGGCCACTCCGGGGGGGCAAAACCCTAGAAAATCGTGACGTTATTGGGCAAAAACGTCATTGGCAATTTAGGTCAAAACGTCATTAGCAAAATTAAGTGGCCTACGACGTTTTTCCAATGCCGATTGCACGCCCCCCCCCCCGCCCCCATTCTGAATTTCCTGGAGCCCGCCGTCTTCTGAAGTTTCTTTTCTACTATGGCTTACTTATCCTCTTTTGTTCTTCATCTGTCAGATTGCTGGTGGAATAGGGTGTAAAGTGTTTAAGTGGATTGATGATCCGCTGGATGCACGTCACAAAGAGTTAGTTCGTGATCTGCGTGATGCTGTTTGGGATCGAGATGAAGAAATTGAGAGGCTCCAGGTAGAAATTGAGAGGCTCCAGGAAGAAAAGTTTCTGCTTGCTGCAAGGAAACAGAGCAACCCTGAACCAAAGAAAATGGGAGGCTTCATGGTTTGGGTGCTATCTGTAGCTTTTGTCATCTGTTGTACCTGGGTGATGTGTAGGAACTGAAATTAGGGTGAATTCAGTGATCTGTTGGTCAGGAGGAGAAGAAGCTAGAGTATATGCTAGAGTTATTGTGTTGTAATTCCAACCATTTGTCTGTTCGTGCCACAATGTTTAGTTCCTGAATTTGAACCATGTCTATGTATGTGTGCAATTCTGTTCAGTTGAAAATGTGTTCTGTTGAAAATGAGTTCTGTTGAAAATGTGTAGCAGCTACTTTTGCACGGCGGCGCCGCCCATATATGGTCGCCGGCGTCAGCCATGTATTGAAAAAATTGGGCATGGATTCCCCTAAAAATTGGGCATGGAGTCCCCAAAAAATTGGGCACAAATTCTGGGAACAAATAGCTGACATATTCAACATAAATTCTGGGAAAAACAAAGCTGGCATGTTCAACATAAATTCCTACAGATTCATCCATTACACAAACTACAGATTCAAACTACAAATTCATCCATTACACAAGCTGGCATGCTATTCATCCATTACACAAACTACAGATTCAAACTGCTACTCATCTTCTTCGGAAACTTGACGCTTCCTAGTCCTATTTCCTCCATCATCATCATCATCATCCTCATCGCTGCAATATTGGTACATTATCTGATCAACCTCCTCGATTTCTTTGGGCACAACCTCTTTGCTATGTTTCTTCAGTTTGTCCACAATGACTTTTTCAAGTAGCACACGTTCCTGGTCACTTCTCGTCCTACTCCGTGCAGTGCCTTCTTTTTCTTGCACAGGAACTTGACTGGAATCTTCATCTTGATATGATAGTACAGCAACACCGGGTCCCTGTTCATTTTCTTTTACACTCCATAGATGTCTATGGTGAAATTTCTGCACAACTTGCCATTTTCCTTTCAACTTGGTGTCTGGCACATAAAAGACCTTGGTTGCTTGTGATGTCAGAAGGAAAGGATCAGTCTTGTACCAAAACTTTTCTGTGTTAACACTCTTGAAGTGTCCATCATCGTCGAGCCCGGGTTTCCTACCACCAAGGTCAAACCAGTCACACCGGAAGAGGACAACTGACCGATGGACGCCACCGCTGGAGTTGTATTGCAATCTGATGATGGATTTGAGCTGACCAAAGAAGTCAATGCTGTTGCCATCATGATCTCCCTCAGAAACGATTCCACTATTTTGTGTCTTCATGTTCTTCTCGCGGTCAACAGTATGGTACCGAACACTGTCAACAACACATGCCGAATATAGTCTCACTCTAAAATCTGGTTTGCACGCCAAAGCATAGAGATCAGGACAGACATCATTTCGCATTTTTCCAATCTGCAAAAAATCAACCAGGGGGTGAGTAACACACACAGCAAAATTATATCATGAACTTTTCCAATCTTCAGAAATAAACCAGCTAAAGATCTCACATGAGTCTGAAACCATCTAGCAAAGTTCTTGGCAAGCCATCTATCAACATTGATCTGACCACCTTGTTGGTTCAACTCTTGTTTGCACAGGCTGGAATGGCAACAGAAAATAGATCCTAATTATTATTTGGAGAGGCTGCAATAACCTATCTATATAAGGGGATGAAGAGAAACGTACTCGATGTATGGATCAACCTCAGGGCAACTTCGGAGCACATACCACACCATGTTGTCATAGTCCTCACCAGCAAACACATATTGAGAGGCTCCAATAAATTTCACACCGTGTTTGAAAACAGACACATCACCAATATGTGAATCATCCCGCTCCGGATTTCTGCTTGGACGGTTGAATCTTGTTTCAACATCGTCGAAGTATCTCGAGCAAAATGCCAGGCACTCATCAACAATATATGCTTCGGCAATCGATCCCTTCGGCCTGGCATTGTTCCGGACATAACGCTTCAATGTTAGCAACCTTCTTTCGACTGGGTACATCCAACCGTAATGCACTGGGCCTCTAAGCCTTGCCTCTTTTGGTAAATGGATGGCCAAATGCACCATCACGTCGAAGAAAGATGGGGGGAAGATCTTCTCAAGTTTGCAAAGAATAACTACGATTTCCTTTTCAAGTCTGTCCAGAACGTCTCTCTTCAGTGTTTTGCAGCACAGCTCTCTGAAGAAATTTCCAAGCTCAGCAACCGCTTCATATATGTCTTCATGGATTGTTCCTCGCAGGCCAGCCGGTAAGATCCTTTGAAGCAATATATGACAGTCATGGGTCTTCAGCCCTTGAAGCTTGCACTTATCAGCAGCCACACACTTGGATATGTTAGACGCGTACCCATCTGGAAACCTCACAGCTTTTATGAATTCACAAAATGCAATTTTTTCTTGTTTACTCATTGTATACCACGCCTGTGGCATCTCAAAAGAGTCAGCTGAAACAGGCTGCAAATGCAAGTCACCTCTTATGCCCATATCTTCCAAATCAAGCCTTGAATTCACAGTGTCCTTTGTCTTGCCTTGTATGTTCATGAAAGTACCAATCAGATTGTCACAGATGTTTTTCTCGATGTGCATTACATCGAGATTATGCCTCAGCTTTAGATCTTCCCAGTATGGCAAGTCCCACAAACATGACCTACGGCTCCAACACTGACCGTCCTCACGTTTCCTTTTCTTCTGAAGCTTGCCTGGTATCACATCTCTAACCCTATCAAGTTGTTCCTTCAGCTCTTCTGGAGTGAATTCCGCTGGCTTCTCACGCTTTTCAATAGCACCATTGTATTCTTTGCTATTTCTCCAAGGATGGGACAGAGGTAGCCAACGGCGGTGCCCAATAAAGCAGATTTTGTTCCTTAATTTCTTGGAGCAATTCTCTTTGTCACAACGCACACATGCCTGGTAACCAGCTGTGGCCCTCCCTGACAATGTGTGCAGTGCCGGATAATCATGAATACACCATAAGATTGCAGCACGGAGATCAAACTTGTCTGGACTATTGGCATCATACGATTTTACACCTTTCCAGAGCTCCTGCAGCTCTTCCATCAAAGGCTCCATGAAGACATCAAAATCTTTTCCCGGAGAGGATGGACCAGGGATTAGCAATGCAAGCATGAAGTTGGACTGATCCATACATGCCCACGGCGGAAGGTTGTATGGCACCACGAATACAGGCCACATGCTGTAGGAGTTGCTCATATTCCCGTAGGGATTAAAACCATCCATGGCAAGTCCAAGCCTTATGTTCCTGGCATCAGCGGCAAAGTCTTTATGAATATTGTCAAAATCCTTCCATGCATCCCCGTCTGCTGGATGACTGAGATCATTCTCCATGTCTTGCCGCTTCAGTTTGTGCCACTGTACTTCCTTTGATTGCTCCTTTGAAAGAAACATTCTTTGCAGCCTTGGAATCAATGGGAAGTGCCTTAGCACCTTCTCTGGGATCTTTCTCCTACCATCAGCATCTTTCCATCTGGAGGCTTTGCACTTGGGGCAATTATTCTCCTTGGCATAATCCTTCCGGAACAATACACAGTTATTCGGGCACACATGGATACTCTCATAACCAAGTCCCAACCTGCCGACTATGCTAAGTGCCTCCTCGTATGACTTTGGTATTGAGCTATTAGGGTATTGCAAGGCCAAAATCAGGAGTATCGCGTTGAATGCAACGTTGCTAATCCGGTAGTACGACTTGGCCTGAAGTAACTTGACTGTGAGTGAAAACCTTGACATTGTACCCCCATCGCTGGCTGCGCGCTTGGCTTCCTCTATCAACTCAGCAAATATAGTGTCCTTTCCAGCACCTTGCGGTTCTGACTTGTACAAATCAGCAAGCAGATCAGGAATTCTATCATCTTCGTAACCATCTTCCTCTTGCAAACCATAATAGTGTGCCTCTGCATCACCTCCACCAACATGGTGTGCCCCTGCATCACCTCCATGTCCAGCCTCAGGTTCACCTCCATGTCCAGCCTCAGGTTCACCTCCATGTCCATGTCCGGCTTCAGGTGCACCTCCTTGTCCTCCATGTCCAGCTTCAGGTACAGGATGTAATGGTTCTCCATGGAAGACCCATCGGTCATAAGTGCTTGCCATCCCAAAAAGAAGCAAATGAGACTCTACTACATCTAGAGGTTTTGTGCACCGTTTGAGACAGCTACGACATGGGCACAGCACCTGATCATCATTGGCAGCATTCAAGTGAACAAACTGCATAAACTCTGCCACTCCCTTTGTGTGTTCAGGGGAAAGCCTTCTAATTCTTGTTGTAATCCAGCGCCTGTCCATCTGCGGAAGAACAAAATGATTCAATTAGCACACACCTAACTGCACAGCAGTTCCAATTTCAAGCAATGCACAGCAGTTCAATTCGATTTTGTGAACTGATGAAGAAGAACAGATCGAGAGGGGAGAGATGAGAGGGGTGCAGACCGGGAGATGCGGAGGGGCTCGTCCTGGAGAGGGCGAGGGGCTCGTCCTGGAGAGGGCGAGGGGCTCGTCGTCGGCGAGGCAGATGGACAGCAGATCCCTTGCTCGGACGCAGCGCCAGCACACCCACCACCGCCGTCACCTCGGACTCGGTACTTTAGTCCTAGTAACAGCACATATTGGATCACAGTGATTCGATATTGTGAACTGACGAAGAAGAACAGATCGAGAGGGGAGGGATGAGAGGGGTGCAGACCGGGAGATGCGGAGGGGCTCGTCGTCGGAGAGGGACGGGGCTCGTCGTCAGAGAGGGACGGGGCCGCCGCCGCCGCCGCTCGTCGTCGGAGATTCGAATTTCTGCTAGGTTATCGGAGGGAGTTGGATTCGGAAGGGATATTTGGGCTTCTCCTGGGCGCCAAAAAAAAATCAAAAAGAGTGAGGGCTGGGACTCGAACCCAGCACCTCTAGATATGTCAACGTGCCAGTTAACCAGTGGAGCTATTGGAGAGATCTTGTCAGCTTACCATCCTTTATCTTTTACATAGTGGAACTAAGGCAACTTCTATTTTTTTTAAGTTATGGATATGATCTTGTTACATAATCTATCAGAGGGGATACTGATTTAGGACAACAGTTAATTTGTACAGGAGCATTAGCTAAGCAACAGGCTAATATATGACTAATAATTAATTACGGCTGGCAAGCTATATATATATCTATATATACTCCAGCATATATAGACCACCAAAAGCACATTATATTACACATATATAGTGCTGTTATCACCAGAATTTGACCGAGTCAGAGGTGGGCCACGATTGGGATAAACTTGAAGATATACATGAAAGGAAGAACAAGAATTGGCCTTATACACGAAGTGGGGCTGAATGGCCCATGTATCTGTAATATAGTAGATCGTATCTTAGATTAAAAGTTAGAGTTTTACTCGTGCACGGTTAGGTGCACGTCCGAATTAGAAAGTCCCCTGGACTATAAATATGTATCTAGGGTTTATGGAATAAACAACAACTCACGTTCAACCCAAAACAAACCAATCTCGGCGCATCGCCAACTCCTTCGTCTCGAGGGTTTCTATCGTAGCGACATGCTGCCTAGATCGCATCTTGCGATCTAGGCAGCACAAGCTCCACGTTGTTCATGCGTTGCCCGTACTGAAGCGTCTTTGATGGCGGGCAACGTAGTTATCATAGATGTGTTAGGGTTAGCATAGTTCTTCGTATAACATGCTTACGTAGTGCAACCCTTGCATGTCTAGCCGCCCTCACACCTATCTCAGGTGTGGGGGCGGCACCCTGCTTGTTCATCATTTAGTAGATCTGATCCGTTACGATTGCTCCTTGTTATGCAAGGATTAGTTTAATATCTGCAATAGTTAGGCCTTACAAAGGGGGGGAGGATCCAGCGGCACGTAGGGTGGCGTTCGCAAGTCCTAAACAGGATGTTCCGAGGATCAACTTCATTGTTGGTTTTTAGGCCTTGTTTAGGATCGGCTTACGAGCACCGTGCGTGGCCGCGAGGCCCAACCTGGAGTAGGATGATCCGATTATGCGGTGAAAACCCTAAATCGTCGTAGATCTCATTAGCTTTATCTTGATCAAGCAGGATCACCAAGTATTCGTGCACCCCGTACGAATCATGGGTGAATCGGCTCTTTGAGCCGATTCACAGGATAACCTGAGAGCCGATCGAGGCTCGTATTTAATGTTTACGTGTATGCCATGCAGGAAACTAAGTGAGGCATCCCCATCACCTTCCTGACCAGGTATAGGTCAGGTGGCACGCCCTTGCACTTCGCATCGCCGCGTGTGACCAGAAGAGCATTGCGGGCCGTCGCTCGGAGGGGTCTCAGCCAGCCGCAGCTCTAGGCTCTTCCCGGCTCTACTAGTGTTGACAGTCGCTGCCCGCCGGTGGGTTTTGGCAGTCAACACATTCTGGCACGCCCGGTGGGACAATCGTCTACATCAACCACATCGCCATCTACATCTGAGATGGCGGACGGCACGCCAGTCACCTACGAGGAGTTGCCTGCCGAGCTCAAGAAGAAATATGACGAGATCAAGGTCACCCTCGAAGCCGACCTCATCGGCTCTTTTCAGAGAACCCGTTCCCATGGCATCAGATGGAAGGGATTCTCACCGCAAGGTGCACTCGATGGGATAGATCTCTCTGCCCCGTCGGAGGAACGCACCGAGGGCCTCGCGGCAGAGATCAACTACTTGGTGGCTCACTCGCTACACCGCCACTCCGAAAACTTGGTCAACGTGTTGGAGCGTCTCGCTCTGCGCGTGATCCAGGAGATCATGAGCCACCAGTACTCGCCGTCAGGACCAGCTCTCGGGACGCATCAAGGAGAGTTGCCACTCCAGTCCCGTCCACCGCTGCCATATGCGTTGGCAGCACCACCTGAAGTGCCGGCTACACCGGCATTCGTCGTCTACAAGATTGGTGGTGACCCTAGTGACTGCCAGTTCTTGACTGAGGCGCCTAAGGAGATCCCTCAAGGATACGCGTGCACGTATGTGCCAGATTGTGGCAACTGGCCACTCTCAAACCAGGCCACAACGTCAGGGACTCCGGCGCAAACAGGAGGAACGTCAGCAACAGAGCTTGAGAAGCAGACGTGGCTAACTAAGTACGCCACCCCGACGAAACTCCCGAGCCCAGCTCCTGCAGCTTGGCTCGTAGCTGGAAAAGCAAACATGGCTGGCTAAGTACGCCACCCCGGCGAATCTTCAGAGTGCAACGCCTGCAGCCAAGACGACGGATCAGATCGCACCATCGAGAGACCAGTTCGGCATGGTGCCGAAAAGGAGGGCAATCGGCTATTCCAAGCCGTACCCCGACGAGTACGAGATGATCCCGCTGCCACCTAAATATCGGCTCCCTGACTTCTCCAAATTCAGTGGATCAGATGGCTCCAGCTCCATCGAGCACATCGGCCGATATTTGGCGCAACTAGGACCGGCTTCGGTGTCGGATCAACTACGCGTGAGGCTCTTTTCACAGTCCCTCACGGGATCGGCTTTTGGATGGTACACCTCTTTGCCAGCAAACTCCATCCAGTCTTGGAAGCAATTGGAAGAACAGTTCCATATGCAATACCATTCAGAAGCTTCCGAGTCTAGCATTGCCGATCTAGCACAACTACGTCAGAAGCGCGGAGAAACGGTGACAGAGTACATCCAGCGCTTCAGGAATCTTAGGAACCGATGTTATTCGGTTCGTATAACCGAGAAGGAAGCAGTCGAGTTGGCAGTAGCTGGCCTTGCAACACAGCTCAAGGACATGGCCTCCCAAGCAGATTATCCCTCGCTGGCGCACATGGTTCAGAAACTATCAGCATATGAACAGCGCCACCCAGACCTGTACCAAGACAAGTTCAAGCGTGCAGTAGTCATGGTCGATACAGAGGAAGGTGAAGTGCCTGCGGGAGACCAAGAAGTAGCAGTGGCTGAGTGGACTCGGGGAGGAACCCCCGTGTCCTGCAAATGGGTAAAGCCACCAGGGCCGCCCAGGGGATTTGATTTTGACGTGACCAAGACTGAACAAATCTTCGACCTCCTGCTCAAGGAGAAACAGTTGACGATTCCTGAAGGTCTCAAGTTCCCCACGGCGCAAGAGCTAAACGGAAAGCCGTACTGCAAATTCCACAACTCGCTTTCCCATGCCACCAACGACTGCAGGGTGTGGCGTCAGCACATCCAAGCGGCGATAGAGAAGGGGCGTTTAATTTTCAACCAGTACGCCATGAAGGTAGACACCCAGCCCTTCCCCGCCGTTAACATGGTAGAAGTCATCTACCCCGAGGGCTGCCAGCCAGGTCCCACGTTCAGCATCAACATGGTAGGACCTGGGAACCACTCTGGCAAAGATGGAGATGAGGGTAACTGCTCTCATAGCAAGGACACAGAGGAGGCCGCTCCACGCGATCGGCTCCATCATGATGGCAAGCGCTACGTCACAGAGGGGGAAGTGAAGAATATAAGATATCAACGACCTCTCTCTGATCACCTCCTCAACAAATATGTGAGTCAGTATGACCAACGCCGACGGTCCAACTATGATGATGAAGGAGATCGTCTGGCTAGAGAAGCCAGAAGACATCGTCGGCAGGATCGCGATGAGGAGGAGCACGAGCGCCGTGCCACGGACACATCAAGGGAGCAAGATGACAACGCCAGACACTGGGACTGCCCTTTCTTCAGACACTGCTGGGATTCAGGAATGAGCCGATTGCCCACAATCGGCAATTGCCCAGAATGCAACCGGAAGAAGAAGGAGGCAGCCAACGTGTCTGTGTTCAAGCGCTTAGGGCCTCTCCCGCCACAGAGCAAACGTGCTGAGTCACCTCGTTGGGCAGATCTTGAGGATTCCGAAGACGAGGGATTAGAAGAAGAAGAAGACAGGTACCACCGTCCAAGGTGGTGCCCTGACGGACTCAGCCGTTCACAAAAGCGTAGGGTTCAACGTTTGCGCGGCCTGGAGGAAGCCGAAAGGTTATACCTGCATACGCTAAGGAAGGCACGGCCTGATCTGGCTGCAAAGGTTCAGCGAGCCCTGGATGAAGAGGGTCGTCCACGGAAAATGGAGTGGCGCCCCAAACAAAGGAGAGCCGATGATGAAACATCGGCTGGCACGAACATGGTGTTCATCCTCCCTTCAGAGTTCAGTGCTCCAGGGTTAGATGAGACATCCGTGGCACAACTTGACTGCGGCCCACGGCCGGTTATCTTTGAGAAGCCACGAGATAAGAGCTACAGGCATCTGAAGGCCCTATACTTGCGAGGATATATCGATGGGAGGCCTGTAAATAAGATGCTGGTAGACACCGGAGCGGCAGTTAACATCATGCCGTACTCTATGCTACGTCGGCTGGGACGCTCTAGCTCGGATCTAATCAAGACCAACGTGACATTGAGCGATTTCAACGGCCAAGCGTCTGAGGCACAAGGAGTTCTGAACGTGGACCTGACTGTAGGAAGGAAAACTATCCCTACAACATTCTTTATCGTCGATAGCACGAGCAGTTATGCTGTGCTGTTGGGAAGAGATTGGATCCATGCCAACTGCTGTATCCCCTCCACGATGCACCAATGCATAATACAGTGGGATGGAGATGAGGTAGAGGTCGTCCAAGCCGACGACTCAGCCGAAATTTCAACGGCTGGCATGAACGCATGGGAAGCAGCAGGCCAAGAACCCCTCTCAGGCATCAACTTGGACGATTGCGAGCGCATCGATGTGACAAAGGGAAGGGTTAAGCTGGTTTTATCCACTGGCCTGACCATGTAGTTGAAGGGAAGCGATGTGCAACTTGGCGAGGCTGATCCTTGTGATCGGCCCCAAAGGTCTATGAAGGGACATTACAGAACCTTCAGTCAGCGCTCCAATCATTATGGAGGCCGATCCCAGCAATCGGCCAAAATTATCCTCACCACATGTTCTGCTTGTGTTCACCCTCGACCCTATCAGGAGCCGACGTGCGAATTACAGAGCTGATATCTGCCATTCTTTAACAGATTCGGCTCGGGGGGCACCTAAACATGGGAACAGAAGCAGGGGTACATGTGTGCAATGAAATACTGGGGGCCGATAGGAGAGAATCGGCCGGTAAAAAAAAAAATATTTTTTACAGCCGATGCAAGGGCATCGACTTTAGAATTGAGAAACAACCGATGCGCAGCCATCGACTCTTGCTTCGAGGGAATAAGACAATGGAAACTTCTTCAGCTGCTTCGAGCCGATCCGGGTTCCTGTACCGTTTTGTCAAGGATTTCCAATCTTTGGGGCTAGTTCAGCTGAAACGGAAGATTATCGGCTGTCGGAGGAAGAAAGAGGATCGGCTGTGGCGCATTCTCTCTGACATTCTCGCCTCGAGTAAGGCTCGGGGGGCAGCAGGCTCGAGTAAGGCTCGGGGGGCAGCAGGCTTGGAGGATACTCTGTTTAAAGAGCCAATGGGGATACCATCGGCTGATCCTTCATTGCAACCTTCTTCACAATGATGAATACTGAAGAAGATTATGGGGTTTGGTTGGAAAAGTTCAAAGGTTTACCTGAAAATCCGGCATTTTCCGCCAGATTCAGAAAATCATCAGTTGAAGGGAAGGGTGAATTTCAAAGGGCCGATGCGTTGCTATCGGCTCATTACGCATTGGCAAAAGGGGCGAACCGGCAAGGTCAGTAGGAGAAGGAATCGGCTAAATTAAACTCAGAAGAAATCGGCAAAATCAAATTGGGGAAAAAGTTCTTCATTGATAGGCGAGATTTCTTACATGAAGAGCTGATTGCTCTCAAAAGGAAATGCTAGGGGATACATTGCCCCATCTACTACTACTGGCCCTATTCTAGGGATCCTATCTAAGGGCCATCACTGCCCTCGTCATCGCCGTCGTCGCCACTGTCGGCGCTGCTCCCGGCGGGCTCGTCGTCGCTCCAATGGCCGCCGACCGGGCCCTCGTTGTCTTCGTCTTCTTCGTCAGCATCGTCCTCGTCGCTGTCGAAGTCGCTAAGATTGCCCGGCCAAGGGCAGAACCGCTTGGCCGGCGGCTCGTCGGAGGAGCTCTCGTCGTCGTCCTCCTCCTCCTCTTCCTGCTCCTCCTCCTCCCCGGAAGAGGTGAAGTCGCAGGAGAAGCTGTCGTCGTCGCTCTCCTCCTCCATTGCTCCAACGGTGAGGAAGCGGAGGTCGCTCTCCCCATCCGTCGAGGACTGGTCGTCCTCGGACCAGATGGAGAAGTCGTGGTCTGACTCCTCCCCGGCCGCAATGGCGCGGCGGATGTTCGCCGCATGGACCTCTGCCGGGTTGTACTCCGGCGTCGGCTCACGGGATGTGGAGGACTGGCTGGAAGGACCCGATGGAGCAGAGGAGGAGGAAGACATGGTGGCAGGAGGGCTTTTGGAGTGCTAGTGCGATGGAGATGCAGAGGAGAACTGTTCATGGCGGTTAAATAAAAGGGGATATAGTGGAAATTCAATGCCACAGCAGTTTCCGAGGAAGTGGTGCCTAAAGAGAAAAACTGCCAGATCACGCGGAGAAGTTGAGAAGGCAGGACATCATGATGAAGGATACTGCAACGGTTCTGCCACGACATGACCCGACGAAGAAAAACAGAGTGATTTTGGAATTACCAATTCCAAAACCAGGGGGGCATGTGTTATCACCAGAATTTGACCGAGTCAGAGGTGGGCCACGATTGGGATAAACTTGAAGATATACATGAAAGGAAGAACAAGAATTGGCCTTATACACGAAGTGGGGCTGAATGGCCCATGTATCTGTAATATAGTAGATCGTATCTTAGATTAAAAGTTAGAGTTTTACTCGTGCACGGTTAGGTGCACGTCCGAATTAGAAAGTCCCCTGGACTATAAATATTTATCTAGGGTTTATGGAATAAACAACAACTCACGTTCAACCCAAAACAAACCAATCTCGGCGCATCGCCAACTCCTTCGTCTCGAGGGTTTCTATCAGGTAAGCGACATGCTGCCTAGATCGCATCTTGCGATCTAGGCAGCACAAGCTCCACGTTGTTCATGCGTTGCCCGTACTGAAGCGTCTTTGATGGCGGGCAACGTAGTTATCATAGATGTGTTAGGGTTAGCATAGTTCTTCGTATAACATGCTTACGTAGTGCAACCCTTGCATGTCTAGCCGCCCTCACACCTATCTCAGGTGTGGGGGCGGCACCCTGCTTGTTCATCATTTAGTAGATCTGATCCGTTACGATTGCTCCTTGTTATGCAAGGATTAGTTTAATATCTACAATAGTTAGGCCTTACAAAGGGGGGGAGGATCCAGCGGCACGTAGGGTGGCGTTCGCAAGTCCTAAACAGGATGTTCCGAGGATCAACTTCATTGTTGGTTTTTAGGCCTTGTTTAGGATCGGCTTACGAGCACCGTGCGTGGCCGCGAGGCCCAACCTGGAGTAGGATGATCCGATTATGCGGTGAAAACCCTAAATCGTCGTAGATCTCATTAGCTTTATCTTGATCAAGCAGGATCACCAAGTATTCGTGCACCCCGTACGAATCATGGGTGAATCGGCTCTTTGAGCCGATTCACAGGATAACCTGAGAGCCGATCGAGGCTCGTATTTAATGTTTACGTGTATGCCATGCAGGAAACTAAGTGAGGCATCCCCATCACCTTCCTGACCAGGTATAGGTCAGGTGGCACGCCCTTGCACTTCGCATCGCCGCGTGTGACCAGAAGAGCATTGCGGGCCGTCGCTCGGAGGGGTCTCAGCCAGCCGCAGCTCTAGGCTCTTCCCGGCTCTACTAGTGTTGACAGTCGCTGCCCGCCGGTGGGTTTTGGCAGTCAACAAGTGCCAGCCTTGAGCTCAATAACATAGTACCAAAAGGACACGTTAATTCCAGATACTACCGAGGAGGTTCAACGCTCATTTACTTGAGCACATTACATAGACCAACAGGCCATTAGATAGTACCAGATCGATAATTAAGAGGTTCAACGCTCATATTACTTGAGCTCATACACACATATATATAGTACTACTAGCTTAATTAGAGAGGTTCAGCCAGCTAGCTCATTTCTCGAGCTTCCTGACATACAACTTGAGACCGCCCCGGGCGCGAATGCGGAACCAAAACACAAAGATATCATTTGCCTTCATCTTGCTCTTCCGCACCACAGCACTCCAGTTTGTTGTGATCACTGCACCGTCAAACTTCCCTTTGCCCTGGAAAATCCTCACTTTCACACCATGTATCTCACTGTAAGAGACAAGAAAGTCATTATCTGGAAGCTGCATATTCGTCGAGATGTACTTCTTGGTAAACTTCCGGTTGAAGTACTGCAGATTATAAGATGCAAAACTTCGTTCAGATGAAGTAATTGTCAACATATAAAGATGCAAAAACATCCTTGATCGAGATGGAGTAATTATATTTACCATTCTGGAACAGCCTTCCACGGTACTTGCACTCTTTATAGTGCACACATAAAAAGGAATTGCGGGGCGCTTTTGGTCAACAAGATATCTCAGGGTATCAACTTGTGTAGGATTCATTTCCACTAGATTGGGATACATGCAAAAGTCATCCCATTCCTCACCTGCCTCTATCCTGGGACCTACATATATAAGGAAACCAGGGAATAAGGCCTAGTTTAAAGTTTTCCTAAAATTGAAGTATATCAAACCAACAGTATTTATAGAAACTGAAGTATTCCTTGAATGCTACAAATTGACTAGCTATTATGCCAAACCGAGACTAATTAAGCATTTGACCTATATCCTGCATCTATAACTACTATATATATTTTTTACCTCGATGAGTCAGATGGACATCAGCAGGAGGAGGAGGAGCAACTTCCTCATGCTCAGCTGCACAATCCATTGCTGCAGCATCATCAGCTTTCTCTTGCTTGACGTGAACCCTATCTAGAGCACCATCCTCACCTTCGGAGGATGAGCTGATGTCGATGGTCTCAACGGCCTACTTGGATGGGACCAAAATGGCAACTTCATAGTCATAGGGGTCCATGGTGTCGACCTAATAACAAGCAGTGAACAATTTGAGAACTATGAAACTATTAATTACACATTAATTAAAACTAAGTTGGGATGTTTAGGTTCAGATTGACATTCGCACTAGCAGCACTAGCACATGTTTTGAATCAATCTAAACCAGGAAAATCTACTCTAGCACTAGAATCTACTTTGAATCGATCAAACCCTAGGAAAATCGCCGCTCGGACAAAAAAACCCCAATTAAAATCCCCCAAGATTAAGTACGGCAAACCCTAGAAAATCCCCCGCTCATCCCCCAAATTAACCTGAGCTTCGGCCGACGGAGGCAGTGGAGCTTCGGCCGACGGAGCTTGACGGAGCTGCTTGACGGAGCTTCGGCCGACGGAGTTGGGAGAGGAAGAGGCGGCAGTGGCGGCTGGGTTGGGAGAGAGAGAGAGAGTGAGACAGGGGAGAAAGTTGCTTTTGGTATAGGACATTTTGGGGTGGGTGGGGCAAAATGGCACCCACTGACGTGTGGGGCCATCTAGCAGTAGATACCACTGGGTTGGGCCATTTCCGGTAATTTTATGTGGATTAGGGGCCAGCAGGTAAAATGGAACCCTCATTCTCTGTTTTTACTAATTATAATAAATCAGAGATTCCCTCCTCCGCCTCTCCGCTTCTTGATGGTTCCACTCCGCTTCTTGCCGGTTCCACTCCCACTAGACGAAAAACCCTCCTCCGCGCCAAGACGCTTCTGCCTCGCCGCTTCTGCCTCCTCCGCCGCTTCTGCCTCCTCCGCGCCATGGACGCTGCTTCTTCTTCCTCTTCCTCTGTTCCGCAACCGCTTCTGCCTCCTCCGCCATCAGTCATGCAGCCCATTACTCAGATCAGGACCTTCACCGTCCATGGCGGCAAGGAGATCGATGTTGTCTACACAAACGAGGAGGAGACGATGAGCAAGTACCTGAAGATGTACGCGCAGTGGTATGCGGAAGAAGAAGAGAACAAATTTGTAGGATTGGATCTCGAATACACTCGGGAGGACCCCAACCACGAAGAAGACAACTACCTCGCCGTCGTTCAACTGTCCATGAGGAACCACGTCCTCGTCTGCCACTTTTCCTGGTTTGTAGACCTTAATCTTGCTCTGATTTACTTAATCTTGCTCTGATTTTGTTAATCTTGCTCAGATTTTAGTTAATCGCTAGTGCATGATGAACCAAGTCACCCTTGCTCTGTTTTAGTTAATCTTGATCTGTTTTAATTAAACTACAAACCGTGCTAGCTGCAAAACTAGTTTTGTTTCTGTGTTTTGTGTAACAAAAGCCACAAAGCATGGTGTCCTGATCTTGCAGATTGAATCTATCCATATGCTCATCTAGCATGTACTGGATTTCATTATACCAAATTAATTATCACAAAGCAAATTTCCGGAGTCCTGATCTTGCATTTAATAGACTTTTGTTAGTTTCAAAATTATATGATGCAAAATGATATTTCAATGACTAAAAAATTTGCACTTGCACATTTCATAAAAGTGTTGGTCATGCATTCTTTTAGTACCAAATGGATTATGACTAGATAATTTTCAGACTCTTGATCATGCACTTACTAAACTTATGTCAATTTTATTCAAGTTATGAGATTGCATAGACTAAACATTTGTATTCCCAAATTTTATTCAAGTGTTGATCTCGCAAGTACTAAATTTTTGCATCAAATTGAATCTATCCATATGCTCATCTAGCATGTACTGGATCTCATTATACCAAATTAATTATCACAAGCAAATTTCCGGAGTCTTGATCTTGCATTTAATAGAATTTTGTTAGTTTCAAAATTATATGATGCAAAATGAAATTTCAATGACTAGACAATTGCACTTACACATTTCATAAAAGTGTTGTTCATGCATTCTATTAGTACCAAATGAATTATGACTAGATAATTTTCAGAATGTTGATCATGAACTTACTAAACTTATGTAGTTTCAAATTTTATATTCAAGCTATGAGATTGCATATAGACTAGCTTCGTTGTCCCAAATTGTATTCAAGTGTTGATCTCGCAAGTACTAAATTTTTGCTTTCAGGACCAACGGGGAATGTCCGGCGCTGCGCTCATTTCTTCAAAATCAAGGAATTGTGTTCTACAGCGTTGACAAGAGAGCAGATTTTATAAAGTTATATTACGAGAAGATTATAATTCCTAGGGAGAACTGGATCGATATCCAGGAATTTGTCAACGTCAAAGGTCTCAACGAGAGAGCAAATTTAATGAGGGATGGAATGGCTAGTCTTGCAACTAGCATCATCGACGAGTCGTACAGCCAGATGAAGAACAATTTCCCTCGAGAGAGGCACGATTACTGGGAAGAGCGGCCGTTGTCTGATTTGAACCTGGAGTATGCAGCTAAAGATGCTTACGTGAGCTACCAGCTCTACGTTAAGATATCGTTCTTCCTGCGTTACCTTGTGTTTTGCCCCGGTTGCAAGAAGGAAGACAAGCTGAGGGGACGTATGTGTGGCAAATGCAATAAAGCAGAGATCGAAGCTGAACGTGCAAAGAAAAATGCTGCTACTGAAATAGCAAGGTTAAATGCTGAACTTGCAAGCGCGTAGGCTGAACTAGCAAGCTTGAAGGCACCAGCTTCTAGCGACAACACCCAGCAGACAAGTCCCCCTCATGGAAAACGGACGAAGATGAATGATGAGCAGTGGCTGGAGAGTAGTGATGCGCCGAAGAGTAGTGATTATTGGCAGAACCTGAGGAAGAAGTCGTGGACTGGTGCTGATCAGAAGAGTGATGATCCGTGGACGACGGAGATGAGTGATCAGCAGAGCCCGAAGAGTGATAATCCGTGGCTGACGAAGCCAGGCAATTAATGACGACATCTCCAAGATC
The DNA here is from genome assembly GCF_019359855.2 of Lolium perenne. NCBI lineage: Eukaryota > Viridiplantae > Streptophyta > Magnoliopsida > Poales > Poaceae > Lolium > Lolium perenne. Next base: position 142,144,674 of record NC_067248.2, on the reverse strand, counting down.
CATGCCTAGTTAATTATTTGTATTTGCTTGTCAAGAAACTTTGCTTCTATCGTCTCTTTGTTTATGAGGCACAGCTCGGGGTAGACTTGTATAGGATCTCCCCATTAGGTAGGATCATAGGATCAACTTAGAGAAATCATACTTTTGCTATGCGAAGAAATCATAGTGTCAGATCTGGTTGAATAGTATTTCACACAATTCACACCCAGATTTATCTTTTTTGTTTCTCTAAGTGTATGTCGAATTTGAAGTTGCAAATTTTTGGCATTGCATATATAACATAGATGTGTGTTGTCATTTTTTCAGGGAGTGATGTTTTGGAACATGGGAGCATATGCTCCATATATTTTGAAATGCATCTTACACATATTTTAAATTTAAAAAAAATTGAAACAAAAAATGAACTTATCATGTGACGTGTGTAAAAAAGACAAAATTCAGTATGCGCGCATACGGTACATATGTCATTCAAGTCATATTCACCTTTAAAATCTTTCAATAGAATGACTCATCATTCCAAGGTTTTCAAAGTCATTTGATTCACATGTTCCCATCTAGAGTAGTCAATTTTAGTTTTATCACTAGCAACTAGTCATGAGGGGTGCTAACTAACTTGTAGCTCTCTAGGCTAAATTTGATGCTCTTGTAATACTCCATATATCTAGACCAAAGTTAACTATGAACAAAATAAACTTTGATAACCAAAGTAAAAGCTTGTATGAAAAAAAAACTTGGGATTGGAATCCTTAAACACAAATTAATATTGTAATGGTGCCTTGCTCTAGTAGAGCTTTGCATTAGGGTAGCTTGCAAGAGTATAGCTTGCATTAATAATAGCTTGCCTTGATTGGTACAGTTGTCAAAGTGTTCCTCTTCTTCTTCGTAGAAGACCTCCTCCTCCTCGTATCCTTCGGTACTAGCGTCTAAAATACAAGACGAAATGCACAATCACCAAACAATACCTAGGTACTAGACTAAACACTCAAGTGGATCACACAAGATAATCTAGCATCACACCATTTTTAATATTGTGGTTGGATTTGTTTTCTTTTTAAGAAAAATAATTTCCTCTCATTGAAATATTTATTAGGGTTTCTATTTATTTCTTTTGAGAAATAATTTCTTCTCATTGAATATTACTAAGATTTAATATCCTCAAACGATCTCATTGAAATAATTTCCTCTTATTAGGGTTTCTATTTATCACACAAGATACCTCCTACGCACCACCTATCACATGCCGTATGCGCGCGGTAGCCATCTGGGAATCCCTCCCGCTTCCTGCGGTGTCCCGCCGAATCCGCTGGAAACTGACCGGATTTGAACTGGGGCCACACTTACCTTTGCTCAATAAATGGAGGGAAAAATGTTTTTAGGTCTAGGATGCGTCATTTTATGTGCTAAATGTTTTCCGTTTCGCGCGTTGGCGGACAGGTGCACGCGCGCGCCCGGTACGGCCATACCGCATGTCCCGGCGGCCCCGTTTTGCGCAGTTGGCAAATTAAACGGAGCCAAAAAATCGAGCGGAGCCGCGTGGCGTCATTTTATGTGTCCTGGTAACCACTTCAAAAGACGGAATTGGGATACGGCAATTATCTTGAAAAACCCTTCACGAATAGGGCTATCACGTCCGGAGTTCTATGGCTTTTAGGGGAAATGAGTAGGAAACGGCCCGTTTCACCACATAGTTTGTCGGAACGAGGCCATATTTGGCACGTGCGTGGACCTTAGATTGGGAAGCAAGGCCCGTGTCGCGGATTTCCAATCCGAACCACGGGCGACGGTTTTTCCATTTTCGGGGTGCCGGAAGGGCTTTTTTTGTGAAGGGGCTACATGGTGCACATTTTAGTATTGCGCGAGACCTCCGCGCAGCGGTAGGATACCTCCTACGCACCACCTATCACATGCTGTATGCGCGCAGTAGCCATCTGGGAATCCCTCCCGCTTCCTGCGGTGTCCCGCCGAATCCGCTGGAAACTGACCGGATTTGAACTGGAGCCACACTTTCCTTTGCTCAATAAATGGAGGGAAAAATGTTTTTAGGTCTAGGACGCGTCATTTTATGTGCTAAATGTTTTCCGTTTCGCGCGTTGGCGGACGGGTGCACGCGCGCGCCCGGTACGGCCATACCGCATGTCCCGACGGCCCCGTTTTGCGCAGTTGGCAAATTAAACGGAGCCAAAAAATCGAGCGGAGCCGCGTGGCGTCATTTTATGTGTCCTCGTAACCACTTCAAAAGACGGAATTGGGATACGGCAATTATCTTGAAAAACCCTTCACGAATAGGGCTATCACGTCCGGAGTTCTATGGCTTTTAGGGGAAATGAGTAGGAAACGGCCCGTTTCACCACATAGTTTGTCGGAACGAGGCCATATTTGGCACGTGCGTGGACCTTAGGATGGGAAGCAAGGCCCGTGTTGCGGATTTCCAATCCGAACCACGGGCGACGGTTTTTCCATTTTCGGGGTGCCGGAAGGGCTTTTTTTTGTGAAGGGGCTACATGGTGCGCATTTTAGTATTGCGCGAGACCTCCGCGCAGCGGTAGGATACCTCCTACGCACCACCTATCACATGCCATATGCGCGCGGTAGCCATCTGGGAATCCCTCCCGCTTCCTGCGGTGTCCCGCCGAATCCATTTGAACTGACCGGATTTGAACTGGGGCCACACTTTCCTTTGCTCAATAAATGGAGGGGAAAATGTTTTTAGGTCTAGGACGCGTCATTTTATGTGCTAAATGTTTTCCGTTTCGTGCGTTGGCGGACGGGTGCACGCGCGCGCCCGGTACGGCCATACCGCATGTCCCGACGGCCCCGTTTTGCGCAGTTGGCAAATTAAACGGAGCCAAAAAATCGAGCGGAGCCACGTGGCGTCATTTTATGTGTCCTGGTAACCACTTCAAAAGACGGAATTGGGATACGGCAATTATCTTGAAAAACCCTTCACGAATAGGGCTATCACGTCCGGAGTTCTATGGCTTTTAGGGGAAATGAGTAGGAAACGGCCCGTTTCACCACATAGTTTGTCGGAACGAGGCCATATTTGGCACGTGCGTGGACCTTAGGATGGGAAGCAAGGCCCGTGTCGCGGATTTCCAATCCGAACCACGAGCGATGGTTTTTCCATTTTCGGGGTGCCGGAAGGGCTTTTTTTGTGAAGGGGCTACATGGTGCGCATTTTAGTATTGCGCGAGACCTCCGCGCAGCGGTAGGATACCTCCTACGCACCACCTATCACATGCCGTATGCGCGCGGTAGCCATCTGGGAATCCCTCCCGCTTCCTGCGGTGTCCCGCCGAATCCGCTGGAAACTGACCGGATTTGAACTGGGGCCACACTTTCCTTTGCTCAATAAATGGAGGGAAAAATGTTTTTAGGTCTAGGACGCATCATTATATGTGCTAAATGTTTCCCGTTTCGCGCGTTGGCGAACGGGTGCACGCGCGCGCCCGGTAAGGCCATACCGCATGTCCCGGCGGCCCCGTTTTGCGCAGTTGGCAAATTAAACGGAGCCAAAAAATCGAGCGGAGCCGCGTGGCGTCATTTTATGTGTCCTGGTAACCACTTCAAAAGACGGAATTGGGATACGGCAATTATCTTGAAAAACCCTTCACGAATAGGGCTATCACGTCCGGAGTTCTATGGCTTTTAGGGGAAATGAGTAGGAAACGGCCCGTTTCACCACATAGTTTGTCGGAACGAGGCCATATTTGGCACGTGCGTGGACCTTAGGATGGGAAGCAAGGCCCGTGTCGCGGATTTCCAATCCGAACCACGGGCGACGGTTTTTCCATTTTCGGGGTGCCGAAAGGGCTTTTTTTTGTGAAGGGGCTACATGGTGCGCATTTTAGTATTGCGCGAGACCTCCGCGCAGCGGTAGGATACCTCCTACGCACCACCTATCACATGCCGTATGCGCGCGGTAGCCATCTGGGAATCCCTTCCGCTTCCTGCGGTGTCCCGCCGAATCCGCTGGAAACTGACCGGATTTGAACTGGGGCCACACTTTCCTTTGCTCAATAAATGGAGGAACAAATGTTTTTAGGTCTAGGACGCATCATTTTATGTGCTAAATGTTTTCCGTTTCGCGCGTTGGCGGACGGGTGCACGCGCGCGCCCGGTACGGCCATACCGCATGTCCCGGCGGCCCCGTTTTGCGCAGTTGGCAAATTAAACGGAGCCAAAAAAATCGAGCGGAGCCGCGTGGCGTCATTTTATGTGTCCTGGTAACCACTTCAAAAGACGGAATTGGGATACGACAATTATCTTGAAAAACCCTTCACGAATAGGGCTATCACGTCCGGAGTTCTATGGCTTTTAGGGGAAATGAGTAGGAAACGGCCCGTTTCACCACATAGTTTGTCGGAACGAGGCCATATTTGGCACGTGCGTGGACCTTAGGATGGGAAGCAAGGCCCGTGTCGCGGATTTCCAATCCGAACCACGGGCGACGGTTTTTCCATTTTCGGGGTGCCGGAAGGGCTTTTTTTTGTGAAGGGGCTACATGGTGCGCATTTTAGTATTGTGCGAGACCTCCGCACAGCGGTAGGATACCTCCTACGCACCACCTATCACATGCCGTATGCGCGCGGTAGCCATCTGGGAATCCCTCCCGCTTCCTGCGGTGTCCCGCCGAATCCGCTGGAAACTGACCGGATTTGAACTGGGGCCACACTTTCCTTTGCTCAATAAATGGAGGGAAAAATGTTTTTAGGTCTAGGACGCGTCATTTTATGTGCTAAATGTTTTCCGTTTCACGCGTTGGCGGACGGGTGCACGCGCGCGCCCGGTACGGCCATACCGCATGTCCCGACGGCCCCGTTTTGCGCAGTTGGCAAATTAAACGGAGCCAAAAAAATCGAGCGGAGCCGCGTGGCGTCATTTTATGTGTCCTCGTAACCACTTCAAAAGATGGAATTGGGATACGGCAATTATCTTGAAAAACCCTTCACGAATAGGGCTATCACGTCCGGAGTTCTATGGCTTTTAGGGGAAATGAGTAGGAAACGGCCCGTTTCACCACATAGTTTGTCGGAACGAGGCCATATTTGGCACGTGCGTGGACCTTAGGATGGGAAGCAAGGCCCGTGTCGCGGATTTCCAATCCGAACCACGGGCGACGGTTTTTCCATTTTCGGGGTGCCGGAAGGGCTTTTTTTTGTTAAGGGGCTACATGGTGCGCATTTTAGTATTGCGCGAGACCTCCGCGCAGCGGTAGGATACCTCCTACGCACCACCTATCACATGCCGTATGCGCGCGGTAGCCATCTGGGAATCCCTCCCGCTTCCTGCGGTGTCCCGCCGAATCCGCTGGAAACTGACCGGATTTGAACTGGGGCCACACTTTCCTTTGCTCAATAAATGGAGGGGAAAATGTTTTTAGGTCTAGGATGCGTCATTTTATGTGCTAAATGTTTTCCGTTTCGCGCGTTGGCGGACGGGTGCACGCGCGCGCCCGGTACGGCCATACCGCATGTCCCGACGGCCCCGTTTTGCGCAGTTGGCAAATTAAACGGAGCCAAAAAATCGAGCGGAGCCGCGTGGCATCATTTTATGTGTCATGGTAACCACTTCAAAAGACAGAATTGGGATACGGCAATTATCTTGAAAAACCCTTCACGAATAGGGCTATCACGTCCGGAGTTCTATGGCTTTTAGGGGAAATGAGTAGGAAACGGCCCGTTTCACCACATAGTTTGTCGGAACGAGGCCATATTTGGCACGTGTGTGGACCTTAGGATGGGAAGCAAGGCTCGTGTCGCGGATTTCCAATCCGAACCACGGGCGACGGTTTTTCCATTTTCGGGGTGCCGGAAGGGCTTTTTTTGTGAAGGGGCTACATGGTGCGCATTTTAGAATTGCGCGAGACCTCCGCGCAGCGGTAAGATACCTCCTACGCACCACCTATCACATGCCGTATGCGCGCGGTAGCCATCTGGGAATCCCTCCCGCTTCCTGCGGTGTCCCGCCGAATCCGCTGGAAACTGACCGGATTTGAACTGGGGCCACACTTTCCTTTGCTCAATAAATGGAGGGGAAAATGTTTTTAGGTCTAGGACGCGTCATTTTATGTGCTAAATGTTTTCCGTTTCGCGCGTTGGCGGACGTGTGCACGCGCGCGCCCGGTACGGCCATACCGCATGTCCCGACGGCCCCGTTTTGCGCAGTTGGCAAATTAAACGGAGCCAAAAAATCGAGCGGAGCCGCGTGGCGTCATTTTATGTGTTCTCGTAACCACTTCAAAAGACGGAATTGGGATACGGCAATTATCTTGAAAAACCCTTCATGAATAGGGCTATCACGTCCGGAGTTCTATGGCTTTTAGGGGAAATGAGTAGGAAACGGCCCGTTTCACCACATAGTTTGTCGGAACGAGGCCATATTTGGCACGTGCGTGGACCTTAGGATGGGAAGCAAGGCCCGTGTCGCGGATTTCCAATCCGAACCACGGGCGACGGTTTTTCCATTTTCGGGTGCCCGGAAGGGCTTTTTTGTGAAGGGGCTACATGGTGCGCATTTTAGTATTGCGCGAGACCTCCGCGCAGCGGTAGGATACCTCCTACGCACCACCTATCACATGCCGTATGCGCGCGGTAGCCATCTGGGAATCCCTCCCGCTTCTTGCGGTGTCCCGCCGAATCCGCTGGAAACTGACCGGGAGGATTTGAACTGGGGCCACACTTTCCTTGGCTCAATAAATGGAGGGAAACATGTTTTTAGGTCTAGGACGCGTCATTTTATGTGCTAAATGTTTTCCGTTTCGCGCGTTGGCGGACGGGTGCATGCGCGCGCCCGGTACGGCCATACCGCATGTCCCGGCGGCCCCGTTTTGCGCAGTTGGCAAATTAAACGGAGCCAAAAAATCGAGCGGAGACGACATTCTAGCTAGGAGAATCCTTCACGATCGAACTGCCACGTTCGGAATCTTGATGTATATAGAATGGGGTAAAGCTTGCATATGCCTTATGATAAGCATATAATTAGTGTGTGCAAGAGACATATATTATTTGACCTAATTAACCAAACATTTTATGATTTTTTTATATAATTTAATTATTAAGGATTCTAGGAGTTTCATATATCCCTATATTATTATCATTAAAGGAATGAAGGTGACACACGTTTAATTACATGATATTCTGTTTTTAAAAATATTTTAACCTACACCAAATTATATGCATTATTGCGCATTTAATTATTATTGTTTTGCACAAAAAAGCCCCAAAAATTCCCTCCAAAACCCCAAAACCCTCCAAAACCCCAAAACTCTCCCGCCCAGCTTCTCCCGCCAGCTCCAGCGAAATGTTTTGAATCCGCCCGCCACTAACCTAAGCTGGAAAGGAGGGCAAATGTCCGAAACGCCACTAACCTAAGCTGGAAAGGAGGGACATTTCAGTCAAATCCCGTACGAGCTCCCTCAATTCCCCAATTCCCCTCCCACTCCGGTGCAGTACGAACCCCAATTCCCACTCCGCTCATCCCCACCCGCCGACGGCCACCGACGAGCGGCGCTCCGACGAGCGGCGCTCCGACGAGCGGCGCTCCGACGAGCGGACGAGCGGAGAGCTACCCGCCGACGACGGCCGCGCGTGCGTAGACGCTCGCCACAAGATCTTCAGGCGAGTTCCCCCCCTCTTCTATGGCCTTTTCTTGGCCTGCTTAGGGTTTCGTCGGCCATGGCTAGGGTTACGGTTTGCTTGGCATGGCATGGTTAGGGTTAGGGATTTCGTGGCATGGCTTGTTTCCTTGGCCTGTCCAGGGTCAGGGTTGCTCGGCCTGTCATGGTTCTTGCTCCAACCAGTCCATGGTTGCTTCAGATCTTGCTTTTCATGTTCTTGCAGCAACCAGTCGATGATTGCTGCGGATCTTGCCTGGCTCAGGCTCTGTAGATTTTAGATTTGGTTTTCTGCAGTCCCTATATGATTACCTGCTGCCGATCTTGCTTGCTATATGCAAGCAGTCCATGGTTGCTTCGGATCTTGATTGGCATGTGTCTTGCTGCAACCAGTCGATGATTGCTGCGGATCTTGCTTGGCTCAGGCTCTGTAGAATTTAGATCTGGTTTACTGCAGTCCCTATATGATTACCTGCTGCCGATCTTGCTTGCTGTATCCAACCAGTCAATTAGTGATGCAGATCTTGCCTGGCGTGGGTCTCGCTGCAACCAGTCCGTGATTGTTGGGGGATTTTACTTGGCTTGGGCTCTGTAGATTGTACATCTAGTTTACTGCAGTCCATATATGATTAGCTTCTACAGATCTTTCTTGCTGCAACTAGTACATAATATGATTACCTGCTGCGGATCTTGCTTGGTACAGATCTTTACCAAGGCATTCCCTTTTATATTTCGTCGATGAACATTTATATTGCCCTTTTATCCTGTGTTGATGAAACTTCTCCCAAACAAAGTTTGGGAGCCCTGTTTATCTGTACATGCCTACAGCTTTTTCTGTGTACATGTCTATTGTTGTATGAAGGGATATGTCTAATGATTATAACCTGTTATCTTCTTAGGTAATACAATCAAGGTCTGACCTACTTCAAGGAGCAAGGTGAACCAGGTGATTGTTGATCCACATGAACCTATGTTGCTTGGTTCTTTAATTGCATCCATATGTTGTATCTGCTGTCACTAATTGTTATTCTTTTCGTGCCGACATATCCAACCCATCAACATCAGGCATGGCAAAGACTGGGAAGAAGCAGCTGGCTGGTATGCGGCTTCATCCTAACATCATTGTGTCTAATTGATGCTTTTAATCGGGTGCTGGGTTTTTTTGGCTCTGTCTGAATATTTCTGTACCCTAGGATTAAATGAAACTAAAAGTTGAAAATTGCTATGATTAAACAATTTACCTTAGTTGTTCGAGTTGGCTTGCTTCTATGCATTTCAACCATCAATCTAATGGTTACATATTTTTCTCATACATGTAAAGAAGCGCCCCTCACCGAGATAGAGAAGGACAGGGCTAGGACAATGATGCGGAACAACCGTGTCTTACAATCCCTGGGTATCCCCGCCGTAGTGTCAATTTTTAGGAAGTCACATGGTGGTCGAGGTGGAGGTCGTTCCACACTTTCAAATGATGAGTCATCTGCCATAACACAAGGCGAGAGCTCAGATTATCATCCGAGCAATGACCAATTGGTTGACCAGGAGGATGGGGAGGTTGAAGGGAGTATAGGGGAACACATTGAGAAGGTGCATTCTGCTTATCATCTTTGGAGGGCTGGCATTACTTGTATCTGTTTTCTTATTTCTGTTTTGCTATAACCTGTGATGTAATGCCATTTTGTTTTGCTATTTTTGCGAGGCATTGAAGGATCCCAAGAGTAGAAAGAAAAAGGCTTCTGTTAGAAAGACAAGCCCAGGGAGGAGGAGTAAGAGGTTGCAAAAGGAACAAAGTTCAATGCCTCCTGTTAGAGTGTTTGCTGATGCTCCAGGAGGGAGAAAGAGGCATCTGGAACCTGTTGCTAAAGCTCCTTCCAAAAGAGTCACCAGGAGGACATCAAGTGAAGCTTCTGCAACCAACAATGAAGATACTCCGCCCCGCAACAATCGCAGTAGCTCACCGCAGATTGATGAAAGGATCGATGAAGCAAGCACTGTTCGCAGGGACACAGGTCCTACTGCATCTGATGTCATGGTCCATCAGCACTTTGATTACGATGGTTTTCTTGATCCCGAGGATGATGAAGGCAAGTTTTTGTTGGACAGCTGTCCACACTATCTTGCCTTTTTTGTTTATCTTTATAAACTCTTTTGGTTGTGGGTCTTTGCTTTACGACATGATCTTTGTATGTATGCTATTCAGGTGGAACCACTGCTGCAGGTGGCCGTAAAAGGAAGGGCACCGGGCTGGAGCAGATTTGCAAGGGGATGGGAGTCAAGCTTACCATTGAGATTCCTCTAGGGCTGAAACGTCCTGAGAAGCCTTTGCCTGCTGCCAAGTTTGCATCGGAGGGTGGAATGCTTGCAAGAGGCCAGATGCCGCTCCTTCCGCATTTCAAGTTGTACAAGAGGGATGAGAATTTGTTGGCCAACTTCGTTGGAAAGATGGGGGTAATCTTCTTCATCACCAGTTCATTTGTTAGATGATAGGAGTGCTTGCTTGATTGTTCATAGTTCATGATAACTAACCTCGTCCTTGCCCTTGTTTGCTTTGTAGGCAAATTTCAACATGGACACAGAGTCGGAAGACATCCAAAAGGCTTGCTATGACGTACTGCGGAAAGTGTCGAAGAACAGGCGCTACATCCTGAAAAGGGACTACTTCGACAAAGTACCAGCAAATGAAGTCAGCATCAAGTCCCCTGTTAAGGATGTTTCAGATGAAGAATGGGAAGCTCTAATCGCTCTCGTGGGTAACCCCAAGACACAGGGGTATGTTCTTTGCTTCGATTGCGATCATTAGTGCTTGCATGGTAGACATGATGCTCATCGTTATAGTGTGCACATTGCTGAATATCATGATTGTGCCCTTCTGCAGAACACATGTACCAAGAACAAGGACAGTCATGCTGCGGTCAAATTTGGCCAAAAGACTGGCTCTCGTAGCTATGCTGCTCATCTGTATGCAACTGTAAGAACACTCTTACAGAATTTCCTTTTGCATCTTACTCTTGTCTCCACAAGCTTATGTTACGATTCTTGGTGAACATCATTTCCAGAGGGAGGAGCGCAGAGGTGAAGAGCTAGATGCAGTCGACATCTTTAAGGCGACCCATCACAGCAAGAAGGATGGTTTCTCTGAGGAAGCTCTAGCTGCAATAGTAAGTGACTTGTTCATTTCACTTTTGTGAACCATTCTTGGACCTGTGCGTTTCCTGAATTGATGAATCTTTTGGAAATGGATCTCCAGGCTGATATGGAAGCTGAGATGGCTATTCCTGTGCCAGAAGGTGCACCGCCAAGGTCTGCAGTCGCTGTTGTTGCAAAGGTTCTTAGCAAGGAAGCCAAGCACAGCACTTTCCTGAAGAATGCTGGACTTCAGCCCAGTTCCACTGTCAAGCTCAACAAGCCCACCGCAGCCTTTGTATCGGCGCATGTTCATGACCCGGAAGCACACCGAAGAGGTCCCAGGAGGAAGCTGAGCAGATGAAGCGGCAGCTTGTCGCCATCATGGAAGAAGCTGCTGCCAGAAGGAGAAGCAAGCGGCAAATGAAGCCGCACAAGCTCAGCGTGACAAGGACTACATGGAGCTCCTCAAGCGGACTGAGGAAAGTGATAGGAGGCTTGCTCACATGATGTCCATCTTCGGAGCATCTGCGAATTAGCTCCTGCTGCTGGTCGTATCCCTTTTTTGTGTCCCGCCATGGAACTTGGTCATATCCTGGCAGCGTGACAATAACTTGGTCATATCTGTGAACTTCTTACTGTGAATCTGTGAACTTTCTTGACATGTTGGTGAATCTGTGAACCTGGTCATTTTGCTGCTGTCACTCTGCTGTGAAATTTGCAGATTTGAAATGTTGTCTTTTATATTTTGCTGTTGAATTTCCTAATTTAATATATGCACTGTTGGGCTATTGTGGGCTCTTAAAAGGCCAAGGCCCAAAGTAGCCTAGAAATATATGGGCTCTTAAAAGGCTAGAGCCCAACAAATAATTAATTGCATTTTCGAAAAATGGGAGTTGAAAAGGCCAAAAAAGGCCGAAGCCCAAAAAACTTGCAGGACCGTAAAAAGGCCAAAGCCCATAACTTTTATGGACCCAAAAAGGCCAAGGCCCAATATCTTTATGGACCCCAAAAAGGCTGAGGCCCAAAACCTTTGTGGACCCTATAAAGGCCTAGGCCCAAAATCTTAATGGACCCTAAAAGGCCAAGGCCCAAAACCATAATGGACCCTAAAAAGGCCAAGGCCCAAAAGTGTAATGGGTCCTAAAAAGGCCACGGCCCAAAACTGTAATGGGTCCTAAAAAGGCCACGGCCCAATGGAAATTGGCCCAGGCCCAGTAAGTATAGCAGCTAAAAAGGCCGTTGAAAAAAAATAAGCTAAAAAGGCCGAGGTAATTGGGCCAGTTACGGGCCAAGGCCCAACAAAGCCGAAAAAAATAATCAGAACTAATGGGCTCAGCCCACATAAGGAGCTGAATGGACCGGGCTGAATTCAGATAACGACGTTTCTAATTCGTCACAATTTTGCCACGTCGGATTGCCACGCTGGACTCGGGGGCAGGTGCCCATGACGTTTTGGGAACGTCATGCCGTCAGTGACATTTTAAAACGTCACAAAGCTCTACGACGTTTTCAAGTGAAACGTCTTAAGCACTCACTGCTGACTCCCAGCTTTCGACGTTTTGAAAGTCGTCACAATAACGTCACAAGTAGCCATTAGTGACGTTTCAGTGACACCTTTATTTCGTCAACTTATGGCAGATTTCTTGTAGTGTCTTCTGGAAGCTCCGTGGAAAAATAAGACCCTGGGCGTTGATTTCGTCCAATTCCGAGAATATTTCCTTTGTAGGATTTCTGCAACCAAAAATAGCAGAAAACAGCAACTGGCTCTTCGGCATCTCGTCAATAGGTTAGTGCCTGAAAATGCATAATAATGACATAAAGTGTGTATAAAACATGTGAGTATCATCATAAAAGTAGCATGGAACATAAGAAATTATATATACGTTTGAGACGTATCAAGCATCCCCAAGCTTAGTTCCTACTCGCCCTCGAGTAGGTAAACGATAACAAAGATAATTTCTGAAGTGACATGCTATCATAATCTTGATCAATACTATTGTAAAGCATATGAAATGAATGCAGCGATTCGAAGCAATGGTAAAGACAATGATTAAACAACTGAATCATATAACAAAGACTTTTCATGAATAATACTTTCAAGACAAGCATCAATAAGACTTGCATAAGAATTAACTCATAAAGCAATCGATTCATAGTAGAAAGCTTTGAAGCAACACAAAGGAAGATATAAGTTTCAGCGGTCGCTTTCAACTTCAACATGTATATCTCATGGATAATTGTCAACACAAAGTAATATGATGAATGCAAATAAGCAAATATGTAGGAATCAGTACACACAGTTGACACAAGTGTTTGCTTCTAATATAGAAAGAAGTAGGCAAACTGACTCAACATAAAGTAGAAGAATGGCCCTTCGCAGAGGGAAGCATGGATTACTATTTTTGTGCTAGAGCTTTTATTTTGAAAACATAGAAACAATTTTGTCAACTGTAGTAATAATTCATATGTGTTATGCATAAGACATCCTATAAGTTGCAAGCCTCATGCATAGATTACCATTAGTGCTCGCACCTTGTCCTAATTAGCTTGGATTTACATGGATTATCATTGCATAACATATGTTTCAACCAAGTGTCACAAAGGGGTACCTCTATGCCGCCTGTACAAAGGTCTAAGGAGAAGGTTCGCATTGGATTTCTCGCTTTTGATTATTCTCAACTTAGACATCCATACCGGGACAACATAGAAAACAGATAATCCATACAGACGCTCCAAGTAAAGCACATAAGATGTGACGGAATAAAAATATAGTTTCACTAGAGGTGACCAGATAAGTTGTCGATGAAGAAGGGATGCCTTGGGCATCCCCAAGCTTAGATGCTTGAGTCTTCTTAAAATATGTAGGGATGAACCACGGGGGCATCTCCAAGCTTAGACTTTTCACTCTTCTTGATCATATTGTATCATCCTCCTCTTTTGACCCTTGAAAACTTCCTCCACACCAAACTCAAAACAAACTCATTAGAGGGTTAGTGCATGATTAAAAATTCACATATTCAGAGGTGACATAATCATTCTTAACACTTCTGGACATTGCACAAAGCTACTGAAAGTTAATGGAACAAAGAAATCCATCAAACATAGCAAAACAGGCAATGCGAAATAAAAGGCAGAATCTGTCAAAACAGAACAGTCCGTAAAGACGAATTTTTCTGGGGCACTTAACTTGCTCAGATGAAAAAGCTCAAATTGAACGAAAGTTGCGTACATATCTGAGGATCACGCACGTAAATTGGAAGATTTTTCTGAATTACCTACAGACGGGGCTGCTCAATTTCGTGACAGTAATAAATCTGTTGTTGCGCAGTAATCCAAATCTAGTATCAACCCTACTATCAAAGACTTTACTTGGCACAACAATGCAATAAAATAAAGATAAGGAGAGGTTGCTACAGTAGTAACAACTTCCAAGACTCAAATATAAAACAAAAGTGCAGAAGTAAAATAATGTTGTCTCCCATAAGCGTTTTTCTTTAACACCTTTCAGCTAGGCGCAGAAAGTGTGAATCAAGTAACATCAAGAGATGAAGCATCAACATCATAATTTGTTCTAATAATAAAATCATAAGGTAACTTCATTCTCTTTCTAGGGAAGTGTTCCATACCTTTCTTGAGAGGAAATTGATACTTAATATTACCTTCCTTCATATCAATAATAGCACCAACAGTTCGAAGAAAAGGTCTTCCCAAAATAATGGGACAAGATGCATTGCATTCAATATCCAAGACAACAAAATCAACGGGGACAAGGTTATTGTTAACCGTAATATGAACATTATCAATCCTCCCCAAAGGTTTCTTCATAGAATTATCAGCAAGATTAACATCCAATTAACAATTTTCAATGGTGGCAAGTCAAGCATATTATAGATTTTCTTAGGCATAACAGAAATAGTTGCACCAAGATCACATAAAGCATTACAATCAAAATCATTGACCTTCATCTTAATGATGGGCTCCCAACCATCTTCTAACTTCCTAGGAATAGAAGTTTAAAGTTTTAATTTCTCTTCTCTAGCTTTTATGAGAGCATTTGTAATATGTTTTGTAAAGGCCAAATTTATAGCACTAGCATTAGGACTTCTAGCAAGTTTTTGTAAGAACTTTATAACTTCAGAGATATGACAATCATCAAAATCTAAACCATTATTATCTAAAACAATGGGATCATTGTCCCCAATATTTTGAAAAATTTCAGCAGTTTTATCACAAGTAGTTTCAGCAGTTTTAGCAGTTTCGGGCAGTTTTGCACGCTTTGCATTAGGAGTAGAAACATTGCTAACACCAATTATTTTACCATTGATAGTAGTAGGTCTAGCAACATGTGAAGCATCAACATTACTAGTGGTGGTAATAGTCCAAACTTTAGCTACATTATTCTCTTTAGCAAATTTTTCTTCTCTTTCCCACCTAGCATGCAATTCAGCCATCAATCTAATATTCTCATTAATTCAAACTTGGATAGCGTTTGCTGTAGCAAATGACTTAATATCTTTAGTTTCATTAGGCATAGCTTTCAATTTTAAAAGATCAACATCAGCAGCAAGACTATCAACCTTAGAAGCAAGAACATCAATTTTACCAAGCTTTTCTTCAACAGATTTATTAAAAGCAGTTTGTGTACTAATAAATTCTTTAAGCATGGCTTCAAGACCAGGGGGTACACTCCTATTATTGTTGTAAGAATTACCATAAGAATTACCATAACCATTGCCATTATTAGAAGGATATGGCCTATAGTTGTTACCAAAATTATTCCGATAAGCATTGTTGTTAAAATTATTATTTTTAATGAAGTTCATATCAACATGCTCTTCTTGAGCAACCAATGAAGCTAAAGGAACATTATTAGGATCAACATTAGATCTACCATTAACAAGCATAGACATAATAGCATCAATCTTATCACTCAAGGAGGAGGTTTCTTCAACTGAATTTACCTTCTTACCTTGTGGAGCCCTTTCAGTGTGCCATTCAGAGTAGTTGATCATCATATCATCAAGAAGCTTTGTTGCGGCGTCTAAGGTGATGGACATAAAAGTACCTCCAGCAGCTGAATCCAATAGGTTCCGCGAAGAAAAATTCAATCCTGCATAAAAGGTTTGGATGATCATCCAAGTAGTCAGTCCATGGGTAGGGCAATTCTTTACCAAAGATTTCATTCTTTCCCATGCTTGGGCAACATGCTCATTATCCAATTGCTTAAAATTCATTATGCTACTTCTCAAAGATATAATTTTAGCAGGAGGATGATATCTACCAATGAAAGCATCCTTACATTTAGTCCATGAATCAATACTATTTTCAGGCAAAGATAGCAACCAATCTTTATCTCTTCCTCTTAATGAGAAAGGAAACAATTTTAATTTTATAATGTCACCATCTACATCCTTATACTTTTGCATCTCACAAAGTTCAACAAAATTATTAAGATGGGCAGCAGCAACATCAGAACTAACACCAGAAAATTGCTCTCTCATAACAAGATTCAGTAAAGCAGGTTTAATTTCATAAAATTCTGCTGTAGTAGCAGGTGGAGCAATAGGTGTGCATAGGAAATCATTATTATTTGTGCTTGTGAAGTCACACAACTTAGTATTCTTAGGAGTACCCATTTTAGCAGTAGTAAATAAAGCAAACTAGATAAAATAAATGCAAGTAACTAATTTTTTGTGTTTTTAATATGGAGAACGCAAACAAGACAGTAAATAAAATAATGCAAGTAGCTAATTTTTTTGTATTTTTGATATAGAAAGCAAACAAAGCAGTAAATAAAATAAAGTAAAGTAAGACAAAAACAAAGTAAAGAGATTGGAAGTGGGAGACTCCCCTTGCAGCGTGTCTTGATCTCCCCGGCAACGGCGCCAGAAAACAGTTGCTGGCGTGCAGTTGATGTGGGAGTTAGAAATCTTTGTGGTGTAACTTTTCTTCAGGTCCCCGGCAACGGCGCCAGAAAACAGTCTTGATACGCGTGAAGCACACGTACGTTGGGAACCCCAAGAGGAAGGTGTGATGCGTACAGCAGCAAGTTTTCCCTCAGTAAGAAACCAAGGTTATCGAACCAGTAGGAGTCAAGGATCACGTGAAGGTTGTTGGTGGCGGAGTGTAGTGCGGCGCAACACCAGGGATTCCGGCGCCAACGTGGAACCTGCACAACACAATCAAAGTACTTTGCCCCAACTTAACAGTGAGGTTGTCAATCTCACTGGCTTGTTGTAAACAAAGGATTAAATGTATAGTGTGGAAGATGATGTTTGTTTGTGAAGAACAGTAAAAAACAAGTATTGCAGTAGATTGTATTCAGATGTAAAAGAATGGACCGGGGTCCACAGTTCACTAGTGGTGTCTCTACAATAAGAAATAGCATGTTGGGTGAACAAATTACAGTTGGGCAATTGACAATAGAGAGGGCATAACAATGCACATACATATCATGATGACTAATATGAGATTTAATCAGGGCATTACGACAAAGTACATAGACCGCTATCCAGCATGCATCTATGCCTAAAAACTCCACCTTCGGGTTAGCATCCGCACCCCTTCCAGTATTAAGTTGCAAACAACAGACAATTGCATTAAGTATGGTGCGTAATGTAATCAACACAAATATCCTTAGACAAAGCATCGATGTTTTATCCCTAGTGGCAACAGCACATCCACAACCTTAGAACTTTTTGTCACTGTCCCAGATTCAATGGAGGCATGAACCCACTATCGAGCATAAATACTCCCTCTTGGAGTTACAAGTATCAACTTGGCCAGAGCCTCTACTAGCAACGGAGAGCATGCAAGAACATAAACAACACATATATGATAGATTGATAATCAACTTGACATAGTATTCTATATTCATCGGATCCCAACAAACACAACATATAGCATTACAAATAGATGATCTTGATCATGATTGGCAGCTCAAAAGATCTAACATGATGGCACAATAAGGAGAAGACAACCATCTAGCTACTGCTATGGACCCATAGTCCAAGGATGAACTACTCACACATCAATCCGGAGGCGATCATGGTGATGAAGAGTCCTCTGGGAGATGATTCCCCTCTCCGGCAGGGTGCCGGAGGCGATCTCCTGAATCCCCCGAGGTGGGATTGGCGGCGGCTGCGTCTCTGGAAGGTTTTCCGTATCGTGGCTCTCGGTAATAGGGTTTTCGTGACGGAGAGTATATGTAGGCGGAAGGGCAGAGTCGGAGGGCTGACGAGGGCCCCACACCATAGGGCGGCGCGGGCCCCACCCAGGCCGCGCGGCCCTGTGGTGTCGGCGCCTCGTCGCCCCACCTCGTATACTCTTCGGTCTTCTGGAAGCTCCGTGGAAAAATAAGACCATGGGCGTTGATTTCGTCCAATTCCGAGAATATTTTCTTTATAGGATTTCTGAAACCAAAAACAGCAGAAAACAGCAACTGGCTGTTCGGCATCTCGTCAATAGGTTAGTGCCGGAAAATGCATAATAATGACATAAAGTGTGTATAAAACATGTGAGTATCATCATAAAAGTAGCATGGAACATAAGAAATTATAGATACGTTTGAGGCGTATCAGTGTGTCCTGGGCGCTGCAGTGTTTACTGTTGAGCGAGTCCTTCCTCCCTGCGTACAACGGCAGGCGACGTATAGCGCCGAAGAGTCCTTCCTCGTGAGAGGAAACGAAGTTGCTTATAGTGATGGTCATGCTCAATTCTACTTGGCGGGCCGATATTTATTAAGTGCCCTAGGAATCGACACTTATTTGTGCAGGTACTAATGGAAGTATTCTATCTTTTTTTTATCCGAAGTATTCTGTATATCATGATCGATTTATAGAGTTGTTTGCACTGAACATACATTCAATCATAGGCTTTATAGTTCGCACATCACATCCCTAACCCACCTGGCCACCTCCTCGGCTCCTCTATGCAATGAGTAGTAGTACCGAGCAGCGCATCAGAATTCAGGAAGCCGCTTCTTTAAGCTCATCTGTTATTCATTCCTATTTCATGATTACAAAAATCGTTCTTCTCCTCCATTTCATGTAGGGATCCATAGGCTTATATCCAACTACTAACTGAAGGATTCAACATATTTGCAGGAAAAACATTTATACCTTTATTTTTGGTAATGAACACAACACTGAGAAATAAAAAAAGTTCTGCGACCAAATGTTTCTTTGTCAATGTTCAACAAGCATAACTTACTATGAAGGTGCTACTATTCTATTTGCATTATACATGTCATTATCTTTTGCTTATCACAAATTCATCTGAAATTTCCGCAGCAACGCGCGGGGTATCAACTAGTTTATCCAGACGAGATTGTACAAGTCAAGAGTGGAATAATTACCAGAAAGTTTTTTTTTTGTTTCTGAAAGTTCAATTTAAAAACTAAATATACTTTTCTTTATCTTTGACAAAAAAAAATCCAACTAGAAATTTCGGGATGCACAAATTTGTTACAAATTTGAAATTGTTTTGTCACTTTGCTTGGGCTGATGTGGTGGGTATTTTCCTGCCAAAACACAGAGAGGTTCACGAGATTTTTTTTGTTTGGAGAAAAATGAAAGAAATGTGGGCTCCAAGTGCACTAACAACTACACAACAATGAACTTACGCAATAAAAACAAGGATATTTTGTATTGTATTTGCAATGGTTGAAATTATTTTCATACTGCTATCTATACAAAAAAAAAATATTTTTTCCACCTGATCCCCACATCGCCTCCCTCCGATGACTCCAGGTAAACCCTAGAATTGTGCTACGTCGGGTGCTCCGTGACAAAGTCTCATGCGAAAAGATGTATATATTTATTGTCCGGGGCAGACACCAGCAACGCCCTTGCACAACACATTCTTCTTGAAGGCAATGTCGAGGCGGTGTCCTCGCTCCTCTACCCGGGTAACTCCAAGGGAAACCCCGGATCCTACAAGGGATCATGTGTCGGTGTTGCCTCTCCGTCACATTCCTTCCGAAGTCTAGTCTTGAATGTTGCCTCTGGCTGGATGGACCCATGAGATGTCGGTGGGCAACGGCGACGAGTCACCGGACAACCTTTAGCTACATAGGTGAACTAGCAGAAACAATTTTGGGTTTTACGAGCTCGGGGTAAAATCAATGCACCGACCTCGGTCGGTGTCGGCGATGGCAGCATTCTACGGATGTCTCTCCCCTCATAGGAGGCATCGTCGAGGAGCCCCTTCACCAACCTCGTCGGTTGTGCTTTGTCTCTGCTGGTGTTGGTTGGCGTTGCCTTGCAACTTTGTCATCTCGGCTAGGCGGGTACGACCCTAGGGCCAGTGTGGAGTCGGAGCAGCAACTCTGAAACATCCATTGATGTGTTGGTGTGTAGGGTGTCACCTTTGGTTACTTTTGCGGAAGAACGGATTGTTTCTGGGATGTGTGGAATCGTGGGAGGTGGTGTTTTGGCTCATATGTGCATATGAACCTATTATTAAAAATGCATAAATATTACATCTCAAAAGTATCAAAAAAATGGAAATAGACTTTCACGTGTACATATGGACATTCTATGTTCTCACGCAAGATTTCGGGGATAACGAACATTTCGCGTTGCTGGTGTAAAAAAGACAAAAAAAAATGTTCAGTGAATAGTTATGTAGAGGCATCAAAATTTGTCTTTTTTACATGGGACATAAAAAAAATGTTAATTTTTTCGAAAATTTGTGTGCCAAACATAAAATGTCTAGATATACATGGAAAATTTTAGTTCATATTATTTGATATTTTGAATTGTGTTTTCACATAATGGATTCATATACACCTGACCCGAAATGCATTTCCCGGCATCGTGTTGTATCGATTTTCTTATTAACTGGTGAACTCATATTTTTGTATGAGGCAGTAGTTGGGCGAACTTTGGGTAGTAGCACTTTCTCTAACCTATATTTGAACGTATATTTCTGTTCAATTGAGAGTAGTTGCACTTTTTAACATACATTGGAACCTATATCTTGCAGCCAAATTTATGTGCTTTTTTTTTTGGCTTCCGCCTAGTGCTTCTTTTGAACCGGCAAGGATTCCGGTTCTGGCGCATGCTTGGAAGAAGATTTTGTTTATATGTACATGAGGAGGGCTTTTCAATGCGAAACCTTTAACTCAACTAGTAAAATGCCGGTGCGTTGCCACGATGCGACGATAGATATAAACACACTAAAAAGATTGTTAATATGCAAATATAGTGTCATCAACATATGGCATTGTTTCTAACTTCATTGAGTTCTCATGAGACGTTGGCAGGTGAAAACATAGCCATCATGTTCTCTTGTAAATCTTTTTTTTTCGAAATTATGCTTCAGACAGTGATGATTCAGTTGCAAGCCAAAAACTTTTGAAAAATATTTGAGCCGATCTATACACGTCTAAATGTGTAATGAATAAGGATTTTTTAAAAACTTGTGTAGTAAATAAGGATTATCTAGGATGATAAGTACAAATATTTTTAAGACATCAACTTAATTATTCAAAGTGTATTCTTTGACCATACACACAAAAATCAAGAACTTATTTGAAAATTTAATATAAATCCAAAAAATAAAATAAAAACCATACAACGAATTTTCCATATCACATCACACCATGTCTTATCATAAAGCAAATATTTCATGAAGTAAATAGTGCATGGAAATTGTAATGCGCCTAACTGCAATAGTGTTTTTATTTTTCTTAAAAGGAGCACCCGATTCCATTACATAATGGTCATCAAAACAAATACAAAGTTTCACAGCGATTCAGGTCGGAGAAACCTGGAATTCTGTCAACGCTCATCGTAGGCTGCAAAATTTGTGTGCCAATTATTACAGTCAAAGATAGAACGAAAACTAAACAGAAAAAATTAAGCCTAAAAAAGGCTCGCAATTCTCAGTAAATTATTCCATTTAGCGTCATGTCGAAGTCAGTGTTCTTCAGGGTGCAACAGATTCTGCACATCCGACTCCAGCTCCAAACAACCTACACGCCAACTAATCACAAGCAATATGTGGAAATGATTAGTGATACAGTCAATGAGATATGTTTTATATTTATCAGTGCATTATAAATGCACTTTGGCTCATAGGAGCATATGCTCCCATTATGTGAATCCACATTTCAAAGTGTCAACCCTTGGTTCCATATTATTCCATATATAAGGTTTGTTAAAGGTAAGGTTTGTAATCTTTGACCAACTAACTATACAATATAAAATATCAGTGTGTACATAATCAAATGTAAATGATATAATAGTACATTACATTATGGTACTAATGATATTATTTTTATTTTCTAAATAAAAAATATATTTTTGTATAACATTAGTTAAACTTGACAAAGTTTGATTTTGGCCAACCCGCAGAGTAATAATACGAAATAAAGGGAGTATATATACTATACCATACAAAAGAACACACGATGAACTCATGAGAGCGTCAGCATTATTTTTCCACGCGAGGGGTTATTCCAGCCTCACAAACCCGAGGTCGCCGGCCCCCCTCGCCCTTGCCAATGCGCTCTCCATGGCCTCACCCTCCTCCAGGCCACCCTCGCACCTCCACGCCCTGGTTCTCAAGCTCGGCATGTCCGGTGACACCTTCACTACGAACCACCTGCTCATCTCTTACTCCAAATTCGGGCTCCTCGGGCACGCGCTCCAGGTGTTCGATGAATTGCTGCACAGGAACCTGGTTTCCTGGACCGCCATGGTGTCTGGCTCGGTACGCAGCGGCGCGCCAGAACTGGGAATACAGTTGTTTGTCTCCATGATCAGGGACGGCTTCTGCCCCAACGAGTTCGCCCTCGCCAGCGCGCTCCGTGCTGCGTGTGACCAGTCCATGGCCCACGTCAAGCTCCAGTTTGGCATTTCGCTCCATGGTGTCGCGGTGAAGGTTGGCGTGGATGCCGATCCTTTTGTAGGAAGCTCGCTGCTCCTCATGTATGCAAAACATGGGCGTGTAGCTGCTGCGGAGCTCGCGTTCGTGGAGATACGGCGCAAAGATTTGACTTGCTGGAACGCGATGCTCGATGGTTATGTATCCAATGGTTTTGGGCGTGACGCTCTGATGGTGGCGTCTCTGATGCACCAGTCCGGGCTAACAGCTGACATGTTCACCTACGTTTCAGCTGTCAAGGCATGTTTGATCGCCGGGGAGTTGGATTTTGGGCGGCAGCTGCATGGCAGTGTCATCCATAACATGTTTGAGTCTGATACCTCGGTGATGAATGCGCTTGTTGATATGTATTTCAGAGCTGGGCTGATGGGCATTGCCATGGCTGTTTTTGGTAGGATTCGGCACAAGGACACAATTTCTTGGAATACGGTGATATCCGGTTTCGCGCATGATGAAGATGAGAGGGCAGTTGTGGGCTGTTTTGCTGAGATGAAACAATCGGGTGGTAAGCCCAATGAAGTCACTTTATCTACCATGCTGAGGCTGGCTGGTGCCAAAGAGAATGCCTCACTTGGTCTTCAGATATTTGGGCTTGCCTATCGTTATGGCTACTCTGACAGTGTTCTTGTAGCAAATGCAGTTATCAACATGCTGTCTAGATGTGGATTGCTCTATTGTGCACATGGCTTCTTCAGTAACCTCAGTTTCAGAAACACAGTGACATGGAACGAGATGATCGCAGGTTATGGTCTATACAGTTGTTCAGAGGATGCAATGAGGCTCTTCCGTGATATGGTTTGCTTCGGAGAAAGACCGGATGAGTTCACCTATTCAGCTGTTTTGTCTGCTCTCCAAGAACCTCATGAACCAAAGAACCATGAACAAGTCCATGCAAGTATTCTGAAACAAGGTATCGCTTCACAGCAGTTTGTGTCGACTTCACTGATCAAGGCAAAGGCGGCTTTCGGATCAGTTCAGAGTGCACTGAAAGTCATTGAAGACACTGGCAAGATGGATTTGGTGTCGTGGGGAGTCATCGTCTCTTCATTCCTCAGTAATAACCTAAACGATGATGTCATTTTCCTTTTCGACTTGTTTAGAAGTGACTGCATGAACAAACCTGATGAATTCATCCTGGCTACAGTCCTGAATGCCTGCGCAAACGCTGCATTAATAAGGAAGTGCAGATGCGTCCATTCTCTTGTTATCAGGACAGGGCACAGCAAGCACTTCTGTGTGGCAAGTGCTCTAGTTGATGCCTACGCAAAGTGTGGTGACATAGCCGCTGCGAAGAGTGCTTTCGCCGCTGTTTCATCGAGTGGTGATGCCATACTGTACAACACCATGCTGACAGCTTACGCCAACCATGGCCTGATCGACAAAGCCCTCAGCCTCTACCAACATATGACACGAGCTCAATTGGTTCCCACTCCAGCTACGTTTGTTGCCATTGTCTCAGCGTGCAGCCATTTTGGGCTGATAGAGCAGGGAAAGCTTGTATTCAGTGTGATGCTGTCTGTAGATCAGGGTATGAATCCTACGAGGGCAAACTTTGCCACCCTAGTCGATCTCCTGGCGCGGAAAGGGCTCCTCCACGAGGCCAAAGGCGTGATTGAGGTAATGCCTTTCCAACCGTGGCCTGCGGTTTGGAGGTCTCTGCTGAATGGTTGCCGCATCCACGGGAACAAAGAACTGGGAGTGCTTGCAGCACAGCAAATCCTCAGAATGGTGCCAAGCAATGATGGCGCCTATGTTTCGCTTTCCAACGTCTTCGCTGGGGATGGAGAGTGGCATTATGCAGAAGAAGCCAGGAGGATAATGGCTGAGAAGCAAGTCAGGAAGGTGCAAGGGTATAGCAGGATTGAGATTTAGGGATAATGTTTATATAGGAGTTGCTAAGCTAGCACTAACAACAGAACAGCCATGTGGCTGCAAGAACTGATACTATCTCCGTGAACCTAGGCATATTTTTAGGGATTATTTTGCTACTGAAAGTCTGGAGCAAATACACCTAAAAATACGTCAGATATTCTGCTATTTGCTTTGGCTTGGAAATTCCTAAAAGGTGTTGCTATGATTTTATATTTCAAAACGGTGGAATAGCATGTACTGATAACGAATGGTGATTATTCATTAACGATCGGATCGGACTACTTAAGATAGATGGATCCAAGATCATATTGTCAGGCATACAAATTTTCTAATAGCTAATGGCAAGCATAGGCTAACTATGCTCCGCCCAAATACTTCTCATCTGTTTTGCAAAAATCTCTAAATTGCAAAGGCAGCTATTCAGAATTAATACAGATCAAGACGTAAAACTGAAAGGACCATTTTGATTCAAGCACCACAATTTATTTTGCGCTCGTAAAGGCAGATGAATGATCTGGCATATCTCCCATAGTTTGGCCCTTGTGTTTGGACAAAGATTCACTGTTCTTAAACACTAGGTTCCTTAATTGGTAGCAGCTATGAACCATTGCTGAGTGGCTCCTGGTTTACAATTCTAGTTTCTTCGTCATGTTGTGGTACTGCTTTGTTGCTCAGTGGCTCCTCCTTTATGTTTCTAGCTTCTGCATTAGGTTGCTGCTCTATTGTGGAGTCGTTCGGAGACACATGAGTCACACTTGGTTTAGCTACCTCATTAGGTAGAGGAACTGCAGTGTCAATGTGTGGTTCCTGCTTTACACTTCTAGGATCCTCATTAGGTTGCATCACTGCGTCTCTGGGTGGCTCCGGTTCCACACTTCTACCTTCCACGTGAGGTTGAGGCATTGCTGCGTCAATGAGTGGCTCCTGCTTTACACTTCTCGGTTCCTCATTAGGTTGCACCACTGCTGCATCTCTGGGTGGCTCTGGTTCCACACTTCTATCTTCTACATGAGGTTGGGGCATTGGAGTGTCAATGAATGGCTCCTGCTTTATACTTCTAGCTTCCTCATTATGTAGAACCATTGGAGTATCACTGGGTGGCTCCTGTTCAACTCTTCCAGCTTCCTCATTAGCTTGCAGAATTGCAGCATCTCTGGGTGGCTCTGGTTCCACACTTCTATCTTCTACATGAGGTTGAGGCATTGCGGTGTCAATGAGTGGCTCCTGCTTTATACTTCTAGCTTCCTCATTATGCAGAAACATTGGAGTATCATTGGGTGGTTCATGTTCAACTCTTCCAGCTTCCTCATGAGCTTGCAGAATTGCAGTGTCACTGGGTGACTCCTGTTCTACTTTTCTAGCTTCCACATCAGGTTGCAGAATCGCAGTGTCACTCATCGGCTCATGGTCCATTCTTATAGTTTCTTCATCAGGTTGCAGCATTACAGTGTCGATGGACGGATCTTGTGTTGTTTCCGCTGGCTCCATGGGAACATCAGATTGATGACTGTCTCCAGGCAATTCTTCATTCTTTTCTACATTAACTGCTTGGCCATTATTCTTGATGAATTTCTGCTTGTTCCGTTGCTTCTTGAAACCACCTTTTTTGGCCTTGAGTGGTTTTGGAGTTTCAATTGGCCTTTTCTCTGGCTCCTTACCTTGCCTTTTTCCAGGCACAACAATATATTTTGTGCTACCATTTGCACAACCCTCTGATTGGCCTGCAAACAAATATAGCATGCGGATGATTCGATGTCCAACCCAACACCGAAAGGAGGAAAGAAGTACAATTTCGGCAGAATAGCTAGGATTGAACAAGAAAAAACACCTCTTTCGAAACGAACAGAACAGGAAAAAATACCTTGGATGGCAAGAAGAGCAGTTCTTGCAGCTTTTATCTCTGCCTCTTTCTTTGTACGTGCTGTTGCACCAATGTAATGTATTCCACCAATCTCTACGGTGCATATGAAAGAACCTACTCCTGAAGTTTGTTTGACGCAAATATATGATGGAATAGCGTAATTCATCTTCTGAGCATACTCCTGAAGAAGATTCTTGCACAGGCCAGTTTCTTGCTGGAAAGCATGGGAAGATGTGTCAAGAAAGCACAGCATCCAGGAAAGAGACTAGTAGATTGTTATCATAATTTAATCATTCTCCTAAGAACTAGGAAAACTCAATCCTATAAAGCATGGCTTTAGACATGGTAGCAAAATTTGACACTTGTACTGTGAGGTAAAAAAAATCTTGTTCTAATGAGGGAAACTTCCCCATGGAACCGAAATAATAGAATTTTCTGCATCTTCATTACTAACTTAATAATACGTTTAGGGAAGACACTAGTAAAATGAGGAGCTTGAATAAATAGGAGCAATTTCCTTCAGAAATAAACACAAACAAATGAGAGTCAACGACACTAGTGTCGAATTTGGCAAAGTCGTGAAATAACAACAGCTCTCCACTGCACCTTAAGATACTACAGCCAAGCTATTGAAAGACTAACAAGTAAAGGAACACAAAAGATATTAGCATTCACACAGCCCATTCAATTGGTGTTTCATCACAACTGAACTTGAAGCATATCTCTCATATTTAAGAAAACATGAAAATGTTGTAGGCAACAGAACAGATGTGATTTCACAACATGATTCAGGCGGACGAAGGTGGTCAGCTTCTCCCCAACCACCAAATAGGACGAACATAGATCGTCACCCATCCCCTTACTAGCTAGCTTCTATGTTGAACACAAAATTCTTTTCTGACCATACAAGTTACAGACAAGAAATCTTTCTAGCCATTTCACATAAGCAAAGCCAGACTTGAGAAAAAAAAAACCAATGAACAACTTACGACTGCAGGGATGCTGGCATTGGTGGCCACCGCAGCAGACTTGCCGATTTCCATGAGCGCGACCTCGGCAGCGGACTGCTCGGCAGCCTTGCGGCTGAAGAAGCCGGGCAGCGACTCGTACTTGGCGTTGTTGATGAGCACCGTGGACCTGAAAACTGGCTCGTGGGAAGGCCCCTCCTTGAGGGTCTGGTACTCGGGCGCCATGAGGCCGGCCTTCTGCGCGTACTCCTGCAGCCTGCTCTTGAAGACGTAGCAATTCTCCACCCCTGCGGCAAATCAAGCGTGCCAGAGCTCAGGAAACGACGTCGTGGCACATTATTGGATTTGAAAATTGGGATTTGGGGACAGTTCTATGCTAATACTCCGCAGCAAGTTCTGAGAAGATACGCAGTAGCAGCAGGTCTGGGTGCACAAGGGGAAGATATCTGTAGTAAATTCTCGATCCGGAACAGCCGTCTCGGAAATAGCGAAGTTGGGGAAGGGGAGCGAGGAGGGGGGAGGGTGGCGGCGGCAGAGGTCAGGGGAGAGGGGAGAGGGGAGGGGTTCTTACTGATCCCGCCGCCGCTGCCGTTGGGCGCTGGCGAGGAGTTGGCGTGCTCCGGCGGCGCCGACATGCCGGCCCCGTCCATGTCCACCGAGCGCCGCTGTGGAGAATCAGGGAGAGACGAGGGTTTTGTGCGGCCTCTTGTTGTGCTTGTGCAGCGGTGGTGGGCTGATGTGGTATGTGTGTGCCTTTAGCCGTCGGGGACAGGTAAAATATTCGTCGGTGCCATGTTCCCCAAAGAGAATATTTTATTGTTTCCCAATAATAACAAAAATTGTAAAATTACAATCAAAACCCTTTTATGTGCTGATAAATAGTATTAAAAAACAGGAATGCAAGAGTGTAAATTTACAATAGCCAAACAATGACACTTTGCAGCCAAGTCACCAAGGTTTCTTCACGGATGTATATTTAGGTTCTTATTGTTTATTAAAAAAAAAACACAAATCTTGGTAGCACCTACCGCAATCCTTTCAAAAATATGGCACACTTGAAAAAAGTGAAATGTACTTTGTTTCAACTGCGAGTGTAGGCGATAAAAAGAAAATGTAACAACAGAATCGCAAGTCGATTTAGATAACATGATCTTATTTAGCTAGGGAGGTGCTTCAAGGAATGTAGCAAAATTGCAACTCTTTGCATTCAGAAGGTAGCTAGGGAGGTGCTTGGAGTGACAAAGGGTAAGAAGCCAGAAGCTAAGGACACATGGTGGTGAAATGCGGATGTCCAACGGGCCATCAAGGAGAAGAAGTGCTACAAGAGTTGCCACCACGATAGAAGCACAAGTAACATGGTGGAGTATAAAGAGGCCAAGAAGAATGCAAGGCGGGTTGTGAGTGGAGCAAGAGGCGAGCTATATGATAGACTAGGCACAAAGGAGAGCGAGAAGGATATCAACAAGATGGCAGAAATTCATGAGAGGAAGAAGTGCGACCTAAACCAAGTTAAATGCATCAAGGATGAGGCTAATCGACTTTTAGTGAGGAGATCAAGAATAGATGGAGGGTGTACTTTGATAGTTTATTCAACGATGGGAACGAGGGCACTATGCCCAAGTCGGATGATTCCTTTGATGACACCAATATGCATTTCGTGTGGAGGATCCAAGAGCTTGAGGTTGAGGCCCTTAAAAGGATGAAAGGAGGAAAGGCCCTTGGCCCTGATGATGTTCCAATTGAGGTGTGGATAAGCCTTGGAGATGTGGCAATAGTATGGCTAACTAAGCTATTCAACCATATTTTCGGTTAAACAAGATGCACGAAGAGTGGGGAAAGCATATTAGTACCCATGTTCAAGAATAAAGGAGATATTCAAAGTTGTACTAATTATCGAGGGATTAAGCTTAAAAGCCATATTATGAAACTTTGGTTGAGAATCATCGAGCATCGCTTGAGGAGAGTGATGAATGCCACTAAAAACCAATTCGGTTTTATGCCAGGAGGTCGGCTACAAAGGCGATTTTGTTACTTCGCCAACTTATGGAGAGATATAGGGAGCAGAAGAAGGACCTACATATGGTTTTCATCGACTTGGAGAAGGCATATGACAAGATACCAAGGGCGTTTATGTGGTGGGCGCTGCAGAAACACAAAGTTTCAACAAAGTACATTACCCATCATTAGAGATATGTACGACCGTGTTGTGACAAGTGTTCGCGCAGGTGATAGTGAGACCGATACCTTCCCAATAACGATAGGACTATATCAAGGGTTAGCATTGAGCCCATACATGTTTTCCTTGGTGATGGATGAGGTGACCAAAGATATACAAGGAGATATTCCTTGGTGTATGCTCTTTGCTGATGATGTGGTGCTAGTAGATGAACTAGGATCGGTGTAAATAGGAAGTTAGAGCTCTAGAGGCAGACGTTGGAGTCAAATGGGCTTAGAGTTTAGACTTAGCAGGACCAAGGCGGAGTACATGCGATGCGGCTTTAGTGGTGTTGCCGGCGAAGTGGAGATGTCAAATTAGAAGGACAGAGAGTGCCTAAGAGGGACACCTTTCGATACTTGGGATCAGTGTTGCAAAGCAATGGTGATATCGATGAGGATGTTTGCCACAGGATCAAGGCAGTGTGGATGAAGTGGCGGCAAGCATCTGGTCCGATGTGACAATAAGGTTCCACAAAAGCTATAAGGTAAGTTCTATAGGACGGCAGTCAGACCGGCGATGCTATATGGAGCAGAATGTTGGCCAACTAAAAGAAAACACATCCAACAAATGAATGTCGTGGAGATGCGCATGCTACGATGGATGTGCGGCCGGGACCGGATTAGGAACAGGGTAATTCACGATAGGCTAGGGGTGGCACCGATCAACGAGAAGCTAGTCCAACAACGACTTAGGTGGTTTGGGCATATCCAGCGGAGGCCTCCAGAAGCTCCAATTAACAGTGGAATTCTAAGGAGTATGGAGGAGACAAGAAAGGGTAGAGGATGACCAAAATTAACTTGGATGAAAGCGGTAAAAAGAGACTTGAGGGATTGGAATGTATCTAAAGTCTTGGCTCTTGATAGGACTACATGGTGATCAGCGATCAATATGCCAGAATTTTAGTTTACTCTCTTTTTTCCTTCTCCTTCTTGTTTTGGCTTCCTTTCGTTTCTTTTGGGTTTCATATCTAGCATATCCAACTTTCTTGGCAAAAGGCTCTAATACTGTAGCGGAAGTTTTAGTTTTTAGTTTTCTTTTTCTCTTTTTTGGATGTGTGCATCCATAATATTTTAGGGTATTGCGTTGTTGCAGAGGCTGGATATAATTGGTATCCTTCGATATTAATATATTCCCTTTATCAAAAAAGCTAAACTCTCATTCGCTTTCATTTATGCTGTCAAACACGCTTCTAGAGGTAGTCCTTAGCAGTCTTTAGCACTCACTGCATTGGCAACAACTGCACGCGATACCATTCCCATTTCTCCTCTATGTATATGTATAGAAATCAAATCGAACACAACTTCAATCTCCGCAATTGCCGCTCCTCTGTGACTGTCGGTCTTGACACGCTCTTTCCTCCTGCTCCAAGGATTGCCATTACCGTTCTCTCCTTGGTGTTTGCACTACTCTATGTTCTCTCCGACGATAGAGCTCAGTTTGCGATGGTCATGGTTCATCAGGGATGGTGAGGAGCCAAGGATTCACGGAAGCCTCAGCTGTAAGCCTATAAGGGAGGAGGCAATCACTACCTGTGATCTCAAGAGAAAATAAGTGAATCCGAGTTGGTAGAAATGGTACCAATAGTAGCCCTTTTTAAATGGCCTAAGCACAAAACATGACCAGGCTAAAATCTTTGGAAGCGAAATTGATCATTAGGACGGTCTCAGGATAAAAACCACCCAGCCAACAGTCACTAGTGAAATACAATCACTCGAAAAAATAGTGAAATCCTTAATGCCCTCACAACCTCAAGCATTTCCTCGCATGCTATGAAATCTCACATAAAATTCATTTCACCACATCCCAAAATAAGATTGCCAGTTGTTTGAATGAAACATCGCCAGCATCTTGTTTGTGATGCCTCCAACTTGTCAAGATAAACTCAGTACATCCAACACTCTTCAGGGTTCAAGCTCATGCTGCATAATCCTAACCATCAAAATAGACCACGTATAATGCCAGGCACAATATTTAGAGACCACAGCTATCTCGATTTTTTAACAGCCCATGATACTATGCGGAAAAAATAAGAACAATGTGTACAGACACAAGCTTCTTCTTCACTTAATTATTCATCAGAATGTCAGATACACCCAAGGATAAACATGCATTACATCTTAAGAGAGAGTTAACTACTGTACAAATGCAGTTCATATATACAAATAGACAGTGAAGCCAGAGCTGTGACAATGAATGAGCTGGAGAATACTAATTCAAGCAAGCCATGGTAACAACTCACCTCTAATCCTATATTAGCTGGAAAAGGAGCATCTATCTATGCAGAACATCTGTGAGGAGGCATGTGCATTGCATTCTCCCTCCCTGGCCCATATAAACAACCACTTGCTCGAGCAGGCCACCGCCAAACCCGACTTATGATATGAAGCGTCGGCAAACCTTTTTACACTTTGGAAAGAAAGAGAACTGACTAAGAGAACAATCCAAATGCGGACGGCTATTTACATTTCAGCTAACCTAGGTATGATTATTTGAGAAGCCTCCTAGTTCACTGATGGGGACAACAGCTGCCTATCACTTTCACAACCTTCTGCAGGGGAGGCTAATGAATCTTTTTTTGTATCTTACAAATTGCACACGCCGATCAGAGATGTAGATGCCCAACACAAGCAATATGGACCAAAAGCCGCAGCACTAGCACCACCACCATGTTGCTGACCAGGCTTTGTATCATCTTGTATCTTGTAGCTGAACCTGCTGCGGATCCAGCAGTTGGCCAATCATATGGCCTACTGATTGCATCGTCATTGCATGCCACAAGATTGTAAACCTCATCTTACTTGATAATTGTCCTCAGCATAGATAGAGACCAGAGCATTATCACCAGCACCAGCAGCCAAGAGAGATTTGTACGGATGGAAAGAAAGGCAGTTTACACTGCCTATTCTTTGGCCCATAAAAGATGGCTGGTAGCGAATGATCGTTAATTGTTCTCCTTCAAGACTGAACACTTTAATCATCTGCTTAGCTGAGCCACTTGCAATGACCGGGGCATGTCTATGAACAGCTAATGCAGTTAATGAACCCCTGTGAGCTTCAATAGTGAGGTAGGGTTCAGCTGCCCTTCTAATATCAAGAAACTGAATGTCTCCAGCTTGAGATGCGCTTACAATCTGTGATCACACATATTATATAGCTTTGTAAAGCTCAAGCATACCTTTTTTTCCAAATATACCACTTTAAACAATTAAAAATATAACACCACAAAGAGCACAACAATACAGAAGATGTCATCAAAATACCTTGTATGGATCAAATCCAGGCTGAAATCCTATACCGACAACCTTTTCAGTTCTTGGGGAATGTGGTCTTGCCATATAAACTAACCTGCATCATTGAAGGAAAAAACATCAGAATGAATGAGCATAAATGGGGATAAAAGGCAACACAGAATGAATCTACTACGCTGAAGATATGGATGATATCTCCTGAAACATCATGAAGGGTAAAGGACAGAAAAAGATCTTTGCTTACCTGTCGGGAGTACGAACATCAAATATTCTCACGGATGCGTCAATAAAACCAGCAGCAAATTGACCGGATCGAACTTGAGATGCAGACTGAAACAGAAATAGCAAGCAATGGTCATTCACAACACAAGATGCAAAGCTCATCAATACGACTTGACACAATAGCTCAAATGGGATACAAAGTCCTATGGATCAAAAATACATAAATTCTTAAGAGGCAAGACACCAAATGTTATTTCGCTAATTGTATTCCTTACATAATGGAAAAGGGCCAACAACAAAACAAGCTAACAAAAACCAACTGAAATACACTGCTTATACTCTTAATTGAGTTAAATTTTGGAATAACCTGTGCGCAAATACTTCAGAAAAAAAATACTCTAGCATACAATGTTCAACCTAAGAAAATGACCAGTACCAATAGAAAGCAGCCCCAAACCCTTTAAGATTTCATTTCCCTTTGTGCGACAGTGCAAATATCCCAGTTCAACCAAACTAATGAATATGAAACTTGTATCTCATAAAACATATAGCTAACGGTGAAACACCATACGTATTGGCAACACTGATTAGTATGAAAATTTGGCAAGCCGCCAAGTATAGAGCAGGAGCAGCAGATCAGAAATGAAGCATATATAGATAACTGACCAATTCTTAAGCAAGGTCCAAAAACTGACTAGCTTAACAACAATTTTGCATACAATTATTCTGATGATTCAAAGAGCACATTGTAACCAGAACTCACCAGAGCTGAAATGCCGCTGTCAGCAGATGATTGTATGGTGTGGAGAAGTTGCTCCTTGTCAAGATCCCATACAAAGATGGAAGACATGTCACCAGATGCATACTGGTGTATAACAAACAGAGTAGGTTCCAGTATTAGAGCAGTCTTAATAAAATACAGATGTACCTAAGTCATTCGAAAGAGACATCAGAATATCACCAGATAACCAGATTGCTGTTGCCAGTCAACAACAGCACTACGTCCAACAGCTCGATGGCCCTGAACTGATGAGAAAGCAGTTACAAGTTGCTGTCCACCCTTTTGGGTATAGTTTCTCCATATACGGACATTTCCATCACCTGCAATGTGAAAATAGATATCACAAACAGTACATATTAACAGTACAGATACAACAGACAACAATAAAGAGGAGAGACATACTTGAGCCAACTAAAAGCAAGCTTTCATCAAGCTCATTGATAAGCAAAAGTTTTGATAGACCTCTCTCAGATAACTTGTGGTTTTCAAAAGTATTCACTGGTAGAGCATCGTCATAGTTCCACACTCTGGCATAGGATACAGTAGGGCAAAACTTTAGACAACTGCATTCATGCAACTAATACACAATTATTTTCAATTCAAGAGGTTCTAACCAAAAAAAAATCACCTTATTTGCTCGTTCTCATCAGCTGCAACAACGATTGGTGCAAAAGGCAAAAGCAATGCTGATTTTGTACCCAGCTCAAACCTTGTATCCCAACTAGCAATTTGGCTGGTCATCTTGCATGCTGCTATTCCGGCCGACCAGAAAAAGGAGAAGAGGAACCGTCACAAATGAAACACAAATAAGTAATGAATTTTAAAAAAACAATACTTCAATGCAGAATAAACTGTCAATCCACATACAGGAACGCTGACATTTTCCAATGCAATCCATTGCAATTCGTTCCCGCTCTTCTCTTCTAGCACTTGCTTCCCCGTTATCATCAGAATTATTTAGAAGTGGCCTAGAGAAGTGGCCACAACTCCAGTTATAAATTGTTGATTGGGGAAGTATATTAAGCTCACTGGTACTGGGCGCTGCAGCAGAGCTTAAGACCGGATCAGCTAAGCCATCAGGGGAATTCAAGAGGTGTGGTCTAAACTCCATAGAACACACGCGGCGCAGCCCTGTAAGGTAATCATGCTGAGGGGGGCTAACAGGAGGAGTCCTAAATGCCATTGAGAAATTTGCTGCACAATGTTGGAATTAGTCAATGAACAGTTAATCCTATTGAAAGAAAAAGGTAAGAGACACTACAAGCACATTGCAAAAAAAGAGATTATAACCTACCAGAGTTCATGTCAAACCAGGAAGAAGAACGTGCCATTCCAATGTTTGATGAAGGAGCAGATGTCTCGCCTGCACCCCCACTGCCAAATCTATTTCTCATGACCACTTGCTCGACCCCTACGTGGGATAGTGCTTTCCGGCCAATACTTGCAATTCTTGGATAAGGGTCTTTAGCAACAGAGCACATAGTCGAAATAAATTGAGAATAAATTCCACTATCAATAATAGGCCTTGACCTGGTGTAGTTGAGACCGCCGTTACTTGCATTCTCCCTAAGCAATATGCCTGAATCAGAGTGCTGAGAAGAATCGTCTGACTGAGGAGACCCATGCATGATGCTGTTTGTCGCGATCGGGCTGCTCGTAGAAATTCTCCCATCACGACCCGTGGCACTGTTATCACTACCAACCCTTAACACAGGACCAATATGAGAAGAGAGACCACTGCTGCCTTGCAGAAAGTTGCTGGGACTGTAAACATTGCTTGGGTTATTAATATTGGCCAATGATGGTAATGACTTTAGTAGTGAATTGGTTTGAGGTCTCCAGTACTCCGCAGCAACAATTTTGAGATGTTTGTTGTGGCCCAACGCAAAGCGGGTAAGAGCTGGAAGACATCAGCTTGACTCAAAATGATTGCCACAAAGCTAATAGGAAAAAAAAAGACTATTTAGGAAGTGCAAGATATTTTTCAGGTCCACATACCTACAGACACCTCAGCTCTAACAAGAGGGCTACCATCTGAAGAAAGTTGCAGAAGGCTTCGAACAACATTTATTTCAGCCCTCGCCTTTTCATCATCATCAGAGTCATCATCACCTCCATTCACTGATGAAGATCCAATATCCAAGAGATTTCCAAGAGCAAAAACAGCAGAGGCTCTAACCTGCCAAGGCCAAATATTTATTGCTTAAGTTGTTAACTGGCAGTAAGGAATAAATGAAACAACATGAAGTATACCGTACCTCAGGTTGAGGCTCGGCCAATAAACATATAACAATTTCTGGTGCATTTGATTGTAGACCAAGTAACTGAGCCTCAGGAAAATCCTCCCACAGTTTGCCAAGGCATAAACAAAGCCATTGCAAAAGCAAAGGCTCTGTTTGTGCATCATGAGGATTCTCAGGTTGCAGATGTCTCAGGCAAACATCTATAAGACCTGCGTTCATACAAGCCTCTTGACCCCTCCTATGCCCATCCACAATAACTGCTAAAACAAAAGCAGCCATGGCACGCTGCTCTGGGTAAGCATCCAAACTGTCGAGAAACCTGATAAAATATGCATGCCCTCCATCTTTCACCAAATCAACCTGGCATGACTGTCATTTCAACGAAAAGAGCAACTAAGTGAGCACCAGACTCTTTCAATATAACAGGAACAGCTGCAGAAAATTTCGAAGCAGAGCAAGTACCTTATCAAGAGAGAGAATTTTTGTCCATATGAACACAAGAATTTGACGCAACTCCATCGCACTTGTTTGAAGAAGTTTGAGCACGTAAGGGAAGATACCAACAGACAAGGCCTAAAACAATGATGCAACATTGTTTGAATAAGGATTAAATAACCAGAATTTTGTACAAAAAAAAGGTCTGCAGATTATGTCAGCTACATACCAAATCAACTGCCCACGGTCCCATGTCAAGAAATCTTCCGAGAAGAACGAGCGCTCTAAATCTGTGTGATTGACTAAGCAGGACCTACGCAAAGCATGGTTGTATCAGGAGAAAAGGAAAACAACAAAAGAAATATTGCTGACAACTGTACGAAAGTGTAGCACATTCTCCCAAATCAGCACTGGTAGCATGAGGTCGGGAACCAATGAAGATAACAACATGATATAAACAGAACCAAGATGGTAAAATAGGCGACGAGAGGTGGACAAACCAAACAATGTCTCTTGCCTCTTACTTGGAGAGTTTGTTACAGTCTCAAATAAAAAAAACACTACTAGCCTCAAGAAAAGTTGCCCAGAGACACTGCCTTACCTGAAGAACAATGGGTAATTGTTCAGGTGGTTTCTTATCCTTCGAGCCATGATCAAGCCACACTTCAAATGCTGTCAATTGTTCCGTGAAAAATGGGCTCGGCTGTTTGAGTAAGGAGACAAGCTGAGTGATGGTAATGAAGCGATAAGTCAAATGGCATAGTAAAACCAACAATAAGTAGCAAGACCTGAAACTCTGCGTTAGGATCAGCAATCAATTGAGGAAGCTTGGAAAGGCAGATCTCCGCAGCCATGTCCCATGCATCCCTGACATTTAGCTAATTACAGAAAACGCAGAAAAGGTATCTATTATACAAACACTTGATCAGTTTAGTTAATTACCACATGTGGTGTTGATGTGTTGGTGGCAACATTGGGTATGTAATTGGAGAACAGTTTGCAGACCGCATGATTCTCTCAGCAAGTAGGAAGTTGCGGAAAAGACTAGCGACCAAAAGATCCTGCCTGAAAAGCCTTTGGAATAGTTCTGCACAGTGAAATTTGATCATAAAAGTGATGCCTGTTGATATTACTTTTTAACTCAAATGACCTTCCATACCATGAGGAAGAACATTCCATGCAATAGTATCTGTAATAGCAGTGAAAATCCAGTTCAACTCCCCCAGGAGTGTTTTACGGTCATTTTGCCTTCCAGGAATTTGGTCAATAAGAGAGTGATCCAGAGAACCACGGAGTAATGATCGATTACAAAACCTGCATAGTTATAGATGTTCACAGATCAGTACAAATGTCAGTTCAAATCAGAAGGGGGGCTATACAGATACATAGAGAGAGAGAGAGGGAAGAGGGGGGGGGGGGGGGGGGGGACCAGTGCAACGCCATTTTGATGGGTGTGGTCAGGCAAGCTGTAAACACATCAGCAGGATATTCTGCACTCTGTGGAAGAGTTTGATGTGACTCGCACGCAGCAAGGAGAATGCAATCCTTCGAAGATGTAGAAGAGCTTGAACTCCAGTCTAGGCGCTGAAGTCAACATAAGGAAACATAATGAATATTAAACCATCCAAGAATCATACATACGTAAAATACTACAAGTCTATGATCCATAAATCATGTTTCTTCTAATGTACAAAAATTAGCAGGAGCTATAGTATATACCTCAAGAAAAGCTTTGACAATCATTCCAGCTGCTGAGCAGTCGAAAACATAAATCGATGGTGTTTTCAGCCATGAATCAAGATCAGTAATCGGAAGAGGGATATACTGTGTGTAACTCTGCATCAA
The DNA here is from genome assembly GCF_019359855.2 of Lolium perenne. Classification (NCBI taxonomy): domain Eukaryota; kingdom Viridiplantae; phylum Streptophyta; class Magnoliopsida; order Poales; family Poaceae; genus Lolium; species Lolium perenne. The sequence goes on along the minus strand of NC_067248.2, from coordinate 142,106,348 downwards.
AGTACAAAAAGGACGCTTATTAAATAGTGCATTAACATATTCAATGGCTGACTCTTTAGCAACATTCACCTTGTTAAACACCCAAATCTCCCCATTGGCTGTAGGCTTTGGTACGCCATGACCATTGTAATGAAAAAGAACTCTCTCTGATCTGGCATATTTGCGGCAAGTATTACAAAGCTTCTTTACTTCTTCGACTGTGGGATCCAGCTGAAGCTTATAACGAGCCTGCAAACATCATTAGCACATGAAGATGTAAGCAGTGATATCAATTTATCAGAACACTATCTAAGTAAAAAATAGTGTGTCACCTTAGGTTGCCATCGCTCATACTGTGAGTGTAATGTTTTTCCAATAGTTTCAAGCGCTTTGGGAGGTGCCATAGAAAATGGATCTGCAAAGAAAAGCTGTGAGCAGATAACAAGGTAACTGAAGTGCAATACAGTTTTGACATACTATGCTATCAGCTATCTACAACGATAACCAATTAACCATCACCCATATCTAAATCTGGTACATTTCACATTCTCAACAAATAATTATCACAACTATTAACAAATCAAGTTCATATCATCCACCGACCTTGAAATTTAAAATGCAGCCTAAAAAATATACCAGATTTTGAAAATGCAGCCTAGACAACTTTAATTCCCCTCTAGAATCGAACACCACAGTTTGGGTTAAAGCAAACAGGACATTCAGCAGTTGTTTTATAAATAGATGCCAGAGTGATCTCTTTGTTGCAAACTTGAAATCTCCTCCAGCTATCAATGTAGCCTTGGCAATCAGAAATGCAAAATAGAAAAAAAAAACATTTCCAGTAAAATGGCAAAAGTACTAATAATTAATAATACAAAAAATATTAACTTTGTTATAACTAGTAAGACACATAAAAGGTAAAAAAAAATTAAACAGATATGGAGCTGCATACCGCACCATGAACACAAAAAATAATCACCAATAGATGATTTAAAAAATTCTCATACACACATGACCAGATGTTTACCTATCCAACACTCCATTCTTGCACAAGGGGAAATTTTAATTACATCCGGTGGATCAACACTAATGTTTAAGCATAATACAAGTGCAACACATCCAGTCTTCATCTGCAACCAGAGACAACTATTAGTATATGGAATATGCAAAACGTGAGCAGTTTATGAAAATAACACCATCCAAAGGTTATACCACAATTGATAAGAGTAGAAACAAATACTAAAACAGCCACAAGGAGCAATAAGGAAGGAATGACTAACACAGACCAACACTCTGACAAAACTAGAGAACCAATTGTGATACTAAAGCTATTTATTCATTAGCATTAGCTAGGTCCACTAGAAATGAACAAACTACAGCTGTGTCAAAATTTATATTTATAATAAATGTAATAGCTCCTTGCTGACATAATAATTTAGCATAAATCTTTTTTACAAAACTCATGATAGGTAGTAGGCACACAAATAGTTAATAAAGTTAAGGACAATGTTCTAGTCCAGACAAATAAACATAATCTGCAAACCTGCTAGAGAGTTAATTTGTATATGAAGGGGACGGGTAGCTTACTATACATCCAACTTCTACAAAGAGTTTATAGAGAGTAAAAGAACTAGTTAGGTGAACATCCTTCTCCAAAAGCAATTAGCCAAATCTCTACTCCTAAATAAATCTCACAGGAAATTTCAAGGGCAATAATGTTGAATTGTTTTCAAGCATGGTAGCCTCATCTTAATCATCCAAGTCATCTTCCTCGTATTGCCATGAGTTGTAACACCATATATACTTCAAATTTATGGCATTGCCAATGTGAGATCCCATAAACCCCCGTGTACTCACAGTCACGCGCCTAATTCTTAACAATGGAATTTCTTAAGACCATCAGTGACACTTGTACATTGGGTAGACAACTTTTCCTTGAAAACTTTTACAGCGATCCAGAATTTGATCATCGCCTCACTCCCTACTTAGCTTCACCACACACAAAACGTCCGCAGCAAGAATCAACTTTATCCACTTGATACCCATACAATATTTGGGTATTGCATACCAACTTTAACATTTAAAAAGAGACGTGCTCTGTTGGTTAAAATCACAACACCTATCGTCACACAACTTCCTCAAAGTGGGTTGGCCAGAATGATAATCATATGAGAAAGTGCTCTGATAGTAATTGTGTTACTTGACTTGCTTATTTGAATTATTTTTTTTTTTGACCGATTAATCACACTCACGGTGGTGATCTTGGTGCTGCATTTACTTGTAACGATACCGTGCAGCACCTATTTTGTCGACGGATAAGCAGGATTACGATATAACATAGCAGCAACGATAACGGTTCCCTTTTGCATTAATTAATGAATGGAACGGACAGCGCACATCAACATCTCCATGCATTTGGGAGGAGAATGGCATCGATTCACAGCTAACAATAATAAGTATGCTCATAGTCCGGACCCTGGATAGCCGGTCGACAGATTTGGTTATCCAGCTAACACTAAATCATGACAACTCAAGAGTTTATCACCTTACCGATTATATATTGTTATTAACAGTGTGGTGGTGAATCAAAAATGATAAACGATACTACATTCACACGTAGGAACATAAGCCAGAAGCAGCTACTCCACATTTAGCTCATTCGACTAGGCGCGCTGTTAAACCGTAACCTCATGAGCATCACCTGACCGCTTCCCTGGGGCCTAACCATGGCAAATATAAGGACGAAATGATCAACAACAGGTGTAGGGGGGAAACAGCAGCTATATCCATTACCCGGTCCTTTGGGCGCCACTTGGAGACGGGGCCGCTGGTGGAGGGCCCGGCGGCGGCGGCAGCGGCCTCATCGAAGCCGTCGTGGCGCTGCTCGCAGAGGACCACGGTCTGCGGCAGGCAGGCGACGAGGCCCACGGCCCGCCCGTCGTCCTCCTCCTCCTCCCGCTCGGCGGGGAGCAGCGGGTCCGGGCCGTTGGCGGCGGGGAGGTCGGCATCCGCGCGGAGGGCCACCGCCGCGGCCGCCGGGGAGGGCGTGGGGAGCGAGGGCGAGGAGGACGAGGAGGAGGAGGAGTGCACGAGCCTGGACGCCATGAGATCTCCCAATGCCATCTACGTCTCGCCGGTCCCTCCCGCGAGGTTCTCACCCGGCTCGCCACTCCGCGGCCATCTCGGGGCGGGGTGTGTAGGGTGTGATGCGTGGGCAGCGCGTGTCGCTGCCTACATCGATCGGACCGGCCCGGCGCGGCGAATCCGAATCCGGCCGCCGGGGACGGGCGCCGGCGAGGGGCTGGGGAGGAGGCGCGCGTGGGCGGGGTTTAGGGTTAGGGTTTGGCAGCGCGGGGATGCGGCGGAGGGAGAGGGTGGGGAGGAAGAGAGAGGCAGCCCGAGGCGAGGAGAGAGAGATGGACGGGGAAAACAGTAGTATAAAAACTGGAAACTGGATTCTCTCCTCTCTTTTTCTTCCCCGGCCTTGGCTTGTTTTCTTCTTTTGGGGTTTGGTTTGGTTGCCTGCCCTCATTCCCCTCAAGATGAGTAGGTGCGCGCAGCCTCGTGCCCGTGTGTTTTGCTTCCTCAGCTATTGTGCTAAGCTTCAGCTTCTCTTTCCTGGTACTAGTGCTTCTCTTGTCCAAGCATTTTCAGTGTGATCTCTATGTTACTTGAGCTGAGGTGATGTATTTTTTTACGGTCGGTTAGTTTATTATAGTTTTGTTGAATTTTGTGATGCGTGGAAATTTGCTTATAAAATGTTGTGGGTGAGTAGGTGCAAGAACAGACAAAGTTAGTTGGCCAGATAGCAAATTTGCAATAGAAATAATTCCACCTTTTCTCTTACTATTTTGTTCTTTGTGGCAGGGATTACTCATAATTTTTAATTATGCCACGTTTTACCCATCTTCTAATTTTGTGCCACATTTTGCCCACTAACAAGGTTTTTGCCCATTTTAACCACCTATAATCGGTGTTACCGTGACTGTGTGCACTAGTCAATGCAGAGGCGGAAAGAAGAATATGTTACACCTGAAAACATGTACAGAATAAATGTGTCTCGGTTTTTGGCTAGTTTTTCTTATAACCATGCAAGCCCTTTTCTACTATCTCAATGAAAATACATATATCTTGCCTCGTTTGAAAAAAAATTGTGTCGGTCTGTTAACATGGCTCTTTCTCTTGCGAAAATCGTTAACATGGCGCTCACATGTCTGATGTGGCATGATATACATGATACTGGAACTTAGCCAACCTGGCAAAATTTTAGGGGTTAAACCTGACACGCATTGAAAAGTAGGGGTGGGATATCAATACAAACAACAAAGCTTTTCCCTTGTTTCAAAAAGAAGATATAAAATGACACAAGTTGAAAATGTAAGGTAAAATGTGTCACGCATGTTAAGCTATGGGGTAAAAGGTGAAATTAACTCTTTGAAAAAACTAGTCATTCATAGAGGAATAATCCACCTGAATTCCAAAGTGGGTGTTAGCATTAAGCTGGCGCAAGGCCAAATGCAGAGTTCGCAACAAACTGGCATCATGTTCTTGCAACAAAAGAGAAAAGGAGTTTATGGTTTTGATTTTGATTTTGATTTTGGAGTTGGTGATCCTGATACGCTTTGCCAATATGAGGCGGTGTGGTCGCCAGTGAATGAGGCAACGCGCACCTCATTAACATCGGGAATGGGGTTACAAACGCGACGAGTTTGAGCGACTTATACTAGGATCAGCTCGGCTCTAAAAAAATCAGATAAGCTCTAATTGATTTGAGTGGAAGGTTGGACCGTAAAGTTGGCTCGTACTCACCTTGTGACGACCTCTAGTCAATCTTAAACTAGTTTTGAGCGAAAATGAAAGTAAAAAATTCTAATATTTTAACGTAATTTTTTAACTAGTAAGACACACAACGATGTCATAATAAAAAAATGTACTTGCAAGGATAGGGAAGATCTGTCTCCTTTCAAACTTTGGCCGGAAGACCTATATATGGTGTAGCCTATTCATAGGGGCAGACAACGTACCATTAATACCAAATTTACTCGCCTAATTGATATTTGTTGCGCGTAGCAGGAAAGAAAAATCACTCATAACATACAAGGCAACAAATTATTGTACTGTATTTATTTTTAATATGGCAAAATAATTACACATAATTATATTATTTTAAGCTACTGAGCTAAAATAGAGCCAGCTATTTGTTGTTTAAGATCAGCTAGTTTTTAGGTTGAACTAGTAAGACACTTATACTCGGCTCATTTCATTTTTGAGTCGACCACGAGCAAAGCTAAAAGATGAATTGGTCTCGAGCCGCTCGCGAGTCTCAAGTCTTTCTTGCGACCCTAATCGAAAATATTGATATTGTTCACCACATAGGTGATAAATCTGAGTTCATGGAACATCCACACTTTGATACTACCAAAAGTAACTCGGAGTTTCGTCGAATGTTCTCAACTCTAGTAAATCAGAGAAGAGATCCAGATACTGACGGATCAATATATTCTTAACCGGGTCATGATACACACACAGCTTCTCCGTAAGCACGGTGCGATTCAGTTAACCGCCATGACAGTTCTCCTCGTCAGCAATCTAGCTAGAAAGCCCCTTTGAGGATTAGCTTAATCAGCACTAGCAACCCTTTTGTAGCTTTGTGTTGCAAGTTGCACGCATGCTTGTTGACCCGTGGAGGACTCATGCGTACTTGCTGCTCGTCTTTGATCCACCCACATATTGACATATATAAAATCAAAAAGGACAACAAGGATAGATCCATGGCATGCTACTGTAGCATTAGTTATAGGAGGAAGATGAGCAGCTCACGGCTAGGCCACGTCTCCCTTCGTCTCTGTTGCGGACGTAGGCAGGCCAGCAGCCGCACGGCATGAAATAATTTTCTCGACAGAGCTCTGATGTCGTAGGAAACTGCTTACTTAACAGCTTTCCACTAACTCTGAGACAATCATGCACAGTAGCACTACCATGTTGTCATCTGTTTGATGGATCGAGAGAGAGTCAGAGGGAGTAGGGAGGAGATGTTGCATTTCCAGTAGCAATTAGTGGAAAGTGGAACCTAGGTGTTATGTACCAAGTACTGGACCTGGAGTAGCAAGGCAGCTTGGCAGATGCTTGCTGGCTCACACACCCTGGAACAGAACAGCACAGCACAGCACGGGGGCTGCTGCAATGCCCAGATTTGGTGTGCTCCATGGTCAGCTCGGCTGGAAAAACAGGAGGCATCGATGGAGCTCCCTCCCCACGGCCATTATTGCCAGCCAATGTCAAGCCGACACCACTCGCTCGCTCCCCTGCACCTTGCACGCACTCGATTATTACATGCCTTCACCATCACTCATTTTCGCCCCAACTGACTGCTCAAGGAACTTGCAGGAGTCCGCTGGCAGGAATGGCGTAGTCTAGTACGTACATTACATCCACCCTGTTACCTAAATTCAGTCGAACGAGAGTCTGAATCAGTGAGTTATGTGTCTGTACATCCACTACTCCGGCTGAGGCTTAATTCCTTCACTAAAAATCTAGCTCATTCAGCTTAATTAGATTATAAATTGTCAGCTAGGGCTCGAGAAGCTGGCAGGGCTGGGCCTGCGAGCTGCAATGCTTCGTTGGTGGCGTGTGTGGACTTCTATTAGGGGACATGGCATCACTAACACCAGCACACATCCCAGCGGCCTGACGCAAATGGACCAAAAGTATCAATTTTAGTCAAGTTAGACATAATTTGGGGAAACTCTCAGCCTAGAGCTGACCCAAAATATTCGTTGTATCCGCACCGACGCATTTGCTAGTCAAATTTGGGCTCTTGTATAAAGCATGGCCCACCCGGCAGTGGCATAGTAGCCACTCCCGCTCCTGCCACCCAAAACTCTATTTGGCCGGCTTCAAAACCTTTGCCTGATGGCCGCCGCCATGGTCGTTGGCGAAGCCGCCCCAATTGGAGCCCCCGTGTACCAGAGGCCTCCCAAGAGCATATCCTTAAACGGGCCACTGCTGCTAACCGTAGGGAGAAGGCCAAGGTGACGAAGAAGGAGCACACGTCGGAGGACAGGACGGTGTAGACAAAGAAAGATAGTGAACGCTACTCCATCATGCAGGCGAAGAAAGCCACCAGGGTCGCCAACGAGATGGCATTGGAGATGCAGGCGCACGCTGCGGTGGCCCAGCATACCACTGCATGTTGTAGTATACAAGTCGTTGATATGATCTTTGATAGGGCAAAGGTGTCTGATCTTTCGATGAGATGATGATAACGTCGATTTGTTGGAGTTCGTGCTTGACGATCCAACTACACGTGCAAAGCTTGTGCGCTAATGCAATCGCTAGGACAATATCGGGGAGTTACTGATCTTGCGGATGCACGATCAGCCTGACCAGCGAGGATCTTAATTCCTACCTGAAATCGAGAACAAGTAGAAACTAATGAAGCAATCAGAATATTTCGGATTTAGATGAAAGCTTTATTGAAATGTGGGATTTCGAATAGTCGGTCTTGTTCTGGGCCGTTAGCCTCAAAAGAAATACATGAGAGTTGCAATAATGACTAACTTTTAGTCTAATCAAAATCCGAGTCTAAACGTGACGGCTATGGGGGTATTTAAACGAGGAAAAGATGGGGTTTCGGCCAGCCATACATATGGTGGCCGAACCAAACCCTAGAAGGCATTTCCCCCTTCAAAACGGACTCTAAAAAGTGGCTGACTTCATTCCTGCAAAAATGACATGGGCCTGGCCCAAAACTAAAGGTGACGCCGCACCATATTAAGCTATGGATGAAATTATGAAGTGGAGAACTCTATATTTCCTCCATGTCTTCATCTCTTCTTATGGTGGCTTCAAAGTTCTGAAATCTCCACTTGCGGCGTCCTCTTCAATCATCAAATGCTTGCTGCCATCTCCTTCATGTGTGATCATGCTCCAATGCTTGTCCTCCTAATCCATGCTAGGTCCATCATTCCTAAGAGTAATAAACAAATCTGATTTAGGCAGCATCATATTCTCATGTATGTGAGGAATAGTTTCAAGAAACGAAAGTACCTAATAGTTAAGTTGTTTGGCACGAGCTCGAGTGATTGGTCCTTGTATTTGTGTGGCTATAGGTACAACGGTTGTATCAGCAGATGGGATGTCCTCATCATGCCCCCCTTCTTGAATTGAAGTCGTCCTCGATGAAAGCTCCTCTTCTTCACCAAAGTAAGGCTTCAACTCTGCAATGTTAAATGTAGGACTAACTGAACCCAATTCTGCAGGAAGCTCAAGTTTATATGCATTATCATTTATTTTCTCTAACACCTTATGTAACATCCCTGTTTTGCTAAACCTAGATTAGGGTTGTTTGTGCATCATGAGCATCATGTATTTTTTTTTAGAAAATATGCAAAAAAGAAATTATTTTGGAAAATCCTAATGTTATGCAAATCTGCCTCTTTTTCAAATGCTCAAAGTATTTCATTATTTCAAATTAAACCTACCTTGCACTTCTCTGTTAAGAAGTCCATGGATAATGTGAAAAACCTCAGAAAAGTTTGAAACTTCAAACAAATTTCAAATATCAAAAATAGTTTGGAAATAAAAAAATAAAAACAGATTTGGGAAAAAGAGAGAAGAGCTCTCTCTCTCTCTCTTCCCTGGGCCAGCAACCCATCTCCTTCCCCTTTCTCCCCTCCCTGGCGCAGCCCAGCTCGGCCCAAACCATCCCAGTAGAAACCCCAGGGGGTATTGGCAAAAATTGCCATCGTCTTCCTCCCCCCTATGCAGCTCGGTGGCAGAGCCACGGGTGCTTGATACGTCTCCGACGTATCGATAATTTTTTATGTTCCATGCCACATTATTGATGATATCTACATATTTTATGCATACTTTATGTCATATTTATGCATTTTCCGGCACTAACCTATTAACGAGATGCCGAAGAGCCAGTTGCTGTTTTCTGCTGTTTTTGGTTTCAGAAATCCTAGTAAGGAAATATTCTCGGAATTGGACGAAATCAACGCCCAGGGGCCTATTTTCACACGAAGCTTCCAGAAGACCGGAGGACTAACGAAGTGGGGCCACGAGGCGGCGCCACAGTAGGGCGGCGCGACCCAGGGGCTGGCCGCGCGGCCCTAGCGTGTGGGCCCCTCGTGACTCTCCCGACTCTGCCCTTCCGCCTACATATAGTCTTCGTCACGAAACCCCCAGTACCGAGAGCCACGATACGGAAAACCTTCCAGAGACGCCGCCGCCGCCAATCCCATCTCGGGGGATTCAGGAGATCGCCTCCGGCACCCTGCCGGAGAGGGGAATCATCTCCCGGAGGACTCTTCACCGTCATGGTCGCCTCCGGAGTGATGAGTGAGTAGTTCACCCCTGGACTATGGGTCCATAGCAGTAGCTAGATGGTCGTCTTCTCCTTATGTGCTTCATTGTCGGATCTTGTGAGCTGCCTAACATGATCAAGATCATCTATCTGTAATGCTATATGTTGTGTTTGTTGGGATCCGATGGATAGAGAATACTATGTTATGTTGATTATCAATCTATTATCTATGTGTTGTTTATGATCTTGCATGCTCTCCGTTATTAGTAGAGGCTCTGGCCAAGTTTTTACTCTTAACTCCAAGAGGGAGTATTTATGCTCGATAGTGGGTTCATGCCTCCATTAAATGCAGGACGATGTGAGAAAGTTCTAAGGTTGTGGATGTGCTGTTGCCACTAGGGATAAAACATCGATGCTATGTCCGAGGATGTAGTTGTTGATTACATTACGCATCATACTTAATGCAATTGTCTGTTGTTTGCAACTTAATACTGGAAGGGGTTCGGATGATAACCTGAAGGTGGACTTTTTAGGCATAGATGCATGCTGGATAGCGGTCTATGTACTTTGTCGTAATGCCCAATTAAATCTCACAATACTCATCATATCATGTATGTGCATTGTCATGCCCTCTCTATTTGTCAATTCCCCAACTGTAATTTGTTCACCCAACATGCTATTTATCTTATGGGAGAGACACCACTAGTGAACTGTGGACCCCGGTCCATTCTTTTAATCGAATACAATCTACTGCAATACTTGTTCTACTGTTCTCTGCAAACAATCATCATCCACACTATACATCTAATCCTTTGTTACAGCAAGCCGGTGAGATTGACAACCTCACTGTTTCGTTGGGGCAAAGTACTTTGGTTGTGTTGTGCAGGTTCCACGTTGGCGCCGGAATCCCTGGTGTTGCGCCGCACTATATCTCGCTGCCATCAACCTTCAACGTGCTTCTTGACTCCTACTGGTTCGATAAACCTTGGTTTCTAACTGAGGGAAACTTACTGGTGTACGCATCACACCTTCCACTTGGGGTTCCCAACGGTCGCGTGCTGTACGCGTGTCAGCGCTCGATCTCCGGCCGCGCGGAGATGCTCGCCGCCGCCCCCGGCGGCCTATAAAGCCCCTCCGCCGTTGCCAGGGAACCCTGGGCCGCCCACATCTCCTTCTCCCCCTCGCTCCCTTCTTCTTCCTGTGAGGCGTCTGAAACCCTACCCCCCGGCCACCACCTTGCCCCGCAGCTCCGGCCATCCCCGAGCCCCGACGAGCACGCCATCAGCAACGTTGTGTCCTCCTCCATCTCCTGGCCAAAGGAATCGGCCGGGATGCCCCCAATCGACGGGGACATCCCCTTCTTCTCCGCAGACGGCCACCGGCCACCGGCTCAACGCCGCCGCTACAACCCTCCCCCACCCTCGCCTACCAGTTGTGGAGCTTCCTGGTGAGCTGCTGCTCCTCCTGGTGCTCTCGGCCTCCTCTCTCCCCCTCTGGAGCGTCCCCGCGTCGCACGTCTGCCCCGGCCGCCGCCGCTCGTCGTCGCTGGCAATGCTCTGGCGACGTTCCCGAAGCTGCGCCGCCAGCTAAAGGTTCCCCGCAACGCCCCGCGTCTGATGCCCCCGCTTGCACGCTCAATTGCGGTCCGATTCGGCTAATTGCAGCTCCATCTGCAAGCTCAATGTCGCGCTGATTCGGCTAATCGTCTCAGAGGTGATCACACTCTAAGCTGAGCTCCTCTTTTTTTTTTCATCAAGATGGCGACCGTGGTGTCGATAGTCGGCGCCGCTTCCTTCAGGGCGAAATCATCGGTAGCAAGTAAGCGCAAAGGAAGAAGAAGAAGAAGATAACTACACAGTGCTTGGTGCTACCTTATTTCGCCGGGGTTGGGCCGGGTTGAAATCATCGGACGACGATGATTCCTTGGTCGTTGATACGTCTCCAACGTATCTATAATTTCTGATGTTCCATGCTTGTTTTATGACAATACCTACATGTTTTATACACACTTTATGTCATTATTATGCATTTTCCGGAACTAACCTGTTGACGAGATGCCGAAGTGCCAGTTCTTGTTTTCTGCTGTTTTTGGTTTCAGAAATCCTAGTAAGGAAATATTCTCGGAATTGGACGAAATCAACGCCCAGAACCTTATTTTACCCGGAAGCTTCCAGAGAGCCAGAGTGGGACCAGAGGGGAGCCCTGGGGGCCCCACACATGGTGGCGGCGCGGCCCAAGGGGGGGCGCGCCCCCTATTGTCTGGCCCCACCAGGGCCCCTCCGAGGCTGTCCTTCCGCCTACTTAAGGACTCCGTCGCGAAAACCCTAAAGGAATAAGCCACGGTACGAGAAACCTTCCAGAGCCGCCGCCATCGCGAAGCCAAGATCTGGGGGACAGGAGTCTCTGTTCCGGCACGCCGCCGGGACGGGGAAGTGCCCCCGGAAGGAATCTCCATCGACACCACCGCCATCTCCATCACCGCTGCTGTCTCCCATGAGGAGGGAGTATTTCTTCATCGAGGCTAAGGGTTGTACCGGTAGCTATGTGGTTAATCTCTCTCTCCCATGTACTTCAATACAATGATCTCATGAGCTGTCTTACATGATTGAGATCCATATTATGAGCTTTGTAATCTAGATGTCGTTATGCTATTCAAGTGTATTTTACTTATGTGATCTTCGGAGACTCCTTGTCCCAGGTGTGTAAAGGTGACAGTGTGTGCACCGTGTGGGTCTCTTAGGCTATATTTCACATAATACTTATTCACTGAGTTATGATTTAAGTTGGATGTCTCTATGAAATTGTGGTGTGTTAGTACCTCCTATGAATGCTCACAGTGACAGCGTGGGGTGTTTATTAGTACTTGGGAATACATCTTTAAGGTTTGCCTACATGATGAATTAGTGTTCGTTATCTTGCCAAAGAGTAATTCAGAATAGCATAGTGAAGTGCTTATTTATATTCCTTTATGATTGCAATGTTGAGAGTGTCCACTAGTGAAAGTATGATCCCTAGGCCTTGTTTCCAAACATCGAATCTCCGTTTATTTATTGTTCTGTTGCATGTTTACTCACTGCCATATTTTATTCAGATTGCTATTACCACTCATATACATCCATATTACTTGTATTTCACTATCTCTTCGCCGAACTAGTGCACCTATACATCTGACAAGTGTATTGGGTGTGTTGGGGACACAAGAGACTTCTTGTATCGTGATTGCAGGGTTGCTTGAGAGGGATATCTTTGACCTCTTCCTCCCTGAGTTCGATAAAACCTTGGGTGATTCACTTAAGGGAAAACTTGCTGTTGTCCTACAAACCTCTGCTCTTGGAGGCCAAACACTGTCTACAGGAAAAGAAGCCAACAGTAGACAACAAGCTATTTTCTGGCGCCATTGCCGGGGAACGAAGAAAAGCTACACCACAGAGATTTCTACCTCCCACGTCAACCACGCGCCAGTTGTGGACAGCAAGATTTTTCTGGCGCAGTTGCCGGGGAGGAAAGGTAAAAGGCACTCACACTCCGGACCCAGGTAACTAAGTTATTTTCTGGCGCCGTTGCGAGTGCTCGAAGCTATTTCCTTTAGATCCTGCAATTGCATCTTTTTGTTTCTTGTTTTTATTTCACTAGTTAGGCATAATGGAAAGCAACATGGAGCTTTTTAATCTATTTCCTGAGTTAAGACATGGATTGTTTGATGCGAAAATTTAAAAACCTATGGAACCTTATTTGCATGCTAGTATCAATAATATTAGTATGAACGCTTTGAACACCATTGTTGCTAATGATATGGAAAATTCTAAGCTTGGGGAAGCTGGTTTTGATGAGCATGATATTTTTAGTCCCCCGAGCATTGAGGAGAAAATTTTCTTTGATGATACTTTGCCTCCTATTTATGATGATTATAATGATAGTGGTCTTTTGGTACCACCTACTATGGAGGATAAATTTAATTATGATTACAATATGCCTCCTATATTTGATGATAGCTACTTTATTGAATTTGCTCCCACTATTACTAATAAAATTAATTATGCTTATGTGGAGAGTAATGATACTTTTATGCATGTAGCTCATGATAAAAATGTTTCATTTGATAGGTATATTGTTGATTTCATTAATGATGCTACTGGATATTATTATGAGAGAGGAAAATATGGTTGTAGAAATTTTAATGTTACTAAAACACCTCTCTTTTTGCTGAAAATCTTGAAGTTGCACTTGTCTAGTTTTCCTATGCTTGTCACTATGCTCTTCATGAACTTGTTTATTTACAAGATTCCTTTTCATAGGAAGTGGGTTAGACTTAAATGTGTTTTGAATTTGCTTTTTGATGCTCTCTTTTGCTTCAACTATTATTTCTTGAGAGTGCATCAATAAATCACTGAGCCCATCTTAATGGCTATAAAGAAAGCACTTCTTGGGAGATAACCCATGTTTTTTATTTTACCACAGTAATTTTGTTTTATATTTGAGTCTTGGAAGTTGTTACTACTGTAGCAACCTCTCCTTATCTTTATTTTATTGCATTGTTGTGCCAAGTAAAGTCTTTGATAGTAAGGTTGATACTAGATTTGGATTACTGCGCAGAAACAGATTTCTTGCTGTCACGAATTTGGGCAGGTTTCTCTGTAGGTAACTCAGAAAAATCTGCCAATTTACGTGAGTGATCCTCAGATATGTACGCAACTTTCATTCAATTTGAGCATTTTCATCTGAAGAAGTTAAGTGCCTCTAAAAAAATTCATCTTTACGGACTGTTCTGTTTTGACAGATTCTGCCTTTTATTTCGCATTGCCTGTTTTGCTATGTTTGATGGATTTCTTTATTCCATTAACTTTCAGTAGCTTTGTGCAATGTCCAGAAGTGTTAAGAATGATTATGTCACCTCTGAACATGTGAATTTTGATTATGCACTAACCCTCTAATGAGTTTGCTTTGAGTTTGGTGTGGAGGAAGTTTTCAAGGGTCAAGAGAGGAGGATGATACAATATGATCAAGAAGAGTGAAAAGTCTAAGCTTTGGGATGCCCCTGTGGTTCATCCATGCATATTTCAAGAAGACTCAAGCATCTAAGCTTGGGGATGCCCAAGGCATGGGCATCCCCTTCTTCATCGACAAATTATCAGGTCACCTCTAGTGAAACTATATTTTTATTCCGTCACATCTTATGTACTTTACTTGGAGCGTCTGTGTGCTTTTATTTTCGTTTTGTTATTTTCATTATCTGAATAAATTCATGCTTGTGTGGGAGAGAGACACGCTCCGCTCGTTCATATGAACAATGGTGTTCTTAGCTTTACTTTTAATGTTCATGGCGAAGGTTCAAACTGCTTCGTTCATTGTTATATGGTTGGAAACAGAAAATGCTACATGTGGTAATTAGTATAATATCTTGAATAATGTGATACTTGGCAATTGTTGTGCTCATATAGATCATGTTTAAGCTCTTGCATCATATACTTTGCACCTATTAGTGAAGAAATACTGTAGAGCTTGTTAACGTTTGGTTTGCATGATTGGTCTCTCTAAAGTCTAGATATTTTCTGGTAAAGGTGTTTGAACAACAAGGAAGACAATGTAGAGTCTTATAATGCTTGCAATATGTTCTTATGTAAGTTTTGCTGTATTGGTTCATACTTGTGTTTGCTTCAAACAACCTTGCTAGCCTAAGCCTTGTATTGAGAGGGATTACTTCTCGTGCATCCAAATCCTTGAGCCAATAACTATGCCATTTGTGTCCACCATACCTACCTACTACATGGTATTTTCTGCCATTCCAAGTAAATTGCTTGAGTGCTACCTTTAAAATTCCATTCTTTGTCTTTGCAATATATAGCTCATGGGAAAAATAGCTTAAAAACTATTGTGGTATTGAATATGTACTTATGTATCTTATTTCTTATTAAGTTGCTTGTTGAGCGATAACCATGTTCCTGGGGACGCCATCAACACCTTGTTGAATATCATGTGAGTTGCTATGCATGTTCGTCTTGTCTGAAGTAAGGGTGATTTGTCATGAGTTGAATGGTTTGAGTATGCATATTGTTAGAGAAGAACATTGGGCCGCTAACTAAAGCCATGATCCATGGTGGAAGTTTCAGTTTTGGACAACAATCCTCAATCTCTTATGAGAATATTATCTGTTGTTGAATGCTTATGCATTAAAGAGGAGTCCATTATCTGTTGTCTATGTTGTCCCGGTATGGATGACTAAGTTGAGAATAATCAAAAGCGAGAAATCCAATGCGAGCTTTCTCCTTAGACCTTTGTACATGTGGCATAGAGGTACCCCTTTGTGATACTTGGTTAAAACATATGTTATGCGATGATAATCCATGTAAAAACGAGCTAATTAGGACAAGGTGCGGGCACTATTGGTAATCTATGCATGAGGCTTGCAACTTTTAAGATATCTTATACATAACACATATGCTTTATTACTACCGTTGACAAAATTGTTTCTTGTTTTCAAAATAAAAGCTCTAGCACAAATATAGCAATCCATGCTTCCCTCTTCGAAGGGCCATTCTTTTACTTTTATGTTGAGTCAGTTTACCCACTTCTTTCTGTCTTAGAAGCAAACACTTGTGTTAACTGTGCATTGATTCTTACATACTTGCTTATTTGCACTTATTATATTACTTTGCGTTGACAATTATCCATGAGATAAACATGTTGAAGTTGAAAGCAACCGCTGAGACTTATATCTTCCTTTGTGTTGCTTCAATGCCTTTACTTTGAATCTATTGCTTTATGAGTTAACTCTTATGCAAGACTTATTGATGCTTGTCTTGAAAGTACTATTCATGAAAAGTCTTTGCTATATGATTCAGTTGTTTAATCATTGTCTTTACCATTGCTTTGAATCGCTGCATTCATTACATATGTTTACAATAGTATGATCAAGATTATGTTGGTAGCATGTCACTTCATAAATTATCTTTGTTATCGTTTACCTACTCGAGGACGAGTAGGAACTAAGCTTGGGGATGCTGATACGTCTCCAACGTATCTATAATTTCTGATGTTCCATGCTTGTTTTATGACAATACCTACATGTTTTATACACACTTTATGTCATTATTATGCATTTTCCGGAACTAACATATTGACGAGATGCCGAAGTGTCAGTTCCTGTTTTCTGTTGTTTTTGGTTTCAGAAATCCTAGTAAGGAAATATTCTCAGAATTGGACGAAATCAACGCCCAGAACCTTATTTTACCCGGAAGCTTCCAGAGAGCCAGAGTGGGACCAGAGGGGAGCCCCACACATGGTGGCGGCGCAGCCCAAGGGGGGCGCCCCTATTGTCTGGCCCCACCAGGGCCCCTCCGAGGCTGTCCTTCCGCCTACTTAAGGACTCCGTCGCGAAAACCCTAAAGGAATAAGCCACGGTACGAGAAACCTTCCAGAGCCGCCGCCATCGCGAAGCCAAGATCTGGGGGACAGGAGTCTCTGTTCCGGCACGCCGCCGGGACGGGGAAGTGCCCCCGGAAGGCATCTCCATCGACACCACCGCCATCTCCATCACCGCTGCTGTCTCCCATGAGGAGGGAGTAGTTCTTCATCGAGGCTAAGGGCTGTACCGGTAGCTATGTGGTTAATCTCTTGATGCGTGTAGTTGACACGTCCGTTGGGAACCCCAAGAGGAAGGTGTGATGCGCACAGCGGCAAGTTTCCCTCAGTAAGAAACCAAGGTTTAATCGAACCAGTAGGAGTCAAGAAGCACGTTGAAGGTTGATGGCGGCGGGATGTAGTGCGGCGCAACACCAGAGATTCCGGCGCCAACGTGGAACCTGCACAACACAACCAAAGTACTTTGCCCCAACGAAACAGTGAGGTTGTCAATCTCACCGGCTTGCTGTAACAAAGGATTAGATGTATAGTGTGGAAGATGATTGTTTGCAGAAAACAGTAGAACAAGTATTGCAGTAGATTGTATTTCAGTATAGAGAATTGGACCGGGGTCCACAGTTCACTAGAGGTGTCTCTCCCATAAGATAAACAACATGTTGGGTGAACAAATTACAGTTGGGCAATTGACAAATAAAGAGGGCATGACCATGCACATACATATTATGATGAGTATAGTGAGATTTAATTGGGCATTACGACAAAGTACATAGACCGCTATCCAGCATGCATCTATGCCTAAAAAGTCCACCTTCAGGTTATCATCCGAACCCCCTCCAGTATTAAGTTGCTAACAACAGACAATTGCATTAAGTATTGCGCGTAATGTAATCAGTAACTACATCCTTGAACATAGCACCAATGTTTTATCCCTAGTGGCAACAGCACATCCATAATCTTAGAGATTTCTGTCACTTCCCCAGATTCACGGAGACATGAACCCACTATCGAGCATAAATACTCCCTCTTGGAGTTACAAGCATCTACTTGGCCAGAGCATCTACTAGTAACGGAAAGCATGCAAGATCATAAACAACACATAGATATAATTTGATAATCAACATAACAAGTATTCTCTATTCATCGGATCCCAACAAACACAACATATAGAATTACTGATAGATGATCTTGATCATGTTCGGCAGCTCACAAGACCCGACAATTAAGCACAATGGGGAGAAGACAACCATCTAGCTACTGCTATGGACCCATAGTCCAGGGGTAGACTACTCACACATCACTCCGGAGGCGACCATGGCGGCGTAGAGTCCTCCGGGAGATGATTCCCCTCTCCGGCAGGGTGCCGGAGGCGATCTCCTGAATCCCCGAGATGGGATTGGCGGCGGCGGCGTCTCGGAAGGTTTTCCGTATCGTGGCTCTCGATGCGGGGGTTTCGCGACGGAGGCTTTAAGTAGGCGGAAGGGCAGGTCAGGGGGCCATACGAGGGGCCCACACTATAGGTCGGCGCGGCCAGGGCTTGGGCCGCGCCGCCCTATAGTCTGGCCACCTCGTGGCCCCACTTCGTCTCCTCTTCGGTCTTCTGGAAGCTTCGTGGCAAAATAGGACCCTGGGCGTTGATTTCGTCCAATTCCGAGAATATTTCGTTACTAGGATTTCTGAAACCAAAAACAGCAGAAAACAGCAACTGGCACTTCGGCATCTTGTTAATAGGTTAGTTCCAGAAAATGCACGAATATGACATAAAGTGTGCATAAAACATGTGGATATCATCAATAATGTGGCATGGAACACAAGAAATTATCGATACGTCGGAGACGTATCAGCATCTCCAAGCTTAGTTCTGCTCGTCCCGAGCAGGTAAAACGATAACAAAGATAATTTCTGGAGTGACATGCCATCATAACCTTGATCATACTATTTGTAAAGCATATGTAGTGAATGCAGCGATCAAAACAATGTATATGACATGAGTAAACAAGTGAATCATATAGCAAAGACTTTTCATGAATAGTACTTCAAGACAAGCATCAATAAGTCTCGCATAAGAGTTAACTCATAAAGCAATAATTCAAAGTAGAGGTATTGAAGCAACACAAAGGAAGATTAAGTTTCAGCGGTTGCTTTCAACTTATAACATGTATATCTCATGGATAATTGTCAACATAGAGTAATATAATAAGTGCAATATGCAAGTATGTAGGAATCAATGCACAGTTCACACAAGTGTTTGCTTCTTGAGGTGGAGACAAATAGGTGAACTGACTCAACAATAAAAGTAAAAGAATGGTCCTTCAAAGAGGAAAGCATCGATTGCTATATTTGTGCTAGAGCTTTTGATTTTGAAAACAAGAAACAATTTTGTCAACGGTACTAATAAAGCATATGTATCATGTAAATTATTTCTTACAAGTTGCAAGCCTCATGCATAGTATACTAATAGTGCCCGCACCTTGTCCTAATTAGCTTGGACTACTGGATCATCGCAATGCACATGTTTTAACCAAGTGTCACAAAGGGGTACCTCTATGCCGCTGATGCGTGTGGTTGACACGTCCGTTGGGAACCCCAAGAGGAAGGTGTGATGCGCACAGCGGCAAGTTTCCCTCAGTAAGAAACCAAGGTTTAATCGAACCAGTAGGAGTCAAGAAGCACGTTGAAGGTTGATGGCGGCGGGATGTAGTGCGGCGCAACACCAGAGATTCCGGCGCCAACGTGGAACCTGCACAACACAACCAAAGTACTTTGCCCCAACGAAACAGTGAGGTTGTCAATCTCACCGGCTTGCTGTAACAAAGGATTAACCGTATTGTGTGGAAGATGATTGTTTGCGAAAACGATAGAACAAGTATTGCAGTAGATTGTATTTCAGTATAGAGAATTGGACCGGGGTCCACAGTTCACTAGAGGTGTCTCTCCCATAAGATAAACAGCATGTTGGGTGAACAAATTACAGTTGGGCAATTGACAAATAAAGAGGGCATGACCATGCACATACATATTATGATGAGTATAGTGAGATTTAATTGGGCATTACGACAAAGTACATAGACCGCCATCCAACTGCATCTATGCCTAAAAAGTCCACCTTCAGGTTATCATCCGAACCCCCTCCAGTATTAAGTTGCAAAGCAACAGACAATTGCATTAAGTATGGTGCGTAATGTAATCAACAACTACATCCTTAGATATAGCATCAATGTTTTATCCCTAGTGGCAACAGCACAACACAACCTTAGAACTTTACATCCTTTGTCCCGGTGTCAATGTAGGCATGAACCCACTATCGAGCATAAATACTCCCTCTTGGAGTTACAAGCATCTACTTGGCCAGAGCATCTACTAGTAACGGAGAGCATGCAAGATCATAAACAACACATAGATATAACTTTGATAATCAACATAACAAGTATTCTCTATTCATCGGATCCCAACAAACGCAACATATAGAATTACAGATAGATGATCTTGATCATGTTAGGCAGCTCACAAGATCCGACAATGAAGCACAATGGGGAGAAGACAACCATCTAGCTACTGCTATGGACCCATAGTCCAGGGGTAGACTACTCACACATCACTCCGGAGGCGACCATGGCGGCGTAGAGTCCTCCGGAGACGATTCCCCTCTCCGGCAGGGTGCCGGAGGCGATCTCCTGGATCCCCCGAGATGGGATCGGCGGCGGCGGCGTCTCTGGAAGATTTTCCGTATCGTGGCTCTCGGTACTGGGGGTTTCGCGACGGAGGCTTTAAGTAGGCGGAAGGGCAGGTCAGGAGGCGGCACGAGGGCCCCACACCACAGGGCCACGCGGCCAAGGGGGGGCCGCCCCGCCCTAGGGTGTGGCCCCCTCGTGGCCCCACTTCGTCTCCTCTTCGGACTTCTGGAAGCTTCGTGGCAAAATAGGACCCTGGGCGTTGATTTCGTCCAATTCCGATAATATTTCGTTACTAGGATTTCTGAAACCAAAAACAGCAGAAAACGACAAGCGGCACTTCGGCATCTTGTTAATAGGTTAGTTCCAGAAAATGCACGAATATGACATAAAGTGTGCATAAAACATGTAGATAACATCAATAATGTGGCATGGAACATAAGAAATTATCGATACGTCGGAGACGTATCAGCATCCCCAAGCTTAGTTCTGCTCGTCCCGAGCAGGTAAAACGATAACACAGATAATTTCTGGAGTGACATGCCATCATAACCTTGATCATACTATTTGTAAAGCATATGTAGTGAATGCAGCGATCAAAACAATGTATATGACATGAGTAAACAAGTGAATCATATAGCAAAGACTTTTCATGAATAGCACTTCAAGACAAGCATCAATAAGTCTTGCATAAGAGTTAACTCATAAAGCAATAATTCATAGTAAAAGCATTGAAGCAACACATAGGAAGATTAAGTTTCAGCGGTTGCTTTCAACTCATAACATGTATATCTCATGGATATTGTCAACATAGAGTAATATAATAAGTGCAATAAGCAAATATGTAGGAATCAATGCACAGTTCACACAGGTGTTTGCTTCTTGAGGTGGAGAGACATAGGTGAACTGACTCAACAATGAAAGTAAAAGAATTGTCCTCCATAGAGGAAAAGCATCGATTGCTATATTTGTGCTAGAGCTTTGATTTTGAAAACATGAAACAATTTTGTCAACGGTAGTAATAAAGCATATGTATCATGTAAATTATATCTTACAAGTTGCAAGCCTCATGCATAGTGTACTAATAGTGCCCGCACCTTGTCCTAATTAGCTTGGACTACCGGATCATCACAATGCACATGTTTTAACCAAGTGTCACAAAGGGGTACCTCTATGCCGCCTGTACAAAGGTCTAAGGAGAAAGCTCGCATTGGATTTCTCGCTATTGATTATTCTCAACTTAGACATCCATACCGGGACAACATAGACAACAGATAATGGACTCCTCTTTTATGCATAAGCATGTAACAACAATTAATAATTTTCTCATATGAGATTGAGGATATATGTCCAAAACTGAAACTTCCACCATGGATCATGGCTTTAGTTAGCGGCCCAATGTTCTTCTCTAACAATATGCATGCTTAACCATAGGGTGTTAGATCGCTCTTACTTCAGACAAGACGAACATGGTAGCAACTCACATGAAATTCAACAAAGAGTAGTTGATGGCGTCCCCAGTAAACATGGTTATCGCACAACAACCAACTTAATAAGAGATAAAGTGCATAATTACATATTCAATACCACAATAGTTTTTAAGCTATTTGTCCCATGAGCTATATATTGCAAAGGTGAATGATGGAATTTTAAAGGTAGCACTCAAGTAATTTACTTTGGAATGGCGGGAAATACCATGTAGTAGGTAGGTATGGTGGACACAAATGGCATAGTGGTTGGCTCAAGTATTTTGGATGCATGAGAAGTATTCCCTCTCAATACAAGGTTTAGGCTAGCAAGGCTTATTTGAAACAAACACAAGGATGAACCGGTGCAGCAAAACTCACATAAAAGACATATTGAAAACATTATAAGACTCTACACCGTCTTCCTTGTTGTTCAAACTCAATACTAGAAATTATCTAGACCTTAGAGAAACCAAATATGCAAACCAAATTTAGCATGCTCTATGTATTTCTTCATTAATGGGTGCAAAGCATATGATGCAAGAGCTTAAACATGAGCACAACAATTGCCAAGTATCACATTACCCAAGACATTAATAGCAATTACTACATGTATCATTTTCCAATTCCAACCATATAACTATTTAACGAAGAAGAAACTTCGCCATGAATACTATGAGTAGAAACTAAGGACATACTTGTCCATATGCTACAGCGGAGCGTGTCTCTCTCCCATAAAGTGAATGCTAGGATCCATTTTATTCAAATAAAACAAAAAACAAAAACAAACCGACGCTCCAAGCAAAGCACATAAGATGTGATGGAATAAAAATATAGTTTCAGGGGAGGAACCTGATAATGTTGTCGATGAAGAAGGGGATGCCTTGGGCATCCCCAAGCTTAGACGCTTGAGTCTTCTTGATATATGCAGGGGTGAACCACCGGGGCATCCCCAAGCTTAGAGCTTTCACTCTCCTTGATCATGTTGCATCATACTCCTCTCTTGATCCTTGAAAACTTCCTCCACACCAAACTTAGAACAACTCATTAGAGGGTTAGCGACAATAAAAATTAACATGTTCAGAGGTGACACAATCATTCTTAACACTTCTGGACATTGCATAAAGCTACTAGACATTAATGGATCAAAGGCAATGCGAAATAAAAGGCAGAATCTGTCAAAACAGAACAGTTCGTATTGACGAATTTTATCGAGGCACCAGACTTGCTCAAATGAAAATGCTCAAATTGAATGAAAGTTGCGTACATATCTGAGGATCACTCACGTAAATTGGCATAATTTTCTGAGTTACCTACAGGGAAAACAGCCCAGATTCGTGACAGCAAAGAAATCTGTTTCTGCGCAGTAATCCAAATCTAGTATGAACTTTTCTATCAACGGCTTTACTTGGCACAATAAAACACTAAACTAAGATAAGGAGAGGTTGCTACAGTAGTAAACAACTTCCAAGACACAAAATAAAAACAAAGTACTGTAGGTAAAAACATGGGTTGTCTCCCATAAGCGCTTTTCTTTAACGCCTTTCAGCTAGGCGCAGAAAGTGTGTATCAAGTATTATCAAGAGACGAAGTGTCAAAATCATAATTTGTTCTCATAATAGAATCAAAAGGTAACTTCATTCTCTTTCTAGGGAAGTGTTCCATACCTTTCTTGAGAGGAAATTGATATTTTATATTACCTTCCTTCATATCAATGATAGCACCAACAGTTCGAAGAAAAGGTCTTCCCAATATAATGGGGCAAGATGCATTGCATTCAATATCCAAGACAACAAAATCAACGGGGACAAGGTTATTGTTAACGGTAATGCGAACATTATCAACTTTCCCCAAAGGTTTCTTTGTAGAATGATCAGCAAGATTAACATCCAAATAACAATTTTTCAATGTGGCAAGTCAAGCATATTATAAATTTTCTTAGGCATAACAGAAATACTTGCACCAAGATCACATAAAGCATTACAATCAAAATCTTTAACCTTCATCTTAATGATGGGCTCCCAACCATCCTCTAGCTTTCTAGGAATAGAGGCTTCGCGCTCTAGTTTCTCTTCTCTAGCTTTTATGAGAGCATTTGTAATATGTTGTGTGAAAGCCAAATTTATAGCGCTAGCATTAGGACTTTTAGCAAGTTTTTGCAAGAACTTTATAACTTAAGAGATGTGGCAATCATCAAAATTCAAACCATTATAATCTAAACCAATGGGATCATCATCCCCAATGTTGGAAAAAATTTCAGCAGCTTTATCACGAGCGATTTAATGATTTTAGCGATTTCGGGCAGTTTCTCGCGCTTTGCATTAGAAGTGGAAACATTGCTAACACCAATTCTTTTATTATTAATAGTAGGAGGTGCAGCAACTTGTGTAGCATTAGCATTACTAGTCGTGGTAATAGTCCAAACTTTAGCTACATTCTTCTCTTTAGCTAGTTTTTCATTTTCTTCTCTATCCCACCTAGCACGCAATTCAGCCATCAATCTTATATTCTCATTAATTCTAATTTGGATGGCATTTGCTGTAGTAGTAATTTTGTTATGATGATTTTCATTAGGCAAAACTTTCGATTTCAAAAGATCAACATCAGCAGCAAGACTATCGACTTTAGAAGCAAGTATATCAATTTTCCCAAGCTTTTCTTCAACAGATTTGTTAAAAGCAGTTTGTGTACTAATAAATTCTTTAAGCATAGCTTCAAGTCCAGGGGGTGAACTCGTATTATTGTTGTAAGAATTCCCATAAGAATTACCATAGCCGTTGCCATTATTATAAGGATATGGCCTATAGTTGTTACTAGAATTGTTCCGGTAAGCATTGTTGTTGAAATTATTATTTTTAATGAAGTTCACATCAACATGTTCTTCTTGTGCAACCAATGAAGCTAACGGAACATTATTAGGATCAATATTAGTCCTATCATTCACAAGCATAGACATAATAGCATCAATCTTATCACTCAAGGAAGAGGTTTCTTCGACAGAATTTACCTTCTTACCTTGTGGAGCTCTTTCCGTGTGCCATTCAGAGTAGTTGATCATCATATTATCAAGAAGCTTTGTTGCTTCACCAAGAGTGATGGACATAAAGGTACCTCCAGCAGCTGAATCCAATAAATTCCGCGAAGAAAAATTTAGTCCTGCATAGAAGGTTTGGATGATCATCCAAGTAGTCAGTCCATGGGTTGGGCAATTTTTAGCCAGAGATTTCATTCTTTCCCAAGCTTGAGCAACATGTTCAGTATCTAATTGTTTAAAATTCATTATGCTACTCCTCAAAGATATAATTTTAGCAGGGGATAATATCTACCAATAAAAGCATCCTTGCATTTAGTCCATGAATCAATACTATTCTTAGGCAGAGATAGCAACCAATCTTTAGCTCTTCCTCTTAATGAGAAAGGGAACAATTTTAATTTTATAATGTCACCATCTACATCTTTATATTTTTGCATTTCACATAGTTCAACAAAATTATTAAGATGGGCAGCAGCATCATCAGAACTAACACCAGAAAATTGCTCTCGCATAACAAGATTCAGTAAAGCAGGTTTAATTTCAAAGAATTCTGCTGTAGTAGCAGGTGGAGCAATAGGTGTGCATAAGAAATCATTATTATTTGTGGTTGTGAAGTCACACAACTTAGTATTTTCAGGGTTGGCCATTTTAGCAACAGTAAATAAAGCAAACTAGATAAAGTAAATGCAAGTAACTAATTTTTTTGTGTTTTTGATATAGCAAACAAGATAGCAAATAAAGTAAAACTAGCAACTAATTTTTTTGTATTTTGATTTAGTGCAGCAAACAACGTAGTAAATAAAACTAAGCAAGACAAAAACAAAGTAAAGAGATTGAGAAGTGGAGACTCCCCTTGCAGCGTGTCTTGATCTCCCCAGCAACGGCGCCAGAAATTTGCTTGATGCGTGTGGTTGACACGTCCGTTGGGAACCCCAAGAGGAAGGTGTGATGCGCACAGCGGCAAGTTTCCCTCGATAAGAAACCAAGGTTTAATCGAACCAGTAGGAGTCAAGAAGCACGTTGAAGGTTGATGGCAGCGGGATGTAGTGCGGCGCAACACCAGAGATTCCGGCGCCAACGTGGAACCTGCACAACACAACCAAAGTACTTTGCCCCAACGAAACAAGTGAGGTTGTCAATCTCACCGGCTTGCTGTAACAAAGGATTAACCGTATTGTGTGGAAGATGATTGTTTGCAGAAAACAGTAGAACAAGTATTGCGAGATTGTATTTCAGCATAGAGAATTGGACCGGGGTCCACAGTTCACTAGAGGTGTCTCTCCCATAAGATAAACAGCATGTTGGGTGAACAAATTACAGTTGGGCAATTGACAAATAAAGAGGGCATGACCATGCACATACATATTATGATGAGTATAGTGAGATTTAATTGGGCATTACGACAAAGTACATAGACCGCCATCCAACTGCATCTATGCCTAAAAAGTCCACCTTCAGGTTATCATCCGAACCCCCTCCAGTATTAAGTTGCAAAGCAACAGACAATTGCATTAAGTATGGTGCGTAATGTAATCAACAACTACATCCTTAGACATAGCATCAATGTTTTATCCCTAGTGGCAACAGCACAACACAACCTTAGAACTTTCATCCTTTGTCCCGGTGTCAATGTAGGCATGAACCCACTATCGAGCATAAATACTCCCTCTTGGAGTTACAAGCATCTACTTGGCCAGAGCATCTACTAGTAACGGAGAGCATGCAAGATCATAAACAACACATAGATATAACTTTGATAATCAACATAACAAGTATTCTCTATTCATCGGATCCCAACAAACGCAACATATAGAATTACAGATAGATGATCTTGATCATGTTAGGCAGCTCACAAGATCCGACAATGAAGAACAATGGGGAGAAGACAACCATCTAGCTACTGCTATGGACCCATAGTCCAGGGGTAGACTACTCACACATCACTCCGGAGGCGACCATGGCGGCGTAGAGTCCTCCAGGAGATGATTCCCCTCTCCGGCAGGGTGCCGGAGGCGATCTCCTGGATCCCCCGAGATGGGATCGGCGGCGGCGGCGTCTCTGGAAGGTTTTCCGTATCGTGGCTCTCGGTACTGGGGGTTTCGCGACGGAGGCTTTAAGTAGGCGGAAGGGCAGGTCAGGAGGCGGCACGAGGGCCCCACACCACAGGGCCACGCGGCCAAGGGGGGGCCGCGCCGCCCTAGGGTGTGGCCCCCTCGTGGCCCCACTTCGTCTCCTCTTCGGACTTCTGGAAGCTTCGTGGCAAAATAGGACCCTGGGCGTTGATTTCGTCCAATTCCGAGAATATTTCGTTACTAGGATTTCTAAAACCAAAAACAGCAGAAAACAGCAACTGGCACTTCAGCATCTTGTTAATAGGTTAGTTCCAGAAAATGCACGAATATGACATAAAGTGTGCATAAAACATGTAGATAACATCAATAATGTGGCATGGAACATAAGAAATTATCGATACGTCGGAGACGTATCAGCCGCCTGTACAAAGGTCTAAGGAGAAAGCTCGCATTGGATTTCTCGCTATTGATTATTCTGAACTTAGACATCCATACCGGGACAACATAGACAACAGATAATGGACTCCTCTTTTATGCATAAGCATGTAACAACAATTAATAATTTTCTCATATGAGATTGAGGATATATGTCCAAAACTGAAACTTCCACCATGGATCATGGCTTTAGTTAGCGGCCCAATGTTCTTCTCTAACAATATGCACGCTCTAACCATAAGGTGGTAGATCGCCCTTACTTCAGACAAGACGAACATGCATAGCAACTCACATGATATTCAACAAAGAGTAGTTGATGGCGTCCCCAGGAACATGGTTATCGCACAACAAGCAACTTAATAAGAGATAAAGTGCATAAGTACATATTCAATACCACAATAGTTTTTAGGCTATTTGTCCCATGAGCTATATATTGTAAAGGTGAATGATGGAATTTTAAAGGTAGCACTCAAGCAATTTACTTTGGAATGGCGGAGAAATACCATGTAGTAGGTAGGTATGGTGGACACAAATGGCATAGTGGTTGGCTCAAGGATTTTGGATGCATGAGAAGTATTCCCTCTCGATACAAGGTTTAGGCTAGCAAGGTTATTTGAAACAAACACAAGGATGAACGGCGCAGCAAAACTCACATAAAAGACATATTGTAAACATTATAAGACTCTACACCGTCTTCCTTGTTGTTCAAAACTCAATACTAGAAATTATCTAGACTTTAGAGAGACCAAATATGCAAACCAAATTTTAGCATGCTCTATGTATTTCTTCATTAATGGGTGCAAAGCATATGATGCAAGAGCTTAAACATGAGCATAACAATTGCCAAGTATCACATTATCCAAGACATTATAGCAAATTACTACATGTATCATTTTCCAATTCCAACCATATAACAATTTAACGAAGAAGAAACTTCGCCATGAATATTATGAGTAGAGCCTAAGGACATACTTGTCCATATGCTACAGCGGAGCGTCTCTCTCTCCCACAAAGTGAATGCTAGGATCAATTTTATTCAAACAAAACAAATAACAAAAACAAACCGACGCTCCAAGAAAAGCACATAAGATGTGACGGAATAAAAATATAGTTTCAGGGGAGGAACCTGATAATGTTGTCGATGAAGAAGGGGATGCCTTGGGCATCCCCAAGCTTAGACGCTTGAGTCTTCTTAGAATATGCAGGGGTGAACCACCGGGGCATCCCCAAGCTTAGACTTTTCACTCTTCTTGATCATAGTATATCATCCTCCTCTCTTGACCCTTGAAAACTTCCTCCACACCAAACTTAGAACAACTCATTAGAGGGTTAGTGCACAATCAAAAACTCACATGTTCAGAGGTGACACAATCATTCTTAACACTTCTGGACATTGCCCAAAGCTACTGGAAGTCAATGGAACAAAGAAATCCATCACACATAGCAAAAGAAGCAATGCGAAATAAAAGGCAGAATCTGTCAAAACAGAACAGTCCGTAAAGACGAATTTTATTGGGGCACCAGACTTGCTCAAATGAAAATGCTCAAATTGAATGAAAGTTGCGTACATATCTGAGGATCACTCACGTAAATTGGCATAATTTTCTGAGTTATCTACAGAGAATTTTGCCCAGATTCGTGACAGCAAAGAAATCTGTTTCTGCGCAGTAATCCAAATCTAGTATGAACTTTTCTATCAACGACTTTACTTGGCACAACAAAACACAAAACTAAGATAAGGAGAGGTTGCTACAGTAGTAGACAACTTCCAAGACACAAATATAAAACAAAGTACTGTAGCAAAATAACACATGGGTTATCTCCCAAGAAGTGCTTTCTTTATAGCCATTAAGATGGGCTCAGCAGTTTTAATGATGCACTCATAAGAAATAGTAGTTGAAGCAAAAGAGAGCATCAAGAGGCAAATTCAAAACAAATTTAAGCCTAACATGCTTCCTATGAAAAGGAATCTTGTAAATAAACAAGTTCATGAAGAGCAAAGTAACAAGCATAGGAAGATAAAACAAGCATAGCTTCAAAAATTTCAGCACATAGAGAGGCATTTTAGTAACATGAAAATTTCTACAACCATATTTTCCTCTCTCATAATAACTTTCAGTAGCAACATGAGCAAACTCAACAATATAACTATCACATAAAGCATTCTTATCATGAGTCTCATGCATAAAATTATTACTACTCCCAACATAAGCATAGTCATTCTTGTTAATTATAGTGGGAGCAAATTCAACCAAGTAGCTATCATCAAATATAGGAGGCATATTGTAATCATAATCAAATTTATCCTCCATAACAGGTGGTACCAAAATACTACTATCATTATAATCATCATAAATAGGAGGCAAAGTATCATCAAAGAAAATTTTCTCCTCAATGCTTGGGGGACTAAAAAGATCTTGAAAACCAGCTTCCCCAAGCTTAGAACTTTCTATATTATTATCAACAATGGTGTTCAAAGTGTTCATACTAATATTACTACCAGCATGCAAATAAGGTTCCATAGGTTTTTTAATTTTCGCATCAAACCATCCATGTCTTAAATCAGGAAATAGAATAAGAAGCTCATTTTTGTCCATTATGCCTAACTAGTGTAAACAAGAAACAAAAAGATGCAATTGCAGGATCTAAAGGAAATAGCTTCGAGTACTTACAACGGCGAAAATAGCTTAGTAGCCGAGATCCGGAGTGTGAGTACCTTTTACCTTTCCTCCCAGGCAACGGCGCTAGAAATTTGCTTGATGCGTGTAGTTGACACGTCCGTTGGGAACCCCAAGAGGAAAGTGTGATGCGCACAGCGGCAAGTTTCCCTCAGTAAGAAACCAAGGTTTAATCGAACCAGTAGGAGTCAAGAAGCACGTTGAAGGTTGATGGCGGCGGGATGTAGTGCGGCGCAACACCAGAGATTCCGGCGCCAACGTGGAACCTGCACAACACAACCAAAGTACTTTGCCCCAACGAAACAGTGAGGTTGTCAATCTCACCGGCTTGCTGTAACAAAGGATTAGATGTATAGTGTGGAAGATAATTGTTTGCAGAAAATAGTAGAACAAGTATTGCAGTAGATTGTATTTCAGTATAGAGAATTGGACCGGGGTCCACAGTTCACTAGAGGTGTCTCTCCCATAAGATAAACAACATGTTGGGTGAACAAATTACAGTTGGGCAATTGACAAATAAAGAGGGCATGACCATGCACATACATATTATGATGAGTATAGTGAGATTTAATTGGGCATTACGACAAAGTACATAGACCGCTATCCAGCATGCATCTATGCCTAAAAAGTCCACCTTCAGGTTATCATCCGAACCCCCTCCAGTATTAAGTTGCTAACAACAGACAATTGCATTAAGTATTGCGCGTAATGTAATCAGTAACTACATCCTTGAACATAGCACCAATGTTTTATCCCTAGTGGCAACAGCACATCCATAATCTTAGAGATTTCTGTCACTTCCCCAGATTCACGGAGACATGAACCCACTATCGAGCATAAATACTCCCTCTTGGAGTTACAAGCATCTACTTGGCCAGAGCATCTACTAGTAACGGAGAGCATGCAAGATCATAAACAACACATAGATGTAATTTGATAATCAACATAACAAGTATTCTCTATTCATCGGATTCCAACAAACACAACATATAGAATTACTGATAGATGATCTTGATCATGTTCGGCAGCTCACAAGACCCGACAATTAAGCACAATGGGGAGAAGACAACCATCTAGCTACTGCTATGGACCCATAGTCCAGGGGTAGACTACTCACACATCACTCCGGAGGCGACCATGGCGGCGTAGAGTCCTCCGGGAGATGATTCCCCTCTCCGGCAGGGTGCCGGAGGCGATCTCCTGAATCCCCCGAGATGGGATTGGCGGCGGCGGCGTCTCTGGAAGGTTTTCCGTATCGTGGCTCTCGGTACTGGGGGTTAAGCGATGGAGGCTTTAAGTAGGCGGAAGGGCAGGTCAGGGGGCCACACGAGGGGCCCACACTATAGGTCGGCGCGGCCAGGGCTTGGGCCGCGC
Organism: Lolium perenne; assembly: GCF_019359855.2. NCBI lineage: Eukaryota > Viridiplantae > Streptophyta > Magnoliopsida > Poales > Poaceae > Lolium > Lolium perenne. The sequence continues at coordinate 142,074,973 of NC_067248.2, read as the reverse complement.
CGCCCTATAGTCTGGCCACCTCGTGGCCCCACTTTGTCTCCTCTTTGGTCTTCTGGAAGCTTCGTGGCAAAATAGGACCCTGGGCGTTGATTTCGTCCAATTCCGAGAATATTTCGTTACTAGGATTTCTGAAACCAAAAACAGCAAACTTGACAAGCGGCACTTCGGCATCTTGTTAATAGGTTAGTTCCAGAAAATGCACGAATATGACATAAAGTGTGCATAAAACATGTGGATATCATCAATAATGTGGCATGGAACACAAGAAATTACCGATACGTCGGAGACGTATCAGCATCCCCAAGCTTAGTTCTGCTCGTCCCGAGCAGGTAAAACGATAACAAAGATAATTTCTGGAGTGACATGCCATCATAACCTTGATCATACTATTTGTAAAGCATATGTAGTGAATGCAGCGATCAAAACAATGTATATGACATGAGTAAACAAGTGAATCATATAGCAAAGACTTTTCATGAATAGCACTTCAAGACAAGCATCAATAAGTCTTGCATAAGAGTTAACTCATAAAGCAATAATTCATAGTAAAAGCATTGAAGCAACACATAGGAAGATTAAGTTTCAACGGTTGCTTTCAACTCATAACATCTAGCTACTGCTATGGACCCATAGTCCAGGGGTAGACTACTCACACATCACTCCGGAGGCGACCATGGCGGCGTAGAGTCCTCCGGGAGATGATTCCCCTCTCCGGCAGGGTGCCGGAGGCGATCTCCTGGATCCCCCGAGATGGGATCGGCGGCGGCGGCGTCTCTGGAAGGTTTTCCGTATCGTGGCTCTCGGTACTGGGGGTTTCGCGACGGAGGCTTTAAGTAGGCGGAAGGGCAGGTCAGGAGGCGGCACGAGGGCCCCACACCACAGGGCCGCGCGGCCAAGGGGGGGCCGTGCCGCCCTAGGGTGTGGCCCCCTCGTGGCCCCACTTCGTCTCCTCTTCGGACTTCTGGAAGCTTCGTGGCAAAATAGGACCCTGGGCGTTGATTTCGTCCAATTCCGAGAATATTTCGTTACTAGGATTTCTAAAACCAAAAACAGCAGAAACAAAGAATCGGCACTTCGGCATCTTGTTAATAGGTTAGTTCCAGAAAATGCACGAATATGACATAAAGTGTGCATAAAACATGTAGATAACATCAATAATGTGGCATGGAACATAAGAAATTATCGATACGTCGGAGACGTATCAGCCGCCTGTACAAAGGTCTAAGGAGAAAGCTCGCATTGGATTTCTCGCTATTGATTATTCTGAACTTAGACATCCATACCGGGACAACATAGACAACAGATAATGGACTCCTCTTTTATGCATAAGCATGTAACAACAATTAATAATTTTCTCATATGAGATTGAGGATATATGTGCAAAACTGAAACTTCCACCATGGATCATGGCTTTAGTTAGCGGCCCAATGTTCTTCTCTAACAATATGCACGCTCTAACCATAAGGTGGTAGATCGCCCTTACTTCAGACAAGACGAACATGCATAGCAACTCACATGATATTCAACAAAGAGTAGTTGATGGCGTCCCCAGGAACATGGTTATCGCACAACAAGCAACTTAATAAGAGATAAAGTGCATAAGTACATATTCAATACCACAATAGTTTTTAGGCTATTTGTCCCATGAGCTATATATTGTAAAGGTGAATGATGGAATTTTAAAGGTAGCACTCAAGCAATTTACTTTGGAATGGCGGAGAAATACCATGTAGTAGGTAGGTATGGTGGACACAAATGGCATAGTGGTTGGCTCAAGGATTTTGGATGCATGAGAAGTATTCCCTCTCGATACAAGGTTTAGGCTAGCAAGGTTATTTGAAACAAACACAAGGATGAACGGCGCAGCAAAACTCACATAAAAGACATATTGTAAACATTATAAAACTCTACACCGTCTTCCTTGTTGTTCAAACTCAATACTAGAAATTATCTAGACCTTGGGGACGAGCAGGAACTAAGCTTGGGGATGCTGATACGTCCCTGACGTATCCATAATTTCTGTCGTTCCATGCTTGTTTTATGACAATACTTACATGTTTTGCTTGCACTTTATGATGATTTCATGCATTTTCCGGAACTAACCTATTAACAAGATGCCACAGTGCCAGTTCCTGTTTTCTGCTGTTTTTGGTTCCAGAAAGGCTGTTCGGGCAATATTCTCGGAATTTGCCGAAACGAAGACCAAACATCATAATTCACCGAGACGGACCAGGACACCGAAGGGGAGTCAGAGGGGAGGCCTGGGGCCCCCACACCATAGGGCCGCGCGGGCCAGCCCCTGGCCGCACCGGCCTATGGGGAGGGCACCCTGTTGCCCCTCCTGCGCCGCCTCTTCGCCTATATAAGCTCTTTCGACCTAAAAACTCGATACCAATTGACGAAACTCCAGAAAGACTCCAGGGGCGCCGTCGCCATCGCGAAACTCCAATTCGGGGGACAGAAGTCTCTGTTCCGGCACCCTGCCGGGACGGGGAAGTGCCCCCGGAAGCCATCTCCATCGACGCCATCGCCTCCATCATGCTCCGTGAGTAGTTCCCCCATGGACTACGGGTTCTAGCAGTAGCTAGTTGGTACTCTCTATCCCATGTACTTCAATACAATGATCTCATGAGCTGCCTTACATGATTGAGATCCATCTGATGTAATCGGTGTTGTGTTTGTTGGGATCCGATGGATGATACATTATGATTAGTCTATCTATAAAGTTTGTGAAGTTATTGTTGCTGCAATCTTGTTATGCTTAATGCTTGTCACTAGGGCCCGAGTGGCATGATCTTAGATTTAAGCTCTATACTTATTGCTTAGATTGTATCTACAAGTTGTATGCATATGTCGCTGTCCGGAACCAAAGGCCCCGAAGTGACAGAAATCGGGACAACCGGAGGGGATGGCGGTGATGTGAGGATCACATGTTTTCACCAAGTGTTAATGCTTTGCTCCGGTGCTCTATTAAAAGGAGTACCTTAATATCCAGTAGATTCCCTTGAGGCCCGGCTGCCACCGGCTGGTAGGACAAAAGATGTTGTGCAAGTTTCTCATTGCGAGCACGTACGACTATATATGGAAAACATGCCTACATAATTAATGATCTTGATATTCTATCTTAATGCTTTGAATCCTATCAATTGCCCAACTGTAATTTGTTCACCCAACACTTGTCACTTATTGGAGAGTTACCACTAGTGTAGATCGCTGGGAACCCCGGTCCATCTCTCATCATCATATACTCGTCTCTATATGTCATTGGAAGTAGTATCAACTATTTTCTAGTGCCATCGCCTACGTATTCTTATTCGCTGCTGTGTTACTGTTACTATTGCTCTCATATTACTGTTGCTTTCACATCACCCCTGTTACTAGTGCTTTTCCAGGTGCAGCTGAATTGACAACTCAGTTGTTAAGGCTTATAAGTATTCTTTACCTCCCCTTGTGTCGAATCAATAAATTTGGGTTTTACTTCCCTCGAAGACTGCCGCGATCCCCTATACTTGTGGGTATCAGATGTCTCTATGAAATTGTGGTGTGTTAGTACCTCCTATGAATGCTCACAGTGATAGCGTGGGGTGTTTATTAGTACTTGGGAATACATCTTTAAGGTTTGGCTACATGATGAATTAGTGTTCGTTATCTTGCCAAAGAGTAATTCAGAATAGCATAGTGAAGTGCTTATTTATATTCCTTTATGATTGCAATGTTGAGAGTGTCCACTAGTGAAAGTATGATCCCTAGGCCTTGTTTCCAAACATCGAATCTCCGTTTATTTACTGTTCTGTTGCATGTTTACTCGCTGCCATATTTTATTCAGATTGCTATTACCACTCATATACATCCATATTACTTGTATTTCACTATCTCTTCGCCGAACTAGTGCACCTATACATCTGACAAGTGTATTGGGTGTGTTGGGGACACAAGAGACTTCTTGTATCGTGATTGCAGGGTTGCTTGAGAGGGATATCTTTGACCTCTTCCTCCCTGAGTTCGATAAAACCTTGGGTGATTCACTTAAGGGAAAACTTGTTGCTGTCCTACAAACCTCTGGTCTTGGAGGCCCAACACTGTCTACAGGAAAAGAAGGCAACAGTAGACATCAAGCTATTTTCTGGCGCCGTTGCCGGGGAACAAAGAAAAGCTACACCACAGAGATTTCTACCTCCCACGTCAACCACACGCCAGTTGTGGACAGCAGTCGTGGAAGTTGGTGCAGTACGAGCGTTGTTGGAACTTCCAGCCCTTTAAGATGTATAACCATAGAGACTCTTAAAGAGCTTGAGCCCGGGCAAGAAGAAACGAAAGTACATGGCGAAGGAAACTAACCCGGTGAGCACAGCACAGACGCATTTCGGCGGCGGCGACGGCGAGCCCACTTGGTTTCTGGAACCGTCTCTCGAAATTTCGAGCCTGCGTTTTTTCTCTGCGTACATGACCGCCGATGACCTGAAGTTTGAAGACATTGTTGGAGGAAAGAGCGACGAAAGAAATGAAAGTACATGGCGACGGAAACTAACCCGGTGAGCACAACACGGACGCGTTTCGGCGACGGCGACAGCGAGCCCACTTGGTTTCTGGAACCGTCTCTCGAAATTTCGAGCCGGCGTTTTTTCTCCGCGTACTTGACCGCCGACGACCTGAAGTTTGAAGACATTGCTTGAGGAGAGAGCGACGAACAAATGTTTGTTTGAGGTGGAGAGAGGAAGAAAGTGAATGGAACGAGAGAGTTTAGCGTTTAGCCCTTATAGTCATAGTCGCTAGCCGAACGGGTTTCTTTGACTTTAACTGTCCGCATATGGCGGGCCTACAGACGTCTTCTCGACTCTCTTGGAGCAATCATGTTCGTCCATCCAAAATGGTGATATATATTTAGGGTGCGATTTGTGGACTGATGAGAACTTAACCTTGATACGTCTCAAACGTATCTATAATTTCTTATGTTCCATGCTACTTTTATGATGATACTCACATGTTTTATACACACTTTATGTCATTATTATGCATTTTCTGGCACTAACCTATTGACGAGATGCCGAAGAGCCAGTTGCTGTTTTCTGATGTTTTTGGTTTCAGAAATCCTACAATGGAAATATTCTCGGAATTGGACGAAATCAACGCCCAGGGTCTTATTTTTCCACGGAGCTTCTAGAAGACCGAAGGGGATACGAATTGGGGCGACGAGGCGCCCAGACCACAGGGTCGCGCGGCCAAGGGTGGGCCCGCACCGCCCTATGGTGTGGGGCCCTCGTGCCTCCACCGACGCTGCCCTTCCGCCTATTTATTCCCTCTGTCGCGAAAACCCTATCACCGAGAGCCACGATACGGAAAACCTTCCAGAGACGCCGCCGCCGCCAATCCCATCTCGGGGGATTCAGGAGATCGCCTCTGGCACCCTGCCGGAGAGGGGAATCATCTCCCAGAGGACTCTTCATCACCATGATCACCTTCGGATTGATGTGTGAGTAGTTCACCCCTGGACTATGGGTCCATAGAAGTAGCTAGATGGTTGTCTTCTCCTCATGTGCTATCATGTTAGATCTTGTGAGCTGCCTATCATGATCAAGATCATCTATTTGTAATGCTACATGTTGTGTTTGTTGGGATCCGATGAATATGGAATACTATGTCAAGTTGATTATCAATCTATCATATATGTGTTGTTTATGATCTTGCATGCTCTCCGTTGCCAGTAGAGGCTCTGGCCAAGTTGATACTTGTAACTCCAAGAGGGAGTATTTATGCTCGATAGTGGGTTCATGCCTCCATTGAATGCAGGACGATGTGAGAAAGTTCTAAGGTCGTGGATGTGCTGTTGCCACTAGGGATAAAACATCGATGCTTTGTCTAAGGATATTTGTGTTGATTACATTACGCACCATACTTAATGCAATTGTCTGTTGTTTGCAACTTAATACTGGAAGGGGTGCGGATGCTAACCCGAAGGTGGACTTTTTAGGCATAGATGCATGCTGGATAGCGGTCTATGTACTTTGTCGTAATGCCCGATTAAATCTCATAGTAGTCATCGTGATATGTATGTGCATTGTTATGCCCTCTCTATTTGTGAATTTCCCAACTGTAATTTGTTCACCCAACATGCTATTTCTTATTGGAGAGACACCACTAGTGAACTGTGGACCCCGGTCCATTCTTTTACATCTGAATACAATCTACTGCAATCATTGTTCTCTACTGTTCTTCGCAAACAAACATCATTTTCCACACCATACATTTAATCCTTTGTTTACAGCAAGCCGGTGAGATTGACAACCTCACTGTTAAGTTGGGGCAAAGTATTTGGATTGTGTTGTGCAGGTTCCACGTTGGCGCCGGAATCCCTGGTGTTGCGCCGCACTACACTCCTCCGCCAACAACCTTCACGTGTTCCTTGACTCCTACTGGTTCGATAACCTTGGTTTCTTACTGAGGGAAAACTTGCTGCTGTACGCATCACACCTTCCTCTTGGGGTTCCCAACGGGCGTGTGCTTGACGCGTCATCAAGACTGTTTTCTGGCGCCGTTACTGGGGAGATCAAGACACGCTGCAAGGGGAGTCTCCCACCTCCAATCTCTTTACTTTGTTTTTGTCTTGCTTTACTTTACTTTATTTACTGCTTTGTTTGCTTTCTTATATCAAAAATACAAAAAAATTAGTTACTTGCTTTACTTTATTTACTGTCTTGTTTGCATTCTCTATATTAAAAACACAAAAAAAATTAGTTACTTGCATTTACTTTATTTAGTTTGCTTTATTTACTACTACTAAAATGAGTAATCCTGAAGTTGAAGTTCGTTCATTTAAGCAACAAGGGGGAGAATGTTTAAAAGATGCTTGGTATAGAATTAGTGATGCTCATCATAGGTGCACTAAGAAACACTCCACTATTATCCTACTTAGGAATTTTTATGTTGGTATCTCTAGCTGAAATAGGTATGTTCTTGATACTCTTGCGGGAGGGAATTTCCCAGGCACTCCTGCTTTAGAAGCTAGTTGCATTATTGAGAGTCTAGTTGGAATACCACCTGTTAATGAAGCTAAAATTGAAATCTCTCTTGAAGATGTCATGAAAAAGTTAGAAACCATAGAGCAAAATCTTCCAAGTATTAAAACTAAATTGGGAATATTACTTAATAGCACTGATAAACTTGATAAATCTCTAGGTGGAATTAATGAGAGAATTGCCGTCTTAGAAACTTGTGCTACTCATGATAATCAAACCCATAGGATTAGTGAACTTGAAGAAGCTATGTGAACCTTGGGTTCAACTTTTTCTTCTCTTAAGTTTAAGGAGAAAGCTTATGTGGGTAAGGAGCAAAAGTTCATGTATGTCTCTAAGGTGCCTAAGCCAAAAAAAACTATTATAGGCCTAAAATTGACAAAGCCCTTAGTACCACTATAGGTAATGGAACATCTAAGATACCTATTGTGACAGGTTGTGAAAATTATGATGTTGATGCTTCATCTCTTGATAATACTTGATTCACACTTTCTGCGCCTAGCTGAAAGGCGTTAAAGAAAAGCGCTTACGGGAGACAACCCATTATTTTACTTCTGAACTTTTGTTTTATATTTGAGTCTTGGAAGTTGTTACTACTGTAGCAACCTCTCCTTATCTTTATTTTATTGCATTGTTGTGCCAAATAAAGTCTTTGATAGTAAAGATGATACTAGATTTGGATTACTGCGCAGAAATAGAATTCTTACTGTCACGAATTTGAGCAGCCCCCTCTGTACATAACTCAGAAAAATCTGCCAATTTACGTGCGTAATCCTCAGATATATACCCAACTTTCATTCAATTTGAGATTTTTCATCTGAGCAAGTTAAGTGCCCCAGAAAAATTCATCTTTACGGACTGTTCTGTTTTGACAAATTCAGCCTTTTATTTCGCATTGCCTGTTTTGCTATGTTTGATGGATTTCTTTGTTCCATTAACTTTCAGTAGCTTTGTGCAATGTCCAGAAGTGTTAAGAATGATTATGTCACCTCTGAATGTGTGAATTTTTGATTATGCACTAACCCTCTAATGAGTTTGTTTTGAGTTTGGTGTGGAGGAAGTTTTCAAGGATCAAGAGAGGAGGATGATACAATATGATCAAGAAGAGTGAAAACTCTAAGTTTTGGGATGCCCCCGTGGTTCATCCCTGCATATTTCAAGAAGACTCAAGCATCTAAGCTTGGGGATGCCCAAGGCATCCCCTTTTTCATCGACAACTTATCAGGTCACCTCTAGTGAAACTATATTTTTATTTCGTCACATCTTATGTGCTTTACTTGGAGCGTCTGTATGTTTTTATTTTCGTTTGTGTTTGAATAAAATCGGATCCTTGCATTCTTTGTGTGGGAGAGAGACACGCTCCACTGTTTCATATGAACACTGGTGTTCTTAGCTTTACTTTTAATGTTCATGGCGAAGGTTGAAACTGCTTCGTTCATTGTTATATGGTTGGAAACAGAAAATGCTTCATGTGGTAATTGGTATAATGTCTTGAATAATTTGATACTTGGCAATTGTTGTGCTCAAATAGATCATGTTTAAGCTCTTGCATCATGTACTTTGCACCTATTAATGAAGAAATACCATAGAGCTTGTTGACATTTGGTTTGCATGATTGGTCTCTCTAAAGTCTAGATATTTTCTGGTGAGGAGTTTGAACAACAAGGATGACAGTGTAGAGTCTTATAATGCTTGCAATATGTTCTTATGTAAGTTTTGCTGTATCGGTTCATACTTGTGTTTGCTTCAAACAACCTTGCTAGCCTAAGCCTTGTATTGAGAGGGATTACTTCTCGTGCATCCAAATCCTTGAGCCAAAAACTTAGCCATTTGTGTCCACCATACCTACCTACTACATGGTATTTCTCTGCCATTCCAAAGTAAATTGCTTGAGTGCTACCTTTAAAATTTCATTCCTTTGTCTTTGCAATATATAGCTCATGGGCAAAATAGCTTAAAAACTATTGTGATGAAGAATATGTCGCTTATGTATCTTATTTCTTATAAGTTTCTTGTTGAGCAGTAACCATGTTTCTGGGGACGCCATCAACTATTTCACCTTTGTTGAATATCATGTGAGTTGCTATGCATGTTCGTCTTGTCTGAAGTAAGGGTGATTTATCATGATCAAATGGTTTGAGTATGCATATTGTTAGAGAAGAACATTGGGCCGCTAACTAAAGCCATGATCCATGGTGGAAGTTTCAGTTTGGACATTAATCCTCAATCTCTTATGAGAATATTATCTGTTGTTGAATGCTTATGCATTAAAGAAGAGTCCATTATCTATTTTCTATGTTGTCCCGGTATGGATGTCTAAGTTGAGAATAATCAAAAGCGAGAAATCCAATGCGAACTTTCTCCTTAGACCTTTGTACATGTGGCATAGAGGTACCCCTTTGTGACACTTGGTTGAAACATATGCTATGCAATGATAATCCATGTAAATCCGAGCTAATTAGGACAAGGTGCGGGCACTATTGGTAATCTATGCATGAGGCTTGCAACTTATAGGATGTCTTATGCATAACACATATGAATTATTACTACCGTTGACAAAATTGTTTCTATGTTTTCAAAATGAAAGCTCTAGCACAAATACAGCAATCCATGCTTCCCTCTGCGCAGGGCCTTTCTTTTACTTTATGTTGAGTCAGTTTACCTACTTCTTTCTATCTTAGAAGCAAACACTTGTGTCAACTGTGTGCATTGATTCCTACATACTTGCTTATTTGCATTCATCATATTACTTTGTGTTGACAATTATCCATGAGATAAACATGTTGAAATTGAAAGCAACCACTGAAACTTATATCTTCCTTTGTGTTGCTTCAAAACTTTCTACTAAGAATCTATTGCTTTATGAGTTAACTCCTATGCAAGTCTTATTGATGCTTGTCTTGAAAGTACTATTCATGAAAAGTCTTTGCTATATGATTCAGTTGTTTAATCATTGTCTTTACCATTGCTTCAAATCACTTCATTCATCTCATATGCTTTACAATAGTATTGATCAAGATTATGATAGCATGTCAGTTCAGAAATTATCTTTGTTATCGTTTACCTACTCGAGGGCGAGTAGGAACTAAGCTTGGGGATGCTTGATACGTCTCAAACGTATCTATAATTTCTTATGTTCCATGCTACTTTTATGATGATACTCACATGTTTTATACACACTTTATGTCATTATTATGCATTTTCCGGCACTAACCTATTGACGAGATGCTGAAGAGCCAGTTGTTGTTTTCTGCTGTTTTTGGTTTCAGAAATCCTACAAAGGAAATATTCTCGGAATTGGACGAAATCAACGCCCAGGGTCTTATTTTTCCACGGAGCTTCCAGAAGACCGAAGGGGATACGAAGTGGGGCGACGAGGCGCCCAGACCACAGGGCCGCGCAGCCAAGGGTGGGCCCGCGCCGCCCTATGGTGTGGGGCCCTCGTGCCTCCACCGACGCTGCCCTTCCGCCTATTTATTCCCTCCGTCGCGAAAACCCTATCACCGAGAGCCACGATACGGAAAACCTTCCAGAGACGCCGCCGCCGCCAATCCCATCTCGGGGGATTCAGGAGATCGCCTCCGGCACCCTGCCGGAGAGGGGAATCATCTCCCGGAGGACTCTTCATCACCATGATCGCCTCCGGATTGATGTGTGAGTAGTTCACCCCTGGACTATGGGTCCATAGCAGTAGCTAGATGGTTGTCTTCTCCTCATGTGCTATCATGTTAGATCTTATGAGCTGCCTATCATGATCAAGATCATCTATTTGTAATGCTACATGTTGTGTTTGTTGGGATCCGATGAATATGGAATACTATGTCAAGTTGATTATCAATCTATCATATATGTGTTGTTTATGATCTTGCATGCTCTCCGTTGCTAGTAGAGGCTCTGGCCAAGTTGATACTTGTAACTCCAAGAGGGAGTATTTATGCTCGATAGTGGGTTCATGCCTCCATTGAATCTGGGACAGTGACAGAAAGTTTTAAGGTTGTGGATGTGCTGTTGCCACTAGGGATAAACATCGACACTTTGTCTAAGGATATTTGTGTTGATTACATTACGCACCATACTTAATGCAATTGTCTGTTGTTTGCAACTTAATACTGGAAGGGGTGCGGATGCTAACCCGAAGGTGGACTTTTTAGGCATAGATGCATGCTGGATAGCGGTCTATGTACTTTGTCGTAATGCCCGATTAAATCTCATAGTAGTCATCGTGATATGTATGTGCATTGGTATGCCCTCTCTATTTGTCAATTGCCCAACTGTAATTTGTTCACCCAACATGCTATTTCTTATTGGAGAGACACCACTAGTGAACTATGGACCCCGGTCCATTCTTTTACATCTGAAGACAATCTACTGCAATCATTGTTCTCTACTGTTCTTCGCAAACAAACATCATTTTCCACACCATACATTTAATCATTTGTTTACAGCAAGCCGGTGAGATTGACAACCTCACTGTTAAGTTGGGGCAAAGTATTTGGATTGTGTTGTGCAGGTTCCACGTTGGCGCCGGAATCCCTGGTGTTGCGCCGCACTACACTCCTCCGCCAACAACCTTCACGTGTTTCTTTACTCCTACTGGTTCGATAACCTTGGTTTCTTACTGAGGGAAAACTTGCTGTTGTACGCATCACACCTTCCTCTTGGGGTTCCCAACGGGCGTGTGCTTGACGCGTCATCAAACCTCGTTCTCAAACAGTTGATGTCATTAAATAAATCTCAGTTGCAACCCATGTTGCAACTCCGGGCTACATGTAGCACTTTATTTTTTTAAATCAATCATAGTTTTAAGTTTCGCAAAAATTGAAAAATACCCTGGGGCCGCCTTGTCAGCGAGAGGACGCGATCGTTCGCATCGGCCGCGACGCGGGAAGATTGGTCATCGGCGTTTAATGGTCTCCTGCGTGGAAACCGAGGCGGCCACGAGGGTAGCGGCTGGCCACGCGGCGTCCAGTCGCCTACGCCGAAACGCGTCCGTGTTGTTTTGGTGAAGGAGACATGCATCACCTTTTTTTGGTGATGTATCTAGTCGTCCTGTAGCCCTTGTCAAATTCCTCTGATATACTGATGGGAGGGCTTGCTCACCCCATACTGATGGGAGCCCTTGTCAAATCGTAATCATAGTTTTAAGTTTCGAAAAAAATGAAAAATATCATGCATGTAGACAATGATGAAATCTACAAACGTGCAAAATCTCAATGTGAAAATCTTAGTATATATTGTAGATTGCACAAAATTTTAAAAAATATGGCAGGTAAAATTATAGTTTGGAATTGTGCACTACTCCCTCCGTCTCACAATGCAATCATCCAACCTGAATTGATAAAAAAATAAGATTTGGAAGACAAAAATGCTGCAAAAAATTAAGATTTTTGGCTGGTATTTACGTCGAGGAGTAATCCTAACTAAAGATAATCTTTTGAAACACAATTGGCTTGGGAGCAGACATTGTGTTTTCTGTCATCACAATGAGATGATTAAACAATTATTCTTCCAGTGTCACTTTGCCACATCTATATAGTCATGCATCTAAGTAGCTTCTGATTTGTATCCCCCGACTAGTGTGGCCAATATCTTTGGTAATTGGCTTCATGGTATTGATCATAGGGTTAGAACGCTTATTAAGGTGGGAGCACTTGCCGTTATATGGTCGCTATGGCTATACAAAAATGACAAAAAATTTAATGATAAGAATTGCTCTCTCTTGAAGGTTATTTACAGATGTACCACTATTCTCCGTTCGTGGTCTGCGCTCCAAAGGGTGGAGAACCACGACCTCTTTACAGTGGTCTGTACACGGTTGAAGGATACGACGAGGGATACTTTTTCCCTACATGGGTGGCAGCATAATCTAAGGATTGGACCACCACCAACATTTTAGGCGTTCTACAATTGCTCAATGATTGATATGCAATTCGCCTTTTTAATTTTTATTTTGAAATGTTTGAGACTTTTAATTTTTTTTGATAAAGGGAATATATTAATATCAATAAGATACCAATTACGCCCAGCCTCTGCAACAACGCACCACCCTAATGGCACTACGGATGCACACATCCAAAAAAAGGAAAACAAAACTAAGAAACAAAAGTCCTGCTACAGTATCTCGGGCCTAACAACAGCAATACATCCACTGCCAAAGACAACACCTGAATTACAGACTCTCCAAAAAACGACGCCTCCAAGAATGGAACAGTGCTCAAACACCGTCGTCGCCCGATCAAAGATCTTAGATTTTCACCATGAAGATAGTCCCCACTCTCAAAACAATGCCTCCACCAAGGCCATTGCCAGGCACAACCAGTTAAGGCCAGACCTTGGGTTTTCACCTTGAAAGGTAGGACTCTGCACTTCACCTGTGTTGTCGCCCCCACTTTCATACCGTTGTTGTGAAGCTCGGAACACCAAGCAAGTCTCTCAACAACGCGGAGACTTGAACCTCCCTTAGCTAGTCCTCCCCTCCGGCCTTCATGAAATTCTCTTCTTCCGACTTTCATCGTGGATCCATAGTCACTTGATGTCAACACAGAAAAGAGCTTCGCGTCGCTCCCTCCAGAACCAATCGGTCAGAATAAAAGCATGGGTGCACACGACCGAATACCTCCGATCCAGCAAACTCCAGGCAAAGCACTGTTACATTCGCCGGCGGAGCCTTCCGGAACTCAACCCACCGGCCAGATCACGAGTCCAGGCCTCCGGTAGGTCCTCCTCTTCACGCAAGAGAGGCCCTAGGACCGCCGCCTTTATACAGGTCGGACCCCCACGTCGGCGACCATGCTGGGCTGGCCAAACCAACCCTCCACCGGCGACACCATCACCGGCTTCCATGCCCCTACATCTCGCCGCCGGATCGCGATGATAGATCAAAAGATCCACCACCACCAACCGCAGGCCGACCCTCTCCGGCGTAGAAGAGAGTCACCTCCTCCGTCGAACCCAAGGCTGCTGCCCCGGGCGCCCTCGTGACGCGGAAGAAGCCCGAGATCGCCTCCACGCACCGACGAGAGGCGAAGGGGAGGGCATGGCGCAGACCGAGGGCCTTGCCGCCGCCCACCACCAGCCCCTGCCGGTGTGCTGCGGGTGGAGGCCTACGGGAGGGGAGGGGGAGGACCGCAACGCAAGAGCCGCCGCCCATCACCATCCACACCGGCCACCGCCGCGTGCGTTGAGGAGGGGAGATCCCGTCCGCCGTCCCCCACGTCGGCGTGGAGCGGCCCCCGCCGCCGCCACGCCCCGAGGGTCTTTGCCCCGGCGGCGCTACCGGCGGTGGCGGCGGTTAGGGTTGGGGAGGGGTCGGGATCTCCTGCCAGCGTTTTATGAATCAATCACAGGGCTAGAACAGCGTTTTATGAGATTTTTAAATGGCTGTGTGCATCTTAGCTATGCAGAGATTAGGTGTAATTGCTTATCAAAATAATAAAGCGCCCATTATCAAAAAAAAAAAAAATCCAGTCGAGAGCAATGCCAATGGGGTGCCGTGCTAGGAATAGAAAGACTTGAGCTAAACAAATACTCATATGTGATGTAGAAGGTTCAAGGCGGTTTTAGGTTTTATATAATTTATCTGTGTGAGAAGTATGGCATGTTATTTTCAAAATGGGAAGCTTTTTTCTTTTTCACTGGAGTTAAGTAAAGCTTGAATTGTAATTTTCGTAACACTACATACTCTATTCTACTCACGTATATTTCACATAAACTCACATCTATTGATTAAGTCGTGCATTCCACGTACACACTTACTAGTTGTATCTAAAACATCTTATTACTGTCCATGTTGGGATCAAAATGTTGTCTATTTGCCCGTAGCCCGATCTATTCTAAAGTTCTGACCTTGTGCTAGTTAGTCATCGAGCATCAGACTGGGAAAAGAAAGAAAAAAATCCTCAATCTAGGTAGAAAAAATCCTCAGGAAACACTAGTTTTATTGATTCAAAAGAATCAGAGATCGGCCACGAATGGGACGACCACCAGGACCAGGGCCTAGGCGCATCCACGAGAGCGCTGGGGCTAGGCGCATGGCTTTGGGTACTGGTAGCCTACGTACTTGGCCTTTGCGTTCTCGCACTTTGAGGAGGTGCCACCCTGTCCCTTGTACTTGAGGTCGATTTCCTGCAGCACCACACCCTGGCATGGAACGCCGCAGCGCAGCATCACGGCGACCGGCAGCGACGCCGTGCCCTTGATGTTCCTGAACGTAATGTCCTGAAGGGTCACGCCTGAGACGTACTTGTGCTCGCAGTTGTAGTAAGGGCAGTACTTCTGGTCGATGATGATGGGGTTCTGCACGTCCTTCATCACCATGTTCTCGAACACCATGTGCGCGGCGACGCTCTTGGTGGGGGAGTTCTCCCAGGTCTTGATCCGGACGCCATTCATGGTGCCCTCGAAGGTCATGTCCTTGACGTGGATGCGGGTGACGTCGCCCTCGCCGACGTAGCGTCCGAGGCTGCCGACGCTCATGCCGTGGCCCGGGCCGCAGTGGACGCGTTGGATGTCGATGTTGTCGTTCCCCTGGCCGATGGAGATGCAGTCGTCGCCGGTGCCGATGCGGGTGTCGGCGATCACCACGCCGGTGCTACGCTCGATGTGGATGCCGTCCGTGTTCGGGCTGGTCCCCGGCGCGTTGATCCGGAGGTTGAGCATCTTGATGTTGTTGTTGGTCAGCAGCGCGAAGTGGAAGAACTTGCTGTTCACGGACGTGATGTCCCGCACCACCGTGTTCTGGTTGTTGACGAACAGAACGCTCTGCAGCAGCCCATTAATTTTGATCGACATTTTACAGTTAGTGCATGCGAGATGGAATTCCATGCATGCGCGCGACGAAATTAGACTCACGGTGGGAAGGACTTTGCAGTCCTTGCGGATGGGGCACTTGTTGAAGGGCCATGAGGCGGCGCCCTGGCCGTCGATGATGCCGTTCTGGCCGGCGACGGTGAGGCCTTTCACCCAGCCGAACTCGATCCAGTCGTTGCCGAAACGCTTCAGATCCGTCGCCGCCTTGAGCGTCCCCTGCGCGCGCAATCCATCCACCGATCAAATTATAACTGCAGCGAGCGCACGACCGCAAACTTAGTTACTCCTAACACGATCGACTGCTTGCCTGGAGCATGAAGGTGAGGGCGGAGGCCTTGCAGGGGCCGTGAAACTGCGTCGGCCCGATGTAGTACGTCCCCGGCGGGATTGTGAGCGTCACCGTGCCGGCGGCCCCGCACGCCACCTTCCACGCCGCCATCAGAGCCTGAACCACGCCGTCAGCGATCGCCGTTGAATGAGGCCAACAAAGAAAGGAAGAAATAGGACTGAAACACGCGCGTACGTACCTTGGTATCGTCGGTGTGGCCGTCGCCTTTAGCGCCATAGCTCTTGGCGTTGTAGCTCACCGCTCCCCCGTGGTAGGACGACAGTTGCCCCACCGTCACGTTCTCCGCCGCCGCGGCCACAACGGATACAACGCAGAGCGCAACCAAGACAACCAGTAGCCGTGACCGCGCCTCCATGATCGACCTACCTAGCTAGCTAGCAAACTCCTCACTGTCGAACCCGGCCAGCTAACATAACATCCAGCAATAGATCCGTTCCTTCCTTCCTTCCTCACGATCCCTTCTTCCTTCCTTGCTCACGATCCGTTCTTCTCCTTGCATCCACTAATAGATCCTCTGCTCACTGTCAGCCAGCCAGTTAGAGCATGTGTGCGCGCGAATTGAAGATCGATTCGTGGGTGCACACTTGGATTGCTGATCAACTCAACAAGAGCTAGCCAGTCAGATGGGAGTATGTGGGAGGGAGTGTTATTAATTCCTATAGGGTGCGGGAGGTGGCTAAGTTTAGAGAACTTGGAGCTCTTCCCGCGGCAGTTCCTGTGGAGCAGCTTGATTAACTCGAGTCTGAAGGTAGGCGATGGCTGGGCGACTGGGCAACTGCCGCCGCATGCGTTCCTCTGCTGTGTCGCCACTACTTTTCCTCCACAGCGCGATAACTGTCATCACCGCACGTTCCGGCGCCTTTGGCCTAGCGCAAAGATTCGCGCGCGATCCGGGCCCACGCTGGGAGATGGTTGACCCCTAGTTCCGTCCGATACGACTAGCTTCCGAGGGCGATACCGAGTAGCTCAGACATGTTTACAGAATGTCGCAACCAAT
Organism: Lolium perenne; assembly: GCF_019359855.2. Lineage (NCBI taxonomy): Eukaryota > Viridiplantae > Streptophyta > Magnoliopsida > Poales > Poaceae > Lolium > Lolium perenne. The sequence continues at coordinate 142,057,809 of NC_067248.2, read as the reverse complement.
CCCCGAACAGAACTGTGATTGGTTTCCAACCATTCTCACAGAGGAGAACGACACTAGCGTGCGCACTTCTCCGTCCATTTTGAGTTCTGATTCAAGCGACCATATGGCAGATTCACGACCAATCGGATTTGGAGAGGAACAAGACTGCAGCAACGACACAATATGCGACATCGGCGATTCTCCCAGCTATGGCCAAGGAAACTTTCCCGCTTCACAGGGCAAGAATGAAACGCCAACCCAGTCTGATTCGCCAATACTGCCGCCAAGCCTGTCCCCTCCATCGGTTTGCACCTGGAAGAGGAGGTTAGTTTCCCCCAAAGCGAGCTTGAATTTCTGTTACTCCCGCATGCAAAAATTACTGTTATCACCGCATGCCAAAATTTAACTTCTGTAGCCAACCGTTAATTAAGTAGCCAGAAAGATTTATATAACCACGAAAACACAACCATCGGACCAGTAGGTGTTTCGTATATTTAGCTATCTATAAACTACTGCCTTTTCGGGTTTCATACAAGTTATGACTGCCTTTGATGTTGAGAACACTCATAAGCATGCCAAGACATGAAAATCCCAACTTTCGTTTACTCTACTTTACTTTTGGAGGAATGTCCAATTTTATTATCACAAGACAGGCGCGTATTTTAAATTGTAATTACTAACTTGTCTCCAATAAAGATCTATGAAACATCTTGCATTTGTTAAAATTTCAATACTATTTTCCTCAAAACTAAAGAATATAAATAGATATATATAGAAAGAAATTAGTAGGGAGAAGTATGCTTATACAGAACAAAATGAAGTACGTTTACCAGTGCATGAATAGTTGCTGCTGAAAATGCCATGTCCTGAGGTGAATCGGATTATATGTTCAATGAACACCTATCGGTAAATCTGAAAATTTTGCCCTCTTACTGCTTCCACAAGTAAAGATTCGAAAAGGCTTTCAACACCGAAAATTAGGGTAGTGATTTGAGGACGGTTTGGGTTAACACTTTACTGAAACCATCTTCTTGCTCCAGTAAAAATAATGACTTTGGAAGTTTGGATCAAGTCTCTACATCACACGGTTATTCTGAAACAACAGATAAAACATTTGATAAATTTCTAGCATGCAGTAATATATGAGAGAGGAACTTTTTCTTAGCATCTATATAGCTGAATTGGTTGAGAGTTGAGACTTAAGAAGCTAGAACATAGCTACGTGTGGTGGAAAATAATATTGAAAATAAGAAATAGGGTAGTGGGGATGAATTTCTTAGTTATATAGGATTCCATTTATATATTTCCACTGCAGAAATTCAAGATTGTTCGTAAGTCAATTTTGTGGCCCAAGATATTACTATTATGCAGTGACACTTATGTTGAATGTTGTATCTTATTTCTTGGCTCTACAACTAGCAGATATGCCAGGGAGTTGCAACCGTGTTTACAATACTTTTTTTGCATGCTGAAATGAAACTCTCATGAATCTGCAGTCAGATGTTTTATTCGTATATGGCGACAACTCAGGTACCAGTTCATTCAAGATTCACCCTGATGTTTTTACCACCGTTTTTTCAGGTTCAAACGTGGAGAAATTCCCGATTCAAGGGAAGCAAGTTCAGGAAAGAAGAGTGCATTAGAGATAGCTATGAGGAGATGCAAGGATAGAAGCTCCGATGTTGTAATAGCACCAGAGATAGGGATGGAGTTTGATTTGTTACCTAAAGCATACGACTTCTACAATCTTTACTCATGGGAGATTGGTACCTTCGTCGTGGTGTTATCCTCACCAAAGATAACCTTGCCAAAAGGAGTTGGCATGGAAGTAAGAGATGTGTTTTCTATCAAGAAGACGAGACAATTAAACATCTGTTCTTTCAATGTCAATTTGCCAAAGCTATATGGTCGATCATTCAGATAGGATCTAGCTTATACCCTCCCCGCAGCATTGCAAACATTTTTGGCAACTGGCTAAATGGGATAGAGGTTAGGTTTAGGGGTCTTATCAGGGTGGGAGCGTTAGCCGTTATATGGTCGCTCTGGCTATGTAGGAATGACAAGGTTTTCAATGACAAAAATTCTTCTCTTATGCAGGTTATCTATAGAACTACGGCTACGCTCCGTTCATGGTCGCCGCTTCAGCGATTGGAGGACCGCGAACTCTTTATGGAGGTTTCTACACGATTGGAGAATTCGGCCAAGAAGTTTATTACCCGACATGGGTGGCTGCATAGTCTACGGATAGCGGCTCCTTCACCATGATCTATTTACCTCTATGGGCCATCTCTTTCTACTTCTTTTTATTTCCCGAATAGTGTCCATGAACGGCTGTGTGCATCCTAACTATGCAGAGGTCGGGGTGTATTACGACAAACTTTGAAGTAATAAAGCGCCCTTTTTCGAAAAGGTTAGGGGGGGGGGGGGGGGGTCAAGAAAGAACCCTGAAAAGAGCAAAATCAGACAGGACATAACATGTGGCTGTGAGGTAATTCACACAAGCATCACCCAATAGTAATAATGCATATTCCAAACTGCAGCTTGGTCGCAAGGATCATATTTATAACTGCGATCGCCTTTTTCATTTGAACAGGGGAAACCTAGGCATCCGAACTCAACATCAGTTTGCTGCGGCTGCCCAGCCATGATTCGTTTGCATAGAACAGACGATCATGGATGGTACATCCATGAGTTCAGGAAAGATCACAATCACGGTTTGGCAATGAACCAGGGGGAGAAGATGCACTGGCCATCACATAGACACATCGACCCGCACACGAAGGACCTCGTTAGGAACCTCAGGGACAATAACATCGGCCTCACGAAGACGTTCAATGTAATTGGGAGTTTATTTGGATCAATGGAAAATATCCCTTTCAACAAGCGTTCCTTAAGAACACTGTGTGCAAGAATCAGCAGGGACCATTCGGAGGATGACGTGAGGAAAACATATGATTTATTTTTTTCAGAAATGAAGATGAAAGATCCCAACTTCAGAGACAGCTGCTTGGTAGACAAAGAAGGGACAATCAGAGCACTCATGTGGACAAACGGGAAGAACCGTATGCAGTACAAGCAGTTTTTGGATGCTATAACCTTTGATACAACTTACCGGACAAATCAGTACGACATGCCATTTGGACTTTTCGTAGGCGTCAATAATCACTTCTAGAGTATAATCCTAGGTGGTGTTCTGGTGACGAATGAGAAGACGGAGACATTTGAGTGGGTGTTCAAAGAATTTGTGTGGTGACCCGGCATACCAATGCATGGTGTAGTATGCAAGTCTGATATAACACCAATGAAACACAGTTCCACGGGTATTATATCGCTCAGAGTGGTACAACAGAAACATATGCGGGTCCAAGGCATGTCTATAGATTTACACACAGACTCTGTTACATAAGATCATCACAGCCTCCTACTTTACAATGAGGTAAAACAGCAGATAACTCCAGAAGAACGACTTGTAGTCTAATCCTATCACGAACTCTATTTGTAGAGTATTTAACTAGCTATAGAGGCTAAGAATAGATTCTAGCTAGATAGGAGCTAGGTATAGGAAGCTAGTTCCTTTCTATGGCTAAACTAGGTTTTCTCCTTGTTGGATGTGGTATCTGACTCATCTGACAGGTTCCTGTCTCTTGAAGTAGTTGTTGACTCCTCGGCCTTCGATATGCACTGTAGATCCTCCTTCGTTGCCTCCATATCTAAGCAGGGGATTTAAGAGTGGGATGAGTACGAGCGTACTCAACAAGTTCATTATAGGAAAGAGGTGTTTAATGCACTAACTACGGCATTAGACCAGAAAATCTAATACCAATGCAGGTTTTCATAACCATTTCTTCAAAAGGTTGCTTTTATTCAGAAGAACTATGTCCGTCAGCCTTCACCGGTTTACTAGAACTTCATGGAGCTCCTTTCCGGCAGCGTTCGCAGTTCCATATCCCAGAACAGGGAGTGACAGGTCACGGTTCTTTACACTCTGTAGAGGTGTGTTGCTTTACCCATAAGAGATCTTAACCTTGGTGCCAACGGAGTCATGTTCTCGTCCACACTTCCTTTGGTGTGAGACCCGGTATAAGGTCTAGCCAATCATGTTCCTCCGCTACCTCGAACGCCCACCCGTTGCTGCAATCTCCGACCCTGGGTCCACGCCGGTCCCATTATTCCCATATATTTCAGGGTGGACCCCGACCACGACGACAATGCAGTGCTCTACCATACATTCCTACGCCGGCAGTTGCAACCCATCATAGACCACATTACCATTGGGACTTCTACGGGTTCTCACCCCTGCATCTTGTCTCTCGAGATCAAGTGTACCCGGTAATGCGCATCCGTTGATGAATGAGAGGTGGAAACACTTTTGACTACTCCGTCCCACTCCGGATCTTATGGTTAACACGGGTATTACGGCACAAGAATCATTGGACGACATTTGTTGTTTAATCCTAGATGGATATAAACCCTTGCAATGGAACCTCCACCATATCAACACAATCCATGGTTCCATTGCCCACCACATAGTCATATTCATAGTTATGAAAATAGTGGTTTTGGTTTTTATGCAATAGTGATAAACATAGTACTTTGCAAGTAATTTGATAAAAATACTCAAATGATATGAGCAAGCGATGAACTTGCCTTTCTTGGCTGCAAGATTATGCAGACAAGGTCTTCGATACGTAATAACTCCAAATTCTGAAATAGCATCATCGTCCGGTAAGGACGATGTTTAAAAGATTGCCAAGGATGCAATAATGCATAAGTATGAGATGCAATCGCTCTAAGCGTGACCTAACCCCGATGATTCAGGATTAGTGAGTGGTAATGATTAGTTCAGGGTGTGTTGTACTTTTAGAGTGATTCACATACAAGGTTCTTATTCAGGTGTGATTACTTGGTATCATAAACAGGTAGATAATAAAGCATAGTAATCAATTGAGCACACAAAGGATGATAATTGGCATAATGTTAACAAGTATAGAACAGTTGTCAGTTTTAGTACTATGTGGCATGGTTAATGATTGATTATCATATACTTTAAAAGAATAACTTTGGAGGAACATGTTCTTTGATAAAGAACAAGTATGGTAATTGGGTTGATGGGGTTCTATGGTTAACTATGGTTCTCATTAGCTCTTGAGTAGATATTATATGGATCCTAACAAGGTTGGATTCATTAGAAACTAGGCTAGAATGGTTTTACTTAAGCATACGCAACTTAAGCAATTAGTTATACATGGTTGTTATCATGGTGGTTTCATCTTGCTGGTGATAGCTAGGTAGGGTTTATAGGTCCTATAAGATAGGGTTGAGGATACTCTCTATTTTCTTCAAAAGAATAACTTTTGAAGAACATATTTCTTAAATAATAAGAAGTATAACAATTAGGGTTGAGGTGGTCTAGGTTTTACTGTTGGTTCTATTAAGTAAGGAATAATTGGCTCCTATATAGGATGGTTGATAAGTATCCATCACTAGTAGGGTTTAGTGGAATATGGTTAGGTAATGCTCAAGATTTGGCATAGTTGCTCCTGAGGTTCATCACATTAGTGTGATGCTAAGCATGGATGGTTAAGGATGGTGGTCTTGGGAATATGACTAGGGTTTTACACTTGGTTGATCCTACTAGATCAACAAGTTTTATTTAGATGAGGACATAGCATAGCAATTAACTAGTGATAGGGTTATTACATTTTATGTGGTCCTGGTAATTATTTAGTTGCTATTATTATTCTATGTTTGAAAAGAGAGTACCATGGTCACATGTTCTAACCTAGGGTTTAGGTTAGAAGCAATTTAGGGTTCAGATGTAATAACGGAACTAAGGTCAAAATGGCATTAGGGTTTTAGGATTACACATGAAATGATGAGTTCCTAGTTTTCTTCATTATGGAACTAGGGTTTACTATTTACCATATAGATCTATGATTAATAATTTTGTTTTAAATTTGAAGTTATTAATAACTTCAAAATAATATTGAATATGGCATTTATTATTTTTAAACAATTAATAATTAAGACAATTATTAATTAGGGTTTAAATCCTCCTATTAAGGATTTAATAAATTATAAGCAAAGGAAAATTAGTTTTAATATTTTCCTGATTTGCTTACTGATTTTTATTAATTTTAGAAGTTTTTCTTAATTATTGAATTTTAATTAAATTTGGAAATAAAATTAAAGGCTTAATTAACAAGTATTAAATAATTGAATTTTTATTAAAAATATAAATATTATTTTATATTTTTATTGGATAGATTTTACTTTTGTAAGAATTTTGATATCTTATATTTATTTTTCTGAGCTAATATGAATTTTCTAGATTTATTTGAAGTTTTCAGCAATTTCTGAAATTTGAAAATAAACAAAAACTACTAAATGTACCCGTGCCACTGCTACTTACAGACACGGACAGGTGGGCCAGTGGCCAGGTCACCTGTCACGCATGCCTTGACCAAGTCAAAATCACTGACGTGTCCAGGAGCATGGTGATCGGCGGGCAGTGGTGATGGTTGCCGGCGATACGGCGCTCGCGCGGACGGAGGACTAACTCTATTCTGCTCAACGCGTCACGGGGAGTCGGATGGTGGTCGCGCCACCCGCTAATGACCACCGGAGCATGGTCGGCGGTGAGGTTCTACGGCGGCGGTGAGGTTGATCGTCGCGGAGCATGCTACGGTACGTAAATGAGCTCGACGAGCATGCCAGGAGGCTCAGTAGCTCACCAGGGTTACGCCAGGCTTGACGGCGAGGTCGGAGCGGGCCTGAGTCGCCGGATTGAGCCATTACCGGCGTCGTAGAAGATGGCCAGGCGTGGTCGATTGGAGGCGCGTCGGCTCGATTCTTGGCGTACGGTGACCAAGTCGAGGACGGTGGTCACAGTGGTGGTCACAGTGGAGCTCGGGGAGGCCTCAATCGTCGGCGAACGGCGACGACTGGGGGTGGCCGACGAGAAATCGAGGTCGCAATTCGATGACCTCGAGGCTTCCCAGCAGTTGTGCATCGACGAGGAGATAGCTGGAGTCGAGGCGGACCTCCAGGGCTTCACGGCGATGCTTGGGGTGGCCCTAATCGGCGACGACGAAGATGACCGGAGCGGCCAGGGTTTGCTAAATTGGGAAAAAGGAAGAACACGAGCGATGGAGGCTTCGGTTGTGTATTTATAGCATCTAGGGCGGTCTTCAACGGTCGTGCGGTCCTCAATGGCGACCGGGACGTGGAGCTCGTCGGCGCCGTGGCACCCTCCCGTGCTCCTAGAGACGAAGACATCGAGCTCCTCTTCAGTCTTATCCTGTGAAACGGTAAGTGGGCTGGGTTGGGCTGTTGCTGGGCTGCACTGCTGGGCCGCATTGGTGGACTCCTGCTGGGCTTCTTCGGCTGGCAAGGTCCAGGTAAGTCCCTCTCCTCTCCTTTTCTATTTTCTTTTTATTTCTGTTTTGAATTCTGTTTTTTTTATTCTGTTTTGAATTCATCTATACTATGCAGGTATTTTACAATTTGAATTCTTGTGTGATTCACCCAAGATACTTTATAATTACTGTTGGATATTATCCATTTTGATATGGGTATTGAAACCTTGGTCTATTAATTATGATTTGACTTTGAATTAGGTATCGATATGGCTTGAATTTGAATATTATCTTGGAAAGATTCAAATTAGTTTCCAAATGATAGTATTCTTATTGAGTAGTATTTAGAGTTTTATTTGATATTACCTTGGAGGAAACAATCTCAAGGTAATACTTATAAATGGATTTCAATAAGAAAGAGAATTAATGTCATGGGTTGATGTGCTAAAATATCTCTAAGGTTTGACCTCCTATTTGAGAATATTGTCACTTGACTATTATTTTATGTGCCCATTTAATTAATGAAGAGTTGAGTCTTAGGTTAAATCTATTCCATGTTTTCTACTAGTATTAATTCTATCTTGAATGCCCTAGGGTGAACATTATTCTTATCATAGTTTGGTTTTGATTTATGGGGATAAGTGGTTGGTAACTACACATGGGTTTAATTATAGGGTTTAGCACTAAGTGTTTCTTATGTTTCCTAATTGAAGCATAAGGATTATCTAATGAGCATTTATAGAGTTCTAACTGTATTCACCTAATGATGCATGGTTTGGAACTTAGTTGTGCCTTAGGTTTTAGTTGTGATCACTCAAGTGATACCCAAACTAGGTTTGATGCATAATTCTAGGTTATAAAGATGAAATGACACCATGTTGCATGTGTGTAACATCCCAAGTTTCAACAAAATGAACAAGAGAGATTTCAAGAATCCAAAATTTGGGGCAAACAAAAACTTTTTCTCATCATATATAGGTCTATGCATATAGATCACCTTGTTAATTATTTTGAGTGTGCAATTGCCATGATGTTTGCTTATGTGTTCTCTCTCACTCTAAAACCCTAGCAATGATCACTTGATCACCCAAAGTCCAATAAAAAGAAAATAGAAAAGAAATAATAAAACCAACTTTACACACACATAAGGCCTATGCCATTTTTGCAAATACCTAACCTAGACCACTTTGGCTTGCACCATTGGTTGAAGATGGTTACTAAACACTTTTAAATACTTTTGGAAGTGAAGAAACTCAACTCAAACCAAAATCAAATTCAAATTCCAACATACATGCAATATGGTCACTTGTGCCATTTTTAACCTGATGGCCACTTTGAGCCCCTGGTTCTCCTCTTTCCACTTCTAAACTTTGTCAAACCTTTTCACCTCATCCAAGACAACATCAAGCACTACAACTTTGCCCAAAACCACCCCCTCAAATTCATCACCAATTTCAAATGGGAAGCAAGCAAAGTTGGAACTTTCTCACAAAAACAAGATCATATGCAAAATGTGATTTTGCATCCCAACTCCATTTTGACCACCACCACCACCAAAATGCTCCACTTGATATTTGTTTACAACCCACCAAAAAGAATTTCAAAATTCGAAAATATTTTTCTTGCGGGCATTCTGTCGAGCACTTGGCAGGCAGGGTATCAATTTGAGCCCATACCTCAATTTTTACCATGGACTGGGTCCAACCTTGCTTCTCTGCACCCTGGAGTCTCCCTCTCACTTCACCACACCATCAACACCACTTGCATTTGGACATAGTTTGTTTAAATCACCTCAAACATGCCATGCCGTGGCATGGCATGGCCTCACCATGCCATCTCCCTCACCCTTCACTTCTGGACTGCACCACCATGCCCACTGGATCCCTCTCACCTCCCTGGACGCGCTCGTGCCTTCCCTTGACCGAGACCAGGCTCACACGCGTCAGAACGCGAGCGCCCAGACGCGCCCAGGACTTGCCCATGCCGCGCCAGAGCGCGCATGGCACTCCTACGGACGCGCCAGAGCGTGACGAGCCCCGCGTCATCGCATCGCCTCAGCCCTCACGCTCACCACCAGTCGACGCCTCACCTCACCGTGACACGCCTGGACACGCTCGCTGGCCCGCGGGAACGCCGCAGACGACGTGAGCTTCCACGCCCTTCCGCCATGACCCGCAAGCTCCCATCACGATCACCGCCGCTGTAGTGCCTCGTTTTCCCCACAATCAAGCGCGTCAGCACCGCATGGACGTCGCCAACACTCAGCGCCCACGCCTTGGCTCTTCGCGCCCCTGGACCGACGGCGACCATGGCGAACCTAGCCGGACGCCACAGCCTCCCCTCGCCGCTATAAAAGGAGGACTCCTCCGTCCAAACTGAGCACGCCAATCGACTCCACACCTCCTCAGAACTCCCCCTGCCACCTCAATTTCATAGCTACGCCGCCGGAGACCGCCAATCGCAAGATCGACGCCGCCGCCCGTACACGGAGGCCGCCGGAGCAGGAGGCCGCCATTGGAGACGCCGCTGCTTCCATCGGCTTCACCGTCGTCGACAACGTCGCTGTGCACCTCGCCCTCGACCGCCGGAGCTCCGACGAGCTCGCCGACCCCCTGCCGCCGTCGCGGTGAGTTCCCGTCTCGCCGTCGACAACGACGCTCCCCAACCGTCCGATCCTCGCCTAATCCTACGGCGCAGGCCCGCGCGTACCGCTTCGGGATTTAAGTCCCACTGACGCGTGGCCCCCACGCGGTCAGACGGCCCGCTGCGCTAGACGCAGTACTGGGCCGGCCCAAGTTCGTTTCCCGCGCAAGCCCCAACTCAAATTCGATTTTCCAGAGTTTATGAATTATACAATCTGATTGCAAACTTTGAAATTCATTTGTGACAAATCTACTCGGCCAAATTTTGCAAACTTTATATTTCTGGAAACCTTAGGAAATTGTCTACACTTTGCCACTGACTAGAACCCTAGATCTTTTGTAGAAATGAAATGACAAAATAAACAAGGCAGGGACTTTTCTGCCTTGTAATAATTCTTAAAAATCAACCATAAATGCTTTTCAGTTAATTCCACCTCCAATAATTCACTTTCCACTTATACTAATTGTTTCTACAAAAATATGCCATGCTTACTTTGAATGATCATGGTTTAGTTGATTTAAATGCCTTATGGCTATTTTCTAGTCAAAGATATTGTCCAAAACTATTAATAATTCTTATGTGGGATTTTCCCTCATTTAAATCTTGTCACCACAATTCCAATGAAGTGGAGACTCTGGTTATTTAGGTCCCATAGGAATTGTTGGTGATATTAAATCCTTGTTAAGCTAGGATTAAATGGTATGAGGTGCTCACCTCATTTAAATCTTTTTCTCCAAATGCTAAGTGTGAAGAGGTTGACTTGGGTCAACCTAGGTCACATATTATGCATAAGAGAAATTAAATCTTAATAAGATAATGAGAGGAAATTATTTCTCTAAATAATTCAAAGTAACATTTAAGTTAGTATGAGAGGAAATTATTTTTCTTAAGTAATAAGAAAAACACATCCACCAACTTAATAGTAAATAGTGATGCTAGTTTAAATGTGTGAACCATGCTTGTGCATTTGTTTAGTAGATTAGTTTGGTGTGATGATTGTGTACCCCGTATTCGTATTTTAGACGCTAGTACCGAGGAGTACCAGGAGGAGGAGGAGGTCTACTTCCAGGAAGAAGAAGACCACTTTGACCAGTTTTCCAACCAAGGCAAGATAATACTCTTGCAAAGTGCAAGCTCACCATGAGCAAGGCATTACCCCATTTTACTTTATGCTCATGATCCTATTTCCCAGTTTTACTCTACAAGTTTTATTTACTTTTGTTTTATCAAAGTACTTTTTGATTTATGAGTTACTAGATTAGTATGGAGTTAGTACAAGAGTATCAAACTTAGCCTAGAAGCAAAGCGAATACTTAGCACCCCTCACACCTAGTGGCTAGTGCTAAATTTAAGATGACTACTCTAGATGGGAACATGTGTTGATGAGTTGATGATGGTGAAAACCTTGGAATGATTAGTCATTTCCATTGAAAGTTTTTGAAGGTGAATATGACACTGAAGTTGACTTGGTGACTTGGGCTAAAAACTGATGATTGATTGGATGCGATACCATTCCAATTCTTGAGTACCCCCACAATACCTGATTATGGGTAGGGCTTAGCTGGAAATTTATGTGTCTTAGTATGGGTTCCCTCTGAACACACATCATAGGGGTTATGCTTGAGGCTGCCTCCGTTGTTGAGAAATGATGTGAATTGAAGGTGAATTGTACGGCCAAGCCCCGTGCAGTTCCCGGGTTAACAGTTGGTTTTCACCGGGAGGCCAAGCTCATGGGGAGAGGTGCCTATACTAGGGTGTGTAAGTGAAAGGTTAATGGTTGATGATCCGCGTACTGAGTTACGATTATTCAGGGTTTTACCCCTGACGGATGTAATCAAATGTTGTGGCACAAGTGTGCGACCTCTGCAGAGTGTAGAACTATTCGAATAGCCGCGTCCGCGGATATGGACAATTGGAAAGGCCATTCTGTTTCCGTCATCAGAATTTATATGTTTTTGAACTTAAATTTGAAAGGTGACTTTGACTTTGAATCACAACAGAGTTGTGGGAATGACACTAATGTTCCCACTTGAGTTAGTTAGCACTTGAGGAGTTGTTTACAAAAGTGTTTATGAAATAAAATTGGCTTTATGCAAATAAACTTAGAGCTTAGAACACCTTTATGACAATGCTAGTACTTACTTTAGTATTAGTTTGCGAGTACTTAAAGTACTCACGGCTTTGTCCCTGGCTATTCAAATGGCCAGAATATGAAGCCGAGCAGCAGTACGAGGAGGACGATCAGCAGGACGTCTACCACAACTAGGAGCTTCTAACGTCAAGCGTTGGCCTGTGGACTAGAGAGTCCTTGTATCTTACGCTTCCGCTATGAACTTGTGTTTGTTCGTTGATCAATAGATCAACTATTCGTGTAATATGGATCATGTGATTCCAATTTGTAAGACATTATGGTTTGTAATGAATGATGACTGTGATACTTAACTATTATGCCTCGCAACGACAATTTCCTGGGATTGCGATGTATGACATAATAGGCATCCGGACTTTAAAAATCCGGGTGTTGACAAGTTGGTATCAGAGCCATTGTTTGACCTTAGGAGACCCTAGTTAGAAATGGACGTTCTGAAAAATTGAGTTTCAAAAAGAATGAAGTATTTCTGAAAATTTTACTCCTTGTCTTCTCTTTGAGTTCTTTGGAAAAACAAGAAGTCATGCTCTTCCTTAGAAAAATAACTAAAACTTTGCCACACTTGTTCACTTCTCTAACTTAATCCTTTGCTTCACTTTCAGATGGAGCCCGTGAACACGAAGTTTTACCAGCTTGGGAATGGGGGAAGCTTGATCTTCGAGCACGACCTCAACGCCCTGTCCGACCACCTTGGTCGCCCGCACCCCGAGTTCCACGGATCGCAGATCGCGAACCAGCCAGGAGGCGAACTGCAGTGGATCATCACCGCTGACTTGAGGGGCAAGATGGAGCCTCCCACTTCTGAGAGGATCCTCTTCTCCTTCATGGAGAGCAACTGGCTGGACGGACTTGCCCGCGGCCTTCAGGAGGGACTCGCACGCTTGTGCGGGATGAGCGGGGAGGCACTCCAGCACCCTCGCTTTTCCCACCTCGCGAGGCGTAACTCTGCTGGAGAACCCATGGACATGTCATCGCACCCGCAGCTGAAGCACCATGTGGAGCACCTCGACTTCATGCTGTACCACACTCAGCAGGATCTCGACCACTCCCGTGAGTACGCCAACCAGACTCACGCCCGCATCATCGAGCAAGGCGACTGCATCAAGATGCTCGCCAAGGACCGCAGGACTCTCCGCCAGCAGCGCGCGAAGAAGGATGCCACTATCGACCGCCTCCGCGCGAAGATCGCAGCACTTGAGGCCACTGTCAAGGCCCAGGAGGAGCAGATGAAGAAGATGGAGGAAGATGGAGAAGATATTCAGGGAGGAAGCAACTACCTGAGTGACGACGACGACTTCGAGGAGGATGAGAACACCGAGGGGGAAGACTACGACTTCCTGGACGACGAGGATGATGACCACACCCCCATCGATGTTGATGAGGAGGAGGAGTAGTTCACTTATGCACTATCGTAGGTGTGAGTTGTATCCCGCCCCATGTATCGTAGCTTGGAGAAGAAGGGTTCTTAAAACCCTTAGTGTGTTAGCTTGTAATGTGTGTTGTTTGCTATGAATGAATGGATGTTTGTGTCATCATGAAAAGACTTCAAGTTTTAAGCTTTGAACTCAAACACAAAACAAGCCATAGAAAACTCCCCTCTTATCTCATGATCAATCTCAAATACTCAGATGGCCCCTCCAACTCGCAACACGAACCAAGATGCTATGATGCAGATGTTGCAAGTTATGCTGGAAGATAGAGAAGCAGAAAGAGCTGAAAGGCAAGCCAACATTGCAGCACTCCAACAGCTTGTCAACAACAACCAAGGCCACCATGATCATCCAGGATCCAAGCTCAAGAACTTCCAGAATACCAACCCGCCAGTTTTCAGCAAGACTGAGGAACCACTTGATGCAGATGATTGGCTCCAAACTATGGAGAACAATCTAGAAGTAGCTGGAGTGGAAGAGAATGAGAAAGTGCTGTTTGCCACGCACTACCTAGCAGGACCAGCAAGAGCTTGGTGGACAAGCACCCGTGCCATGAACGCGGGACAGTTCATGACTTGGACTGATTTCAAGCTCAAATTCAGCAAGTACCATGTGCCCCCGGGTCTGATAAAGAAGATGAGAGATGAATTCCGTGAACTGAAGCAAGGCCGGATGTCCGTGGTGGAATACCGCGACAAGTTTCTCACACTGTCAAGGTACGCCCCGGATGAGACCGACACTACTGAAAAGAGGAAGGAAAGGTTCCTGAACGGACTGCATGATGAGATGCAGACTGTGTTGATCAACATCCCCTTTGCCGACCTCGAAGCCCTTGTTGACTCCGCCATCCAGATGGAAGGCAAACTGCACCAAGCCAGTGAGAACCGCAAGCGCCGCATGATGAATCAGAGTGGGCCTAGCAATGCCCCAAGGTACCGCCCCAACTCAGGCGGAGGCTTCAGAACCAACAAGCCCAATGCACAGATGTCACGTCCGGTTTATCAGAACCGGAGTGGAGGAAACCCCAGGCCAGGAGGCCATCACAACAATAGCAACAACAACTCCAACACCGCACCAAGGACCGGGAGTAATGCAATCCCCGTCGCGAACAAGCAGGACAAGACCACCATCACTTGCTATGAGTGTGGTGTAGTGGGGCATTACTCCAATGAGTGTCCCAAGAGGCTCGCCAAGCTCGCAGGCAACCCCGCACCACCAGCTCAGCAGCAACGCCGTGTCTCCACCGGCAAGAAGTTCGCCCCCAACAACCCGAACAACCGCGGAGGTCGCCTCTACCACATGAATGCTGAGGAAGCCCAGGAAGCACCTGACGTGGTGCTGGGTATGTTCTCTGTTAACTCAATACCAGCAAGAGTGTTGTTTGATTCTGGAGCATCGCATTCGTTTGTTACAGAAGATTTTGTATGCACTAGTAAGATTCAACCAGTCAGCTTGAAACATGTCATGGTAGTTCAAATACCTGGATCAACAACTAAAGCTAGAAAATTTTGCAAAGATGTACCCATCAGAATCCATGAAATAGACTTTTATGCAAACTTGATTGTTCTGGGAACAAAAGGATTGGAAGTAGTCCTGGGTATGGACTGGATGGCGAAACATCATGGATTGATAGACTGCGCCAAGAAGGCCATCACCATGACAAGTAGCACCGGAATAATAATAGAACACTTATCTGAAAAACTACCCAGAAAATTCACCTGCAATCAAAGTGTAGCCAAGCCAACTCTGGATCAAATCGGGGTCGTTTGTCGATACCCTGATGTGTTTCCGGATGATCTACCCGGTATGCCCCCGGACCGGGATATCGAGTTTATCATCGAGTTAATCCCTGGAACAGGACCCATAGCCCAGAGAGCCTACAGCATGAACCCCGCAGAATCGATAGAATCGAAGAAGCAAGCTGGATGATATGCTGTACAAAGGTCTGATTCGACCAAGTGCGTCGCCTTGGAGATCACGATTTGATTGTGGATAAAAAGGACGGTGCCACTCGTTTGGTTACGGATTATCGTAAGCTTAACGATGTCACCATCAAGAACAAATATCCCTTGCCAAAGATAGAAGATCTGTTTGACCAGCTAACCGGTGCCCAAGTTTTCTCAAAGATTGATCTGAGGACAGGTTACCATCAACTAAAGATTCGAGCAACAGATATTCCAAAGACTGCCTTTACCACCAGATATGGACTGTATGAGTACAATGTCATGTCCTTTGGACTGACCAATGCCCCCGCTTATTTCATGAACCTCATGAATAAGATCTTTATGGAATTCCTGGATAAGTTTGTCGTTGTCTTCATCGACGACATCCTTATCTACTCCAAATCAGAAGAAGAACATGAGCAACATTTGGAAGTGGTTCTAGAAACCCTTAGGCAACATCAGTTGTACGCCAAGTTTAGCAAATGTGAGTTTTGGTTGAGAGAAGTGGGATTCCTGGGACACATCTTGTCTGCAGGAGGAATTGCTGTAGATCCCGCAAAAATCAAAACAGTTGAGGAATGGAAAGCCCCAACCACCCAGACTGAAGTCCGAGCATTTCTAGGATTGGCGGGATATTACCGCCGATTCGTTGAAGGATTTTCAAGCATCGCAAGACCAATGACTCAACTGCTGAAGAAGGACCGGAAATTTGACTGGAATGACAAATGTGAAGAAAGCTTTCAGCTACTCAAACTCAGATTAACCACAGCCCCAATACTGATCATGCCCGATGTCACCAAGCCATTTGATGTCTATTGCGACGCATCCAAGACTGGACTTGGATGTGTGTTGATGCAAGAAGGCAAAGTGATATCTTACCTATCAAGGCAACTGAAGCAACATGAACAGAACTATCCAACCCATGACTTGGAGTTAGCAGCCGTAGTGTTAGCCCTGAAGGTTTGGCGTCATTACCTTATGGGTAATCGATGCGAGATATATTCAGATCACAAGAGCCTGAAGTACATTTTCACCCAGAAAGAGCTGAACATGAGACAGCGCAGATGGATAGAATTGATCAAGGATTACGACATGGAAATTCACTACCATCCCGGCAAGGCCAATGTGGTAGCGGATGCCTTGAGCAGACTGCCGTGTCAGTTGAACTCCATGATCGCAATAGAGCAACCAAGCCTGTACCAAGAGTTTGAACAATTCAGACTAGAGCTAGTGAGCGAAGGATTCCTCGCCAGCCTTGAACTCCAACCCACTTTGGTGAGCCAGATAAAAGAAGCCCAGAAGGGAAATGCCAGCATTGACGGAATAAAGAGTCAGATAGCTGCAGGAAAGGCACCGGGATTCACCATAGACGAAGCCGGAGTTCTTTGGTACAAAGAACGTCTCTGCGTACCATCGGACTCTGACTTGAAGCAAGTCATTCTGCAAGAAGCCCATGACACCCTTTACTCAATCCACCCCGGAGGTACCAAGATGTACCAAGACCTGAAGGAACAATTCTGGTGGCACGGAATGAAGCGAGAGATAGGAAGCTACATCGCCAAGTGTGATATCTGTCAGCGAGTCAAAGCAGAACATCAATGACCCGCAGGACTGTTGCAACCTTTGCTGCATTCCTGAGTGGAAATGGGATTCTGTCGGTATGGACTTTATCACAGGATTGCCCAAATCTAGCAGAGGAAATGACTCCATTTGGGTAGTCATCGATAGGTTAACCAAGGTTGCCCATTTCATCCCTGTCAAGACCACCTACCAAGGCCCAAAGCTAGCTGAGTTATACATATCCAGAATAGTCAGCCTGCACGGAACCCCGAAGTCAATTGTGTCAGATAGAGGATCACAATTCACCTCAAGATTCTGGCAGAAAGTGCATGAAGGACTGGGAACCCGTCTGAATTTCAGCACAGCATACCACCCACAGACTGACGGACAGACTGAGAGAGTCAACCAGATCCTAGAAGATATGTTGAGAGCCTGTGTGCTAGAGTACGGATCCAAATGGGAAGACTGCCTACCATATGCAGAATTCTCCTACAACAATAGCTATCAAGCCAGCTTACAGATGGCCCCCTTTGAAGCCCTGTACGGAAGGAAATGCCGTACCCCTCTGAACTGGTCGGAAGTCGGAGATAGTCAAGTCTTCGGCCCCGATGTTCTCCGCGAAGCCGAAGAGAAGGTGCACAAGATCCGTGAGTACCTCAAGACCGCCCAATCCAGACAGAAGAGCTACGCCGACAAGAGACGCCGAGAGATGACATTCGAGATCGGAGATTTTGTGTATCTCAAAGTCTCACCCCTCAAAGGAATGCAGAGATTCCAACTCAAAGGAAAGCTAGCCCCCAGATATGTCGGACCTTTCAAGATTCTAGATCGCCGAGGAGAAGTCTCATATCAGTTGGAACTGCCAGAAGAGATGTCCGCCGTACACAATGTGTTTCACATCTCACTGCTTCGGAAGTGTCTAGAAGTACCTGAGAAGACCGAAGTATTCAAGAACATCGACCACAGAGCCATTGATATCAACAAGGACCTAACCTACCGCGAAGTGCCTATTCGCATCCTGGAAGAAGCATTCAGGACCACCCGCACTAGAAGTATCAAGTTCCTGAAAATACAATGGAGTAATCACACCGAAGAAGAAGCAACCTGGGAACGCGAGGAAGATATGAAGAAGGAATACCCAAATCTCTTTAGTACCTAGTGTTCTCTAGATCTCGGGACGAGATCTTTTGTAAGGGGGAAGGGTTTGTAACATCCCAAGTTTCAACAAAATGAACAAGAGAGATTTCAAGAATCCAAAATTTGGGGCAAACAAAAACTTTTTCTCATCATATATAGGTCTATGCATATAGATCACCTTGTTAATTATTTTGAGTGTGCAATTGCCATGATGTTTGCTTATGTGTTCTCTCTCACTCTAAAACCCTAGCAATGATCACTTGATCACCCAAAGTCCAATAAAAAGAAAATAGAAAAGAAATAATAAAACCAACTTTACACACACATAAGGCCTATGCCATTTTTGCAAATACCTAACCTAGACCACTTTGGCTTGCACCATTGGTTGAAGATGGTTACTAAACACTTTTAAATACTTTTGGAAGTGAAGAAACTCAACTCAAACCAAAATCAAATTCAAATTCCAACATACATGCAATATGGTCACTTGTGCCATTTTTAACCTGATGGCCACTTTGAGCCCCTGGTTCTCCTCTTTCCACTTCTAAACTTTGTCAAACCTTTTCACCTCATCCAAGACAACATCAAGCACTACAACTTTGCCCAAAACCACCCCCTCAAATTCATCACCAATTTCAAATGGGAAGCAAGCAAAGTTGGAACTTTCTCACAAAAACAAGATCATATGCAAAATGTGATTTTGCATCCCAACTCCATTTTGACCACCACCACCACCAAAATGCTCCACTTGATATTTGTTTACAACCCACCAAAAAGAATTTCAAAATTCGAAAATATTTTTCTTGCGGGCATTCTGTCGAGCACTTGGCAGGCAGGGTATCAATTTGAGCCCATACCTCAATTTTTACCATGGACTGGGTCCAACCTTGCTTCTCTGCACCCTGGAGTCTCCCTCTCACTTCACCACACCATCAACACCACTTGCATTTGGACATAGTTTGTTTAAATCACCTCAAACATGCCATGCCGTGGCATGGCATGGCCTCACCATGCCATCTCCCTCACCCTTCACTTCTGGACTGCACCACCATGCCCACTGGATCCCTCTCACCTCCCTGGACGCGCTCGTGCCTTCCCTTGACCGAGACCAGGCTCACACGCGTCAGAACGCGAGCGCCCAGACGCGCCCAGGACTTGCCCATGCCGCGCCAGAGCGCGCATGGCACTCCCTCTGGACGCGCCAGAGCGTGACGAGCCCCGCGTCATCGCATCGCCTCAGCCCTCACGCTCACCACCAGTCGACGCCTCACCTCACCGTGACACGCCTGGACACGCTCGCTGGCCCGCGGGAACGCCGCAGACGACGTGAGCTTCCACGCCCTTCCGCCATGACCCGCAAGCTCCCATCACGATCACCGCCGCTGTAGTGCCTCGTTTTCCCCACAATCAAGCGCGTCAGCACCGCATGGACGTCGCCAACACTCAGCGCCCACGCCTTGGCTCTTCGCGCCCCTGGACCGACGGCGACCATGGCGAACCTAGCCGGACGCCACAGCCTCCCCTCGCCGCTATAAAAGGAGGACTCCTCCGTCCAAACTGAGCACGCCAATCGACTCCACACCTCCTCAGAACTCCCCCTGCCACCTCAATTTCATAGCTACGCCGCCGGAGACCGCCAATCGCAAGATCGACGCCGCCGCCCGTACACGGAGGCCGCCGGAGCAGGAGGCCGCCATTGGAGACGCCGCTGCTTCCATCGGCTTCACCGTCGTCGACAACGTCGCTGTGCACCTCGCCCTCGACCGCCGGAGCTCCGACGAGCTCGCCGACCCCCTGCCGCCGTCGCGGTGAGTTCCCGTCTCGCCGTCGACAACGACGCTCCCCAACCGTCCGATCCTCGCCTAATCCTACGGCGCAGGCCCGCGCGTACCGCTTCGGGATTTAAGTCCCACTGACGCGTGGCCCCCACGCGGTCAGACGGCCCGCTGCGCTAGACGCAGTACTGGGCCGGCCCAAGTTCGTTTCCCGCGCAAGCCCCAACTCAAATTCGATTTTCCAGAGTTTATGAATTATACAATCTGATTGCAAACTTTGAAATTCATTTGTGACAAATCTACTCGGCCAAATTTTGCAAACTTTATATTTCTGGAAACCTTAGGAAATTGTCTACACTTTGCCACTGACTAGAACCCTAGATCTTTTGTAGAAATGAAATGACAAAATAAACAAGGCAGGGACTTTTCTGCCTTGTAATAATTCTTAAAAATCAACCATAAATGCTTTTCAGTTAATTCCACCTCCAATAATTCACTTTCCACTTATACTAATTGTTTCTACAAAAATATGCCATGCTTACTTTGAATGATCATGGTTTAGTTGATTTAAATGCCTTATGGCTATTTTCTAGTCAAAGATATTGTCCAAAACTATTAATAATTCTTATGTGGGATTTTCCCTCATTTAAATCTTGTCACCACAATTCCAATGAAGTGGAGACTCTGGTTATTTAGGTCCCATAGGAATTGTTGGTGATATTAAATCCTTGTTAAGCTAGGATTAAATGGTATGAGGTGCTCACCTCATTTAAATCTTTTTCTCCAAATGCTAAGTGTGAAGAGGTTGACTTGGGTCAACCTAGGTCACATATTATGCATAAGAGAAATTAAATCTTAATAAGATAATGAGAGGAAATTATTTCTCTAAATAATTCAAAGTAACATTTAAGTTAGTATGAGAGGAAATTATTTTTCTTAAGTAATAAGAAAAACACATCCACCAACTTAATAGTAAATAGTGATGCTAGTTTAAATGTGTGAACCATGCTTGTGCATTTGTTTAGTAGATTAGTTTGGTGTGATGATTGTGTACCCCGTATTCGTATTTTAGACGCTAGTACCGAGGAGTACCAGGAGGAGGAGGAGGTCTACTTCCAGGAAGAAGAAGACCACTTTGACCAGTTTTCCAACCAAGGCAAGATAATACTCTTGCAAAGTGCAAGCTCACCATGAGCAAGGCATTACCCCATTTTACTTTATGCTCATGATCCTATTTCCCAGTTTTACTCTACAAGTTTTATTTACTTTTGTTTTATCAAAGTACTTTTTGATTTATGAGTTACTAGATTAGTATGGAGTTAGTACAAGAGTATCAAACTTAGCCTAGAAGCAAAGCGAATACTTAGCACCCCTCACACCTAGTGGCTAGTGCTAAATTTAAGATGACTACTCTAGATGGGAACATGTGTTGATGAGTTGATGATGGTGAAAACCTTGGAATGATTAGTCATTTCCATTGAAAGTTTTTGAAGGTGAATATGACACTGAAGTTGACTTGGTGACTTGGGCTAAAATCGATGATTGATTGGATGCGATACCATTCCAATTCTTGAGTACCCCCACAATACCTGATTATGGGTAGGGCTTAGCTGGAAATTTATGTGTCTTAGTATGGGTTCCCTCTGAACACACATCATAGGGGTTATGCTTGAGGCTGCCTCCGTTGTTGAGAAATGATGTGAATTGAAGGTGAATTGTACGGCCAAGCCCCGTGCAGTTCCCGGGTTAACAGTTGGTTTTCACCGGGAGGCCAAGCTCATGGGGAGAGGAGCCTATCCTAGGGTGTGTAAGTGAAAGGTTAATGGTTGATGATCCGCGTCTTGAGTTACGATTATTCAGGGTTTTACCGACGGATGTAATCAAATGTTGTGGCACAAGTGTGCGACCTCTGCAGAGTGTAGAACTATTCGAATAGCCGCGTCCGCGGATATGGACAATTGGAAAGGCCATTCTGTTTCCGTCATCAGAATTTATATGTTTTTGAACTTAAATTTGAAAGGTGACTTTGACTTTGAATCACAACAGAGTTGTGGGAATGACACTAATGTTCCCACTTGAGTTAGTTAGCACTTGAGGAGTTGTTTACAAAAGTGTTTATGAAATAAAATTGGCTTTATGCAAATAAACTTAGAGCTTAGAACACCTTTATGACAATGCTAGTACTTACTTTAGTATTAGTTTGCGAGTACTTAAAGTACTCACGGCTTTGTCCCTGGCTATTCAAATGGCCAGAATATGAAGCCGAGCAGCAGTACGAGGAGGACGATCAGCAGGACGTCTACCACAACTAGGAGCTTCTAACGTCAAGCGTTGGCCTGTGGACTAGAGAGTCCTTGTATCTTACGCTTCCGCTATGAACTTGTGTTTGTTCGTTGATCAATAGATCAACTATTCGTGTAATATGGATCATGTGATTCCAATTTGTAAGACATTATGGTTTGTAATGAATGATGACTGTGATACTTAACTATTATGCCTCGCAACGACAATTTCCTGGGATTGCGATGTATGACATAATAGGCATCCGGACTTTAAAAATCCGGGTGTTGACAATGTGCTACGGTTTAATCTCCCCTAACCATGATAAGGTGATGACTTGCTTAACATTTTATGTTCTCCTCTATTTGCTAAGGACTTGAGTATTGGTTTTATCTTATACCAATAGATTTCTAATATATCCTTAATCTATTGTTAAAGTAACTAAAGTGGTTATAGTTCTTTTTATAGTTAACTTTGGTCATATGGATGGATGGTTTCTCACCATATTAAATATGGAGTTTTTACTCTAAGGTTTGCTTAGGTTCTTTAATTTATGAAATATAGATGTGGTAGGTGATACGTCTCCGACGTATCGATAATTTCTTATGTTCCATGCCACATTATTGATGATATCTACATGTTTTATGCACACTTTATGTCATATTCGTGCATTTTCTGGAACTAACCTATTAACAAGATGCCGAAGTGCCTATTGCTGTTTTCTGCTGTTTTTGGTTTCAGAAATCCTAGTAAGGAAATATTCTCGGAATTGGAAGAAATCAAAGCCCAGGGTCCTATTTTGCCACGAAGCTTCCAGAAGACCGAAGAGGAGACGAAGTGGGGCCACGAGGCGGCCACACCCTAGGGCGGCGCGGCCCAGGTCTTGGCCGCGCCGACCTGTAGTGTGGGCCCCTTGTGTGGCCCCCTGACCTGCCCTTCCGCCTACAAATAGCCTTCGTCGCGAAACCCCCAGTACCGAGAGCCACGATACGGAAAACATTCCAGAGACACCGCCGCCAATCCCATCTCGGGGGATTCAGGAGATCGCCTCCGGCACCCTGCCGGAGAGGGGATTCATTTCCCGGAGGACTCTACACCGCCATGGTCGCCTCCGGAGTGATGTGTGAGTAGTCTACCCCTGGACTATGGGTCCATAGCAGTAGCTAGATGGTTGTCTTCTCCCCATTGTGCTTAATTGTCGGGTCTTGTGAGCTGCCGAACATGATCAAGATCATCTATCTGTAATTCTATATGTTGTGTTTGTTGGAATCCGATGAATAGAGAATACTATGTTATGTTGATTATCAATTCATGTCTATGTGTTGTTTATGATCTTGCATGCTCTCCGTTACTAGTAGATGCTCTGGCCAAGTAGATGCTTGTAACTCCAAGAGGGAGTATTTATGCTCGATAGTGGGTTCATGTCTCCGTGAATGCAGGAAGTGACAGAAATCTCTAAGATTATGGATGTGCTGTTGCCACTAGGGATAAAACATTGGTGCTATGTTCGAGGATGTAGTTACTGATTACATTACGCGCAATACTTAATGCAATTATCTGTTGTTAGCAACTTAATACTGGAAGGGGTTCGGATGATAACCTGAAGGTGGACTTTTTAGGCATAGATGCATGCTGGATAGCGGTCTATGTACTTTGTCGTAATGCCTAATTAAATCTCACAATACTCATCATAATATGTATGTGCATGGTCATGCCCTCTTTATTTGTCAATTGCCCAACTGTAATTTGTTCACCCAACATGCTGTTTATCTTATGGGAGAGACACCTCTAGTGAACTGTGGACCCCGGTCCAATTCTCTATACTGAAATACAATCTACTGCAATACTTGTTCTACTGTTTTCTGCAAACAATCATCATCCACACTATACATCTAATCCTTTGTTACAGCAAGCCGGTGAGATTGACAACCTCGCTGTTACGTTGGGGCAAAGTACTTGGTTTGTGTTGTGCAGGTTCCACGTTGGCGCCGGAATTACTGGTGTTGCGCCGCACTACATCTCGCCGCCATCAACCTTCAACGTGCTTCTTGACTCCTACTGGTTCGATAAACCTTGGTTTCTAACTGAGGGAAACTTACTGCTGTACGCATCACACCTTCCACTTGGGGTTCCCAACGGTCGCGTGCTGTACGCGTATCAAGCTAAATTTCTGGCGCCGTTGCCGGGGAGATCAAGACACGCTGCAAGGGGAGTCTCCACATCGCAATCTCTTTACTTTGTTTTTGTCTTGCTTAGTTTTATTTACTACTTTGTTTGCTGCACTAAATCAAAATACAAAAAAAAAATAGTTGCTAGTTTTACTTTATTTGCTATCTTGTTTGCTATATCAAAAACACAAAAAAAAATTTAGTTACTTATATTTGCTTTACTTGTTTCAACATGTTTCCTTTTAATTTTACCGTAAAAGACATGCCGATAGGGCGCGGGTCTATAATTGGGAGAAATAATATAGAAGAATTTTTCAACCATGTTAGTACCGTTGATGATTTTGAAGATAGACACTTGGTAGACCTTGCTCCTACTTATGAAATTGCCGCCGCTGCTTTAGTTCGTATGATGGAAACTAAATTTGTTAATCTCAATCCTATAATCCAACACATGTTTCTTACACTCGGTGATATGGAAGAAGGGGAAAAGAAAGATTTTGTTTTAGAAACCCTTCTTAGAGAATTTGGTGGTATAGCAAGAGAGGCTAGAAAGGTCTTTGCTAAATATGATATGCTTGGTTCTTATACCAATTTTGTTAGTCTCCTTGAAAAGATGGATATGGATAGAATAAAGTACACTAATAATATTAATGATGGTGGGGAGATCAAAGCACCAATACCATGTAAGCTCCTAGCAATGCATGAAGCACTAGAAAATAACTATGCTTGGCTTGTTCCTGAAAATTTGTTTGATGAGAGTAGCAAGCCCAAGACTAATGAAAAGGGAGATGCTAAAACTTATGTATCCAATATACTATGCATGGTTGAGAAAACTCCACACCCCGCTGTAGATGCACCATCCTTCGATAACACTTGATACACATTTTCTGCGCCTAGCTGAAAGGCGTTAAAGAAAAGCGCTTATGGGAGACAACCCATGGTTTTTACTACAGTACTTTGTTTTTATTTTGTGTCTTGGAAGTTGTTTACTACTGTAGCAATCTCTCCTTATCTTAGTTTAGTGTTTTGTTGTGCCAAGTAAAGTCGTTGATAGTAAAGTTCATACTAGATTTGGATTACTGCGCAGAAACAGATTTCTTTGCTGTCACGAATCTGGGCTGTTTTCTCTGTAGGTAACTCAGAAAATTATGCCAATTTACGTGAGTGATCCTCAGATATGTACGCAACTTTCATTCAATTTGAGCATTTTCATTTGAGCAAGTCTGGTGCCTCGATAAAATTCGTCAATACGAACTGTTCTGTTTTGACAGATTCTGCCTTTTATTTCGCATTGCCTGTTTTGTTATGTTCGATGGATATTTTGATTCCATTGACTTTCAGTAGCTTTGTGCAATGTCCAGAAGTGTTAAGAATGATTATGTCACCTCTGAACATGTATATTTTGATTGTGCACTAACCCTCTAATGAGTTGTTCTAAGTTTGGTGTGGAGGAAGTTTTCAAGGATCAAGAGAGGGAGATGATACAACATGATCAAGGAGAGTGAAAGCTCTAAGCTTGGGGATGCCCCGGTGGTTCACCCCTGCATATATCAAGAAGACTCAAGCGTCTAAGCTTAGGGATGCCCAAGGCATCCCCTTCTTCATCGACAACATTATCAGGTCCTCCCCTGAAACTATATTTTTATTCCATCACATCTTATGTGCTTTGCTTGGAGCGTCGGTTTGTTTTTGTTTTTGTTTTGTTTGAATAAAATGGATCCTAGCATTCACTTTGTGGGAGAGAGACACGCTCCGCTGTAGCATATGGACAAGTATGTCCTTAGGCTTTACTCATAATATTCATGGCGAAGTTTCTTCTTCGTTAAATTGTTGTATGGTTGGAAACGGGAAATGTTGCATGTGGTAGTGAATAATAAAATACTTGTAGAACATTGAGCTTTGATAACTTGATTCTTTGCAAATGTTTTGAGATATTTAGATGGTAAGGCTTGCTGGATAAATGAGTTAAAATTAGTAGTGGATTGTTGTCTTTGAGCTTGTGCCGTACTACAAACTCTATTTAAATAGTTGAAGGCGTAGTTGGACTTGATAGCTTTCCATGTCTGAGAGTTCATCGTAATAACTAAGTTGTGCTGAAGGTCGAGGGTGCTAGCGGGGTACTTGTGCCACCGTGAACGGCCCTCCTTGGAGTAAATTTTAATCATGCTCTTAATGATGAACCTGCTAGTTGTTTGCAATAAGCTTGTGAGTTCTTTTTGACTAATGTTAAGCTACGGTTTTTGGCAATTCCACCATCCAAATTTGCTAGCCTCTTCGGTACTGTGCATTGCCTTTTGCTCACATTGAGAATTGTGCATACTTCGCCGGTACATCCAAACCCGTGGGAGAACTTTCTCTTGTTCTCCTACACATAAGCCCATACCTCTCCTCAAAACAGCCACCATACCTACCTACCACAGCATTTCCATAGCTGTTCCGAGATATATTGCCATGCAACATCCATTTTACATTACATGCCATGTTGTCATTTATTATTTATATATTGCTTTGCATGATCATATACAGCTGATGTGTGGTTTACCCATGTTACGCTAGATCATTGCACATCCTGCTACACTGGCAGAGGCATACAGTTTTATACATCATGTTTTATTCATTATGAGTTATTTGTACCAAAAAGTGTGTTGTCATATTAGGATGTTGCCCCTAAAAATGAAAAGAGCCGAGGAGGCCACCAAAAAGGAAAAAAAAAGAAGAAAGAAAAAAATGAAAAGAAAGAAAAAGGAAAAGAAAGAAAAAAAAAGAAGAAAAAAAAAGAGAATAAAGAAAAAAGGGGGCAGCATTACTATCTTTTATCCACACTTGTGCTCATGTTTTAGCACCCGCATTATTCATAGTCATCATTTGTGCTCATGTTCAGCACCTACATTCATATGAGAGAGTTTTCATGTTTTACTAGTATAACTATGTGGGGAATTTACACTATAGAACATGGGTTGTATATTCCAATGATGAGCCTCCTCAAAAGTGCTCTAGGTCTTCGTGAGCAACCAAGTTGGATGCACCCCCACTAGTTCCATTGGAGAGCTTTCATACACATATAGCTCTATGTGCATCCGTTGCATGGCAATCACTACTCCTTGCATAGCATCGATCATAAGGCTTCCTCTTGTCTAATGGTCATTTACAGCTTTGCAAGCCTTTCTTCTATTTGGCCTTCCAAACCCCCATTAACGTTCTTTATGCCATAACATCCTGGTGCTAATACCAAATGCTTGCGCTCACCGGTTGAGTAGACTTCGAAACAGTTGATTCATGACGTTCATGTTTATGTTTACTTGACTGAATCCTTCTTATGTTGTGAAAATTTACTTGATGCTTGGAATGAAGGATAGAACTTCTATGCTGAATGCTTAATACATCTTTAATGAACTTTGTACGGTTGCATGTCTTTAAAGCAATAGTTCATGAAAACTTCTAGCTTGTCTAACTCTTGCATTATCATCTCTTATGTCAATATAGATACTTGCTTTGAATGATTTGATCTCAGCTCATATGCTTTACAAATAGTATGATCAAGGTTATGATGGCATGTCACTCCGGAAATTATCTTTGTTTATCGTTTACCTGCTCGGGACGAGCAGGAACTAAGCTTGGGGATGCTGATACGTCTCTGACGTATCGATAATTTCTTATGTTCCATGCCACATTATTGATGATATCTACATGTTTTATGCACACTTTATGTCATATTCGTGCATTTTCTGGAACTAACCTATTAACAAGATGCCGAAGTGCCGATTCTTTGTTTTCTGCTATTTTTGGTTTCAGAAATCCTAGTAAGGAAATATTCTCGGAATTGGACGAAATCAACGCCCAGGGTCCTATTTTGCCACGAAGCTTCCAGAAGACCGAAGAGGAGACGAAGTGGGGCCACGAGGCGGCCACACCCTAGGGCGGCGCGGCCCAGGTCTTGGCCGCGCCGACCTGTAGTGTGGGCCCCTCGTGTGGCCCCCTGACCTGCCTTTCCGCCTACAAATAGCCTTCGTCGCGAAACCCCCAGTACCGAGAGCCACGATACGGAAAACCTTCCAGAGACGCCGCCGCCGCCAATCCCATCTCGGGGGATTCAGGAGATCGCCTCCGGCACCCTGCCGGAGAGGGGATTCATCTCCCGGAGGACTCTACACCGCCATGGTCGCCTCCGGAGTGATGTGTGAGTAGTCTACCCCTGGACTATGGGTCCATAGCAATAGCTAGATGGTTGTCTTCTCCCCATTGTGCTTAATTGTCGGGTCTTGTGAGCTGCCGAACATGATCAAGATCATCTATCTGTAATTTTATATGTTGTGTTTGTTGGGATCCGATGAATAGAGAATACTATGTTATGTTGATTATCAATTCATGTCTATGTGTTGTTTATGATCTTGCATGCTCTCCGTTACTAGTAGATGCTCTGGCCAAGTAGATGCTTGTAACTCCAAGAGGGAGTATTTATGCTCGATAGTGGGTTCATGCCTCCGTGAATCTGGGGAAGTGACAGAAATCTCTAAGATTATGGATGTGCTGTTGCCACTAGGGATAAAGCATTGGTGCTATGTTCGAGGATGTAGTTACTGATTACATTATGCGCAATACTTAATGCAATTGTCTGTTGTTAGCAACTTAATACTGGAAGGGGTTCGGATGATAACCTGAAGGTGGACTTTTTAGGCATAGATGCATGCTGGATAGCGGTCTATGTACTTTGTCGTAATGCCCAATTAAATCTCATAATACTCATCATAATATGTATGTGCATGGTCATGCCCTCTTTATTTGTCAATTGCCCAACTGTAATTTGTTCACCCAACATGCTGTTTATCTTATGGGAGAGACACCTCTAGTGAACTGTGGACCCCGGTCCAATTCTCTATACTGAAATACAATCTACTGCAATACCTGTTCTACTGTTTTCTGCAAACAATCATCATCCACACTATACATCTAATCCTTTGTTACAGCAAGCCGGTGAGATTGACAACCTCGCTGTTACGTTGGGGCAAAGTACTTGGTTTGTGTTGTGCAGGTTCCACGTTGGCGCCGGAATCCCTGGTGTTGCGCCGCACTACATCTCGCCGCCATCAACCTTCAACGTGCTTCTTGACTCCTACTGGTTCGATAAACCTTAGTTTCTAACTGAGGGAAACTTACTGCTGTACGCATCACACCTTCCACTTGGGGTTCCCAACGGTCGCGTGCTGTACGCGTATCAGTAGGACTCTACTTATGATCCCCAAGTGGTTCACAAGTTAAAGTTGGGATATAATCCTGGATTTGATTACTAGTGATCTTCCTATAATTTCATGTGGGAATGAGATCTACTTATTCTAGTAGGGTTTAACTTATCCTCACATATCTCAAGAGCATGATCATGGATTAGGCATGATCAACTTGTTCTTAATATCTTTACCTCAAGTTCTTAGGGTTTATGATCATTACTCAATTTATAATGATCAAGGTCTGGCTTCCTAAGGTATCTCTCATTAAATGAGGTTCTCACCTCCTTGATCAAGCACTGTCTTGATCAGCTAGGGTATAGTACTTATATTTCACTTTCTAGGCTGGGCCTACTATGGTTGCCTCTAAAGTTTATATCCCAGGAGAATGTCTGAGATATTATGTTAGGGTTCTACTTAATCAATGATGATATAATCATCTAGTATATGGATAGTTCTCTCCCTCATATTCAATTTTTGCCTCAACTACTTGAGTGTAACACCATAACTTGAGCTCTCTCTCATAGGAATAGTTATTCTAGGGTTTATGGTGTATTCACAATATCTCAATAGGTATTTAGTCTAAAACTCCACTTGGCTATCTTGGTTGAATTAATCTCCTCCTTTCCTTATCAATACATGGATATAATCTTATTCCATGTGATATTAGGTTGTCTCACCACTCCAAGATGAAATGGTTAATCTCCTAATACTTTAGTTCAAGGGTTGTCCTTTATTCTTAAATAGGTAAATCTAAGATTGGTATGAGTGGTTTCTCTCTCATTTGGGGAAGGACTTTAATACTAACCTAAGGTTAGGCTCCATAGTTAATGATGTGTTCATCACATCAATGTTTAACATAAATGGGTTCTCTCTCTAGGGATGGTCTGGAATAATATCCTAGGGTTTCTCTTGAAGATAATGTTTTGAATACTTGGATGTATATCCAAGGTTTAGCTCCAGGTTTGTTATTGCTTCTCTAATAAATAATATAGAAATCTCACCTCTCTGGGTTTGATGTATAATAATTTGAAATAGAGAAGAATATATATTTCTAGAGTTGATTTCCTTGTCATGTTTCCAAGAATGAAGTAAAATGAATACCATGAGGTTCATGGTAGGATCAAGGATTAGTTTAAGACATGGAAAAGATAAGTGAAGAATGGTTTCTCCATTTTATTGTTACTTGATTTGCAATTGAATTGGTGTTCATATGTTATGACAAGGATTACCTTATTATGATCTTTTATAAGATCAAGCAATTGATCATTGAGTAAAGTGTTGTTGTGTTGATTATTAGTTCCACTTGATCTAACCCCTTAGATCAAATTATCTCTACCCAAAACAAGGTTTTAGCAAAGTCACATTGAGGTTTATAGCGCTTGACTTGATGAGCTACTTCAATTCCACCAAGATCAAGTGAAACTTCAGTTACTGTGACTGTTTTACTTTAAAGCGCGAAAATTCCCCAGATTTTCTATGCATTAATGCAATGCACACATCTGTTTCCTCAATTTTTGTAACCCCAATACCTGGGATATTACAGTCTATACCCCTTAAACTAAACTTCGTCCTTGAAGTTTGATCTCTCTCACGTTTCGGAGTGTGGATCTGACTTGTGCAGACTACGACTTTTCTCGAACTCCGTATTGTTCTGACTGAATATAATTGAATATACCCCTCGTCCAGATTCTTCCTGGAATCTAATAGTATCTATCACTGAACAGTGGCTTCTGACTTCAGTTCCCTGATTTGATTTTTTTTCCTTGAATCTAATAATACCTGTCTCTGAGCCATGGCTTCTAACTTTAATTATTCGATTTCTTTCAACTCTATAAGCTTGTTTCCTTTCTCATTGAAGATTCAATGATTGGGATTTATTCTGATGCTGCTAGTCTCAACTGAAAGCTAATTTGATAACCTACTCCGATTTGGTAAATAGGTCTTTGTTTTTCCCTTACTACCAATACTGCAATAATGGTACTAAGTAAGGTTCTTAACATGGAAATGATCATGATGGTTTATTCCTCTAAGAATGGATTAGACTCATTTAGTCCATCCAATCATGGTTTATAGTTAATACTTATAACTATTTTGGATTATTTAGGTTCCATGAAGGGAATCATTCTATTAGTCTTTAGTTTTGGTATAGTCAATCTACTTCAGTCTTTGACCTTCTTGAGCTGTATTTGGTCTATGGTATTTTCTTCGTCCAACTTCTTTATGCTTGACTTACTTGAGCTTTCGTACTTCTGAGTAAATATTACTCACTTTCTCAAGTTATAGTCCACTTCTTACTTCCTCGAGGTATGAACCTCGACTTCTGGTCTGACATACTTCTGAAAGTAGTGTTCAACAATCTTATGAAAATAAGATCGAACTTCCTCTCAGTTCTGACCTTCTGCTTCTATATAGCTTAAAGTATTGAGTTACTGTACATCCAACTCAATCTTTACTCTACCCCTTAGAGTTTTCTTATGGTCTTCAACTCCTTTTCTTCCAACCATTGGATTGATGGTTGGAATATTGGTCTAAGTTCTAGCTTATGGTTTGTACTTCTTCTAAGGTCTCGCGAAGAATGTTTGTGGTGTATCCACTCAATTGTGGACATCCGACATGAATCCTTCGACTGAATGTTTATAGATCTAGCTATTTGACTGACAAGATTTTATTTGTTCTCAACCTTTTGTTACAAATAATTAAATGGTGGACTATTTGTAATACCAACTGTGGCTATTTGATATCTAAAAATAGATTCTATTATAGGTTCTGATCAACTGGACGAGACATCCTCTACTTTATCTCGCAGTATTGATCCTATACCAACTATGCTCTTCTGTTACCAACTGTGGTCTTCTTATATCTGCTATGGTTTCATATATCATCTTCCTTCATTCAGGGTTTATTTTGCAGAAAAACCACTAGCTGACACTATGATTATAGTATCCTAAGTGATTACCCATGCAATCCCTCATCTATATTAATTATGGATCTGCGTGAGCTTCACCATAATCACCAGATTTCTCACCTTCATGCTTCTCCTGTACTAAAGTACTCCTTTGTGGAGGTAAAGCATGAGTTTTGATTGGTACTTCCTTCAGAGTATTGTGGTTGCTTCCCACAACTTTGCTTCCTTTCTCTGATGAACCTTCATCTTGTCATCGGAATCTTCCAGAATTCATCACTTCCTCACACGTTTACCATTACCCTCTAGATCTATAGCATCAAGTAAAGGCTTGATATTGCAACATGCACTTGCATATCAAAGTCAAACTTCATGTATGGATCTAGTCAAACAATGAAAATCCAAGAAGATTCAGCTTTGTGCATATAATACACACCATCATAAGCCTGAATATAATAGTTGAGTAAGACATCTCTAAACATCAGGCTCTGATGTGTAGTAAATAACACCACATAAGATAGGTTTATATCGTGATACTTAGCACATATAGTTGGCATTCTACTATTTGTCTCAACCTTTACCTTAATTGCACAATTGCAATGAGATAAACTTGAAACAAAGTGGTCTAGGATAGTTAAGATTAACCTAATTTTCTTTGGAAGTACTAAATTAACTTCCATTTTGTTGAGGACTACTTTACGTGCTATCTCTAGATTCTAATATAGCTACTCTAAATTACTCCTAACTATTAGAGCATAGTTCCTATACTTCCAAGTGTTTCTATCCTAAGACTATGGTCATGATGTGCTTGGCACCCTTCCCATGGTTTTGGAACACAAATCTTGCACTATTATTGAACACTGGATTCTTAGTATTCTCCTCCTAACTAATTATGATGTTCTAGTCCATCACATAATGATTCTCATGTGAATCTTGTATGATTACTACCTCTAATCTGTAAGTAGACATGTTTTATTTCTATCTCTCTTCCTTATCTCCCATGATTGACTCATCATGGTCTATACTACGTCACATAACCCAGAGTTATCACTTACTATCAATTGTTTCACACGTCTAGATAATTTTACTTACTCATTACTTATATGGGTCTACATTTTCTATTAGGATTTCTTAATTATCTTCATCACTTGATATTACTTCTAGTACAGGTCTGAGTAAATCTTACTTAACTACAACATGTGTTGGTACACATCTTCCAATAGGATATCTTCCTTATGGTTGTATCCTCTCTTTGGACTACCAGGTATTGTTTACCAACTGTGATCTACTCATCTATTGTTTTAAGGACTTGATGGTATACTACATACTTGGGATTAGCTAACTAACTTCACTTAGGAAGGATAGATAAGAAGGTTGACTTAAGTGTGTCAGGATTATTCTCAAGTGAATATCCATCTCAAGTCATAAGAATATTTGGTTTAACTATGACAACTTCCTATAGACACTACCAATCCTATAGGTCTCCTTTAAAGGGTTTTAATCCTAGGGTCAAAGCATTTGCTCTGATACCAACTGTGGTGACCCGGCATACCACTGCATGGTGTAGTATGCAAGTCTGATATAACACCAATGAAACATAGTTCCACGGGTATTATATCGCTCAGAGTGGTACAACAGAAACATATGTGGGTCCAAGGCATGTCTATAGATTTACACACAGACTCTGTTACATAAGATCATCACAGCCTCCTACTTTACAATGAGGTAAAACAGCAGATAACTCCAGAAGAACGACTCGTAGTCTAATCCTATCACGAACTCCATTTGTAGAGTATTTAACTAGCTATAGAGGCTACGAATAGATTCTAGCTAGATAGGAGCTAGGTATAGGAAGCTAGTTCCTTTCTATGGCTAAACTAGGTTTTCTCCTTGTTGGATGTGGTATCTGACTCATCTGACAGGTTCCTGTCTCTTGAAGTAGTTGTTGACTCCTCGACCTTCGAGATGCACTGTAGATCCTCCTTCGTTGCCTCCATATCTAAGCAGGGGATTTAAGAGTGGGATGAGTACGAGCGTACTCAACAAGTTCATTATAGGAAAGAGGTGTTTAATGCACTAACTACGGCATTAGACCAGAAAATCTAATACCAATGCAGGTTTTCATAACCATTTCTTCAAAAGGTTTCTTTTATTCAGAAGAACTATGTCCGTCAGCCTTCACCGGTTTACTAGAACTTCATGGAGCTCCTTTCCGGCAGCGTTCGCAGTTCCATATCCCAGAACAGGGAGTGAAAGGGCACGGTTCTTTACACTCTGCAGAGGTGTGTTGCTTTACCCATAAGAGATCTTAACCTTGGTGCCAACCGAGTCATGTTCTCGTCCACACTTCCTTTGGTGTGAGGCCCGGTATAAGGTCTAGCCAATCATGTTCCTCCGCTACCTCGAACACCCACCCGTTGCTGCAATCTCCGACCCTGGGTCCACGCCGGTCCCATTATTCCCATATATTTCAGGGTGGACCCCGACCACGACGACAATGCAGGGCTCTACCATACATTCCTACGCCGGTAGTTGCAACCCATCATGGACCACATTACCGTTGGGACTTCTACGGGTTCCCACCCCTGCATCTTGTCTCTCGAGATCAAGTGCACCCGGTAATGCGCATCCGTTGATGAACGAGAGGTGGAAACACTTTTGACTACTCCGTCCCACTCCGGATCTTATGGTTAACACGGGTATTACGGCACAAGAATCACTGGACGATATTTGTTGTTTAATCCTAGATGGATATAAACCCTTGCAATGGAACCTCCACCATATCAACACAATCCATGGTTCCATTGCCCACCACATAGTCATATTCATAGTTATGAAAATAGTGGTTTTGGTTTTTATGCAATAGTGATAAACATACTACTTTGCAAGTAATTTGATAAAAATACTCAAATGGTATGAGCAAGCGATGAACTTGCCTTTCTTGGCTGCAAGATTATGCAGACAAGGTCTTCGATATGTAATAACTCCAAATTCTGAAATAGCATCATCGTCCGGTAAGGACGATGTTTAAAAGATTGCCAAGGATGCAATAATGCATAAGTATGAGATGCAATCGCTCTAAGCGTGACCTAACCCCGATGATTTAGGATTAGTGAGTGGTAATGATTAGTTCAGGGTGTGTTGTACTTTTAGAGTGATTCACATACAAGGTTCTTATTCAGGTGTGATTACTTGGTATCATAAACAGGTAGATAATAAAGCATAGTAATCAATTGAGCACACAAAGGATGATAATTGGCATAATGTTAACAAGTATAGAACAGTTGTCAGTTTTAGTACTATGTGGCATGGTTAATGATTGATTATCATATACTTTAAAAGAATAACTTTGGAAGAACATGTTCTTTGATAAAGAACAAGTATGGTAATTGGGTTGATGGGGTTCTATGGTTAACTATGGTTCTCATTAGCTCTTGAGTAGATATTATATGGATCCTAACAAGGTTGGATTCATTAGAAACTAGGCTAGAATGGTTTTACTTAAGCATACGCAACTTAAGCAATTAGTTATACATGGTTGTTATCATGGTGGTTTCATCTTGCTGGTGATAGCTAGGTAGGGTTTATAGGTCCTATAAGATAGGGTTGAGGATACTCTCTATTTTCTTCAAAGGATAACTTTTGAAGAACATACTTCTTAAAAAATAAGAAGTATAACAATTAGGGTTTAGGTGGTCTAGGTTTTACTGTTGGTTCTGTTAAGTAAGGAATAATTGGCTCCTATATAGGATGGTTGATAAGTATCCATCACTAGTAGGGTTTAGTGGAATATGGTTAGGTAATGCTCAAGATTTGGCATAGTTGCTCCTGAGGTTCATCACATTAGTGTGATGCTAAGCATGGATGGTTAAGGATGGTGGTCTTGGGAATAGGACTAGGGTTTTACACTTGGTTGATCCTACTAGATCTACAAGTTTTATTTAGATGAGGACATAGCATAGCAATTAACTAGTGATAGGGTTATTACATTTTATGTGGTCCTGGTAATTATTTAGTTGCTATTATTGTTCTATGTTTGAAAAGAGAGTACCATGGTCACATGTTCTAACCTAGGGTTTAGGTTAGAAGCAATTTAGGGTTCAGATGTAATAATGGAACTAAGGTCTAAATGGCATTAGGGTTTTAGGATTACACAT
This sequence comes from Lolium perenne, assembly GCF_019359855.2. Taxonomy (NCBI): domain Eukaryota; kingdom Viridiplantae; phylum Streptophyta; class Magnoliopsida; order Poales; family Poaceae; genus Lolium; species Lolium perenne. Next base: position 142,021,106 of record NC_067248.2, on the reverse strand, counting down.
GAAATGATGGGTTCCTAGTTTTCTTCATTATGGAACTAGGGTTTACTATTTACCATATAGATCTATGATTAATAATTTTGTTTTAAATTTGAAGTTATTAATAACTTCAAAATAATATTGAATATGGCATTTATTATTTTTAAACAATTAATAATTAAGACAATTATTAATTAGGGTTTAAATCCTCCTATTAAGGATTTAATAAATTATAAGCAAAGGAAAATTAGTTTTAATATTTTCCTGATTTGCTTACTGGTTTTTATTAATTTTAGAAGTTTTTCTTAATTATTGAATTTTAATTAAATTTGGAATTAAAATTCAAGGCTTAATTAACAAGTATTAAATAATTGAATTTTTATTAAAAAAATATATTTCATTTTATATTTTTATTGGATAGATTTTACTTTTGTAAGAATTTTGATATCTTATATTTTATTTTTCTGAGCTAATATGAATTTTCTAGATTTATTTGAAGTTTTCAGCAATTTCTGAAATTTGAAAATAAACAAAAACTACTAAATGTACCCGGGCCACTGCTACTTACAGACACGGACAGGTGGGCCAGTGGCCAGGTCACCTGCCACGCATGCCTTGACCATGTCAAAATCACTGACGTGTCCAGGAGCATGGTGATCGGCGGGCAGTGGTGATGGTTGCTGTAACAACCCAAAAATTTCAAAACAAACAAATTGAATTTTCCCTAGTTCCAAATTTTGGAACCAACAAAAACTTTTATTAAAATAAGATTGATACATATAGACCTTGTTTAAATCTTGTGTTTTGCCATGATGAGTGTTATTATGCTTATGTGCTAAACCCTAAAACCCCAAAGTGATCAAGTGAAGATCACCAATCAAATAAAATACAAGAAAAATAATTCAAATAAGAAAAACCTTAAAACCTAAGCTTCTCCTTAAATCAATTGGATCTATTTTTGAGAAACCCAAAATAAAATAAAAGACCTAGGGGGACATATAGCCCTAATAGGTAAACCTTGAACCCTATCTTTATTAATTATGCTAAATGGTGGTGAACCTTTGTGAACCCCACCAAAACCCTAAACCTCACCCCTCTTCTCACCACCCTAGTTAAAATGAAATAAAAAGGGAATTAAATAAGAAAAAAGGTATATGTGCCTATGGCTATTTTTCTAAAATTTTACCCTAAGCCTTTCTACTTTGCTTAGAGGTTTGGAAAACCTTCTTACACCTTACCTAGTACCTATCAAACCAAATCCAAGTGGTTTCCAAAGAAAATAAAAAGAAACTAAAAATGCCATAGAGGCATATGTGAGAAAAGTGCAAATTTGTGAATTTGAGAAGTTTGACCCTAGGACTTGTTGTGAATGGTTGGATCACTTCCAAATACCATTTCAATACTCAACAACATCAATTGGGCCAAGAACACTCAAATCAAAAATCAATACAACATATGCATAGAAGCATATGTGCCACATAGCCATTCCACCAAACTTTGACCTATGGCTTTAAACCTTGACCAAATGGTGTGAAACCATCTCTCAACCTAATATAACACTAAATTGACCCTAACCCATGCCCAAGTGAAGCAAGGTGAACCCTTTTCAAAAATAATAAAACTTAACACATCACCTCTTATGTGTTATGGCCATTTTTGCAAATCTTTGACCAAGACCCTTTTAATTAGTTTCAATGGTTTGAAAATGTTTCTAAACCAATAAGAATCACATTAGAGTCAACCAAAGTCAATTCAAATGAAGAGAAATCACATAGTGAGAAAATCCCCAAAATTCCCTCACTTACACATAGAGCCAAATTTGCAAATCTTCAAGCAAGGCCACCATGGCTTGATCTATTGCTTGTAAAACTCTTATATATGATAAACAAACACAATTGCATCAAAGAAACAAGAATCCAATCAAAGGAAATCTCAAATTCTATTCACATATGATAATGGTCATATGTCACTTTTATATTATCTTCACCACTTTGCACCCCTGCATTTGACTTTTCTTCAACCAAACTTGGTCAACTATGACCATGTCATCCAAGACCATGTCAAGGTCAACAACTTCCATGTTGACCATCCCTGCTGAAGTTGACCAGGTTGACCAGTATAGTGTTGCCAAGTGGAGACTTTGGATTAAAGAGAAGATCATCTCACTTTTGCCATTTTGCAATTCTTCACCAAATTGAACCCCACCACCACCATTCCATCTCTATGAATATATGATTGATATCCACCAAGGGAATTTCCAAAATTTGAAACTTTTTCTCTTTCGGCCATTTAAGCAAACACCTTGTGTGCCCAAGTTAATTTTGTGCCCATACCTCCATTTTACCTTGGACCAAGTCCAAAGCTGACCATCCCTGCTGCCCTGGAGCTCCCTCACACCTCCCATCACCAGTACAAGCCACTGCTCCCCTCTCTCTTGGTCACCATGACCCAAAACCCACACCATGCCGGCCACTTGACACCTCACATGCCATCCCTTCCTCCTCTCCCATCCATCACCTCTCACCTTGTCAGCTGACCTCCCCTGACCCTCCTGAAGCTGACCATGCACGCGCTGACCCGAGACGACGTCGGCATTGACCAGCAGCTGCTCGTCCAGACCACGCCCAGACGCGCCCAGAAGACGCTCACCCGCGCCAGGACGCGCCCGATGGCAACCCTGGACGCGACAGAGCGCCACGGTGCCCCATTGACCCAGCCATCACCTCGCCATCAGCATCCGCCAGGAGAGTCGCCATGACGCCAGGAACCTGCCAGACACGCCCATTGGCCCTCGCGAGCCCTGTCACCGTCGCCATGATCGACGACCATCCGCCACGGACGCCAGGGTGCGAAGACGATGACGAGCGCCATCGGCCCTCGTTTTCACCACAATCACGCTCTACAGCTCCGCCATGACGTCGCCTGCACGAGAGCATCATCTCCAGTACCCCTGCGACCCCCTACCGTCGTCACCATGATCGACCAACCCATGCCGCGCTGCCCCTCCTCGCCCCTATAAAAGCCGACGCTTCCCGGACGATTTCTGCACACCAACGAGTTCTCCTCTCCCTCCTGAACCTCCTCGACCTCTTCCCCTCCCCGATTACACCCCACCTCGCCGGAATTTGGCCGGAGCCCGCCGCTGCAGCAGCTCAACGAAGCCGACGGTTCCGAGCACCCCTGGAGCCGCCGCAACCCTCCTTCGACTCGCCTTCGTCGACCAGTTCGTTTGCCCGCCTCGCCGACCTCGCTGGACGTCGGTAAGCCGCCCGTCGCCACCCTCCTGGCCGCCGGTAGGGTTAGCCCTCGCCGGAGCTCGTCGACGAAGGGGACAAACCCTGGCCGTCGATCCCAAATCTAATCCTACGGCTCACCTCCTGCGTACCGATTCGCAGTTTAAAGAGGCACTGACTGGTGGAGCCCACCTTGTCAGGTGGCCCGCTCGCGTCGGATGCGTAGTTGGGCCAGCCCAACCCCTTCTCCCTTGTTCTGGCCCAAATTCTTTCCCGCCAAGCCCACCAGTTTGAACTCCGTTTAATTAATCTGTGTCAAATTCAATACTGATGCTGAATTAGAAATTGAATATTTTCAAAACCACTGAACCAATTTTGACAAATTTTATATATTTAGAAAGCTCATGAAAGGCCCCATCCAACCACACTGGATTCAAATCAAAATATGTTGTAGAATTTGAATAGTAAAAATAACAAATCAGTAACTTTTCAAACTTCAAATAAATCTTAAAAATCAACCATAAACTATTTTGAGGTGGTTCCACCTCTCAAAAATCACATTTGATGTGGTCTAATTTATTATGTAATAAAATACTATAGTTGTTTCATATGATCTTGGGCTAGATTCAAATAATGGCTATCTGGCCATTTCTAGCCCATTTAAATTATTGTCCAAATTTAAGATTTCAAATCTATGAGGTATAGCACCTCATTTAAATCATCTTCTCAAGTTGTATGAAGTAGTGTGATAACCCTGGTTGCTTGGTCTCATATTTGTTCACTTATACTAAATGTTTGCCATAGTAGCATGATAAATTGTTCCAACAAATTATTAAATCCTATGGGAGTGTTTCTCTCATTTAAATCTTGTCATGAACAATTCAAAATGAGGTAGAGACTCTGGTCATTTAGGTCTCATATGAATTGTTGATGATATTAAATCTTTACCTTGTTAGGATTAAAAGGTATGAGGTGTTCACCTCATTTAAATCACTTTCTCAAATGATAAGTATGAAGAGGTTGACTTGGGTCAACCTAGGTCATATTTTATTCATAAGAGAAATTAAATCTTAATGAGACAATGAGAAGAAGTTATATCTCTGAATAATTAAAAGCAACACCTTATTTAGTATGAGAGGAAATTTTTTTTCCTAAATAAGATAACAACACTTTTACCCACTTAATAGTAATAAGTGATGCTAGTTTACTTGTGTAAATTATATGAGGTGTTTTACTTCATTTAAATCTTGTCCCAAGTACTTTCATATGAAGTTTGAACCCGGTCAAAAACTCTCACATGAAATACTTGGAGATTTAAATCATAATAGTCACTATTAAATGGTATGAGGTATCCCTACCTCATTTAAATCATTTTCTCAAGTGATGATGATGAATGGTTGACCTAGGTCAACATAAATTCATGTGTGATGATTTGAGAAATTAAATCTTAAAGAAGATTCAATGAGAGGAAACTATTCTTCCTCAAAACAATACCACCAATGCACCAAATTGTATTAATTATGTGAATAGAATAGTTTGTGTGAATATATGTGATGTTGGGAAGAGCCAATGAATTGTTTGGTGATTGTATCCTCGTATTCGTATTTTAGACGCTAGTACCGAGGAGTATCAAGAGGAGGAAGAAGTCTACTTCCCGGAAGAGGAAGACCACTTTGATCAGTACACCACTCAAGGCAAGCTAACAATCTTGCATGCTATTTACCAATGCAAGCTAATGTTCTTGCAAAGTGCAAAGCTCTACTAGAGCAAGGCACCCTCACCAATTTACTTTATGCTTCATGATCCCATCCCAAGTTTTATTCTTACAAGCTTTTGTTTTTGATTATTTATAACTTGCTTTTATAGTTAACCTTGGTCTAGAGATAGAATACTACAAGAGTATCAAACTTAGCCTAGAAGGCTATAAGCTAGTTAGCACCCCTCATGACTAGTTGCTAGTGCTCAATATCAAAAGTGGCTACTCTAGTTGGGAACTTGTGTTTTGAAATGACTTTGAAAACCTTGGAATGATGAGTCATTCTATTGAAAGATTTTTGAAGGTGAATATGACTGGTGAATGACTTGGTGAATTTTACAAAAACTGATGGTTGGGTTTGGATGCGATACCATTCCAATTTTGCAAGTACCCCCACAATACCTGATATGGGTAGGGCTTAACTAGAAGTTTATGTATCTTAGTATGGGTTCCCTCTAAACAAGCGTCATCGGGGTTATGCTGGAGGCTGCCTCTACAAAAGTGAAGTGATATGAAATGACGTGAAATGAGGTGAATGTCCGGCCCAAGCCCTGTGCAGTTCCCAGGCTGACAGTTTGTCTTCACTGGGAGGCCAAGCTCATGGGGAGAGATGCCTATACTAGGATATGTAAGTGAAAGGTTATGGTTGGTAGTCCGCACACGGAGTGTGGTAAATCAGGGCCAGTTAACCCTGACGGATTATTGCAAATGTTGTGGCACAAGTGTACGACCTCTGCAGAGTGTAGATCTATTCGAATAGCCGCGTCCACGGTTATGGACGGTTGGAAAGGCCATACTGTTCCGTCATCAGACCATTTTTTTTTCAAAATGTGACATGTGAAGGGTGACTTGAGTTTTGAACTTGAAAGGTGAATGGTGAACTTGACTTTGAATCACAACTGAGTTGTGGGAATGACACTAATGTTCCCACTTGAGTTAGTTGAGCAAATGAAGGTTTTTGATTATTAAAGTGTTTATGAAATAAAACTGGCTTTCTGCAAATGAAACTAGAGCTTAGCATCCCCTTCTATAGTTGATATTGCTTACCTTAGTATTAGTTTGCGAGTACTTTAAAGTACTCATGGCTTTGTCCCTGGCTATTCAAATGGCCAGACTATGAAGAGGAGTACCAGAACCCGGAAGAAGGACAGCAGGACGTCTACGACAACTAGGATCACTCCTGACGTCAACAGTTGCCTGTGGAATAGATGGACTACTACTACGCTACTTCGCTTCCGCTATGTGTTTTGTAATTGATCAATAGATCAACTAGTATTGTAATGAGACTGGATCATGTGATCCCGTGTTTGTAAGACAAGTACGATGTTGTAATAAATGATGTGTTGTGATATTAATCTATTATGTCTCGCAAAAACAATATTCCTGGGATTGCGATGAATGGCATAATAGGCATCTGGACTTAAAAATCCGGGTGTTGACAAGTTGGTATCAGAGCCATTGTTTGACCTTAGGAGACCCTAGTTAGAATGGACGTCTGCAAAACTTAGCTTCAAAAACCAAAGAAGTGAATAATTGTGAAAAACTTATTCTCACTCTTATCCTTGAAATCTTTTTCAAAATGAGAAATTCATACTCTACTTTCTTTGTAGCACTATCTAAAATTTTGCACACTTGAATACTTCTCTAAATTTACTCCTCCTCTTTGCTCACAGATGAAGTACCAATGGGAGTCCTATAAGCTTGGATCCGGAGACGACAAAAGTTTCGAAAAGGAATTGAAGCAAGCTGGTGGACTATACGGGACATCCGTATCCCGAGTTCTTCGGAATACCCCTCAAGGCTCGGTCAGGAGAACCACCTCGGTGGGACGTTTCTGCGATCTACGAAGGAAGCTTGATGCCCCAGTATGGGAAACCATATGGTTTTCTGTAACGGGAAACACTTGGAAGGAAGGACTAGACAAAGCTATGCAAGAAGCAATTTCCCGTCTGTGTGGACAAAATGAGGACAAGATCAAGAACACTCGCTTCATCTACTACCCAAGACATGACTCCATGGGTAGACCGATGACCATGCCCCCACCACAACCAAAGATGAACCCCTATGAAGCACCTCAGGATTTCAGGCAGTACAAGACCCGCAGGGATTTGGACAACGCCCTCGCCTCTCGCCAAGCACCTCACCCGTGAAGACGAAGAAACCCCCCCCTGAAGAGTAGTATCACCCAAGCACTTAAGTAGGTGTGAGTTGTATCAGGATCCCCCTTGTATCGTAGAGCGATGAATGGTTCTTCAAACCAACGGTGTGTTAGATTTGTAATGTATGATGCTTGGTATGAATGAAAAAGTGTTGTTGGTTTTTACCCCCGCAACACTACTCAAGTTTTCAATTTTATGAACTTTTAAACTTAACAAAACAAACCATAGAAAATTCCCTCTTATCTTATCATCTACATCCATGTTCAGATGGCCCCTCCCAATCGCACCAACGACGCGATGATGCAACTGCTGCAGACAATGATGGCAGACCGAGAAGTCGAAAGAGCTGAACGCCAAGCCAACCTTGCGGCACTGCAACAGATAGCTCAGAACAATCAAGGCCATCATGATCACCCAGGATCAAAGCTAAAGAACTTCCAGAACACCAACCCTCCGGTATTCAACAAGACTGAAGAGCCCCTCGATGCTGATGACTGGCTCCAGACCATGGAGAACAACCTCGAAGTTGCGCAAGTTGAAGCCGCAGAGAAAGTGCTGTTTGCCACCCATTATCTGGCAGGACCAGCCAGAGCTTGGTGGACCAGCACCCGTGCCATGAATGCAGGACAGATGATGACCTGGGAAGACTTCAAGATTAAGTTTAGCAAATACCATGTGCCCCAAGGACTGATCAAAAAGATGAGAGACGAGTTCCGTGAACTCAAGCAAGGAAGAATGTCCGTGGTGGAATACCGCGACAGGTTTCTTACTCTGTCAAGGTACGCCCCGGATGAGACCGACACCAATGAGAAGCGAAAGGAAAGATTTCTGAACGGACTGCACGACGAGATGCAAACTGTGTTAGTGAACATTCCGTTCGCTGACTTAGAAGCCCTGGTAGACTCAGCCATACAGATGGAAGGAAAGCTGCATCAGGCCAACGAAAACCGCAAGAGAAGAATGATGAACCAGAGTGGACCCCACCATAACCAGAAGTATCGAAATAACTCCTCTGGAGGATTCACCCCAAGATACAACAAGCCCCCTGCCCAGAATTATCGCCCCAACTACACCAACAACAACGGAGGACCCCCGAAGCACGGAGGGAACAACAACAACAACAACAACAACCGCCCCAACAACAGCAACAACAATGGAAACAACAACAACCCCAATACCGCCCCAAGGACTGGAAGCAATGCTACCCCCGTCAACCCCAAAGACAAATCCACCGTCAACTGCTATGAATGTGGAGTTGTGGGTCACTTCTCCAAGGAGTGCCCCAAGAAGCTTGCCAGGATTGCCGCCAATACCGCAGCACCTGCTCAACAACAGCGCCGCTTTGCTGGAAGAAGGAACCAGAACAACAACAACGGACGTTTCTACCACATGACTGCCACTGAAGCTCAGGAAGCACCCCAGACAATGCCAAGTATGTCCTCCTGTTATTAAAATGCTCAATCTCTCTTAGGAACCTAACTTTTCTTAAAATCTCGGGACGAGATTTGTTTAAGGGGGAAGGGTTTGTAACAACCCAAAAATTTCAAAACAAACAAATTGAATTTTCCCTAGTTCCAAATTTTGGAACCAACAAAAACTTTTATTAAAATAAGATTGATACATATAGACCTTGTTTAAATCTTGTGTTTTGCCATGATGAGTGTTATTATGCTTATGTGCTAAACCCTAAAACCCCAAAGTGATCAAGTGAAGATCACCAATCAAATAAAATACAAGAAAAATAATTCAAATAAGAAAAACCTTAAAACCTAAGCTTCTCCTTAAATCAATTGGATCTATTTTTGAGAAACCCAAAATAAAATAAAAGACCTAGGGGGACATATAGCCCTAATAGGTAAACCTTGAACCCTATCTTTATTAATTATGCTAAATGGTGGTGAACCTTTGTGAACCCCACCAAAACCCTAAACCTCACCCCTCTTCTCACCACCCTAGTTAAAATGAAATAAAAAGGGAATTAAATAAGAAAAAAGGTATATGTGCCTATGGCTATTTTTCTAAAATTTTACCCTAAGCCTTTCTACTTTGCTTAGAGGTTTGGAAAACCTTCTTACACCTTACCTAGTACCTATCAAACCAAATCCAAGTGGTTTCCAAAGAAAATAAAAAGAAACTAAAAATGCCATAGAGGCATATGTGAGAAAAGTGCAAATTTGTGAATTTGAGAAGTTTGACCCTAGGACTTGTTGTGAATGGTTGGATCACTTCCAAATACCATTTCAATACTCAACAACATCAATTGGGCCAAGAACACTCAAATCAAAAATCAATACAACATATGCATAGAAGCATATGTGCCACATAGCCATTCCACCAAACTTTGACCTATGGCTTTAAACCTTGACCAAATGGTGTGAAACCATCTCTCAACCTAATATAACACTAAATTGACCCTAACCCATGCCCAAGTGAAGCAAGGTGAACCCTTTTCAAAAATAATAAAACTTAACACATCACCTCTTATGTGTTATGGCCATTTTTGCAAATCTTTGACCAAGACCCTTTTAATTAGTTTCAATGGTTTGAAAATGTTTCTAAACCAATAAGAATCACATTAGAGTCAACCAAAGTCAATTCAAATGAAGAGAAATCACATAGTGAGAAAATCCCCAAAATTCCCTCACTTACACATAGAGCCAAATTTGCAAATCTTCAAGCAAGGCCACCATGGCTTGATCTATTGCTTGTAAAACTCTTATATATGATAAACAAACACAATTGCATCAAAGAAACAAGAATCCAATCAAAGGAAATCTCAAATTCTATTCACATATGATAATGGTCATATGTCACTTTTATATTATCTTCACCACTTTGCACCCCTGCATTTGACTTTTCTTCAACCAAACTTGGTCAACTATGACCATGTCATCCAAGACCATGTCAAGGTCAACAACTTCCATGTTGACCATCCCTGCTGAAGTTGACCAGGTTGACCAGTATAGTGTTGCCAAGTGGAGACTTTGGATTAAAGAGAAGATCATCTCACTTTTGCCATTTTGCAATTCTTCACCAAATTGAACCCCACCACCACCATTCCATCTCTATGAATATATGATTGATATCCACCAAGGGAATTTCCAAAATTTGAAACTTTTTCTCTTTCGGCCATTTAAGCAAACACCTTGTGTGCCCAAGTTAATTTTGTGCCCATACCTCCATTTTACCTTGGACCAAGTCCAAAGCTGACCATCCCTGCTGCCCTGGAGCTCCCTCACACCTCCCATCACCAGTACAAGCCACTGCTCCCCTCTCTCTTGGTCACCATGACCCAAAACCCACACCATGCCGGCCACTTGACACCTCACATGCCATCCCTTCCTCCTCTCCCATCCATCACCTCTCACCTTGTCAGCTGACCTCCCCTGACCCTCCTGAAGCTGACCATGCACGCGCTGACCCGAGACGACGTCGGCATTGACCAGCAGCTGCTCGTCCAGACCACGCCCAGACGCGCCCAGAAGACGCTCACCCGCGCCAGGACGCGCCCGATGGCAACCCTGGACGCGACAGAGCGCCACGGTGCCCCATTGACCCAGCCATCACCTCGCCATCAGCATCCGCCAGGAGAGTCGCCATGACGCCAGGAACCTGCCAGACACGCCCATTGGCCCTCGCGAGCCCTGTCACCGTCGCCATGATCGACGACCATCCGCCACGGACGCCAGGGTGCGAAGACGATGACGAGCGCCATCGGCCCTCGTTTTCACCACAATCACGCTCTACAGCTCCGCCATGACGTCGCCTGCACGAGAGCATCATCTCCAGTACCCCTGCGACCCCCTACCGTCGTCACCATGATCGACCAACCCATGCCGCGCTGCCCCTCCTCGCCCCTATAAAAGCCGACGCTTCCCGGACGATTTCTGCACACCAACGAGTTCTCCTCTCCCTCCTGAACCTCCTCGACCTCTTCCCCTCCCCGATTACACCCCACCTCGCCGGAATTTGGCCGGAGCCCGCCGCTGCAGCAGCTCAACGAAGCCGACGGTTCCGAGCACCCCTGGAGCCGCCGCAACCCTCCTTCGACTCGCCTTCGTCGACCAGTTCGTTTGCCCGCCTCGCCGACCTCGCTGGACGTCGGTAAGCCGCCCGTCGCCACCCTCCTGGCCGCCGGTAGGGTTAGCCCTCGCCGGAGCTCGTCGACGAAGGGGACAAACCCTGGCCGTCGATCCCAAATCTAATCCTACGGCTCACCTCCTGCGTACCGATTCGCAGTTTAAAGAGGCACTGACTGGTGGAGCCCACCTTGTCAGGTGGCCCGCTCGCGTCGGATGCGTAGTTGGGCCAGCCCAACCCCTTCTCCCTTGTTCTGGCCCAAATTCTTTCCCGCCAAGCCCACCAGTTTGAACTCCGTTTAATTAATCTGTGTCAAATTCAATACTGATGCTGAATTAGAAATTGAATATTTTCAAAACCACTGAACCAATTTTGACAAATTTTATATATTTAGAAAGCTCATGAAAGGCCCCATCCAACCACACTGGATTCAAATCAAAATATGTTGTAGAATTTGAATAGTAAAAATAACAAATCAGTAACTTTTCAAACTTCAAATAAATCTTAAAAATCAACCATAAACTATTTTGAGGTGGTTCCACCTCTCAAAAATCACATTTGATGTGGTCTAATTTATTATGTAATAAAATACTATAGTTGTTTCATATGATCTTGGGCTAGATTCAAATAATGGCTATCTGGCCATTTCTAGCCCATTTAAATTATTGTCCAAATTTAAGATTTCAAATCTATGAGGTATAGCACCTCATTTAAATCATCTTCTCAAGTTGTATGAAGTAGTGTGATAACCCTGGTTGCTTGGTCTCATATTTGTTCACTTATACTAAATGTTTGCCATAGTAGCATGATAAATTGTTCCAACAAATTATTAAATCCTATGGGAGTGTTTCTCTCATTTAAATCTTGTCATGAACAATTCAAAATGAGGTAGAGACTCTGGTCATTTAGGTCTCATATGAATTGTTGATGATATTAAATCTTTACCTTGTTAGGATTAAAAGGTATGAGGTGTTCACCTCATTTAAATCACTTTCTCAAATGATAAGTATGAAGAGGTTGACTTGGGTCAACCTAGGTCATATTTTATTCATAAGAGAAATTAAATCTTAATGAGACAATGAGAAGAAGTTATATCTCTGAATAATTAAAAGCAACACCTTATTTAGTATGAGAGGAAATTTTTTTTCCTAAATAAGATAACAACACTTTTACCCACTTAATAGTAATAAGTGATGCTAGTTTACTTGTGTAAATTATATGAGGTGTTTTACTTCATTTAAATCTTGTCCCAAGTACTTTCATATGAAGTTTGAACCCCGGGTCAAAAACTCTCACATGAAATACTTGGAGATTTAAATCATAATAGTCACTATTAAATGGTATGAGGTATCCCTACCTCATTTAAATCATTTTCTCAAGTGATGATGATGAATGGTTGACCTAGGTCAACATAAATTCATGTGTGATGATTTGAGAAATTAAATCTTAAAGAAGATTCAATGAGAGGAAACTATTCTTCCTCAAAACAATACCACCAATGCACCAAATTGTATTAATTATGTGAATAGAATAGTTTGTGTGAATATATGTGATGTTGGGAAGAGCCAATGAATTGTTTGGTGATTGTATCCTCGTATTCGTATTTTAGACGCTAGTACCGAGGAGTATCAAGAGGAGGAAGAAGTCTACTTCCCGGAAGAGGAAGACCACTTTGATCAGTACACCACTCAAGGCAAGCTAACAATCTTGCATGCTATTTACCAATGCAAGCTAATGTTCTTGCAAAGTGCAAAGCTCTACTAGAGCAAGGCACCCTCACCAATTTACTTTATGCTTCATGATCCCATCCCAAGTTTTATTCTTACAAGCTTTTGTTTTTGATTATTTATAACTTGCTTTTATAGTTAACCTTGGTCTAGAGATAGAATACTACAAGAGTATCAAACTTAGCCTAGAAGGCTATAAGCTAGTTAGCACCCCTCATGACTAGTTGCTAGTGCTCAATATCAAAAGTGGCTACTCTAGTTGGGAACTTGTGTTTTGAAATGACTTTGAAAACCTTGGAATGATGAGTCATTCTATTGAAAGATTTTTGAAGGTGAATATGACTGGTGAATGACTTGGTGAATTTTACAAAAACTGATGGTTGGGTTTGGATGCGATACCATTCCAATTTTGCAAGTACCCCCACAATACCTGATATGGGTAGGGCTTAACTAGAAGTTTATGTATCTTAGTATGGGTTCCCTCTAAACAAGCGTCATCGGGGTTATGCTGGAGGCTGCCTCTACAAAAGTGAAGTGATATGAAATGACGTGAAATGAGGTGAATGTCCGGCCCAAGCCCTGTGCAGTTCCCAGGCTGACAGTTTGTCTTCACTGGGAGGCCAAGCTCATGGGGAGAGATGCCTATACTAGGATATGTAAGTGAAAGGTTATGGTTGGTAGTCCGCACACGGAGTGTGGTAAATCAGGGCCAGTTAACCCTGACGGATTATTGCAAATGTTGTGGCACAAGTGTACGACCTCACAGAGTGTAGATCTATTCGAATAGCCGCGTCCACGGTTATGGACGGTTGGAAAGGCCATACTGTTCCGTCATCAGACCATTTTTTTTTCAAAATGTGACATGTGAAGGGTGACTTGAGTTTTGAACTTGAAAGGTGAATGGTGAACTTGACTTTGAATCACAACTGAGTTGTGGGAATGACACTAATGTTCCCACTTGAGTTAGTTGAGCAAATGAAGGTTTTTGATTATTAAAGTGTTTATGAAATAAAACTGGCTTTCTGCAAATGAAACTAGAGCTTAGCATCCCCTTCTATAGTTGATATTGCTTACCTTAGTATTAGTTTGCGAGTACTTTAAAGTACTCATGGCTTTGTCCCTGGCTATTCAAATGGCCAGACTATGAAGAGGAGTACCAGAACCCGGAAGAAGGACAGCAGGACGTCTACGACAACTAGGATCACTCCTGACGTCAACAGTTGCCTGTGGAATAGATGGACTACTACTACGCTACTTCGCTTCCGCTATGTGTTTTGTAATTGATCAATAGATCAACTAGTATTGTAATGAGACTGGATCATGTGATCCCGTGTTTGTAAGACAAGTACGATGTTGTAATAAATGATGTGTTGTGATATTAATCTATTATGTCTCGCAAAAACAATATTCCTGGGATTGCGATGAATGGCATAATAGGCATCTGGACTTAAAAATCCGGGTGTTGACAGTTGCCGGCGATACGGCGCTCGCGCGGACGGAGGACTAACTCTATTCTACTCAGCGCGTCACGGGGAGTCGGATGGTGGTCGCGCCGCCCGCTAATGACCACCGGAGCATGGTCGGCGGTGAGGTTCTACGGTGGCGGTTACGGTTGATCGTCGCAGAGCATGCTACGGTACGTAAATGAGCTCGGCGAGCATGCCAGGAGGCTCAGTAGCTCACCAGGGTTACGCCAGGCTTGACGGCGAGGTCGGAGCGGGCCTGAGTCGCCGGATTGAGCCATTACCGGCGTCGGAGAAGATGGCCAGGCGTGGTCGATTGGAGGCGCGTCGGCTCGATTCCTGGCGTACGGTGACCAAGTCGAGGACGGTGGTCACAGTGGTGGTCACGGCGGAGCTCGGGGAGGCCTCAATCGTCGGCGAACGACGACGACTGGGGGTGGCCGACGAGAAATCGAGGTCGCAATTCGATGACCTCGAGGCTTCCCAGCAGTTGTGCGTCGACGAGGAGATAGCTGGAGTCGAGGCGGACCTCCAGGGCTTCACGGCGCTGCTTGGGGTGGCCCTAATCGGCGACGACGAAGATGACTGGAGCGGCCAGGGTTTGCTAAATTGGGGAAAAAGGAAGAACACGAGCGATGGAGGCTTCGGCTGTGTATTTATAGCATCTAGGGTGGTCGTCAACGGTCGTGCGGTCCTCAATGGCGGCCGGGACGTGGAGCTCGTCGGCGCCGTGGCACCCTCCCGTGCTCCCAGAGACGAAGACAAAGACGTCGAGCTCCTCTTCAGTCTTATCCTGTGAAACGGTAAGTGGGCTGGGTTGGGCTGCTGCTGGGCTGCGCTGCTGGGCCGCATTGGTGGACTCCTGCTGGGCTTCTTCGGCCGGCAAGGTCCAGGTAAGTCCCTCTCCTCTCCTTTTCTATTTTCTTTTTATTTCTGTTTTGAATTCTGTTTTTTTAATTCTGTTTTGAATTCATCTATACTATGTAGGTATTTTACAATTTGAATTCTTGTGTGATTCACCCAAGATACTTTATAATCACTGTTGGATATTATCCATTTTGAAATGGGTATTGAAACCTTGGTGATGCGGGGTGGCCTTCGGACACCTCCACCTCAAGACCGTCAAGTGCAGCCCCGCCTATCGTCGACGCTACACCATGGCCAAGGAGTCCCCCAAGTGGACCAACAACACAAACCCCCGCCATATATGTCAAGGTGAACTCTTTCCTCTATATGGTCGACCTCAACACCAACTTGAATGGTATGCTACCTCATGCCTATCATCATTGTGTCTATAGGTGCCGACATCGACAAGGACCAAGAGAGAAGGAACTCCCATGGTGCAAGGAAGAGAGAAGAAGAAGGAAGAGGAAGAAGAGGAAGAAGAGGCGGGAGGAAAAGGCTGTCCGGTCCAGGACCCGGTCGGACCGGACCCACAACCGGATCATCCGGGCCCAGGCCCGGTCAACCGGGCGCCCAACTGGATTTCCCTGCATCGTACCGGAAGCCAACCAGATGGAAACTTGCGAGGTTTCCGGTTGGCGCCCGGTCGACCGGACCCAGGACCGGACCACCTGGTCACAGGCCCGGTCTGACCGGCCCCAAACCGGATTTGACGGGAATGACTCACCAAACTGCCTAAGTTATCCACTTGCGTACCTTTTCGCCTTGCTGGCCATGTATGCCTATATAAGTAGCCTGGACCCCTCCTTTACCCCTTAGACAAGATTTAGGCTTAGACATGAAGTTGAGCTTTGTCTCCCTAGGGTTTCATCCCCTTTGTATCAAGGCTACCATTGTTGGATGATTGGATTTGGTGTGTGAGATTCTAGTGCTACCCACTCTCTCTCCCACTCCTAGATTCATCTCCCTCACCAATCTCTCCGCTCGAAATTCTACCGCGCGTCTCTTCCGGGTTGATTCTATTGGCGTGGTCCATCGAGCCACGGGGGTAAGTAATCGATTGTATCGGGTTGGTGTGCGTGCGTGAGTTCCTCGTGTTCTTCGTGTTCGTCGTGTTCTTCGCGCTCTCCCTCTCTCCCTCCTTTGGATTTCGGGTCAACCGCAAGATCGGGCCACAAACGGGGTCTTAGACCTCATCATATGGTATCAGTAGCCTTTGGTTTCCGCGGATTTGACCCTCCACCCACCCAATTCGTCTCTACAATTTTTCCCCAAAAAATCCCCAAAAATAGCCCTAAATTGCCTTTTGACGGATCTGCGATTTGGTTGCGTTTTGAGTGGTTTTGGTCCATGGATTCGGTGTTATTGTGCTTAATCTACTATTTTCCCAACTTCTAGCCCCCAATTCCATCGTTTTCCTTCGATTTGGGTCGATTTGGACGAGTTTGGCTCAAGAACACGACAGGCCGGTTGAGAAATCCGGTCAACCGGACTGTAGACCGGGCCAGCCGGCGCCAGAGCCGGTCGACCGGGCGCCAGACCGGGCGCCAACCGGGCCAAAACCAGGTCAACCGGGCGCCAGACCGGGCCAGCCGGCGCCAGAGCCGGTCAACCAGGCGCCAGACCGGGCGCCACCACTCCCACCTCCGCCGCCGACCACCACCACTCCTCTCCACCACCGGTAAGCTCCGTCACCCTCCCAAACCACCGGTACACACCACCGCGGCCCCATAACCACCGCCGCAACCGCAAGGGCATCGACACCACCCACCACCGGCTTACCACCGCCACCACCGCCAAGCTACTTTGACCCTTTTCTTTCGCTAACTTGTGTTTGCTTGTTCCGGTTTGAGTGCCATGTTTGTGAAACTAACCCGCAGCTCCGAAGCAAGCGACGACATCCTCGGCACCCCGAACTTGCAACCGTACTCTTGACATCACCGCCTTCATCGCAAGTTGTGTGTTCATCACTGCCTAACATCTTAGGTATAACTTGCATCCCCACCTTGTAACCCCTCTTCTTTTGCGATCTATCCTATCGAGCATTGCTTATCTAGTGTTGCGAGACATTGCACGTGGCCCCGATTGTGAGGTGTGTGTGTAGTGTGGAGTCAAGCTTCTAAGCAAAACTCGTGTGGCAAGATAGCAAAAGCGAGGCTAACGCTAACATAGTGCGTGAAAAAGCCCCAAAAACACAAAAAGAGTGCAAGTAGCACCATACATCCATACATACAAAAGAGTGATAGTGCCACCATAAATACAAAAGAGTGCAAGTGCCGCCGTGTACAAAAGAGTCATAAGCTTTTAAGCAAAAGAGAGAAGAGAAGAGAGGCCGCGTGTGAATCTTGTTGTCTCTTCATTTGCAACCAAAGCTTTGGCTCTCCTTGTGTTAGTGTGACACCGAGCACCTTTACATACACTTTTCCGCTCACTTTTGGTTGCACTAACCCCGCTCATCCCGTGTGTGTGTTCCACAACTTTTCTGTGTTTATAGTGATCTTCACATTGACATTTGGATTTTTGGACCTCACCCACTTTTAACAACATACTCGATCTTGGATTTTGTCTTTTGGCTTTCCACAACACTCATCTAACACCATATTTCCTAGCTTTTGCGTGTGGTTTTGCGTGTGTCCCCGATACACTTGATCTTACTTTTGGCTTGGTTGATTGCCTCAATACTATCTTACCTTGGTAAGAGTGCGAGGTAGTGTTCTTCCACTAACATACACCATATAGATATTGTCGTGCTAACATGTATAGCGACGAAGAAGATACGGAGGAGTACACGGAGCACTTCGAGGAGGATACCTCTTCAAGCACCGTGGATGTGGAGGAACATGTGGAGCTCGACACCGACTATGGCTCCACGAGCATCACCGACATGACCGACATCGAGGAGCTCTACATCGACAATGGCTCCTCAAGCATGGACGACATGGTGGAGCACCACCTTGAGGACGACATCGACGAGCACTACATCGACAATGGCTCCTCAAGCATGGACGACATGGTGGAGCACCACCTTGAGGACGACATCGACGAGCTCTACATCGACAATGGCTCACCACTCATGGACGACATGGTGGAGCAACGCCACGAGTACGACATCGACGACATGGTGGAGCAACACCACGAGTACGACATCGACACCATGGCGGAGCCTCACCTACGCTCCACGATGAGCAAAGACGATGCTCCCAAGTACACCTACGTCGCCAATGGAGCTACATATGAAGATAGATGACCTCCAAGATGGCACCATCATATGGAGCATCAAGAGCGTCCCCAACATGATCGCCATCGACACACTTCTCCGAGCTCCACAAGGCGCCACCATGAGAGTGCTTATGCACAAGATCATCGACATCAAGGACATCATATGGACATTCAAGGGCGTCCCCAACATGATCGTCATCGACACTCTTCTACAAGCTCCACAAGGCGCCCCAAGCAATATGCCAAGTCGCATGAGCCATCATCTAGGCATGGCAAGGACCGTCATCGACTCACACCATCTCATGATAGTCGTCGACCACTACCACCTCATGGTCTACATCGACATACGTCACCACATGAGCTTCGCCGCCACAAGACACTTCATGATTGCCATCGACCAACATCCCCCAAGGATCTTCGACGACCCTCATCAAGACATGGTGATGAAGCACGACGACGAGAGCCTCTACATGAAGGCGACAAACACAATCATAGGGTGTATACAACTCCAAGGATGGAGAGGGCACATCAAGAAGACCTTCCTCATAAGGAGACTTCTCCCTCTTGTGCCACCACCACAATGGCCCCTACCTCGTCACATGCCTATGGACTCCGATGCTACAAGTGCAAGCAACAAGGCCACCGCCCACGGGAATGTCCCAATCTCCTATGTGAGGTATGCAAGGCCAAGGGTCACGAGGCATGGCAATGCACAAAGCCAAGCACCAAGATGCTCTACTTCGACGAGCTACAAGCCCAAGCCACCAAGAAGCCTTTGACGCCAACACTTCAAGATGAAGATCGCCAAGGTGAACTCAAGGGTGAAGTTGAGCCGAGCCTAGCTCTCAACAACACCATGGCGCCACCGATAGAGGATGACTTGGGAGGCGATGGAGTTGAGATGGTTGAGCATGGGAATTTCCCTTCAACCAAGGAGGCGCATGGAGATGAGAAAGTCGAGCCTACTCCCCTATGCCTCATTGATGAGTTGGTACCAATCCCATGTGAGCATAAGAGCCACTTAGCCCACTTGAGTGAGAGTGATAGTGAGTTGAGTGACTTCCACCCCATATGTGAGTTTGAGTGCTTCCGTTTGGAGGACATGAGTGATACACAAAGTGAGTTGAGAGAGGTAGATGATAGGTCCATGGAGGACATCGCTTTGGCTAACACATTAACCTCTCCCTCTTTGGCGTCTTCTTATGTTGCACTAGGTTCCACGGAGGATGAGTTCCCGCTCATGGAGACGATGTACATGGTGCATGAAGATGATGATATCTCACCATGCTTGCTTCAAGACGGACATGTCGGCCACATGGATCCTCCTACTTCCACAACACCTACCTCAAATGAGTCGGCCTACAAAGGTAACAACATAGGTGTTGATGATGCCATGATCCCACTAGTGGACATGATGACTTATGAATGCATGCATGACCTTGATGATACATTTTCTACTTCACATGCTACTTTCACTTTCCCATGTGATGCTTTGCTTGATAACATTGTTGATCATGTGAAATTGATTGCTTGTGATACCATGACCATGCCATGCTACGAGAGTTTCACTTTTTCCACGCTTGCTTGCCATGATAATGATTATGATAATGCTTGTGTTGTGACACCCTTGATCAACACTTGCTCTTTACATAGGGTTGTCGACAACAATGATAACATGTTGAACATGCTTTTCCCAAAATGTTTGCACTATTCCATGATCCTTGCATCCAAGATTGTGAACAATTGCTCTTTCTTATGCTTGGTATGCAAGAATGCTTATTTCATTGTCCACGAGATGGCCCCCATAGCCTTCTCAATCTTTGATGATCATGAAGTACCACATGCCATGAATGCACCTTCGTGCCATATGCACCATCGCCATGCATTTCATACTATCTTGATTGACACTAATGGTGATGTGCACAAGACATGGAACATCATGATGGATGATGTGTTCCTCTACCATGCACACACGCTTTTTGTTTTCTCTTTTGTGTGTATAGGTACCCGAATGACAACTTCCACCGCTACGGAGCATGACCTCATGAAACGCGCAATTGAGAGCTACCCCAACAAGGACGAGATACATGATCCAACCCATGGGATTCACGCCAAAGGGTATGTTCCCAAACGCCTTCGCCCTCGTGTGTTTCCGGCTTGTCTTGTCGAGCTTCCGGTTTGGTCCAATTCCTCGTCACCTCTTTTGCCTCTTATGCAACATATCTTAACACATCTTGTTGGCACAATGGTTGTTGCATGTCTTGATGTTATTGATGCGTGTGGTTGACGTATTGTCTTTCCGTTCAACACGCGTCCGTTGGGAACCCCAAGAGGAAGGTGTGATGCGCACAGCGGCAAGTTTCCCTCAGTAAGAAACCAAGGTTTATCGAACCAGTAGGAGTCAAGAAGCACGTTGAAGGTTGATGGCGGCGAGATGTAGTGCGGCGCAACACCAGGAATTCCGGCGCCAACGTGGAACCTGCACAACACAAACCAAGTACTTTGCCCCCAATGAAACAGCGAGGTTGTCAATCTCACCGGCTTGCTGTAACAAAGGATTAGATGTATAGTGTGGAAGATGATTGTTTGCAGAAAACAGTAGAACAGTATTGCAGTAGATTGTATTTCAGTATAGAGAATTGGACCGGGGTCCACAGTTCACTAGAGGTGTCTCTCCCATAAGATAAATAGCATGTTGGGTGAACAAATTACAGTTGGGCAATTGACAAATAGAGAGGGCATGACCATGCACATACATATTATGATGAGTATTGTGAGATTTAATTGGGCATTACGACAAAGTACATAGACCGCTATCCAGCATGCATCTATGCCTAAAAAGTCCACCTTCAGGTTATCATCCGAACCCCTTCCAGTATTAAGTTGAAAACAACAGACAATTGCATTAAGTATGGTGCGTAATGTAATCAATAACTACATCCTCGGACATAGCATCAATGTTTTATCCCTAGTGGCAACAGTACATCCATAACCTTAGAGGTTTCTGTCACTCCCCTAGAT
Organism: Lolium perenne; assembly: GCF_019359855.2. Taxonomy (NCBI): domain Eukaryota; kingdom Viridiplantae; phylum Streptophyta; class Magnoliopsida; order Poales; family Poaceae; genus Lolium; species Lolium perenne. The sequence goes on along the minus strand of NC_067248.2, from coordinate 141,999,569 downwards.
TCACGGAGACATGAACCCACTATCGAGCATAAATACTCCCTCTTGGAGTTAAGAGTAAAAACTTGGCCAGAGCCTCTACTAATAACGGAGAGCATGCAAGATCATAAACAACACATAGACATGAATTGATAATCAACATAACATAGTATTCTCTAACCATCGGATCCCAACAAACACAACATATAGAATTACAGATAGATGATCGTGATCATGTTCGGCAGCTCACAAGACCCGACAATTAAGCACAATGAGGAGAAGACAACCATCTAGCTACTGCTATGGACCCATAGTCCAGGGGTGAACTACTCACACATCACTCCGGAGGCGACCATGGCGGCGTAGAGTCCTCCGGGAGATGATTCCCCTCTCCGGCAGGGTGCCGAAGGCGATCTCCTGAATCCCCCGAGATGGGATTGGCGGCGGCGGCGTCTCTGGAAGGTTTTCCGTATCGTGGCTCTCGGTACTGGGGGTTTCGCGACGAAGGCTATTTGTAGGCGGAAGGGCAGGTCAAGGGGCGTCACGAGGGGCCCAGGAGACAGGCCGGCGCGGCCAAGGCTTGGGCCGCGCCGCCCTATCCTCTGGCCGCCTCGTGGCCCCACTTCGTTGACTCTTCGGTCTTCTGGAAGCTTCGTGTGAAAATAGGCCCCTGGGCGTTGATTTCGTCCAATTCCGAGAATATTTCCTTACTAGGATTTCTGAAACCAAAAACAGTAGAAAACAAAGAATCGGCTCTTCGGCATCTTGTTAATAGGTTAGTTCCAGAAAATGCATAAATATGATGTAAAGTATGCATAAAACATGTAGATATCATCAATAATGTGGCATGGACATAAGAAATTATCGATACGTCAGAGACGTATCAGCATCCCCAAGCTTAGTTTCTGCTCGTCCCGAGCAGGTAAACGATAACAAAGATAATTTCTGGAGTGACATGCCATCATAACCTTGATCATAATATTGTAAAGCATATGAGCTGAGATCAAATCATTCAAAGCAAGTATCTATATTGATATAAGAGATGATAATGCAAGAGTTAGACAAGCTAGAAGTTTTCATGAACTATTGCTTTAAAGACATGCAACCGTACAAAGTTCATTAAAGATGTATTAAGTATTCAGCATAGAAGTTCTATCCTTCATTCCAAGCATCAAGTAAATTTTCACAACATAGGAAGGATTCAGTCAAGTAAACATAAACATGAACGTCATGAATCAACTGTTTCGAAGTCTACTCAACCGGTGAGCGCAAGCATTTGGTATTAGCACCAGGATGTTATGGCATAAAGAACGTTAATGGGGGTTTGGAAGGCCAAATGGAAGAAAGACTTGCAAAGCTGTAAATGACCATTAGACAAGAGGAAGCCTTATGATCGAAGCTATGCAAGGAGTAGTGATTGCCATGCAACGGATGCACATAGAGCTATATGTGTATGAAAGCTCTCCAATGGAACTAGTGGGGGTGCATCCAACTTAGTTGCTCACGAAGACCTAGAGCACTTTTGAGGAGGCTCATCATTGGAATATACAACCCAAGTTCTATAGTGTAAATTCCCCACATAGTTATACTAGTAAAACACGAAAACTCTCTCATATGAATGTAGGTGCTAAACATGAGCACAAATGATGACTATGAATAATGCGGGTGCTAAAACATGAGCACAAGTGTGGATAAAAGATAGTAATGCTGCCCCCTTTTTCTTTATTCTCTTTTTTCCTTTTTTCCCTTTTTTTTTCTTTTTTTTTTCTTTCTTTTCATTTTTCTTTCTTTCTTCTTTTTTTTTTCTTTTTGATGGCCTCCACGGCTCTTTTCATTTTTAGGGGCAACATCCTAATTATGACAACACACTTTTTGGTACAAATAACTCATAATGAATGAAACATGATGTATGAAACTGTATGCCTCTGCCAATGTAGCAGGATGTGCAATGATCTAGCGTAACATGGGTAAACCACACATCAGCTGTATATGATCATGCAAAGCAATATATAAATAATAAATGACAACATGGCATGTAATGTAAAATGGATGTTGCATGGCAATATATCTCGGAACAGCTATGGAAATGCTGTGGTAGGTAGGTATGGTGGCTGTTTTGAGGAGATGTATGGGCTTATGTGTAGGAGAACAAGAGAAAGTTCTCCCACGGGTTTGGATGTACCGGCGAAGTATGCACAATTCTCAATATGAGCAAAAGGCAATGCACAGTACCGAAGAGGCTAGCAAATTTGGATGGTGGAAGTGCCAAAAACCGTAGCTTAACATTAGTCAAAAAAGAACTCACAAGCTTATTGCAAACAACTAGCAGGTTCATCATTAAGAGCATGATTAAAATTTACTCCAAGGAGGGCCATTCACGGTGGCACAAGTACCCCGCTAGCTCCCTCGACCTTCAGCACAACTTAGTTATTACGATGAACTCTCAGACATGGAAAGCTATCAAGTCCAACTACGCCTTCAACTATTTAAATAGAATTTGTAGTACGACACAAGCTTAAAGACAACAATCCACTACTAATTTTAACTTATATATCCAGCAAGCCTTACCATCTAAATACCTCAAAACATTTGCAAAGAATCAAGTTATCAAAGCTCAATGTTCTACAAGTATTTTATTATACACTACCACATGCAACATTTCCCGTTTCCAACCATACAACAATTTAACGAAGAAGAAACTTTCGCCATGAATATTATGAGTAAAGCCTAAGGACATATTTGTCCATATGCAACAGCGGAGCGTGTCTCTCTCCCACACAAAGAATGCTGGGATCCATTTTATTCAAACAAAACCAAAAACAAAAACAAACCGACGCTCCAAGCAAAGCACATAAGATGTGACGGAATAAAAATATAGTTTCAGGGGAGGAACCTGATAATGTTGTCGATGAAGAAGGGGATGCCTTGGGCATCCCCAAGCTTAGACGCTTGAGTCTTCTTGATATATGCAGGGGTGAACCACCGGGGCATCCCCAAGCTTAGAGCTTTCACACTCCTTGATCATGTTGTATCATCTCCCTCTCTTGATCCTTGAAAACTTCCTCCACACCAAACTCAAAACAACTCATTAGAGGGTTAGTGCACAATCAAAATATACATGTTCAGAGGTGACATAATCATTCTTAACACTTCTGGACATTGCACAAAGCTACTGAAAGTCAATGGAATCGAAAAATCCATCGAGCATATCAAAACAGGCAATGCGAAATAAAAGGCAGAATCTGTCAAAACAGAACAGTTTGTAAAGACGAATTTTATTGAGGCACCAGACTTGCTCAAATGAAAATGCTCAAATTGAATGAAAGTTGCGTACATATCTGAGGATCACTCACGTAAATTGGCATAATTTTCTGAGTTACCTACAGAGAATTTTGCCCAGATTCGTGACAGCAAAGAAATCTGTTTCTGCGCAGTAATCCAAATCTAGTATGAACCTTACTATCAACGACTTTACTTGGCACAAAAAAGCACAAAACTAAGATAAGGAGAGGTTGCTACAGTAGCAAACAACTTCCAAGACTCAAAATAAAAACAAAGGTACTGTAGTAAAAACATGGGTTGTCTCCCATAAGCGCTTTTCTTTAACGCCTTTCAGCTAGGCGCAGAAAGTGTATATCAAGTATTATCAAAAGATGGTGCATCAACATTACCTTGTGCTTTACCCTTACCTTTCTTGTTCTTTTTATTACTCTTTGATTTAGGGAATACATGTCTTCCCCCCGGTGTAGAGGTGAATTTCAGGGTGCCTTCTCCCATATCTATGACTGCTCCCAATAGTTTCAGCAGGGATCTTCCGAGTGTGATTTGTCCTGTTCCTACACATTCAATAACAAGATAATCAATGGATATTGTTCTTCCAAGAATGGTTGTATGCACACCTGCGGCTATTCCCTTTGGAATTATAACAGAGTTATCAATAAGAGTTATTTCTTCTCCTCCTTCAACGAATCCCCAAAGTTGCAAAGATTCATGAATACTCTTAGGCATAAGGCAAAATTCAGACATAATATCACAATTGGCATGAAGAGTTTGATCACCGATAACAATTTTAACAGTAGGATCCCATAATGAAGGTTTAGAGTTCACTAAAACTTGTTCAAGACGGTTACGAACATAGCGATAGTTGTCATTCAAGCGAGATGCACTTGTCTCAAGATTGTTTAATCTATTATAAATGCTAATAAGGGCTGAATCAAAGTTATTAGCTGAATCATGTGATGCAACCAACTTCTTTATGGCATTAAAAGCTTGATCCCCATTGCAATGAAGGAAATCTCCTCCCACTAAAGCATCCAAGGCATATCTATAGTGAATCATAAGACCAAAATAAAAATTACTAAGGAGCAAACTTAGAGTCATTTGAGGTTCAGTTTTACGATAAGAAGTAAAAATTCTGGACCAAGCATCTTTAAAACTCTCCTCATCCCCTTGTTTAAAAGTGAAGACTAATTCTTCAGGTGAAGAAGTAACAAGTGCAGAACTAGACATGGTAACAAAAGTAAAATGCAAGTAACTAAATAAAAATGCAAGTAACTAATTTTTTTGTGTTTTTGATGTAGAGTGCAAGATAGCAAATAAAGTAAAGCTAGCAACTAATTTTTTTGTATTTTGATATAATGCAGCAAACAAAGTAGTAAATAAAATAAAGCAAGACAAAAACAAAGTAAAGAGATTGCGATGTGGAGACTCCCCTTGCAGCGTGTCTTGATCTCCCCGGCAACGGCGCCAGAAATTTTGCATGATGCGCGTGGTTGACGTATTGTCTTTCCGTTCGACACGCGTCCGTTGGGAACCCCAAGAGGAAGGTGTGATGCGCACAGCGGCAAGTTTCCCTCAGTAAGAAACCAAGGTTTATTGAACCAGTAGGAGTCAAGAAGCACGTTGAAGGTTGATGGCGGCGAGATGTAGTGCGGCGCAACACCAGGGATTCCGGCGCCAACGTGGAACCTGCACAACACAAACCAAGTACTTTGCCCCAACGAAACAGCGAGGTTGTCAATCTCACCGGCTTGCTGTAACAAAGGATTAGATGTATAGTGTGGAAGATGATTGTTTGCAGAAAACAGTAGAACAGTATTGCAGTAGATTGTATTTCAGTATAGAGAATTGGACCGGGGTCCACAGTTCACTAGAGGTGTCTCTCCCATAAGATAAATAGCATGTTGGGTGAACAAATTACAGTTGGGAAATTGACAAACAGAGAGGGCATGACCATGCACATACATATTATGATGAGTACTGTGAGATTTAATTGGGCATTACGACAAAGTACATAGACCGCTATCCAGCATGCATCTATGCCTAAAAAGTCCACCTTCAGGTTATCATCCGAACCCCTTCCAGTATTAAGTTGAAAACAACAGACAATTGCATTAAGTATGGTGCGTAATGTAATCAATAACTACATCCTCGGACATAGCATCAATGTTTTATCCCTAGTGGCAACAGTACATCCATAACCTTAGAGGTTTCTCACTCCCAGTTCACGGAGACATGAACCCACTATCGAGCATAAATACTCCCTCTTGGAGTTAAGAGTAAAAACTTGGCCAGAGCCGCTACTAATAACGGAGAGCATGCAAGATCATAAACAACACATAGACATGAATTGATAATCAACATAACATAGTATTCTCTATCCATCAGATCCCAACAAACACAACATATATAATTACAAATAGATGATCTTGATCATGTTCGGCAGCTCACAAGACCCGACAATTAAGCACAATGAGGAGAAGACAACCATCTAGCTACTGCTATGGACCCATAGTCCAGGGGTGAACTACTCACACATCACTCCGGAGGCGACCATGGCGGCGTAGAGTCCTCCGGGAGATGATTCCCCTCTCCGGCAGGGTGCCGGAGCCGATCTCCTTAATCCCCCGAGATGGGATTGGCGGCGGCGGCGTCTCTGGAAGGTTTTCCGTATCGTGGCTCTCAGTACTGGGGGTTTCGCGACGAAGGCTATTTGTAGGCGGAAGGGCAGGTCAAGGGGCATCACGAGGGGCCCAGGAGACAGGCCGGCGCGGCCAAGGCTTGGGCCGCGCCGCCCTATCCTCTGGCCGCCTCGTGGCCCCACTTCATTGACTCTTCGGTCTTCTGGAAGCTTCGTGTGAAAATAGGCCCCTGGGCGTTGATTTCATCCAATTCCGAGAATATTTCCTTACTAGGATTTCTGAAACCAAAAACAGTAGAAAACAGCAACTGGCTCTTCGGCATCTTGTTAATAGGTTAGTTCCAGAAAATGCATAAATATGATGTAAAGTATGCATAAAACATGTAGATATCATCAATAATGTGGCATGGAACATAAGAAATTATCGATACGTCGGAGACATATCAGTTATCATCATACACTCCGAGAATCTCAAGGACCATGTCATACATGTGAGAGACACCTTATGCATCTTGTGCCACATGTCACTCATAAAGTTGCTCTTCTTTGGATTTCTCATTTCATCTTTGGCAATTGAAATGGATTATTTGACACTTGAGGATACCCATACTTGGCTCACGCCAACCATACTTTCCCAAGCTAGAAGTTTCCATCTCTTTGCTATTGCACATAACAATTTTGCCCAAAATTTTGCCGCCGATACTTGCCTTTTGATTGTTCCATTTGTGTGGGACAATGCTACACATCACATTTTTGACACTTTACAAACCAAACTTTTACATGCACAAACTTTTGCCCCACCAAATTTTGGATACATCGACACTCTTTTGGTTCCCATTTTTGCAAAATGCCTCTTGGAGAAACGACTTGATGCTTCGTATTTGATTGAGAGCCTCTTGTTCGCCGATCACCAAATTGGCATCCACAAGCTTTCCATTCGCAAGTTGTTTTTCCCCAAGTTCTTCTTCGACCGCGACTTTGTCCATCCATTACTACATGGGAGAAACGTCCTGGCCTACATCAGCGTTGAGGAGGAACAAGAGTCGAGGACGATTCTTCCCCAAGGGGGGGGGGAGATGATGCGGGGTGGCCTTCGGACACCTCCACCTCAAGACCGTCAAGTGCAGCCCCGCCTATCGTCAACGCTACACCATGGCCAAGGAGTCCCCCAAGTGGACCAACAACACAAACCCCCGCCATATATGTCAAGGTGAACTCTTTCCTCTATATGGTCGACCTCAACACCAACTTGAATGGTATGCTACCTCATGCCTATCATCATTGTGTCTATAGGTGCCGACATCGACAAGGACCAAGAGAGAAGGAACTCCCATGGTGCAAGGAAGAGCGAAGAAGAAGAAGGAAGAGGAAGAAGAGGCGGGAGGAAAAGGCTGTCCGGTCCAGGACCCGGTCGGACTGGACCCACAACCGGATCATCCGGTCCCAGGCCCGGTCAACCGGGCGCCCAACCGGATTTCCCTGCATCGTACCGGAAGGCAACCGGACGGAAACTTGCGAGCATGATCATGGATTAGGCATGATCAACTTGTTCTTAATATCTTTACCTCAAGTTCTCAGGGTTTATGATCATTACTCAATTTATAATGATCAAGGTCTGGCTTCCTAAGGTATCTCTCATTAAATGAGGTTCTCACTTCCTTGATCAAGCACTGTCTTGATCAGCTAGGGTATAGTACTTATATTTCACTTTCTAGGCTGGGCCTACTATGGTTGCCTCTAAAGTTTATATCCCAGGAGAATGTCCGAGATATTATGTTAGGGTTCTACTTAATCAATGATGATATAATCATCTAGTATATGGATAGTTCTCTCCCTCATATTCAATTGTTGCCTCAACTACTTGAGTGTAACACCATAACTTGAGCTCTCTCTCATAGGAATAGTTATTCTAGGGTTTATGGTGTATTCACAATATCTCAATAGGTATTTAGTCTAAAACTCCACTTGGCTATCTTGGTTGAATTAATCTCCTCCTTTCCTTATCAATACATGGATATAATCTTATTCCATGTGATATTAGGTTGTCTCACCACTCCAAGATGAAATGGTTAATCTCCTAATACTTTAGTTCAAGGGTTGTCCTTTATTCTTAAATAGGTAAAGCTAAGATTGGTTAACATAAATGGGTTCTCTCTCTAGGGATGGTCTGGAATAATATTATAGGGTTTCTCTTGAAGATAATGTTTTGAATACTTGGATGTATATCCAAGGTTTAGCTCCAGGTTTGTTATTGCTTCTCTAATAAATAATATAGAAATCTCACCTCTCTGGGTTTGATGTATAATAATTTGAAATAGAGAAGAATATATATTTCTAGAGTTGATTTCCTTGTCATGTTTCCTAGAATGAAGTAAAATGAATACCATGAGGTTCATGGTAGGATCAAGGATTAGTTTAAGACATGGAAAAGATAAGTGAAGAATGGTTTCTCCATTTTATTGTTACTTGATTTGCAATTGAATTGGTGTTCATATGTTATGACAAGGATTACCTTATTATGATCTTTTATAAGATCAAGCAATTGATCATTGAGTAAAGTGTTGTTGTGTTGATTATTAGTTCCATTTGATCTAACCCCTTAGATCAAATTATCTCTACCCAAAACAAGGTTTTAGCAAAGTCACATTGAGGTTTATAGCGCTTGACTTGATGAGCTACTTCAATTCCACCAAGATCAAGTGAAACTTCAGTTACTGTGACTGTTTTACTTTAAAGCGCGAAAATTCCCCATATTTTCTATGCATGAATGCAATGCACACATCTGTTTCCTCTATTTTTGTAACCCCAATACCTGGGATATTACAATTTGTCTCTCTAATGGGAGGAAAACCACCAGTCACCATTCTGACAGGTAGATTATTTCTGGAAGCGCACATCTTTATGACTATAGTTTTATGATTATGAATTCGTTACTATGCATATAGTAAATGATATCACGCTATATTTGGTCTTTTTGGATCCCAGATCAGTGCCGGGCAATGGAGATTGTTATTGCTGCTGTTCTCCCTAGTTCAACACACAGATGGTGCAAGTGGCATGTTTTGCGCAAAGCAAAGAAATGCATGGGAAAAGTCTATTCGAAAGCGTCTGGTTTCTGTGATGACTTCCATAAGATTCAGGAATACATGATAACAGTGGAGGAGTTCGAACAAGCATGGTCAGATCTTGTCGCGAGGTATGGTCTCGTGGACCACCCTTTCTTAACTCAGATTTATGAGGTTAGAGAGAAGTGGGCAAAGCCATAATTTGCAGACAAGTTCCGCGCTAGGATGACAAGCACCCAGCGTTCCGAGAGCGCCAACCACATGCTAAAGGGTTTCGTCCCGCCTGGTTCTTCAATGAATATGTTCGTGAGGCATTACGATGAGTTGCAGTTTGACAGAACCAGGAGGAGAACTACCAGGAGATGCGGAGCCGGCTGGTAAACTCACTACTAGTGCACATAGTTTGAGCTGATTTATTTATTTCACTTATGTTAATGAAGTTTTCTTCCAAACTGATATGCCTTGAACTTAACAGAATCTTCCTACATCTGCGAAACTTTTCAGGGAGGTTTAGTCCTCAATTGTGGAGTGCCCATTGAGAAACACGCGAGCAAGATTTACACGCCAAACACTTTTGGCTTGTTCCAGGTTCATCTGTTCCAATCGGGGTCATACATGGTCCAGGAAGTCATCGATGGTCACAGGTTCATAGTGAAACACATATTCGCCGAAAAAAGATAGAAATGGTCTCAGACAGAGTATGAGGTTATTGCTGATCCACAGAGAGAGTTTTTCAAATGTCAGTGTGGGATGTACGAGCACATGGGAATGTTATGCGGGCATGCACTACGGATAATTGTTCTTTTTTGCACTGTAACTTCACTTGCATCTGCTTGTTCAAAGTTCATTTTGTTTATGAGTTGCACCATATTCCTATCTTGTTAGTTTTGCGATGTTTAGTTTGATAGATATCCGCATGAATATGTTAGTGAATAGGAATGCCCCGTCAGTTTTTTGTAAATGCTAATTATGTTGTGCAATAATACAGTGGAATAAAGTTTCGAGCTGTCTCATGCATTCGTGGGTATAGATCCTTTTTGCGCACAGTTAGATGGCTAGCGCATATTTACTTAGAAATTATTGTTTTGAGATGCATCATCTAAATACATTTATGTGTTTGGCAGGTCATGATCAGTCTAGGTATAACAGAAATACCTGAAAGACACATTATGAAGAGGTGGACCAGAGATGCATACCGTGACATGCCTGCTCATCTCATGATATATCAAAATGATAGTCCTGCGATGAAATCCACGAGTTTCCGCCACTCTGCTCTGTACCGAACTGCAATTGAGATTGTTCAGATGGCTGACTCCAATCCTGAGTCATATGAGGTAGCAATGTCACTTTTTAGACGCCATGCCTATCTTGTTGGAAACAAGCAAGATCAAAGATGGCCTTGGGCTAGAAGAGAGACTTCATGTAGAGAGCAGGCTGAGACCACATCAAGCAGACTATTTCTTGACCACCAGTCTTCGTCCAGACATGGTTGCTCCAACAAAACGGGAAGAAATGGGCCGACCAACGTCAGCAAGAAATAGACCTGGTTATGAGAAAGTAAGTGTGCCCAGGACGAAATTCTGCACCATATGCCGTAGCAGGGTTCATAGGGCGGACGGCTGCCCTTCGAACCATAACAAGAAGCCATGCAGAGAGGCGCATTGCTCGAATTGCGGTCTTGCTGGTCATAAGAAGACCAATTGCCTGACTACCAACTACTAGCATGCTTGTTACTGAACTCGGAGTGAATATCTATAGCTCGTTGTAAACCACATCTCGTGGATTACATTCCTTGATTATTACTATGGCTGAATTCATCTTAGGACGATAGGAAAACATCATTTCTGAGCCATGCATGTTACGATTATGGGAGACCACATCCCGTGGTCATTCGTCATTCGATACAGTTTCAAACATGATTTGTACTCAACAATATGAATGTTTCCAAGTGTTTGTTTTGTTTCTTTCAAGTTCACAGTGTTTCACTCGATTTTCCAATGTTTCATCAAGGTTTCCAAAGGGTTTCATACTTAGTGATTCACAATGTAATAGAGCTACTCAATTCGACAATGCAATGTGATGAAAAACTTAAACATAAAATCCTTTGGAAACCTCTCTAGGAAAATGCCCATCGAGCACTGGTAGAAAAATGGCCTTCCGTCTAGCCCCATTAGTCGCCAAAATATAGGAACCACGACTAATGGGGTCTTTAGTCGCGGTTCGGGTGGCGAACCGCGACTAAAGACCTGGGCCCAGGCCAACCGCGACTAAAGGTCCTCAGGCCTGGCCCGAAGGCCTTTAGTCGCGGTTGGCCAGGCCAACCGGGACTAAAGGCCCATCCCTATAAAAGGGCCTCAGCTCACAGCACTTAGCCATTTGGTGCCACTTCTCTTCACAAGCTTCACAAGGGGGTGTAGGTTTGCTTTTGGTTCCTCTTATGCACACAAGGTGTTTGATGAAATGCCCCAAGAGCATGAAACAAACATGATATGAAGTGTTGGAGCCACACCTGAGCTTCATCATTTATTTTTTCCTCCTCGATCGTGGTTAGCAACTTGAACCTTTCATGCATGTGTGTCATTGATAAAATATGCATGTGTGTAGTTCATTGTTTAATTTATATTGTTTATAGCTAGTTAGTTTAACAAATGCATGATGGTTAATTATATATTTTATATTATAATAATGCAGATGAATCGGCAATGGATGTACGGTAACCGACTCTCAGGTGAGTTCACTACGGGTTTGAAAGATTTCCTCGTAGTGGCTAATGCGAACAAGCAGAAGGGTTTTGTTATCTGTCCATGTGTTGACTGTAAGAATCAGAAGGGTTACTCTTCCTCAAGAGAAGTTCACCTGCACCTGCTTCGGCACGGTTTCATGCCAAGCTATAATTGTTGGACCAAGCATGGAGAAAGAGGGGTTATAATGGAAGAAGATGAAGAAGGGGATGATTTCATCGATGAAAGCTATCTTGCTCATTTCGGTGATACTTTCATGGAGGATGCTGAAGGTGAAGGGGAAGGTGAAGGGGAAGGTGAAGAAGAGGCACGTGATGAGCCCGTTGATGATCTTGGTCGGACCATTGCTGATGCACGGAGACGCTGCGAAACTGAAAAGGAGAGGGAGAATTTGGATCGCATGTTAGAGGATCACAGAAAGGCGATGTACCCCGGATGCGATAATGGTCTGAAAAAGCTGGGCTGCACACTGGATTTGCTGAAATGGAAGGCACAGGCAGGTGTAGCTGACTCGGCATTTGAAAACTTGCTGAAAATGTTGAAGAATATGTTTCCAAAGAATAACGAGTTGCCCGCCAAAGACGTACGAAGCAAAGAAGGTTGTCCGCCCTCTAGGTTTAGAGGTTCGAAGATACATGCATGCATCAACGATCGCATCCTCTACCGCGGTGAATACGAGAATTTGAATGAATGCCCGGTATGCACTCGCATTGCGTTATAAGATCAGAGGCGATGACCCTGGTGACGATGTTGAGGGCGAGAAACCCAGGAAGAGGGTTCCCGCCAAGGTGATGTGGTATGCTCCTATAATACCACGGTTGAAACGTCTGTTCAGGAACAAAGAGCATGCCAAGTTGTTGCGATGGCACAAAGAGGACCGTAAGTCGGACTGGGAGTTGAGACACCCCGCAGATGGAACGCAATGGAGAAAGATCGACAGAGAGTTCAAAGATTTTGCAGCTGACGCAAGGAACATAAGATTTGGTCTATGTACAGATGGCATGAATCCTTTTGGCGAGCAGAGCTCCAGCCATAGCACCTGGCCCATGACTCTATGCATCTACAACCTTCCTCCTTGGTTGTGCATGAAGCGGAAGTTCATTATGATGCCAGTGATCATCCAAGGTCCGAAGCAACCCGGCAACGACATCGATGTGTACCTAAGGCCATTAGTTGATGAACTTTTACAGCTGTGGGGCAGACCTGGTGTCCGTGTGTGGGATGAGCACAAAGAAGAGGAATTTGACCTACGAGCGTTGCTTTTCGTAACCATCAACGATTGGCCTGCTCTTAGTAACCTTTCGGGACTGTCAAATAAGGGATACAATGCATGCACGCACTGCTTACATGAGACTGAAAGTGTACATTTGCCAAATTGTAAGAAGAACGTGTACCTTGGGCATCGTCGATTTCTTCCGAAAATTCATCCAGTAAGAAAGAAAGGCAAGCATTACAACGGCAAGGCAGATCACCGGCCGAAGCTGCGAACACTGCTTGGTGCTGAGGTATTTGATATGGTCAAGGATTTGAAAGTCATCTTTGGAAAGGGTCCTGGCGGACAATCAGTTCCGAAGGGAGCTGACGGGCAAGCAGCCATGTGGAAGAAGAAATCTATATTCTGGGAGCTAGAATATTGGAAAGTCCTAGAAGTCCGCTCTGCAATCGACGTGATGCACGTTACGAAGAATATTTGCGTGAACCTCCTAAGCTTCTTGGGCGTGTATGGGAAGACAAATGATACAAAGGAAGCACGGCAGGACCAACAACGTTTGAAAGACCCTGATGACCGGCATCCGGAATGGTTTCAAGGTCGTGTCAGCTACGCTCTGACCAAAGAAGAGAAGGTCATCTTTTTTGAATGCCTGAGCAGTATGAAGGTCCCGTCTGGATTCTCGTCCAATATAAAGGGAATAATAAACATGGCGGAGAAAAAGTTCCAAAACCTGAAGTCTCACGACTGCCACGTGATTATGACGCAATTGCTTCCGATTGCTTTGAGGGGGCTCCTGCCGGAAAATGTTCGAGTAGCCATTGTGAAGCTATGTGCATTCCTCAATGCAATCTCTCAGAAGGTAATCAGTCTAGAAGTTCTACCACAGTTACAGAACGATGTGATCCAATGTCTTGTCAGTTTCGAGTTGGTGTTCCCGCCATCCTTCTTCAATATTATGACGCACCTCCTGGTTCACCTAGTCGAAGAGATTTCCATTCTCGGTCCTGTATTTCTACACAATATGTTCCCCTTCGAGAGGTTCATGGGAGTATTAAAGAAATATGTTCGTAACCGTGCTAGGCCAGAAGGAAGCATCGCCAAGGGCTATGGAAATGAGGAGGTAATTGAGTTTTGTGTTGACTTTGTTCCTGACCTTAAGCCGATTGGTCTTCCTCGATCGTGGCACGAGGGGAGACTAAGTGGAAAAGGCACGATCGGAAGGAAATCAACGATATGTATGGACGGCCATTCTCTGACTGAAGCACACCACACAGTTCTGACCAATTCCAGCTTGGTGGCTCCGTACTTTGAGAAACACAAGAATATTTTACGCTCGGACAACCCGGGGAAGCCTGAATCCTGGATTAGGAAGGCCCACATGGAGACTTTCGGCAGTTGGTTGAGAAAACATTTAATGAATGACAATCATGTTGTAGATCAGCTGTACATGTTGGCCAAGACACCATCTTCGACTATAACGACTTTCCAAGGGTACGAGATAAATGGGAATACATTTTACACGATCGCCCAAGATAAAAAGAGCACCAACCAAAACAACGGTGTCCGCTTTGATGCGGCAACCGAGAATGGGCAAAAGGTCACATATTATGGTTACATAGAGGAGATATGGGAACTTGACTATGGACCCTCCTTTAAGATCCCTTTGTTCCGGTGCAAATGGTTCAAGCTAACAGGAGGTGGGGTAAAGGTGGACCAGCAATACGGAATGACAATGGTGGATTTCAACAATCTTGGTTACCTTGACGAACCATTCGTCCTAGCGAAAGATGTCACTCAGGTTTTCTATGTGAAGGACTGTCAACACCCGGATTTTTAAGTCCAGATGCCTATTATGCCATTCATCGCAATCCCAGGAATATTGTTTTTGCGAGACATAATAGATTGATATCACAACACATCATTCATTACATACCATAATCGTCTTACAAATAAAGGATCACATGATCTAGTCTCATTACAATAATAGAAGTTCTATTTATTCATTACATAACACATAGCGGAAGCGAAAGTAGCGTAGTAGTAGTCCATCTATTCCACAGGCAACTGTTGACGTCAGGAGTGATCCTAGTTGTCGTAGGCGTCCTGCTGTCCTTCTTCCGGGTTCTGGTACTCGTCTTCATAGTCTGGCCATTTGAATAGCCAGGGACACAGCCATGAGTACTTTAAAGTACTCGCAAACTAATACTAAGGTAAGTATTATCAATTATGGAAGGGGATGCTAAGCTCTAGTTTCATTTGCATAAAGCCAGTTTTATTTCATAAGCACTTTAGTAAACCAAGACTTTTCATTTGCCTAACTTAACTCAAGTGGGAACATTAGTGTCATTCCCACAACTCAGTTGTGATTCAAAGTCAAAGTCACCTTTCAATTCAAAAATTACAAGTCACCATTCATATTTTTAGAAAGGTTCTGATGACGGAACAGTATGGCCTTTCCAACTGTCCATAACCGCGGACGCGGCTATTCGAATAGGTTTAACTCTGCAAAGGTTGTACACTTGTGCCACAACAATTGCAATAGTTCGTCAGGGGTAACTGGCCCTGATTTATCGTACGCGATGACGCGAACTATCAATCCTAACCTTTCATTTACATATTCTAGTATAGGCACCTCTCCCCATGAGCTTGGCCTCCCGGTGAAGACACGCGGTCAGCACTGGGAACTCGCACGGGGCTTGGGCCGGACATTCACCTCATTTCACGTCATTTCACATCACTTCACCAAGACGGAGGCAGCCTCACCTAACCCCTATGACGCTTGTTCAGAGGGAACCCATACTAAAATACATAAGTTTCCAGCTAAGCCTTACCCGTATTCTGTATTGTGGGGGTACTTGTAAAATTGGAATGGTATCGCATCCGAACCCAACCATCAGTTTTTGTAAAATTCACCAAGTCATTCACCAGTCATATTCACCTTCAAAATCTCTCAATAGAATGACTCATCATTCCAAGGTTTTCAAAGTCATTTCAATTCACAAGTTCCCAACTAGAGTAGTCACTTTTAATATTGAGCACTAGCCACTTAGTTATGAGGGGTGCTAAATATCTTGGAGCTTGCTAGGCTAAGTGTGATTCTCTTGTACTACTCTATAATTCAACCAAGTGAATCATAAATCAAAAAGTAACTTTGATAAATAAAATCAAGTAAAGCTTGTAAAGTAAAAAACTTGGGATAGGTTCATAAAGTAAAGTGTAATGGTGCCTTGCTCTTGTAGAGCTTTGCACTTTGCAAGAATATAAACTTGCAACCAAAATGGTTTGCATTAGTCTAGATTGCATTGGTAATAGCTTGCCTTGATTGGTGATGTGATCAAAGTTTTCCTGTTCTTCCTCTTGGTAGAAGACCTCTTCTTCTTGATAGTCTCCGGTACTAGCGTCTATAAACGAATACGAGGATACAATCACCAAACAACACTTAAGTATTCTTAATTGGCCTTAATGGCTCACACAATTGATCTAGCATCACTACCTAACATTTATTCACAAATTATTCTAGGGTTTCTTTATTTAGTATTAGGAGAAATAATTTCCTCTCATTGAAAATTTGAATTAAGGTTTCTCTTTGGTTTGGAGAAATAATTTCCTCTCATTGAATTCTTCTTAAGATTTAATTTCTCTTATGAATAATATATGACCTAGGTTGACCAAAGTCAACCTCTTCATACTTATCATTTGAGAAAATGATTTAAATGAGGTTCCATACCTCATGCAATTTAATACTAACATGGTAGTGATTTAATGCCACCAAATAACTTAATATGAGATTATATAGACTATGGTCACTACCTCATGTTGAATTACTTGAGAACAAGATTTAAATGAGAGGAAAACCTCTCATATGATTTAACACATAGTTGTAACTAATTTAAAAACTACTATTGAGGTGATTTAATATCCTCAAATAACCAGGGATGATCCCATGTTGACCAAGGTCAACACTTCACACTTAGTATTTGAGAAAAGTGATTTAAATGAGATTCATCATCTCATGTGTTTTAAATAACCTTTGCAATTTAAATACTATGTTGATTTAAATTCTACAAGTGAGCAAGTATGAGCCTAAGCATTTAAAGGTCAACACATTACTTCATATCACTTGTGAGAATGATTTAAATGAGGTGATACACCTCATAGATTTAAATTCCTAAAATTTGAAATGGTTTAAATGGGCTAGTATTGACTACATAGCCAATATTCTGCTTCTAGCCCATGATCATATACAGAACATATATCATATTTTTACATAATAATTTAGAGTTTGTTAAATGTGAATTATTGCAATTGGATTCACTTCAAAATTCAAATTGGTTGATTTTTAAGATTTATTTGAATACTGAAAAGTCTCTGTTTTGTTATTTTTGCTGTTCAAAATCTACACAACATATGAGGTTGAATCCAGTGAGGTTAGCTAGATAATTTCATAAGCTTTCTATAGCATTTTGAATCACCAGATTTGGATTTGTAGATTTAAAGCTATTCAATTTTGAATTGGGCATCAGTATTGGATTTGAACAAAATGGATTAAATCATTTTTGAATTATTGGGCCACGCGGGAAACAGAATGGGCCAGGACGAGGGGAGACGAGCTGGGCTGGCCCAACTAGCGCTGCCCATGCCGCGGGCCGTCTGACGAAGTGGGGCCTGCACGTCAGTGACTCTTAAACATCGAATCGGTACCTGTTACTGAGAGCGGTTGGATTAGATGGACGATCGACGGTCGAGCGTCGTCGTCGTTGATGGCGAGAAGCAGACGCGAGCACGGCGGAGGTAGGGGGTCGGCGGCGTGACGGAGGTTCCCGCGGGGCTCTGCTGGGTGCGCGGCGAGGTTGTCGACGACGAGGAACCGCCTGGTAGCCGTGGGAGGAGCGGAGGTGGTCGAGATCAACGGCGGTGAGGAGCTACTGTGGCTGTGATCGACGATGCAATTGGCGCTACTCCGGCCAAATTGGGAAGGGGGAGGTGGTCGAGAATGCTCAGAGGAGGGAGGTGAGGCGATTGGTGTGAGGAACTCGTGCTGGGACTGCCTCTATTTATAGGTGAGGTGGTGACCGGCGGGTGCTGTGAGAGGTCATCGACGGGGAGGGCGCTCCAGGGCGCGAAGGGGCAAGCTAGGGGGTGCGCTAGGGAGCTGCGATCATGGCGAGGACGATGCGCGTGAAGGGGCAGCGATTGGAGGACGATGGCAGGCTGGCGTCGTTCGAGTGCTCGCGGTACGGGCGCGGCAGAAGTTTGATGATGGCGAGGGCGACGTTGCACGCGCGAGCCAGTGGGCACGTCTACGGCGTAGAGGAGAGGTTGGCGAAGCGCTAGGCAGAGGTAGGCATGCAGGGGGAGGACGAGGGTGCTCGAGCGCTTGGCGCTCTGGCGCGTCCAGGATTGGGTCGGGGCGCGGTCACCGCGTGCCTGGCATGCCGTGGCGAGGTACTGGGCGCGCGAAGTTTGGCCAAGTGTTGGTGTCTCCTTGCTCAGGGCTGGTACTGGCGTCGTCCTTGTGTGCTGGGGGTACTCTGTGACATGGTGAAAGTGAGAGGGGAAGGCCAGAGAGAGGGATGGCATGGGTGGCCGGCATGGTGCACGGCATGGTTAGTTTAGGTCTTTTTCTCACTTTAAACGGTGGTGCAAGTACATGGCATTGATGCAGGGGTTGCAGGGGAGTGTGATCATCACAAGCTAAAAGAGGTTTAGGCTAAGAACCACTGGATAATGAGATGTAACACAAAAGCTAAATGCTGCCTGCCAGGTGTTCGACACAATGGCCGCATGAGAAAAAGTTTTAAATTTTGAAATTCTTTTTGGTGAACTTCATTCATATTAATTATAGGTTAGTTTGGTGGTGGTGGGGTTCAATTTGGAAAAGAATTGCAAATTTTCAAAAGTGAGGTGATCTTATTCTCTCTCTCGGGTTCCATCTTTGCACAATAATTCTGGTCAACCTAGTCAACTCTGACCATGGTGGTCAACATGAAAGTTGTAGACTTTGACATGGTCTTGGATGACATGGCATTGGTTGGCTAAGTTTAGTTTAGGATTTGAGAGATAAAGAGGTGCAAAGTAGGGAAGAAATTAAAAAGGGGACATATGACCATTATCACATGTATGTAAGTTTTGAATTTTGCTTTGATTTGATTTTGGTTTCTTTGATGCAATTGTGTTGGTTTATCATATATAAGAGTTTTACAAACAATAGATCAAGCAATGGTGGCCTTTGATGAAGATTTGCAAATTTGGCTAAGTGTGTATGTGAGTGAAAATGGAATTTTCTCACCATTTGATTTCTCTCCATTTTTCAAAGATTTGCAAAAATGGCCATAACACATAAGAGGTGGTGTGTCAAATTTCATTAAACTTGTAAATTGTTCATCTTGCTTCACTTGGACATGGGTTAGGGTCAATTTAGTGTTATATTAGGTTGAGGGATGGTTTCACATCATTTGGTCAAGGTTTAGAGTCATAGGGCAAGAATTGGGTTTTATGGCTATGTGTCACATATGCCTCTATGCATATGTTGCATTTGGGTTTTACTTTGACTTGGCTTGACTCAAATGGTGTTGTTGAGTGTTGAAATGGTATATAGGAGTGATCCCTCCATTCACAACATGTATTAGGGTCAAGATTCTTAAATTCACATATTTGCTATTTTACTCTCATATGCCTCTATGGCATTTTTAGTTTCTTTTTATTTTCTTTTGTTTCAACTTGGATTTGATTTGATAAGTACTAGGTAAGATGTATGAAGGTTTTCCAAACCTCTAAGCAAACTAGAAAAGCTTAGGGTAAAGATTTATAGAAATAGCCATAGGCACATATGCCTTTTTCTTATTTAATTTTCTTTTATTTTATTTTAACTTGGGTGATGAAAAGAGGGGTGAGGTTTTAGGGTTTAAGATCATTTCAACATACTTTAACAAGCAATCATGGCAAAAGCACAAGAATTAAGCAAGATCATTATGTATCAAACTTAATTGAATAAAAGTTTTTGTATGTTCCAAAATTTGGAACTAGGGAAGTTCATTTTTTTTGTTTTGAAAATCTTGGGATGTTACAAACCCTTCCCCCTTAAACAAATCTCGTCCCGAGATTTTAAGAAAAGTTAGGTTCCTAAGAGGGATTGAGCATTTTGATTAACAGGAAGACATACTTGGCATGGCCTGGGGTGCTTCCTGAGCTTCAGTGGCAGTCATGTGGTAGAGACGGCCGTTGTTGTTGTTCTGGTTCCTTCTACCTGCGAAGCGACGCTGTTGCTGAGCAGGTGCAGCGGTATTGGCGGCAATCCTAGCAAGCTTTTTGGGGCACTCATTGGAGAAGTGACCCACAACTCCACATTCGTAGCAGTTGACGGTGGACTTGTCTTTGGGGATGACGGGGGTAGCATTGCTTCCAGTCCTTGGGGCAGTATTGGTGTTGTTGTTGTTTCCATTGTTGTTGCTGTTGTGGTGGTTGTTGTTGTTGTGGCTGTTGTTGTGGCTGTTATTGTTGTTGTTGCCTCCAGGCTTCGGGGGTCCTCCGTTGTTGTTGTGGTTGTTGGGGCGATAATTCTGGGCAGGGGGCTTGTTGTATCTTGGGTTGAATCCTCCAGAGGAGTTATTGCGGTACTTCTGGGTATGGTGGGGTCCATTTTGGTTCATCATTCTGCGCTTGCGGTTCTCGTTGGCCTGATGCAGCTTTCCTTCCATCTGTATGGCTGAGTCTACCAGGGCTTCTAAGTCAGCGAACGGAATGTTCACTAACACAGTCTGCATCTCGTCATGCAGTCCGTTCAGAAATCTCTCCTTCCTTTTCTCATTGGTGTCGGTCTCATCCGGGGCGTACCTTGACAGAGTGAGAAACCTGTCGCGGTATTCCACCACGGACATTCTTCCTTGCTTGAGTTCACGGAACTCGTCTCTCATCTTCTTGATCAGTCCTTGGGGCACGTGGTATTTGCTGAATTTCAGCTTGAAGTCTTCCCATGTCATCATCTGTCCCGCATTCATTGCACGGGCACTTGTCCACCAGGCTCTGGCAGGTCCTGACAGGTAGTGGGTGGCGAACAGTACTTTTTCTGCGGCTTCAACTCCCGCAACTTCGAGGTTGTTCTCCATGGTCTGGAGCCAGTCATCAGCATCAAGGGGCTCTTCAGTCTTGTTGAATACCGGAGGGTTGGTGTGTTGAAAGTTCTTCAGCTTCGATCCAGGGTGATCGTGTTTTCCGTGGCCTTGATTGTTCTGAGCTATCTGTTGCAGTGCAGCAATGTTGGCTTGGCGTTCAGCTCTCTCGACTTCTCGGTCGGCAAGCAGGGTTTGCAGCAATTGCATCATCGTGTCGTTGGTGCGATTGGGAGGGGCCATCTGAACATTGATGTAGATGATAAGGTAAGAGGGAAATTTCTATGGTTTGTTTGGTTAAAGTTTTAAAAGTTCATAACTTAAAAATTTGAGTAGTGTTGCGGGGGTAAAAACCAACAACACTTTTTCATTCATACCAAGCATCACACATTACAAAGCTAACACACCGTTGGTTTGAAGAACCATTCATCGCTCTACGATACAAGGGGATCCTGATACAACTCACACATACGAAAGTGCTTTAAATGAAACTACTCTTCAGGGAGGATTCTTCATCTTCACGGGTAATGTGCTTGGCGAAAAGCGAGGGCGTTGTCCAACTCCTTGCGGGTCTTGTACAACATGAAGTCGAGGTGTGCTACATAGTGGTTCATCTCCGTGTGCGGGGGCATGGTCATCGGTCTTCCGGTGGGGTCATGTCTTGGGTAGTAAATGAAGCGGGTATTCTTGAGCTTGTTTACATTCTGTCCGCACAGGCGGGCAATTGCTTCCTGCATGGCTTTGGCTATTCCATCCTTCCAAGTGTTTCCCGTAACAGAGAACCAGATGGTTTCCCATGTTGAGGCTCCAAGCTTTCCTCTCAGATCTGCAGTAACTTCCCACCGAGGTGGTCCTCCTGATGGATTGTTGAGGGGTATTCCGAAGAACTCGGGATACGGGCGTCCTAAATAATCAACCAGTTGTTTCAAATCCTTCTCGAACATGAGGTTTCCTCCGTGGCCAAGTTGATAAGACTTGCAGGTGTACTCCATCTGTGAAGAATTATGATGAGTAAGTTAGAGAAGTGTGTCAAAATTTTATGTAGTAGTATAAGAAGAATAGAGCATAACTTTCTTATTTTGAAAAAGATCTCAAGGATAAGAGGGAGAATAAGTTTTTCTTAAATAGTTACTTCATTTGTTTTGAAACTAAATTTTTCAGACGTCCATTCTAACTAGGGTCTCCTAAGGTCAACAATGGCTCTGATACCAACTTGTCAACACCCGGATTTTTAAGTCCAGATGCCTATTATGCCATTCATCGCAATCCCAGGAATATTGTTTTTGCGAGACATAATAGATTGATATCACAACACATCATTCATTACATACCATAATCATCTTACAAATAAAGGATCACATGATCCAGTCTCATTACAATAATAGAAGTTCTATTTATTCATTACATAACACATAGCGGAAGCGAAAGTAGCATAGTAGTAGTCCATCTATTCCACAGTAACTCGTTGACGTCAGGAGTGATCCTAGTTGTCGTAGACGTCCTGCTGTCCTTCTTCCGGGTTCTGGTACTCGTCTTCATAGTCTGGCCATTTGAATAGCCAGGGACACAGCCATGAGTACTTTAAAGTACTCGCAAACTAATACTAAGGTAAGTATTATCAATTATGGAAGGGGATGCTAAGCTCTAGTTTCATTTGCATAAAGCCAGTTTTATTTCATAAGCACTTTAGTAAACCAAGACTTTTCATTTGCCTAACTTAACTCAAGTGGGAACATTAGTGTCATTCCCACAACTCAGTTGTGATTCAAAGTCAAAGTCACCTTTCAATTCAAAAATTACAAGTCACCATTCATATTTTTAGAAAGGTTCTGATGACGGAACAGTATGGCCTTTCCAACTGTCCATAACCGCGGACGCGGCTATTCGAATAGGTTTAACTCTGCAAAGGTTGTACACTTGTGCCACAACAATTGCAATAGTTCGTCAGGGGTAACTGGCCCTGATTTATCGTACGCAGTACGCGAACTATCAATCCTAACCTTTCATTTACATATTCTAGTATAGGCACCTCTCCCCATGAGCTTGGCCTCCCAGTGAAGACACGCGGTCAGCCTGGGAACTGCACAGGGCTTGGGCCGGACATTCACCTCATTTCACGTCATTTCACATCACTTCACCAGTACGGAGGCAGCCTCAGCCTAACCCCTATGACGCTTGTTCAGAGGGAACCCATACTAAAATACATAAGTTTCCAGCTAAGCCTTACCCAGATTCAGGTATTGTGGGGGTACTTGTAAAATTGGAATGGTATCGCATCCGAACCCAACCATCAGTTTTTGTAAAATTCACCAAGTCATTCACCAGTCATATTCACCTTCAAAATCTCTCAATAGAATGACTCATCATTCCAAGGTTTTCAAAGTCATTTCAATTCACAAGTTCCCAACTAGAGTAGTCACTTTTAATATTGAGCACTAGCCACTTAGTTATGAGGGGTGCTAAATATCTTGGAGCTTGCTAGGCTAAGTGTGATTCTCTTGTACTACTCTATAATTCAACCAAGTGAATCATAAATCAAAAAGTAACTTTGATAAATAAAATCAAGTAAAGCTTGTAAAGTAAAAACTTGGGATAGGTTCATAAAGTAAAGTGTAATGGTGCCTTGCTCTTGTAGAGCTTTGCACTTTGCAAGAATATAAACTTGCAACCAAAATGGTTTGCATTAGTCTAGATTGCATTGGTAATAGCTTGCCTTGATTGGTGATGTGATCAAAGTTTTCCTGTTCTTCCTCTTGGTAGAAGACCTCTTCTTCTTGATAGTCTCCGGTACTAGCGTCTATAAACGAATACGAGGATACAATCACCAAACAACACTTAAGTATTCTTAATTGGCCTTAATGGCTCACACAATTGATCTAGCATCACTACCTAACATTTATTCACAAATTATTCTAGGGTTTCTTTATTTAGTATTAGGAGAAATAATTTCCTCTCATTGAAAATTTGAATTAAGGTTTCTCTTTGGTTTGGAGAAATAATTTCCTCTCATTGAATTCTTCTTAAGATTTAATTTCTCTTATGAATAATATATGACCTAGGTTGACCAAAGTCAACCTCTTCATACTTATCATTTGAGAAAATGATTTAAATGAGGTTCCATACCTCATGCAATTTAATACTAACATGGTAGTGATTTAATGCCACCAAATAACTCAATATGAGATTATATAGACCATGGTCACTACCTCATGTTGAATTACTTGAGAACAAGATTTAAATGAGAGGAAAACCTCTCATATGATTTAACACATAGTTGTAACTAATTTAAAAACTACTATTGAGGTGATTTAATATCCTCAAATAACCAGGGATGATCCCATGTTGACCAAGGTCAACACTTCACACTTAGTATTTGAGAAAAGTGATTTAAATGAGATTCATCATCTCATGTGTTTTAAATAACCTTTGCAATTTAAATACTATGTTGATTTAAATTCTACAAGTGAGCAAGTATGAGCCTAAGCATTTAAAGGTCAACACATTACTTCATATCACTTGTGAGAATGATTTAAATGAGGTGATACACCTCATAGATTTAAATTCCTAAAATTTGAAATGGTTTAAATGGGCTAGTATTGACTACATAGCCAATATTCTGCTTCTAGCCCATGATCATATACAGAACATATATCATATTTTTACATAATAATTTAGAGTTTGTTAAATGTGAATTATTGCAATTGGATTCACTTCAAAATTCAAATTGGTTGATTTTTAAGATTTATTTGAATACTGAAAAGTCTCTGTTTTGTTATTTTTGCTATTCAAAATCTACACAACATATGAGGTTGAATCCAGTGAGGTTAGCTAGATAATTTCATAAGCTTTCTATAGCATTTTGAATCACCAGATTTGGATTTGTAGATTTAAAGCTATTCAATTTTGAATTGGGCATCAGTATTGGATTTGAACAAAATGGATTAAATCATTTTTGAATTATTGGGCCACGCGGGAAACAGAATGGGCCAGGACGAGGGGAGACGAGCTGGGCTGGCCCAACTAGCGCTGCCCACGCCGCGGGCCGTCTGACGAAGTGGGGCCTGCGCGTCAGTGACTCTTAAACATCGAATCGGTACCTGTTACTGAGAGCGGTTGGATTAGATGGACGATCGACGGTCGAGCGTCGTCATCGTCGATGGCGAGAAGCAGACGCGAGCACGGCAGAGGTAGGGGGTCGGCGGCGTGACGGAGGTTCCCGCGGGGCTCTGCTGGGTGCGCGGCGAGGTTGTCGACGACGAGGAACCGCCTGGTAGCCGTGGGAGGAGCGGAGGTGGTCGAGATCAACGGCGGTGAGGAGCTACTGTGGCGGTGATCAACGATGCAATTGGCGCTACTCCGGCCAAATTGGGAAGGGGGAGGTGGTCGAGAATGCTCAGAGGAGGGAGGTGAGGCGATTGGTGTGAGGAACTCGTGCTGGGACTGCCTCTATTTATAGGTGAGGTGGTGACCGGCGGGTGCTGTGAGAGGTCATCGACGGCGAGGGCGCTCCAGGGCGCGAAGGGGCAAGCTAGGGGGTGCGCTAGGGAGCTGCGATCATGGCGAGGACGATGCGCGTGAAGGGGCAGCGAGGGGAGGACGATGGCAGGCTGGCGTCGTTCGAGTGCTCGCGGTACGGGCGCGGCAGAAGTTTGATGATGGCGAGGGCGACGTTGCACGCGCGAGCCAGTGGGCACGTCTACGGCGTAGAGGAGAGGTTGGCGAAGCGCTAGGCAGAGGTAGGCATGCAGGGGGAGGACGAGGGTGCTCGAGCGCTTGGCGCTCTGGCGCGTCCAGGATTGGGTCGGGGCGCGGTCACCGCGTGCCTGGCACGCCGTGGCGAGGTACTGGGCGCACGAAGTTTGGCCAAGCGTTGGTGTCTCCTTGCTCAGGGCTGGTACTGGCGTCGTCCTTGTGTGCTGGGGGTACTCTGTGACATGGTGAAAGTGAGAGGGGAAGGCCAGAGAGAGGGATGGCATGGGTGGCCGGCATGGTGCACGGCATGGTTAGTTTAGGTCTTTTTCTCACTTTAAACGGTGGTGCAAGTACATGGCATTGATGCAGGGGTTGCAGGGGAGTGTGATCATCACAAGCTAAAAGAGGTTTAGGCTAAGAACCACTGGATAATGAGATGTAACACAAAAGCTAAATGCTGCCTGCCAGGTGTTCGACACAATGGCCGCATGAGAAAAAGTTTTAAATTTTGAAATTCTTTTTGGTGAACTTCATTCATATTAATTATAGGTTAGTTTGGTGGTGGTGGGGTTCAATTTGGAAAAGAATTGCAAATTTTCAAAAGTGAGGTGATCTTATTCTCTCTCTCGGGTTCCATCTTTGCACAATAATTCTGGTCAACCTAGTCAACTCTGACCATGGTGGTCAACATGAAAGTTGTAGACTTTGACATGGTCTTGGATGACATGGCATTGGTTGGCTAAGTTTAGTTTAGGATTTGAGAGATAAAGAGGTGCAAAGTAGGGAAGAAATTAAAAAGGGGACATATGACCATTATCACATGTATGTAAGTTTTGAATTTTGCTTTGATTTGATTTTGGTTTCTTTGATGCAATTGTGTTGGTTTATCATATATAAGAGTTTTACAAACAATAGATCAAGCAATGGTGGCCTTTGATGAAGATTTGCAAATTTGGCTAAGTGTGTATGTGAGTGAAAATGGGATTTTCTCACCATTTGATTTCTCTCCATTTGGTTTGACTTTTCTTGACTCTAATGTGGTTCTTATTAGTTTAGAAACATTTTAAGACCATTGAAACCAATTCAAATGGTCTTGTTCAAAGATTTGCAAAAATGGCCATAACACATAAGAGGTGGTGTGTCAAATTTCATTAAACTTGTAAATTGTTCATCTTGCTTCACTTGGACATGGGTTAGGGTCAATTTAGTGTTATATTAGGTTGAGGGATGGTTTCACATCATTTGGTCAAGGTTTAGAGTCATAGGGCAAGAATTGGGTTTTATGGCTATGTGTCACATATGCCTCTATGCATATGTTGCATTTGGGTTTTACTTTGACTTGGCTTGACTCAAATGGTGTTGTTGAGTGTTGAAATGGTATATAGGAGTGATCCCTCCATTCACAACATGTATTATGGTCAAGATTCTTAAATTCACATATTTGCTATTTTACTCTCATATGCCTCTATGGCATTTTTAGTTTCTTTTTATTTTCTTTTGTTTCAACTTGGATTTGATTTGATAAGTACTAGGTAAGATGTATGAAGGTTTTCCAAACCTCTAAGCAAACTAGAAAAGCTTAGGGTAAAGATTTATAGAAATAGCCATAGGCACATATGCCTTTTTCTTATTTAATTTTCTTTTATTTTATTTTAACTTGGGTGATGAAAAGAGGGGTGAGGTTTTAGGGTTTAAGATCATTTCAACATACTTTAACAAGCAATCATGGCAAAAGCACAAGAATTAAGCAAGATCATTATGTATCAAACTTAATTGAATAAAAGTTTTTGTATGTTCCAAAATTTGGAACTAGGGAAGTTCATTTGTTTTGTTTTGAAAATCTTGGGATGTTACAAGGACATGAGTAGCAAACCGAGGAAACGGAAAGATAAGAAAACGATCAGTACATCATGCGATGATCCAAAGCACCACATTGTTCGTTCAGGGAAAAGAAACATCGTGGGAGTGGAGGACAAGACAGATATGTCAGAAGATTATAATATGTTTGCTGAAATTCCGCCCTTCAAAGTGAACACCGACCCAAGCATTAAGTTAAATGATGAGGATACTCCATGGATACGGCACAATCGTAAGCAAGCAGGGACACAAGGGAAGAAATGATGTGTAATAATTTATTGTACCAAACTTTATTGAATGGATCATGTGAATTATATTACCCGTGATGTGTTTGGTGTCCATTTTGGAATGATTCGATTGATTCGAGAAACCACACTGATGATACATGAAATTTGGAGTGATTTAGTCATACTCCTTCCTAGGCGTATAATATGCATACTCGTAGTCTTCATAGCCGCCGCCGTTGTACTGGTAGTCGTCGCCTTCTAAGTTGTCGCCGTCGTCATCGCTGCTGTCATCGCTGTCGTCGGGCGGCGCTCGTGGCTCGAACTGAGGGTAGCGCAGGCGGGGGATATCGCCGGCCGTGATGTAGTCCATGACGCTCTGCAGAGTCCGGCCGTACCACCATAGCCGACGGCCGGCCTCGTGGAAGTTCCCAGGAGGCAGACCGTCCTCCTCATACCTAGCGAGCGCCCTCTCACGCCGATTGATGAAGAAGGCATCCCAAGTATGCTGGTTATCGGGATGCCAGCGGGGATTCATCCGCTGCTCCGGCGTGAGGTCGAGGTAGTAGTGGTTCGTGATGGCCGCCCGGCGCGCAGTACCCTGAGGGACGGGAGGGACCGGCACGCCTCCGGCGCTTAGGCTCCAGCCGGCGGGGACGCGGTAGCCCGGTGGGCAAGGGTAGTTCGAGGCGCAAAGCTCCTCCACCTGCTGGTAGGTTACAGTGGGTGCGGTGGAAGCCATGAGAGAGTGATGAGAGATTGTAGAGATGTGATAATGCTGGCCAAGCCGGGCTACATATATGTAGTGAGAAATGGCGGGAAAATGGGAGCGGGAAGACAGGAGGCGGGAAGAAAGTGGCGGGAAGACAGGGAAGAAATGGCGGGAAGAAGAGGAGGAATCCAGAGCTGGTCATCTAACCTTTAGTCCCGGCTGGTGGGTGCAACAGGGACTAAATGTGGTTTTTGTGTCATCTAACAAAACTGTCGGTGGGATATGGATGTTTGGGTAAGCTTTAGTCCCGGCTGGAGGGTGCAACCGTGACTAAAGCTATCGGCAGGATAAGGACGCGTGGGTAGCGCACGACGCCCTGTCGGAGGAACAAGACAAAGCAGAAGCATCGATACGCGGGAAGATAGAGGCGTGAAGAAATGGCGGGAAGACATAGGCGGGAAAGAACTGGCGGGAAGACGGGCCGGGAAGAACTTGTGGGAAGACAGAGGCGGCCGGGAAGAACTTCTCTGAATTTTTTGATATATTATTTGTATTTTTAAGATTTTGAAATGAATTAGTTCTATTTTATGAATTTTCTGATATATTATTTGTATTTTTAACATTTTGCATTGAATTAGTTGTATTTTTCTTAATTTTTTGATATATTATTTGTATTTTTAAGATTTTGAAATGAATTAGTTCTATTTTATGAATTTTCTGATATATTATTTGTATTTTTAACATTTTGCATTGAATTAGTTTTATTTTTCTTAATTTTTTGATATATTATTTGTATTTTTAAGATTTTGAAATGAATTAGTTCTATTTTTCTGAATTTTTTGATATATTATTTGTATTTTTAACATTTTGAATTGAATTAGTTTTATTTTTCTTCATTTTTTGATATATTATTTGTATTTTTAACATATTGAAATGAATTAGTTTTATTTTTCTGATTTTTTTGATATATAATTTGTATTTTTAATTTTTTGAAATGAATTATTTTTATTTTCACATTTAGAAAATGAAATAATTTTGAAAAAGGCCTTTAGTCGCGGTTGGCCGCGGTTGGGGTCACCAACCGCGACTAAAGGGTACCCTTTAGTCGCTGTTGGTGACCCCAACCGCGACTAAAGCCCCGACGGTATAAATACCGCGCGGGCGGCGCGCAGGATCGCACTTCTCCTTCCTCAGTCGAACCGCCAGCTGCCTCTTCGTCGACCTCGCCTCCGCCGCGCGCGCGTCTCGTCGCCGCCCTCGTCGCCGCCGCCTCCTTCTTCTTCTTGCGCCCTCATCGCCCGTACGTCGAACCCCGGCCCCTGCACGCGCGCCTTCTTCTTCCTGCGTCGTCGCCGCCCTCGTCGCCCGTTCTGCCGGCGCCCGCCGCGCGCCGAACCCCACTGCACGCCGCCGCCGCGCGCCGGACCTTGCGCGCCGCGCGCCGCGATGCGCGCGTGCCGCGCCTCCGACGATCACCGCGCCGCGCCGCCGGACCTTGCGCGCGCGCTCGCGATGCGCGCGTGCCGCGCCTCAGGCCGATCACCGCGCCGCCGCCGCCGGACCTTGCGCGCGCCGCACGCGATCTGGCGCGTGCCGCGCCGCCCGGCCGGCCGGCACGGCAGCGAGAGAAGGGCACGGCCAGGGCGCGCGCGCCTCTCGATCGATCTGGCCGAATTTTTTTGTTTTTTTTATTTGTAACTAATTAAACTTTGTATTTTTTGTAACTAACTACTTAACCAAAACATAATATTTGGAATTTGGAATGTTAAGAAAACATAATATTGGAATGTTAAGGAAAAAAACTTAAAAAAATCCGCGCCGTCCTCCTCGCCGCGCCCTCGCCGACCGCCGCCAGATGCGCCCTCGCCGACCGCCGCCCTCGCTGCCGTATGTCTCGACGTACGTCGCCACCAACGATCGGCCGCCGCCTCGATCCTCTCCTCTTCTTCCCGCGCCGCCGGCCGTCGCCGCCGCGTTGTCGCCCCCTCGCCCCGCGCATTTTGGTGCCCGCCGCTGAACAGATCGAGAGAGAGAGGAGTCCGGGGGCGCCGTCGCGTGTTGCCGCCAGACGCGCGCAGTACACGGGAGAGAGAGGGTCCGGCGCGCCACAATCTGTATTTTTAAACTTAATTAACTTAACAAAAAAACTTATAACAAAAATCTTAATTAACTTAACAAAAAAACTTATAACAAAATGAATTGGTTTTTTTTGTTTTTAACTTAACACAGCACAACAAATCGGAGAAAGCAACCCCGCGCGTATACGGAGGGGGGCGCGGCGAGGGGGCCGGGCGGCGAGGTGCGCCGCCCCCCTTGCCCCCCTCCGTATACGCGCGGGGTTTTTTTGTTGTTTTTTGTTCTTCACTTAATTAATTAGTTTTTACTACATGTTTTCAGGACTGACATATGGCGGACGATAGAGCTGACCCGATTATGGACAACTATGATCCGGACGCTGAAGACCATATGTTCGGCATCTTAAACGGCGATATTCTATATGTGCCGACCGAACAAGAAGAAGATGATATCTCTTCTTATCTGAACCTTGACGGTGAAGATGAAGGGCACCGTCAGCAAGATGATGCCGAACAAACGTCGATAAACGACGATCTTCAAATGGAAGTAGCAACCACCTCCGGCGCCGAGGTATATATATATATACATTGAGCCTCTGGTGATACAAACTAACTGATTTGAATAAATATGTGTGTACTAACGCGCGCGACTCTCTTTCTTATTTTAGCCCTCGGCCGGATCGTCGAAACAATCGAGTACGTCGTCAAAGCGTGGCGCAACCAAGACGATGAAACAAGGAGAAACATGCACCATCGAGGTTGTCGACAGTGCAACCGGCAGGCCGCTGGAGCCCCGCAAGAACGCCACCAAGTTTATCAACCAATGCGGAGCCGTTGTTAGAGACAACGTCTCGATCACCGTCCAGGAGTGGAATGAGCCAAAGAAGGCACGAATTGGTTTCACTTTTGTCGATAAGAGAACAAAAAAAGATTGCTTCAAGAAGCTTATGGAACATTTCGTTCTACCTCCGGAATACAACAAATTCGATGAGGAGGGTAACAAGATTGAAGAAAACAAGGAGAGGAGGAGGCTAGTCAAACAGTTCGCTCTTCATAAGATGTCCGACGCATTCCGGAAATTCAAGCAAAATCTAGCCCATGACTTTGTCAAGGAGAACAAGACTCCGGATTTCAAAGGACAATATGAGAAACTGAAACATGATTGGCCAGAATTTGTGAAGCAAAAGAAATTGGAGCAGTTCATTCAAATATCGAAAAAAAATAAGGAAAATGCGGCTAAGAAGGAGTACAATCATATTATGGGGCCAGGAGGGTATCGCCTTTGGGAGCCTAGGTGGGAGAAGATGGAGAACGAGCTGAGGGCGCGAGGAATCCGTCCAGGTACGGAGGGATGGGACCCAAGGGCCAAAAGTTGGTGGTACGGGCATGGGGGAACGCTGAACCCGGAGACAGGGGAGTGTGTTTACCGGGGCAAAATAATTAAATCCACCCAAGCCCTTATTGACGCAATGAGGGATGCTCAAGAGGGGAAGATCAAGTTCAACAGAGAGAACGACGCGCTGACAAAAGCCCTCGGGAATCCTGAACACGGAGGACGTGTACGAGGCATGGGGCACATTCCGTGGAAAATAGGGTTCCCCCAGAACGATGACCCGTACGGTTACAGAAGTCGTAAGAGAAAGATGGATCGGGAAGCAGATGTTGTGGCGCGGTTGGCATCGGAAATGGATGTGATGAAGAAAACCGTGAGTGTACTAGTAGCCGAAAGAGATGCAGCTCGGGCGCAGCATGAAGATCATCTAGTGGATCTCGGAAGCCAGCAGCGGAGAAGCAGCGTGGCTTCCACGGAGGCCCCACCGGCTGGTGCACGTGCACCGACGATCGAAATTACTGCACCGGAGCCTCTGGCGGTCGAAATTACTGCACCGGAGCCTCCTCGCTACCCCGTGGACGATATAAAGGAGATGAAAGAATATCATCTGTATTATCCTATCGGGAACATGTCCATGAAGGTAGCCATCGGTAGTGCTTTAGCATGTTTACCTGGAGCACTCCACCACAACAACCCCATTCAAGATGGCTATGCTCGTGTCACGGTGGAGGACATAGTCCAAGGGTTTGAGGACCTGGACATTGACATTGCTACACCTGAAGGGGCGAGAAGACTTGGAGATGTCAAGCGCCATATCATTCTATGGCAAAAGAAGTTTATCAAGTTTCCAGGCGAGGCGCCAACAAGTCCACCCCCCTACGGTGGTGGTGGCGGTGGCGGTGGCGGTGGTGGTGGTGGTGGTGGTGGTGGTGCTTCACCTACACCTCCTTCACGTCAGCCGACGCCGCCCCCCAATTCACCTCCGGCAGGTAAGCAGCCGCCGCCCCCTAGTCCGCCCCGGGCGGGTAAGCAGACGCCGCCCCCCAATCCACCTCCGGCGAAGAAGCAGAAGCAGTCCTGGAGTATTAACCCGGACCCTTATGTACCTAAGATAACAAAGGTACCGGAGCCATCACTGAAGCCTCTCCCCACGAGGCCTTGGGAACGTACTGCCGAGGAAGTCGACGCGGCCGCGACTGCTGATTATGAGAAATGGAAGGCGGACTGCAAGAAGAAAAGAGAGCCCGAGCCCAAGCCAGTATTTTCTGATGAGCAAAAGAAGTGGGCTAAGTCATTTTTGAACGAACCGTCCCAAGCCGCGAAGAATCTGCCTGACGACTATGCACGTGAACTTCGTAAGCAGGCACTCATGTTGAAGGAGAAGAGAGAGCGGGAGGAGGCCGAGAAAACGGAATTAGAAAGTAAAAAAAGCGGGAAACGAGTTGCCCAGCTCGGGGAACAAAGTAAACAATCGATTGCCCCACTTATAGTGAAAGCCGCCGGTCCGGATGCCCCCGATATCATAGAAGCTGCGGCAGCACAGGGATTGACTGTAACGAGTGCCAGAGAACAAGCGGCCAACTTAGGTATTACTCTTCGTGAACTGTTAGGCCTTGATGAGGCGCCAGTGAAGGAGGTAGTAATTACATATGTGAAGAATGGGCCTCTCGTCGAGCCTGCGCAGGAAGAGGATCTACCTCCACAAATGAAAGGTCTGCTGAAATGGTACAAGGGTTACATAAAAAATAAAAACGCCAAAGAATATATTTATGCGGAAGTTAGATATGAGCATCACTTCAAACATTACTATGTACAAATTCATCTGAGTGAATTGTTCCAGCTTTTCAATCTGCGCGAGCTCGACAAATCTATCATCAGTTGCTACGCTCTGTAAGTGATTTATTTCTACCCCATCTCGTTCATATTGCCTGCACTATATATATGTCCTAACTATATTGTTGTGTCCGCTATTATACATGCAGAATGAAGATTAAGGAATGCAGAGTAAGGAACATCCATGATGTTGGGTTCATTGACCCACACATCGTTAATGGATATGTGTTAGAGCATCACCCCGCCGACGTGGAGGCAGACCTGTGGCGATTTCTTACAAAGCAGAACTCAAAAGTGATATTCTATTTCCTTACCATTTTGGGTGAGTGTTTCTGTCTTGAGCACATTCTCTTTTGTTTACTCCATGCATGGTATGTGGCCGGCTAATCGATGAGTTATGCATGACGTCGTGCATGTATCGTGTCCGCATGAGTTCCACGGATTCTCGCTAGTAATTAAAGTTGACACCTCAGAATGTCTCGTCCACGACTCTCTGACTCTGGATTCAAATCTTTGGGGCGGCATGAGAAGAATGCTACAGAAGTAATTATTTTCATTCATTTGCGCTCTATATCGATCGGCCTATTTCGTTCATTTCCTAAGCTTCAATTAACTAATAACTCTCTTGTTCATTTAATTTTCTTTGCCTCGTAGGGTTTGGAGACGGTTCTCAGATCAAAAGGTTGGTGATTTCAAAAAAGAGCTAGAATTCAAAAGGTCAAAGGCTAAGAATGGTGGCGATATTCAGCCAGCGGGGACCAATCTATGTGGATACTATGTCTGTGAGATGATCCGGAGATACACCTCTGAGCGGGTTCCGAGTGATACCAATGCTCAGAGGAATAACCTCCGGATGATGCTTAGTCCAGAAGCTCGCTTCCGACCACTTCAAGAGGAACTAGCTGGATGGTTCAGGAGGGAAGTCCTCCATCCTAAAGGAGAACACCATTACGAGGACGTAGAACTTTATATGCATTAAATTATGTATGGAAACTTGTTCAAAATTGTATATGGTCATCCGATGATATTGAATATATATTGTATATTCCTCTTGAATTCTTTTTGGTTCTAATTTCAAATTTGTTTGAAATTGTACATTCATATGCATGTATGTAGTACCGTAGAATATGTGAAACTCCTTCAAAATTAAAATAAAGCACAAAAGAAATAAAACAATACAAATTAAACAGAAAACAGGTTTAGGGGGGGGCAGGTTTAGGGGGGGCTAAAACCCTAAACCTGCGGCGGCCTTTAGTCGCGGTTGGCCAGAAGAACCTCGACTAAAGGTCCTCCGCCCCGACGGCCGCCTGGCGCCCACGTGGACGGGCCTTTAGTCGCGGTTCTTAAGCAACCGCGACTAAAGGAGGGGTCTTTAGTCGCGCTTATTTGGTCGCGGTTGCGCAACCGCGATTAATGACAGTTGCGAACCGCGACCAAAGGCCCTTTTTCCACCAGTGGAGGTGGCTACGTACGCTAAAATTTCAGGATACCCTCGCACTTTAGGGTACCTTCACTAGCATTAGAAGGACTTCACCATGCCATTATAAGATATAAATGAATGCATTGGCTTCATCGATCACGCAGTTACTTATGAGTTGAGTTAATCGATCACGCAATTACTTATGAGTTGACGCCCACTTATGGACGCGCATTTTCTCAGGACGTTCGGGTGTCCGAACCTAATCCTCCACCGTGTAGAGCATCAAGATTGGTGAAGTCTTTTAGCGAAAAGTCCATTTTCTTTATCCAATTCCTAGCAGGAGGTCCTCTCAGTTTGTGAAGTTCTTCACAGGTTACAGTGTGGATCCACGTAATCATCATAACATATCAATTTTTTTTGAAGTTCCCTACATTTTTCTTATCTGTGAATATGAAGTTCTTCACTAATTGGTATAAGTAACATTTATCACGTAAAAAGATCCATGTAAATCCATATGAAGTTCTTCACAATTTGCAGTGTGATTTCATTGTTGCGATTATAAATAACATTTATCTACATAAACAAATCCATGGAAAATCATTACAAACCACTGGATGCATTGATTTTAACCACGGATCTATGTAAAGTTCTTCACAGATCATCTGAAACCTAATTTGAGCATGAATATCTAACACAGTCAGAAACGTATCCATGAAAATTATCTTCTGAATATTCATGAGAAATATGCATTGGATCCATTTGTTTCTACAAAGATTCTAACAACCATTGGATCCAGGAGATTCAAGAAGATCCTAACAAAAAAAGAGGAAGAAAAGAAAAGAAAAAAGAATGGATCTCTGGCCACCCGTCAAGCCGCTGGCTCGGTCATGCTGGCTGGCGGCGGCCAGGATCTTGCCCGGCCGCGTCTCCAACGCCAGACAAAGCCATGGGGAGGCGGCCCTGTCCGGTCATGGTTACCTATGATGCAACGGTAGGCTCCTTTTTTCACACATGTTGAAATGACGTTCGCGGCGGGCTTCATGCGGTTCACAAAGCACATATGCAAGGGTGCTCAATCGGATTTTGGGCTAGCGGCGGTCGGCGATCTGTTTCGTGTCGGCGTCCAGCGGCGGCGGTGTTTCCAGATCAAGATCAAAGAAAGGCGGTTTGCACAAAGGTCTTAAAGGGTTTCAATGTAATTTTCTTTTCTATAGAGGGCATGAGTGCAATTTCTCTAGGACGCGTGTGTTGTGGGTCTTTCTGGTTGTGTGTACTGCGTGTGGCGTGTGTTGTAAGCTTTATTCTGTTCAAATGATGGCATGCAGTGTTTTCTCAAACAAAAAATGTAAGATTTCTAGTGGGATGAGCAGGCATGTATATCCCGCGTCTCATCCCAGTTCCCTAAACCATCTAATCCCGTTACCTAAACTTGTTTGTCCCATGTGGGCTAAAACAGACTATCCCATCTAGTCTCGCTTGGCTGCCTACTTATAGCTAGCGACCAAGTGCAGCGCTGCAGCAGTAGAAGACAGTACGGCTATACTCGCTAATTCCGGAGCTGGCCAGCTGCTGTCAAAAATGGCCTAGGCGGTATCTCCATGGGTCCCATGCGGTCCGGCTAGAAGTTATCCCGCTCATCCCTTTAATCCCGACATTATTCAATTTTAAAATTAAGATATCCCGCTCATCCCTTTAATCCCGATATTATTCAATTTTCAATAATTTTCAGATCTAGAAATTTTAAAATTGAATAATGTCGGGATTAAAGGGATGAGCGGGATAACTTCTAGCCGGACGCGCGGGACGCATGGGACCCATGAGGATACTGTAGGCCATTTTTGACAGCAGCTGGCCAGCTCCGGAATTAGAGATTTGAACATTTTCCAAATTTGTACATATTTAAAATTTTAATATTTTCCATATTTCCAAAATGTATATATTTGAACATTTTTTAATCTAACTGCCTTATGTTTGAAATTTTTTTACTCCCTCCGTTTCTAGAAAAAAAAGCTTCCCAACTTTATCTAGGTATGGAGGTATATAGACATGTTTTAGTTATAGATTCATCTGTATTAAGAAAAAAAATGTGAAGATTTTTTTAGAAAAAAAAGAGGAAGTAGATTTGAAAAATATTAAAATTTAAACATTTTTATAGATTAAAAAAAAGAACAAAAAAAACGAGAGAATCTTACCCGTTACTAGGCCAAAATATCAACATGGCCAATGACCACACAATCCAAACAGGAGCAACCATTACACCGGCTTAAGGTGGGGAATAGGAGCCCACAGGAATGACTTGGTAGCGTGTGCATCTCGGAGCGTCCGTTCCGCTTAACACCTTCTGTTGTGGGCTAGGCTCATTTAGTAGTTCGCTCACCCGCTTCTTTTTAATGGTACCATCGCTTGCCTTCCTTGAAAACTTTTGCACATCACGTATCACAGGAAAGCACTTCATTCAGTTAGCTTCCTTCGGCGTATGTTTTTTTATCCTTTCCGTTATTTATTTTTCTTGTTTTCCATTCAATTCTTTCATAAATTCATTTATTTATATATGTTTAATGTTTTCATTTCATATTCCTATTTTTGTTTTTTCATGTTTTTCTTAATTCTATTTTTATGTTTTGTATTAGGGCTTCGTTCATTGAGTGCTATTTTTCTTGTTCATTTAGTCTAACTTTTGTTTTGTTCTAGTCGATAGTTGTGATTTGTTGCATGTATAGTTGTGATATTTTGTCTCAACTTAGTCATAAATTTGTCGAGTCCGTGGTTGGGAATTTATTTGACAATGTGATTTTTTTTATTCCTCTGGATCTGCTTTCTTGTTCCACGGCGCTAGACTTTTTGCTGCAATTGTTGCCATGATTTAGATGTGTTTTTGGTTCTTGGACGCTGAAGCTTTGTTCCTCGGGCGCTACAATTTTTTTCTTGGGCTCCAAGTTGTGTTCCTCATATAAAATGTTTTGTTCCCCTAAGAATATGGGTTGTTTCTCATATATCTCAAAGTTGTTCCTTATTATAAAAGGTTTTTGTTCGGCTCTACCTATGGAGCCTCGAAGTTGCTCCTATTACAAATATATTTGTTTTACCGACCTATAAGGTTGTTCCTTATATGCTCCTAACTTGTTCCTCCTTATAAAAGGTTTTGTTTCCCTCAATCTATGGGAATGTTCCTCATATACCTCCAATATTGGCTCAAATGCAGTAGAGTATTTTCCAGGTATGCTTGGTAGCATCGACTGCATCCATTGGGTTGGAAGAATTGCCTGTTTGGTTGGTAGGAGATGTACAAGGGTCATACAAGAGAGTGCAGTGTCCTGCTTGAAGATGTGGCTGACTATGATCTATGAATTTGGCATGGCTGGATCGCAAAATGACATCAATATGCTCACCGCTCACTAGTCTTAGGTAGACTTGTTGAAGGCCATGCTTTATGATCAACTATGAGGCAATGGCCACACGTACAACAAATGATGTTACTTTGTTTCTGGCTTTTATCCTCCATGCATGACATTTGTGAAGATAATATCCACCCCTTTTACTGAGAAGATGGTCGGGTATTCATAATTCCCAAATGAATGCATTGGCTTCATCGATCACGCAGTTACTTATGAGTTGAGTTAATCGATCACGCAATTACTTATGAGTTGACGCCCACTTATGGACGCGCATTTTCTCAGGACGTTCGGGTGTCCGAACCTAATCCTCCACCGTGTAGAGCATCAAGATTGGTGAAGTCTTTTAGCGAAAAGTCCATTTTCTTTATCCAATTCCTAGCAGGAGGTCCTCTCAGTTTGTGAAGTTCTTCACAGGTTACAGTGCGGATCCACGTAATCATCATAACATATCATTTTTTTTTGAAGTTCCCTACATTTTTCTTATCTGTGAATATGAAGTTCTTCACTAATTGGTATAAGTAACATTTATCACGTAAAAAGATCCATGTAAATCCATATTAAGTTCTTCACAATTTGCAGTGTGATTTCATTGTTGCGATTATAAATAACATTTATCTACATAAACAAATCCATGGAAAATCATTACAAACCACTGGATGCATTGATTTTAACCACAGATCTATGTAAAGTTCTTCACAGATCATCTGAAACCTAATTTGAGCATGAATATCTAACACAGTCAGAAACATATCCATGAAAATTATCTTCTGAATATTCATGAGAAATATGCATTGGATCCATTTGTTTCTACAAAGATTCTAACAACCATTGGATCCAGGAGATTCAACAAGATCCTAACAAAAAAGAGGAAGAAAATAAAAGAAAAAAAGAATGGATCTCTGGCTAGGCCACCCGTCAAGCCGCCGGCTCGGTCATGCTGGCTGGCGGCGGCCAGGATCTTGCCCGGCCGCGTCTCCAAAGCCAGACAAAGCCGTGGGGAGGCGGCCCTGTCCGACCATGGTTACCTATGATGCAACGGTAGGCTCCTTTTTTCACACATGTTGAAATGACGTTCGCGGCGGGCTTCATGCGGTTCACAAAGCAGATATGCAAGGGTCTCAATCGGATTTTGGGCTAGCGGCGGTCGGCGATCTGTTTCGTGTCGGCGTCCAGCGGCGGCGGTGTTTCCAGATCAAGATCAAAGAAAGGCGGTTTGCACAAAGGTCTTAAAGGGTTTCAATGTAATTTTCTTTTCTATAGAGGGCATGAGTGCAATTTCTCTAGGACACGTGTGTTGTGGGTCTTTCTGGTTGTGTGTACTGCGTGTGGCGTGTGTTGTAAGCTTTATTCTGTTCAAATGATAGCATGCAGTGTTTTCTCAAACAAAAAATGTAAGATTTCTAGTGGGATGAGCAGGCATGTATATCCCGCGTCTCATCCCAGTTCCCTAAACCATCTAATCCCGTTACCTAAACTTGTTTGTCCCATGTGGGCTAAAACAGACTATCCCATCTAGTCTCGCTTGGCTGCCTACTTATAGCTAGCGACCAAGTGCAGCGCTGCAGCAGTAGAAGACAGTACGGCTATACTCGCTAATTCCGGAGCTGGCCAGCTGCTGTAAAAAATGGCCTATGCGGTATCTCCATGGGTCCCATGCGGTCCGGCTAGAAGATATCCCGCTCATCCCTTTAATCCCGATATTATTCAATTTTCAATAATTTTCAGATCTGAAAATTTTAAAATTGAATAATGTTGGGATTAAAGGGATGAGCGGGATAACTTCTAGCCGGACGCGCGGGACGCATGGGACCCATGAGGATACTGTAGGCCATTTTTGACAGCAGCTAGCCAGCTCCGGAATTAGAGATTTGAACATTTTCCAAATTTGTACATATTTAAAATTTTAATATTTTCCATATTTCCAAAATGTACATATTTGAACATTTTTTAATCTAACTGCCTTATGTTTGAAATTTTTTTACTCGCTTCGTTTCTAGAAAAAAAAGCTTCCCAACTTTATCTAGGTATGGATGTATATAGACATGTTTTAGTTATAGATTCATCTGTATTAAGAAAAAAATGCGAAGATTTTTTTAGAAAAAAAGAGGAAGTAGATTTGAAAAATATTAAAATTTAAACATTTTTATAGATTAAAAAAAGAACAAAAAAAAAGACAGAATCTTACCCGTTACTAGGCCAAAATATCAACGTGGCCAATGACCACACAATCCAAACAGGAGCAACCATTACGCCGGCTTAAGGTGGGGAATAGGAGCCCACAGGAATGACTTGGTAGCGTGTGCATCTCGGAGCGTCCGTTCCGCTTAACACCTTCTGTTGTGGGCTAGGCCCATTTAGTAGTTCGCTCGCCCGCTTCTTTTTAATGGTACCATCGCTTGCCTTCCTTGAAAACTTTTGCACATCACGTATCACAGGAAAGCACTTCATTCAGTTAGTTTCCTTTGGCGTATGTTTTTTTATCCTTTCCGTTATTTATTTTTCTTGTTTTCCATTCAATTCTTTCATAAATTCATTTATTTATATATGTTTAATGTTTTCATTTCATATTCCTATTTTTGTTTTTTCATGTTTTTCTTAATTCTATTTTTATGTTTTGTATTAGGGCTTCGTTCATTGAGTGCTATTTTTCTTGTTCATCTAGTCTAACTTTTGTTTTGTTCTAGTCGATAGTTGTGATTTGTTGCATGTATAGTTGTGATATTTTATCTCAACTTAGTCATAAATTTGTCGAGTCCGTGGTTGGGAATTTATTTGACAATGTGATTTTTTTATTCCTCTGGATCTGCTTTCTTGTTCCACGGCGCTAGACTTTTTGCTGCAATTGTTGCCATGATTTAGATGTGTTTTTGGTTCTTGGACGCTGAAGCTTTGTTCCTCGGGCGCTACAATGTTTTTCTTGGGCTCCAAGTTGTGTTCCTCATATAAAATGTTTTGTTCCCCTAAGAATATGGGTTGTTTCTCATATATCTCAAAGTTGTTCCTTATTATAAAAGGTTTTTGTTCCGCTCTACCTATGGAGCCTCGAAGTTGCTCCTATTACAAATATATTTGTTTTACCGACCTATAAGGTTGTTTCTTATATGCTCCTAACTTGTTCCTCCTTATAAAAGGTTTTGTTTCCCTCAATCTATGATAATGTTCCTCATATACCTCCAATATTGGCTCAAATGCAGTAGAGGATTTTCCAGGTATGCTTGGTAGCATCGACTGCATCCATTGGGTTGGAAGAATTGCCTGTTTGGTTGGTAGGAGATGTACAAGGGTCATACAAGAGAGTGCAGTGTCCTGCTTGAAGATGTGGCTGACTATGATCTATGAATTTGGCATGGCTGGATCGCAAAATGACATCAATATGCTCACCGCTCACTAGTCTTAGGTAGACTTGTTGAAGGCCATGCTTTATGATCAACTATGAGTCAATGGCCACACGTACAACAAATGATGTTACTTTGTTTCTGGCTTTTATCCTCCATGCATGACATTTGTGAAGATAATATCCACCCCTTTTACTGAGAAGATGGTCGGGTATTCATAATTCCCAAATGAATGCATTGGCTTCATCGATCACGCAGTTACTTATGAGTTGAGTTAATCGATCACGCAATTACTTATGAGTTGACACCCACTTATGGACGCGCATTTTCTCAGGACGTTCGGGTGTCCGAACCTAATCCTCCACCGTGTAGAGCATCAAGATTGGTGAAGTCTTTTAGCGAAAAGTCCATTTTCTTTATCCAATTCCTAGCAGGAGGTCCTCTCAGTTTGTGAAGTTCTTCACAGGTTACAGTGCGGATCCACGTAATCATCATAACATATCAATTTTTTTTGAAGTTCCCTACATTTTTTTATCTGTGAATATGAAGTTCTTCACTAATTGGTATAAGTAACATTTATCACGTAAAAAGATCCATGTAAATCCATATGAAGTTCTTCACAATTTGCAGTGTGATTTCATTGTTGCGATTATAAATAACATTTATCTACATAAACAAATCCATGGAAAATCATTACAAACCACTGGATGCATTGATTTTAACCACGGATCTATGTAAAGTTCTTCACAGATCATCTGAAACCTAATTTGAGCATGAATATCTAACACAGTCAGAAACGTATCCATGAAAATTATCTTCTGAATATTCATGAGAAATATGCATTGGATCCATTTGTTTCTACAAAGATTCTAACAACCATTGGATCCAGGAGATTCAACAAGATCCTAACAAAAAAAGAGGAAGAAAAGAAAAGAAAAAAGAATGGATCTCTTGCCACCCGTCAAGCCGCCGGCTCGGTCATGCTGGCTGGCGGCGGCCAGGATCTTGCCCGGCCGCGTTGATGACCCACAAGTATAGGGGGTGTATCGTAGTATTTTCGATAAGTAAGAATGTCGATCCCAACGAGGAGCAGAAGGTGTTGACAAGCAGTTTCGATGAAGGATTCACTGTAAATGCTCACAGACAAGTATTCAGGGGGTTTTGATGTAACAGGTGAATAAAGTACGAGTAAGTAAAGTGCGAGAGTAACAATTGCAGCGAGTGGCCCAATCCTTTTTAGCACAAAGGACAAGCCGGTTTGTTTACTTATAATGACCAAACGTTCTCGAGGACACACGAGATTTTAGTCTAGTGCTTTCGCTACATACGGCTAAATAATCTTCATTGTTATGATAAGTGTTGTGTGGGTGAACCTATGCTAATGTACCGCCCTTCCTAGGACTAATACATACTTGTGATTATACCCCTTGCAAGCATCCGCAACTACAAGAAAGTAATTAAGAATAAATCTAACCACAGCCTTAAACTCTGAGATCCTGCTATCCCTCCTGCATCGATATACCAACGGGGGTTTAGGTTTCTGTCACTCCGGCAACCCCGCAATTGGCAAACGAGTACAAGATGCATTCCCCTAGGCCCATAAAGGTGAAGTGTCATGTAGTCGACGTTCACATGACACCACTAGAAGAATAACACCACAACTTAAATATCATAACATTGAATATTACTCAACCATAGTTCACTACTAACATTTAGACTTCACCCATGTCCTCAAGAACTAAACGAACTACTCACGAGACATCATATGGAATATGATCAGAGGTGATATGATGATGAATAACAATCTGAACATAAACCTTGGTTCAATGGTTTCACTCAATAGCATCAACAACAAGTAGAAATCGATACCGGGAGAGTTTCCCCTATCAAACAATCAA
Organism: Lolium perenne; assembly: GCF_019359855.2. Taxonomy (NCBI): domain Eukaryota; kingdom Viridiplantae; phylum Streptophyta; class Magnoliopsida; order Poales; family Poaceae; genus Lolium; species Lolium perenne. The sequence continues at coordinate 141,955,772 of NC_067248.2, read as the reverse complement.
GATCAAACCCAAATTGCTACGGCGGTGACGATGTCCAGCGGTGGAGACGGCGGTGATGATGGTGGAGATGATGATGATGGTGATGGAGATGATGTCCAGCTCGATGACGGTGACGATGGCGTCGATTTCCCCCTCCCGGAGGGAATTTCCCCGGCGGATCTCAGCCCGCCGGAGAGCTCTTTTCTCTCTGGTGTTCTCCGCCCCGCAGAGGCGGCTGTAACTCTTCGTGAGGTACCCTCTGTGGCTTAGGTTTTCGGGACGAAGGATTTCGCGAAGAAAAGGAGGCGAAAGGGGCTGTGGGGCCCCCTCACCACCAGGTGGCGCGGCCAGGCCATGGGCCGCGCCGCCCTATGGTCTGGGCCCACCTTGGGTCCAGCTGGCACCCCCTTCTGGCTTCCTTCGTCATCTGGGAAAATAGGATTTTTGGTATAATTTCCTTCCACAGTTGATCTTCCGAAATATTGCGTTCTGACGGTGCTTTTTCCAGCAGAATCCTGGCTCCGGTGCTTGATCCTCCAATAATGATGAAACATGCAAAATAGATAAAATAACATAAGTATTATGTCCAAACATGAAATATATCAATGAATAACAGCAAATTATGATACAAAATAGTGATGCAAATTGGACAATTAACAGGTTATATTTATCTATTGAGCAGCGCTCTCATGTTAAAGTTTATATGGCACAACTTGCATACTCAATCATAATAGTCTCCTCATAATCATTGATAACTTGCAAAGCTATATTCATTCAGATAAAACTTGTACTAAACAAGGAAGAATAAAAGACATGATGAAGCAGATCACAACATAATGGTTTGATCACAACTACTCAAATGCTTGCTTGAGATAGAGGGAAATAGGTTTACTGACTCAGCATAAAGTAAAAGACAGGCCCTTCGCAGAGGGAAGCAGTGATTAAATCATGTGCTAGAGCTTTTTCAGTTTTGAAATCATATAGAGATAATAAAAGTAACATTTTGAGAGGTGTTTGTTGTTGTCAACGACTGGTAGCGGGTACTCTAACCCCCTTGCCAGGCAAACCTTCAAAGAGCGGCTCCCATTTTATTTTTATTTTGTGTGGCACTCCTTCCAACCTTTCTTTCACAAACCATGGCTAACCGAATCCTCGGGTGCCTGCCAACAATCTCATACCATGAAGGAGTGCCTTTTTATTTTGGTTTTATTATGATGATGACACTCCCCCCAACCTTTGCTTACACAAGCCATGGCTAACCGAATCCTTCGGGTGCCGTCCATCAATCACATACCATGGAGGAGTGTCTTTTTAGTTTAATTAATTTGGGACTGGGAATCCCATTGCCAGCTCTTTTTGCAAAATTATTGGATAAGCGGATAAAGCCACTAGTCCATTGGTGAAAGTTGCCCAACAAGGTTGAAAGATAAAACACCACATACTTCCTCATGAGCTATAAAACATTGACACAAATAAGAGATAGTAAATTTTGAATTTGTTTAAAGGTAGCACATGAAGTATTTACTTGGAATGGCAGAAAATACCATGTAGTAGGTAGATATGGTGGACACAAATGACATAGGTTTGGGCTAAGGTTTGGATGCACGAGAAGTATTCCCTCTCAAGATGTGTCTTTGGCTAGCAATGTTAATTAGCAAGCATAAGAGTTGAAGGAAACAAACAAATATACATGTGATAGAAACAATCATGCATCTTTCTTGTAAGCACAAACAATTTTAACTTCAGAATAATAAGCTATGAGCTAACAAGAAAGAAAGACAATGAAACATCTACATGTATTTCTCTTTTCTATTTAAACCTCAAAGTGTTGTTGCTATTGACCAATGCTAAGTTTGCCAAAACCAAATAGATTTATTCAATGCTCCCAAAGTGATACCAATACTAACAACAAGGTAAATCATATAATAGAGATTGCAAACTAAAATAAGATGTGCAATATGTAAATGATAAGACTTCTCATTAATATTCCATAACGATAACTCACACCAAGTGATACATAGACAACCAACTAAAGGAGAGATACTTCCAAACTGCAACCCATCTTATATGATAACTTCCCTACTCATGATATGACACTACTTGACAGTAAAAAGTAAAAGGTAGTGATGATGTGATACCGGCACTCCCCAAGCTTGGAACAAACCAAGGGGATGCCAATACCGATGATGAATTACTCCTTCGGCGATGGTGGTGATGAATTCCTGACGAGCTTCTCAACAAGCTCCTGAAGCTCATCAATCTTGTACGTGAGGTTGCGAATCATCTCCGAATTGTGCTCGACGCGGTTAAGAAGTATGTCCGACGGCGAGTCCCACCTTTTGGAGCTATTTCCCCACTCTTCACCCTCAGGCTTCGTCCTTCCTGCAGTGTTAGAACGATCTATATCCCAATTGCTAGGCAATGCTGCCCTGGGAATCCTTTCAATTTGATTATTGAAAATTAGATTGCGGAAGGGATGGTGAGTGCCTGAGAAAGATGTCTTCGGAGCTAGGTAATGACGTGGAACCCCTCCTCCGGTGCAAATTCTTGCGCTCTTGTTTGCACTGAAGGGGTTGTCCACCACCTTGACGCTTGCGATGGTAGCACGCGGGTGTGCACGCGAGTCTTCCTCCACCTCTTCTTCATCTTCTTCCTTGACGCTCTTGTCTTCCTCTTTCCACTCAAGATCTTGATTATCTTCATCCGGAAGCTCCTTGCCCTTGTTCTTGGAGACCATGGTGCTTCTAAACTGAAAACAGATCCTGGCGTAAACAGCTCGAAACAAAACACGTCGAAAGCGATATACGGACTTCCGGGGTCCGGGGATTATATAGCAAAAATTTCCACGTCAAAAGGAAAGTACCAGATCGAACTAGAGTCGGAAAGGGGCGACGAGGCGGCCAGCTCATAGGGCGGCGCGGGCCCAGGCCAGGCCGCGCCGGCCTATGGTGGCACGCCCTCGTGCGTCTTTTCCACTCCGTTTCGATCTCGTAATTTTCCATATTTTCCAAAAACAGCAAAAATATTGTTCGGAAAGTAAATTGCGAACTTTTTATTACCAGTACTGTTACCTATTCAAAGTCGAGTTCTGGCGAACTGTCAACTTGTCCTTTGATGAAGGCCTCCGGTGTTTCCACTCGAATAATATCAACATCAACATTATAGGAATCACCTGAGATATAATGCTTGAGTCTTTGTCCATTTACCACTTGCGTAGCATTGCCTTGGAGAGAGGTAATTTTGATTGCTCCTGAACGATACACCTCCTCGACAACATACGGTCCTTCCCATTTCGAGAGTAATTTCCCTGCAAAGAATCTGAGACGAGACCGATACAATAGGACTTTATCTCCAATATTAAATTCTCTTTTGATAATCCTTCTATCATGCCATTTTTTAACTTTCTCTTTAAAGAGTTTAGCATTTTCGTAAGCTTCACTTCTCCATTCATCTAGAGAACTCAATTGCAACAACCTCTTATTACCGGCAAGTTTAGGATCTTTATTTAATTCTCTAACAGCCCAATAAGCTTTGTGCTCTAGTTCTAAAGGTAAATGACAAGCTTTCCCATAAACCATTTTATAAGGTGACATTCCCATGGGATTTTTATAAGCAGTTCTATAAGCCCAAAGTGCATCCTTCAATTTACTAGCCCAATTCTTTCTAGTTTTATTAACAGTCTTTTGCAAGATAGATTTAATCTCTCTATTTGATAATTCTACTTGCCCACTAGTTTGAGGATGATAAGCGGAAGCAATTCTATGATTAATACCATATCTAGCAAGAGTTTTTCTAAAACCACCATGAATAAAATGAGAACCTCCATCAGTTATAATATATCTAGGAACTCCAAATCTAGGAAAAATAATATCTAAAAGCATTCTTAAAGAGGTCTCACCATCAGCACTTTTTGTAGGTATGGCTTCCACCCATTTAGTAACATAATCAACAGCAACAAGTATATGAGTGTTACCTTCTGAAGAGGGAAAAGGTCCCATGAAGTCAAATCCCCAACAATCGAACGGTTCAATAACAAGAGTATAATTCATCGGCATTTCATTGCGTCTAGAGATATTACCAACCCCTTTGGCATTCATCACAAGATAAAATAAACTTCCTTGCATCTTTGAAGAGAGTTGGCCAATAAAAACCTGATTGTAGAACCTTTTGCGCGGTTCTTTCTCCGGCGTGATGTCCTCCGTAAGCACTACCATGGCATTTACTCAATATCTCCTGTTGTTCATATTCGGGAACACATCTTCGCATAATACCATCCACTCCTTCTTTATATAAGTGTGGGTCATCCCAGAAATAATGCCTCAAGTCATAAAAGAATTTCCTCCTTTGCTGAGCTGAAAATGTTGGAGGCAAGTACTTGGAAACAATAAAGTTAGCATAATCAGCATACCAAGGACTGTCTCGCGAACTCACCTTTATTGCAGCCAATTGTTCATTTGGAAAACTATCATTAAGAGGAACAGGATCATAAGCAATATTTTTCAATCTAGACAAATTATCAGCAACAGGATTATCAGCACCCTTCCTATCTACAATATGTAAATCAAATTCTTGCAACAGAAGTACCCATCTAATAAGCCTAGGCTTAGCATCTTTCTTTTGCATAAGGTATCTGATTGCAGCATGATCAGTATGAATAGTAACTTTTGAATCAACAATATAAGATCTAAACTTATCACAAGCAAAGACTACAGCTAACAATTCCTTTTCAGTAGTAGCATAATTTCTTTGAGCAGCATCAAGAGTTTTACTAGCATAATGAATAACATTCAGTTTTTTATTTACCCGCTGTCCAAGAACAGCGCCTACAGCAAAATCACTAGCATCACATGGTAAGTTCCAATCAGGAGATTCAACTATAGGAGCAGTTGTTAAGGCTTTCTTAAGATTTTCAAAAGCTTCCTTACAATCGTCATCAAAAACAAAAGGTACGTCTTTTTGAAGAAGATTAGTAAGAGGCTTTGAAATCTTGGAGAAATCTTTAATAAACCTCCTATAAAACCCAGCATGACCAAGAACACTACGAATACCTTTAACATCCCTAGGATAGGGCATCTTCTCAATTGCTTCAACTTTAGCTCTATCAACTTCAATACCTCTCTCGGAAATTTTATGTCCCAATACAATTCCTTCATTAACCATAAAGTGGCATTTCTCCCAATTAAGAACAAGGTTAGTTTCTTCACATCTCTGCAAAACTTTATCGAGGTTCCGCAAGCAATTATCAAAAGAATTCCCATAGACAGAAAAATCATCCATGAATACCTCTACAATACTCTCGCAAAAACCATGAAAAATAGCAGACATGCATCTTTGAAAAGTAGCAGGAGCATTACACAAACCAAAAGGCATACGTCTATAAGCATAAGTTCCATAGGGACAAGTGAAAGTGGTTTTCTCTTGATCTTTAGTTTTAACAGCAATTTGTGAAAATCCAGAATAACCATCAAGAAAGCAAAAATGAGTATTTTTAGCCTTTCTAACATTTGATCAATAAAAGGCAAAGGGTAATGATCTTTTTTAGTAACTTTATTAACTTTTCGATAATCAATGCACATTCTATACCCTACAAATACTCTTTGAGGTATGAGCTCATCATTATCATTAGGCACAACAGTCATTCCTCCTTTCTTAGGAACACAATGCACAGGACTAACCCATCTACTATCAGCAATAGGATATATAATACCAGCTTCAAGAAGTCGTAATACCTCATTTCTTACCACATCCTTCATCTTGGGAATTAGACGACGCTGAGGTTCAACAACAGGCTTCGCATCATCTTCCATATTGATGGCGTGTTGGCAAATAGAGGGAGAAATCCCCTTCAAGTCATCGAGAGTGTAGCCAATAGCTCCTCGGTGTTTCTTCAATATTTCCAATAGCCTTTCTTCTTCAAACTCTGTAAGATTAGAACTAATAATAACAGGATATATTTTCTTATCATCAATATGAGCATATTTAAGATTATCAGACAAGGGTTTTAAATCAAAGACAGGATCTTCCTTTGGTGGCGGTGTTGTACCCAGATCTTCCACCGGTAAATCATGCTTGAGAATAGGTTGACGAAGAAAAATTTCCTCAAGCTCATCTCTTTCTTTCCTAAAAACTTCACTCTTGCTATTCTCCAAATGTTGCTGCAAAGGATTATTAGGAACAAGAACAATAGATGCACACTGTTCCATTTTAAAATCATTATTAGGCAAATCAGCTTTATAAGGAGTTTTGGTAAATTTAGAGAAGTTAAACTCATATGATTCACCAGCAAATTTAGTCAAAATTTTCTCTTTCTTGCAATCTATAATAGCTCCACAAGTATTTAGAAAAGGTCTACCAAAAATGATAGGACAATAATCACTAGCGGTAGAACCAAGTACCAAAAAGTCAGCAGGATATTTAATCTTACCGCATAAAACTTCTACATCTCGAACAATACCAATTGGAGAGATAGTTTCTCTATTAGCCAGCTGAATAACCACATCAATATCTTCAAGTTCACAAGAACCAATTTCGTGCATAATCTCCGTATAAAGCTCATAAGGAATAGCACTAATACTTGCACCAATATCACATAAACCATAATAGCAATGATCACCAATTCTAACAGATAGCATAGGAACACTAGCTTGCTTGGGTTTATTAGGATGTGAAACAATATTAGAAGCATCTTCACAGAAAATAATATGACCTTCCTCCAAATTTTTAGTCACAAGATCTTTAACTATTGCAACAGCAGGTTCAACTTTTATTTGTTCTTCAGGTTCTATAGGTTTCTTTTCACTTTTATGAACCGCACTATTTATAACAGAGTACTCCTTCATTTTAGCAGGGAAAGGAGTTTTTTCAATATAAGCTTCAGGAATAACATGATCAACAGTTTCAACTCCAACGCATTTATTAATAGATGAATCAATTTTATCTTTGTACGGTTCATGATACTTATCAAAATTCTTCTTAGGCAATTCATAATGAGAGGCAAAAGCTTTATAAAGATTTGCAGCAACTTGAGAATCAAGACCATAAGTAGCACTCATATTACGAAATTTATCAGTATCCATAAAAGCTTCAATGCATTTGTAATCATAATTTATACCTGATTCTCGATCTTTGTCGATCTCCCATCCTTCAGTATTTTCCTGGATCTGATTAAGAAGGTCCCTTTTAAACACTTCCTTATTGCGTGTGAATGATCCAGAACAAGAAGTATCCAGCAAGGTCTTGTCTTCAAAAGAAAGTCTTGCATAGAAATTATCAATAATAACATTACCAGGAAGCTCATGAATGGGGCATTTGAGCATTAAAGACTTCAATCTCCCCCAAGCTTGGGCAATACTCTCTCCATCATGAGGCCAAAAATTATATATGCAATTCCGATCCTTGTGAATTTCACTTGGAGGATAGAACTTAGAATAAAACCGGGGCACAATATCATTCCATTCAAGAGAATCCCCATTATCCAGTAATTTATACCAATGCGCCGCTTTACCAGACAGCGATATAGAGAATAGTTTCTTCCTCACTTCATCCATAGCAATACCTGCACACTTGAATAAACCGCATAATTCATGCAAGAACAATAAATGATCTCCAGGGTGGACAGTTCCATCCCCTGTATAACGGTTATTCACTACGCGTTCAATAATTTTCATAGGTATTTTGTATGGTATTTCTTCTTCACCTGGCGCCTCATCCACTACCTTTGCAGTAGTAGCGGATTTCCCAAATAAACATTCGAGAGAAGATCTCTCCATAATGAATTATGGCAACAGGCAGAAATAAAATCAGCACAAACAGTAGATATTTCCCTTACCAATTCCACTTACCAATAGCGCTTCACTCCCCGGCAACGGCGCCAGAAAATAGTCTTGATGACCCACAAGTATAGGGGGTGTATCGTAGTATTTTCGATAAGAAAGAATGTCGATCCGAACGAGGAGCAGAAGGTGTTGACAAGCAGTTTCGATGAAGGATTCACTGTAAATGCTCACAGACAAGTATTCAGGGGGTTTTGATGTAACAGGTGAATAAAGTACGAGTAAGTAAAGTGCGAGAGTAACAATTGCAGCGAGTGGCCCAATCCTTTTTAGCACAAAGGACAAGCCGGTTTGTTTACTTATAATGACCAAACGTTCTCGAGGACACACGGGATTTTAGTCTAGTGCTTTCGCTACATACGGCTAAATAATCTTCATTGTTATGATAAGTGTTGTGTGGGTGAACCTATGCTAATGTACCGCCCTTCCTAGGACTAATACATACTTGTGATTATACCCCTTGCAAGCATCCACAACTACAAGAAAGTAATTAAGAATAAATCTAACCACAACTTAAACTCGAGATCCTGCTATCCCTCCTGCATCGATATACCAACGGGGGTTTAGGTTTCTGTCACTCCGGCAACCCCGCAATTGGCAAACGAGTACAAGATGCATTCCCCTAGGCCCATAAAGGTGAAGTGTCATGTAGTCGACGTTCACATGACACCACTAGAAGAATAACACCACAACTTAAATATCATAACATTGAATATTACTCAACCATAGTTCACTACTAACATTTAGACTTCACCCATGTCCTCAAGAACTAAACGAACTACTCACGAGACATCATATGGAATATGATCAGAGGTGATATGATGATGAATAACAATCTGAACATAAACCTTGGTTCAATGGTTTCACTCAATAGCATCAACAACAAGTAGAAATCGATACCGGGAGAGTTTCCCCTATCAAACAATCAAGATCAAACCCAAATTGCTATGGCGGTGACGATGTCCAGCGGTGGAGACGGCGGTGATGATGGTGGAGATGATGATGATGGTGATGGAGATGATGTCCAGCTCGATGACGGTGACGATGGCGTCGATTTCCCCCTCCCGGAGGGAATTTCCCCGGCGGATCTCAGCCCGCCGGAGAGCTCTTTTCTCTCTGGTGTTCTCCGCCCCGCAGAGGCGGCTGTAACTCTTCGTGAGGTACCCTCTGTGGCTTAGGTTTTCGGGACGAAGGATTTCGCGAAGAAAAGGAGGCGAAAGGGGCTGTGGGGCCCCCTCACCACCAGGTGGCGTGGCCAGGCCATGGGCCGCGCCGCCCTATGGTCTGGGCCCACCTTGGGTCCAGCTGGCTCCCCCTTCTGGCTTCCTTCGTCATCTGGGAAAATAGGATTTTTGGTATAATTTCCTTCCACAGTTGATCTTCCGAAATATTGCGTTCTGACGGTGCTTTTTCCAGCAGAATCCTGGCTCCGGTGCTTGATCCTCCAATAATGATGAAACATGCAAAATAGATAAAATAACATAAGTATTGTGTCCAAACATGAAATATATCAATGAATAACAGCAAATTATGATACAAAATAGTGATGCAAATTGGACGTATCACGCGTCTCCAACACTAGACAAAGCCGTGGGGAGGCGGCCCTGTCCGACCATGGTTACCTATGGTGCAACGGTAGGCTCCTTTTTTCACACATGTTGAAATGACGTTCGCGGCGGGCTTCATGCGGTTCACAAAGCAGATATGCAAGGGTGCTCAATCGGATTTTGGGCTAACGGCAGTCGGCGATCTGTTTCGTGTCGGCGTCCAGCGGCGGCGGTGTTTCCAGATCAAGATCAAAGAAAGGCGGTTTGCACAAAGGTCTTAAAGGGTTTCAATGTAATTTTCTTTTCTATAGAGGGCATGAGTGCAATTTCTCTAGGACGCGTGTGTTGTGGGTCTTTCTGGTTGTGTGTACTGCGTGTGGCGTGTGTTGTAAGCTTTATTCTGTTCAAATGATGGCATGCAGTGTTTTCTCAAACAAAAAATGTAAGATTTCTAGTGGGATGAGCAGGCATGTATATCCCGCGTCTCATCCCAGTTCCCTAAACCATCTAATCCCGTTACCTAAACTTGTTTGTCCCATGTGGGCTAAAACAGACTATCCCATCTAGTCTCGCTTGGCTGCCTACTTATAGCTAGCGACCAAGTGCAGCGCTGCAGCAGTAGAAGACAGTACGGCTATACTCGCTAATTCTGGAGCTGGCCAGCTGCTGTCAAAAATGGCCTACGCGGTATCTCCATGGGTCCCATGCGGTCCGGCTAGAAGATATCCCGCTCATCCCTTTAATCCCGATATTATTCAATTTTCAATAATTTTCAGATCTGGAAATTTTAAAATTGAATAATGTCGGGATTAAAGGGATGAGCGGGATAACTTCTAGCCGGACGCGCGGGACGCATGGGACCCATGAGGATACTGTAGGCCATTTTTGACAGCAGCTGGCCAGCTCCGGAATTAGAGATTTTAACATTTTCCAAATTTGTACATATTTAAAATTTTAATATTTTCCACATTTCCAAAATGTATATATTTGAACATTTTTTAATCTAACTGCCTTATGTTTGAAATTTTTTTACTCCCTCCGTTTCTAGAAAAAAAAGCTTCCCAACTTTATCTAGGTATGGAGGTATATAGACATGTTTTAGTTATAGATTCATCTGTATTAAGAAAAAAAATGCGAAGATTTTTTTAGAAAAATAGAGGAAGTAGATTTGAAAAATATTAAAATTTAAACATTTTTATAGATTAAAAAAAAGAACAAAAAAAACGAGAGAATCTTACCCGTTACTAGGCCAAAATATCAACGTGGCCAATGACCACACAATCCAAACAGGAGCAACCATTACGCCGGCTTAAGGTGGGGAATAGGAGCCCACAGGAATGACTTGGTAGCGTGTGCATCTCGGAGCGTCCGTTCCGCTTAACACCTTCTGTTGTGGGCTAGGCCCATTTAGTAGTTCGCTCGCCCGCTTCTTTTTAATGGTACCATCGCTTGCCTTCCTTGAAAACTTTTGCACATCACGTATCACAGGAAAGCACTTCATTCAGTTAGCTTCCTTCGGCGTATGTTTTTATATCCTTTCCGTTATTTATTTTTCTTGTTTTCCATTCAATTCTTTCATAAATTCATTTATTTATATATGTTTAATGTTTTCATTTCATATTCCTATTTTTGTTTTTTCATGTTTTTCTTAATTCTATTTTTATGTTTTGTATTAGGGCTTCGTTCATTGAGTGCTATTTTTCTTGTTCATCTAGTCTAACTTTTGTTTTGTTCTAGTCGATAGTTGTGATTTGTTGCATGTATAGTTGTGATATTTTGTCTCAACTTAGTCATAAATTTGTCGAGTCCGTGGTTGGGAATTTATTTGACAATGTGATTTTTTTATTCCTCTGGATCTGCTTTCTTGTTCCACGGCGCTAGACTTTTTGCTGCAATTGTTGCCATGATTTAGATGTGTTTTTGGTTCTTGGACGCTGAAGCTTTGTTCCTCGGGCGCTACAATTTTTTTCTTGGGCTCCAAGTTGTGTTCCTCATATAAAATGTTTTGTTCCCCTAAGAATATGGGTTGTTTCTCATATATCTCAAAGTTGTTCCTTATTATAAAAGGTTTTTGTTCTGCTCTACCTATGGAGCCTCGAAGTTGCTCCTATTACAAATATATTTGTTTTACCGACCTATAAGGTTGTTCCTTATATGCTACTAACTTGTTCCTCCTTATAAAAGGTTTTGTTTCCCTCAATCTATGGGAATGTTCCTCATATACCTCCAATATTGGCTCAAATGCAGTAGAGTATTTTCCTGGTATGCTTGGTAGCATCGACTGCATCCATTGGGTTGGAAGAATTGCCTGTTTGGTTGGTAGGAGATGTACAAGGGTCATACAAGAGAGTGCAGTGTCCTGCTTGAAGATGTGGCTGACTATGATCTATGAATTTGGCATGGCTGGATCGCAAAATGACATCAATATGCTCACCGCTCACTAGTCTTAGGTAGACTTGTTGAAGGCCATGCTTTATGATCAACTATGAGTCAATGGCCACACGTACAACAAATGATGTTACTTTGTTTCTGGCTTTTATCCTCCATGCATGACATTTGTGAAGATAATATCCACCCCTTTTACTGAGAAGATGGTCGGGTATTCATAATTCCCAAAAGCATGTAGGAAGGATGTCGACCGGGCATTGGGTGTGTTGCAAGCTCGTTTTGCTATTGTTAGGTACCCTACTCTAACTTGGTTTAATTCTCAGATGTAGGAGGTGATGAATGACTGTGTGATCATGAAAAAATTTGATCATCGAGATGGAGCACGCAAATCCGAAGGCTGCGGACATGACCTTCGAGAGTCAGGAGCCTCTTGCTGAAGTTGATCACGAGGTGTCAGCCGAATTTGGAGCTTTCATTGCCATGCATCAAGATATTCGTGACGAGCAAGTTCATGTTAACCTTCGTGATGATCCGGTGGAGCAATTGCGGGTGAGGAAAAAAAAGGCCGCTTGATGTGTCTCTTGCACTATTGAATTGTTTAACTCTATTTATTTTAACTATTGTCATAAATTATTTAATTTGGTGTGTAAGATACTGAAATTGTTTGATTCAAATTTTGGTATATTGTAATAATAAATAGTCTATTTGTTTGAATTGTGAACTACCAAAATTTAGGGGCTCAAGCCAGCTCCATCGAACCGAACCGAATCGAATCCCATCCGGGACCAACTCTCCCCTCCCAGCCCTAGCCGCCGCCTCAACCCTAGCCGCCTCCAGTTCATCCTCCTCCATAGATCGGTTCCCCCTCCTCCGGTCGGCTTCACCGGTATCGGGAGGAGTGGGGAACCCGATCTATGCGTGGAGTTTCCAATAAAAGTATTGTTTTCATTATATTATGTTAGAATTTTGATAGCCGTCTTCTTGTTGGTTTCCCCTCAATGGAGATGGCATCGTCTGTGATAAGTGATCTTCGGCCTTTTGTTCGGCGACGAGATCTTCTTCCCGGCGTCAATGATGGTGTTGAACGATCACAATTTTCTAGGTATGGACCTTCAGATCTTGCTTCGCTAGATCGATTTTGGATCTTTTGTCGTTGTTGCCGCGAGGAGGATTACGCTCGCAGTTTTTGTCCCGGCTGCTACATCCTCGATAATGGTTATTCGTACTATCGACTCTCCATCGACGACGACAAAGCTAGTCGGTTATTATTCCCTGACATACTGGTGTTGGTAATCTTGCCGATGTTGTATGACTGCTTTAATGGTTGCGTGCGTGCACGCAGCCTTGACATTGCGGCTCAAAAAATTATGGGAGTACTTTCGTCAGTATCTATAGGTCTATGATTTGTTATCTATCTTTGGTTGACTTCGGAAGAGTACAAGATTGTGTTCTGGAAGATAAAAGAAATTGAAGACCTCGGAAGATTTGTTACTATCTTTTAGACTTTATTTGGCAATCGTTGGAGTCGGTTCATGTATTTCTACTATGTACTATTTATTACTATGAATATATGTGATATTGACTATCAAAAGAAATAATAGGGACTCAATTTAGGAGGCGCGTGTGCGGGTGCCCTCTCCCCAAACGGGGGCAGTTCAGCCGAGGCTCCCATAATGGCTTTTTCGGCCCAGTTGGCAGACGCCATTTGGGTGCCATAAGTAGATGCTCTAAGGGTACATTTGGTTTTTGTCTAATGCGTGCCATAAGAAAAGTTTAGTCACAAGCCAAGCCAAAGATTTTGGATCTTCTTTAGATGGTGGCCAATTTTTTTGGCATGCCCTGGTACCTTTGCCAAATGCCAACTCTACTTTCCTATTTCTTTTGTCAACATTGGCCAAATCTTGGGAAACCAATGCGTTAACCAAAATTTGGATAGTCAACATCTTGCTGGGGTGAGCATGAGCTAAAACAAAACGCAGCCTACTTATAATCCTATCAATGCCCACCACTGCTCTACAAAAAATACATGAGCAAGAAGATGATACTCACAAACTTTACGTGGGACAATAAGAGCATCTTCAGCCGAGTCCCCCAAAGCATCTCCAAAAGTTTTTGGGGCATGCCGGATACTTTTTCGTTCCCAGTCGCGCGTTCCAAAGCCTCATTCCGTCCGGCGCGGTCTAATATGGTGTCCGACGCCCCTAGCCCGTCCCCGGTCTACAGAGGATGCTCCGGGCACGCCAGACAGAGCGAGAAGCGAGGCAGGAAGTGGCGGGCCCGACGCGTCATTGACATATTCAAATTTAACCTAACCGTCGCCTACCATTCGACGGAAGTTATTGGCGTGCAACGATGGTGCAGTTTCCGCAGAGGCGTAGCGATGCGTCTCGTCGCGCCTAGCTCTCCGTGCCGGCGTTAATGAGCGCCACCGCTCCTTCCCCTCCCTCCGATCTATAAAGAGGGGCGCTCTCGCATCATCCCTCACACACAAACCCTAGCGCCTCTCTCCCAAACCCTAGGCTGCCACCATCTCAAGAGTCGAGGGCCATTCCATGGCCGGTAGAGGCCGTGGCTGTGCTGGAGCAGCAAGGCCCGCACGAGCGCTGTCGCCTGTGATGTCGTCGTCTTCCGAGGGGGAGTGGGAGTTCGAGTTCATCGTCGTCCTCAATGGCGACCCACTCAGCATCCAGAGGCTGCCGGACAAGTTCGTCGAGTTCATAGCCGGCAACGAGCCGGCCGCGCAGCAGCTGTGAGAGGCTGGATGCGGCTTCTGCCGGTGGCTGGTGGATGTGCTCTTCGACGGGTACGACAAGATGTACCTCCACACCGGCTAGGAGAAGTCCACGCGCTTCCACGACCTCCAAGCCGGTTGCGTCCTCACATTTTCCTACCAAGACGACAAGGAGATGAGCGTGAAGGTGTTCGACGACACGTCCTGCCTCCGGCACTACCACGGCGACGATGAAGATGACGACGATTGAACACGTCGAGTATTCTTTGTTCGCAGCGAAAATGGTCACGGAGGTTTCTGTATGTTCTCCCTGCATGTGACTAACAGGGCTATTATTACCAGCTTGATTTTCCAGTTTGGGTGACTGATAGTGCCTGAGAGTGTTCTTTCCTAGCAGCGAATAAACGAAATCTGCGAGGCCAACTATAATTAGATTTCCTCATTTTGCAATGTTTTAACTATGTATTAGTTTGTGTAAACCATGTTCCAAACTATGTATTAGTTTGTGTAAAACCATGTTCCCAATTATGTATTAGTTTATGTAATGTTCCTCTTATCTATTCAAATGAAAATGCAAAAAAAAATAAAAAAAGTAGTTTAATGTAAAAACAAGTTTGGGGCCGCGTTTGGAGGACGCAGCTGGGGAACGACGTCCCCCAAACGCGGCACGAAGAAAAAGCGTCCCCCAAACGCTCGATTCGGCGCCGTTAGAGAACGCTTTGGGGGACATGGCTGGAGATGCTCTAAAACTTAGTAAGATCGGTCAGACAATGGCAACCATGTGACTTTCACAATTTTTTACTTTCACAATAACAAAGACCTAACCAAACTTTATGTGCTGAATGGTAGGCCTATGTATGTTCCCGCTTTGAAGTATAAGAGCATCTCCACTCCCCCCCACCCCCCACCCCACACCACGTCGGCGGCGTTTTATCGGGGGCATATGATGGATTTGACAAATTCAAACATAAAGATCACCGATCACATAGTTTTAGCACCTAGAAAACGATCACATTGTCTCCATGATTACGTCATCGCGAATCGCTGCAATTCAATGTCTAGCGAACCAAAAAGAGTGCACGTTGCCCGACATTACATAGCCGCGGAAATTAAAGGGTGAGATCATCCACCGGGGTAGAAGGCACCGATGGCGGAGTAGCTGTAGCCGGTGAAGCCTCGGTCGCCAGTGGGATCTCTGTCGCTGTTGGAGTCAAGGTCACCGGTGGTGTAGTGGTGCTGGCCTAGATCGCCCGTGGAGCTATCCACTCTGACAAGATCATGGCATGCTGATCCGCACACCACTCCCTCACGTCATCGTCTATGCACCTTGTGTCGACCAGCAACATCGCCAAGTCCTCCCTCCTCTTCTTCACCGCCACGTTGGCCTTGATCAGATCAAGCTTGATGTCCTACCTCTCAATGACCGACACTCACCTTGCCGCCACAATCTCTTCCATCTTTGCGGTCTACTCTACTCGCTTGGTGGCGTGCGAGGCGTCGTCATCCATGGACGCCATGATGGACGAATGCAGCTTCTCGACTGCCAATACGGCACGAACTATTTTTGTGTTGAGAATTAACAAGTTTTTTTTTGCGGAAAGTCCACCAATCTATTTATAATTCTCAACCGCAGGACGGCATAAAACATTTTTTATATGATATCTATATAAATCTTTGACCAAAGGGGGATGAATCACTCCTTTAGTTGCCCGTTGTTAAGTAGAAGATGAGACCTCTTCACCAGCGAATTTATACGTGTTGGATAGCACCCCTTTTCATTCAGCTCCCCTTAGGACTCGAACCTAGGTGAGTTGGTTGCCGCCATTGAGCTAGCACTCAGTTCTCATATGATATCTATATAGTGAGTGGTTTTGTACACACATGAGTATTTTCTAAGTTTGGTCAATTTTGATTTAGCTTGGTTTAGAAAAAATATAAGTCTTATTCATTTGAGAAAAGGTTACTTTTGCTGTTAAAAAAATGATCCTCTCCTCTCTTACCAAATGTACAAACCTGCGGTCCCTTGTTTAGAGAAGAAAAGAAAAGCCCGGACTTAAAGTCCCACACACACAGTGGACAGTGGCAAAGAGTGAGCAAGACCTCGAGCTAATGGCGACCACTCCGCTGGCAACCTATCCATTCCCCTTTCTTTCCTCCAAAACCCTAAACCCCACCACCACCTCCAAGCTCAATCCTCCCCACGCCCTCTCCCTCTCCCTCCTCACCACCCCAGCACCCCTCCTCCTCCCCAGCGGGCGGGGCCGGCGGCAGCGGGACGTCTCGGCGGCGTATGGCGACGGCGACATGGACGACGACTTCGGCGACGCGGGTGACTTCGACCTGGACGGAGACGACGGCGTGGGGGACGACGAAGACCTCGACAACGAGCAGGACTACGACGTCGACTACGACCGCCTCCTCGCCCCGGTCAAGCCGCGGCGGCAGCTGTCTGTGCGAACCGGCGGGGCCGGCGAGGAGGGGGAGGGGGACATCGCCATGGTCGCGGCCGACAGCTTCATGTCCACGGGGGAGTCTGCTTTCGACACCGTCGTCGATTACACCGTCGACGAGGATGAGTTCCACAAGATAAGCCTCCTCCACTGCGACTTCTTCATCCGCAAGGTGCCCGACCCTGACCACGACGTCTACGATTTTAGAGAGGTATATACCAATAAATTTCTCCTATCTACTTTTACTACGACATTCTGCAGTGATTGTCTGTGCTATTTCACCATTCATGTCTGTCGAAAATGAGTTTGGTCTCTCTGACATTTCGTCGAACATGTCAATCTACTGCGATGTTGGCACAACAACTAGGAGTAGTATTCTTCAAGATAGTCGCGTGGTTCTCGTTCTGCTCAATATTTGCATTCTGTGCAACAGATGTATGTCACGCCACCCGACACCGACATCTACTCCATTCCAAGGGTTCTTGCCCCGATGCCGCAAAAGGTGTCAATCTGCTTTCAAATTCTTATTTTGGATGAATGTAAGGGAACCTTGGGTTATTAATTGTTGATTTTATCCTTGAAATTTAGTACGTGAGGTGCGCGAAAAAAAACTTTGCCCGCTACCATGTAAGCGAGCCACCGGTTGAGCATATGCGTGATCCCCTGTACAAGACGGAGAGGGAGATTATGAAGGTATGTGTGAGAATGTTGCCTACTCTGCTAATTTGTTCAAGCCACCCTGTTATGTTTTCTTGTGTTGTAAACCAAATGGACTGGCTGAATGTGGCTTCAAAATTAGGTAGTTGACAGCCATAAAGATTCTGAAGTTCATCCCGCTGTTTTTACCACTTGTTTCACACTAGGAATGCATCATAGTTGCTTGCTGAGGAAATGTCTTTGCCAACGGTAGTTCTTACTTGTTAGGTTACCTTATTCTTGATATGCATCTGCAAGCTTCGATTCACGTGAAGCTAGCAGTGAAACTTCATCGGAGACTGATTCTACACTTGATTTAATAGCTTTTTACGGAATGTGCAGTGCATTGATTATTGACCTCACAGTTTAAATATTTGTAGGGGCTAAAACAAATTTCTTAATTTAGATGCCTACATCAGTGGCCTTCTATTAGGCTAGTTTTAACTCGATTTCAATCCTAAGCAACGTCACAAGTCACAGTTGTTATATCACGTAACGTGTGTTTCTGTTCTCCACCCCAACAGTTCTTCTCACCTGCCGTGCTAGCTTATTCTGAATTCTAATTGTTCTTGTCTGGGATATGTCATATGATATATTAAGCACATGTGCATGTAGCTTCAGATTTCTTATCTGGACTATATATATTTCATTTTCCCATTGGTGCTCATGGTTGTTTCTTCTATATAAAGAAAAATCAGCATGGACTAGTCTGTGTTGGCCTCATTTTTTTAATACATATTTCATTTTTGTTTCTTCTGCTGTAGGTTTTCTTGACGAAACACTACAGAAACAGACGGTTTAGCGATACAGATTTTTTCCTTGATTTTGAGGAGATTTATGTCATTGACTCAAAATCAAGGTCAATCACAAGAGCGAAAGTTGTGGTAAGAGAATTTACATCTAAATTCCTTAGTAATATAATAGATTCTTTACTATTTATTTAACTGAGGAGGTATACTAAATCTGCTGTCATTAATTTAATACTAGTTACTTTATTTGCTCATCTTATCTAAATGGTTTAGCCATCTCAACCCTGGCCCTGGAAGATAAATTTCTACCAGTAACTGTACATCTGCTCTGTTAGTTTACTAGTGATGATTCTGGATACCTATCAAATGTTACATCTGGATATTGCCTGTTATTTTTCGCGCAATGACAATCTTATTACCTTAGTAAAAACACAAGCATCATATTGGTTTTGGTCCATATCTGGGGATTCAAATATAAATCTTAGTAGAGAAAAGTGCATCTGTGCTTGTTCAGTAACTTTTTGCCTGAATCCTGAAGCAGTATTATTTGGTTAAGGCAAAGAGCTACGATGAGTTTATGTGGATCCGCTTCATATCTAGAGTCCAGACAGTGTGATCTCTTCCTTACCTTGTTGCCACTCATTCCACACCAAAATCATAGACTCATGGCCACCAGCCATCAGCTCCTGCACCGCAGCCACTACTAGTCTCCAGCGCGCCAACCATACTCCATGGCTGATGTGGTGACATACTGTCATCTCTGATGCATGCGACCTGCTCAGCAGAATCTCTGGCTGTGGTGTTGATTCCTGCCACCTTCTGCTCATTGTCTTGTATGGATCAAGGATTAACACAGACAGTTCCAAAGTGACCATAGTGCGCTGTCTTACTTAGGGGGCTATTAATCATGGCCTCTCATTTTCAAAATCTATGGTTGACCACTGAGATTGTTAGTCCTACTATTGAACATGTAACCCATAAAGTACCAAATTTGAAAACAAATAAAATTGTCAGCAGTCTGATGTCAGGAAACTAGGTCAGCTAAATTTCGGACCTCTGTAATACCCAATATTTTACGTGTTTTTGTTTTGTTTAGTGTAGTACTTATCTTAGTGTATTGTCTACTGATATGTAGTTGTCTTTCGCAGGTGAATGTCCCTGAAGGGAAGAAGAGAGATAGGAGAAATGACCTGCTACTCATTCGCGATGGAGGGGATTCTTTCAGAGTAACTGACAAGGTAGTTTACCTACTTAATGATTGTCTCTTTGTTAGTAACAACAGGCTTCTAAAGCTAATTTGGGAAACCGCTATCACAGACTCAAAGGGATGACGCCTCCACTATCATACAAAGAGAAGAGTGGAAAAAATCAAGACAAGACACAGAGAAGCATTTCCGGAAGCTCAGAGATTTCGACTACTCGAATTGGTTCTGAAGAAACGGCCGTCAAAGTTTGTTGATGCAGAGGAGAATGTGCAGCGATTTTGTTGTTTCTTTGGCTGCTGTTTATGCTAGAGCTAGTAACCCTGTTGGTCAAGTGAGTTTAAGAAGATATATTATGCATAGCATTGTAGCAAGTTGAACCTAGGTGGATGCATCTGAGCATTTTATGTATCAGGGCTCGAAATAGCTAATGGATAATTTTCACTAATTGTGCTCCAACTTGAGAATTACCAATTGAGTGGCATAACAAAAATTAGGGGTGTTGCGAGAATCGAACTCACGACCTCTCGCACCCGAAGCGAGAATCATACCACTAGACCAAACACCCTTGTTGTTAAGTGTTTCCAATGAGCTATTTTGTCCTAAGATTGCTTGCTTCATTTGATTTTAAAAATATTAATATACACACAGCTTTTATGGAAAACCCTAGCCTTTCGTAATGTTACATGTAGCGCTAAAAAGAAAAAGGGCACATATGTTTGGACGGTACATCAACCATGATATGGTGCCAATCACGTATTTGTGACGTATAGTGGAGTTCAGGGGGCTCTATTTGACTCACTGCTGATTCAAAAATTGTTGAACAACAAACACACGCCTGGAATAACATAATTGTGTTGTATAGGGTATTCATATGGTCACAATTGATAAAAATATTTGGATTTCGCCGGAGATATAAGAGTCAATTAGTGATGGCCCACTGGCCCAGGTTAGTTAGCACGCAACCGCAAGAGAACGTCATGGTGCCTTCCCTCGAAAAAAAAAAACGTCATGGTGCCTCTTTGTACCTACCATGGTTTGTACTATACGGTATGCCTTTCTGATTCACGGGGATAATCTGATCTGGTTTTCCAAAATCTTACCGTCTTTTTCTATAAACATGTAAGGTCTTTGTTACCACATCTTAGTTTCAATGATGGGGTCCAACCGGCCGACCTTCATTTAAAAGACTGAAAAATATTTTTGTTTGGAAGGGCTGAAACGAAAACACATATTGTAATTTTGATGAAGGGGTCTAAAAAAGGATTCCATTTTAGAGGGTGCAAAGTCGATCTCACGAAATTGGATTGACTGGCACACCTCGCATCTAGCATTCGCTTCTCCTATCTATCTCTTCCAACTAAGCTGATCACTAGAAAATGTGAAATCCTGCAAGCAATTATTCTAGAGCCAACTACGAAGATACCTAGTCTTCTACTCTGTTCACTGGAGGAAAGACAAGAAAGTAAACAATTCTTCAAATGAATTGGGGTCCGTGCCGGTCCCTACCTTAGCCCATTTCAATGTCATACTGTGTGAGTGTAATGTCCATCTTTTGTGTCATTTTTGAATAAGGGTCTTTCTAAGGCTCAGTCTACTACGAACGAAGTTTGTTCTTAGTAGAATAACTTCATCAAATTTCAGTTGAACCTATGTTGTAACTCACCATTAGTACACGAAGTAAATCTATTTAACGGCTCAAATTAAAACTATGGAAGAATCTTGGTTGATATTTTCAGATCTATGATTTGGTATCTATTTTCGGCTGCCTTCAGAGAAGTACAAGTTTGTGTCATGGAAGAAAGAAGAATTTAAAGAACTCAATGATTTGTTTTCTTTTATACTTTATTTTATAATTGTTGAAGTCAGCTTGTGTATCTCTAGCATGTACTATTTATTACTCCCTCTGTTCCATTCTATAGTGCCTATTGTTTTTTGGCACGGAAATTAGCGCAAGAGTATTTTTTACACAAGACCCCTAGCTGAATGATTTGAGATCAACGTAAAATTTGGAAAATCCATATTTTCCTAACTTATCATAACAATTTTGGGAGCTGAACGATTTGGGAGCTGAACGGGGAGGGGGTAATTGAAAAAAAAGCTAAGCTAAAACCTTATATTCTGAAACAAATGTCAAAAATTTATAGGCACTATAGAAAGGAACGGAGCGAGAACTATAAATACATGTGGTATTGATTGCCAAAAAAAATCTATTAATAGCCCGAAAGCATTTTTCGTAGTTGCAACCTCACTTGCAACCGATTTTTTTTTAATTCTAGCCTCACTTGCATCTGGAAAAAAAATCTTAGTTGGAACCTAACTTGCAACTCAAGTTCATGAATCACGATGTAATTCTGACGTTGCATGAGTTTACTGAGCACAAGCTTGGTTTTCAGCCTAAGAACTAGCAATTACGTTTAAATAAACAGGATGATGCATGCATTTCAATATGGTACCGGAGTAGAGAGATATCTTCCCGTAATAAAATGTTATTTCCGGTGGCCACAACATATGATATGCACTTAAGATCAGAAATGAATTTTAGGCCTTTTTGTTCCCAAAAGAGTTTATGCTCCTGATTTTTTGAATTGAGTTTTAAAATGTATTTTTAAATATGAAAAAATAAGATATCGACATGTTATGTGTTCGCAAAGTGTTTCACGAAAAAACCGATATTCTTTTGCGTGTGTAAAACAGAGAAAGATCGGTCTAAACACTTTTCATGAGGCATTTCTTTATCTTTGTTATAAAGGACAAAAAAATCTATTTTCTACAAAATTTGGCGTGCCCACATAGAATGTCGAGGTGTACACGGAAAAAAATGATTTATGGTTGCAGGAGCAGATCCACCCACAAGATCAAAAGTGAATTTCCGTTAAGCGGTGTTTGTTTGGTAACTACTATATTTTGTTGTAAGAAGTGAGCCTAACTTACTTGATTAGGGAAGTGGATATGTACAACCTAGCCACCTAAGTTCAAATTTCCAGTAACACAGATTTAGATTCTTATTATTTCAAAAAAAATCACCACAGAGGCTTCCCCTACCGTATTTTTCTTTTAAAAACAAATGTATCGTTCTTTGCACTGAGTGGCTATTAGTTTTCAAGCCGAGGGAAAACAAGGAAAATAAGTTTTCTATGTAAATTTATTTTTGCTGGTCGTTTTGTAGCTTGTTGCATGCTGTGTACCAACTTCTGTTTTTCTTGATGAGCATCATATGCCCGCTTTTCTTGACGAACATCAGATGCCCTTAGGGTGATGTGAGGATAGTGGCACCTTTCTACTTCCTTGGATCCATGATAAGTGCCAGGAATTTAATCACTTCAAGCATTGGAAAGAACAACAAAATATGCGGAAAGTTATTGGGCTTTTGAATAGAATCCAACCACACTGAGAAAATTACAAAAAACCACCACATATCAGGCAGTCGTTTCAAAAAGCAACCACTATTCGAAATTATTTCAAAAAACCACCGCTCTACGGTTAACACGTTGCAAGGTCCACTGATTCACGTCCGACCCGATTTTAATCACGAAACTGACGAGTCGGGCCCACTGTCAGGTCTACGTGGCACAGCATAGACGGTGCGCGTTAGCGGCCGTTAACGACCGTTAACGGCGCAGTGGGGCCCACCACTTGGTCGTTTTTTATGGACGGATCGCGTGGAGTTGACCAGCTCACTCTCCCCTAGCCAGTGAGCTTTTGCTCGTCGCCGTCGCCGCACTGGAGCAGCGCCGCCGCCTGGAGACTTGTCGCCGTTCCCGCGAGGCACCGACGAGGGAGGCGATGCCGAGCTGGCACGACGGGTCGACGAGCTCAGAGAGGCTCCCTGTAAGTGGCCGATTTGAATTTCTAGGGTTTCCGATTTGGGGGAGAATTTGGGTATTTGTATGCATTGGTCGATTTACTTCGATTCCGTTTGCATTTTTGCTCAATAGGAGTTCAATGACATCGACTATGCTCCTGATACTACTGAGGAACCTACATTTCACGGATTGGCCGTGGGATCTGGCGAACGATGCCGTGTCCACAACCTTGAGCCGGTGAGATGTGTGGCCTTTGAAGGGCCGAACACTGGTCGTCGTTTCTACCTCTGCTCCATTGAAAATGTGAGTGTTATTTTTTGCTGTTGAACCAGTGCAATATCTGTATGCCTCAACCATAGAAAATTGTAGTGTGTAATTATATGTGTGTAATACTCTGTAATTTAACCATAGCAATTGTCTGTATATTTAGTAATTTCATAGCAAAAATCTATGTAATTAAACCATAGCATGTTAACCATTTGTTGGCAGCATTTGAAATTATTTATGCCTCAACCATTTTCTTTTCCAGTTGATATAAATTAAGTGCAGCATTGTGTAGAAATATAGATAATTTACTATGGGGAATTAAGTGCACCATAGCATGGAGTGATATATATTTACTGCAGCATAATATACATAATTTCCCTAATTGTGCTAATTTTTATGCAGCATGTTCTGAACTGTGGCTTCCATGCATGGGTAGATAGTGAGTGGCCTGAGCCACTACAAAATGCTTTGAAGAAACTATGGGGAATGTACTACTCTAGCAATTCAGGTAGAATTGATGACAAGTTAGAGCATGCCAGATTTGTTGAGGAGCTTGCTGTAGAGAAAAACAAGATTGAGAAGAAGTATGCAAGCCTGCTAGCTGATGTGAAGAAATTTGCAGAAGAGACTGAGAAAAGAGTGGTGGAGAGAAATTGCAAGTTGATAACTTCAGGAGCTGCTGATGAAATTAATGAGCTAAAGAAGGAGGTTGCTGAGCTGAAGCAGTTGCAGAAAACACAGGCTGAGGTCATTAGAGCAAAGGAGGAATTGGAGGCAGGAAGAGAAGCTTGGAAGACAGAAACTGATGCTTTGAAGAAAGAGAAGGATGCATTGAACGAGGAGAAGAGAAAGATGGAGTACATGCTCTATGACCTGCTGAAGCTTAGCAATGGAAACAAGGAGAAGCTCAAAAGGATTAGGGAAGTGTGTGAGGAGGAGGTGATCATTTGATGTCCTACTGCAAAATTGTAATGGTTAATTGTGGTACTGGTAGTTTGTAATGGTTAATTGTGCTACTACTAAGCTATGTAAGTGAACCCAGGTGCTGTAGGTGTTGTATGTGTTATGTATCCTTTTGTATGTCAGACTTATCTTATGTGTGAACCTGTCATTGTGAACCAGTCCATTTGTTGTGTACCCTTGTGTTATTTTATTTGTGAACCTGTAATATCCCAGGTATTGGGGTTACAAAAATAGAGGAAACAGATGTGTGCATTGCATTCATGCATAGAAAATCTGGGGAATTTTCGCGCTTTAAAGTAAAACAGTCACAGTAACTGAAGTTTCACTTGACCTTGGTGGAATTGAAATAGCTCATCAAGTCAAGCGCTATAAACCTCAATGTGACTTTGCTAAAACCTTGTTTTGGGTAGAGATAATTTGATCTAAGGGGTTAGATCAAATGGAACTAATAATCAACACAACAACACTTTACTCAATGATCAATTACTTGATCTTATAAAATATTATAATATGGCAATCCTTGTCATAACATATGAACACCAATTCAATTACAAACCAAGTAACAATAAAATGGAGAAACCATTCTTGACTTATCTTTTCCATGTCTTAAACTAATCCATGATCCTACCATGAACCTCATGGTATTTATTTCACTTCATTCTTGGAAACATGACATGGGGATTAACTCTAGAAATATATATTCTTCTCTATTCCAAATTATTAAGCATCCAACCTAGAGATGTGAGAGTTCTGTTATAATTGTTAGAGAAGCAATAACAAACCTGGAGTTAAACCTTGGACATACATCCAAGTATTCAAATCATTATCTTTAAGAGTAACCTTAGGATATTATTCAAGACATTCCTAGAGAGAGAGACCATTTATTCTAAACATAGATATTGATGATCACATCAATCCCTATAGAGCCTAACCTTAGGTTAGTATTAAAGTCCTTTCCAAAATGAGAGAGACCAATCATACAAAACATAGCCTTATCTATTTAAGAATAAAGGACAACCATTGAACTAGAGTATTAGGAGTACACCATAACCTAGAATAATCCATTCTTATATAAGAGAGATCAAATATGGTGTTACACTCAAGTTAGTTGAGGCAACACTTGAGTTTAAGGGAGAGAACTACCCATATACCCAGATGATAATATCATCATTGATTAAGTAGAACCCTAACATAATATCTCAGGCATTCTCCTGGGATATAAACCAAAGAGACAATCATAGTAGACCCATACAAGAAGGTAAATTAGAAGTGCTATACCTTGATTGATATAGACAATGCTTGATCATGGAAGTGAGAACCCATTTAATGAGAGATCCCTAGGAATCCAAACCTTGATCATTATAAATTGAGTGATGATCATAAACCCTAAGAACTTGACGTAAAAATGTTAAGAACAAGATGATCATGCCTAATCCATGATCATGCTCTTGAGGTATTGAGGATAAACCCTAAAAGGATAAGTAGATATCCTTCACCACATGAAATCATAGGGAGGTAATTAATAAGCAACCCTAAACTTATATTCCAACCTTAACTTGTGAATCACTTGGTGATCATAAGAAGAATCCTACCATATCTATGTTTCATAAATTAAAGAACCTAAGAAAACCTTAGAGTAAAACTCCATACTTTATATTGTGAGAAACCAACAATCCATTTGACCAAAGTTAACTATAAAAATAAGTATTACCAATGTAGTTACTTTAATGATAAATTGGGGATAATAATAGAAGTTAATTGGTAGAAGATAAAACCAATTCTCAAATCCTTAGTAATTAGGGAAGCTCATGAAATATCCAGCAAGTAACTACCTTATCATGGTTAGGGGAGGTTAAACCCTAGCACATGCAATATGGTGTCATCCCATCTCTATAACCTAGAATTAAATCTCAACCTTAGTTTATGTATCACAATGGTAATCATAATGTAAACCCAGGCCACAATTGAGATTCCAACCAATTGCCATTAGATAAATATCATCAGAAACCTAGAATGGCATATTATTAAAATCTTAAGCTTCAATTATTGAACCTAAGTAAAACCCTTGTGATACATCTTATATTAACATCCTATTTGATGATCAAACACTTATATTTATAATTAAAGCCAACCTTGAGGAAAGTAACATCTACTCCAGTATTTTTGGTTGCTATACAACTACAGCATTAGTGCTAACTTTGATATGGGTTATAATCTAACCACAAGACTTAATCAATAAATAAGTGCTCACATAAAATGACATGTATAGAGTTAAATCCTCAGTTATGAGATTAAACCCTACTAATAATTTATAACACACTCATAGTAGAAATACCCAACTCTACTATTATCAAATAGATTTAACTCACAAGCAAACCAAAATGAGAGTATCAACTCATGAATATTAACATTTTGAATAAGGATCACAAATATGCAATAGAAGCTTATATAAAAGGCTTGACCAAGTAGAATAATAACATAATAGTCAGGATATTAAATCTTGATAAAATTAACAATTGAGAAACCTGTAAAAATAACAGAATTCAAATTTGAAATTCAAATAGAAACTAAAAAAACAGATTTGTAAACAGAAAATAAAAGAGAAAACAGAAAAGGGCTCACCTGGCCGTGCAGCCCACGGTGCAGTCCACCAACACGGCCCAGCAACACAACCCACCAGCAGCCCACTTACCAGCCCAGTACCTCTTCGTCTAAAAAAAATCGAAGAGGGCATCGTCCTCATCTTCACCGTGTGCTGGAGGGCAGCACGACGCCGTGGAGCTTTTTCCTCTCGCGCTGGCACCATCTCCTCGATCGAACCTGTGACGAGGCACGCTCCCAGGCGCCGTATAAAGGCTCTGGACGAACCCTAGTCGTCCTCTTCTCCCTCGCTGTCTCAATTCTCCCCCAAACCGAAACCCTGGCTCCGCCAGTACCCATCACCGTCGGCGAATGAAGCCCTCCCAAGCCAAGCGGAGTTCACCAGCGTGATCGTCGTCCACGACAAGCTCAGCCCACGGAAGGAATCGAGCTGAGGTGCCCGAGATCGACGCCGACGCCATTGTCTTCCCCGGCACCGGCAGCTGCAAATTCCGGCGAACCAAACCTCCCTGAGCTTCACCGAGCCCACCAACAGCCTCAGGTCGATCTTGCACATCTCTGGAGCCCATTAATTTGAGTTATTGAAGTACATAGCTAGCAGTAGCTAGGTGGCCGGAGTGCGCCGCCGCGGTACCTCACCGCCGGGCATGCTCCGGTGACCTATTTGGGGCGGCGCCACCACCATTTGGCTCCTCTCGTCGCGCTGAATCTTTTGATCATAGCTGCGCATCTGGGGGTGCACTACATCGTCGGCGACGTGGTAGACTGGCCGCCGGCGAGGTGCTCCTCTGCCCAGTCACCGATTTTGACTCGGTCAAGGCTCGCGTGGCAGCTGACCTGGCCACGGGCCTACCAGTCACCGACTGTGCGGGTAGATTACTCGGGTAGCCTTAGTAATTTTAGTTTAAATCAAATCCATCAATTGCTGAAACTTTAAATGGTTATAGAAAAATCATATTAACTCGGAAAAATAAAAATAAGACATCAAAATTCTTATAAAAGTAAATTCTATTTAATAAAAATATAATATGAAATTTTTATTTCTAATAAAAATTTAATTGTTTAATACTTGTTATTTAAGCTTTTAATTTTAATTCTAAATGTAATTAAAATTCAATAATTAGAAAAATCTTCCAAATTAAATAAAAACCAATAATTAAATAAAGAAAAGCATAAAAACTAAATTTTCTTTATTTATTATTTGTTAAATCTTTATTAGAGAGATTTAAACCCTAATTAATAATTACCTAATTATTAATTGTTTAAAAATAATAAAATGCCAAATTCAATATTATTTTTATTCCCAAGTTATTAATAACTTCAACTTTAAATTGAAGTTATTAATCATAGAACTATATGGTAAATAGAAAACCCTAATTCCATATGGAATGATATTACAACCCTATCATTTCATGTGAAACCCAAAACCCTAATTCAACTAGGAACCCTAGTTCAATGATTACATGTGAACCCTAAATTGCTCCTAACCTAAACCCTAGGTTAGAGCATGTGATCATGGTACCTTATTACAAATCATAGAACCATAATAGCAACTAAATACTTGTCTTGGACACATAAAAGGTAGAAGACCTATCACTAATATATGGGTAACCCATGTGTTCATCCTCATCAGACCTAAATGATCAAATAAGGGCAACCAAATGCAAACCCTAGCTCCTATCCTTAGAGATATCAATTTTAATTAACCATGCTTAGCATCACACCATTATGATGAACCCTAATAGCAACCATGCCCATTATCATGCACCACATAACCATACTCCACTAAACCCTACCAGTGTTGGATATTTATCAACCATCCTATTTAGGAGTCAAGTATTCCTTACTTAGTGAATCAAACAAAAAACCACATACACCCTCAATCCTAATTGTAATACTTCTTATTACTTAAGAAGTATGTTCTTCAAAAGTTATTCTTTTGAAATAAATAAGGAGTAGCCATCAAACCTGATTCATAGGATCTATAAACCCCAGACAACTATCACCAATAAGATATACCACCTTAATATCAACTATTGGTAATTAAGATGTTTAGACTTAATTCAACCATACAAGCCTAGTAGCTAATGAATCCAACCAGGTTGTGATCCATCTACGACTTACTCCAGACAACAATTAGAACCATGGAAAACCATAGAACCTCACCAACCTAATTATCATACTTGTTCTTTATCAAAGAACATGTTCTTCAAAAGTTATTCTTTTGAAGTATATGATAATCAATCATTAACCATGCCATATAGTACTAAAACTAACCACTGTTCTTTACTTGTTAACATTATGCCAATTATCATTCTTCGTGTGCTCAATTGATTACTATGCCTTATTATCTACCTGTTTATAATACCAATTAATCACACCGGAATAAGAACCTTGTATGTGAATCACTCTAAAAGTGCAACACACCCTGAACCAATCCTTACAACCCACTGATCCTAAATCCTCAGGGTTAGATCACGCTTAGAGCGATTGCATCTCATACTTATGCATTATTGCATCCTTGCCAATCTTTTAAACATCGTCCTTACCGGACGATGATGCTATTTCAGAATTTGGAGTTATTGCGTATCGAAGACCTTGACTGCATAATCTTGCAGCCAAGAAAGGCAAGTTCATCGCTTGCTCATGTCATTTGAGTATCTTTATCAAATTACTTGCAAAGTACTATGATTATCACTATTGCATAAAAACCAAAACCACTACTTTCATAACTATGAATATGACTATGTGGTGGGCAATGGAACCATGGATTGTGTTGATATGGTGGAGGTTCCATTGCAAGGGTTTATATCCATCTAGGATTAAACAACAAATGTCGCCAGTGATTCTTGTGCCGTAATACCCGTGTTAACCATAAGATCCGGAGTGGGACGGAGTAGTCAAAAGTGTTTCCACCTCTCGTTCATCAACGGATGCGCTTTACCGTAGACACTTGTATCTGTCGGTGGCAAGCGGTAGGCTGGGGAAGCCTTAAGTCCCCACAGCACTGTCCGTAGACACTTGTCGCTTGAAGAACAAGCGGTAGGCTGGGGAAGCCTTAAGTCCCCACGGTATTGCGGTCTATGATGGGTTGCAGCTACCGGCGTAGGAGTGTATGGTAGAGCCCCAAGATCGTCGTGGTCGGGGTCCACCTTGAAATCTACAGGAATAATGGGACCGGCGTGGACCCAGGGTCGGGGCATGCAACAAAGGGTGGGTGTTCGAGGTAGCGGAGGAACATGATTGGCTAGACCTTATACCGGGCCTCACACCAAAGGAAGTGTGGAAGGGTTGCGCGCCCAGTTGGCACCAAGGTTAAGATCTCTTATGGGTAAAGCAACACACCTCTGCAGAGTGTAAAGAACCGTGACCTGTCACTCCCTGTTCCGGGATATGGAACTGCGAACGCGGCCGGAAAGGAGCTCCATGAAATTCTAGTAAACCGGTGAAGGCTGACGGACATAGTTCTTCTGAATAAAAGCAACCTTTTGAAGAAATGGTTATAAAACTTGCATTGGTATTAGACTTTCTGGTCTAATGTCGTAGCTAGTGCATTAAACACCTCTTTCCTATAATGAACTTGTTGAGTACGCTCGTACTCATCCCACTCTTAAATCCCCTGCTTAGATATGGAGGCATCAAAGGAGGATCTACAGTACAACTCGAAGGCCGAGGAGTCAACAACTACTTAACGAGACAGGACCTTGTCAGAAGAGTCAGATACCTCATCCAACAAGGAGAAAACCTAGTTTAGCCATAGACGGGAACTAGCTTCCTAAACTTAGCTCCTAAATTAGCTAGAATCTATTCTTAGCCTCTGTAGCTAGTTAAATACTCTACAAATAGAGTTCGTGATAAGATTAGACTACGAGTCGTTCTTCTGGAGTTTATTTGCAGTTTTACCTCATTGTAAAGTAGGAGGCTGTGATGATCTTATGTAACAGAGTCGATGTTGTAATTCTATAGACATACCTTGGACCTGCATATGTTTCTGTTGTACCACTCTGAGCGATATAATACTAGTGGAACGGTGTTTCATTGGTGTTATATCAGACTTGCATACTACACCATGCAGTGGTATGCTGGGTCACCACAGAACCTGTCTTTGTGAACCTGTCCATTTGTTTTGTACCCATGTGTTATCTAGATTGGATTGTAGTGGCAGTATGTCAAACTGGAGCTGGTAGTTATCTTCCAGGTTTTTTACAAAAAGCAACCACTTTTGGGGATGTGAATGACAGAAAACCACCACTCTGATAGAGATCCAGCAGCACAAGGTTCAGACAATAACAATAACTGAACATAACATGGTTCAGGCAGTAACTAGAAGATAACTGATAGAGAAGATAACTCATTCAGGCACTACAAACATAAGTTCCTGGTTCAGACACATACAAACATACATAAGTTCAAACACTACAAACATAAGTTCCTGGTTCATACACATACTCTGCTTGAGATCTATGTTGCGACCCAGAAAATACCCAATTAGATTTTCGTTTGTTGTTTTGTTTTTCACGTCATTGTGACGTCGTGCATCATCCTGCATCATATCACCTTGCATGTTCTGAAAAGATCAAAAATTATTTTGGGCAACCCTAATTTGTTTTGCAAATTAGTCCTGGGGTTATATAAAAAACCTTCCTTATTCTTATTTTAATTCAACATAAACATTTCGAAAATATTTGAAAACTTGTTAATTCAAAATTAATTATTTTTGAAAATATTTTTTTGTGAACTTTCCTTCCCTAAAATCGTTCCCTCTTTTACTTGTTGCTTCCTGGGAGAATTCAGCGATGCAAAGGAAACGAAGACAGAAGAAATACGAAAAGAGATGGAAAGAAGCCCCGCAGCCACATTTGGCATGTGCGAACCCAGTGTTGTAACCAAACTCCAGCCCAGCCCAAAAGAGCCAAACGACCATCTATCCTGACCCCTTTCTTCTTCAGCTTGTACGGCAGTTCATCGAGCGGTGCCACGTCGCCATGGCTCGGATGGGACGGCCGACCTTGCTTCCTACTTCATATAAATCCCCCACCTAGCCTGGAAGCTGCAACCCTAAGCTAGCTTCCTATCTTCCGCCGCCACTCTCTTCTTTCTCCCACGTCCCGTTGCGCTCCTCTGTTCCGTGGCCAACGTCGCCGGCGGGTGAGCGTCCTCAACTCGCTGCTTCTTGCAACCACGTGAGCCACAGACAAGTTCTGCTCCGCCATGACCGAGCTCCTCCGCCATGTCCCTCCCCGGCGCGGGCCTCTACCTCGCCATCGACCACCGCCGAGCACGCCTCCTACTCTGCCCGCCTCGCACAGGTGTTCTGCGAGGTCGACGCTGCCTAGTTCCGCTCCGCGCGTCTCCGCCTCCGGCCCCTTCATCCCACCTGCTTCCTCGTCCTCCAAGGTCGTTCGTCGTCCTCGTCCGTCTCCGACGCGAACACCCGGCCTCCTTCATCAACGCACGAGTTCGCTAATCTCCTCTACCGTGAGTCCTCGTTCCGTCCTTGCTCTTCCCGGTCACTTTCATGCGCTAACGCCGTCGCCGCGTTCACGTCCAATGCGTGCAGCTGCGCCCGGCCTTGTCGGACATGATCCAAGTTCCCGGCCATTCTCCATCTTCTCCAGCCTCGTCCGCGCGTGGGCCGCAGCTCTGCGCCGCCGGCACCGCCCCGATCTCAGACTCCTCCGTCAAAGCGTCCACCAGCCAGCTCCCGCGGATCATACTGCAGCACACGCTTCCGTTCCACGTCGCCAAGATCCATCCGAGCACCGCGCCGCGTCCCTGCATGTCCGATGCCCTCGTGCATGGCTAAGTTTCCGCCGTGGATGCTGTCAAGAATTGTGCGTCTCCACTTTTCACACGAAGCAAACAGTGGCCCAGTGGTAATCACCTTGCTAATCCATTCCGTGAGACCCAAGATCAAAACCTGTGCTGGCAGATAAATCCATCCCTTTTTGTCTCATTTGTTTGTCCTTCACTGCTGACAGCCGGGCCTCGTTCGTCATTTGGTCAGGCTAGATCCTCCTCCGGTGTAAATCATCACAGCAGCAGGCAGCATCCAGTCAGCAGTACACTGAGTACAGTCAGCGCCTGGTCCCGCGAGTCATTCCCTGTGGCTAGCCCCCCTTTCGGTATAAAAACATTTTCTTCTTTTCTCTGTTTTCTGAATTTGCAGAAAATGTGCATATCTTGCAAAAATCATATCTCTTAATCCGTAACTCCAAATAAAAAGTGTTCTATATGCAAATTGATCAGAAAAACATGAGGAACGTGAATATGGCATCCATATACCTGTTTGCTTATCGCATCATATCGAACCGTGATAGTTTTTTTTTTTTTTTTGAGAAGATTACTGCATTCACCAAATTACAAAGACAGACTCGATACAAACGCAGCAACCTCGAGCGAAGTCGAGAAGATACAGATGTCCCGGCACAAAAGCAGAAAGACCCGAAAAAACAAAAAATAACAAGTAGGTCCCTGTGGTGAGTCTCTCTGCATCTGAAGCCATGCCCACTGCCAGTCGCCGCCGCCGAAAGACGCCGGAGAAGGACGTAGGCCGCCATCTTCCCAGAGGCCGAAAAAGCACCATCGCCTGATCAGGCTTTGTGAGTCGAAAAGGACCCCGCCGTGACCGGCGAGGCGCAGACGTTGGGGTGCGTCGACCGGGGCACTCCCCGTGCTTTGTCGGCTTCAGATCCGGAGCTTGCCGTCGATCCTGTCGAGGAAGACACCGGAACCGCCGCCACGAGCCACATACCTTGCACCGGAGCAGCAGATCTCCCGAGCGCCGACACTGGTGAAGCCCATGCCGGCCACCACGCTCCCGTACAAGCTTCGATATCTGCGGACGGAGTCGGAGGGAACGCCGCCGCGCGACGACGACGTAATCCGAAGCACAAAAGACCAGAGTTTGGTCGCCGCCGTCGTCTTGCCGACCAAACCCGGCCACAACACTCCCAGATCCATGACCGACCACAGCAAGAGAAGCTGCGTTGGACGCCGATCTGGAAGGAACTTTATTCGACGGCGCCGTCAACCTCGCCGGAGCATGTCGACGAACGCCCGAAGACCTAGCTACGAAGCCTAATCCTAGACTACGCCTATACACAAAGGGCGCCGGATCCATTGACCCCCCTTCCACCAGAGAGAACCAGGCCCTCGGGGAAGGGAAGTCGCCGGAGCCAGCGCCGGCAAAGGATTCGCCTCTCTAGTCGCCTTGTACAGTAGAGGGGAGAAGAGAGCGAAAGGGGATCTCCTGGATTCAGGTTGTTCGTTCAGAAGTCTAGAATTGAGGCCGCGTGAACCGTGATAGTTATGCATGTTCACCTAACACATATGCGGAGTATTTCGGACACCGACTAAGGTTTCCCCGCTCCGTTTAATATTGATGTAGCTCACCCCTGCCATGATATGCCATGCTATCCAACCCTTAACTTTGTCGGTAGGAAATGCAACTCGAACCTAATAATTTGTTTGTCCGGGTTCCTATCCCGCTTAATTTGGATAAGTTGCATCGCCGCATCATGTTTGCCATGTCATGCATGCATACCATATCATGAGCATGCCGATTCTTCTGCCGTAGTAGTAAGATTTGCATCCGATGTGTGTTCCAGCATTTGCTTCTTCACGGATAGGATCACGAAGTGGTGTGGTGAGATACGACGAGTTTTCCGGATGTTCCTCGGCAAGCTTTAACAGGCAAGCATTTCCCCTATACTTCTGCCCCTGCAGAAGTCGTTCACCTATTTTATTTTGCCTTCTCCCTCATGCTATCCTTAAGTTGCGTTCTTGTCACGTGTCCCTTTCCACTTGTTACCTCAAGCAGACCATATTGCCACCACCACCTCCTACGGCTATTGTTTGGTTATCGAGTCTGCCCTTGCGAGTCGTAGTGCATGCTAGTGCTGTTTTATCTCGTTACCGTTATTGTTATCTTATCGGGTTATATGTTGGGAAGAATCATGGTTACTTTAGTTGTTGATAATTGTTTAGCGGAGGCATCGGTGGGTCAGCTGATCGTTTTATGACGACTCACTTGTGTTTCCTAAATATCTTAGGACCCCGAGTTCTTGTTATCTGTTCCGAGACTGAGCGCTCTAACTACACGTGGGTATGCTTACCGGGTCTCCCCTCGACTACTGCCGTAATCTACAGCTTTGTCTAGTGGCCACAACTAGTTTGGATGTTTGTTTTGCTTCTCCCGGGCGTGCAAGCATGTTTCTTTGTGGTCAGATGATATGATGTTACTTTTGGGGAAGCCGTGAGTGCCTTGTATTCCCGTTGTCTCTTGCACGTCCGTAGGTGCGACACGTATTGTTAAGAGGTCATCCTCTAGTGGGCTCTGATCCTCTTAGCCGTTCTCGCAACAGCTAGGTCCGCGACGGAGTTTCGATCGGGCTCTGAAACGGGTTAAACTTAGTTAGGTGGCTTCCTGGACTTTGTTGTGGTGAAGGAGAGTGCGTGTCGTGATATCCACCTGTCGTAAGTGGGTTGATCGTGCGTGTGGGCACATTTGGGCACCCCTGCAGGGTTACAATCTTATCGATAAGCCGTGTCCGCGGTTATGGACGACTTGGAGCTGTATGACTCGACCATAGACAACTTACACCTGTTGTTTCAATACTAATAACTTGCATAGTAAGATAGAACAACCTAAATAATAACTGGTTAAAACTTGACAACCGTGTGAGTGCCTTTGTAAGTACCTCCTCACGAGGGGGGAACACATCGGTTGGGTTATGTTTGCAGAGTATATAACTGTTAGTTTATGCGCTCTCTCATCTTCTCTGATTAGACGAATGTTGTAGAGTGTCTCTATAGGTTTTTTTTAGTGCTTGCGCGTTGCCGCTTAACCCCACCATATTGTCCATGACGTTCCTCTTGCGTCCTCTAAGTCCCCTGCGTGCCTCAAGTACAAAGTACGACTGGTTGACGAATGCTTATACGTCTTGAAGTCTTGTTAAGTACGAACCCGTACTTATTGCTGCTTCTACGGGATATAACCGGGCAGGTATGAAGATATGTTCGATGAAGACGACGTTAGCAAGGTTACCCTTCCGGCTTGGCACAGGCGAGGTTATGGACGCCACTGGTTATCTTCAGGACTCTTAGTCCAATTTGTATCTTGTCCGTACTCGGACGTATTCGATCTTCTGTATGATTTGGATCTTTGTATTGTATATTTGTATCTTGACTCGTTGGAGTCGTTGTTGTAATATATGTATCTTGTGGGCTCTATTGTAATCCTGTTGTAAAGTTACCGCTCGTGTTAATTCCTCTGGCATCACGTGTGTGATTCTTCGCGCACGTCGTGTCGGAGGGCGTCTCTGAATCGATATCGTGCGGATTTCGGCGGGATCGCTCGAATCCTCATGATACCGGTTCCGGGGCGTCACAAGTTGGTATCAGAGCCTCAGGTTGACGGTACCCCACTAGTCCAGCCTGTAGGATAACCTTGCCAACTGACGTTGTTGTGTCTAGTGTCAAAACTATTTTCTAAAATTCGTTGGATAGATCTGATTAGATCTGAATTTTCTCCTTACCTATATTCTTTCTCCTCTTACCTTTGCGAATTTTGATCTTCTTTCTTATCTGCTTTTCTGAGTCTTAGGTCTCTACGCGGGTTGAACGATCTTTGCATTTATCCTATTAGGTCCGATCTTCGGAGGTCTCGACGAAACTGCATCATCAACAGCGGAACAACAACTTCTTGTTAGTGGTGTCGACCGCCCAAGCTGGAGCAAGACTTCTTGTTGGTGGTGTCGAGGAGTTCGACACATCGCTAGAAGATCCGATAGTTCACCTCTCTCCCCCGTACCTGGACGTGGAATCTCGGGGCGAGATTCCTTGTTAGTGGTGTCGATTGTAGCGACCCAGAAAATACCCAATTAGATTTTCGTTTGTTGTTTTGTTTTTCACGTCATTGTGACGTCGTGCATCATCCTGCATCATATCACCTTGCATGTTCTGAAAAGATCAAAAATTATTTTGGGCAACCCTAATTTGTTTTGCAAATTAGTCCTGGGGTTATATAAAAAACCTTCCTTATTCTTATTTTAATTCAACATAAACATTTCGAAAATATTTGAAAACTTGTTAATTCAAAATTAATTATTTTTGAAAATATTTTTTTGTGAACTTTCCTTCCCTAAAATCGTTCCCTCTTTTACTTGTTGCTTCCTGGGAGAATTCAGCGATGCAAAGGAAACGAAGACAGAAGAAATACGAAAAGAGATGGAAAGAAGCCCCGCAGCCACATTTGGCATGTGCGAACCCAGTGTTGTAACCAAACTCCAGCCCAGCCCAAAAGAGCCAAACGACCATCTATCCTGACCCCTTTCTTCTTCAGCTTGTACGGCAGTTCATCGAGCGGTGCCACGTCGCCATGGCTCGGATGGGACGGCCGACCTTGCTTCCTACTTCATATAAATCCCCCACCTAGCCTGGAAGCTGCAACCCTAAGCTAGCTTCCTATCTTCCGCCGCCACTCTCTTCTTTCTCCCACGTCCCGTTGCGCTCCTCTGTTCCGTGGCCAACGTCGCCGGCGGGTGAGCGTCCTCAACTCGCTGCTTCTTGCAACCACGTGAGCCACAGACAAGTTCTGCTCCGCCATGACCGAGCTCCTCCGCCATGTCCCTCCCCGGCGCGGGCCTCTACCTCGCCATCGACCACCGCCGAGCACGCCTCCTACTCTGCCCGCCTCGCACAGGTGTTCTGCGAGGTCGACGCTGCCTAGTTCCGCTCCGCGCGTCTCCGCCTCCGGCCCCTTCATCCCACCTGCTTCCTCGTCCTCCAAGGTCGTTCGTCGTCCTCGTCCGTCTCCGACGCGAACACCCGGCCTCCTTCATCAACGCACGAGTTCGCTAATCTCCTCTACCGTGAGTCCTCGTTCCGTCCTTGCTCTTCCCGGTCACTTTCATGCGCTAACGCCGTCGCCGCGTTCACGTCCAATGCGTGCAGCTGCGCCCGGCCTTGTCGGACATGATCCAAGTTCCCGGCCATTCTCCATCTTCTCCAGCCTCGTCCGCGCGTGGGCCGCAGCTCTGCGCCGCCGGCACCGCCCCGATCTCAGACTCCTCCGTCAAAGCGTCCACCAGCCAGCTCCCGCGGATCATACTGCAGCACACGCTTCCGTTCCACGTCGCCAAGATCCATCCGAGCACCGCGCCGCGTCCCTGCATGTCCGATGCCCTCGTGCATGGCTAAGTTTCCGCCGTGGATGCTGTCAAGAATTGTGCGTCTCCACTTTTCACACGAAGCAAACAGTGGCCCAGTGGTAATCACCTTGCTAATCCATTCCGTGAGACCCAAGATCAAAACCTGTGCTGGCAGATAAATCCATCCCTTTTTGTCTCATTTGTTTGTCCTTCACTGCTGACAGCCGGGCCTCGTTCGTCATTTGGTCAGGCTAGATCCTCCTCCGGTGTAAATCATCACAGCAGCAGGCAGCATCCAGTCAGCAGTACACTGAGTACAGTCAGCGCCTGGTCCCGCGAGTCATTCCCTGTGGCTAGCCCCCCTTTCGGTATAAAAACATTTTCTTCTTTTCTCTGTTTTCTGAATTTGCAGAAAATGTGCATATCTTGCAAAAATCATATCTCTTAATCCGTAACTCCAAATAAAAAGTGTTCTATATGCAAATTGATCAGAAAAACATGAGGAACGTGAATATGGCATCCATATACCTGTTTGCTTATCGCATCATATCGAACCGTGATAGTTTTTTTTTTTTTTTGAGAAGATTACTGCATTCACCAAATTACAAAGACAGACTCGATACAAACGCAGCAACCTCGAGCGAAGTCGAGAAGATACAGATGTCCCGGCACAAAAGCAGAAAGACCCGAAAAAACAAAAAATAACAAGTAGGTCCCTGTGGTGAGTCTCTCTGCATCTGAAGCCATGCCCACTGCCAGTCGCCGCCGCCGAAAGACGCCGGAGAAGGACGTAGGCCGCCATCTTCCCAGAGGCCGAAAAAGCACCATCGCCTGATCAGGCTTTGTGAGTCGAAAAGGACCCCGCCGTGACCGGCGAGGCGCAGACGTTGGGGTGCGACCGGCAGGGCACTCCCCGTGCTTTGTCGGCTTCGTATCCGAGCTTGCCGTCGATCCTGTCGAGGAAGACACCGGAACCGCCGCCACGAGCCACATACCTTGCACCGGAGCAGCAGATCTCCCGAGCGCCGACACTGGTGAAGCCCATGCCGGCCACCACGCTCCTGTACAAGCTTCGATATCTGCGGACGGAGTCGGAGGGAACGCCGCCGCGACGACGACAGAACCGAAGCACAAAAGACCAGAGTTTGGTCGTCGCCGTCGTCTTGCCGACCAAACCCGGCCACAACACTCCCAGATCCATGACCGACCACAGCAAGAGAAGCTGCGTTGGACGCCGATCTGGAAGGAACTTTATTCGACGGCGCCGTCAACCTCGCCGGAGCATGTCGACGAACGCCCGAAGACCTAGCTACGAAGCCTAATCCTAGACTACAGCTATACACAGCCGGGCGCCGGATCCATTGACCCCCCTTCCACGGAGAGAACCAGGCCCTCGGGGAAGGGAAGTCGCCGGAGCCAGCGCCGGCAAAGGATTCGCCTCTCTAGTCGCCTTGTACAGTAGAGGGGAGAAGAGAGCGAAAGGGGATCTCCTGGATTCAGGTTGTTCGTTCAGAAGTCTAGAATTGAGGCCGCGTGAACCGTGATAGTTATGCATGTTCACCTAACACATATGCGGAGTATTTCGGACACCGACTAAGGTTTCCCCGCTCCGTTTAATATTGATGTAGCTCACCCCTGCCATGATATGCCATGCTATCCAACCCTTAACTTTGTCGGTAGGAAATGCAACTCGAACCTAATAATTTGTTTGTCCGGGTTCCTATCCCGCTTAATTTGGATAAGTTGCATCGCCGCATCATGTTTGCCATGTCATGCATGCATACCATATCATGAGCATGCCGATTCTTCTGCCGTAGTAGTAAGATTTGCATCCGATGTGTGTTCCAGCATTTGCTTCTTCACGGATAGGATCACGAAGTGGTGTGGTGAGATACGACGAGTTTTCCGGATGTTCCTCGGCAAGCTTTAACAGGCAAGCATTTCCCCTATACTTCTGCCCCTGCAGAAGTCGTTCACCTATTTTATTTTGCCTTCTCCCTCATGCTATCCTTAAGTTGCGTTCTTGTCACGTGTCCCTTTCCACTTGTTACCTCAAGCAGACCATATTGCCACCACCACCTCCTACGGCTATTGTTTGGTTATCGAGTCTGCCCTTGCGAGTCGTAGTGCATGCTAGTGCTGTTTTATCTCGTTACCGTTATTGTTATCTTATCGGGTTATATGTTGGGAAGAATCATGGTTACTTTAGTTGTTGATAATTGTTTAGCGGAGGCATCGGTGGGTCAGCTGATCGTTTTATGACGACTCACTTGTGTTTCCTAAATATCTTAGGACCCCGAGTTCTTGTTATCTGTTCCGAGACTGAGCGCTCTAACT
Organism: Lolium perenne; assembly: GCF_019359855.2. Taxonomy (NCBI): domain Eukaryota; kingdom Viridiplantae; phylum Streptophyta; class Magnoliopsida; order Poales; family Poaceae; genus Lolium; species Lolium perenne. Next base: position 141,915,071 of record NC_067248.2, on the reverse strand, counting down.
ACACGTGGGTATGCTTACCGGGTCTCCCCTCGACTACTGCCGTAATCTCTGACTTTGTCTAGTGGCCACAACTAGTTTGGATGTTTGTTTTGCTTCTCCCGGGCGTGCAAGCATGTTTCTTTGTGGTCAGATGATATGATGTTACTTTTGGGGAAGCCGTGAGTGCCTTGTATTCCCGTTGTCTCTTGCACGTCCGTAGGTGCGACACGTATTGTTAAGAGGTCATCCTCTAGTGGGCTCTGATCCTCTTAGCCGTTCTCGCAACAGCTAGGTCCGCGACGGAGTTTCGATCGGGCTCTGAAACGGGTTAAACTTAGTTAGGTGGCTTCCTGGACTTTGTTGTGGTGAAGGAGAGTGCGTGTCGTGATATCCACCTGTCGTAAGTGGGTTGATCGTGCGTGTGGGCACATTTGGGCACCCCTGCAGGGTTACAATCTTATCGATAAGCCGTGTCCGCGGTTATGGACGACTTGGAGCTGTATGACTCGACCATAGACAACTTACACCTGTTGTTTCAATACTAATAACTTGCATAGTAAGATAGAACAACCTAAATAATAACTGGTTAAAACTTGACAACCGTGTGAGTGCCTTTGTAAGTACCTCCTCACGAGGGGGGAACACATCGGTTGGGTTATGTTTGCAGAGTATATAACTGTTAGTTTATGCGCTCTCTCATCTTCTCTGATTAGACGAATATTGTAGAGTGTCTCTATAGGTTTTTTTTAGTGCTTGCGCGTTGCCGCTTAACCCCACCATATTGTCCATGACGTTCCTCTTGCGTCCTCTAAGTCCCCTGCGTGCCTCAAGTACAAAGGACGACTGGTTGACGAATGCTTATACGTCTTGAAGTCTTGTTAAGTACGAACCCGTACTTATTGCTGCTTCTACGGGATATAACCGGGCAGGTATGAAGATATGTTCGATGAAGACGACGTTAGCAAGGTTACCCTTCCGGCTTGGCTTGGGCAGGGTTATGGACGCCACTGGTTATCTTCAGGACTCTTAGTCCAATTTGTATCTTGTCCGTACTCGGACGTTGATGTCTACTTCCCCCTCCTTTTCCTGTAGACAGTGTTGGGCCTCCAAGAGCAGAGGTTTGTAGAACAGCAGCAAGTTTTCCCTTAAGTGGATCACCCAAGGTTTATCGAACTCAGGGAGGAAGAGGTCAAAGATATCCCTCTCATGCAACCCTGCAACCACAAAGCAAGAAGTCTCTTGTGTCCCCAACACACCTAATAGGTGCACTAGTTCGGCGAAGAGATAGTGAAATACAGGTGGTATGAATATATATGAGCAAGAGTAACAACGGTGCTTTAAAATAGCTTGTGGCATGTAGTTGATGGTGGTAGTATTGCAGCAGTAGTAACACAAGAAACAAAGAAACAAGCAGCGATAGCAGTATTTAGGAACAAGGCCTAGGGATTACACTTTCACTAGTGGACACTCTCAACATTGATCACATAACAGAATAGATAAATGCATACTCTACACTTTTGTTAGATGATGAACACATTGCGTAGGATTACACGAACCCTCAATGCCGGAGTTAACAAGCTCCACAATTAATGTTCATATTTTAGTAACCTTATAGTGCAAGATAGATCAACATAACCAAATAGATCACATCAATACCATCATAGTAATAGTTAACTTCACAATCCACAAGAGATCATGATCATAGCCTACGACAAGAACCACATAGTGCACACACTAGTCACCTTTACACCATGCAGGAGGAATAGAATACTTTAATAACATCACTAGAGTAGCACATAGATGAATTGTGATACAAAACTCATATGAATCTCAATCATGTAAAGCAGCTCATGAGATCATTGTATTGAAGCACATAGGAGAGAGATGAACCACATAGCTACCGGTACAGCCCCGAGCCTCGATGGAGAACTACTCCCTCCTCATGGGAGCAAAGAAGTGATGAAGATGGCGGTGGAGATGGCGGCGGTGTCGATGGAGAAGCCTTCCGGGCACTTCCCCGCTCCGCGGCGTGCGGAACAGAGACTCTGTCCCCGTATCTTGGCGTCGCGATGGCGGCGGCTCGGGAAGGTTTCGTGGTTTTCGCCGAACGTATCGTGGTTTTCGATCCAGTGGGCTTTATATAGGCGAAGAGGCGGCGCAGAGGGTCGAAGGGCTGGCCAAACCATAGGGGGCGCGGGCCCCCTAGGCCGCGCCAGGTATGGTGTGGTGGGCACGTGCCCCCTCCGGTCCCTCTCGTGTGTTCCGGATGCTTCCGGGGATTCTAAGATCTTTGGCGTTGATTTCGTCCGATTCCGAGAATATTTCGTTACTAGGATTTCGAAACCAAAAACAAAGAAACAGAACCGGCACTTCGGCATCTTGTTAATAGGTTAGTTCCAGAAAATGCACGAATATGACATAAAGTGTGCATAAAACATGTAGATAACATCAATAATGTGGCATGGAACATAAGAAATTATCGATACGTCGGAGACGTATCAGACGTATTCGATCTTCTGTATGATTTGGATCTTTGTATTGTATATTTGTATCTTGACTCGTTGGAGTCGTTGTTGTAATATATGTATCTTGTGGGCTCTATTGTAATCCTGTTGTAAAGTTACCGCTCGTGTTAATTCCTCTGGCATCACGTGTGTGATTCTTCGCGCACGTCGTGTCGGAGGACGTCTCTGAATCGATATCGTGCGGATTTCGGCGGGATCGCTCGAATCCTCATGGTACCGTTTCCGGGGCGTCACAATCTAGCAGCACAAGGTTTAGACATTACATACATAACTGATACACATACTGAGATCACAGAACACCTTTTTTGATATCTGCCATGGTAAGGTTGTCAATGTTGCTTGCTGTCAGGTATCCCTTCATCCTACTGCTCTCTCTCCTCTCTCTTGCTGGCCTGGGGGCTTTGAATGGAGCTACGAGCTGTAGCAAGAAGAAGCAGATACTCTAGCGCTTGGAGCGGCAGATGCTCTAGTACTTCCCGATGCTTCGCTTGATGCCGTTTCTTCTTAGAAGGTGGTGTCTGCAGATGCTCCAAAGACTTGGTGATTTCCTCTTTGGTGCAATGAGCAGCTTGCAATCGCCAAGCACCTGTTTTCCTCTTCCATGGTGGTGGGTTCAGAGGTGCAGAAGCTTTCTTCCTCTTAGGTGCAGCAGGAGCAGGTGCTGAAGAGGCTTGGGTAGCAGATGGAGCAGATGGAGCAGCAGTTGGTGGTGCAGATGGAGCAGCAGTTGGTGGTGCAGCACTTGGTGGTGCAGCTGGAGCAGCAGTTGGTGGTGCAGATGGAGCAGCACTTGGTGGTGCAGCTGGAGCAGCAGTTGGTGGTGCAGATGGAGCAGCACTTGCTTCCTCTCTGTTCTCCTATAAAATAAAGAAACATAAGGTACTAATCAAGGTGAACAAGGGATGAAGCATAGCAACTGTACCTGATGTTTGTTTTTCCTCATTTGTAATGAAGGCTTCAGTGGGACACCACAGTTGGTGTACCTGTGCCCAACTTTGCCACAGTTGCCACATGTGATGCTTTCCATTCTAGAGGTTTGTTTTGGCTCTGGCACTTCAAACTTTCCCTTTCTCCTTTTTGTTTGACTTCTACCCAATGACACCTTGAAAACTGGTGGATCAATGTCAGGTGTTTCAGTTTTGGTCCAGCTATCTTCACCAGGCACAGGGTACACCACTGGATTGTATGCCTCCATGTACATTGGTTTCTTGAAGAAATCATTCACAAAGTCTTCAGGGTGTAGGAATGCCTTGTAGATGGCATCGACATGATGACCGCATGGGATTCCACCGAGGTCCCATCTTTTGCAACCACATGTCCTTCTTGTCAAATTCCACGGCATAGGTTTTGTCACCCCATTGGTTACTTCCCACAAACCATCAATGTATTTCTTTGATCTCGTACATTCTTGACCACTTCTTGTTCTCTTCCGTAATCTTTGCATATGTTGGGCGTATCACCCATCTTGCCTTTGTCGCTCCAGCTTCTCTTCTCATCATTCCCGACCATGAGCTTCTTTCTGATGCCATCAAACATTGTTCTAACTGGTTTACCTCTGACATCTAAAATCATTCTGTTGAAAACCTCACTAAGATTGTTCACAACCAGGTCAGTCTTGCAGTTGTAATCCATGGCATATCTAGCCCAAGTAGCAACAGGGATCTTCATTAGCCACTCCCAAGCCTCTAGGCACTCCTCTTTCATGTTAGCCATGGCAACATCAAAACCATGCTGAGTGTAAGAGTAGCTGGCTGCATCCATAAATTTCTTGAGCTCTTCACCTCTGAACCCAGCAGTTTGAAAGTTTGCATAAATGTGTCTAAGGCAGTATCTTTGAGGACAGTTGGGAAATATTTGGTTGATTGCATTAAGGAGACCCTGGTTCATAGCTTTAATTAGTAAACTCCGATAATAAGTGTCGAGGTTTAAGTTAGAGTGCGAGGATAAGTGTCGAGGTTTAGGTTAGAGTCCGAGGATAAGTGTCGAGGATTAAGTTAGACTCCGAGGATAAGTGTCGAGGTTTAGGTTAGAGTGCGAGGATAAGTGTCGAGGTTTAGGTTAGAGTTCGAGGATAAGTGTCGAGGTTTAAGTTAGAGTCCGAGGATAAGTGTCGAGGATTAAGTTAGACTCCGAGGATAAGTGTCGAGGTTTATCTTCAAGTCCGAGGATAAGTGTCGATGTTTATCCTCGGACTTGAAGATAAACATCGACACTTATCCTCGGACTTGAAGATAAACCTCGACACTTATCCTCGGAGTCTAACTTAATCCTCGACACTTATCCTCGGACTCTAACTTAAACCTTGACACTTATCCTCGAACTCTAACCTAAACCTCGACACTTATCCTCGCACTCTAACCTAAACCTCGACACTTATCCTCACACTCTAACCTAAACCTCCACACTAAACCTAAAGTTGTCACCCAAACAATGGAACATATATTCAACAAAAAAGGGAACATACCTTCTGCCTATCTGAGATAATGGTGTAGTATCCAAATTTCCCAGCCTCACCACCAAGTGCATATTTGAGCTGTGTTAGAAACCAAGACCATGATGTTGTCTCCTCCTTGTCAACTGATACGCGTACAGCACGCGACCGTTGGGAACCCCCAAGAGGAAGGTGTGATGCGTACAGTGGCAAGTTTTCCCTCAGTAAGAAACCAAGGTTTATCGAACCAGTAGGAGCCAAGAAGCACGTTGAAGGTTGATGGCGGCGAGATGTAGTGCGGCGCAACACCAGGGATTCCGGCGCCAACGTGGAACCTGCACAACACAACCAAAGTACTGTGCCCCAACGAAACAGTGAGGTTGTCAATCTCACCGGCTTGCTGTAACAAAGGATTAGATGTATAGTGTGGATGACGATTGTTTGCAGAGAACAGTAGAACAAGTATTGCAGTAGATTGTATTCGATGTTAAGAATGGACCGGGGTCCACAGTTCACTAGAGGTGTCTCTCCCATAAGATAAATAGCATGTTGGGTGAACAAATTACAGTTGGGCAATTGACAAATAAAGAGGGCATGACCATGCACATACATGATATGATGAGTATTGTGAGATTTAATTGGGCATTACGACAAAGTACATAGACCGCTATCCAGCATGCATCTATGCCTAAAAACTCCACCTTCAGGTTATCATCCGAACCCCTTCCAGTATTAAGTTGCAAACAACAGACAATTGCATTAAGTATGGTGCGTAATGTAATCAATAACTACATCCTCGGACATAGCATCAATGTTTTATCCCTAGTGGCAACAAGACATCCACAACCTTAGAACTTTCTATCACCGTCCCGCATTTAATGGAGGCATGAACCCACTATCGAGCATAAATACTCCCTCTTGGAGTTAAGAGTAAAAACTTGGCCAGAGCCTCTACTAATAACGGAGAGCATGCAAGATCATAAACAACACATAGGTAATAGATTGATAATCAACATAACATAGTATTCTCTATCCATCGGAACCCAACAAAAAAAACATATAGCATTACAGATAGATGATCTTGATCATGTTAGGCAGCTCACAAGACCCGACAATGAAGCATAATGAGGATAAGACAACCATCTAGCTACTGCTATGGACCCATAGTCCAGGGGTGAACTACTCACTCATCACTCCGGAGGCGACCATGGCGGTGTAGAGTCCTGCGGGAGATGATTCCCCTCTCCGGCAGGGTGCCGGAGGCGATCTCCTGAATCCCCCGAGATGGGATTGGCGGCGGCGGCGTCTCTGGAAGGTTTTCCGTATCGTGGCTCTCGGTACTGGGGGTTTCGCGACGAAGACTATATGTAGGCGGAAGGGCAGGTCAGGAGGCGTCACGGGGGGCCCACACGCTAGGGCCGCGCGGGCCCCCCTTGGGCCGCGCCGCCCTAGTGTGGCGGCGCCCCGTGGCCCCACTTCGTCTTCCCTTCGGTCTTCTGGAAGCTTCGTGTGAAAATAGGCCCCTGGGCGTTGATTTCGTCCAATTTCGAGAATATTTCCTTACTAGGATTTCTGAAACCAAAAACAGCAGAAAACAGCAAGTGGCTCTTCGGCATCTCGTTAATAGGTTAGTGCCGGAAAATACATAAATATGACATAAAGTATGCATAAAACATGTAGATATCATCAATAATGTGGCATGGAACATAAGAAATTATCGATACGTCGGAGACGTATCAGCATCCCCAAGCTTAGTTTACTCGTCGTCCCAGCAGTAAACGATAACAAAGATAATTTCTGGAGTGACATGCCATCATAACCTTGATCATACTATTGTAAGCATATGTAATGAATGCAGCGATCAAAACAATGTAAATGACATGAGTAAAGAAATGAATCATATAGCAAAGACTTTTCATGAATAGTACATCAAGACAAGCATCAATAAGTCTTGCATAAGAGTTAACTCATAAAGCAATAATTCAAAGTAAAGGTATTGAAGCAACACAAAGGAAGATTAAGTTTCAGCGGTTGCTTTCAACTTGTAACATGTATATCTCATGGATAGTTGTCAATGCAAAGTAATATAACAAGTGCAATATGCAAGTATGTAGGAATCAATGCACAGTTCACACAAGTGTTTGCTTTTTGAGATGGAGAGAAATAGGTGAACTGACTCAACATAAAAGTAAAAGAATGGCCCTTCGCAGAGGGAAGCATCGATTGTTATATTTGTGCTAGAGCTTTGATTTTGTAAACAAGAAACAATTTTGTCAACGGTAGTAATAAAGCATATGTGTTATGTAAATTATATCTTACAAGTTGCAAGCCTCATGCATAGTATACTAATAGTGCCCGCACCTTGTCCTAATTAGCTCGGATTACCTGGATTATCATCGCAATGCATATGTTTTAACCAAGTGTCACAAAGGGGTACCTCTATGCCGCCTGTACAAAGGTCTAAGGAGAAAGCTCGCATCGGATTTCTTGCTATTGATTATTCTCAACTTAGACATCCATACCGGGACAACATAGACAACAGATAATGGACTCCTCTTTTATGCATAAGCATTCAACAACAATTAATTTTCTCATATGAGATTGAGGGTATTTGTCCAAAACTGAAACTTCCACCATGGATCATGGCTTTAGTTAGCGGCCCAATGTTCTTCTCTAACATTATGCATGCTCTAACCATTCTAGCGGTAAATCTCCCTTACTTCAGACAAGACGGACATGCATAGCAACTCACATGATATTCAACAAAGAGTAGTTGATGGCGTCCCCAGGAACATGGTTATCGCACAACAAGCAACTTAATAAGAGATAAAGTGCATAAGTTCATATTCAATACCATAATAGTTTTTAGGCTATTAGTCCCATGAGCTATATATTGCAAAGGTGAAGAATGGAAATTTTAAAGGTAGCACTCAAGCAATTTACTTTGGAATGGCGGTGAAATACCATGTAGTAGGTAGGTATGGTGGACACTGATACGTCTCCGACGTATCGATAATTTCTTATGTTCCATGCCACATTATTGATGTTATCTACATGTTTTATGCACACTTTATGTCATATTCGTGCATTTTCTGGAACTAACCTATTAACAAGATGCCGAAGTGCCGATTCTTTGTTCTGCTGTTTTTGGTTTCGTAGAAATCCTAGTAACGAAATATTCTCGGAATTGGACGAAATCAACGCCCAGGGTCCTATTTTGCCACGAAGCTTCCGTAAGACCGAAGAGGAGACGAAGTGGGGCCACGAGGTGGCGACACCCTAGGGCGGCGCGGCACGCCCCCGGCCGCGCGGCCCTATGGTGTGGGCCCTCGTGCCGCCTCTGACCGCCCTTCCGCCTACTTAAAGCCTCCGTCGCGAAACCCCGGTCACGAGAGCCACGATACGGAAAACCTTCCGGAGACGCCGCCGCCGCCGATCCCATCTCGGGGGATCCAGAGATCGCCTCCGCACCCCTGCGGGAGAGGGGAATCATCTCCTGAGGACTCTACGCTGCCATGGTCGCCTCCGGAGTGATGTGTGAGTAGTCTACCCCTGGACTATGGGTCCATAGCGATAGCTAGATGGTTGTCTTCTCCCCATTGTGCTTCATTGTCGATCTTGTGAGCTGCCTAACATGATCAAGATCATCTATCTGTAATTCTATATGTTGCGTTTGTTGGGATCCGATGAATAGAGAATACTTGTTATGTTGATTATCAAAGTTATGTCTATGTGTTGTTTATGATCTTGCATGCTCTCCGTTATTAGTAGATGCTCGGCCAAGTTGATGCTAGTAACTCCAAGAGGGAGTATTTATGCTCGATAGTGGGTTCATGTCTCCGTGAATCTGGAGGGGTGACAAGAACCTCTAAGGTTATGGATGTGTTGTTGCCACTAGGGATAAAACATTGGTGCTATGTTCAAGGATGTAGTCACTAATTACATTACGCGCAATACTTAATGCAATTGTCTGTTGTTAGCAACTTAATACTGGAGGGGGTTCGGATGATAACCTGAAGGTGGACTTTTTAGGCATAGATGCATGCTAGATGGCGGTCTATGTACTTTGTCGTAATGCCCAATTAAATCTCACTATACTCATCATAATATGTATGTGCATGGTCATGCCCTCTTTATTTGTCAATTGCCCAACTGTAATTTGTTCACCCAACATGCTGTTTATCTTATGGGAGAGACACCTCTAGTGAACCGTGGACCCCGGTCCAATTCTCTATACCGAAATACAATCTCTTGCAATATCGTTTCTCTTGTTTTCTCGCAAACAATCATCTTCCACACAATACGGTTAATCCTTTGTTACAACAAGCGGTGAGATTGACAACCTCACTGCTTTCGTTGGGGCAAAGTACTTTGGTTGTGTTGTGCAGGTTCCACGTTGGCGCCGAATCCCTGGTGTTGCGCCGCACTACATCCCGCCGCCATCAACCTTCAACGTGCTTCTTGGCTCCTCCTGGTTCGATAAACCTTGGTTTCTTTCTCGAGGAAAACTTGCTTTGTGCGCATCATACCTTCCTCTTGGGGTTCCCAACGAACGTGTGAGTTACACGCCATCAAGCTCTTTTTCTCGGCGCCGTTGCTGGGAGATCAAGACACGCCGCAAGGAGTCTCCACTTCCCAATCTCTTTACTTTGTTTTTGTCTTGCTTAGTTTTATTTACTACTTTGTTTGCTGCACTAAATCAAAATACAAAAAAATTAGTTGCTAGTTTTACTTTATTTGCTATCTTGTTTGCTATATCAAAAACAAAACAAAATTAGTTACTTGCATTTACTTTATCTAGTTTGCTTTACTTACTGTTGCTAAAATGGCCAACCCTGAAAATACTAAGTTGTGTGACTTCACAACCACAAATAATAATGATTTCTCATGCACACCTATTGCTCCACCTGCTACTACAGCAGAATTCTTTGAAATCAAACACCGTTTATCGAATCTTGTTATGCGAGAGCAATTTTCTGGTGTTAGTTCTGATGATGCTGCTGCCCATCTTAATAATTTTGTTGAATTGTGTGAGATGCAAAAATATAAGGATGTAGATGGTGACATTATAAAATTAAAATTGTTCCCTTTCTCATTAAGAGGAAGAGCTAAAGATTGGTTGCTATCTCTGCCTAAGAATAGTATTGATTCATGGACTAAATGCAAGGATGCTTTTATTGGTAGATATTATCCCCCTGCTAAAATTATATCTTTGAGGAGTAGCATAATGAATTTTAAACAATTAGATACTGAACATGTTGCACAAGCATGGGAAAGAATGAAATCTTTGGTTAAAAATTGCCCAACCCATGGACTGACTACTTGGATGATCATCCAAACCTTCTATGCAGGACTAAATTTTTCTTCGCGGAATTTATTGGATTCAGCTGCTGGAGGTACCTTTATGTCCATCACTCTTGGTGAAGCAACAAAGCTTCTTGATAATATGATGATCAACTACTCTGAATGGCACACGGAAAGAGCTCCACAAGGTAAGAAGGTAAATTCTGTTGAAGAAACCTCTTCCTTGAGTGATAAGATTGATGCTATTATGTCTATGCTTGTGAATGATAGGACTAATATTGATCCTAATAATGTTCCGTTAGCTTCATTGGTTGCACAAGAAGAACATGTTGATGTAAACTTCATTAAAAATAATAATTTCAACAACAATGCTTACCGGAAAAATTCTAGTAATAACTATAGGCCATATCCTTATAATAATGGCAACGGCTATGGTAATTCTTATGGGAATTCTTACAACAATAATAGGAGTTCACCCCCTGGACTTGAAGCCATGCTTAAAGAATTTATTAGTACACAAACTGCCTTTAACAAATCTGTTGAAGAAAAGCTTGGGAAAATTGATATACTTGCTTCTAAAGTCGATAGTCTTGTCTTGATGTTGATCTTTTGAAATCGAAAGTTATGCCTAATGAAAATCATCATAATAAAATTGTTACTACAGCAAATGCCATCCAAGTTAGAATTAATGAGAATATAAGATTAATGGCTGAATCGTGCTAGGTGGGATAGAGAAGAAAATGAAAAACTAGCTAAAGAGAAGAATGTAGCTAAAGTTTGGACTATTACCACCACTAGCAATGCTAATGCTACACATGTTGCTGCACCTCCTACTATTAATAATAAAAGAATTGGTGTTAGCAATGTTTACACTTCTAATGCAAAGCGCGAGAAACTGCCCGAAATCGCTAAATCACAATCGCCTGTGATAAAGTCATGAAATTTTTTCCAACATTGGGGATGATGATCCCATTGCTTTAGATTATAATGGTTTGAATTTTGATGATTGCCACATCTCTGAAGTTATAAAGTTCTTGCAAAAACTTGCTAAAAGTCCTAATGCTAGTGCTATAAATTTGGCTTTCACGCAACATATTACAAATGCTCTCATAAAAGCTAGAGAAAAGAAACTAGAGCGCGAAGCCTCTATTCCTAAAAAGCTAGAGGATGGTTGGGAGCCCATCATTAAGATGAAGGTTAAAGATTTTGATTGTAATGCTTTATGTGATCTTGGTGCAAGTATTTCCGTTATGCCTAAGAAAATTTATAATATGCTTGACTTGCCACCGCTGAAAAATTGTTATTTGGATGTTAATCTTGCTGATCATTCTACAAAGAAACCTTTGGGGAAAGTTGATAATGTTCGCATTACCGTTAACAATAACCTTGTCCCCGTTGATTTTGTTGTCTTGGATATTGAATGCAATGCATCTTGTCCCATTATATTGGGAAGACCTTTTCTTCGAACTGTTGGTGCTATGATTGATATGAAGGAAGGTAATATAAAATATCAATTTCCTCTCAAGAAAGGTATGAAACACTTCCCTAGAAAGAGAATGAAGTTACCTTTTGATTCTATTATTAGAACAAATTATGATGTTGACACTTCGTCTCTTGATAATACTTGATACACACTTTCTGCGCCTAGCTGAAAGGCGTTAAAGAAAAGCGCTTATGGGAGACAACCCATGTTTTTACCTACAGTACTTTGTTTTTATTTTGTGTCTTGAAAGTTGTTTACTACTGTAGCAACCTCTCCTTATCTTAGTTTAGTGTTTTGTTGTGCCAAGTAAAGTCGTTGATAGTAAAGTTCATACTAGATTTGGATTACTGCGCAGAAACAGATTTCTTTGCTGTCACGAATCTGGGCTGTTTTCTCTGTAGGTAACTCAGAAAATTATGCCAATTTACGTGAGTGATCCTCAGATATGTACGCAACTTTCATTCAATTTGAGCATTTTCATTTGAGCAAGTCTGGTGCCTCGATAAAATTCTTCAATATGAACTGTTCTGTTTTGACAGATTCTGCCTTTTATTTCGCATTGCCTCTTTTGCTATGTCGGATGAATTTCTTTGATCCATTAATGTCCAGTAGCTTTATGCAATGTCCAGAAGTGTTAAGAATGATTGTGTCACCTCTGAACATGTTAATTTTTATTGTCGCTAACCCTCTAATGCGTTGTTCTAAGTTTGGTGTGGAGGAAGTTTTCAAGGATCAAGAGAGGAGTATGATGCAACATGATCAAGGAGAGTGAAAGCTCTAAGCTTGGGGATGCCCCGGTGGTTCACCCCTGCATATTCTAAGAAGACTCAAGCGTCTAAGCTTGGGGATGCCCAAGGCATCCCCTTCTTCATCGACAACATTATCAGGTTCCTCCCCTGAAACTATATTTTTATTCCATCACATCTTATGTGCTTTGCTTGGAGCGTCGGTTTGTTTTTGTTTTTTGTTTTGTTTGAATAAAATGGATCCTAGCATTCACTTTATGGGAGAGAGACACGCTTCGTTGTAGCATATGGACAAGTATGTCCTTAGTTTCTACTCATAGTATTCATGGCGAAGTTTCTTCTTCGTTAAATTGTTATATGGTTGGAATTGGAAAATGATACATGTAGTAATTGCTATAAATGTCTTGGGTAATGTGATACTTGGCAATTGTTGTGTTCATGTTTAAGCTCTTGCATCATATACTTTGCACCCATTAATGAAGAAATACATAGAGCATGCTAAAATTTGGTTTGCATATTTGGTCTCTCTAAGGTCTAGATAATTTCTAGTATTGAGTTTGAACAACAAGGAAGACGGTGTAGAGTCTTATAATGTTTACAATATGTCTTTTATGTGAGTTTTGCTGCACCGGTTCATCCTTGTGTTTGTTTCAAATAAGCCTTGCTAGCCTAAACCTTGTATCGAGAGGGAATACTTCTCATGCATCCAAAATACTTGAGCCAACCACTATGCCATTTGTGTCCACCATACCTACCTACTACATGGTATTTTCCGCCATTCCAAAGTAAATTGCTTGAGTGCTACCTTTAAAATTCCATCATTCACCTTTGCAATATATAGCTCATGGGACAAATAGCTTAAAAACTATTGTGGTATTGAATATGTACTTATGCACTTTATCTCTTATTAAGTTGCTTGTTTTGCGATAACCATGTTCACTGGGGACGCCATCAACTACTCTTTGTTGAATTTCATGTGAGTTGCTATGCATGTTCGTCTTGTCTGAAGTAAGAGCGATCTACCACCTTATGGTTAAGCATGCATATTGTTAGAGAAGAACATTGGGCTGCTAACTAAAGCCATGATCCATGGTGGAAGTTTCAGTTTTGGACATATATCCTCAATCTCATATGAGAAAATTATTAATTGTTGTTACATGCTTATGCATAAAAGAGGAGTCCATTATCTGTTGTCTATGTTGTCCCGGTATGGATGTCTAAGTTGAGAATAATCAATAGCGAGAAATCCAATGCGAGCTTTCTCCTTAGACCTTTGTACAGGCGGCATAGAGGTACCCCTTTGTGACACTTGGTTAAAACATGTGCATTGTGATGATCCGGTAGTCCAAGCTAATTAGGACAAGGTGCGGGCACTATTAGTATACTATGCATGAGGCTTGCAACTTGTAAGATATAATTTACATGATACATATGCTTTATTACTACCGTTGACAAAATTGTTTCATGTTTTCAAAATCAAAGCTCTAGCACAAATACAAAGAATCGATGCTTTTCCTCTATGGAGGACCATTCTTTTACTTTCAATGTTGAGTCAGTTCACCTATTTCTCTCCACCTCAAGAAGCAAACACTTGTGTGAACTGTGCATTGATTCCTACATACTTGCTTATTGCACTTATTATATTACTCCATGTTGACAATATCCATGAGATATACATGTTACAAGTTGAAAGCAACCGCTGAAACTTAATCTTCCTTTGTGTTGCTTCAATACCTTTACTTTGAATTATTGCTTTATGAGTTAACTCTTATGCAAGACTTATTGATGCTTGTCTTGAAGTGCTATTCATGAAAAGTCTCTGCTTTATGATTCACTTGTTTACTCATGTCATATACATTGTTTTGATCGCTGCATTCACTACATATGCTTTACAAATAGTATGATCAAGGTTATGATGGCATGTCACTCCGTAAATTATCTCGTGTTATCGTTTTACCTGCTCGGGACGAGCAGAACTAAGCTTGGGGATGCTGATACGTCTCCGACGTATCGATAATTTCTTATGTTCCATGCCACATTATTGATGTTATCTACATGTTTTTTGCACACTTTATGTCATATTCATGCATTTTCTGGAACTAACCTATTAACAAGATGCCGAAGTGCCGATTCTTTGTCTCTGCTGTTTTTGGTTTCAGAAATCCTAGTAACGAAATATTCTCGGAATTGGACGAAATCAACGCCCAGGGTCCTATTTTGCCACGAAGCTTCCGTAAGACCGAAGAGGAGACGAAGTGGGGCCACGAGGTGGCGACACCCTAGGCGGCGCGGCACGGCCCCTGGCCGTGCGGCCCTATGGTGTGGGCCCTCGTGCCGCCTCCCCGACCTGCCCTTCCGCCTACTTAAAGCCTCCGTCGCGAAACCCCCGCATCTGAGAGCCACGATACGGAAAACCTTCCAGAGACGCCGCCGCCGCCGATCCCATCTCGAGGGATCCAGGAGATCGCCTTCGGCACCCTGCCGGAGAGGGGAATCATCTCCCGGAGGACTCTACGCCGCCATGGTCGCCTCCGGAGTGATGTGTGAGTAGTCTACCCCTGGACTATGGGTCCATAGCAGTAGCTAGATGGTTGTCTTCTCCCCATTGTGCTTCATTGTCGGTTCTTGTGAGCTGCCTAACATGATCAAGATCATCTATCTGTAATTCTATATGTTGCGTTTGTTGGGATCCGATGAATAGAGAATACTTGTTATGTTGATTATCAAAGTTATGTCTATGTGTTGTTTATGATCTTGCATGCTCTCCGTTATTAGTAGATGCTCTGGCCAAGTTGATGCTAGTAACTCCAAGAGGGAGTATTTATGCTCGATAGTGGGTTCATGTCTCCGTGAATCTGGAGGGGTGACAAGAACCTCTAAGGTTATGGATGTGCTGTTGCCACTAGGGATAAAACATTGGTGCTATGTTCAAGGATGTAGTCACTAATTACATTACGCGCAATACTTAATGCAATTGTCTGTTGTTAGCAACTTAATATTGGAGGGGGTTCGGATGATAACCTGAAGGTGGACTTTTTAGGCATAGATGCATGCTAGATGGCGGTCTATGTACTTTGTCGTAATGCCCAATTAAATCTCACTATACTCATCATAATATGTATGTGCATGGTCATGCCCTCTTTATTTGTCAATTGCCCAACTGTAATTTGTTCACCCAACATGCTGTTTATCTTATGGGAGAGACACCTCTAGTGAACTGTGGACCCCGGTCCAATTCTCTATACTGAAATACAATCTACTGCAATCTTTGTTCTCTTGTTTTTACGCAAACAATCATCTTCCACACAATACGGTTAATCCTTTGTTACAGCAAGCCGGTGAGATTGACAACCTCACTGTTTCGTTGGGGCAAAGTACTTTGGTTGTGTTGTGCAGGTTCCACGTTGGCGCCGGAATCCCTAGTGTTGCGCCGCACTACATCCCGCCGCCATCAACCTTCAACGTGCTTCTTGGCTCCTCCTGGTTCGATAAACCTTGGTTTCTTTCTGAGGGAAAACTTGCTGCTGTGCGCATCATACCTTCCTCTTGGGGTTCCCAACGAACGTGTGAGTTACACGCCATCAGACACAAATGGCATAGTGGTTGGCTCAAGGATTTTGGATGCATGAGAAGTATTCCCTCTCGATACAAGATTTAGGCTAGCAAGGCTATTTGAAACAAACACAGGGATGAACCGGTGCAGCAAAATGATGTCTACGTTCCCCCTCCTTTCCTGTAGACAGTGTTGGGCCTCCAAGAGCAGAGGTTTGTAGAACAGCAGCAAGTTTTCCCTTAAGTGGATCACCCAAGGTTTATCAAACTCAGGGAGGAAGAGGTCAAAGATATCCCTCTCATGCAACCCTGCAACCACAAAGCAAGAAGTCTCTTGTGTCCCCAACACACCAAATAGGTGCACTAGTTCGGCGAAGAGATAGTGAAATACAGGTGGTATGAATATATATGAGCAGTAGCAACGGTGCCAGACAATAGCTTGTTGGCATGTAGTTGATGGTGGTAGTATTGCAGCAGTAATAACACAGTAAAACAGTAAACAAGCAGTAGTAACGCAGCAGTATTTAGGAACAAGGCCTAGGGATTACACTTTCACTAGTGGACACTCTCAACATTGATCACATAACAGAACAGATAGATGCATACTCTACACTCTCGTTGGATGATGAACGCATTGCGTAGGATTACACGAACCCTCAATGCCGGAGTTAACAAGCTCCACAATTTGTTCATATTTAAGTAACCTTATAGTGCAAGATAGATCAACATAACCAAATAGATCACATCAATACCATCATAGTAATAGTTAACTTCACAATCCACAAGAGATCATGATCATAGCCTACGACAAGAACCACATGGTGCACACACTAGTCACCTTTACACCAATGCAGGAGGAATAGAACTACTTTAATAACATCACTAGAGTAGCACATAGATGAATTGTGATACAAAACTCATATGAATCTCAATCATGTAAAGCAGCTCATGAGATTATTGTATTGAGGTACATGGGAGAGAGATGAACCACATAGCTACCGGTACAGCCCCGAGCCTCGATGGAGAACTACTCCCTCCTCATGGGAGACAGCAGCGGTGATGAAGATGGCGGTGATGTCGATGGAGGAGCCTTCCGGGGGCACTTCCCCGTCCTGGCGGCGTGCCGGAACAGAGACTCCTGTCCCCCAGATCTTGGCTTCGCGATGGCGGCGGCTCTGGAAGGTTTCTGTGGGTTTCGTCGAACGCCTCAGGGTTTTCGCGACGGAGGCTTTAAATAGGCGAAGAGGCGGCGCAGGAGGGCTGACAGGGGGGCCACACTATAGGGCGGCGCGGCCCCCCCTCTGGCCGCGCCAGCCTATAGTTTGGTGGGCCTGTGGCCCCCCTCTGGCCTCTCTGGTGTGTTCTGGATGCTTCCGGGGATTCTAAGATCTTTGGCGTTGATTTCGTCCGATTCCGAGAATATTTCGTTACTAGGATTTCTGAAACCAAAAACAGCAGAAAACAGGAACTGGCACTTCGGCATCTTGTTAATAGGTTAGTTCCAGAAAATGCACGAATATGACATAAAGTGTGCATAAAACATGTAGATAACATCAGTAATGTGGCATGGAACATAAGAAATTATCGATACGTTGGAGACGTATCAGCATCCTCAAGCTTAGTTCTGCTCGTCCCGAGCAGGTAAAACGATAACAAAGATAATTTCTGGAGTGACATGCCATCATAACCTTGATCATACTATTTGTAAAGCATATGTAATGAATGCAGCGATCAAAACAATGGTAATGACATGAGTAAACAACTGAATCATAAAGCAAAGACTTTTCATGAATAGCACTTCAAGACAAGCATAAATAAGTCCTGCATAAGAGTTAACTCATAAAGCAATAATTCAAAGTAAAGGCATTGAAGCAACACAAAAGAAGATTAAGTTTCAGCGGTTGCTTTCAACTTGTAACATGTATATCTCATGGATATTGTCAACATAGAGTAATATAACAAGTGCAATAAGCAAATATGTAGGAATCAATGCACAGTTCACACAAGTGTTTGCTTCTTGAGGTGGAGAGAAATAGGTGAACTGACTCAACATTGAAAGTAAAAGAATGGTCCTCCATAGAGGAAAAGCATCGATTGCTATATTTGTGCTAGAGCTTTGATTTTGAAAACATGAAACAATTTTGTCAACGGTAGTAATAAAGCACATGTATCATGTAAATTATATCTTACAAGTTGCAAGCCTCATGCATAGTATACTAATAGTGCCCGCACCTTGTCCTAATTAGCTTGGACTACCGGATCATCACAATGCACATGTTTTAACCAAGTGTCACAAAGGGGTACCTCTATGCACTTTGTACAAAGGTCTAAGGAGAAAGCTCGCATTGGATTTCTCGCTATTGATTATTCTCAACTTAGACATCCATACCGAGACAACATAGACAACAGATAATGGACTCCTCTTTTATGCATAAGCATGTAACAACAATTAATAATTTTCTCATTTGAGATTGAGGATATATGTCCAAAACTGAAACTTCCACCATGGATCATGGCTTTAGTTAGCGGCCCAATGTTCTTCTCTAACAATATGCATGCTTAACCATAAGGTGGTAGATCACTCTTACTTCAGACAAGACGAACATGCATAGCAACTCACATGAAATTCAACAAAGAATAGTTGATAGCGTCCCCAGTGAACATGGTTATCGCACAACAAGCAACTTAATAAGAGATAAAGTGCATAAGTACATATTCAATACCACAATAGTTTTTAAGCTATTTGTCCCATGAGCTATATATTGCAAAGGTGAATGATGGAATTTTAAAGGTAGCACTCAAGCAATTTACTTTGGAATGGCGGAAAATACCATGTAGTAGGTAGGTATGGTGGACACAAATGGCATAGTGGTTGGCTCAAGTATTTTGGATGCATGAGAAGTATTCCCTCTCGATACAAGGTTTAGGCTAGCAAGGTTATTTGAAACAAACACAAGGATGAACCGGTGCAGCAAAACTCACATAAAAGACATATTGAAAACATTATAAGACTCTACACCGTCTTCCTTGTTGTTCAAACTCAATACTAGAAATTATCTAGACCTTAGAGAGACCAATTATGCAAACCAAATTTTAGCATGCTCTATGTATTTCCTCATTAATGGGTGCAAAGTATATGATGCAAGAGCTTAAACATGACCACAACAATTGCCAAGTATCACATTACCCAAGACATTTATAGCAATTACTACATGTATCATTTTCCAATTCCAACCATATAACAATTTAACGAAGAGGAAACTTCGCCATGAATATTATGAGCTAAGAACACATGTGTTCATATGCAACAGCGGAGCGTGTCTCTCTCCCACACAAGCATGATGTAATCTAATTTATTCAAACACAAACAAAAATAAAAACAAACCGACGCTCCAAGAAAAAGCACATAAGATGTGATGGAATAAAAATATAGTTTCAGGGGAGGAACCTGATAATGTTGTCGATAAAGAAGGGGATGCCTTGGGCATCCCCAAGCTTAGACGCTTGAGTCTTCTTAGAATATGCAGGGGTGAACCACCGGGGCATCCCCAAGCTTAGAGCTTTCACTCTCCTTGATCATGTTGTATCATCTCCCTCTCTTGATCCTTGAAAACTTCCTCCACACCAAACTCGAAACAACTCATTAGAGGGTTAGTGGACAATAAAAATTAACATGTTCAGAGGTGACACAATCATTCTTAACATTTCTGGACATTGCATAAAGCTACTGGACATTAATGGATCAAAGAAATTCATCCAACATAGCAAAAGAGGCAATGCGAAATAAAAGGCAGAATCTGTCAAAACAGAACAGTTCGTATTGACGAATTTTATCGAGGCACCAGACTTGCTCAAATGAAAATGCTCAAATTGAATGAAAGTTGCGTACATATCTGAGGATCACTCACGTAAATTGGCATAATTTTCTGAGTTTCCTACAGAGAAAACAGCCCAGATTCGTGACAGCAAAGAAATCTGTTTCTGCGCAGTAATCCAAATCTAGTATGAACTTTACTATCAAAGACTTTACTTGGCACAACAAAACACTAAACTAAGATAAGGAGAGGTTGCTACAGTAGTAAACAACTTCCAAGACACAAATATAAAACAAAGTACTGTAGCAAAATAACACATGGGTTATCTCCCAAGAAGTTCTTTTCTTTATAGCCATTAAGATGGGCTCAGCAGTTTTAATGATGCACTCGCAAGAAATAGTATTTGAGGCAAAAGAGAGCATCAAGAGGCAAATACAAAACACATTTAAGTCTAACATGCTTCCTATGCATAGGAATCTTGTAAATAAACAAGTTCATGAAGAGCAAAGTAACAAGCATAGGAAGATAAAACAAGTGTAGCTTCAAAAATTTCAGCACATAGAGAGGCATTTTAGTAACATGAAAATTTCTACAACCATATTTTCCTCTCTCATAATAACTTTCAGTAGCATCATGAGCAAACTCAACAATATAACTATCACATAAAGCATTCTTATCATGAGTCTCATGCATAAAATTATTACTCTCCACATAAGCATAATCAATTTTATTAGTTGTAGTGGGAGCAAATTCAACAAAGTAGCTATCATTATTATTCTCATCAAGTGTTGGAGGCATAGTATAATCACAACAAAATTTACTCTCCATAGTAGGTGGCACCAAAAGACCACTATCATTATAATCATCATATATGGGAGGCAAAGTATCATCAAAGAAAATTTTCTCCTCAATGCTTGGGGGACTAAAAAGATCATGAAAACCAGCTTCCCCAAGCTTAGAACTTTCTATATCATTATCAACAATGGTGTTCAAAGCGTTCATACTAATATTACTACCAGCATGCAAATAAGATTCCATAGGTTTTTTAATTTTCGCATCAAACAATCCATGTTTTAAATCAGGAAATAAAAATAGAAGCTCATTTTTGTCCATTATGCCAAACTAGTGTAAACAAGAAACAAAAAGTTGCAATTGCAGGATCTAAAGGAAATAGCTTCGAGTACTTACAATGGCGGAAAATAGCTTGGTAGCCGAGGTCCGGAGTGTGAGTACCTTTTACCTTTCCTCCCCGGCAACGGCGCCAGAAAATAGCTTGATGTCTACGTTCCCCCTCCTTTCCTGTAGACAGTGTTGGGCCTCCAAGAGCAGAGGTTTGTAGAACAGCAGCAAGTTTTCCCTTAAGTGGATCACCCAAGGTTTATCGAACTCAGGGAGGAAGAGGTCAAAGATATCCCTCTCATGCAACCCTGCAACCACAAAGCAAGAAGTCTCTTGTGTCCCCAACACACCAAATAGGTGCACTAGTTCGGCGAAGAGATAGTGAAATACAGGTGGTATGAATATATATGAGCAGTAGCAACGGTGCCAGACAATAGCTTGTTGGCGTGTAGTTGATGGTGGTAGTATTGCAGCAGTAATAACACAGTAAAACAGTAAACAAGCAGTAGTAACGCAGCAGTATTTAGGAACAAGGCCTAGGGATTACACTTTCACTAGTGGACACTCTCAACATTGATCACATAACAGAACAGATAGATGCATACTCTACACTCTCGTTGGATGATGAACGCATTGCGTAGGATTACACGAACCCTCAATGCCGGAGTTAACAAGCTCCACAATTTGTTCATATTTAAGTAACCTTATAGTGCAAGATAGATCAACATAACCAAATAGATCACATCAATACCATCATAGTAATAGTTAACTTCACAATCCACAAGAGATCATGATCATAGCCTACGACAAGAACCACATGGTGCACACACTAGTCACCTTTACACCAATGCAGGAGGAATAGAACTACTTTAATAACATCACTAGAGTAGCACATAGATGAATTGTGATACAAAACTCATATGAATCTCAATCATGTAAAGCAGCTCATGAGATTATTGTATTGAGGTACATGGGAGAGAGATGAACCACATAGCTACCGGTACAGCCCCGAGCCTCGATGGAGAACTACTCCCTCCTCATGGGAGACAGCAGCGGTGATGAAGATGGCGGTGATGTCGATGGAGGAGCCTTCCGGGGGCACTTCCCCGTCCCGGCGGCGTGCCGGAACAGAGACTCCTGTCCCCCAGATCTTGGCTTCGCGATGGCGGCGGCTCTGGAAGGTTTCTGTGGGTTTCGTCGAACGCCTCAGGGTTTTCGCGATGGAGGCTTTAAATAGGCGAAGAGGCGGCGCAGGAGGGCTGACAGGGGGGCCACACTATAGGGCGGCGCGGCCCCCCCTCTGGCCGCGCCAGCCTATAGTTTGGTGGGCCTGTGGCCCCCCTCTGGCCTCTCTGGTGTGTTCTGGATGCTTCCGGGGATTCTAAGATCTTTGGCGCTGATTTCGTCCGATTCCGAGAATATTTCGTTACTAGGATTTCTGAAACCAAAAACAGCAGAAAACAGGAACTGGCACTTCGGCATCTTGTTAATAGGTTAGTTCCAGAAAATGCACGAATATGACATAAAGTGTGCATAAAACATGTAGATAACATCAATAATGTGGCATGGAACATAAGAAATTATCGATACGTTGGAGACGTATCACAAAACTCACATAAAAGACATATTGTAAACATTATAAGACTCTACACCGTCTTCCTTGTTGTTCAAACTCAATACTAGAAATTATCTAGACCTTAGAGAGACCAATTATGCAAACCAAATTTTAGCAAGATCTATGTATTTCTTCATTAATAGGTGCAAAGTATATGATGCAAGAGCTTAAACATGAGCACAACAATTGCCAAGTATCACATTATCCAAGACATTTTAGCAATTACTACATGTATCATTTTCCAATTCCAACCATATAACAATTTAACGAAGAAGAAACTTTCGCCATGAATATTATGAGTAAAGCCTAAGGACATATTTGTCCATATGCAACAGCGGAGCGTGTCTCTCTCCCACACAATGAAGGCTAGGATCCATTTTATTCAAACAAAACAAAAACAAAAACAAACAGACGCTCCAAGCAAAGTGCATAAGATGTGATGGAATAAAAATATAGTTTCACTAGAGGAACCTGATAATGTTGTCGATGAAGAAGGGGATGCCTTGGGCATCCCCAAGCTTAGACGCTTGAGTCTTCTTGAAATATGCAGGGGCGAACCACCGGGGCATCCCCAAGCTTAGAGCTTTCACTCTCCTTGATCATATTGTATCATCTCCCTCTCTTGATCCTTGAAAACTTCCTCCACACCAAACTCAAAACAACTCATTAGAGGGTTAGTGCACAATAAAAACTTACATGTTCAGAGGTGACACAAACATTCTTAACACTTCTGGACATTGCACAAAGCTACTGAAAGTCAATGGAATCCAAAAATCCATCAAGCATAGCAAAACAGGCAATGCGAAATAAAAGGCAGAATCTGTCAAAACAGAATAGTTCGTAAAGAAGAATTTTATTGAGGCACCAGACTTGCTCAAATGAAAATGCTCAAATTGAATGAACGTTGCGTACATATCTGAGGATCACTCACGTAAATTGGCATAATTTTCTGAGTTACCTCCAGAGAATTAGGCCCAGATTCGTGACAGCAAAGAAATCTGTTTCTGCGCAGTAATCCAAATCTAGTATGAACCTTACTATCAACGACTTTACTTGGCACAACAATGCACAAAACTAAGATAAGGAGAGGTTGCTACAGTAGTAACAACTTCCAAGACACAAATATAAAACAAAAGTACTGTAGTAAAAACATGGGTTGTCTCCCATAAGCGCTTTTCTTTAACGCCTTTCAGCTAGGCGCAGAAAGTGTATATCAAGTATTATCAAGAGATGGTGCAGCAACATTACCTTGGGCTTTATACTTACCCTTCTTGTTCTTTTTCTTACTCTTTGATTTAGGGAATACATGTCTACCCCCCGGTGTAGAGGTGAATTTTAGGGTGCCTTCTCCCACATCTATGACTGCTCCCAATAGTTTCAGCAGGGATCTTCCGAGTGTGATTTGTCCTATTCCTACATATTCAATAACAAGATAATCAATGGATATTGTTCTTCCAAGAATGGTTGTATGCACACCCGCAGCTATTCCCTTAGGAATTATAACAGAGTTGTCAATAAGAGTTATTCCTTCTCCCCCTTCAACGAATCCCCAAAGTGCCAAAGATTCATGAATACTCTTAGGCATAAGGCAAAATTCAGACATAATATCACAATTAGCATGAAGAGTTTGATCACCGATAACAATTTTAATAGTAGGATCCCATAATGAAGGTTCAGAGTTCACTAAAACTTGATCAAGACGGTTACGAACATATCTATAATTTTCGATCAAGCGAGATGCACTTGTCTCAAGAGTGTTTAATCTATTATAAATGCTAATAAGGGCTGAATCAAAGTTATTAGCTGAATCATGTGATGCAACCAACTTCTTTATTACATTAAAAGCTTGATCCCCATTGCAATGAAGGAAATCTCCTCCCACTAAAGCATCCAAGGCATATCTATAGCGAATCTCAAGACCAAAATAAAAGTTACTAAGAAGCAAACTTAGAGTCATTTGAGGTTCAGCTTTACGATAAGAATCAAAAATTCTGGACCAAGCATCTTTAAAACTCTCCTCATCCCCTTGTTTAAAAGTGAAGACTAATTCCTCCGGTGAAGAAGTAACAGGTGCAGAACTAGACATGGTAACAAAAGTAAAGTGCAAGTAACTAATTTTTTGTGTTTTTAATATGGAGTATGCAAACAAGACAGTAAATAAAGTAAAGCCAGCAACTAATTTTTTTGTATTTTGATATAATGCAGCAAACAAAGTAGTAAATAAAATAAAGCAAGACAAAAACAAAGTAAAGAGATTGGAATGTGGAGACTCCCCTTGCAGCGTGTCTTGATCTCCCCGGCAACGGCGCCAGAAAACAGTCTTGATACGCGTACAGCACGCGACCGTTGGGAACCCCAAGAGGAAGGTGTGATGCGTACAGCGGCAAGTTTTCCCTCAGTAAGAAACCAAGGTTTATCGAACCAGTAGGAGCCAAGAAGCACGTTGAAGGTTGATGGCGGCGAGATGTAGTGCGGCGCAACACCAGGGATTAGATGTATAGTGTGGATGATGATTGTTTGCAGAGAACAGTAGAACAAGTATTGCAGTAGATTGTATTCGATGTTAAGAATGGACCGGGGTCCACAGTTCACTAGAGGTGTCTCTCCCATAAGATAAATAGCATGTTGGGTGAACAAATTACAGTTGGGCAATTGACAAATAAAGAGGGCATGACCATGCACATACATGATATGATGAGTATTGTGAGATTTAATTGGGCATTACGACAAAGTACATAGACCGCTATCCAGCATGCATCTATGCCTAAAAAGTCCACCTTCAGGTTATCATCCGAACCCCTTCCAGTATTAAGTTGCAAACAACAGACAATTGCATTAAGTATGGTGCGTAATGTAATCAATAACTACATCCTCGGACATAGCATCAATGTTTTATCCCTAGTGGCAACAGCACATCCACAACCTTAGAACTTTCGTCACCGTCCTGCATTTAATGGAGGCATGAACCCACTATCGAGCATAAATACTCCCTCTTGGAGTTAAGAGTAAAAACTTGGCCAGAGCCTCTACTAATAACGGAGAGCATGCAAGATCATAAACAACACATAGGTAATAGATTGATAATCAACATAACATAGTATTCTCTATCCATCGGATCCCAACAAACACAACATATAGCATTACAGATAGATGATCTTGATCATGTTAGGCAGCTTACAAGACCCGACAATGAAGCATAATGAGGAGAAGACAACCATCTAGCTACTGCTATGGACCCATAGTCCAGGGGTGAACTACTCACTCATCACTCCGGAGGCGACCATGGCGGTGTAGAGTCCTCCGGGAGATGATTCCCCTCTCCGATAGGGTGCCGGAGGCGATCTCCTGAATCCCCCGAGGTGGGATTGGCGGCGGCGGCGTCTCTGGAAGGTTTTTCGTATCGTGGCTCTCGGTACTGGGGGTTTCGCGACGAAGACTATATGTAGGCGGAAGGGTAGGTCAGGAGGCGTCACGGGGGGCCCCACACGCTAGGGCCACGCGGGCCCCCCTTGGGCCGCGCTGCCCTAGTGTGGCGGTGCCCCGTGGCCCCACTTCGTCTTCCCTTCGGTCTTCTGGAAGCTTCGTGTGAAAATAGGCCCCTGGGCGTTGATTTCGTCCAATTCCGAGAATATTTCCTTACTAGGATTTCTGAAACCAAAAACAGCAACTGGCTCTTCGGCATCTCGTTAATAGGTTAGTGCCGGAAAATGCATAAATATGACATAAAATATGCATAAAACATGTAGATATCATCAATAATGTGGCATGGAACATAAGAAATTATCGATACGTCGGAGACGTATCATCAACCAAACCAAAAGCAATAGGGAATAGGTTGTTGTTCCCATCCCTTCCAGTAGCACACAGAATTTGTTGTCCAGTGCTAAGCTTGACAAAGCAACCATCTAACCCTGCAGAACAATACAATAATGTAAGAAAATCTAGCATTTATAACCTTTGCTACATATTTGTATAAAGCTACCATGCAACTCACCAAAGAATGGTCTGCACCCTTTAAGAAACCCTTCAATAGATGCACCAAGACAGTAGAACAACCCATGAAATCTAGGGTTCTTACTAGGATGCTCCAGAAGCATTTTTGTTGTCACAATGCATCTGGAGCCAGGATTTGTATCTATAACTGTCTGCAAATAATCTCTAAGCCTCCTGTACTGCTCAATCTGATCTCCTAGAACAACTTGCACAACTTTCTTCTTTGCTCTGTATGCCATCATCTCTTGACATCTACACCATATTTTTCTTTTGTTGTCTCCATCACTGCCTCAACCCCAGTCCTAAGATCAATTCTGATGCTAGACTCACAGACCTTTGCAACCCACTTTCCTGTAAACTTTGCAGTGCTCACCTGATGTGCCACAAGTGTGTTCAAGGTGACACTTTCTCAGACAGAAGGTTTTTTCATGTTTAATGACTGACCCAATCATGTAAAAAGGACAACCTTCTGTAGAGCACACTGCCATCACTCTATCTTTGCAATTCCTGTGGTACCTGAAGTTTCTAAGCTGTGCAATATGCAGGGTTTGCAGTGCTCTTCTGAACTGGTACACATCTTGGAAACACATCTTCATGCATAAGCCTTGTTCTGGGTGCAATCTACTCTCATCATACCAGACCCTAGGGTCCATCTTCTTGGCCCTGCTCTTTCTTCCCTTTGGCAGAGCCCAGGACATTGTCTCAAAGCCATCATCATCCTCTGGGTCTAAATCACCATCTTGCCCTTCATCATCAGATGGCAGCCAATCTGCTGGTGTTGTGCTCTGTTGGCTGCAATGTGATCTGGTGGTAGGTCCTTTCCTCACTGGCAATTTCTTTTTGGTTACTGCAACTGTCTCTTGCAAAACCTCACAGTCAGTGTCATCATCACAGTTATCTGAATCACAAAATATATCTTCAGGTTCCTCATCCTCACATAACTCCTTGGTTCCACCTCTCTTTCTCTTCTTCAAATCAATAAGTTTCTCATTGAGCTCAGTTTCTTCATCAGATTCTGTCTCAACTTCATCCTCTTCCATGAAATCTCCATCTTGCTCATCATCTGAAGACTCTTCCCTGTCTTCTGCAATTTCTTCTTGCTCATCATCTGAACAGCCTTCTGCAATTTCTTCTTCCTCATCATCTGTACAACCTTCTGCGTGCTCATCAACATTCTGATTGCCTTTGTCATCAATATTGCTCTGCTGGGTGCACAGGTAAAGCATAGCTGAATCATCAGTGCACTGAACAATTTCTTCCTGGCTGGGTAAAACCACACCATCATCATCCACTGTGTAAACAATAGGGTAACCTATTTCTGACATAGGAATTTGCTCTTCTACTGCTGGTTTGTTGATGTTCTTTGGCAAGAGCTACCTCTCTTAATAACACCGATATTTATGCACTTCTTCTCCTCATATAGCTCAATCATCTGCTCCACCTTACTCATTCCATCCAGCTTCTTCCATTCCAAAGAACCCCTATGTCCTTTTCTTTCACAAAATACATGCAATCATTGATTCCATACCCCTCTAACTCAATTATAGCTAACAAATTCAGATATGTGATGTCTGATCGGCCTAAACATCGTTCTAAATTGTCCTGTCCATCTAAATTGAACCTTACATCCCAAATTTCGTCATGCAGACTACAAATATACAGAGGAAGAACAATTAATTCTCTATTTTGCCTAGCACAAATCGGGTACACACTTTGTCTGACAGGAAGAACAAAAGATGAGAGAAAGGAAGGACTTACTCGATGCCGCCGACGAATCGTGATGTAAAACGACTGCTGGAGGCAGGGTTCTCCTTGCAAACCTTGGCCACGGCGGTGGCGGCGGCTTTCTCCGGTGAATAAAACATCAGGGTCGACGGATTTGAGGTCCCGCAGCAATCCACGTCCGCCGCGACCTGGCCTCCCAGATCGGCAACCTCGCCGTCAACGCCATCCTCTCTTCCAGCTCCGGCGCCGCCCTCACCATCAACGGCACCGTCTCTTCCAGCTCCGGCGGCGGCGGTGGCTGAGGGGAGGTTGGACGAATCCACCACCGAGAGTAGGCCCCCCAAATTGCCTAACTCGCCCTCGCCACCCTCTCCCTCAATGCCACCCTCTCTTCCAGCTCCGGCGCCGCCGACCGGTGAGGTCAGACCGGACAAATTCGCCGCCGCCATGGCTATCGTGAGTGAGCGGGAGAGGGAGAAGTGAGGGGAACTGCCTCCAACCCTGTCGGAACGGTGGAAGTTAGGGCACCGGCCGCTAACGCGCACCGTCTATGTTGTGCCACGTAGACCTGACAGTGGGCCCGACTCGTCAGTTTCGTGATTAAAATCGGATCGGACCTTGCAACGTGTTAACCGTAGAGTGGTGGTTTTTTGAAAAAAATTCGAATAGTGGTTGCTTTTTGAAACGACTGCCTGATATGTGGTGGTTTTTTGTAATTTTCTCAACCACACTAGAATGGTTGGTACATGTGCATTTCAATAGTGATTTATTATGCATACGAATATTCCTTGTAATTTTAATAATACAACGATCACCATCAACAGTTAGTTCTCAAGGACCCCATTCTACCTTTGCATTGCTGCAGTTGTGTGCAAGTGAATTTCAGATGACAGCATCTTTTGTTATACTCCAATATTTCCCCCCTATTTTCTTTCGGGGAACCGAAGACTCTTCAAGATCTGGAATCATGGATCCCTTGAATGGATAGGGCAACAACCATAGATTCCATGATTCTTTTCTCCTGACTAGCCTGGCCTTACCTCTTCCTGTCTGCCTGAGCCTGACACTATTAATTATTCAGTAGTACAGTATAAAATACAGCAACATTAATGCAAAACTTGGATAACTCAGGCGACTTGCTGTTGTTTATTCAATCATCAACATCATCCAAAATAGACAGAATTGCATCTACCACGATCCACAAGGCATTGCTGGGTTTCTTGGTTGCTTCAGATGATAGGGAAGATGATTAAATCTAACCCCGACCTCTTCTCACCTACTAGATGACAGGGACAACAAGGCCACTTGCCGGATGGATAATTACAAAGCAGATAAGATAATTCCGTCGTCCTCGCTGGATGGATTAGGACAAGCCACGTCACGGGCAATTAATTAACTAGCCACTAATTGATCGTCATCATCTCTCGATGCACGGCACGGCCGGCCGTGATCTGGGTACCTGATCCGGCGCCGCTAGTAGGTCCAGCGCTCGTTCTCCTGGCCGTCCTCGGCGGTGGCCGCCGGCAGCTGCGAGTAGAATTCCAGCTCGAAGCTGCTGGCCTCCTCCTCCCTCCGCTTGGCGCTGTAGTAGCGCTGCGCCAGCACCGCTCCCCCGAGCGCGGCGGCCACCGTGAGCACCTTCGCCCTCCCGTGGCGCCGGCCGGCGGCCACCGTGGCGCCCACCGCCGTCGCCGACAGCGCCCCTGCATCCACACGCGAACAAAATCAGTTCTTGGTCTCACAGCGGCGTGCAAAAGCGCCGACCAGAAGGGACGAACGGATCGCGGGAGGAAGAGGGGGTGCGGGAGAGAGTGAGACTGACCGACGGTGGCGAGCTTGTGCTGCTCCACCCAGGACTGCACCGACGAGCTCATCTTCTCCATCTCCCTCCGCCTCCGGTCGTTCGGCGAACTGATCCCGATTTCTTCCTCTGGTTCTCGGACGATTTTCTTTGCAAAATGGGGATGAGGATGGGATCGGCGGGTCAGGTTGGTGGCGTATTTGTAGCTGCGCACCAGCGTGAGTGATGGCTTCGACCGATCGTCAGCTAAAAGGAAAAAAAGGAGAAATGAAACCAGTGGCCCAGCCACCAGTTTGTGTTGCGGTTTGTTGCTCCTCGATTTGGAGGGTAGCCCGAGGTTTTATCGGCTCCTCCTTATCCTGTTGCTCAGTATGGCACTGACAGGTGGTTCCTACGTGGCGTGTCAGGACCACCGTCAGTCTCAAAGTGAGAACGTTAACAAACTCGTTAGGCTGGTGCCAACGCGGGCGGGAGCTGGGGCGTTAGAGCATCCTCACTCGTTCGCGCTCCCCAAGTCCAAATTCGGCGAAATTTTTGTCCGGATTGGAGGAAAATTTGGTTTGGCGAGCGACGAAGTTCCAGCCGTCCCGGGGAATTTGCGCGGGCTAGAGCATGGAATCTTCACTGACACGCGGGCCAGATCGCGGAATTTGCTCCATCCGGAGTCCCCGACAACACCCCGAGAAACCGAGGATGGCCTGGGGAGTCCGGACGGATTTAGGCCCAAATCCGGACGAAAACGAGAAACTGGGGGCGTGACTGGGCCAGTTTCGTCCGTCCGGATGAAAAAAAGAGGCCCCGGGGGGCTACCCGGGGGCATGAGTGGAGATGCTCTTACCGCCCGCGACGGGGCGAGAGGGCGGCGAGACGGCAGCGCGGGGCGGTGGATCCACCTCCCGGCGGTAGCGCCCGCTACCGCCCGGCTGCCGCCTCGCGCCGGCGCCGAGAGGGGGGCGAGAGGGGGGCGGTGGCGCTGGCGGGTCGGGGCGAGAGCGGGGGCGAGAGGGAGGGGTAATTTTCTTGCATTATTTTGAATGCCTTAATCTAAAAAAGAAATGGTGATGTGGAGGAGAGAGAAGTGAGAGCTGGCACTATAGCCCGTGCACTGGCACCGTGGGGTGAGAGTGGGTGAGAGTAGGGTGAGAGTGAGGATAAAAGCTGACGTGGCGAGGCTATAACAGATGATGCACTGGCACCAGCCTTAGAGATAACATGTCACTGTTGTAGACAACCTACACGCCCTTCCCTCCACACTTAAGTGTCTACGCTTAGGATATGTGTAATGATTGATAAAACTGTCTTATCTTAACGTGGCTACGTAATTTAGATATTACGATAAAAAACGATGAACAATGGTTATTTTTTAGTCTTATCTATAGTAATCAGATATCCTAAATTTATGCCGAGAGAAATTGTTCAAAGAGAAGGTAAATCCTTTTTCCAACATTCTCTCTCCAAAACCTAAGCATTTATCCTACGTAGTACTGCTAAAATATCACCATTGTACGTGCCCTTATTTTTTTCTACTCTTTCACCGTGTCTCAGTTTTTTTGAGATGCAAATATATCTATAACTAAAATATATCCGTATCTAAAATCATATTTAGATAAAAAATATAAGCTAAAATATATAATATATCTTGATTCATTCAACCTGCGGTAAGTATTTGGGGTTGGAGAAAATATTACAACTAATAGCAAACTCTTCCAAATTAACATGACATTTTATTTCTCTTACTAAGTTCGAAAGTTTTTCAGAAGAAAAATGAAGTTAAATCTTGATGTGCGAAACACTTTGCATTATAAACTAGTACATAAAAATAGGAAAAGTGTGGATCTGAGCATACTAAATAGAGTGCACATTAGCTCTCAAAAAATAGTGTGCACATTCCGAAATAAAGATTTTGTCAAATTCTTCATTTTTGTGTAGCTAAAAATACAAATATTTGTGCACTAAGATTATCCGTATATAGATAAAACCGAGTCACTTATTTTTTATCACAGAGAGTATCATTGACTACATTTTTTAATGAAAAAATGCTCGTAAATATGATTTATATTTCCCCCGTTCCAAACTAATGGACACAACTTTGTCCAGATACGGATGTATCTACTGTGTGAAATGCATATAGAAAAAAAAATGCATAACCAAGATCATATGCAAGAGAGGAGGTAATAGATCATACCCTCGTAGATCGATCTAGCGGAAGTTGTCGATGATGAGGTTGATAAAGTCGGGAGGAGATGTATTATCACTTAACGCTCCCACGAACAAGTTTTGCACGTGCAACACCTACACGGCATCCACAAGTACATGATCAGCAACACCGCGTCTAAGTGTGATCAAGCATACCGTCGAAGTGGGAACGTGTCGATGAAGATCCGGCAGTGCTTCCACGTGCCCGACTAGATTACCTCTCGGCGGGTGTAGAACTCGGGAAACACTCGGTGAAGAAGTAGGGGAAGTAGATCTCCGCGGGGGCAAGAAGAGGGGGTGGAGCGGTGGTAGCCGTAGGTGGTGCTAGCTAGGGCGGCATTAAAGATGGTAGAGGTGGCGGCTTGGGCAGCTAGGGTTTGGAGGGCGAGGGGGCGCACGGCTTGGGTTTGCCGCCCCCTTGCCCCCCTCTCAAACTGACTAGGGGAGAGGAGTCCCACCCAAACTTGTCTAAGGGGAAACCGGAGGAAGTAGTATATATGAATCGAAGATTCATGTACTGTGTCATGTTTTAGTGAGCGGGTTTCCTAATTTTACAAGGAAGCTGTCTCATTTAGTTTGGAACGGATGGAGTAACTTTTTGTTTGGCAAAACCACTTTATACATGTATTGTCGTTTTAGTGATAAGTCAGGGAGTTCGAACTAGCTTCACTTTATTTTAATGTACAATGTACACGATTTTTTTGCGAAAAGACCAATCATCAACAACTGTATAAAGAATATAAAAAATAATAAAATTACAAAAAGATTTTTTGGAGCACCTAGCGATGACTACGCACACTAGAGCGAGCCGAAAGCGCACCGCCAACCTCACCCCTCTATCACCGGAGCGAGGCAAAAAAAATTCGAAGTAGAGGTTGTTGTAGTAGACGGACGAGAAGTCTTCATGCTAAGCTCAACCAACACATCAAAGCGGGAACCATCACCAATGATCATATAACCACACCGACGAACACGTAGAATGCATCCTAAAAATATAAGGGAGTTATGTGAGTACGACAAGTCATACTCAGCAAACTTATTATACACAATCATATAAAATGTACAATAGAAATCTTTTTTTTTTTGAAAAATAGTTGGCTAAAGTAATTAAGCAATTTAAATCATGGTTCCACACATGAAAGTAAGCTTCCCAAACCTGGAAGTCATGGGGGTGAACTTTCACACTCTACAGAGGGATACTCTGACGTCCACAGTCTCGACCAGCACCACACCATCACTAGAGAAGAGCAGAGTTGTTTAGCCCGCTAAGACCCGAACACCTTGATCTACTGATGCCGGTCTTTTCCACGGATCCATCACCAACACGTTTCCGAACAAGAGTTATTCCTATAGGAGAATTCAAATAGTTCCATACCTGAGCTGTGATCGGTATAATATGATTACCCTCGTAGCATCAAGTTTTCACTTATAAAAATATATATCTATTTCTCAAAATGTCCACTTACCAATAGTCAATGCCTGTTTTGGATCGGTGGCTCCGATGGATCCATCACCCCATACCGATATCGGCATATTAGATCACACATATTTCAATGGAATATTCACATCTCCAGCTAATAAAGTAACTGAGAGAGTATAAAGCAGCTTGCCTTGGTGAAAAGATATTGGTCTTGGCACAAATCCAGATCATTCGAAAAGAAATTCTCGTAGATATATAATCGGATGGCACTATAAGTACTGTCATTCACTCAAACTGCGTGTAGGCTCTCCTCTATAATTTTTTTGAGAGTAATCACGTATTTCATTAATAGAAAATCAAATTACACGAGTAAACAAACGTGGAAACAACCAGACAGACTTATAGATGCAAGTGTGGCAACATTAGGGTACCCTTTAATTATCCTCTTTGTGCAAAAGTTAAACTAAAATAATGGTGTCATCTAAAATTGTTAGTTCATTTTTTGACCAAATAAGGTAGAGAGTACCCTATTTTTGGCCCACTTGCATCTCTATCTATAATTCAGCAGCGCCTCCTCCTGATAACATATCATCTCCTCTGAAACGATCATGACACGGTCTTGAAATCTCGATGGGCTTGGCTGACTCATAGCACATATACCGGCCCAAGAAAGGGAACATGCACGGTTCGTCTTAACATCCTGCCTTCTGCGCGCCTCCAAACACACTCCGGTCCCCTTTTCCACCGCGTACGGGATGCCGTGGATTCCAGCACCACTACACCGCCAGCGCCAACGGAGGAGGAACCGGGAAGCACAGTGGCCTCTCAGCGATGTCACCAACCTCTCTACCGACACACCAACCGCTAGAAACCCACCCTCTAGGTGACCCCTTTGTAAGGTTTCAGTTAGGGTTTTTAGGCCTATCCCTATTCATCCGCCTTATTGGTGGTGCCGTTCACAATGTCATTTGAGGCTAGAGGGTGAGACCTACTTATAGCGTTAATTCCAGAGTCCTAATCCGTATATATTTAAGCTTCCAAGTTTAAACAACTTGTTTCCAGATAAGATTCCATGTATAATTAACAACCACAATATAATTAACCGATAAATGAAATCACATCTGTTTTGTCCCAGGACACGCACATGTGAGTTGTGCGCCATAATTAATCAAACAGATCAACTTTGTAGATCATAACTAGGGCTGGAATCTGATCTTCGATCTAGCTCCTTTCCAATTAATATTGTGCCTGGGTAATTTTCAGTATATATACTGTATTTCCAATATTAATTGACCAGCTTCCTTAAGTATCTATACTTAAGTATAATCCAACAAGTATTAATACACCACTACCAACGGGTAATGTTCCATAGCAAATATTCCACTATGTAAACAATCCATTCATCAAAGATGAATATTCCATGAACACGTAAAATTATAATTCCATATTGAGGTGTAACAAATAACAAGAAGAAATTTGGATATAGTTTGACATACACAATTCTTACACCCTTCCCTCTCACACCGGCACCTCTGCCTCCGCCACTACCTCCTTCGCGTCTGCCATGCCTGTCGACGGCGAGATCAGTTCGACAGTATTCCTCTGTAGTCTCCTTCCGTTCTCCAAATTTGTTTGAACCCTTGTTTTTCCTGGGGTCGATTAGTTTCTTTTCAGGGGAATAGAAACATCAAATCTTACACTCTACCACCGATCACTATGATAATGAAATGTTCCCAGACATCTACAACCACCAAATTCTGGATTTTGTAGAGTTTTGTAGTTTAAGTATTTTTTCCAGCCGTATGAGCTCATTGTATTAACTGAACTGTACTTTCACTTAATCCTTTCGGTCGTTCAAGTAGGAAAACCACAGAGGCTCACGCCACCAGGTTGACTTCAATCATCGGTTCCTTGTCAAGTTGTCATGAAGCGAAAAAGGTAGTACGTGCCACAATTGTGTATTTCCTAATTTAGATCATTTTGCTCGTTTTGATTCAGTCGCATGATGTGGCCGACCGTTTTTTTTTTATTATGCTTATTGTTTGTAGCTCATGTCCTCTGCCACTAGTAGAAAAAGAGACTTCCGTCCACCCCCATTAGTCGCCAAAATATAGGAACCGCGACTAAAGGGGTCTTTAGTCGCGGTTCGGGAGGCGAACCGCGACTAAAGACCTGGGCCCAGCGCGCTCGGTGGCTAGCTGGTGGACGGGAGGAGCTTTAGTCGCGGTTGGCTAGGCCAACCGTGACTAAAGGTCCTCAGGCTTGGCCCGAAGGCCTTTAGTCGCGGTTGGCCAGGCTAACCGCGACTAAAGGCCCACCCCTATAAAAGGTAGCTCAGCTCACTTCACTTAGCCATTTGGTGCCACTTCTCTTCACAATCTTCACAAGTGGGTGGTGGGTTTGATTTTGGTTCCTCTTATGCACACAAGGTGTTCGATGAAATGCCCGAGAGATTGAAAGAAACATAATATGGAGTGTCCGAGCCACACTTGAGCTTTCTCATTTATTTTTCCTCGATCGCGGTTAGCAACTTGAACCTTTCATGTTTCATTGATAAAATATGCATGTGTGTAGTTCATTGTTTAATTTCTATTGTTTGTAGCTAGTTAGTTTAACAAATGCATGATGATTAATTATATATTTTATATTATAATAATGCAGATGAATTGGCAATGGATGTACGGTAAGGAACCGCGACTAAAGGGGTCTTTAGTCGTGGTTCGGGAGGCGAACCGCGACTAAAGACCTGAGCCCAATGCGCTCGGTGGCTAGCTGGTGGACGGAAGGAGCTTTAGTCGCGGTTGGCCTGGCCAACCGCGAGTAAAGGCCTTCGGGCTCCCGAAGGCCTTTACTCGCGGTTGGCCAGGCCAACCGCGACTAAAGCCCCACCCATATAAAAGGCAGCTCAGCTCACTTCACTTAGCCATTTGGTGCCACTTCTCTTCACAATCTTCACAAGTGGGTGGTGGGTTTGATTTTGGTTCCTCTTATGCACACAAGGTGTTCGATGAAATGCCCGAGAGATTGAAAGAAACATGATATGAAGTGTCCGAGCCACACTCGAGCTTTCTCATTTATTTTTCCTCGATCGCGGTTAGCAACTTGAACCTTTCATGTGTTATTGATAAAATA
Organism: Lolium perenne; assembly: GCF_019359855.2. Lineage (NCBI taxonomy): Eukaryota > Viridiplantae > Streptophyta > Magnoliopsida > Poales > Poaceae > Lolium > Lolium perenne. The sequence goes on along the minus strand of NC_067248.2, from coordinate 141,878,235 downwards.
TGCATGTGTGTAGTTTATTGTTTAATTTCTATTGCTTGTAGCTAGTTGGTTTAACAAATGCATGATGGTTAATTATATATTTTATATTATAATAATGCAGATGAATCGGTAATGGATGTACGGTAACCGACTCTCCGGTGAGTTCATTATGGGTTTGAAAGATTTCTTCGTAGTGGCTAATGCGAACAAGCAGGGGGTTTTGTTATCTGTCCATGTGTTGGCTGTAAGAATCAGAAGGGTCACTCTTCCTCAAGAGACGTTCACCTGCACCTGCTTCGGCAGGGTTTCATGCCAAGCTATAATTGTTGGACCAAGCTTGGAGAAAGAGGGTTATAATTCTTCTTGGTTCTAATTTCAAATTTGTTTGAAATTGTACATTCATATGCATGTATGTAGTACCGTAGAATATGTGAAACTCCTTCATAATTAAATAAAACACAAAAGAAATAAAACAATACAAATGAAAAAAGAAACCAGATTTAGGGGGGGGGGGGGGGGGCTAAAAACCTAAACCTTCGGCGGCCTTTAGTCGCGGTTGGCCAGAAGAACCACGACTAAAGGTCCTCCGCCCCGATGGTCGCCTGGCGCCCAGGTGGACGGGCCTTTAGTCGTGGTTCGTAAGCAACCGCGACTAAAGGGGGGCTTTAGTCGCGCATATTTAATCCCGGTTGCGCAACCGCAACTAATGGCAGTTGCCAACCGGGACTAAAGCCCCTTTTTCTACCAGTGTTACGGGTGATGGCGCGTGTTGCACACGTCCGTTGGGAACCCCAAGAGGAAGGTGTGATGCGCACAGCAGCAAGTTTTCCCTCAGTAAGAAACCAAGGTTATTGAACCAGTAGGAGATGAAGGCCACGTGAAGGTTGTTGGTGAAGGAGTGTAGTGCGGCGCAACACACGGGATTCCGGCGCCAACGTGGAACCTGCACAACACAATCAAAATACTTTGCCCAAACTTAACAGTGAGGTTGTCAATATCACCGGCTTGCTGTAAACAAAGGATTAAACGTATAGTGTGGAGAATGATGTTTGCTTGCAAAGAACAACAGAGAACAATGATTGCAGTAGGTTGTATTTCAGATGTAAAAGAATGGACCGGGGTCCACAGTTCACTAGTGGTGTCTCTCCAATAAGATAAATAGCATGTTGGATGAACAAATTACAGTTGGGCAATTGACAAATAGAGAGGGCATAACAATGCACATACATATCATGATGACTACTATGAGATTTACTTAGGGCATTACGACAAAGAACATAGACCGCTATCCAGCATGCATCTATGCCTAAAAAGTCCACCTTCGGGTTAGCATCCGCACCCCTTCCAGTATTAAGTTGCAAACAAAAGACAATTGCATTAAGTACTGTGCGTAATATAAACAATACAAATATCCTTAGATAAAGCATTGATGTTTTATCCCTAGTGGCAACAGCACATCCACAACCTTAGGGGTTGCTGTCACTCCCCCAGATTCAATGGAGACATGAACCCACTATCGAGCATAAATACCCCCTCTTGGAGTTACAAGTATCAACTTGGCCAGAGCCTCTACTAGCAACGGAGAGGATGCAAGATCATAAACAACACATATATGATAGATCGATAATCAACTTCACATAGTATTCCATATTCATCGGATCCCAACAAACACAACATGTAGCATTACAAATAGATGATCTTGATCATGATAGGCAGCTCACAAGATCTAAACATGATAGCACAAAAGGAGAAGACAACCATCTAGCTACTGCTATGGACCCATAGTCCAAGGATGAACTACTCACGCATCAGTCCGGAGGCCGGCATGGTTATGTAGAGCCTTCCAGTGATGATTCCCCTCTCCGGCAGGGTGCCGGAGGAGATCTTCAGCACCCCCCGAGATGGGGTTGACGGCGGCGGCGTCTCAGTAACTTTTCTCGTATCGTGCCTCTCGGTACTAGGGTTTTCGCGACGGAAAGATTATATAGGCGAAGGGGCAGAGTCGGGGGACGCTCGAGGGGCCCACCCCATAAGGCGGCGTGGCCAGGGGTGGGGCCGAGCCCCTCTATGGTGTGGCCGCCTCGTGGCCCCTCTCCGTCTCCTCTTTGGTGTTCTGGAAGGCTCCGTGGAAAATAAGACCGTGGGGTTTTGTTTCGTCCAATTCCGAGAATATTTCCTGTGTAGGATTTCTGAAACCAAAAACAGCAGAAAACAGGAACTGACGCTTCGGCATCTTGTTAATAGGTTAGTACCGGAAAATGCATCAAAATGATATAAAGTGTATATAAAACATGTGAGTATTGTCATAGAACTAGCATGGAACATAAGAATTTATAGATACGTTTGAGACGTATCAAGCATCCCCAAGCTTAGTTCCTACTCGCCCTCGAGTAGGTAAACGATAACAAGGATAATTTCTGAAGTGACATGCTACTATCATAATCTTGATCAATACTATTGTAAAGCATATGAGATGAATGAAGTGATTCAAAGCAATGGTAAAGATAATGACTAAACAACTGAATCGTATAGCAAAGACTTTTCATGAATAGTACTTTCAAGACAAGCATCAACAAGTCTTGCATAAGAGTTAACTCATAAAGCAATAGATTCTTAATAGCAGGTTTTGATGCAACACAAAGGAAGATTTAAGTTTCAGCAGTTGCTTTCAACTTTCAACATGTATATCTCATGGATAATTGTCAACACAAAGTAATATGATGAGTGCAAATAAGCAAGTATGTAAGAATCAATGTACACAGTTGACACAAGTGTTTGCTTCTAAGATAGAAGGAATTAGGTAAACTGACTCAATATAAAGTAAAAGAAAGGCCCTTCGCAGAGGCAAGCAGGGATTACTCATGTGCTAGAGCTTTTTATTTTGAAAACAAGGAAACAATTTTGTTAACGGTAGTAATAATTCATATGTGTTATGCATAAACCTCCTACAAGTTGCAAGCCTCATGCATCGAATACTAATAGTGCCCGCTCCTTGTCCTAATTAGCTCGGATTTCCATGGATTATCATTGCATTACATATGTTTCAACCAAGTGTCACAAAGGGGTACCTCTATGCCACCTGTACAAAGGTTCAAGGAGATAAATCACATTCGATTTCTCGATTTTGATAGATCTCAACTTTAGGACATCCATACCGGGACAACATAGAAAACAGATAATGGACTCCTCTTTTATGCTTTAAGCATTCAACAACAGATAATATTCTCATAAGAGATTTGAGGATTAATGTCCAAGCTGAAACTTCCACCATGATACATGGCTTTGGTTGGCGGCCCAATGTTCTTCTCTAACAATATGCATACTCAAACCATTTAACTCATGACAAATCTCCCTTACTTCAGACAAGACGAACATGCATAGCAACTCACATGATATTCAACAAAGGTGTGACAGGTTGATGGCGTCCCCAGAAACATGGTTACCGCTCAACAAGCAACTTATCTTTACTATTAAATTACAATAGGTGACTGGCTGGTGTCACAAACGGGCCAATTTTTTTTTCTCTAGGCCCGCCCGTCTACTCGAAATCCTAGGCCCAATATCTCTAAATATGGATCTATTCCGTCGCATCTTACCAAAAAATAGTTAACGTGTGCGTTGCTTCTTCCCAGAAAGATATCCGTCTAATAAAGAGAGGAGTTGCTAGCGGAGTTGGACTCCGCGTTCAAGTCAAGGAACGCATTGTTCTGTCCAACAAAAGAGTTAAGTCAAGAGTCCAGATCGGTGCATGAATCGCCTCATATACGCTGATATATACACAACTCGATCGAGGTTTTCGCCCGTCCGCCGCGGCTAGGAGACTTCTACCTGTCAGCCGCCACCCGCCCCTGTTCTTGATGGGAGCCGGCATGTATGCTGCAACTGCCGAACTACCGCATGTACGTCAGCCGCCGCTTGCCTGTGTGCCGAACGGAGCCAGCCGGCCTGTCGGCCGCCGCTTGATCACACGCTGGACGGGATCAACCTCTCGACGTCATGCGTCGCCCGTATGAGTTCGCCGTCAATCGTCATGATTGCGCCGAGGAACATGGTGTCAAGGGGCTCGTGCTCTCGACATACGTCGACCAAGACGAGGTCCTACGGCCGGTCGCTGGGCAGCGCCGTGGGGGCTTTGTCAGGTGTGTACAACGCTTCGATCGAGCAACGCTTACAAGATGCTTGTGTGCCGTTTTGTGTCGTCAAGAGAGCAGCAGCAAGTGTGCAGAGATGGCGGCAAGCTGGCCCACTGATTGGAATGCCCGCGTGACGTCCAGTCGATTCTGCAGTTGCTCATCTGAGTCGATTTTTGCGTACCTACAATTACAAACCCGCAAAAGCCTCTTCCAATAGGCCCGACTTGAAGCGGTGGTGAGGCTCCTTTGACGAGTCCCATGTAGGAACGGAGAAAAGATGCACATGGAGAGTATGAATACAGAGCAAAGGCTTGTGATGGATGTCATCGTCAAGGGGACCCGTCTTGCCTCAACGTTGAAGAACGATACATCAACAATGGATTGTGGTTATTTATCTCTGGTCAAAATGGCACCTACATACTATCGCACTTTAATGCACCAACTTATGTGAATAGTTAAAACAAGATGGAAGAGACAAGACCCAATCAACCATAGTTCAAACCTTAGGTTTGAAATTTGATACTTTGATATCTCATAAAGATAGATTATGCTTCAGTGGGAGGCGATGCTCCTATCGGTAGCCAACGCGTGAGTATTCTTCCTATAAAAACAAAAAGACTTTGTTTGAGATCTAAGGGGTCAATACATGATAGGCTAAATGTTTGTGACGGCAAGACGAAAACCAAAGTGCAAGCATTGAAGTTTTTTTAAGGTTTTGGGGTGGGTATGTGAATGAGACGTTCTGGCGATGGCAGCTAGGATGACGCGCGGGGCTAGAGATGGCGGTGCGGAATTAGGGAAAGGTAATGCGGAGGGTGGAACTAAGAGCAAAATAAAGGGAAGGGTTCAATGGTCGTATTGTGTAATATGTGAATTTATGTTCCTTGGTGACGTAGATTTTGCACCCGATGCAACGCATGGGTATTTTTCCTAGTAAGAAATAAGATACATAAGCGACATATTCTTTACCACAATAGTTTTTAGGCTACTTTCCCATGAGCTATGTATTGCAAAGACAAGGAATGAAAATTTTAAAGGTAGCACACAAGCAATTTACTTTGGAATGGCAGAAAAATACCACATAGTAGGTAGTTATGGTGGACACAAATGGCATAAGTTTTGGCTCAAGGTTTTGGATGCATGAGAAGCATTCCCTCTCAGTACAAGGCTTTGGCTAGCAAGGTTGTTTGAAGCAAACACAAGTATGAACCGGTACAACAAAACTTACATAAGAACATATTGCAAGCATTATAAGACTCTACACTGTCTTCCTTGTTGCTCAAACACTTTTACCAGAAAATATCTAGACTTTAGAGAGACCAATCATGCAAACCAAATTTTAACAAGCTCTACGGTAGTTCTCCACTAATAGGTTTAAACTACATGATGCAAGAGCTTAAACATGATCTACTTGATAGCTCAAAACAATTGCCAAGTATCAAATTATTCAAGATAATATACCAATTACCACATGAAGCATTTTCTGTTTTCAACCAAATAGCAATGAAGCGGCTTTCAACTTTCGCCATGAACATTAAAAGTAAAACTAAGAACACCAGTGTTCAATATGAAAAAGCGGAGCGTGTCTTTCTCCCACACAAGGAATGCTAGGATCCGAATTTATTCAAACACAAACAAAAATAAAAGCACACAGACGCTCCAAATAAAGCACATAAGATGTGACGGAATAAAAATATAGTTTCACTAGAGGTGACCTGATAAGTTGTTGATGAAGAAGGGGATGCCTTGGGCATCCCCAAGCTTAGATGCTTGAATCTTCTTGAAATATGCAGAGATGGACCATGGAGGCATCCCCAAACTTAGACTTTTCACTCTTCTTGATCATATCATATCATCCTCCTCTCTTGATCGTTGAAAACTTCCTCCACACCAAACTCAAAACAATCTCATTAGAGGGTTAGTGCATAATAAAAAATTCACATGTTCAGAGAGGACACAATCATTCCCAACACTTCTGGACATTACCCAAGGCTACTGAAATTTAATGGAGCAAATAAATCCACTCAAACACAGTAAAAGAGGCAATGTGAAATAAAAGGCAGAATCTGTCAAAACAGAATAGTCCGTAAAGACGAATTTTTTGAGGCACTTAACATGCTCAGATGAAGAAGCTCAAATTGAATGAAAGTTGCGTACATATCTGAGGATTACTCATGAATTTTTGTAGATTTTTTAGATTCTTTTACAGAAAGATCAACTCAAATTCGTGACAGCTAAAAATCTGTTTCTGCGCAGAAATCCAAATCTAGTATCAACTCTCTATCAAAGACTTTACTTGGCACAACAATGCAATAAAGCAAAGATACAAAGGCATTTCTACAGTAGTAACAAGCACCTTGACTAAAATATAAAACAAAAATTGCAGAAATAAAATAATGGGTTGTCTCCCATAAGCGTTTTTCTTTAACGCCTTTCAGCTAGGCGCAGAAAGTGTAAATGAAGTAACATCAAGAGAAAAAGCATCAACATCATAATTTTTTCTAATAATAGAATCAAAAGGAAACTTCATTCTCTTTCTAGGGAAGTGTTCCATACCTTTCTTAAGAGGGAACTGATATTTAATATTTCCTTCTTTCATATCAATAATAGCACCAACAGTTCGAAGAAATGGTCTTCCCAAAATAATAGGACAAGATGCATTGCATTCAATATCCAAGACAACAAAATCAACGGGGACAAGGTTATTGTTAACCGTAATGTGAACATTTTCAATCCTCCCCAAAGGTTTCTTTATAGAATTATCAGCAAGATTAACATCCAAATAACAATATTTCAATGGTGGCAAGTCAAGCATATCATCGAGTTTCTTAGGCATAACAGAAATACTTGCACCAAGATCACATAAAGAATTACAATCAAAATCATTGACCTTCATTTTAATGATGGGCTCCCAACCATCTTCTAACTTCCTAGGAATAGAAGCTTCAAGTTTTAATTCCTCTTCTCTAGCTTTAATGAGAGCATTTGTAATATGTTTTGTAAAGGCAAAATTTATAGCACTAGCATTAGGACTTCTAGCAAGTTTTTGCAAGAACTTAATAACTTCATAGATATGACAATTATAAAAACCAAAACCATTATTATCTAAAGCAATGGGATCATTATCCTCAATACTCTAAAAAAATTTAGCACTTTTATCACAAACAGTTTCAGCAGTTTTAGGCAATTTTGCATGCTTTGTATTAGAAGTAGAAACATTGCCAACACCAATTATTTTACCATTGATAGTAGGAGGTTGAGCAACATGTGAAGCATCAACATTACTAGTGGTGGTAATAGTCCAAACTTTAGCTACATTATTTTCTTTAGCAAGTTTTTCTTCTCTTTCCCACCTAACATGCAATTCAGCCATCATTCTAATATTGTCATTAATTCGAACTTGGATAGCGTTTGCTGTAGAAAATGACTTAATATCTTTAGTTTCATTAGGCATAACTTTCAGTTTTAAAAGATCAACATCAGCAGCAAGACTATCAACCTTAGAAGCAAGAACATCAATTTTACCAAGCTTTTCCTCAACAGATTTGTTAAAAGCAGTTTGTGTAGTAATAAATTCTTTAAGCATGACTTCAAGACCAGAGGGTACACTCCTACTATTTTTGTAAGAATTACCATAAGAATTAGCATAACCATTACCATTATTAGAAGGATATGGCCTATAGTTGTTGTTACCGAAATTATTCCTATAAGCATTGTTGTTGAAATTACTATTTTTAATGAAGTTCACATCAACACGCTCTTCTTGAGCAACCAATGAAGCTAAAGGAACATTATTAGGATCAACATTAGATCTACCATTAACAAGCATAGACATAATAACATCAATCTTATCACTCAAGGAGGAGGTTTCTTCAACAGAATTTACCTTCTTACCTTGGGGAGTCCTTTCAGTGTGCCATTCAGAGTAGTTGATCATCATATCATCAAGAAGCTTTGTTGCAGCACCAACAGTGATGGACATAAAAGTACCTCCAGCAGCTGAATCCAATAGGTTCCTTGAAGAAAAATTTAATCCTGCATAAAAGGTTTGGATGATCATCCAAGTAGTTAGTCCATGGGTAGGGCAATTCTTTACCAAAGATTTCATTCTTTCCCATGCTTGGGCAACATGTTCATTATCCAATTCTTAAAATTCATAATGCTACTTCTCAAAGATATAATTTTAGCAGGAGGATAATATGTTCCAATGAAAGCATCTTTACATTTAGTCCATGAATCAATACTATTCTTAGGCAAAGATAGCAACCAATCTTTAGCTCTTCCTCTTAAGGAGAAAGGAAACAATTTCAGTTTTATAATGTCTCCATCTACATCCTTATACTTTTGCATTTCACAAAGTTCAACAAAATTATTAAGATGGGCGGCAACATCATCAGTACTAACACCAGAAAATTGCTCTCTCATAATAAGATTTAGTAAAGCAAGTTTAATTTCATAAAATTCTGTTGTAGTAGCAGGTGGAGCAATAGGAGTGCATATGAAATCATTATTATTGGTGCTAGTGAAATCACACAACTTATTGTTCTCAGGAGTATTCATTTTAACAATAATAAAAAATAAGTAAAGCAAACCGAATTAAGTAAAGTAAAACAAGTAACTAATTTTTTTGTGTTTTTGATATAAAGAAAGCAAACAAGACAGAAAATAAAATAAAGCAAGACAATAAACAAAGTAAAGAGATTGGATGTGAGAGACTCCCCTTGCAACGTGTCTTGATCTCCCCGGCAACGGCGCCAGAAAATTAGCTTGATGGCGCGTGATGCACACGTCCGTTGGGAACCCCAAGAGGAAGGTGTGATGCGCATAGCAGCAAGTTTTCCCTCAGTAAGAAACCAAGGTTATTGAACCAGTAGGAGATGAAGGCCACGTGAAGGTTGTTGGTGAAGGAGTGTAGTGCGGCGCAACACCAGGGATTCCGGCGCCAACGTGGAACCTGCATAACACAATTAAAATACTTTGCCCCAACTTAACAGTGAGGTTGTCAATCTCACCGGCTTGCCGTAAACAAAAGATTAAACGTATGGTGTTGAGAATGATGTTTGCTTGCAAATAACAACAGAGAACAATCATTGCAGTAGGTTGTATTTCAGATGTAAAAGAATGGACCGGGGTCCACAATTCACTAGTGGTGTCTCTCCAATAAGATAAATAGCATGTTGGGTGAAGAAATTACAGTTGGGCAATTGACAAATAGAGAGGGCATAACAATGCACATACATATCATGATAACTACTATGAGATTTACTTAGGGCATTACGACAAAGAACATAGACCGCTATCCAGCATGCATCTATGCCTAAAATGTCCACCTTCGGGTTAGCATCCGCACCCCTTCCAGTATTAAGTTGCAAACAACAGACAATTGCATTAAGTACTATGCGTAATGTAAATAATACAAATATCCTTAGACAAAGCATTGATGTTTTATCCCTAGTGACAACAGCACATCCACAACCTTAGGGGTTGCTGTCACTCCCCCAGATTCAATGGAGACATGAACCCACTATCGAGCATAAATACCCCCTCTTGGAGTTACAAGTATCAACTTGGCCAGAGCCTCTACTAGCAACGGAGAGCATGCAAGATCATAAACAACACATATATGATAGATCGATAATCAACTTGACATAGTATTCCATATTCATCGGATCCCAACAAACACAACATGTAGCATTACAAATAGATGATCTTGATCATGATAGGCAGCTCACAAGATCTAAACATGATAGCACAAGAGGAGAAGACAACCATCTAGCTACTGCTATGGACCCATAGTCCAAGGATGAACTACTCACGCATCAGTCCGGAGGCGGGCATGGTGATGTAGAGCCCTCCGGTGATGATTCCCCTCTCCGGCAGGGTGCCAGAGGCGATCTTCAGAACCCCCCGAGATGGGGTTGATGGCGGCGGCGTCTCAGTAAATTTTCTCATATCGTGACTCTCGGTACTAGGATTTTCGCGACGGAAGGATTATATAGGCGAAGGGGCAGAGTTGGGGGACACTCGAGGGGCCCACCCCATAAGGCGGCGCGGCCAGGGGTGGGGCCGCGTCCCCTATGGTGTGGCCGCCTCGTGGCCCCTCTCCGTCTCCTCTTCGGTGTTCTGGAAGGCTCCGTGGAAAATAAGACCGTGGGCTTTTGTTTCGTCCAATTCTGAGAATATTTCCTGTGTAGGATTTCTGAAACCAAAAACATCAGAAAACAGGAACTAGCGCTTCGACATCTTGTTAATAGGTTAGTACCGGTAATGCATCAAAATGATATAAAGTGTATATAAAACATGTGAGTATTGTCATAAAACTATCATGGAACATAAGAAATTCTAGATACGTTTGAGACGTATCAACGGGTTTGAAAGATTTCCTCTTAGTGGCTAATGCGAACAAGTAGGGGGGGTTTTGTTATCTGTCCATGTGTTGGCTATAAGAATCAGAAGGGTTACTCTTCCTCAAGAGACGTTCACCTGCACCTGCTTCGGCAGGGTTTCATGCCAAGCTATAATTGTTGGACCAAGCATGGAGAAAGAGGGGTTATAATCTTCTTGGTTCTAATTTCAATTTTTTTTGAAATTGTACATTCATATGCATGTATGTAGTACCGTAGAATATGTGAAACTCCTTCAAAATTAAAATAAAATACAAAAGAAATAAAACGATACAAATTAAAAAGAAACCAGATTTAGGGGGGGGGGGGGCTAAAACCCTAAACCTGCGGCGGCCTTTAGTCGCGGTTGGCCAGAAGAACCGTGACTAAAGGTCCTCCGCCCCGACGGTCGCCTGGCGCCCACGTGGACGGGCCTTTAGTCGCAGTTCGTAAGCAACCGCGACTAAGGAGGGGGGGCTTTAGTCGCGCATATTTAATCCCGGTTGCGCAATCGCGACTAATGGCAGTTGCCAACCGGGACTAAAGCCCGTTTTTTCTACCATTGTGCATTCCCTCTCTTGTATATGTTCCTTTTAGTATGAATCTACTATTCTGCAACATTCAGGTCATCTTGTACATCAAGATATGATTATTGACACTGCTGCATTTGTGTGCTTTTGAGGCTCTAATGTTGCCGCTGGTACTCACAACCATACTATGAGCGTAAAGAATGAGTTAAGAACTAGATTTAGGATTTCGGTGCTTGGGTAAACAACCCAGCCCGTTCCACATGTATTTATATGACCAATACAACATACACGTCCGTATACAACACGTATACGTGTGTGCTACAAGATCGACAGAGTTAGATGCTAATTACAATTCTAACACTCCCCCTCAATCTAAACCGCTATGAACAAAGGTTAAGATTGAACCTGAATCTATCTAACATCTGTCTAGTGGTTGGTTTAGTAAACACATCAGCCAATTGGTCATGAGTGGATATGAACCTGACATCCAAGTCACCAACAGCTACTCGTTCTCGCACAAAGTGAAAATCAATCTCTGCGTGTTTCATCCGAGCATGAAAGACTGGATTTGCCGTCAGGTATGCAGCCCCTAGATTATCACACCACAATATGGGGGTACGCTGCCGAACAACACCAAGTTCCTTGAGTAGAGAATCTACTCATATAGCTTCAGCCGCTTCATTGGCCAATGCTTTATACTCTGCCTCGGTACTAGATCTCGAGACAGTAGGTTGCTTCTTTGCACTCCAAGAAACAAGATTTGGGTCAAAAAATACTTAAAACCCACTGGTAGAACGCCTATCATCAACACATCCAGCCCAATTGGTGTCTGTAAAAATACCGATGACAGTAGACGTTGATCTATGAAAATGCAAACCTGTTTCCAGTGTCCCTTTGACATAACGTAGAATTCGCTTGACAGATTCCCAATAATCATCCGTAGGTTGCGACAAGAACTGACAAACTTTGTTTACAGCGAACGAGATATCCGGCCTAGTATGTGTCAAATACTGCAGTCTACCAACCACACTGCGATACCGATGAGCATCATCTGAACTGAGTGGAGTACCAGTCTCTCTCGCCAAAGTCTCAGATACTGAAAGTGGAGTGGTGGCAGGGTTACAATTCTCCATGTTGACTCGATGAAGGAGATCAAGTGCATACTTCCGTTGAGTCAATGTTTGGCCCCCTAAATTGTAAGTGGCCTCCAATCCCAGAAAATATTCCAACTGACCCAAGTCCTTGATAGGAAAATTACTGGATAGAGCTCGAACCAGAACATCCACAACTTCCGGAGTAGAGCCAGCAATGACAATGTCATCGACATAGACCAACATAAAAATCTGCACTCCAGAACGCGAATAGATGAACAAGGACGTATCCGCCTTAGAGGAATAGAAGCCAAGTCGATAAAGGAGTTGACTTAGGCGAGCATACCACGCACGCGGAGACTATTTCAGACCATAGATAGAACGCTGAAGCTTGCAAACATGAGAGGGATACCGGGCGTCCTCGAAACCAGGTGGCTGCTGCATATACATATCCTCAGCCAAAAAACCATGCAAAAAAAGCATTATTGACGTCCACCTACCGGAGACTCCATCCACAAGAAACTGCGAGGGATAATATAATGCGAACGGTGGAAGCCTTCACCACCAGGCTGAAGGTATCACCATAATCAATCCCATGCTGCTGCGTAAAACCACGCGCAACTAACCACACTTTGTGCTTATCAATGGATCCATCCGGACGATGCTTCGTCTTAAAGATCCACTTGCTGCCCACAACATTGACACCAGGTGGTCGCGGGACAAGGATCCAAGTGCCATTCTGTTGAAGTGCATCAAACTCAGCAGACATCGCCGATTGCCATGCAGGTTCACGGAGAGCTTCGCGATGAGATGTAGGAGCCGCAAAGAACACCCGTCGATGCGGATCATACCGCACGGTACCATCTCTGTACGTTTTCTCACGTCGAGTCTGATCACGGTGTCGTGTTATCATTGCATGTTGAGGCACCGTGGGATCAACCGAAGACGTTGCGGCTGCTGGAGAAGCAGCATAAGGCGACGTGGGCTGACCAACAGAAGCCCCCGGAGCAGGCACAGATGGCTCAGGGTGGCGGCTCGGCTTGCTGACGCAGCTCGGCTCGGGAGCACGCATGGGAGCGCCATGCACGTCAATCACAGCATGCATAGGAGCGCTGTGTACACCGGTCGCCGCACCATCGTCGGACTCAAGAGAATATCCGTGAGAAGCATCAGACACCTGCGAAGAGACAACAACACTTGGAACAGATGGGTAAATAGAAAAATAAGACAGATCATAATTCCGCACTGGTTCACTAATAACTGGTTCATCAGATGGAAAACGGATGGCTTGTTCAAGAGTGGACACATCAACCGACACATCGGGAGTGGCAAACGGAAATACAGACTCATCAAACACCACATCACGGGAGATGTAGATTCTTCCGGTGGTTCGTTCTAAGCACCTGTACCCCTTATGCATGGGACTGTACCCCAGAAAAACACACATTTTAAAACGGAATTCTAGTTTATGGGAGTTGTATTTGCGAAGACTAGGCCAACAAGCACACCCGAAGATGCGAAGAAAGAAATAGTTGGGCTGAACATGCATTAGGCGATATAGTGGTGTTTCTTTGTTTATGACAGGTGTAGGCATACGGTTAATAAGATAATAGGCTGTGAGAAGGGCTTCATCCCAATAGCGCAAAGGGAGTTGTGAATGGGCAAGGAGTGCTAGACCTGTTTCAACTAGATGCCAGTGTTTGCGCTCGGCAACCCCATTTTTTTGGGAAGTGTGAGGACACGAGACACGGTGAACAACCCCTGTGCGCTCAAAGTATCGGTGAAGACGATGGTATTCACTACCCCAATCAGACCAAACCGCTTTAATCTTAGCATTTAGGAGACGCTCCACATGAGTCCGAAAAGTATAGAATATTTGTTCAACATCAGACTTATGTATAAGAAGATAGGTCAAAGTGAACCGAGAGTAATCATCAACAAAGCTGACATAGTATTTGTACCCCCAAGAAGAAACACTGGCTGGACCCCATACATCAGTATGGATTAATTCAAGAGGTACAGTAGAAACACGAGAAGACAATGAGTAGGGTAATTGATGACTTTTAGCACGTTGAGAAGCATCACATACTAAATAATTATTGTTTGACGAAGAACACGAAAGCTCATTGGCGCTAACTATGCTTTGAACTACATTATTGGATGGATGACCAAGACGTTGGTGCCACTATTGAGAAGTTGCACCGGCTGACACATGACTTGAGGGAGACGACTCCTTGCCGAACAGGATGGGGTACATTCCACCTTCACTCCTACCGAGAAGAAGGACCCTCCTCGTGATTATGTCCTTGACACAGAAAAAGTCACGATGAAACTCAACAAACACATGATTATCACAAACGAGATGATAAACAGAAAGAAGGCTAAGACGAGCATCAGGCACATGGAGTATATTGTTAAGGTGAAGAGATGAACCAGCTAAAAGTGATTGACCAATGTGCGAAATTGACATACCTGCGCCATTTGCTACCTGCACCTGGTCCTTGCCACCGTAGCGCTCGTATGCCTAAAGATGTGCAAGCTCGTTGGTGAGGTGATCAGTTGTCCCGGAGTCCATGATCTAGGGATTGTTGTTGTAGTTTGTTGTTGCAGCATTGCCACTCTTCTGCTGCGGTGGCTGAAAGTTGGTGTCGAAACGATTGCGGAAATCCTTGGCTACGTGACCCCAATTGCCACAAATCTGACAACGAGGCCTCCAACGACGCTGCTGGCCTCCATTGCGACCGTTGTTGTGGCCGTCGTTCCAGCCACCACCATTGCCACCATTGCGGCTGCCATCATTGCGGCCGTAGCCGCCACCATCGTTGCTGCCGGAGCCGCCGCCATCGTTGCGGCCGTAGCTGCCGGTATTGCCTCCGTGATGAGGCTGCCCCTGCTGGCCGTCACCGCCATTGGGGCGAGAGAATCCACCACTTGGAAAAGTGGGGTTAGGGCGCACCATCGCGTTCACCGACGACAACCACCCCTTGTGTAACATCCCAAATTTTAAAACAAAGAGAAAATGAAATTCCAATTTTCCAAAAATGAGAACCAACAAAAACTTTTATTACATCTTGTGCTATGCATAGTGCTCATGCTTACTTCTTGTGCTTTTGCCTTGATAAGTGTTGTTATGTTTATCAAAGGTTCCAAAACCCTAAACCTTACTCTCCTTCTCACCATCCAATATAAAACAAAATAAAAAGAAATTAAATTAAAAAAGAAAAGGCCTATGGAAGCCTATGGCTATTTTTGCAAATAATAAACTAGGCCATGTTCTATCTTGTTTAGATTGTTTGAAAAACATCAACAAACCCAACCTATCACTTACCAACTAAGTCCAATGTGAAACAAAAAGAAAATAAAAATATACATTGAGGCATATGTGGCACATAGCCATAATGATAAATCTTGACCTATGCCCACATATCTTACCTAAATGGTTTGAAACCTTTACCAAACTCAATCTAACACTCAATAAATACTAAACCATGCCTAAGTGAAGCAAAGAAAAAGAAAAGAAGAAAATAAGAAAAATGCATTTCAACACATGCATATGCTTATGGACATTTTGCAAAACTTTGACCTAGGCCAATTTAGCATGTGCCATTGCTTGTAGAATGTTACTAAACACTTAAGAACACTTTTTGAATCAAAGAAACTCAGATCAAATCAAAATTGCATTCAAATTATGGTCACATGAGATAATGGTCAAATCTGCCCTTTTTAACATGACACCTCCTTTGAGCCGCAGCATTAAGAGATTCTTAAACTAAACAACCTCAACTCTTTGCACCTCATCCAAGATCACATCAAGGTGAACAACTTTGCTCAAAACCACCCTTGCAAATTCCTTCCCAACTTCAAATTATGATCAAGCAAAGTAGCAACAATGAAACAAAAACAAGATCATACCCAATTTGAATTTTTGCAAATCAACTCCACCAAATTTCATTTCAAAATTTGAAACTTCCTCTCTTGCGGCCATTGGACCGAGCACCTTATGTGCAAGAACCTGCCAACCCGAGACATGCTAAAACACAGCGGTTTCTTGCCCTAACCATCAACCCTAGGTCATCATCAGTACCCTCCCTCACTCCTTGCACCATACCAGGACCAGGGACACGCTCATTTGTGCAAAATAAAGAAGAACTATGTCATGCCGTGCATGCATGACACACACATATGCCACCCCTCTCTCTGGTCAAATCCAACGTGCCAGACACTAGTAGGAAAACCCTTATAGGCGGAGCTTAGTTCTGTGGCGCACCTCAAAAAATGCGCCACGGAAATTTATTTTGTGGCGCACCTGGCACGGTGCGCCACAAAAATAGCTTAATTTTGTGGCGCACCAGCGAGCCATGCGCCACAAAAACTTGGTGGGCCCCACATGCTGTCACCCCCAATCATTGGTTTTACTATTTCTATGGCGCACGGACCACCGTGCGCCACAAAACTAAGCTTATCTGTGGCGCACTGCCATGTTGCGCCACAAAAATAAGATATTCTGTGGCGCACTGCCACTGTGCGCCACAAAAATAAGCTATTCTGTGGCGCAGTTTACCTGGTGCACCACAGAAATAAGGTATTCTGTGGCGCACTCTTTTTGGTGCGCCACAGAATTAGCGAACCAGATCTACAAAAGTGAGCCAACCTCCCACCTACCACACTACACAAGCCATTCTTCTTCCTCCATCTAGCTCGTCCCCCCCTTCTCTCTCATACCATTTTGACTCTACTTTTCACTTGTTTGGGTATTTATTACACTTACTTTGGTTGATACTTAATTGGAGTTGAGGAGAAGGCTCTCCATACTCTCTCCTCCTCTCGAACTCATCGATCGCGGTCCCCCTTCTAGAAGGTGAGTAGTTGGAGGAGACATACATATGCTTGGAGGAGACATGCATATGCTTGTAGATCTTGTGTGGCCGTCGTGTGTATGGATGCTTGTTGCAGGTGAATCGCTTGTGTGTGTGCCGGTGTGGTGCATGGATGTTTGCCGAAATGTTGATTCATTTCCGTTTCGGCAAATTTTGCACTACCCATATGTCCTACTTCGAGGAGAGGTCATGCCAAAATTTTCCGCTCCATGTAATACCTTGAGGAGAGGTACGACCCATGCATGTGTGTGCATTTGGTGCGGTTCTAATTTCTTGTTCTATGTATACCATTTGCAGGCAAGCATGGTCCTCTCGATGAGTTCCGCTCGAATCTCTAGATACAAGATAGACGCGAAGGAGGACATGATTCGGAACAATAGGCGCCAGATAAGATGTCCGTGTCGATCATGCAAACTCGAGCGCTGGATCAACCCTGATTCCGGACAACTGGAGGAGCACCTGCTGAGGCGCGGTTTCATGCAAGACAACCAGGCGCGACCGGCCCCATCAAATGGTGCGCATGAAGACCATGTCGAGCGAGATGACTATCATCATGAAGAAGACTATCATCATGCCGACGGGGACTATGATCATGAAGAAGAAGTCGGCGGAGAAGATCATCATGAAGAAGAAGATGCCGACGGAGAACATCATCATGATGAAGAAGAAGATTCCGGCGCGACCCCGCTAATTTCGGCCTTGCGGGACTCTCATGTTCAAGATCTTCTCCTCCAGGAGACGAGCAACGATAGAGTTGCAGCTAGAGAGAGAGCCAAGCTGTCGCAAATGGAGAAAGACGGGATGATTCTGATCTTTCCTGGGTTTCGTCCGCAGGATACGCGCTTGCATGTAACGCTTGATTACCTGCAGATGAAGACGCAGAACAAGTGGACCGATTCCAGCTTCAGCAAGAACTTAAAATTCTGGCACGATCGTCTCCCGGAGGGGAACACATTGCCAAGTAGTACCGAGGAGGCCAAGAAAGTCGTGTGTCCCCTTGACCTACCGCACGAAAAATACCACGCCTGCATTAATGATTGTGTGATTTATAGGTGCGAGTACAAGGACATAACCACATGTCCGGTGTGTGGCCACGGACGGTACAAGGTTGGGAACAAGAAGGTACCTCAAAAAGTGGTATGGTACTTTCCTATCACTCCCCGTCTGCAGCGGTATTTCGTGGACCCTAAGGAAGCAAAGCTCATGCAATGGCACGCGGAAAGGCAGAAGCCCGAAGAAGATCCGGAGATGGGCTATATGCTGACACACCCTTCGGACGCCGGGACGGTGGCAAGCATTGGACATCGCCTTCCCTAGGTTCGGGGGCGACGCAAGGAACATCAGGCTGGGTATGAGCACCGATGGACTCAATCCGTTCGGCAACCAGAGTAGCACGCATAGCACCTGGCCTGTGTTTGTATGGCCTTACAACCTACCCCCGTGGCTGTGCACCAAGCAAAGGTACATACACCTGAGTATTCTCATTCAGGGGCCGAAACAACCAGGTGTCGACATGCATTTGTATCTCGGGCTGCTGAAAGAGGAGTTAGACACGTTGTGGAAGACGCGACCCCGTACGTGGGACGCCTACACTAGAACTTATTTCGATATGAGAGCCGCGTTGATCACGACGGTCACGGACTATCCTGGTTACGCATATGTATCTGCCCAAGTCGGCCACGGATTCAACGGCTGTGTGAAGTGCATGGACGATACCCCGCATCTACAACTACCAAGGGATCCCGGGTCCTCGAAAACCGTCTACCCAGGTGCTCGAAGGTGGCTTCGCTTGGATCACCCGTGGAGAAAACGCGGTGATCTGTTCAATGGTAAAGATGAGCCCGATGGACCCGCACGCCCGAGGAGCGGCACAGAAATCGATGATCTTCTGAAAAATTGGAAGGAGTGCCCAGCGCCGGGAAAGAAGCGACCGAAGCCAGAGCCGCTGCTCGGTGTATGGAAAGCGAGGTCTGTTTTCCACGACTTGGAGTATTGGAAGGTCCTCCACACGCCCCACAGCCTCGATGTCATGCACATTACGAAGAACGTTACCGAGAGTCTGCTTGGCACTCTTTGCAACTCAGAAAAGTCCAAGGATGGACCGAAAGCAAGATACGATCTTAAACATTTTGGCATCAGGAAAGATCTTCAAGCCCCCGATACTGACGACGACGACGATGATGATGATGATGATCAGACGGAAGGGACTCAACGTCTCCGCAAAAGGGCTAAGAAGAACGCGGTGCAGCTTCCCGCTGCCTGCTTCACAACGAGTCCGGAGGAGCTCGAGCAGTTTTTCAGGTGCCTCCTAGGAGTGAAAGTTCCTCACGGTTACTCGGGGAATATAAGCAGATATCTGGACGTAGCGAAGAAGAGGTTCACCGGGATGAAGTCTCACGATTGCCACGTGCTAATGACGCAGATACTTCCCATTGCGATCCGAGGCATAATGGACGAGCACGTCCGTGATACGCTGTTTGGCCTTTGCAACTTTTTTGACGTTATCACCAGGAAGTCGATCGGCGTGAGGCAGCTCAAGATGCTACAGGATGAGATCGTGGTGATACTATGTGAGCTCGAGATTTACTTCCCGCCTGCATTCTGTGATATATGCGTCCATCTCCTTCTCCATGTCGTTGAAGACATCAAGCAGCTCGGCCCAACGTTCCTCCACAACATGATGCCTTTCGAAAGGCAGAACGGTGTCATGAAAGGATACGTTCGCAATAGGGCCCGTCCAGACGCAAGCATGGCCAAGGGGTTTCTAACCTACGAGTGCATCTCCTTACGCGTAATTATCTAAGCACCGAGGACGACGAGGATCATGTTGGTCTACCCCCCAGGACGCACCTCGGGAGGCTCGCTGGAGTCGGTCACCGCGAGGGCTACCGCTCAGTCCATGTCGGCATTGAAAATCGACACGACGACTTTGAGAGGGCTCACCGGGTCGCGCTACAACACTTAAAACTGATCGAACCTTTCGTGCAAGAGCACAAAAGCATGGTCGAGCAGAATTACATCGATATGGGCCGGCCGAGGAAGATGGGAGACGTAACCAAAACGCACAACTCCAGCTTCACGCGTTGGTTCAAGCAAACTCAACTGGTTGAAGCACAGAGAAAAAGGCCTTCTACCGAAGATGAAAAACTCATATACACCTTATCACAGGGACCCGCACATAACGTAAGGACCTATCAGGGGTACGACATCAACGGTTACAGATTCTACACCGAGGAAAAGGACAGAAATAGTGAAAATCAAAACTCAGGAGTAACTATGCTGTCATACGCCGATGACGAGACTAATGTCAAGGAAAGATTTTTTGGAAGGATCGAGGAGATATGGGAGCTCAATTACTGTGGAGAGACGGTGCCAATGTTTCGTGTGAGATGGGCCAAGAAGGTCGAAAAAGAAGGCCGATATTTCACAACCATGGTTATACCTGATGCAAAATCGAAGAACGCATCCGCGAAAAATGAGCCATGGGTACTCGGTAGCCAAGTTGACCAATGCTTCTTCATCACCGATCCGTCGAGGCCTAGCCGTGTTGTCGTGAGGAGGGGCAAGAGGAGCATCATAGGAATGCAAGGAGACGCCAACGAGGAAGACTTGGACAAGAACGGTGACCCGAAGATGGAGGAGGAATTCGACAGGCACTTCGACATGCCTACTACTAGTAAAGTAAGAAGGAAGACCTCCCTACCCTCTAAAGGTTGTCCGTTCACGCGAAGAAATCTCAAGGTGGCCGGCATAAAGTATTCAACCGCCAACAACCGAAAGGGCAAGAAGATTGCGAAGAGACGCTAGAGCTCGGAGCCGGGACGAAGAAGATCTTTTTTTGGTCTATCACATGTGTGTGAGTGTGTGTGTTAGACAAGTACATGCATGTGTGTGTGAGAGAAACAAAAACGTACATGTTTGTATGAGACAAGTAATTTATAATACTCTACTAATTACTAAATAATGTTGTGTTATTTATTGAAATGTAACTAAAATATGAAAAAAGGAAGAAAAATTGTGTGGCAGCCAGGATTTGAACCATGCTACTAATGGGCTAACATTGACCTTAACCACTGGGCTAGTGCTAGGTAACTGTCAGTACACAGCAGTAAACCATTTTGTTTTGCTAAGTGTCTAAATTCTGTGGCGCACGCCTCTTTAGGTGCGCCACAGAATTAAGGAATTCTGTGGCGCATGTCGGTCTTTGATGCGCCACAGAAAGCTTAATTCTGTGGCGCACTTAGATGTGTGCGCCACAGAATTTAGACACTTGGTGAAATAAATCGATTGACCCTTTCTTCCCCACTGAACAGCAGTTTCTTCCCCAACTCACAACCCTAGCGCGCCACTGCTCTCTCGCAACCACCACCACCGCCAAGCGCCGCCACCTAGCGCCGCTGCCGCCGAGGAGGAGGAGGAGGACCGCCACGCCACCGCCGAGCAGGACGCCCAAGGCCGAGCCGCCGCCGCAGATCAAGGAGGAGGACGCGCGAGCACGAGCCCGAGCCGTCGCCGCAGAGGAGGAGGAGGACCGCCACGCCGCCGCCGAGCAGGACGCCCAAGGCCGAGCCGCCGCCGCAGATCGAGGAGGAGGACGTGCAGCCCGGGTCGCCGCCACAGAGGAGGAGGACAACACCATCACCACCGCGCCCTGCCACCGCCGCCGTTCGGTGAGAGTTCCTCTCCCCCTCCCCACTCCCTTGTCCCCCTCCCCACTGTCTTGTGCCCGAATTTCGGAGAAGAAGGTCAACATTGGTGCAAGCTGCCCCTTGTACAATATGTTGTTTGCATTGCCATGATCCAAGCCATCCAAGCCATCAAAGAATTGCCATGATCCTAGTGTTAGGAAATTAATCTTGCCATCATGTTGCATGCTAGTGATTAGGTGCATGACTTAGTAGTTAGTTTGCATATGTGGAGTTGTTAGCTGCGTCTGTCTATCTATATAAGGCATTGTAAGCATCTTGCTTTAGTCAATGAAAAGAGATAGAGATGTAGCCACGGTGGTGCAAAGGGAGAGAGTGTAGGCAAAGCCCTGTTCTTCTTCCTTAGAGGTGTGTTTACGTGTGTGTCCATGAGAGGCAAAGTGAGAAGAGAGAAACAAGAGTTCAGAGGTAGAGAGAAACGAGAGTTCAGAGAAACATGAGTGACCAACACCTAGCAGTAGCTAATTTCTTGGTTATGGCATTATATTCTTTCTATGTGATGTAGTGTAGTATGTATATGTTCTTGGTCAGGGGCTCCATAGCTAGATGTAGAAACAAATGACCTATATCTACTTTGGTGGCATGCTGTAGTGTAGTATGTATATGTTCTTGGTCAGGGGCTCCATAGCTAGATGTAGAAACAAATGACCTATATCTACTTTGGTGGCATGCTGTAGTGTAGTATGTATATGTTATTGCTAGGATTTGTTAGCAATTCTTGGTGAAAGCTAATGATGCTACTGGTTTAAATGGAAATGATGAAATGATGCTATGATGAAATGATGAAATGTACAAGCTAGAAATTGATTTAGGTTCTCTTGTTCATGCAAATGATGCTACTGGTTTAAATGTAAATGCAAATGATGCAGTCAAATGCTATTTAATTTATTGCTTTCTATTTTTTTTAATTCATTGGTTGTTGTTTTTTTAATTCATTGCTTGCACTAGAGCTAATAAAGTTCTTGCTATTTCTCTGTTGACAATCATAATGCAGTATTTGTATGATGAAACTTCATTTATATGAAGCATATAATGGATGCATAAATCATGCCTGGTAGTGACTAGATGAATGTTGTAAAAGAAGAACACCTAGCAAGATAAGATATATCTAAATAAATGTTCAAAGATAAAAAAGCCACTGCCTACTATTTGAATGCATATCATCATTGGAATGCAGTGAACCAACCACTGCCTAGTTGATTTTGAATTACTGCTAGGATTTGTTGGCAGTAGCAAATGAATGCAGTAGAAATTTAGAGATAAAAAAGCTTTTGAAGAATATTCCTGAACCATCAGTACATGATGTGGACAGTAGCAAGAACCATCAGTAATAATAGCATTTTCATTTGAAGTCACATGTTGGCAGTAGCTACTGGTTGGCTTGCTCTATAAGCTTGTATGCTTGTTTATGCTCTATAACCAAGTTGCATAGCTATTGGTTATGAAGAAGCATATAATGCTACTAGTACATGAAATGCTACTATTTGAATTCATTTATGAAATGATCATGCTCATGCTCGTGCTCATTATCTTGTATATGCTTTTGTGCAGTTCTCTATATGCTGTACCAATGGTACTGCCCATATATAATGAATTAATGTTAGCTAAAAACTTGAAGTGCAGTTCTCTGGTTTGAAGTGCTAGCTTTAATGTACTCTGGTTTTTGTAGTGCTCCAGGTTGTGTAGTGCTCCAGATTGTGTAGTGCTCCAGGTGGTAGTGCTCCAGGTGGTAGATGCTCCAGGTTAAGAAAGTCATTGTTGTTGTACTGCTCCAGGTTAAAAAAATATGCTGAAATAGATGCTCCATGTTTATGTTGGCTTTTGTTTGATGTATTGTAGATGGGCAACTTTGTATGGTCGATATATGGTGGATATGTTGGATATATGGTGTATATGGTGGATATTTTTGTAGGGATTTCATTAAGTTGCCCATTTCTCCCGAAGCGTTGATTAACTTCCGTTTCGGTTGAGAAATGGGCACTCCTACGTAAAAAAATTAGCAAAAGTCATGCCAAATTTTTTTGTTGACTTTTGTACTAACTTGTTGCCTCTTTTTAATGAAGTGCAAATAAACATGTCGGGCAGCACTTCTAAGCCCAGGAGCCAGAACGAAGAAGCGAGAGAGGCCAACAAGGACTTCTGGGAGTGCTACGAGCAGCCCCGGAAGGCCGCCGCCGAGTCGCCCGGCGATGAGGAAGAGGGCCGGGACGCCGCCTCCGAGGGAGAGGGCCAGGAGGCCGCCGACGACACCGACGAGGGCCGGGACGCCGCCTCCGAGGGAGAGGGCCGGGGGGGGGGGGGCGCCGCCGACACCGGCGACGATGACGATAACTGGGACGCCGCCGCCGAGACCGGTGAAGAGACGACCGGTGAAGAGAACGCGGCCAACCGCACGGAAGGTGATAGCAGCGGCAACCCTCAGGAGGGTAAGAAGAAGAGGACGGCGAGGAGGCCAAGGAGGGATCGGAGGCCGCAAGTGCTCGCCAACGTCACCGATCATTTCACGGTAGTCTCCGAAAGTGGCCTACCCTTGGAGCCTTCGTGGGTTGCCAAAGGGTACGGCATGCAACTAGGGTGCATCGTCCGTGAAACCGTGCCGATCCTAACTCAGGACCTCAGAAGCAAGGAGAACGAGGCTCTCGCCCAATCCCTCCTCCAGAAGCTTCACCAACGATACACGTTCTCGGAGCCGTTCAATAAGAAGGTGGAATCTTTAGCTCTCACGAAGATGAGCACCGCCTTGAGCAGCTGGAAGAACCGGCTGAAGAAAAAGATCGATGCCGGTGCAAGCTGGCAGAGGATAAGTACCAAAGAACCGTCGCTCTCCTTAGAAGACTTTAATGCATTCAAGTCTTACTTAGAGAGTGACACTGTTAAAAAATGGACCGCCTGGGGGAAGAAAATGCGGGAGTTGAACTTAGGGACCCACCATTGCGGAAGCGGCGGTTACCGAGGAAAACAGCCCACTTAGGACAAGGAGGATGCCGAGATGGTACGTCTGGGGAAAGAAAACCCCTGGCACAAAATCCAGGATGAACAGGCTAGGAACTTTGTCCGGTCCCGCTACTACTTAGACTGGAAGACGGGGGAATTTATTACGGATCACGAAGACGTGAGGGATTTCGAGAAGTACCTGGTAAGGATAGTTCTATATTATTTCGCTCATCTTATCAGGCAATGAAGCCAAATGGGCTAACCTTAAGTTCCTTTCTCTGAAGGATGAAGAGTTGACGAAGGCTGGCCCGTCGTCCCAGGGGTCGACGGAACCGTGGGACACGCCTTTCAACAGGGCGATGAACAAATACAAGGAGAGGGAGCTGGACAAGCCACCGACGTCGGGTGGCCGTGTGTCCGGCTTTGGCACAAGTATGAAGCTATCCGAGTACTACGGATCGGATGCCAAGA